>NC_136689.1:13771916-15130666 GCF_903797595.1 Erithacus rubecula | reverse complement strand
TTTAATAAGGTGGGACATTTAACTCCCTGATGTAAACTAGCAGCACTTAAAACAGTGAGCTCAGTCCTTGGATAAAGAAATCAGAATACCTCTTGTTTTCTTTCAAGTGTAATTGCTGTCACCCATATGAAGTCAAAACAGCTATCTAGAATTCATTAGTGTGGTAAAGCTGAAAGTCTGAGGAGTAAAATACAAATTCAACATTAATGCATGACATTTACTCAACAGCCATCAATGATTACATATGTCCACCTACACAAAAAAGAGAATTAAACATTGTGTTACAATTGCTGTCTGCCTCCATTCACAGAGCAGTTAAACAGAGTATCTACCTAAACCTATATTCCTACAGCATGCTTTAGTTCTGGACCATAAGAAAAAGCTACCACCACCTTTGGTTTGCTGAGCCAGAAGCAAACCACTGGGGATAGAGTTACTGGGTTGAGATGACCCATCTTCATATTATGCATGTTGGTTATGCTTCTGTGTACTTTTTATTCAGTCAGTTAAGATGATAATAACAAACCAGAACTGATTTGGGTCACAATCACATCCCAGACAACTCTTCTCCAAATATGAAAAGAAAATGAGCATTTGGCAAAATTTCTTGTGTTCCCTTGGTAGTCTATGACTTATTAAATATAATTAGTAGATCAGCCAGCTTCTGCTATGAGAAAAGGTTACTGAGCTTGCAAATGTTTCCTAAGAAGTATTACCTAAGACTCCTATACTGTGTGGAATTTGTGGGTTTGTTTTGTCTCAAAATCCAAATGTTTTTCATATTAATGGCTGCACATGACTCTTTAAATCAGGTATCGACAAAAAAGTAAATTTTACAGCTCTGCTAGAGTATCTTTCTGCACCTAAAACATTTAAAATCTTCTTCCACAGCCATGTCAGCTGAAGAGACTTCTTTTCGGACAAATTTCTGAACTGGTTTCTAACACACTTCTGTTCCCATCCTAAGCTTTTTTCCCTTTGGAAAGGAAGGTATTTAATAGTCTTCACGTATCAATGTGACCAAGTTTAATAAAAGACCCTAATGAGAAGGAATCTTCATTATCTTCATTAAGTAATAAATGTATATGTCATGAAATCAGGAGTTAAGATAATGTTTAATACAGTACATAGTGTTAGAAAAGTTTCCATAGCTTCTGGGAAGCAAAAGCCTTTAAAGCTGGCAAAATGAAGTTTTCAGCTTTTCTTCAGTTGTCAATCTGGTCATTTGACTCCCAGTAAGTCACCTGTATTTTGTCCCTTTTAACTCCTCTCCTCCAGTAACTGCCTTGTGAATCCTTTCCTTTGTGGCACTCACAGCAGAACTTTGCACATCTCATTGTCCAGGACGACATTTTCCTCCACTGCTGCAGCCCAGAAATCTGCTATTTCCAGTGACAGTTTCTCCCTCGGTCTGGCTGACAGCATGCCCAGCATCCACTAGAAGCAGCATCTTCCAGCATCTCTAAATAGATGGAGACTGTAGCATTCAATCATCTGCATTTGCAAGTTGCAGCCATGATTCTAAACAAAGGAAAACATCTGTCTTTTCTCTACTCAATACAAAATTGTGTTTTCTGGAAAACTGACCTCTACCTTGCCTCAGTACTCAGCTGCTGCACATGATTTTTGCTGTCCATTTTAACCATCAAGATTTCTTGGAGGCAGCCAGTCTTCCCCGGGAAGCACCCAGGGTGTCTCGCCAGGTCTCACAGCACAGACACATGACTCTCACTGCAGTCAGATGAGGGACCAAAGGCACCCTTCAGCACTTGGCTCAAAGCATGCCATTCACAGTTCTATCCTCTGAGGTTTGCTTGCCATTTCAATACCCTTGCTCAGACTGCTGGAGGCGGCTGGAAGGTGGTCCAAGTCACTGTATCACATTTCAAACTCTCGACAAGCTTTTGAAGCAGGGAGTCATGCACTGCAGCTCAAGCAGGGCCCTTCCAGACTTGTTGGGCTGTAGTACTTGTAGTGTCATTTCAATACCAAGACAAAGTTTCTAGCATGTATAATTCTGATGTTTTAAAGTCACAGATTTGGATCCTTGGAGAAGTAGCCCATCTTTGACTAAGCAGCCTACAAACCGAGGTGCTGGATGCTCCCATCCCCACAGGAAATTAAATGCTGGGACTGAAGTTACAGGTTAGCTCGATGTATACTAGAGGTAACATATATTTACTGAATCAGTTACCCTTGGAGACTAGGCAGCAAAAGGCTCCTTTCAGGGTCCCTGGGATTCCCAGATGGCAAGAGAGCAGCAGCAGTGCGAGGACAGGGTGTGCCCCAGGCAAGGCAGCTAACAAAGGGCTGCTGTTTGTCCTGGTGGGAGCAGCACTAATTGCCTTCGGCTGGTAGGAGGGAGAGCATTGTGGGAGGAGCAAGGATTTTTACATATGATTTAGAGCAGCGATTTGACACCTTCGTTAAGCTTTAGCCTTCATTTACCTTAACTAGGTAGCAAACTGCCCAAGGAGAGGTTGGTTTTGGTCACTTCTCAGGCTTTGCTAGCTTAAAGATGATGCAGTTCTGGCGTTCCCCCTTCCACATGCACATTTCACTTACAATGCAATCCTAATACAGAAGTTAACTGTGTTCATAGCTTCCCAAATGACCCAGATTACAATGAGATAATCAACTGCTCATGAGCAGCTATTCACTGAAAACGTCTATCACAGTATCTGTTAAGCCATTGAAAAACTTCATTACTGTATCTGTCAATTCTCTGGAGAAATTCACGACTGTTATACTCAGCATTAGACCAGATTTAGATCGTTTTCCAACTCTCTTGGACTGAGATAAACAAGCAAGGTTTTTTATCAGCTGAACTTGTGTTTTCTAAAACCACAAAAACCCCTCTCCATATATATGCCAGTTGAAGATCCTGATTCAGTCACATCGATGTGTGAAATAAACATACTTCACTCTCATGTATAATTAGCAACGTCAAGTCTGTTTCTTTAGATAGCATTCATGGCATATTGTCTGTGAAACAGCAGCTCTGCATTTCGTATCTGAGACTACGCTGATCCTCTCTTCAGAACAGCTTCACTGGCTAAGCCAAGCTCAATCCACCAAACAATACATTATGAAAGCAATAAAAGTTTTCTATGCTCTTTTTATACACGGATGTGTGTGTTCTCAAATTCTGAGACAATTAGTAGCTCTGAAGCAGTTTTACTCCATGCCTAAACTTGCTACACAATTTATAATGCAACATGTTTCGAAGTCAGTGGTCACTAACTGTTGGCTGTATTTGAAATACTTTCCTATTTTTTCAAAACTCATCCTATCACACATGATGAAATAACATGAGAAAATTTAGTCATTCTTGACTCAAAAAAGAGGCTGGCTTTACAAGACAATAAAGCAGTACACAATCAGAGAACACACAATACTTACAACAATGGTACAACACTTTCACAACTTTATTTATTAATAGTAATCATGATATGAAATTATTCTTGGTCTTTAATACTGATCTATGCACATCTTTTTATTGCTCAAGACAGCAGAAAACAATGACCAAGAGTCATCACAAGGGAACCCTACCTGGATAAATGTTTTCACTTCAACAGCAGCATAAGATAATGCATTTTTCAGACTGCCAAGCTGAGAGTCTATGGAATCTGAAAGAAAAGGGAAAAGCTAATAGTAACATGACATTCTAATCAGTATTGGAAATACTACATACTTGCATTTTGTCATTCTAAATATTAGGAGAATAAATTTAAAGTAGTTGAGTTTCAAATATCTGATTCTCAAAGAAGCCCTGCAGAAACATGAGAAGTCAAAATACTTATTTTAGCTGGGGGGGGGGGGGGGGGAGATGATTTCAAATGTATTCTGCCTTCACACCTGTCCTAGATAAATTTGCCTTAAAATTATAATTAGGTAAGCTTTATCTAACATATAAATGTCTGTAAGACTGCAAACATATAATTCCATTTTACATATGAACAATATGCAAATTCTGGTACAAAATTCTAGGTCTAACCCTTCTACCACTGCACTGAATGTGTCCACATTAAAAAGCCCTTAAGTACTTGTGACTTCTTGCCTGTAGTAAAGATGCTCATTAATTTGCCTCATGGTAGCTAATCACTCTGCTTGAGAGTCAGCAATAGCCTCCAGACCACAACTAGCTGTGCACACCAACATCCAGCAAATGTCCATTATACACTGCCACTGCCTATTCCTCCTACAAACTGAGAACACCCCAGGTCTCCTCTTGGCAATAAACTCAAATTGGAGCAGCAGACCATGGAACACATGTAGGAGCAGCCTTGGTGCATGTAAGGCAAGCACCTGACAGTCAAAACAGGGTCGAGGCAGGCCTATTCCTTCCATGTTCATCTCCTCTGCACACTGCAAACTACAATACAGTTCATATCTCCAATTTATATTGCATACAATATAACTCCTCTTTAACACAGTTTGTAGTTACAGTTTATGGACTGATTCAACTATTATCTTTAAATACTGATGTCATTGAGAATATAAACAATGAGTTCATTTCGTGAGCTTTTCGCTGCAGGCTTATTACATCACTGACAAAAAAAAAAAAATGTTGGCCACTGCAGCAAGATGTGACTCCAAGAGATTAAACAGACTGGCAACTCTTTAATATTAGCAGCTCATCTTTTATTCAGAGCTTATAACTGCAAGATAAGATTGATTCTAGCCATGATTCATAATGTGGATTGATAAAACATTTTCAGAACAAAAGCTGGAGTCCCAAAGACCAGTCTGCTTAATGATACTGCTTAAGAACATATGGAATCTGTTAGGCTTCCAAACCGGGGGGAAAATTCAAGTTGTGTTCCTTGATAGTTAAGCATAACGAAAGCAGATATTCAAGAACATCAAAGTTTTGTATATATTCAGACATGTCTTATTTTTTATTTCTGTTGGGTTTCCCCTAAATGCAAGACTCCCAGCAAAAATAAAGAGCATGTCAATGTATCTATCATCTACTGATGTCTTGGAAAACTCATTCGTCAAAGAACTTTACTGAACACCTCATGGTAATGCTCAAAAATGATGCAGTAAAATACAAAAACATGGCATCAGAGCTGTCCTCAGACCTGCCATATGGCCAACATGACATGAGACAGAGCTAGTGGTCTAGGCTGTCAAGGGCTTTTAAGGATACTGCAGTGTAAAAGTTATTTGAAGTGCATTAAGTAATGTTTGCACCCTGTCTATTTCTGTAATACAGGGCAAGGTACTGTATAAGAGAAGTATATGATATCACTTGTGATAGAAATGTCCACAATCCACTGAAAGCAGATATAAATAAATTCAGTTATATTATTGTACTTCTAAGACTAAAATTAGGAAGACATTCCATCTTTTCTTTAACAAACAAAAACCAGCAGCAAGCAGGAGATGAGGAAAAGAATATACACACCATAGCCTGAGATTAAACTGCATTAGCACAACTATGTGGGAAGCTTTCATTACTCCTACACATAATTCATGTAGTTCTGGATGGTCAAACTCGCTTAACTCACTGCAATAACTTTCCAAAACATACTCTAGAAGGCAACTAACAGACACTTTGCTAGCAGCAAGACTAGATTTTTTCCTGCTTTTACTCATTATCATAGCAAGTTCCACAGTAAAACTTAATAATGAAGAACCAGTTTGGAGAGAAGATGCTACTGAACAAGTTTTTATAGATCCCTTCTGCTCCCTTCCACATGCTAGAGATAAATGAAAGGCTCACGGGTGGCCCAGGTGCTTGCCACACAAAAAGGGAAGATTCAGTGCATGAAAGCAGAACTATGGCTGGAGTTTCAGTGAAAGGCAATATTGCAACATCGTAAGATGGGAGTTGCAGCAGATTTATCATCTTCGTGAGAAGCACAGTACTCCTACAAGGCACTCAGGAAAGAACTGGAAGTTGCCATTTAGAAAACATACTCATGACCATTTCCTATCAGGTGTTGGGATGTTAACAAAAATGCAAATAAACTTCCAAAGCAATAGTACATTTCTCAGTCTGCTTTTTCTGTATCTGGTATTGCCTTTTATACTGTACTCTTCAAAACTTACAGCTCAGACACCTGCCTAATTTAAAATTTAACTTCTTAATGACGTGCTCCTACATAGAAAACATTTTATTACAAATACAACAATGCAATACTAACTCAGGTTCAAGGTCCATCTGACACAGTATCCTGTTTCTAATAAGTACTGCTAGTGGATGCATAGGGAACAGGAACAGAGCAAACATACAGCAACCATTCCTTGATGTGCTTTGCCAGCTGACAGCAATCTGCAGCTCTGGGATTTCCCATCTCCTTTTAAGTGTACACATGTAAATATAAACACATCCACAATAAAGTCCAAACCTAGTCTGAAATCATTTAAATCATCTCCTCAGCATACAGGTTACTGCTTTACTCATTTTCATACAGATGAATAAACTGGCAGAGTTGAAACTGATGTCTCTCATTCACTCATTTCCAAGATCTGCACGATTGAATCACAAACCCTAAATTAACTGTTGCTTTAAGACAGCTTTTAGCAGCTGCATACAGTCACACACTCTGAATGCAAAAAATCTTAATCCAAACAGTGACATCTAGTAAAACCCTAACGTTAATTCCAAGATTATAGATTTGATCGTTCACATCAATTAAAGACAAAGAATACTTTCAGTAAGTAAATAAGCTAGCAATAAAATAAGTAAGATATTTCTATAAATACGGCCAAGATATAATATTCCTGCATAAAAGGGACCTGATGGATAATACTTCATACCAAAATTCTAATTACTATATTTTAAAACAAACACCTAAAAACCAGCATGCCACACTAAAATGAGGCTTTTAATCTACATAAACTTAAAATAAGAACTCTAGACCACATCTAAAAAACCTAACCATAAAAATAAATTCTGAATTCAGCACCAAACATAGCAATGAGGTCTAATGATGTTGATCACCACTGTCCAGACTAGTCAGTCTTCTTCAAAGGGAAGAATTCTGGTGCTGAGTGAGTGATATGGTTTAGTGCTTTAGGGGTTACAGTGATAGTGTTGACAGGTTCACGTTTGGACTTGATCTTAAAGGTCTTTTCCAACCTTGCTGATTCTATGATCACTGTAAGCTATTGCCCCTTATGTTATTCTACAGTTTATTTGGAGGGAAGAAAAAGTGAAGACATGGCAAGTCGTTTAAGAAATCAAATCAAATAAAAAGCTCTGGAAGGACAGAAAGACAGGTTGTCATAAACACAGGTAAAATAAAGCGAAGCTAGGAATTCGGAAGTGAAAGTGCACAAGCAGCATGCAAAGGCACCTACTGCTATTCTCAGCTCTTTCCTCAAATATCATCTACCTTCCCCACATGCAACACGCCAAATTAATAGCTATTTATTGCTCCACACAGATTAAATGTAGGCATTAACAGGAGCTGGCCTCACAGGTGAATTAAGTTATTACCAGCCAATTCATAAAAACGCCTCCTGTTCCCGATACCCCATAAATTGAAGTTGATAGGTCTCCAGAGCCCGGCTGCGCAGCCCGATGTCCCTTAATGGCTCAGTCACATCCATTACTTGCCAGAAGGAGCTCTGCGCAACGAATCCCGGCAGCCCGGCAGGTTTTAAAAGCCGGAGCACTCGCCGTGATTAGATCCGCCGTGAGCTCCCCCCGCTCCGGCACGGGGGGGCTCGGGGACCCGGCGCTGCCCGCACGGAGCCGCCTGCCCCGGGAGCCCCGCGGGCAGGGAGCGGCTCCGGGGGCTCTCCGGGGAGCTGGCGGCAATCGCGGAACCGGTGCCCCCCCAGGACCGAGCGGCCACAGCCCGGCACCTGCCGCATCCCCTCACTCGCCCGAGCCCTCCCGCGGGAAATCCCTCCGGCGCACCGCAGCCCCGCCAGCGCTTCGGAGCCCCCGCCGCGATCCTCGCCAGCTCGCAGACCCCTGCGGGGCTCGTACCTGCGGCCGGGCCTGACGCGCGGGTGCGGCTCAGCTCCGTCTATCCGCGGCTCCGCTCTCCCCGGCTCCGCATCGCCGCCGCCGCGCTGGGCCGGGCCGGGCGCGCCGCGCGCCGCCCACCGGGGCGGGGCCCAGAGAGCCCAACGGCCGCGCGCCCCGGCCCGCGCGCTCCCAGCGGCCGCGCGCCATTGGTGGCGGCGGGCGGGGCCGCGCGGGGCCGGGCCGCCATTGGCCCGCGGTGAAGGCGGGGCCCCGCCCGCGGGGGGCGCGTGACGCCCTGTGGCGGGGCTGGGCCGCGGGTCCCGCGCCGGGAGCCCCTGAGGGATGAACCCCCCCGGGGATCAACCTCTGAGGGATGGGGTACCTGAGGGATCAACCCCCTCGGGGATGAGCCCGCCATAGGGATCAGCCCCCTTGGTGATGGGGTACCTGAGGGATCAGCCCCCTCAGGGATCAGTCCCCTCACGGCGCGCCGAGCGCGGGTAGCGGAATTTCCACGGGGTCCGTCGCCAGGGCTTCCAAAAATTCACTACGGCTCTGCAGGAAAGAGAGGGCAAAGCTCTTCACACAACTGCCATTTGTGCTGTTAAGATTCTTCTTAATTTTGTTTATTTATTATGCCAATGTGTTTCAAGTCTTTATGTTAGAACACCTTTGCATGCACGTATTTTCCTCTCTATATATGTGTTAAAATTGTTTGCTGGATATATGAACTCGCATCTTGTTTAGACATTTTAGCAGTAGAGCCCTCAGAATTTGCAGGCAAATGCTGCAAACCATGGGTCAGGTGTGTGCACAGGGGAGCAGCAGTGATCTGCAGCAGCTCTTTGTCCAAGCCCGGAAAGGAGTAGTGACAAAGCTAATTAACTCATTTGTCAGCTCCGTTTAATGCACATGCTAGCAGTGAACCACATTATTTCACTGCGATCCAACTATTTTGTGGTTATGCGACGATATTCCTCTAATGCTTATTGAAAATATCCATAAAAGGTACGGTGGGAAAACAATACTTCAGTTTGCTTCTCCTACCGGGTTTTGTTTCCCCCTGTTTTGTTTCGCTCTGAGTCCTCAGTGTTAAACAGACGCGATCCCTCGGGCTGGCTCCGCTGTGCCTGTGCTGTGCCCCCACGCCGGTGCTGCGCGGCCGGGGGACACCGCGCCGCTCCAGGAGCGGACAGGGGAGGAGCAGGACAGGTAAAGCTGTTGGCATGCGGCCGAGAGATGGACAGGGCTTGGCAGATGGCGAGCTGGGTGGCTTTCCCAGAAGAAGAGGCTGCAGTCCTATCTGTGCGTGAAAGAACGAGAGTTTACTCATTCAGTGAATCTGTTCTTAATGGGTTTGCTTTTCATATAATAAAATATGCCAAGGATCCTTTCAGTCTTTTCAAAGCAAAGTAGTACACTGATATTATATGTGTTTGTAACAGCAGTGCTGTCCAACATCCACACAACTCAGCATTTAGTGCACTGGGCTGCCAGCCTGCAGAAGTGCTCCCTAGCCTACAGCATGCTGCACTGATACCAGTTCCTGGCTAACCCCTTGAAAATATTACAGGTGGTTTTGGACAGCTGTAATTCTCCTGCACTGAGAGGGGCCTTTCAACATTGTCTTCAATCAGCATTTTGAATGAAGTGCTTAATTGTGCCAAAAATTCATTGCAATATATATGCAGTTCCAGAAGACTAGTTTCTTACAGTTTCGTCTCATGTCTTTTATTACTAGACATATGGTTCTGTAGTGTGTAATGTATCTACTCTCATTCAGCTTTCTTTGACATTTGTTCCTATTCAGTTTAAAATTGCAGTATTCTGTACACTACATAATTACAGGATTTTATTATGTTGTCAATCATTTTTTGTTTAGATGAGCAAATAATTAATAATTATTTCCCTTTTATCCATATCTTCAAAGACAGGACGTGGTCCTTCCTTTTGTGGTCCATCAGCAGCTGAAGCATTCCTGAAAGGAAACCTGTTGAACACACGATTAGTTTTTGAATAAGTTATTCTCAAAGCCAGTAGAGTAATTACAGTGCCTAGAAAAGCTAGACACATCAAATGTAGCTCAGTTTCCTGGATGAATACATAATTTTGTGGGTTTTGAGATCACATTTTAAATATTCATCTCACTGTCCTTTTAAAGAAATGTTTCACAAGATAAAACAAATGCCAAGCTGATAGTTTCCTTATTGTTATGCTAAGTATCACCCAAGTACTTTTTTCATATCTTGAGACTTAAACTCATTTGGAAAATTAATTAAAAAATAAATTGTTCTGAGTTCTGATACTTTACATGCAGACTTTTAATTGAGGTCAGGCTGTTGTTGGAGAAATTAAAATTCCCCAGGATGAAAGTGCTGACAGACACTAAGCAACAAAACTACAAAACACAGCTTCCAGCCAGAAAGATGAATTGTCATTGTGTCCATCCATGTATTATCCTTCCTTTCCTGCTGTAGGGTTTGGCAAGAGTGAGTTGAGCTCTCTATTGGTTTTTAAAAAGGATGTATTCTTCACAAAAGCAACTCCTGTAAGCTGAATATTCACAAATAGCAAACGTGATGAAACTAAGGAGGCAATGAAAAACTTTCCACAGGTCAGTGCTTTTTCCAAACCTAGGGGTTTTCCAAATCATCTTCAAAGAACATTATTCAGCATAAAGGAAATCTTTTGTTAAGAACTAAGCATCTCAAAATCATTAAATCAGTCCAAGTCTGAAAGTCTAAGAGCCAGACTAGAAAAAGATGATTAGAGGTAAATTTAGGCATGTTGGATGATCTTCTCATTTCTTCCCAGAGTTTTTTCTGGTGGAAAATGGCTGGAAGAAATAAGACACTTCCGAAGCTGTTGAGACGCTGGTCCCCAAAACGCTTTAGACAAGACTGATATGTCTGGAGTATTTTCTTCTGTCTTGCTGAGATGGTTGGAAATCTGCAAAGGCAGCAATCCTACATCTCTCTCAGGGGGATACAACAGTGGAAAGATATCTCAGGTGGTACCATGTCTGCATATCACTGCACACATTCCACCCACAGAATCGTCCTGGCTGCCTCTAATGATTTAGCCCATCACAAGGTGTTGGCAGCTCTCTTTTCAGTTGCTAAGTTGTTGTTACAAGGCAGTTAAAAACATATTAAATACTTTCCTAAAATTATTTTTCCATGCAGGCAATTGCTGTATTTGGCACAAAGATATTATATGATTATTAATGGCAAGTGAAAATGAGCCAATTTCTCTTCAAAGTGTGGCCAGCCCTATGGGACAATTTGAGAACTCTTGCTTCAAATATGTTTAGTTGTGTGTGTTTAGAAACTGCTTTGGTGTTATTCACCTCCTGACACTGACACTTTTGCTGTGCATAGCTGAGATTCTTGCATAATTTAACAGAGCCATCTCAGGTGTCTCCCACTCTGTTCCCAGCATTCAAGCTGTGTTCTCTGGATTGTGGCACACAGTTTATGGTACATTACATTTACTGAAGAGTTTACCAGAATTGCTTATTTAGAAAATTTTCTACAAAATAGGTTGGATGGGGTTTGTTTTTTTTTTTTCAATCACCTCTATTTGATTTGCTCCAAAAATACTTACAGCAGCCAAGTTTATTCCCTTGATTTTTCTCTGATATGAATATAAATGATATTATTGCATTTTTCATCTCAAATTCCAACATTATTGATGCAAGTGAAATAAATAGTCACATACATCTTTTTTTCTGCTGCATTTGAAATACTTGCTTATTTTTTCATGTTTCATCTTTTTTCAGGTTTCATCTTCATAGTGTTCCAACAGATATGCTTGTGGATAGCACAAACGACTGGCTGAATGGAACTGGAACCAGCAAAGTGTCTGTTTCAGTCATTGCAAACTGAGGATACTGGAAAATATAATGTTTCAATAATTGCAAATCAAGGATACTGGAAAATATGTTAAAATGGTTTCATTTATTAAAGGCATATTTAGTTTGTTTTCTCACTTTTTCCAATTATAATTGCAAAACCTTCTGATTTTTTTTTTTTTTTTTGTTCAGCAATACTCTGAAGGATATGTAAGTATAGTAAATGAATTATGCAAATTCTTTTATTGAAAGAACATGTACATTCATGTGTCCACATTATTTGCCTGGTCTTCCCATTACAGATGCAACTTGTAGTAACATCCTAGTTTGTTAAAACAAAAAATCTGCTCTAGAGATTCCAGATTTCTGACTGATACAGTAGAAATCTGTCATGCTTGTGTAGGGCACATGGAGCCCAAATACACTAATATGAATAAATATTGAAATATGTTGAACATTATTTTTGTTGGTTTACCTTGAGGAATTTTTCTAGCTGCTCATAAGGTAATTTTAACTTTCTTCTTTCATTATATTTATAAAAGTCCCAAAAATACATCATTTTTTTCCCTTCACCTTGTAAAATTTTTCTGTCTATAGCATTAGTCATGGAATACTAGGTTGGAAGGGACCTGAAGGATTATCTGGTCCAACCTTTCTTGGCAAAAACATCATCTAGACCAGATGGTCCAGCACCCTGCCCAGACTAATCTTAAAAGTGTCCACAGTTGGGTAATCCACCACTTTTTTTTTGGAGATTATTTGAGTGGTTGGTCATTCTTGTAAAAAATATTCCTCTTCTGTCCAATTGGAATCTCTGCAGATGTAAGTTGTACTCATTACTCTTTGTCTTTTCCATGTGTCTCATTTTAAACATTGACTCTCCATCTTCTGTGTAGCCCTTTAAATACTAGAACCATTACCCCCATCCGGTCTCCCCTGAGCCTTCGTATCTCAAGGCTGAGCAAGCCCAGTTCTCTCAGCCTTTCATCACATGGCAGGCTTTGAGCTCTTGATAATCTTTGTGGCCCAGCTGCCCACCTATTTTTTCACAGCAGAGACAAAAACTGAATTCACTATTCCAGATGTAGTCTGGCAAGTGCTGAGTAGAGCAGGGTAATGACATCTTTCTCTCTGCTGCTTGTTGATTCAGCCCAGGATCCTGTTGGCTTCTTTGCCTCAGCGGCAGACCATGCACTCATATTCAACTGCTTGTCCACCCAGGCCAGGTTCCTTCCTACAGAGCTTCTCCCCAGCAGCCAGTACATCCCAGCCTGTGCTGCACTCATGGATTATACTTTCCCAGGTGCAAGACCTTACACTTGTCCTTGTTAACTTTATAAGGTTCTTGGTAGCTCACTCTTCTAGCCTGTCCAGGTCTTCCTGCAGGGTGGCTCTTCATCCCATAGTGTTCAGTCTCTCCCTCAGTTTTAGGGAAGCAAACTTCATCAGGGTGCACTTGACCCCATCATCAAGATCGCTTTTGAAGATATTAAACAGTGCTGGGCCCAGTACTGATCCCTGGGTGGCCTCACTTGTGGCAGGTTGCCAGCTGGGAAAGGAGTTGTTTGTCACCCTGCTCTGGGTGCAGCCGCTCAGCCAGTTCCTCACCCACCTTGTGGACTCTTGTCTAGACCATAACACCTCAGTTGTCTGGGAGGAGCCTGATGGAAACTGTATTGAGAGCCTTGGAGACAGGCACGTAGATAATGCCCACTGTTCATCCCACATCAACTGAACAGGTTACTTTGTTGTAGAAGTTGCTCATGTTTGTCAAACACGATTTACCCTTGGTGAACCCCACGCTGGCTTTTCCTAGCCACATGCTTCATCTGACAGCCCCAGGAGGATTCGTTCTATAATTTTCCAGGAGAATGAAGTAAGACTGATGGGCCTATAATTTCCTGGAGCTTTAAGCTGTTCATATAGATGGGTGTGACATTAATCTTCTGGGTTGACCCCAGTCTCCACAACTTCTCAAAGCTTGAGGAGAGTGGCCGCATAACAACATAAACCAGTCCCTAACACCCATGGGTGGTTATTTTCAGGCTCAATGGTAATGGGTCTGTTTTCACATCAATCTAGATTTTTGTTCCCAAGGCCTGGGGCCCAATAGTGCTGGTAAAGAGAGCTGAAGAAAGCCTTGAGCCTTTTAAGTTTTGTTGCTGACTAATTCACCTCTCCTGTTTAACACTGGGCCAGTATTTTCCTTCTGTTTCTGCTCGTTGATTACATACCTGAAGAGCCCTTCCTTGTGGTTTTTGACATCTCTAGCCCATTTCAACTCAAGCTTTTGCTTTTCTGACTGCATCTCTGCACACCCTGGTAGTTCTCAATGAGTATTCATTCACTTTTCCATCTCTGGTACATGACTCTTAGTTTTGAGCAGACACAGAAGTCCTCAGTTAAGCCAAGGAGGTTTCTTGCTCCCCCTACTTTCCTTGCCTTTAAGGGGGATGAATATTTTGTGCTTCCAGGAGAGCATTCTTGAAAAATTCCCAGGGCTCACTAACTCCATTATCCTCCATGGAATCTCTAGCACCCGAGCTCTGAGTGAGCTGTTTGCTCTTCTGTGATCTCAAATCTTTGTCTTAATACTAACCTTCAGTGTACGCAGACAGAACCCAGTGTTTTTCTGTGGGACCACCTTTAGGATTTCTAGTATATGATAATTTCTCGTCAGGTTTCAGCTGTCATATAGGTACACACATCTTCAGATACAACCTTTTTATTCTGCATGCTCGGTGAGACTACCATGGATGTTTTCATTCTGCATAAGGTGTTCTGAATATTCATGCAATTTTGATAAATAACCAAACTCAATTTTGTCTCTACTCAAAATATGTCTTGTTCTTCTTGCTCAGTGTTAAAGTTTTCCTTACTGCAAACCACATTGTTACCGTTTCTGCCATTCAGTATATATATATATATATATATACATATATAAGAGCTTGACCAATCATAAGACTACTGCTCAATTTGCTGAGCTTTACAAAACGTCCATTGATGATACTACATCGAGCTTGAGAAGTTCTGTCAGAGTCTCCTTCAACTTGGAGTTTTCCTGTTCTGAAAAGTTACATTTAATAGGTTATTGCATTAATTATTAATGTTACTTCAGGTTTAATAGTGGCTGGTTTTCAATTCACAAAATTAAATTGTTTTTCATAAATTCCTTATTGCATGACCAGTGTCTGGCTATCCCTTATTTTTCTTACTAGAATTCTATATGCTTTATCAGTCCTGGTCTGCAGTTAAAATACTTCCATTACTGACATGTAGAAACCAAACTTCTCCTCAGAGTTTTGCTGCCACCTCCTGATCCCTGGCACACCTACTTGTATCTTGTTTAATATTGTTTAATGGTTTGGATTTGCTTAACTAAGCCACTTACTACCACCAAACTGCACTGTACCAATTGCAGACCTGTCCTTCATACTTCCTTAATGTTAATATTATATTTTAAAATGGTATTTGGAGAGGAGAAAATACAGTTGTTTGCAATGCTTCAAAAACATGGTATATTTATGAGTTAAATGCTGATGATAAAGTTTCTTACAAAACAACTTCAGGATTTGTGGAGGAGTTGTGAAAGAATTAAGACATAATGAATGCAAAGTTTAGAACGTATCATCCCTAATTAAGCTTCCACTTTACTTTGCTGAACTCCTGGGAGGGTGAACTGTTTGCATCATGAGATAGTTAAAATGTCACTGCTTTCTTTATCTTTCCTGGCAGTTACAGAAAACTACTATTATTAATGAATTTGGATGTGGCTGCAAGCCAAGAATGTGCTGTTCCATGAGTGTGATCCTGCAACTGCATTTTAGTCTTCCCCTCACAGACTAAAGAGAAGTCTGATGCTCAAAGTCAGAAGCTTGAGGAGTGGGATCCACTGTGTTTTTTAATGGCAAGCAGAAGAAGTATGAAGAGGAATAGGATACAGTCAGATAAACAGTTATAATTTAATTTTAATTTGCTATCTGATTGCCTGATCTCATTTGCCTACATTTTCCCCACAAAGTCCTGTCTAATCTTCCCCAGTGCTAAGGCAAGGAACAGAGTTTGCTACTCCATTCCCTTTGGGTAGTGCATGGAACTGAACAGAAAACAGATCTCCCTTTAGTATATCCTAAATTATCATCATGTACAGCTGAAGTACTGAGTTAAACTTTTAGGCAATGCATTAGAAAGGAGTCCACTGCTCAGGTACAAACACGACACCAAGACTAACAGTAAATATGCAGCTGAAGTCCCACAAAAGCACATTAACTAATAAAGAGGAGAGAGCAAGATGAAATTTTTCATAAATTGGCATACACTTGTGGCATGTTTTGAGTTTAAAATTCTCTCATGGGGCAACTGATGCTGAGTGCTTCTGGCAAACAGTCTATTCCAGAGGGAAAGAGGGTTGCTCTGAAGCTAACCTTGGTCTCCCAGTTCACAGATATTGCTATATATGCAGCTGCAAATTGGGAAATATCAGAACAGAAGCCACAGTGCCTGATGCCACAGCACCAGCACTTGTGCATTTACTGAGTATTAGAGAGAGTTTTCTAGACTAAAAAATGAGTACCTATTACTGAAAAGTCATGTAAGATGAAAGATGCTCATTATTTATCCAGCTGTTACCAGTCATTATTAAGCATACTTTTTCTCTATCAGATAGTTAAACTACTCTTTACTAGTCTTGTGTGACAAAAACTAAGAGACATGTACTCCTCCAGATACTAGGAAAGACACCAGAATTAAATATAAATTTTCCTCCAGGA
This sequence comes from Erithacus rubecula, assembly GCF_903797595.1. Lineage (NCBI taxonomy): Eukaryota > Metazoa > Chordata > Aves > Passeriformes > Muscicapidae > Erithacus > Erithacus rubecula. The sequence goes on along the minus strand of NC_136689.1, from coordinate 15,114,111 downwards.
CCCAGCAAGATCTCCAACTTTCTCTTGAACCTAACAAGGTATGGTGAAACCTACCTTAATATAAGGATTGCACCCAGCTGCACTGTTCTTAGTCTTCACCCAAGTGCCTCACCAGCTCATTCATTGTCTCTGGATGACTCAAGCACAGGCAAATTCCTTGCAGGCAGTAGTGAGATTGGTCTCAGATTTATCTCTTCCTAAGTAGAAGTGGAGATGCTTTGAGTTCAGGCTGCAGCAAAGCTTGCATGCAGAAATAAGTGTGTCTTCTGGATAAATTTACTTGCAAATCATTCTTCCTTCCTGGGTGAAGCTGTCGTTGCTTCTCAGCCTTCCTAGAACTCCTCCTCCATCTCGGGCACAAGCTCCTGCCTGTGAAAGGTGGTTTAGACCCAACAGGACCATAAGCTGCTCAGGATCAGCAAAAATAGGAACCATGAGTCTGACCAGAGCTGGTGAATGCCACACTCCTCTGTGCTCACACTCCTTTCTGCCTGCTCTGAAGAAGGCTCAACTGGGAGCTCTACTCTTTCTTGCAAGTGGAAGATTAACACTTTCTGAATCTGACTCAGAGAAAAGCAAGTGGCTGCAACTTAGAGCTGTCAACTTTGTCTGAGAGTGGTCTTTTCAAGTCAACATTTTTACCTCCCTAGGCTGGATAACAGATTGTGGCTCTTTGGTTTCTATTTTTGCTTATCTCATCTAGAGTGAATTGTAAGCAGGCTGGCTGTGCTTGTTGCCTGCCAGTGCAAGCCAGCCAATCTAGTGTAAAATCTCATTATAAGTCTTTTATTTTCAACTCACTTAAACTCTAGTACTGTCCAGATCTGCCAGAAATGCTGCTCTCTCTCTACAGGGGATCGGTCTTTCCTGCCTGGAGAATACCTTTATCCCCATTCTGCTTTTTTTTTTATTTTATTTTTCTTTTTTTTGGTATATGTATATGCGCGTATAAGAGAGGGTGGGAGGAAGAAACCACTCCCCTAAGAGACAAACATCCATTTCTCTCCCTAAGCTGGAAACCTATTTAAATCTGCTTGATGGGAATCAGCCCTTCAGCTGATTCCCAACACATGCACAAGGTTGGGTGAGCAGCTCTGCTGAGTTTTTAAAGAGCCCATACAGCCTGTTACACAGGGTTTGACATTTCCAGTGCAGGGCCCAGCTTTCAGCTGTTTGTGCCACACTACTCTGATTCACACTGGAAAAGTCAATACTGGTTGTCTGCCTCACGTGGGTGCTTTTCTTGCCTGGGGAAAATACCAACCAAAGGGTTTAGTAATTTCTGAAATTAAATTTAGGAATGGTACATCGGTTTACAATAGGAAAAAAATTAACTTTTTATGAAGAAAGTTTGTTTTGAAATTGAGCAAGGCAGGCCTTTGTCAGATGCTTTTTCGTGCCCCAAGGAAAATCTATTCTCATTTGCCCAAATTTTAGGATATTTCAAATATCAGTTTATGGAAAGACTTTCTACTGCTTAAGGGTTAAGGTTGTCCCAGAGCAATCTTTAGACTCTCACAGTTGCAGTCCTGTTAGTGCATCATTCCCACAGTTCAAATAAGGCTCTCCAGCCCCTCTCAGCTCCTGGCCTGGGCATGCACTCTCTGTACAAAGCCACTACACATGGTGCAGCCCGGGATTACACGATGGAGACAGAATTTCCCAATAATGGTTGTTTCCAGCTGCCACATGCTGAGCTGGAGCCAAGCAACGAATGGAGAGCAGGGACACTTTCCTGCACTTTCAGTGACCTCTCTGTTGGCATCTAGGCAATGTGAAGGAAGAAACTGTCTGATTCAGAGGCAAGCAGTGCAAGAGACAGATCTGAGGCCTTCCTGCAGAGAACCAGCAGCCTGAACTGGAAGTAGGAACATGTGGAGTGAAAACTGGGACTTGCAGAGAGGGCAAATATTTAGGATTGGCAGCACAGGAATACTGTTTTGAAGCCATTGGAGAAAATGACAGTTGGCAGAGACTGAAGATCCAGAAGAATATTGGAGTTGTAGGCTGAAGAGGTGAATGCAAGATTGAGGGAAAAAAAACTGCTCAAGAAACTGAGGCACAAGAAAAGAAAACTGATAGAGAAGTTGCTATGAAGAGGGCAGATGTTCTGAGAATGCAGTTTCAGGAAAGACACTGTCCCTACAAACCAGTGGATATGGGTGACGTTGGCAAGTGAACAGAGTGAGCAGTCCCAGATGAGAGAGAGCCAGGACAAAGAGTCAGGAGGGAATTAAAAATTACTGGTCAAGGAGATGTGGAATAAAGACTTGGCTCAGCTGGGAGTTTGAATACAAGGGCTTGTTTTTAATGAGTGTTGGGGAACAAAACAAATAAGGCTACAATTGCAACAAAACAAAAAGTAGCCAAATTATCATCTTCTTGTTAAAGACCGGTAACTGTACACTCAAAGAAGACAAGAGGGAGCCCAGGACATGAGCAGCTGCCTCGTTTGGACACAGGATCCACCCTTGCATTACTTGCATGCTGCTCTGGCCACTGCATGAGCAGACAGTGCCATGCCCACTCCACTGGCTCTAGCAGGGTTGTGGGAGCCCCAGTGGGTAGGTTTGCTGACTCTGGGCATTCCTGGAAGCAACAGTTGCAGGCAGGACAAGTCAAGAGGTGCTATGTGTGCACCTTTTCCAGGTGGAGCCTCTAGATCTTTTAATGCGATTTTTACTTGCCCTCCTCTTACCCCCTTTTGGTGGTCAGGCTGTTGGCTGTGTTCTGACTCCAGGCAATAGGGGTAGAGGTTCTGGCTATCTCAAGTAACAATATGGCTTTTAATGATTTTAATCTATCAATCATATTAATTATGGCAAGATAAAAATTATGAAATCTGCTGTAGATGAAATCTATTCTGGTATTCATCAAATGAATAGCAGATAATGATTTTTTGTACTTAGCGCTGCTTTCTTGAATAGATCCTTGCACTTATTTTAGAAATAGTTCCTGATCTTCCTCCTCTGACCAACATGTATGGGCATAACTGAGTGTTCAAGGTAGGGTCTTACTCTTACTTGGGAGGAACACACTTACTTGTATTTAATAAAAACTCCAGCTGTCTCCAGGTTTCTGTGTGCAGAAGGTTGTAGTGCCACACAGATGGCACACAGGTCCATGCATGGTGCTGGTCTTCATTTCTCTTGGCAGTCATGTCATTGTTTGAGCCAATCTACTGTCACTTAAGATCAACCAGGTTCCATCAGCATTTAAGAGTCTATGTGGTATTTTCTAGGTTGTGACCAAATATGTTTAATAAGGCTGGTGCTAGCACAGACCACTGTAGGAATAATTTTCTGGAGCTCCAGGATGGTTTTAGTGCACACAGCCCACTGAAAATGTTTTCCACAGAGAAACACCTCAGTTGCCACTGATACTCTTTGAGAAAGGATGACTGAAGGCTTCATCCATGGACTGATCTAACCCTGATAAGACAGTACCAGAGATTACTCTGAGCTGAAGTCAGCTACATTTCTTTAATTCTCTTGACAATCCTTTTTAACATAGTGATTGAGATAGAGTTAGTGCTTTGTTCCTGTAGCACTTACAGCACTTTACATTGTAAAACCTACATACTTAGCTAGATTAAAAATATTGCCTAATTTCAGTTAATGATTTTTATTTTTTTTTTCCGGGTAATACCTAATGCTGTGTATCCCTTTGTATGTTCAAAGCACAGTTTCTGTATTGTCAGCTACTGTTATCTTCAGTATGTCTACAAATCAAATCCTAGGTTATCAAAATAGGCACTCAAAATGAAGGATATGAAGCTAAGGAGTAGCACAATAAGAACTCCTCTGCTGAAACCTAGCAGAAGCCGATTCCATTCCCCCAGTGAAAGAGTTCTCCTACTGTAATTGAAAAGCAATCCTATTTCTTCATGCAGTGGCCTGTGTCATCATTCACCATTCATTTTCCATCTTTGCAACAATGGGAACAAGGGTCTGGCAGACAAGGAATACTTTTGGTTTAGAAATTGTTTCATACCCACATCAGGCCCAAAAACTAAATATGCAGTGTTGTAAGTAAAAACTATGCTAAAAGTTAGAATTACAAAATTAGCTTTGTCAAGTTTTAATGGTTGATTGTGCAATATTGATACTGTTGGAATGTATTTTTTTTTCTGAATAGATCCATTTTTGTGTTCTACCTGTTTGGCACCTCACAGTCTTTTTCCTCGCAGCAGCTGCTGAGAAAAAATTATAGGAGATAAGAAAAATAGGGAAATTAATTTGGACTAGTCCATGCAGGCAGCTGGAACATGTTGGCATTACCCTTTCACTGCCATTTAGAATGAGAAAGGCCAACAGAAAGGGTTCAAGGACACTTTTGCAGACAAGCTCCTGAAAGCAATTATGTTGGGATAAGCATAGGACTACACATATGCTGTTTTATAAGAAACCTTATAGTCCCTCTATAAAAGTCTTTTGCACCAGAAAATGTTATTTGATTTTATTAAAAATACCTGAAAAGTAGACAAAGTAATTGGTTGACTTTTCTTCAACTGGATGCTTCATGTGTAGTTCTGGAAATACCGTGTCTAATCTTGCAGCAAATAGTGTGGTAGTTTCTACCACTGAATAAGACCAGAGAAAGAGAGAGAAAGAGAGAGAAAGAGAGAGATGGGACTATCTGGTTCCAGGTTGTTTATGCTGTACATGTGTCAGCACTTCATTGCAGTCTGAGTCACTGTGTGCAGGTAGCCTTTAGTATATTGTGTAAGGTACTATCCTGGGGAGTTCCAGTTTTTTTCCCACTGATGGAGTGAGAGCTCAGAACCACTCTTCTCTCTGGAGCACTCTCCAGACACAGCACCAGAACTGCAGTGCTACTAAATACACAAATAAAATGCAAAAATGTTGAGGGAAAACTTGTGGACTGCTTACTAAACATGTTTGTCTTTCTAGACACCAGCAAAGGGTGATGAAAAGGACTCTTCTATTAAAAAAAAAAAAACAAAACCCGTCTGTTTGTGATATGAAGTTTTATTTCCTTTCAGAATCAGGTTGGTAATGTCTCTTTAATGTGCAGCACTGTGAACTTAAAAGAAATCTCATTATCAGCCTTCCTAGCCTTAAGCACTTCATCAAGTATTCCATGACTGCTGGCTTGCAGATGCTGCAGTTAAGGTGCTGGGTGGTGGGGTTTTGTTTATGTTCCCTTAGGTCTTTTTGTTGTTTTTGTATGTGGCTATAAATATCTTACTCCTGAGAAAAGACATGAAAGTACTTTCATAGACATTAATTAGACGCTGTATGATTTTCCCCCCCAAATTCTGGAGTCACAAAGCATAACTTTTAATTACCCGCTTTTGTTTGGGGAATAGTAGTTTCTTCTTCAGGCATATATCAAGATGATCAGAAACATGTATAATTTCTTCTCCAGAATTTTTGATTTCCCCTGGCCAACTTTTAATAAATAAGAAAACATTTATGCCTGAATCAAAGAGTTATCTGAGTAAAAGTTCCAGGTCTTCTGTTGTAGGTCTCAGCACAGTGCATCTATCATATATTGTTCAGAGATCCTCAAGATAGAGATCAAAAACAAGCATAGTTCATTTCAGTTAATTTCTTAATATCTACATTAAAGACAGAAAACTTAATTCCAATGTAGTACTATACAACCAGCTAGGTAAGTAACTTTTTAAATCTTTCCCTGCCCCAAAATAGTTGGTAAATGAAACCATCACCCAGTTTAGGCTACATCCAGAGGATATTACATGCTCATGCTGTATATCCAGGCATGAAGGAGAAGACTCCTTTTTGCAAAACCCAAGCACGTCAGTTTAGGCTGAGTGCTGTGGTATTTTGGGGAGGTAGCTTTCATTGCAGTAGAAGCTCACAAGGATCCACTAGTGTCACAGCTACCAATTGCTGAGACAGGACTTTCAGACAGATGATCCATTGAAGCCATGATTCACTGTTTGCAGTACTTCAGACTTCAAAATTACTTCTCGCAATTCCACTTCCATCAGCAAGCAAGAAAAAAATGCAGAGCACAGGATTGTGTGCAAGGACTGCACTCCACAGCTGCAGAACCTCCACTGTGCAGAAGCTTTTGAAATAGCTGTGCGGAGGAGGAGGATTTTGCAGAGACTTCTGAAGGTATCCTAATGACATTTAGCCTTTGATGTGCTTGGGTTAACCCAATTCAGATTCTCAGTACATACAAAATATTAGGAGATCTTTTAATGTTGAATTTCGTTAGTTTCTATTCTTTCTTTTTTTTTTTTTTTTCTCTGTTTTTTTTTCCTTTCTGCCTAATTTCTAAGGAGTCAATGCTTACTTGTGTCTCCCCAGTAATTGTTGGATTTCTTACCAAGTTTGAATTAGAATTGACTCAGGTTGCAAATATATTTGAATTTACTCAGAGGTGATTTCCATTTTGTAAAAACAGGAAGCTGAGAGAAGAAAGAAATCAAAATTGTGACCCCACACTGAAAAACTACCAGAGCTCAGACCTTATTAGGTGTCAGGGAGTCTGTTCAGGGGGGAGAGTAATGTCTGTCACCACCCAAACCATTATAAAAGCTTCCATCAAAATTCTGTATGGATAGAAAATGATGGAATCACAGCACACTTGGTGTTGAAAGTGTTGTACCATTGCCATTTCTTTGTTCAGTGTGAAAGCAGGGATGAGCCCTTACATATGACCTTTCCTTTCCTTTCCTTTCCTTTCCTTTCCTTTCCTTTCCTTTCCTTTCCTTTCCTTTCCTTTCCTTTCCTTTCCTTTCCTTTCCTTTCCTTTCCTTTCCTTTCCTTTCCTTTCCTTTCTCCTTTCCTTTCCTTTCCTTTCCTTTCCTTTCCTTCGCTTTCCATTTCCTTTCCTTCCCTTCCCTTCCTGCCCTTCCCTTCCCTTCCCTTCTCCTTCCCTTCCCTTCCCTTCCCTATCCCTTCCCTTCCTTCCCTTCCCTTCCCGTCCCTTCCCTTCCTTCCCGTCCCTCCCTTCCTTCCCTTCCCTTCCCTTCCTTCCTTCCCTTCCCTTCCCTTCCCTTCCCTTCCTTTCCCTTCCCTTCCTTCTTCCATTCTCCTTCCTCCTTCCTCCTTCCCTCCTTCTTCCCTCTTATCCCTTCCCTGCCTTCCCTTCCCTTCCCGTCCTTCCCTTCCCTTCCCCCTTCCTTCCTTGTCCTTTCTTTCCTTCTCTTTCCTTTCCTTTCCTTCCTTCCTTTCCTTCCTTTCCAATTTCCTTTTCCTTTTCCTTTCCTTTCCTTTCCTTTCCTTTCCTTTCCTTTCCTTTCCTTTCCTTTCCTTTCCTTTCCTTTCCTTTCCTTTTTGCTGTCCCAATGTCCCACATGTTGCATTCCTGAAATTTAATTCCTGCCTCCCAACTAACACAACAGAAGTTTATGAATTCAGATTTTAATTTTGTGTATTTGCCATCACAACCAGCATTTCAACTACCCCCTGCCTGCTCTGCCAAATACATACTGTAAAAAAGCTGTCTTGTGGTCATATGCTCTTTGCTATTTTAATTTAATTGCAAATGTTCCTGCACTCCCCTAAGGCTGTGTCTCTTTCACACTTGGCTTTCATTTGCTTTCCAGCCTGTATTCATATCAGGAAGATATTTGTCTAAATTAGTGACACACCCACCTTATGACTGGAAATTGGCATTCTCACTAGTTCTTAGTTTAAATTAAAAGTTCTCTTTCCTCTTAAATATTCAAAACCTTCTTTTTAAAGCTTTATATCTTTATAGAAATATAACTCTGGATTGTGATGAATGGCTTTTGGGATCCTTGGCAAATAATGATCTGGCTGCCATAAAACCTGAAAGAAGTATTTTGAAGTTAGAAATTACTACTATTAACAATCCCAGATAACTAAAGAATATGGTTTAATCTGAAGGAACATGTGCCTCTTGGCAAATGACTCAGTTTTAAGCTGCTTTATTGATCAGAGCATAAATTGCTGGGCTCAGAGAGAGAACTGATGGTCACTCAGTGCGCACTCTGGTTTTCCTTTTTCTAATTTTGCAAATGATGTGAGAGCAGATCTAGATTTCTGGAGAGGTATGATGCATGACTGTGCAAGTGCTGGCTACTTTGAACAGATGACTGTCTTTAGGAAAGGCCAACATTCAAAGCCACATTAAAGGCATCTCAGTGAGTATTTGGATTTCCAAGGCACTGAGGAACAATATGTCCCACCTGTGAAGAAAGAGCAAGAACACCATTGACCAAGTGACTGTTTTCAGGTGCAGAGTCATATTTTTATGGAAGTAAAGGCCAGTCACACATTTCCCAATTTATTTTTTTTAATATGGCTATACCTTGAAAATCCAACTCCTCCATGACTGAAACTGAGCTTGGGCTCTGCTTTCTGCCACTCTCAAAACTGTATTACTCTATATGCTCTGTCAGTCCTCCTGTCAGATCCTGTCAGCTGATCCTTGTCAACAAGGAAAACTACCTTATCCTATGGCACACATGCTGGTCATTGACTGGGGGTACAGTGGCCACAGACCCTCTATCATTTTCTTCCATCCAGCATCTCTTTTGCTACATTCTTGTCTTGCACCAGCTGAGCCATCTCACCATCTTTGGCTTCTCATCCCAACTTTCTTCCCTTGCCTCACACTCTCTGTCCAGACACCTCTCACTCTGCAATCTGTTCCTTCCTTGGGTGATTATTTCTTCTGGGTTTCCCCAAAGCAGTAACAGGGTCCAAAGCAGTAAATGAGAATCTTGCTGAGGAAAACCACTTCAGTCAGTCCCAGACTAGCACAGAATCACTGAAGGTAGGATCTTTGAAACAGCAAGATATGAAACTCTATCAAAACCAAACTGATCTTGCTAAGGCTCATAATTAATCCAGGCTGAGTTGGATTTCCAGAGTGGCTAAAGCACTCCTGCCAAATTTCATGTTTTTCCTCCAAAGCATGAGGCCTTTGGGACTGTCTAAAGATGAGGTTGTCATTCTTTTTAATGTGAGGGAAACTTATGCTTGTTGCAGAGCAAAAGCATTTTGGCTGAAATTTTTATATACAGTCTGAGACAATTCTTGATACAAGCACACATGCATCACACGTATCCAGCCTTAGGCAGACACCTGCCATGGAAAATGTGAGCTCTGGTGGCTGAAGACTGACAATGGCATCAGCAATGGAAAATGTGGTCTAATAGCAGGAACTATCAGGCAGTGTTTAACAGGTGAGTTTTCCCAATGCCACCCTAAATTATCCCTCCACTGCAAAGCTTTTAAAAGATTCAATGAAGTTATTTGTTCTTCACAGTAATTTTCCTCTTTAAAACCTTTGGCATGCTCTTGTTCATATAAAATAACGATTTACGGAAATAGAGGAAGTTGAAATCCCACCCATCCTTTTCTCTCCTGGTTTATTTATTTTCCATGTGAGATTAATGAGTTTCCTGCAACAGGGCTAGATCTGCTCACACATTGTGCAGATAAGTTAATATTTATTTCCTTTTCCAAAGGCGAACAGACACCTTTGTGTTCCCTGGCTTTTAAAAGTGGACAGTATGTCAAACAACACTTAAATCAACCATCCTAAATTATAAAATGCCAGCTTTACATTGCTGACTGGAGTTAAACAACTGGTAAATCAGGATGAACTGTACTGCTGGATGCTAACATGGAAGCTTAATTTAACTGGCTTAATTTTTTTTACCAGCAGATACTTTGGAAAGAGCACATCTGCCTATTTAAGGGATTTTCTTTACTTTAGTGCCTGTCTGGTGTCAGGCTCCACTGCTGCGTGCAGTGAAGCTCACAGAAGCTGGTTTCTATGTATTTCTCTCCCACATCCCCTTACCCTCCCAGTTCCTTCCTGCACCCCAGTGCCATTGCTTCTTTCTGCCATGTCTCCAGGTGCCTGGGGTACCCTCTGGCAGACTGGAGGCATCCTGGTGCAACTACACTCAATGGGGCCCCCTCTCCAGTGGGAGCTCTTCCCTTTGTCCAGCTAGGGAGGCCAGGCATTCATCTCTCCCGGACACAGCTGCCAGGTTTCACTTTTGGACTTTCTCTGTCACACGCCAGGAAGTGGACAAGTAGCAGGAGGAAGGCTGGGGAGGTGATGGGCAGATGGTGTGAACATACACATTACATTTCCTAGGGAAACCAGGTTAAAAAGAGCTCCTTATTGCCAGGGCATTATGTAAAGGAGATGAGAAATGCTGTTGTGACTTGGTTCAAGAGGCAAAGGATATTTGTACTGTTCTTTAATTTCTTCTTCTAGGGTCAGCTTCAGTGCGCCACTTACAGCTTCTTCCTCTCCCTCTCTAGTCATCACCCTTAATAGCCAAGGAGAAAAACAACCATTTTCTTCACGTATGATTTTAAATTTTCTATTTTAAAAGGTAAGCTGGACAAGTAATGTGAAAAACTTTCAGCTGTCTTAGGCCCCTGAGTTTCTAACTCCCTGCTGCTGGAAGTGTGAATCGGGGCAGTGCAGCAGCAGTTGGTGGAGCTGTGCCAGGGTAAACGAGGGGAACTATTCCAACCATGTGTGCAAACTCCACCAGAGATTTACTCACCTTCTGAAACCAAAGAGCTGAAAGTTCATTCCAATTTTACTTATCTGCCAAAGCTGAAGTTCAGTAATTCATATTTTTATATTAATAAATAATGAAACAGCTATACCAGAGCAGAGAAGGCTTTGATTAAGCATTTTATAGCAAGCAAAAGAAAAACATTGAATCTTGTGCTCAGGGGCTGGCAGCTACAAGAAGCTGGAATGCCTTGGTTCAAACATGTCTGTATTAAATTTTTAAAAAAGGGAAAGAAAAAGAAACCTGGGGAGTTTCTTTCCCATGACTTTACAGATAGTACAATAAGCCTGGCACTTCAATAAGGGAACTGTCATAGATACAGCTTTCATTTTCTGTGCTCCCACTACCACAAATAAAAATAAGAGAGCCTCTGACTCACAGCACCAAAGCAGCATGTCCCTTATCTGACACCCCAGTCTCAGCTAGAATGAATTTTTCAAGACACATGCTAACTTCAATGGAGAATTTCAGAGCAAGTAACAGGCAGGCAGTGTCACTACTGCCTTACCATAAACCTTGTATCACAGAACTCTGTGTTTGAAAAGTAGATCATCTGTTCTGAGCAGTATGAGGACTAAATGTAGCATTAAATACCCTCCCAGAGAGCATTCTGCATGTTCCAAGGGTTCCTTGGATCACAGTCCTTCCACTCCATTAGAGGCAGTGGCAGTTTTGGAGCTCACACTTTGCACCCCTCTGAAAAGGGGCCTCCTCCCTCAGAAACAACAGGCAGGGGGAAACCAGAACAGGACAAATAATTTCCCACTCACTGTTTTTAGAAGAAAATAAAGCATAAAAGATTGCATAACAAGCCATTTAGATTTCCCCCCTTAATTATGGATTTTGTTTTTTGGAGATAAGTTCTCAGGCATTTTATTTTTAGGATTTGAGAGTTGCAAATGAAGATTGATGTGACCTAGAAAATCTATTTGCTCATTTTACATCTGGCCTCAGCCTTTGTTTTTAGTAACCTAAAAATTTTCATTAACTGTTCTTGAAATGGTTACAGTGGACTGTCAGCAGAGCCCACAAGCAACAGGAGGGGGGATTGCAGTCAGTGAAAAATGAACTCAGGTCACGAGTTGGTGAACTCTGGTCACTGAAGATTTTGTATATTCTTATGGAACTAGTTCCCATACCTCTTTGCCCTTGAAACTGCCATCTCAGTGACAACACCTCTTTTGCTTTGAGATTACACTTAGCTAAATTCCTAATTTATGGACCACAGAATGGCTCCTTTACATTTCTTCTCCTCATAGCCATGCCACTCTTGGACTTGTACTGACATAATTTCAAAAGGAGATGGACTTTGTTCCCCCCCCCACCTAATTTTGTAGCCTACTGACTTACAGTCATTGAACTGTTGACTTAGATTTTTTCAGTTGAGAAGGGAGTTAAAGGGGTGGCTTATTTCCAGAGCAAGAGCCCCACCCTCTAGGCTGCAAGAAGATGGGAAGAAAGCATGGAGCTGCTCAGTTTGGCAACGTGGCAGCATCTCAGGACAAGTGGGGTAATAGAAGTTTGATACAAATGATGCTCAGGTGCCCATAAACTCAGGCACATGAGCAGGTTTTTTGTGATTGGTCTGTTGGGCTGAGGCATTACAACTTCTCCCAGGGTTGCTCCAAGCATGTACAGCTTTTTCTTGGACCTCTCCCACTAAGGTTGTCCTGCCACCCAGGTAGTAAGCCTGAGAGCCCCCTCTGTCCCTGCAATTGAGGCTGGGTAGTTCTGGCCTCAACTGCAACAGCTTCCCTCTGTTTCCTCTACTGCATGTCAATGCTCAGGGCTGGAAGCCTCCTCTGCTGTGACCATCTGCTGACGTGGTGCTGGTGGCTGCTGTTTCTACATTTCCAAGCACCACATTTGAAGGCTTGTCAGAAACAGGTGGAAACATTCATTCTCCCTGGAACAATGTCTAGGAAGAAGGACTGAGAGAGGTGGTTTTTTTTTCCGGGAAGTACAAAGCTGAAGGTGCCTTATGGGAATAGAAAGTAATTGCAAAGTTAGTAGCTCCACCTTGGTATTGGATTTCTGCCATCCAAAATTTTCCTGGGTCCTCTAAATGCTGGAGGCTAGGGTTTCATGCTTTTGTGTACTTGATCTTTACAGACAAGCAGAAAAAGGAATTTTTCAAATGAGAATTTGAGAAGTTTCTTATCCTTTTATGATTTGTAGCCATGTATATCAAGGTTCATGCAAGGAAGGTTTTATCTTATGGTCAGCAGGCAAAAGTAGTCCTAAGGGTATACAATGAGATTATTGTGGTGTGGAGACTGAGAGGTTTATAGCTGTAAAACACAGGCAAGGAAGTGCTAAAGGAGGACTTCAGTGTGAAATATTAAATTGATTTGGCATTCCCTGTGAACTTAGATTCCCCTGGATATGTTCTATACTTACAGTCATGGACTCATACCACAGAAATAAAAAAAAGAAAAAATAAAGGTAAGGAGGAAACTGTGGAAGTTGAAATAATACTATAAATGCTCAGAAGTGACCAGGAAAAGAAAAAAGAAAAAAACCTTCCTCCTTTCAATTGGTGCTTCTTTAGAGATGCTGCTTTAGAAGCAAAATGCTACTAACAGAAATTTGATAATTGCTAATATCCCTTGAAGGTCTTTTTTACTAGCTTCAAAGTTAAAAAGTAAATTAAAGACTCATACTTGTCATGAGTTGACATTTATCTTGAGCTCATTTGAAAGGAACAGGTTGGAGCTCCATCAAATGCTATTTCAGTGTGGCTTCACACAAGCTACAAGAGTTTTCATAACAAGCCAGGAAATGTGGGCACTCCTGACAAGTCACTAAAGCCAACTTTTGTTCTATTCAGACTCACATTCCCCTGCTTCCCTGGAAAGAAGTAGGGCATGACACTATACCTGCCACTGGAAGACACATCCCCCTCTCTCTATCCATCTCTATCAGTTCCCAAATGGTCTCACTCATCCTTATAACATTATTAATCAGAAATTCACTGCATCCTCAAAACACCAAACTTCTCATTTGTAAAAAAGGAAATGAAACACTGGTGTAATTTACATTTTTTTAAAAGAAAACAAAGGCTTATCCAAAGCAGGATCCAGTTGGGGCTTAGCTAGCCCAGGTTCCTGTCCTGCTAAGCCCTTCCACAGGTTCTTGTACTGCCACACATTGTGCTCCTGGTGCAGGGCACAGTTGCAGGCTCTACACATCACTGAACACAATGTGCTGGGTAGCTTTTGCCAGCGGGGAGTGTGATTCACATGCTTAGAAACAGAGAGAAATATTTCCCTTTCCTAACTACTGTAATAGATTTTCCTGATTTAGGCAACAAAGAGAAAACAAGCTCTGCAGATGTTACAAGCAAATACTGACCACTTCCTCTTTGCATTCCCATTGTCATTTTGCCCAAGTGCTGCTTTCTTGCTACTGGTGGCAACCACACACTTACCTTAACCATTAGGTAAGTATCAGGCAGGAAACCACCCACCTCAAGGGTCATGTCTACACCAGGACTGCTTCAGTTTATTCTGCAGTGGGACACATTGAGATCTGAGGCCACAAGAGATGAGGCCTTGGGACATGGGATGTCTTTGGTCCTGTGGCAGGGAATCCGTGTGCTGCAGCTGGGAGGTATGGGAGCTGCCTGGGGTGGGAGCGTGCACAGCCCCTCTCTGCTGAGCAGTTCACTCTGTTACCTGATACACCACACACTGCTCATACACACATCAGAAAACCCATCCAGTTTTGCAAGACACAGCACTGGTGGAAGTTTTTGGCTTAGCTGCAAACATCTGTAAAGGTGTTTCACAAGTGTAAGATACAACTGGATGGGTCAGTGACAACAAGGTGAGAACGTAGTACTGCTTGCCAGTGGAACTGGAATAAAGTTTGTGTCTGTATGTGCTACTGTGGGTCACATGCAACATGAAGAAGAGCTTTCTGGCAAGTGAACAATGGTTTACAATTTATTTCTCCACAAATAGCAGCAGTGCTCAGTTTTGTGTGAACATCAATCATTGCACTGAAGCCATGGCACTAAGGGATCAAGGCTGGCACAAGAACATCTTGGAAGCCCCCCTCCCCCTGGAGCTGTGCTCCCTGCAGGAAGAAAGATTGAATCTACAAGAAGGTTGCTGTGCAAACCCTTAAGAGGCCTCAAGAGCAACCACGTGGAACCATGAACCATCTTGGTAGCCAGAGGACAGGTGCAGCAATTCTGGAATATTCTGTGCAAGTTGGGATATGCATGTGAGTCCAGACTGACTGTTTCTGTGCAGTGGCCCTTCGCCCACGACTTCCTGTTCTCTGGTGTGATCCCCCAAAGGTGCTTGTAGCCAAATGTGCAGTGTAGGCTCCACTAACACAGTATTTCTGAACTGGGTCAGTATTGTGTTTACCTTCTGATCTGCCCCTGTTCTTGCTGACTGGAACCTGCAGGTTGAGTTCTTGCAGCCATTCTCACAGCCACTGCTGTGCAACTTCCCAGGGCAGGAAGAGGGAGATGGTGATGGTTTGTGGGAGCACCTCTGGGGATAGCCTGTTCTGTCTCCAATCCATGCAGATTGCTGCATTGCATCTCTGGCTTGTTGTTGATAAGGATTTGAGAGATGCCACACAGCTCTTTGAGGATGTCACTGAAGATGACTCTTAATAAGCAGAGCTGTTCTCTTTATGTGTTCAGTAGGAAAAATAACAAAAGAAGACAAGATATAACAGGTAGAAAATTCTCAAATTAAAAAAAAAATAAATCCTGGACCTGCAGAAAAAGACCATCTGTTGAGCAATACAAGATGCTGAAGTCAGGCTGTCTGCAGGTTTAAAACCTGATTTGAATTCTGCTTTTTCACTGTCATCAGTCAGCTAGAGGAATGAAACAGCTAGTGGCCAAAGCAAGGACCAGATTATGAAAGGATTTTAGGTGCCTTCACATGCAGGTAGGCACCCATCAGGACTTTACAAGTTTCTGTGCAGCAGAAACCAATTTCACTGAGCTGCAGAACACCTTTAGAATTATGGCCGAGTGATCCTAAAGCCATATGCAGTAACACAGAAACTGAGTTGTAAAAGGTTAACATTTAACATGTGTGTTCCCTGATCCCAGAAACAGCAAGTAAAGTGTCAAATCAGAAGACCAGAAGAATTCCAGATGGCAAAGGAATCTGCAGGGCACAGAGGGAAGTCCTGCTGTTCAGCCAAGCAGGAGCAGTTTGTTGCTCTGCCCTCATATTTATCTCAAACTCATCATTTGCTTATTATAAACACTGTTCAGTCAAACGTGTCATTCAGGAGACAAGAATTTTATCCACTTGCAGTAAAAATTTGTCACTTGAGAGGTGTCTGAATTTCTCCCTGGATTCATTTGCATGTTTTACCAGACAATCAATGACAGTTCTGCCACAAGAATACTTCTCTTACTTCTTAACAGAACTTGTCACTGACAAGTTACATCTTTAAGCCATCTTGTGTGTGTTTTAACATTGTAAGTGTAAAACTAGTCATTTACTTCACAGTGTTCATTTTGAATGACTTAAGCATCACAATAAAGGATTTACAAAAAACATGTTGTGTTTTGCCAGCACAATCTGAGTGTTTTTCCCCTGGGAGCAGGGAATGATGAACTGAGCGATGCTTTTGGAAGCTGTATGTGCTGAGTCGCACTTCGGAAGAGCCAGGTCTATCCACCGACTCTAGAGGGAAGCAAAGACAAACCGGCTCCCCTGTCAGCCCTCTCCCCTGGATGCTCGTGTTAAGGTTGGAAGGATGCAGGCTCTGCTGCACGCTCTGCCCTTCCACTGCCCGTTCTGTCTGAAGGTCGCAGGAATTCTGCCCTCCCGGGAGTGTGCTAAGTTCAATTTCTTACAGCACGATAGGAATGAAAATTCCAGAAATGCAGACAGTCATCACATGAGCTCCAGCAAAGGCTGCTATGAATGTTTCACGCTCGTTTTCCCAAATCCAGGACCGCCCCCTCCTGGCGGTCCGGGCGAGCTGCCCGGGCAGGACCAAAAGGCACAGACAGACCCGGGGGTTCTGCCCGCCCGGGATGTACCGGCACCGAGACTTCCCAGCCAGCACAGAATCTCCACGGCTCCCCTTGCAGATAACTGAGCTTTAGAATTAAATGCCTGAGGCGGCAGAAACACAGCGCGAGTGACAAAATGAATTGTTTAATCTGCCTGCTTGGTAGCAGATAAACGGCAAATCAGATTTTATCTCTTCTTAGTGAAGTGGAAATTACGGGGATGAACAAACTCCTAAAAATAACAGAATAGCTAAAAGCTCTGCTTTCTCTAGAGCAAATGTAGCCCTTTGGGAAAGTGCAACAAATACCATCTGTGTTTCCAAAACTCCGAAGTTAATTTGTTGCAGACATCTCACTACTTACTGAAAATGGACATAGTTTGTGTGGCAGAACAACATCTTGCAGTGATGAAAAATAACCCATATACTCCCATCCAATTAACTCCAAAGGCGGGGTTTACCTGAAAAAGCTCAGTTTAAAACACCACTTCGTTTAAATCAGACATCAAACCATCAAATGTGTAGTTTCATACACATATTGAGAGCTGTTCACAGAGGAAGCTGAAAGGGGAAACTGCGAAGGAGTTATGACATTTTGACAGATATGTTTTTCTGATTATCAGATAAGATGTGTAACTTACAAATAGCAAACACCTTGGTGAGATTTCTTCAGAATGGACAACTCTACAGACTTTCCTGACAGTCTGTTCTTTTCACTGTCCCTTTTAAGCTTCTGTTGCTTGTAGTTCATGCTCAGTGTAAGGGAGAATTTAGAAAATATGCTTTTGCATCAAAATGTTCTGAGATTATGTAAATGAGCATTTGCTTGAAAACAGTGTATCTGTAGACAAGCCAGGGGAACCCAGTACAGTACTTGAGCTGACAGCAGCTAAACATCTTTGTTTTAAACTATGGCTGGAATTGGGCCATGAAATACAGAATATGGATGGAAATGAGGATCTGAATTTCTCCAATGTTTGGTGTGCAGTTTGGTCTGTTGCAAAGGCAAGTTTAGAATTAGATTTTAGTCTAACTTTTTTGAAGCATAGCAGGTCACCAAATGTTACTCTGTGAGATTCAAAAAGGGAGGCAGCACATGGGAAGCTGAGGCACTGTGGTGCTGTGATTTTATATTTGACTGCAAAGATTTAATGTCTGTTTTTTCTTGTACTGCTTAGAATCTGAATGACTGAGAGCTCATCCAAGCTTCAACTGCTCCTGTGGCAGCAAAAATCCCCCTGAAGAGTTGTTACTTCCCTTTTTTCCCCATACGATTGGGTTATGAGAATGCAGAAAATGTGGAGTCATTTGGGCAATGATGCAAACACAAAGAAGCAAGCCCTGGAAGGCAGGGCCGTGGCACAGAGGATGACAAAGCCAGGCACTGTCACTGCTGAGACGGGTTCAGTGCAGAAAAATGTTTCTGGAATGCATATGTGAGTCCTTGTCCCTGGCTCTTTGTTTGGGAGCTTACATCAATACCGCTGCAGCAAAGATTCCCAATAAGCTGAAACAAAATAAAACGTGCATTCATGGAAACATTGCCATTCAAAAGCACACATTTCCCAGTTAAAATGAAGGTCAGTCATAAATTACATCTCTGATTCCCTCAGGATTTCTCTCTTGTTCTGTTTTGGCAGTTTAAGACCCCTTTGATATTTGAGCAAGGCCTTTCCCTTTGCACATCTGATCTTGATTACGGTTTATGGCAATGGCAATTCGTTACCTCCCCAAGGCAGTTCTGAGGAGGAAAGTGAGCACAGTATGATTGTTTAGGAGAGAGGCACACTGCACAGTGTTTTAACAATTTCTCCATTCTATAGCTGTGTCTCTTCACAACAGACTGCCCTTGCACCCAGCAACACCTTGAGCTCCTCCCATGGGAATGCCCCACATCCATCAGAGAAATCACTGTGTCTGGAGGCACAAAAAATCAGGTTGCATATTTACCTATCAAAACAGTGACCTCTGAGCAATAAAGTTGTGATTTGGATACATTTTTTAGATGCTGTTTTGTGGTGAACACAGACTAATGAGGTATCAATGAGCACCAAAATTTTTCTTCCAGCTGTAAAGGTCTCGGGGGCTGCCCTCCCCACCTCTCTCTTTTACAAACCCCTACTTCTACTTTACAAAGTGAAGAGGAATGTTCTTGCTCAGTTTTATGAATGCAAATATGTGAAGTGGGGGTATATTTCCTCATGGATCAACTCTGTGGCAGCCAAAAATACACTGAGGCATTGCATGAGGCAACGGGATGAATGAAACTGGGGCATGCACTGTTTTTCTGGGTATGCAAAAGACAGAGGCAAATGTTCCAGTTGCCAGTGTATTGAGAGCATTTGAGAGGGGAAGGTGACAGGAAATACTGGATGCTTACATGCTAATTGAGACAATTACAATTGCAGTAAGATTTTTCATGTCAGTTTGTAACATACACTTCATTCTTTTACTGCTTTCACTTCTCTGGCTTGGTTCTACCAGCAGCTCCTTGAGTTCATTGAGGATTTTCAGACTTTGCAATGTGAGAGGTTATTGAATGTACCTTTAGCATCATCAAAATGCTCCTGGATAAAATACACTCTTACAGACTTGGGGAATGATTACAAAACTATTTAATTGCCCTTCAGCCACTGTAAATACCACCCTGTTAGTGAAGACAAGTGATGGGTACATTTCTTTCATAAAGGTGACCACAAATACTGCACTGGGAATTGCAGACAGTCGGCAAGTTTTTCAAGTTTGATCCTGGTGCCTGGCAGAAACACAACAGGCAGAAGTGCTAATGATATTTATTTTTCTCTTTGCTTGTGCATTTTTAAAAGCTTAGATGTGTTTTTAAATAGGCCCAGGTACATTTCAAATGGAACTCCCAGAGTGAAGCAGGACTTCCCAGGGACACACTACTTTGCCACGAAGATAACAAGGAAATGTGATGAACAAAGGATATTCATACCATTTTCCCTGGAAGAAGAAAATTTCCTAACTCACCATATATAAGCCTTTCACAAAAGTAAAATAAAACCTCCACAGAGCAGGAGAGGAACAAAGCCCTACCAGCTCTTGTTGTTCAGTGACACAGCAAACTTGCTCGAGGAGTCCTTTGTAAGCCAAAACTTACACTTAGTTAACACCAAGGAAAGATCCCTCTCCTCTATTAATTAAACTTCTAATATTAACTTGGAACGCACAACTTGTGAAGAACATCACATGAAGGAAAGAAGTGTTGATTGAATGTGTTTGTCCATTTTCACTGATGTTAAAGCTGGAAGAGATGGGGCCCTCCAGGCCGAGCACTGCCCTGCCAGCAGCTGGGTGGGTGCCCAGCCTCCCGTGGGGAGCACTGTATTAGGAGAGCTCTGCTTCACTCTGCCACTCTCTCATAAATCAGCCTAATTACTCTAATGAGAGCTGCATCCCTCTGCTGCGAGCCCTGCTGGTTTACAGAGAGGGGAAGTAAATAAAAAGGAACAATGTTGGCTGCTGCTGGAGGGACACAGGGAGGCAGAACAATAGTCCTGAGTCTCCTCCCTGCCACCACCCGGTTAGGAGGGAAGAAGGAGATGGCTTCATGTACACCCCTGGAGTTATTCCAGATCAGGACTGAAATCAGACTCTGGGCTTGGCAGCATCTGCTGAAGGAAAAAGCACATAAAACAGAGGGCAGAGGCATGTTATTTTCCAGGCTCTGAGAGAGTGTTGCTAAGGAAAGAAAAAGGATAGGATACAAGGCTTTGCAATGTCTGTCTGAGCAACCAACACACTATAAATACTGACCTGAGCTCCAATAGCAGCACCAAGTCTTTATGCCTTTGGATTTCTTTAGAGTAATGGTAGATTTTAAGTTTTTGTCCCTTAAAAAAATGGGTTCCCCTTCATGCTTTGCATGTAAGCTTTTTTTTTTTTTTGTGCAACAAAATCTTAGATTATTTACTACATAAATCTGGAGCTGAGGCTTTAAACAAACCACAAAGATTTATTGTAAAAATAAGAAAGCCAAAATTATGTGCAGCCCTACTCATTGTTGTCTATATTTTTGTCATGTTTCCCCTATTGTCCCCTCTTTATGATGATTGAAACAAATCATTCAGGTCTAGATTGAATATTATGACACCCACAAAGCCTCCTTACTATTGTTTGGGCCAAATTAAAAGCATTTGTCAAAAGTAATTGTGGAATGGCATCAAAATTCATGTTCATTTTGCCAAGAATTCAATTATTTCTATTGTGATAGATTTCTCTTCATGTTAGACACTAAGTTCATATGTTACTACAAAAAAAAAAAAAAAATTGAAAAATTATACAATTCTGGCAATTCTTCTGACATTCTCCTCTCGGAAGAATTCCTCTGGTTGTTGTCAGTTGCTTATTCTCTCTTGACCACAGTTAGTTTTATTAAAATGTCTTCATCCTGCCCTTTATACAGCATACTTACTTCTATCTTTAGCTTCAGTCTGATAAATTTTTCCATTTCTAAATCACATCTTCAGTCTTCAGCTAGATGTCGTGATGATATTTCTGGCTTTTGATTCCAAAGCAAGCTCAACAAGTACCACAAACCCCTTCTGCTCAGACATCTTCCCATTTACCTTTCCTGCATTCTCTTGCAGGGAATAAATACACCATAACAACTCTTTGGAGATGCCTTACAGCCTCTTTCAGCCCTGAAATTGCTCATTCCTCTGAGATTCCCGATTCTGGGAACCATCACGTCAGGTTGGGACTTCTGGAGGAAGCCAGGCCATGTATTGTTGCCACATGCTCTCTCTCCCAGAAGTCAGCAGCCCTCCTTCCCCTGGCATCCCATAGGGCTTCCAGCTCTGCTGGCCTGGAAGCTCCAGAATTCCATCTCCAAACCACACCTTGTTCCCTGATACCCTCAGATCACACCAAAGCTGGATTAAATGGGGCTTCCCTGACAGTTCTCAGTAGTCCATAATGACTGTGGAAAGCTGGGTGTAGTTGCTAAAGGTACTAAGAGAGAATTTAAACACACATGTACAGAAAGTCAGTTATGTCCTACAGCCACAGATTATGGGTGCCTTGCATCTGTTATACTGAAATATAACATGGTGTGACATTTTCAATAGGACTTCGACCATGACCAGCTTCAGGCACTGAGAAAGACACACATCAAGCCAAGCACGAAGTGTGAGACTTGGTTAAATAATGGGAAAGATTTACAATTATTTATATTTGAATTTCTGAGCCTTTTTACTTGCTTCTGTGCTTTCAGTCTTTTCTTTACAAGAAACAGAGATGTAACTTCAGAGGGTAGGAGGAAGAAAGACAAAGAAAATGCCCTGCTTCCAGGAGCCAGGCCTTTGAGAAATGCATGCAGAATCCTGAATCTTAAAAACCAGAGCAACAGCAAGAAGAGCACAAAACCCACTAACTTTCAGTGTGTCTTGTAGCATAAAATTCTCATGCACCTATTAAATTCTCATTAATTATCTCAAAACTCCAGAATTATAAAATTATATTTTCTAACCTTCTATGCTCCTATACAGGCCACAGAACAAGAATCAAAAGTTTACATTTTGAAATCCAGTAACACTGTACAACTACTTCAGTTAGTTTAAGGGGATTTGTGCTCCTGCTAATGAGATTATTTTAATTATAGGTTACATCACAGCTTCCCAATATAACAATCTCAGTGTAGCAGAGGTAGCATCAAATAGCTCATGCAGATATTATTTATTTAAATGACACTTAGACCTGGTACTTAGGGACATGGTTTAGTGGTGGGCTTCGCATTTCTGGGTTAGTGGTTGGACTTGACCATCTGGGAGATTCTTTCCAATTTAAATGGTTCTATGGCTTTTGATACCTCTTTAGAACATTTGGCCGTGCTCTCCCAACACACAACCAGATGCAGAAGTTATTTGAAACAAAGGCAACTTCCATGTGAGGCAATAGGCACGTTTTAATTTAAATCTGAAAAGTCAAGCTACACTTCCCAATTGTCTGGCTGCTTCTGACTTTGCCAACACCTGAAACTATAAAATACTTATCAGCTAATCTAAGTTGGAAGGTCATCTTAATGTCTGAGAACCAAGTCTCATTCCAGCTACATCAGTGTGATAACACATGTAGTAACACATGGCATAGTAAGCCATGGAAAAAACCTTTCACTTAGAGTTATAGGTAAATGTCATACCTAACCCAGTAACAACATACTTATCTAAATAATATATAATATGTATATATATGTGCAATAAAAGTAACAATGTATACTGCTTTAATAAGTTTATCTAAAATTAGAAAAGGAATTTTAGGCTGAAAGGTCTGACACCAAAAATTCATATTTTGGACAAGCAGTACCTGCAGTCAAGAAACAGCACATATAGTGAAGTAACTGAAGTATAAAAGGTCTGCAATAACAAGCAAACACAACATTTTGTTGTTTCTCTTTTCATACAATGGCTACTTGCCTTTAGAAATTGTATTATGAAAATTTTTTCAAGAAAAAAATAAATAAAGCTCCCATGGAGCAGCTTTAGCTGCCTCCTATGCGGAACCAGTTTTTCTTGAAGCAAATTATCCCATTTATTATTATTCAAAAGAAAATTCTTACTCAGCCCAGTAATGATGTAGGAGGGAGCAAGTTAAAAGAAAGAAAAGCCCTCTCAGTTGCTACTCTTGGAGGCAGCCCTGTTTGATTTAGACCACTGCCAGCAGTTTTGTCCTTTTGTGTTTCTCCTTGGCTTTGATGGAGGCCAATACCAGATACTGCCCTGCCCCAGGTTCTTCCACTACATTATCAGAAGTTTGTCCTTTCTTTGTCAGAAATGAAATTATGTGCTCTGATAAAATAGTGCCTGATCGGGAGGAGCCACTGTGTCACCAAGACTTTGCTATCAGTAAATAAAAATGGAAACCTTGATGCAAACCAGCAGAACTTTAGCTAGTGTGAAAATAACTGAGTTACTGTCCTCGTTCAAAAACTATTTGCGTTTGGTCACCCCAGACAGTAGAAAAACCAACTGTTCCCTGAAACACTGTAAAGGTCTGTGCAGACACTGCTGGTGCCCAGAGACTTCACAGCATGCAGACTTTTAATTGCCTCTCCTTCCTCTCTGCACACAAAGGCATCTGCAATGTTTATCTCTAGCACATCTTAGTGGGGAATAGATTAGGCTGTAAAACAGAGCAGGATTGCAAAGAAAATTGCTGAATATGTACAATGCCTTGACATAACTTTGTCCAAGCAGCCTTATTGTGCCATACTCCACTTTGCCTTAGCACATATTTAATTTGCAACACAGGTCACACTTAGAGCTTTGAAGACAACACAGGTGACCTATAATAGCTTCCTCAATGAGATCATTATCTGCACTCTTCTTTTTCCTCTTTCCAATTTCAAGTTAAAATCTTTTCTCAAACACAAAGCAAACATTTCTGGAACAAACTCACATCACTCTGAACACAGCCTTAATACTAATTAAATTACAGCATCTCATATAGGCTTTTATCTGCAGAAGATTGTATTATTTATCCTCAATGGCAAACAAAATAAACTTCTGTTCTTTAATCTCCATAGTGTATCAGGAAAATTCCCATCCATCCATTGCTTTGACCTACACCCTTTTTTTTAGGGTGAAACTCAGATCAGGTTTCTGTTTTTTCTCTGGACTATAATATTATCACCCCATCCAACCATGACTTTTGGGACACTACCAAATTGAATGTAATCTGTTTATCTTTGTAAACAATTTTCCCAAGTGTGCCAGTACATGCCTGGACAACATCAAGGTACTGAAAGTATCTCTGACCCATCACAGGTCAGAAGAGCAGCATGTTTCTGGTCAGCAGCTTGGGATAACTGAAAACATGGTAAACAAGGAGTAGGAAATACAGGCAAAAAAAGCTGTTGCAGGAGAAGATGAAGATAGTGCTACAAATGAGGGCTTACGTGAAAACAGGACTGTTAAGGCAATTGAAAAAAAACAGTGTACACAAACTCATACAAGTTGTTAATGTCCTACCTGTTTAAATTGTCTTTTCTAATGGCATAACACTGAAGCACCAGTCAGCTTTCTACCAAGACCCCTCTATACTTAACACAGTGCTAAGTGTATTTATATACACATTATATATGAATATTGCTGTCAGGTTCCACCTGTCCTACATTAAAGTAGTTCTTAATCCAAATTCATACAGCCAGCTTCTTTTCACTATAGAAGAGCCCCATCCATCCAGATACCCAGAGTTCCTCACTTGCCATACTGCTTCAACCCATTAACCCCAAACAAGCTGTGGTGGAATAGGGTTGCCTGTGATATACATCAAGGAGCCTCCATGCCTAAAAAACCTGGTGGTCTAACATGGACTAGTACAAGGTAATAAGCAGCCTGATAAAACAATAGGGTCTATAAAGGCAAGGTATTTGAAAAAGCTTAGACTTTGAAAGGTAATTAATTAGCAACTATCATTAAAAGATCTCTCTGCTCCTCTGCCCCACCTCCTACAGTCAGGATCCAAAGCAGGGGCTCAGAAAGAGCAGGTCTGGAAAGTGAGAATGGCTATTCAGAAGTTGGGATACCTTGTAATGCAGTGTCTGTCTACAGAGAAAGGAGGAACACATTTAAACATCATCATCATGCTGCATGCAATGTGGAGAAAGCAACAGCAAAAAGTGTACTCTACATCTACCCCTTCCCCCAACACACAGGTTGAGAATGCATAATCCTCTCTGTTTATGTCAAAACACCAAACAGGACATGAATCCCTGGGAAACAGTCCAAGTCAGAGCATGCAATTGAGGCTGAAAAACGAAAGCCTCTATTCCCAGATCTGTCCCTTATTTGGGGCAGATTACTAGTGTGTGTCACTGTCAATCAAGGGATAAAGATATTAACATTTTCTGTAAGGTACTATGTGACCAGTTCATTGGAAGCACTTGCTTATATATCCTATATAAATATATATATTCATATATGCGCCATTTTTAAACACTTTCAGAAACCAGCATGGCATAAAACCAAATCTTGTTTC
Source organism: Erithacus rubecula (assembly GCF_903797595.1). Lineage (NCBI taxonomy): Eukaryota > Metazoa > Chordata > Aves > Passeriformes > Muscicapidae > Erithacus > Erithacus rubecula. Next base: position 15,088,592 of record NC_136689.1, on the reverse strand, counting down.
AGTTAAATTGCTGCTGTAGAGGTAGTTTCCTTCTGACATTCTCCAAGAAAACATTCTCACATGCACACCATGAATGTGTATGGCAGAGTTCCACAGAGGCTTCAATGGAATACTTAATTAAAAAACAAACAAACAAAAAACCGAAAGCACATTCCAAACTGAGCAAGCAGCACATTTAAACTAAGAGAAGCCACACAGTTTGCAACTTGACTGAAGAATTGAGACTGCATTTGACCAAGAACTTTGTGTACTACACAGTGACTACCAACAACTTACAGGCTTGTGGGCTTCAGTGGAACATGGGCATCTGCATTTTTGGTCACAGGTATTTGAACTTGAACAACCTGAATCTAAAGCAAGAACAATTTAGGCTTCAGAGAAAAACCACTAAAGTGTACAGTATTTTAAATATCCTTCTCATAGAATCATGTCACAAAGTCATGTGTCACTAAGATGAACAATTCCCTGAGGTTCGAGAACAGGAACAGGTCACACTTTTCTAACAACTCCAGTGACTCCAGAGTGTATCAGATTTCCTAGATGTGTCCACAGGGTCAACTGCTTCTTGGCAGAGCAAAACAATCCTCACTGAGCCCAGCTCTGCAGCAGCTGCACTGCTTCCAGCTGCACCTGAGATCCTGCATTTAAGGATAACCTGGGTGCAACTGGGTATCACAGTCCCTGTGACTGACAGCAGGGGCTGGGCTTTCTTTTTTTCAGCTTGCTTCAGTGAACCTTACAACAGAACTATGACCATTCCAACCACATCATTTGAATTCTCACATCCCTTTACCATGGACAAGGCTAACAAGGATGCTGCTCTCTACTAAAAAGGCAGCTCATCTTTCGCCCCATGTTCACTGGAGTATCCATTCCACTCACACTAGCAAAAATACTTGAGGAAGAATCTGTATTTAACAAAAAGTACCTTGGGTTCATGACTTACAGCAATTAATCTCACTTATAACAAGGCAGTGAGCAGCACAAATGTCTAGCAGGATTTCTATTATGGAACAACTGCAAAACCATGTAAGAATTGCTGCCAGTGTTTTGTTTTAAACACCTGACAGTGTATGATTCAGCCCTGAATACTAACTGTATTAAAAAAAATTCAAAAGACAAACTCTCTCATGCTGATATTCAACTTAAAGTGCTCTTACTGTATAAGGAAAAAGACGTTTAAAAAAAAAAAGAAGTGTAAGCTTGCAGAATATGAAGAGGATTGTTTTTGTCAGGAATTAACAGACATGCCCCATCAGAATAAGCATCCAAGTTGTATCAACTTGTTAATAAACATATAACAACAAATAGTACTTTCATCTATTTCTGAATACAGAGAGAGATTTGAAAGCCTTTAGGAAAGAAACAGGTTACTTTTTTACTATGTTTAATTAAATCAACTACATGTTTTTTTTAAAAAAGGAAATTACAAATTTGTCATGGACTATGATGCAAATAATTTTCTAGAAGTGTTCCCATATATATCATATCAATGGAAAACCTCAAACCAACTATGGGAGCTCTGACTAAAGCAAGAGAACGTACACATATGAAGTTTAAAAAATAGCACCTGTGAAGATTTAGCTTCAAAATGCTCTGTGACCAGTCTATTAGGTTTTATAATTTTAAACATTTTTCAATGTAGGTGTCAAAAATTGTTCAGTCTCTTGCATTGTTTTATAGTCTTTAACCCTCCTGTGGTCTTGATTTAGGCTGGCCAGGAAACTGTGTGTCTATTTCACACAAGAGAGTAAACAAGAACACTCAGCACTGCTCTAAATCCTTCAGGACCAAATACACACATTCTGTACTCAAGTGCTGCTCAGGCTGAGAGGAGAAACTCCATTAAACTTCACAGGCCCTGAAGCCAGGTTAAGAGAAACAAGCTCCCATCACAGTCAGTGGAATCACAATCAATCCCAGCTCCAGAGCATGACTGCCAGGACTTTTCTAAAATGCCTTTTCTCAAACATGATCTCTGTCTACATGTGCTTGTTTTCCTCTAATATGGATGAATCCTATTCTAAAAGTAACATTTTCCCATTTCTGACATTCAGATTAAGCATACTTACAAATAATATCAGCTTTGTATTGGGTCAGAAACAATGGGTGTGCTATAATCAAAATGCATTTATTTTACATTGCTTTTTTCCATTGTGCTGTTAAATAAGATACCCAAGTTTGTACACAAAACCCAAGATTTACAAATTTTCTGTAGTAGTTACTGCAGCATATCCACAGTCTTGCACAAATAGACAAAAAACCCTGCAAATTGTTCCACCCCACAAAATCTTGTAAAACTACTTTTGAAAACACTATAAAACCGAAGTGTTCTACTAGCCTCAATTCCACTAACATTTTATTTTTCTCAATACAGACCACAGCACTGAACTACTTTTCACACAAACCCACAAGCTAAACCTATGAATGACCATATAGCTCCTATTTCTGCAAGCTTGAACCTCTCTTTAATCAACATCTAGCATGCAAGCAGCTGGGTTTTACAGCTAGATAGTGAACCAAACTTCATCTGAAACCAACTGAGTCAGACAACCATCAAGGACTACTCTGGAGCATCTAATAAAATCCCTGACATATTTGTAAGTAGTTCAGGGGCAAAGAACAAAAAATGCACCCCAAGTTTAAAACAGGCATAGAACAGACACCCAAGAAGTGGCCATGGTGCCTGACTCAACTCCAGTAAAGCAATAAACACTGACAAATCCATTGGTGCACAAATTAAATCAAAGGTTAGTCTGTCCTAACCCAAAAGAGAAAAAAGAAAATATTTACATCTATATTTAAAACCACACACATACATTAAAGCTAAAAGAGGACTCTGATTTTAGGAAAAACTTGCCTATTCATCCATTAAGAAAACCACCAACACACACAAATAAATCAACACTAAAGTATTTATTAATACTTCTTTGCTCGTTCCTGAAAAGGAAACTTTAAAAGTAAAATAAATTATAAAAAATAACTTTTGTCTACTTCTTGCATAAAACCCCAAGAATCTAGGATCTACTCCAAGTTGAAGTAACTGCCATAAGCTACACCTTATCACTCAAACCTCTCCCAACAAGCAAAATCATCTAAGGAGCAATAGATATTGGTCTTCTGCACACGACTCATCTGTATGATGAACTGCAGACATTTGATCCTTTGGCTAACATTTTTCACAATGTTCTTGTTATAGAATTAACAGCACCTTGTTCCAGTTTAGCTTAATCCACTTAATCAATTTGGAGAGGAATACACTTGTACCCCAAGACCTAGATGGAATTGATTCTCAATTCTGGAACAGCAATCCAAGATCCAGTCACCTGGGTTTAGACTACAGCTTGCCTCACTGTCTGACTGTACAGTTCTTTGGGTATTTGAAGATGCCTAGTCTTCTGGTCTGAAGAATTCTTACCCAAGGAAACACATCTCTTGCATTCACCAAGAGCCAAAAACCTGCCAATCCGCTGCCTAAACTCTCCAAAGTCCATCTGACATACAGAACACAACAAATACACACAGAATTTGTTCTTCATAAACTGAGCAGTTTAGTGAGGACTGTTCATAGGAGAGGAACCAGGACAGGAAACAACAGCACTGCATCCTGTGTTGGCCTGGCAGCACACTTACCCAGCAAACAGAAGGCTCAGATTCCACAGCCTCCTGTTAGAATGGAAAGAAATCAAAGACAGCAAGAGAAAACACAAATTGCCTCTTTTGCTGACTGTCAGTGGGCTTAAAGAAGGGGTAGAAAGTCCAGAGTTCAGATGATGCTCAGATGATTTCTAGAATTTGGTTTATTGGGTAACAAGAACTGTAGACAGTAGCTCAGAAGAAGTACTTGGAGTAGACAGAAATGAGGAGAAACTCCCACCTCTTTATCTATCATACCCTCTCATGCTTCATATCAATACTTTCTATTTATTACCTACCCTTAAAATTAGAGTGAAGCCCCAGTCCACTCACCTCCATTTCTGTAAGGTTATTGACAGAAATAGTATGTGGAAGGTATCTGAACTGCAGGGTAACACCTCCAAAACGAGACTATTATGGGGTGTGAATGGCTGCTGGCATAAGCACTTCACTCAGTGGCTCCTATAATCAATTCCACACAGAAAATTACTTACACTTCAATATACCACCCACAAGCAGTTTATTTGGTAACTGCCAAAATCTCTTCAGTTTACTTGCAAGGAGTCAACAGTCAAATGTTTTGAAAAAACTTGATCACACAACAGTGTGGTGTTTTAAATGGGCACATTTTCAAGAAGCATTACTACGAAAGCAGGGAATCATCAGACCCCTTCCAGTTATGCTGTTATCTGGAAACCAGGTAAAGGTGCCTTTACATAAACTCAGGATCTTAGACCAACGCTTTAGATGCATTTCACTGAATCTCTGAATCAGGCACAGGCAGGACTTTCAATAACTGTCTCCTCGCATACTAGTAAGATAAATAAGGTACAGACATCCAACACAGTAGTTTAGATTAGGAACCCAGCTTTTGTCACTAAGGCTCCTAGACTGTGAGCACTCCAGTGAAGCATCACGTTCAACTCAGAGAGACATAATTCAATATAAAAATTAAATTAGGAATAAACATGATACTTTAAACTTATGACCTGCCTTATTCCAGGTAAACTTTCTGTTTCAGGTTATCCCTGCAGAGCTGCTGCCATCTGCAAACTATCATTTCTCTTCCAGCAATACTTTGGACGAACTTAGTCTGCATGTCTTCTGAACAAAGTGAAGCTGTTTAACAAAAGTTATTCATGTCAAGATTTATAGTGTCTGAAACAGCAATGAAAAAGGTTACCACTTGAATAAAAGGGTTCATTTGGGTCAATATAGAATACAATGCTAAACACTATTTTTGAGTAGCAACTCTACAGGTGCACAATGACTACCACACTTTGGAGTTATTCTAAAAATAGGCAAGCCCTAGAGATTTCTTATTTCTCTCCACTTTTAAATGTGAATTTAAATGGAAATTTTTCATTGGGATCACTGAATGGAATTCTAGCAACATTTCAACTTTCTATTTGAATGTTGGGAGGCCCCAGTATGAGCGTAAGTACTAGACAACAGTTACATTTTTCCCTTAGTTTTGTAAAAAAAATTTAGAACAGCTCCAATTATTTAGCTTTGACACTAACACCTACAACTAGACCTAATAATGGCTATGAAGTAGATTTTAAAATCTTAGAAGGCTTCTCTTAAAGTTTCTTTAGTTTTATTAGCTCAGAACAAGAGGCATTATTTATGATTAAGGCAAACAAACCTGTTTGTTTTGTTTATTGGCATATACTAGAAATACTAGAAGTTAACTGTACTGTTCTCTGTAAAAGAGCTTTCTATTATATGAATTGTATTTCAGAATTTCGAGTTCCAGTGCAGCTAATAGGAAGCAGCAGTTTACACTTGCAACTCAAAGTTCTTGCTCTTTAGTTAGTACTCTTCCTGAGTCTTCTTACTTTGCTGTAAATCAATTACTACTACCAGTCTAAGGACAGGCAGATTGTCAAAAAACATCCTGTTAAATAGATCACTTTTTTTGCTACTAAAAATAGCAAAATTTTTGTGTTTCACTTCGACATAAACAAGGTGGTCCTGAGTGCTGCAGCACTACAACAGCAATACTCCCGAGGTGATGCAATTGTATCACCTCTGCATTACCCACTGGCTTCCCCAGAGGGAAACCCCTAGAAGTGCCATACAAGTAAACTGTGATCAGCTCAGTCACACTCACCCCTGATGCAGCTTGGCAACCAGAGGAACAGAAAACTTGCTCCCTGTTATTGGTGAAGAGCTATTACCAGAACTATTCACATCTCCATTCTCTCTATACGTGCACCTGAGAGACACACCACTGTCAAGGGAGGAGATTTCAATCGCACTTCTTTCAATTTAATTAATTAGCACTGAATGAAGATTTTACTACAAAACACAGCTTAAAAAGTTACTGCTGTAATACACAAATAAACAGGACAAAATGCATGTGTACATACACACACTGCTGAGAGAGATTCCTGTTGAACAGAGAAGTTCAGCAGAAACAAAAACAGCATTAAATTGAAATTTATGCCATGCTGTTATGCCATCCCTGATCTCTAAACTAAGTTCAATTTTAATGCCCTCTGTAAGAATGGCTGATAGCTGCAAACCACTTCTCATTTTCTTCTTTCACCTTTCATTTGTATTTCTTTTCGCATAATTTCAGGATGCTCATTATTCTCCACAATCTTATTACAATTATTTAATGTATCAGTATAGAGCTAAAAGGCACTAACAAGGCTTCCAGAAATTCTATTACTGGTTTTTAGCCAGGATTATCTTCTTTGGTCTTGTATTTACCTCTGTATTTTTAACTGGACCTCAGTGGTTTCTAGTGGCTACTGATACATTTTTCTTACACCCAAGAGAATTACTGGTCCAAGTGTTCATGGTGTAGCTGTCTGTGCACTTGCACCAAACCTGACTTTTACTACAGTGTTTCTAAACAAGGCTTTGAACCTTGAAGATGCATGAACCACATACAGTGTTAAATTTTAAGCCTCAATGCCCTGCATTACTCCTGATTTCTCACCTCATCCCGCTATTATTCAAGCAGGGGATTATTGTAAATGGGGCTATCTTTGTGCATGCATTAGACAGAATTCCAAGCTCCTACAGAAAGCTAAATAGCTCATTCTCACTTGGTCCCAACAGTAAAGCCTGAGCCTTCATAAAGTGAAAATAAGTAGTATCTGATTGATTTGCATTCACTAGTTATCAAAGAAAAATTTACTGGGAGCCATCTGAAGTCAAACAATAAAACATGCCTTTTTTCTAAGCTTTGAAATATCATGATGTCAAAACTGACAGTCTTCCAACTGACTGCCTCAACTACCTCTCTGCTAATTTTTGTAGTGTTCAATTAAGTAGATTTTTTAAAGCAAAATGACAACTTTATTTAATCTATTTTCTAGTGCATTTGAAAATAATAAAGCATACAGAGAGTCTGAAAGAAAATCCCTCTCTGCTTATACTGTGTCTGTAAGGTTGCATGGTTGACCATGTTTCTCACCTAGTGGAATTTTACCACTGCAGAGTCCAAACATTTGATTGTTTCACGTTACATTCATTTTCAGATCTGGTGAATGCTTTAAGCTTCCCACTTCCTTCTTCAGGACATTAAGTAAAGTTCTAGAGCTATCCAAAATCTTCATGTAAGCAGCTTCAGTTTCAGCAAGTATTTTATCAAGCTCATTCCGTGAAGCCACCTTATGGGCCAGGTTTTCACATACACACTCCAGCTGTTCACTGAGGACTTGGATTTCATGCTGGAGTTTACTCTTTTCCTCTTCTGCTTGCTGGATTTGCTTGTTCAGTTCTTCTTTTTGCATACATAAATCTTCAATGCATTTCACTAGTTCATTATTGTAACCCTGAAGAACAGCTCCCTGCTGAGTCATCCTGCACTCACTCCCTGAAGTCCCCTTTCAGCAACGGCCTTCTGCACGCCAATTAACAGAAAACAAACAGAAAAAATCTGTAAGAGTGTTGCCATGAATTATGGTTCACTAGTACGTATGGAGCCACAGGGCAAGGTTCTCTGTTTAAAGTTAACATGGTCACTCTGACATGTGCCTCATCTCATCCCTTTTCAAGAATGGGACAGAACAAAATTTGGCATGTGCTCTTAAACCTTTAGTGAAAACTGCTGGCTCCTGTAACATGTCATGGCAATGGCATCAAATTATTTATGATATGTTTAATAATACCTTCATATAATCCCGAATGCAGAATGCTTTGTACCTCCAATTTCGAGGGCCTGGTCAGAAATAAGAAAAATTACAGGATCACAGAATGGTTAGGGTTGGAAGGGACTTCTGGAGATCATCCAGTCCAACGCCCTGGCAAGACAGGGTCACCTGGAACACCCAAGTGGATTCTGAATGCCTCCGCAGTGGGAGACTCCACGCCCTTCCCGAGCATCCTATTCCAGCGCCTTTCCACCCTCAACACGAAGATGTTCTTCCTCATACTGAGGATAAACTTCTCGTGTTTTAGCTTATGGCCATGGCTCCGCATCCCTGAGGAGCTCAGCAAGCACAGACAACAGCAGGGACTCTTCGCGACACGGCGAGCGCCCGGAGCTCCGCGAACACTGGGGTGACCCGAAGGCGGGTACCGGGGCCAGGACGAGCCTCTCGCCGCCGCTCACAGCCCCGCGGACACAGCGGGGCCACGGCCCGAACGCGCGCCCGCCGACCCAGGGACATTTTAACGCCCTCCTCGCCGCCGAGCGCGGCCCCGCGGAACACGCGCCGCGCACAAAATGGCTCCTGCCGCTATATCGAGTGCCCGGGCGGAAGGGGAGGAGGGGGTAGGTAAGAGGAGACGTTCCCATTCCTACCTCCCCCCGCAATTCCCTCTATTGCCCCCACCTGCCTGGCAGGATCGCGATTCCTCCTCCCCACCGAGGGAGCGGCTCCGCCACCGAGGCCGCGCTGCCCTCGGCTAACCGGCCCCGCGCGCCCGCCAACGGCCGCGTCGGCCCGTGAGGGGTCACGGAAACACCCGAGCGTTTCCGAACGCGACGCCGCCCTGACGGCCGCGTGGAAACGTCTCTCCGGAAAAACGCGATGTTTTCCGAAGACAGGTAGCGCTCGGGAGAATGGGCCGAGGCGGGAGGGGCAGGGAGGGCCGAGCGTTACGGAAGTGGCCGATGTTTGCCGAAGGGAGGGACTGAAGGGCGTCGTGCTCGACGGAGGCAGCCGATGTTTGCCGAAGGGAGGGGCTGAGGGGCGTCGGGCTCGGCGGACGCAGCCGATGTTTACCGAAGGCAGAGTCGCCCGAGAGCAAAGGGGACAGAGGGGACGGAGCGCGTCGGAAAGAGCCGGAAAGAGCCGACGTTGACCGAGCGCGGCGTCGCCCGAGTTCCCCGGATGTAGTTGGAGCGGCGGCGGCGGCGGCGGGCGCGGCGGGGGGAGGCGGTGGCCGAGTCGGTGCTCCCGGTGTGTCTCAGCGCGCGCGGGGCCGAGCTGCCGGCGTCTCCCCTCTCGAGGCGATGGGCCCGTGAGCGCCGCTCCAGCCGAGCTGCCCGAGCCGCCCCCTTCCCCCGCCCCTGCCCCCGGAGCGCTGCCGCCCCCGCCTCCCCCTTCGGCGCCTGTGGCCCGGCCGCGGCCGTGCCCTCCTGGTCCCCTCACCCTCACACACACAGGCCGGGCATTGATGGTAATGTATGCGAGGAAACAGCAGAGACTCAGTGATGGGTAAATTCAAACCCCCCCCTTTACCCCCCCCGGCCCCGCGGGGCCGCCTCCCCCCCCTCCGCCATGTTCGGCCCGGCCGCGGGCCGGTAACGGGCGCTCGCTAACGCCTTTCTCTCTTTCTCTCGCTCTCTCCTCAGCTGTCACGACCGCAGGGGGGACTCGCAGCCCTACCAGGTACCGCCGGGCCGGGAGGAGGAGCAGGGGAGGCGGGGGGGGTGCTACTCCAGCGGAGGCTCCGGCGGCCGCCGCAGGCCGCGGTGCCGCGGCCGCCCCGGTCCGGCCCCTGGCGGCGCTCTGGGCCCGGGGCCGCGGCACGGGGAGGCGGCGGCGGCCCGGGCTCGGCGAGCGGGGCCCGCAGCTCGGCCGAGGCCTAGGGAGCCGGGGCGGGCAGAAGCGGCCTAGTGGAACCCGTGCGGGGCTCGGGCCTGGGAGTCGAGGAGGGTGCGAGGGGTGGGAGAGGGAGCCGGGGTCACCTACGGTGGAGTGGAGATCCAGGAGAGGTAAATGTTTTTCTACTAAAAACAAAAGGGGTCTTGTTCTTCCGCCCCCCCACCCCTTCCCCAAAGTCCTTTCTTCTCCCCAAAACTGCTGCTGTGGGCTGTAACCTGAGCAGGGCACGGGTTTAGACCCTGACCAACTTGGGGTTGCAAGTGAGGCTTAATTTCTGCAGTTGCCAGCTGCTGGGCTCGTTCAGAAACCATCAAATCCTTGAGTTAGCGACAACAGCCTCAATTTCTGTAAAGTGGATACTGCACTTTGCTGTGTCTGCTGAAAAAACCCAATTGTCGAGGTTTGAGTCTGTGGAAAGCTGTATGTTGTGATATTGCTCTCTGTAGGCCTTGAATTGAATTGTTTTACTGCATTTCTGTGTATTTCAATCACTGAAGTGCTGTACAGCGGTCCAAGGCAGCTGTCAGTGACAGTTCACGTAAATGTAAACACCAGCCATTCAGGAATTCATGCTGCAAAACCAAGCAGGTCAAAGTGAGACAGAACATGTAATTTTTGGTAAAAACTTGAGAACGAGTCATTGCGTTATATGTTTTGGCCCCCTAGAATTGTTTTTTTAATTGCACCTGTTTACAGGAATGTTAGAACTGAGAAAAAATCACAAAAGTTCAAGGTAATGGTGGAACTGAATGGTATTGACTAGAGTGTGGAGAAAATATTTCAAGTTTACACTAATTCAGTGTAGCTTTAAGTTTGTTTTCCTGATAACAAGTGGAGACTAGTTCTTCTCCCAAAAGTACAGAAGAACTGTAGCCCATTTATTGCTGAAAGCCTGTAGTCCATCAGTGAAAAGAAACTAGGTTCTTCTTAACAGCAAGTGTTACATTGAAGGTAATAGTGGGAGAAAGTGGTTTGAGTTCTAATTACAGAACTTGTTGCTTTAATGTAGGTAATTAAAACTAGGAAGACTAATGCTGGTTTTTTTAGCAGAAAATGAAATGAAATCAAAATTAATTAACTTTTAAAAATACTTTTGCAAGAGAAGAAAAAAAAAATCCCAAAACTTCATATCTAATGTGAATGCCTATTTTCTTGTGATCTGTTACAGGCTCTTAAGTACTCATCCAAGAGTCACCCCAGTGGTGGTGATCACCGTCATGACAAGATGCGAGACACCACAGATCCTTCACCACCAAATAAAATGCTGCGGCGCTCTGACAGCCCTGAGAACAAATACGGTGACAGCACAGGGCACAGTAAAGCAAAAAGTGTGCATACTCACAGAGTTAGAGAGAGGGATGGTGGTGAGTTACCTTTCACAGACTTTTACTTTTGCAATCACTAATTTCTCATTCAAATTAGCCGTTATCACTCAGGTGATGTCTTAAACTAAATGTGCCTTGTACTCAGCTAGGTTGACTGAAGCCAAAATGGGAATTTAATTGGAAATAGTCATTGAGACATTGTAATGCCTATTAGTTTTCTGGTTTTTTTACAAGATATGGTAGTTTTCCTTATAGCCCCAAAGATTAAAAAACCCCTTGTTTTTATTATTTTAACTAGTATGTCTCATTTATTTAGACATACTGCAACGTTTGATAACATTAGTTTTCTGGATTTTTCATTAGCAATAAATATTGGCTGTTTGGGATCCTTTTTAGTAGCTTTGTGTATTGTGGTGCTGTACAGTGTAGGTACATGCTCCATAGACCAAACCCCATCAGAAATGAAAAAAGCTTCTTTGTGTTTAGCTGCTATGTAGAACTTTTAATAGATGACCAAAGGTAGCAGATACTAGAACCTTTCTTGACAGGAGCTTTAAGAAGTGTGTTCGCAGTCAAGTCAGCCTCCTGTGTTTTTTACATGTTTATAAACAGTAGTAATATCCCCAATATTTTTTAACAGATCTTAGGAAAAAAGTAGGATTATCCAAGTAATAAATAGTGTTAGGTAACAAACTACCAGAGTTTAGAAAATTGCAGTTACTGTCTGAATTTGAAAAGGTTCTTTGGTTTTGTTAATTGGTCTTTGTGTCAAGGTACAAGGTGAAGTATTGAAGTAGAGAACTTGGAGCTTTAAATCAGTGCTTCTTTATTCTGTATGAAGCTAAAAAAATTCTGATGTGAATACACATTGCTGCACTAGTTTTACTTGATATAATAGTGAAATAAAATATGTATCTTTCAAGTGCCTTTTTAGGAAATACTAGGTCCACACCAAAAAAGTGTTCTTGTTACCCAATTATTCTTATAAATCCTTACTTGTTTTTCCTTCTTTGACTTAATGCAGAGGCCTTGTGGACTACTGTTAGTGTCATAGAAGTGTGTAGATTATAAAAACATGCCTCTTCTGTTAATACACTGATTTTCATTGAATCTGATAATAATTGAAAGTGTAGTAATCTCAGAATTATATACATGTGCAGTGCCCATGCTTTTCTGTGCTACTTTTCTGGATACAGAAGTGTCCTCTTTTATTTCCTGTTCACCTATCCAAAGATATTACATACACATACTCCTGCAACTCTACTTAGTTTTGCTACAGTCAGTAATTTTTTCTGCTTGAGCAGAGCTGCATTTAGTGGATCATGCATATATGAAAACATCTGGAGGATGAGGCTCTATGTGGGGAGTGCATTTGCTTATTTGTTGGAAGTTTTGTAAGATAGGAAAGGCGTTCTGAAGTTCTTACAGGGTCCAGCTGGATTTAATAGCTGGGGAATGGTCTGAAGCATGTATGCATGCAGTCAGGATGGAGAAAAATCAATTATTTGTAGTTTTGTAAAAAAATAAGCAACCATTCCACTGTACCTTCTCCTAGTTGTTAAGACAGTGGAAAGTTTCATTTATTCTGATCTGAAAGCAGATGTTTTCACATCATGTGTTAACAGACTGGAAGAAGGAAGTAGTCTTCAACAGTCTGAGGGAAATTACTAATTTTAAAAGTTGAACATTTGTACTGTTTAATGTAAATAAGTGATTTTTTTTTTGTGTGTGTCATTAGTAAGGTTGATTTGGCCACAGTTTTACCCAAACAACCAAAACATTTTCATTCAAAACAACCAAAATTAGGTTAAATCCTGTGTACTGTATGCAGTAAAGCTGAGCAGATGTGGGCAAAAGGATATCAATTTGTCTTTGATGTGCTGAATATTTCTGTGAATTGAAGGTAGGTGTTAAAATACAGGTGAAATGCTGTAGTGTAATAGACATTTGCATATTGCTAATATGTTAAAGACAAAATAATTTACCGTTTTCTCTGTCTGTTGAATTACACTGAAGGGCTGCTATTGCTATAGTATTCCCTTAGTTTTGGTATTAGAGACATAGAATGGAAAAAAGAAAAACATTACAGAAGTGCTCACATTTTTCATCTAAGCCTTTATCTAACTGAAGAGTATTAATTGGCTTTGATATTACTATAATTGTCTGTCTTGTTTTCTTTTTGCATTCTTTATAGAGGAGGAAAGAAGTTGAATGGTTTTTATTTTTTGTAATTGCTGTGTATTATTTTAAAATTGGTGCTGCTTGATTTGAATCTACTATAGGTTCCTTCCTGGAGCAACTACTACTACTACTACTGCCTTTCTGTGATCTAGCTGAATTTAACAAAGCAAATGTTGTTAAAATATCTCTAGTATTTATTTTCCTAAAGTGCGTTAAAGTCCCAAACAATCTCTTCTTCTCTCATACTTTAGAAAACAAAATAGGACATGAACTCAGAATATTACTACTGACCATAAGGCCAATTTAACTTGATCTCTCCCTCTCAACTCAATGTTTAGAGAGAACTCTTTTACATCTTATTTTAGCTCTGAAGGGAAACAGGAAGATTCAGTGGTGTAGCATGACTGATTCAGTCATGGCTGGTTCATGTTTTTGTGGTAAATGTGGAATGTCATTTAAATGTCACTTCAAGATTTAAGTGTACACATTTAAAATGCTAGAGCAGGAATTGATTGAAAATTCATTAGTCAAAAATGGTAGAACCACCTCCTATTAGTATCTTTAGTATTTTAGTGTTTAAAAGTATTTTTTATAACAACTTATTTTTGTAATATTCATGGCCGAATCTTTTGTAGAATTGTAATCCATGGTGAGAAATTCACTTCAGTTTAAAACACGTTTTAGAATGTGTTACGGGTAAGCCTCCATACTGATACAGTGCAAACAAAGCATTTTTCAAAGTTGCTTACTGCATGGTTTCTGTGGAAAGAGACTGTGTACAGAGACAGTCGTTCTCTGGAGAGAGACTTGCAAGTTTACCTTGGACTAAACACGGTGGAGTAATTGCAAGTTTTTGTCACATCCCTGGTTTCCTAAGAGCACTTGTGCATCCAGCATATCAAAAAACTGCCTTAACTTTGTTCTTGCTTTCAGGTCCCTGTGCATGGAGGCATTGTTTCTGTGTGCAAGTGTTTAAAACATAATGAACAGCTTCCCCCCCTCAGTGCATCTCTTATTTATAGGTCAGCTGCTATAGGCAAGTTGTGGGTTTGAAGAGATTAGGGGGTCTTATGAGACCAGCTCAAGTGTGAAGTTTCTTAACAGTAACAAATAGGGACTTAAAGCCAGCATTGTTTATGGGGAATAGAACTGTGAAGGGCCTTGTAGATATGGAAAAATGTTTCCATTAAAGAAAAAGGGAAATAAAAAGATTTGAGAGCTGTCATGCTTGAGGATGGAAAGCTGTTGTAAGTCTTTTAAAATGCGTGAAGAATGAGATACTGGTGTACAGGAAAGAAAATAAAGAGGCTAGATAAGTAGGGTAGCTTTGGGAATAATGTAAGGGACATATATGGATGTAAATATATGTAATTTAACCATAAAAATGTGAGATGCAGCCCTTTTTATAAAAAAGGGCAAAGGGTTTTTCTACTTAATTGTATGGAGCAGAATTATCCTCTAAGATACACAGTAGAACTATAAAAAAAAGGTTCATTCATTTAAGCCACCTGTACTCAATTGTTTCTTATTGTGAAGAAAAAACTGCATGTTTCACTACATTTATGTTTAAGGGACTTTGAAACTATGCTTCATGCCATGATCTTACTGAATTGCTTATATTAACAACTGGAGAGTGTAAATGTACATAGCATGAAATATTCTGTTGAATTGTGTGCTATTTTAGAGTGTAGACTCTTCTAATGAAATTCGATTATAACTTGTGATGTTTAAATTCCAAATTATAATTGTAGCTTTGTGACTGATTTTTTTTTTCTTGTGAGTTTTTGGTTCGTTTTTTTTTTCTTTTGAATTGACAATTAAGAACATTTGTCAGTAACAGTTCTAAGATTAATACAGTTCTAAGATTAAAAATCTTACTGCTATTACAGGCTGAATGAGATGTTTTAAATAATGAGTTCCTATTTTTACCAAAGTGATGATGGGAGCTTCTGTGATTCTTTGTTGGCTTGCTTTGTTTCCACTGGTTCCTGAAGGAGTTCAGAGTCCTCATAGCAAAGGGATAGCAAACAGCCCTAAACAGAGAAGTGTGTTAGGTTCCTGTGCTAACAGCCCTGGCAGTAGAGGGGAACTGCAGATTAAATTGTTCTGATCATTGGCCAGTGAAACAAACAATGGATGGGTGTTAGGGCAGCTGCAAGAGAATGGAAGATGCTCAGGCAATGGGCCTTGTAAAGAGGAAATTGCAGGCTAGGAAAGAGGCAAGTCTGAGAGTAATGGAACATAGTGAAGGATTCAGGAAGAAGCTGGAGTAGATTCCATCTGTATAGTTAGTATTAACTACTGTTGATGCTAAAGTAATTATTCATTACTATGAAAACCATTTCTTCTCTAACTATATGGTCAAAGCTGGGATGAGAGAAGTCTGATCACAAAGGAGATTAAGTTCTCCATGAAACATGCTTTGAATATCCCCCAACAGCCAAGTGTAGATTTAGTGATTAACTTCACTGTTCCTTGAATATTGGCTGTTTGGATGGCTTTAAAGAAGGTGGGAGTTGGTGGCTGGTTTGTTTTTCAAGAAAAATAGAATTGCTTCCAGGATCATTCGTCTTTTACAAGCTTTTCTTTGGATTTAAAAAAATTGGGAAAAATAAGTTTGTATTTTCTGATATTTATAAAAGTGCTCTTTTAAATGTTATTCATTCTACTGCCTTCAGACAGGGCTTTAATTTTAAGATTGCTTTCAGATTTAGAACTTGTAGATAGAAAGTAGCTTTCCACTTAATCAGTGGATTTGGCAATATTTCTGAGGTGAGTTTTTGCAGGATCAGTTGCATAGACATTTTTAGTCTTATTCTTGTGAGGATCTCTAGTGGAAAAGAAATTGAAAAGTACGTGCTCATAGAATTGCAGTAAAAGATACGACTTGTGTTTGTACTTTTTAAATCTAGAGGTTTAGAATGTTAATATTGAAAATGACTTTTGAAAAGTACCTGCAAAGCGTGCTTTAAACTAGCACAACCCCCTAATTTTATATTATTTATATTAGGTAAGAATTGCGGTATTAATTTGATGGTATTAAATGTTAAGTCTTTATTCATGTAGGTGGATGGAGTCCTCTGTTTCTCTTAATGAAGTTCAAGTATCTGGTGTAGGTTGCTAGAGTAAAGATGTATTAGTGTGAGACTTGATCTGAAATGAAGGCTGCATCAAATGTTAATAAACAGTGCTACTTGTTTGTAACCTGTTGATGCACCTGCTTCCTAAACTCTGTTGCTAATAGGACTATGATATTGGGAATCTTCACTTACTGTTTTTACATTCTTTTATATGTGAGAGTATAGAATTCAGATCTGTAAACAGGTCCTCTGAAGGTTTCAATTTCTGTTTAAGCAAATATATATCTTAATTTTAAGAATTCATTTGATTGTAAATGTAGTATGTTCAAGTCATTCTGCCTGCTGGATGTGGTAAGCTTTTGTACATAAGCATATTATGCTTCAGAAAAGAGAAAATAACTGGCAATATATGATTTGGTTGGTTTTGGTATGTAAATTAATCAGAAGGAATGCTTTTTACTTAGCATCATACTTTAACATATGCTGCTTGCCTGACTTTACAGAAATTGAATATACCGTTTAATAAACTCGGTTTTTTGGGTTGCTTTTCTGAAGATGAAAAGAATTAATGGAAACTATTAGTTTCTGATAAGCTGCCTGCTACTAGGCTGTAGTTAAGATAGCAATTTTTAAATTTTGTAACGTTTTGTGCTACATTCCCCAATGGCCCCCTTTAGAACTACTCCTTAACTGTACTTTGGGTTATGGCTGCTTTCTAAGACAAACACTGTTTATTGACAGTTTGCATTTGTTTTCCTGGCCATTTCTACCCATTCAGTGTAAAGTATCCAGTAAGCCAAGTACCACTGAAGCTGGGCAGAACTTGGAAGAGAATACTCCGCATATGTTTTGGCTGAGAGGGAGATGGTGCTGTAATAACTGTGCTGTGAATAATAGTAATTTAATGGCACCAACTTGCATTTGTTTACAAAGTCAGGCTTTAGGCAATTTCATGGGCTTTTTAAGGGAAAAACCTATTGCTGTACAGAGAGATCAGTCCCTGTGTAGCTCTTCAGTAAGGATTGTTTTTGTTTTTCTCCCTACTTTCAAGCTTGTGAAATGCGATGTGTATTCTCAGGCACAGCAGTTGTACTTGCCTGCTAACTGAAAGCACACTGATGGAATAGTATTCAAGAATAATCACAGAGTGGGTCAGGTTGGAAGGGGCCACAGTGGGTCTGGTCCAAGCTCCCTGCTCAGGCAGGGTCATCCTAGAGCACATGGCACAGGATTGTGTCCAGATGGTTCTTGAATCTTTCCAGTGATAGAGACTCCACGACCACCCTGGGCAGCTTGCTCCAGTGCTTGGTCACTCTCACCGTAGAGTTGTTCTTCCTCATATTAAGGTGGAACTTCCTGCAGCCACAGTTTGTGCCCCATTTCTTCTTGACCTATTGTTTTGGCACTGCTGAGAAGAGCCTGGATCCATCTTCTCACACCCTCCATTCAGTAGACAGTGATGAGGGTCCCCCTTGGTATGTCCAGTTGGAAAGTCTGTCCTTCAGGTCACTGCAAAGGAGATAAATTTTTGAGCGGATGACTGACAAGAGACTTCACTCTTTTTACCAGATGTGGTAAGAGATGTCTGTTAAGCTTTTGTGGCCTTGACTTACCTTTCCATGCAGGCAGCAATGCTACATTGTGTTTGAAATTAATGAAATATGAGGCCTAGAGACCTGTTATTAGGCCCTGTAGTACTCTGGAATAATCTCTTCCTTAATGTGACTGTTGTTACAAAGGAGACTTGCAGAGGAAGTCTGTCAAAGTTAAATGGAATTTTTTTGCAACGTTAAGACATAACTTGTTTTGTTTCTACAGCAGAGGTATGATAAAAATGCTAATACCCTCTTTTTGTCATCACTCAAAAACAGAGACGTAAAACAGTTTCCAAGTTCTCCATGACAAAGAAAAGGCAGCCTTAAATACGAACAGTGAGCTAAATGAGCTAAAATTCCCTATGTCTGAGGGACAGCAGTAATCTTCAAAAGGTCTTTTTTTGGTCTGAACTTTTATCATTACTTTTCTGATACCTATCAATATAATTTCTCTGACCTACTATATATATTTAGGCATGTCAGGCTTTCTCAAAATACTTTTAGGAAGCAGGTTTATAGTTCCAGCTACATCCCAGCTACACAGATTAGTTCCTCTGCAATGGTTTCCCAGATCTCTTTAATATTATGCTTTATGTCCTCCGGAGCAACAGTCTTCCTTAGTATTTTTCTAGGTTTGTTACCGACTTTGTTGGAGCAGCAGAGTTATCAATTATCCATGTCTATCAGTAGCAAAAACAAGTAAAGGAAATTATGGCCTGTTCTTCTCATCTCATTTTTATGTTTCAAACATACCTTTTCACTCCCAAATGTGGAAAACCCACAAAGAGTTTTTTTTAATTAAGGTATATAATAAGTAATGCACACTTGTACATAAACACCACAATAGGTAACATGCTCCATCTGTTTTTTTTTCCTGCTTTATTTGTTTCACATAATTATGTTCTGGATGCTGGTGTGTTCATGCCAGCTGTGCCCCTTGAATAACATAGGGAGGAGTTTAGATCTCATCTAGTTAAGTCATTCGAGTAGATTCCTCACTCAGACACCTGCTGCTGACAGATTATCACAGACTTAATTTTAAAATCTCTTCATTTGAAAGAATGCTATTTCTGCTTGCTTTAATACAGGAAATTGCTATACTCTTCAAATTCAAGTAGTATAAAGTTCACCTCTTACCAGCTAGACACTGTTGATAATAACAATTGCAGTTTTTGTATAGTCCTTTTGAGAGTGTTTACTTGAATAGAGAAATAAAATGAGACACTTAGGCAATCAAAATATTGTAAAGTAGGTTTTGAGCTTGTAAACATAACTGCAGCTTTTGTGAAGAGGATTATTTTCCTATAGTAAGTTAGTTCCAGGAAAGAGCAGTTGAATTTTATGTATGTATTTAAGAATTTCTTAATGAAGAGAGGTTCATTGTCTTGTCACCTATTGTGCTTTAGATGCTTGAAAGGGAACCCTGTTGCAAAATATCTTTGTTAAGCAGAGCTAAGCTTTGCTAAGCTGAGCTGGCCCAGCCTGACATAAAGCTGTGAATCTGTTGTTTTTTTTTTTAAACCACAACACTGTATATATTAATTCTTGGTTCAATCCTTGCTTGCCATCTTTGCTTCCTCCCAGAGTTGTGGGCCAGCATTCCTTTATTAGTGAAAAACTTCTATGTGACACAAAGTAATCAAGTAATTTGACTTGCCTTTTTTTTTAGTATTACTAGCATCTCTTCTTTTCAAAAACAATTCCCAACTGAAAATTAAATAAGCATGGAATTAAAATTATACTTGTTGCATATCTATAGTGTAATAAATATACATGTGGCATAGCATGTTCAGAAGTGAAAATGTATTTTGTCTAAACCTAATAATTTCTCAAGTTACGTAAAAGTATATTGACCAACTGCTGCTTTAATACTAGATATTTTCAAGTTAGGGTTCTCATTTTTGGTGAAGTAGTAAGATGTCTGGGAAAAAAAGAATAATCTTTAGAAAACAAAAATACTCCAGAATTCTTTATAGGTAGATCAGTCAATATCTAAATTTTAGGTGAAATAATGCTTTTTCTGTTTTATTGATACATGAACATTGCTGTAGTCGTAGAAGAAAAGGAAGTTCTCTCCAAATAGCAAATACTCATAGCATTGCAGGAATGATCTGGCGTTGGAGGTTGGTTCTTCTGTTGTGTTTGATGTATTTTAAGATACAAATTTGAAATAATCTGACTTACTGTTTCTACAGTGGTTTTTTTTGCCTTATTTTAATGTGGTTAGGTATTGATTCTGCCACACCTTTCTGATTAAGGATATAAGTGTGTTATATGTGTGGCTAACCTTTTTGCAGGGTTGCAATAATGTTTTGTAACAGAGACTCCTTTTGTTTTAATACTTCTGTAGCACCATATACTTGTTAAATTGCTGATTCTCAATGATGCATGCTCAGTTGAAATAAAGGAAACTTAAGATGGGATGAAGTTCATAAGCATGGCGTTACTTATGTGCATAAAAACTTCTAGCTTCACTTTCTTTGTTCTAAGCCTAGTGATGGGAACATTCAATTCAAGTTCATTTGTAAGTAATATTGCATTCACAGGGTCTTCAGTTTAACCTTCTTTGTTCTGAAGAGGCTAACCTCAAAGAGTTGCTAAACAACCTGGCCTTGTTCTTAGTTAACCTTATTTTTGCTCAGCTGATTTTATTAGGGAGATTAAGTTGTCATATCTTACTTAGTTGTTTAGAGCTTCTGAGTGGGAGTACTAATTTGGTGCTGTGGATGCATAGAAAAAGAGGAAAGTCTCAGAGCTCTGTTTGGGCAACTGCTTTTTTTTTTTTTTTTTTCCTCCCTTGTAAGCAGAAATTGTTTTGCATGACCCCTGATTTTAATCAAACTACAGTTTGTGATGACTAGGTTATGGCGTGTTGGTCTTTCCCAGTTTTACTTTGCTGTTTGTAATCAAAAAGTATTGAAATATGCAATTTTTATTAAGTGTCTGCATTTGTCATCTGAGGTGTGTGTTCATAAACATCAGTGTTTCTTCCAATGTTTTATGTTCTTTGGGAAGCTTCTTGAATGAAAAGTAAAATTTATGATGCTTGTCCCCTCCCCCTCCTGCAGTGTTAAAGGAATTGTTTATCATTTCAATATCCCTTGAGGCTAATTTTCATGAAGCATTTGAGTATGTGCCTGTGGCCCCAGATGACGAATGTATTTTTTTGAAAATGTCTTGAGTTATCTAATTTTTCTTTGCTATTGAGAGGAAAAAACTTCCAAATTTGGAATTACCTACTGATAATTAATGTGAATCAGGAATAGAAATTCAGTCTCCTGCTGACTCTTAGTTGATGAGTTCTGTGGGAATGTTGCTGGAGGTAGGAGAGTGTGTTGTGGTGCTGTTAGACTTCCACCCCTGAGCTTGACTCTTAGTGCTGTATTACAGTGTGTTCATGGGAGGCTCGTTTGGGTTTCATGGTGTGTTGCTGAGTTCAGTCTGTTGTCCATTTGCTGTGCTGATCCATGTGGAGTTCAGATAATGTGGTTCTGTGTTTGTGGTAAAGATTCTACCTGTCAGTTTAACACATCTGTTTTTGCATATAATAATAATTACAAAGTCTCTGTATGAAGCTGTTACTTGAGGTTGGAAGAACCTCTCTTGAGCAGTCTCTGACACCATATTAGAGATGTAAATGTTTTATGAGCCACAGTCCAGAACAAAGGCAGAGGTTGGCTTTATTCTCAACTTGTCTCCTTTCTTTTCAGGACAATGTCCCACTCCTTGTATAAATATGGTAATTTTAATTAGTGTTGCAAGCTTTAAAATGCTTTAAACTGTCTTTAGTGATGTTGAACAAGGATTTTGTTTTTTTATTAAACACATTGAAATCTTCTGGTCTCATAGCCAGAGAGGTAGGAATATGACTCTGTGTTGCTGAAATTTGTGGTACTCACATTTTCCATGGGTGAAACTGCTTAAGCTGCTTTTTTCAAGTCAATTGATCTTAAGCAAAGCACATGTCTTAGTAGATCTTCAGTACTGTTGAGGATGTTGATAGCATTTATTTTTCATTAGGTGACCTGAACCTGAAGTTCCTGGTAGGGAGGAAGTCACAAAGTTAATCTGAAGAACTTGTTTACTCATAGTTTTTAATTTCATGTCAATCCATTTTGTAGAATACAATTTGCATGATCTACTTCAGTAATCTTTGAGTCTTACCAGAAATGTTTAGAAGCTGGTTGGATTTTGCCTTAATTGTTGAGAAGCAAGCAAATTCATTCAGATCATACTGTTTATCCCACTTCAAAGTACAGAATAAAGTCTTTATGGGTGATGGTAAAATTATTTGTCCAGTCTTTGTTTATTGTTATTTCAATAGGTAAGGTATCAAGGAAACTGACAATGTACTAGTTTTCTTTAAAGAAGAAAATTGGTAGGAATTGTGTCTGGAATGTAACGAAAATCCATTTTTCATCCCTTAGGGTTTTTTCTGCTCTATGTTTTGTGGCATTAGAGTACTGGATCATAAGCAACTCACTGCATTCAGTGGACCTTGTTAGTGAACCTGAGAATTTTCAAAGTTGTGTCTTCAGTTGAAAAGTGGTTTCTCATTGCTGGGAAGTGAACTGAGAAGAGAAAGAAAACAATCCTAAAATTATTTAATTACTAAGATGTAGCTGTAACAAGGAAAGAAGCAAATGAGAGGATGGTTGGACAGAAGTTTATTTGCTCTATCAGTGAGGAGAACCCACGCTGTATTACTCATTTAGGCTGAAGTACAATCGTAGGAAAACAGCTGCTGGAGTAGTAAATCCCTGAATTGTTACTTGAAAACTCAAAGTTTGAATTTAGTTTGAGGCATTTTATTACCTTTTGCTTTCTTTTTTCATGGGCAGGAATAACTTGTTGTTCTTTCTAGAGCAGTTTGGTCTGTTTGTCCTAAAATTAAGCTTCAATTTCTGAAATAAATTGAGTATATCTTACTAAAAATAGAGAAGTAAACAGCAAAGAGCAAAATAAAATTTACTGTACATTATGCAATGTGTAAGATTTCTTTATATTTTTCATTTTAATAATCAGTAATGCATTTGCATTTGCTGAGTATTGCATTAGTAAAATGAGTCCTTGGCTTTCACTACTCTTCTGCTCCTCACTTTTCCTTCTTAAGGTGTCAATTTCTTGCTACCATTTCAGAGTAGCAAGAAAAAAAAAAAAAGAATATATATGCTTACAGTATGAATATATGAATATATGCTTACAGTATCATTTTCATCTGCTGTTGGCCATTTGTGCCACTCCATGCATGTGTGACTCCTGGTCTGCTTATAAGTAATATTTTTGGCTGATGCCTGTGAAATTGTGAATGGTAACTTGGAGAAAAAAAGAACTTCTTTAAATTGGAATTATTACCCTGTGAATTGGATATTGCAAAACAGTACAGACTTTGCTGTCCTGGATTGGCAGTGTGGCAGGAGAGAAGGGTAGGGAATGAAATAAGGCTTTGTAAGTTTTTTTGCTCAATAGAGCTGCTTGTTGACTGGTATAAAACATTTATTTGGGGGGGTCATAACGAGTATGTAGTTGGGCAGTATAGTCATCAGGCTAGATATTCTTTTTTTGGCAGAGCATTGTGCATTCAACTTAGTAGGTTATGAATTTCTGGAAAATGTTACTGCACAGTTGGTGTATTCTCTGAGGCCACTGCTCTGCTGGGAAGATTGCAAGTTTTTATGCTTCTTGGTTGCATGTGGAAGGCAGCCATGTTTTTTTCAATACACCAGGCCACATAAAAATGCAGTGAAGAAAAATTGTTTTGTCTTACTACGTTTACATTTGGCGAGTCAGAAATGACCCTGACAGTCTGTTCTGTTACTGCTGGCATGTTGGGTATTGTGTTCCTATTGTGTTGCTTTATTTCCTCCCGTATGCAGTACTTTAGAAAGTGTTCTGCACAAAGATTTGCACTGAAGTAACAAAGCCAGTCTTTAGTCATTTTAATTTAGGCTTATCCTAGATACATTTCTATAATTTTTACCATTTGAAGACGTCTTCTTAATTAGTTATCCCCATATAATATCACCACCATAAACTATCTTGTTGTTTTCTTTTTTTACAACTAATTAGTATCTGTCACTTCATAGTATTTGTTGTTTTGAGGAAGTTCAGATTCTGATATTGTCTGTAGTTTAATGAATTTGGCTCATTAATCAGCATGTTAGCTGAGAGGTGGAACATGGAGTTATAGAAAGTATGGATGGTGTTGTCACAAGTGTAGTGAGCTTCCTTGCTTTTCTGCTGCCAATTGTTTCTTTCCACATGCCTAATTGTGGGCACAGAAACAGCGACTCTCCTAATGCCCTTCCTGAATCCCAGTTCCCTCTGGAGGGGCTGAAGGAGCAGACCATCTTTTGACTTCCAGCTGGTGAGCACTTGTAAACTTCCTTTATTTTCTATCTACACTGACACTTTTTAGTATGGACAAAATGAGAGTTAGGATATTAACAAGGTATTTTTGTGGCTAAAAACAAAACATAAATGCCCTAACAGTGGTGAACTGTGTAAAGTTAACTGTCATGGGTTGCCACAGTATATATACTGCAGCTCTGATGTCTCTCTGCTCCAACTTGAGCATTTCAGTTGAAGTTTTTATGATTTTGATACTATACAATGTTTTGAACCAAAAAGAGTAAATTAGGCTAAGATACTTAGATGCCAGAGGATGGTGGCACAGTCATGTATTAGATTATTCTAATCAAGTGGCAAGAAAATTTATTTTAGGTGGTTTCAGGTAAGTGTTGTAATTGCCAGTATAGGTATACAGGTTTTGGAAAGGAAGGAGTTTTGTTTTGGTTTTGAAAGATGGCAGGGGAGAAGGGAGGGAAGCCAGGTGGTTTATTAGAGCAGTCTGATCCTTAGTTAACTCAAAATTTGAACTTTTTATACTTTCAGAATTGAAGTGGTGCTAATGGAAATGCTAATTAAATGTGATAATTGCCATAGAAAATTGACTGTGTTGCAAAATGTAGTATTCTTTTTTCAGCCTGTGTTAAATCTCTTTTTCAAGTCCAGCATAGTTTTGAGCCCTTGTTGCAGTTCACAGTGTCTTGGATTCAGCAGCTGGGATATGGAAATGATGTACAAAAACATTAAAATGAGTCCTAGTGTAACAGAATCTCAAATCTGTAGTAGGCATTAAGTCAATTTTTAATTGGTTCCCAGAGTCTTGCTCTTCGTGCTTTCTGGTGATTTTCATGCATTAGTAAGGAAGATGTGATTTTTGTTGGAAAGACTAGGATATAGCTGTGATATTTTAACCTTGACTCTGACCTGCCCTATGACATGTTCATCACTAGGGAAGACTTGCTCACACAGTTGCACCACTACAGTTTTATATAACTGTAGGGCTGGTGCCCTTGTTGGCCATCTTCCACTTAGGAGTAGTTCTTTCCAGCTTTAACTGCTTTCAAAATAGTAATTAAACTGAGAAAACTCACTGTGATTGTGCAGTAAACATTTCTGTGGAGAGTTCTGAAACTGAATTTGGGTGTTTATAACACAGTATGAATTTCCTTATGGTGCATCAAAGATGTATATTAGCAATTGCTAAATCTGAAAATACGCTAATACAGAGTGCAAAAAAAGTCTTTGTTCCTCTTTCCTGAAGAAAGTGTAGCAAGTAAGGAAGATCTAACTGTAAGAGGAAAAGGTGAGAAGTGCCATGAGGAACTGTCTCGAGGGGCAGTTCCTTTTCAGGCCTACCTTGTCAGGCATGTTTCTGGGGTATGGACTGGTCTTGGTGATCCTGTTCTCGTGATCTGCTTTGCCAGGTGTGCAGTTGGCAGATGGAGAGCTGGTGACAAGTCACAGCCACCTTAAAATGGCTCAGGGTTAGGCTTTGCTAATTAGCATTCAGGTGAGGGGAACCCCCTTGTTTTTAGAGGTGGACCTCTGCTTGTGGGTTGCTTTGTAGCCTTTTAAACATATTCAGCAACTTTCCCAGACAACTTGGGCTGGCACTGCTTGCTTGGCTGAGTTGTCAGATTCCTCGATGACTGCTGTGTGTGGATTTAACCACATACTAAAACCTTGCTGTCTCCGTATAAAAAAAGGTTATTTGGGAATACGGTTGTCATGTTTACAGTGTTTAAGCCCTTAACTTGTTTGCAGTGCCTAAAGTTCTCCTGAGTATCATTTGCTTTGGTTTTGTAAGCTTTCCAACAACAAACTGCAGTTCAGCAGTCCTTTTGTATGCTCATTCCTGAAGTTTGGGTACAGATCAAAACATAAAGTGGTAGGTATTAAGTGTGAAATAGAATGGAGGTGTGGGTGGTGAACACACACCTGTGATTACCTTGCATAACTGCCGCAGGCACCATCAATATGTATTTGTGGCCAGTCCTGTAAATGTTGCTCATCCTGGTGACCCGAGGCAGTCATTGCTGGAGCAGCCACGGTCAGTACTTAGCAGCTGAGGCCAGCTCAGGTAGGACATGATTCCTGATGGATGGAGCATGTGGGTAGATGGTCTGGGAGGACTGCAGCTGAGAGAGGCCCAGGGGCCCCTTCTGATGAAGCTGCTGCATAGTAGGTGTTCTATCAGGGCCAGCTGGAAGTGGGTGTGACTTGCTGCAGCTGCTCTGATACTCCTGCAGAGTGCTTTGGTGACTCAGTACTGGGGCTGGACACAGTGTGAAATGAGAGCATGCTGCTGAGCTGATAAACTGTGTGGGGTTTGGAAGTCTGCACAGTGAATTTTAGGGGTCTCTTTGTGGGTTGGATAGAATATTTTGCTGATATAATAGGTTGTTATTGGCTCATTTGGAAAATGCCTGATAGGTTAGATTCACGGTTGTGCTGTACTTAGGCCACTACAGTATTTAAAAACCACCATGTACATCTTGAGCATGCTGAACAAAATGTAGTGATGTTGCATCCATGGTAGGGGATTACAGTAAATTAAATGCATTGGTACTTTCTGGTGTTTTGAAAGGACTGTTTGAATATAGCTATCTGGTAAATTTTTGTCTCATTTTTTTCCTTGAAGAAGCAAGATGATTTCATCTCATAGCAGAAATCAATTAAAATATATCTGTGTTGAGCAAAATGCAAAAATACATTAAGATGTTTTAATGATTTATATCTCAGTAGAAGGCTGTAGTAAATAGAGACTAAAAGAATGGTTAATACAAAAATATTAAACAGCTACTTCACTACATAATCAGTGTCTAAAAAAATTGAGACTGTTGGTGTAACTGAGTACAGCTTTGTAATTATGATATACTATTTATGTCTAGAGGAATTAAGTGCATTTATAAATGTTTTTTTGTTGTTATTGCTAGGCATTCACATCACAAGTGTGTGATGGTATTAAGTATTGATTTGATGAGCCTAACTTGCCCCCATGCTAAGTCATTCTGCCTGACTCTGAGCATGGAAGATACTTTTGGGGTAGGATTATGGTCTAGCTTTTGAAAGACTGTATTTGAATATGAGACTTACTGTTTTCCTTATTTTCTCCCCCTTATATCTTAGCAGAGAATAACATACAGTTTTAGCCAACATAGTGTAGGGAAAGGTTTTGAGGTAGTGCTGGTTCAGGTGGCAGTAACTCATGTTTGTGCAAATTGACCTTTAACCTTTGAAGGGTACCAGAACTGGTGGTGGTGTACCTCTTTGTTTTTGTGATGGGCTATTTTTCTAACCTGCAAGGTTAAAGGTGGGGATAAAGAAGTTTGAAACTGCTTGTGTAGCTAGAAGGCTCAAAAGACAGAATTTGCATTATGATGGCTCTCATTTTGCACCATACTGTGTCATTTAGTCATGTTCTCTGTGTGTAGTTCCGGGAAGACTTTGAAATAATTATTTTATTTTTTTATTACTCCATTCACTCCTACCTATCAGTCCTTTACTGTACTTTACTGTAATTACGTATAAGATAAAGTCTTTGCTATTCTCAAGTCACTTTCACTTCATATTTAGATTGCTGTACAACTTGTGAAGCTGGTGGTACTTCATGTAGTACGGCTGGGTATTGAGAAATATCTCAGTAGGGAAAGGGAAAATAAAAGCTGGAAGAGTGTTACATTTGCAATATCTAGTTTCTTTCCCTGAAGTCTGTAAGAAAATTATTTTTCTTAGTTTGGTGTGATTTATGTGAACATTTAAAAATTTACAAAAAAAATCCCATCAAGAGCAATGGAAGAGTTTTTGCTTGCTTAGAAATGTTAGAGAAATGGGAGGCCTTAAGAATAGGAAATTTAAAAGAATATTGCAGTGTGGAATGGCTGTCCTTGTTTAGTTGCAGATGGAAGTGTTCAGGTGACTTGATCTTAGGCACAAATACAGATGTAAAAGATATTTCTTGTTTCAGTTGCTCAAGTGTTTTCACATTGAGTAAAACCAAGTTGCCTTGAAGAGTAGCTGGTAGGGATGCCAGAAGCAGGTGGTGGTTTGGGAATTGCTGCTTTCTGTGTTTTAGATGTCAGCACCTTTATTGGAGAGACTGAGGTGAAGGAGAATTTAGTCTGCTCTGTATGTATAAGCAGAAATAACTACCTAGAACTAATAACAAGTAATCTCAAAAGAGAACAGCATTGCTTCAGTAAACTTAAAACCTTTTATGATTTTATGCATCTAACCATGAAGGCTGTTGATAAGCTTATTTAAATTTTCTGATCTAATGTTGAGGAGAAAATGTCTGTTAATTTCTCAATTGGCATGTTAGGACTCTTAAAAACATCAAAATTATAAAGGTTGTTTATAATTGGCACTGTTTGCTAGCAGTGGAATAAAATGGGAGTTGGACCAGTGAAGGGACATACTGCATTACTCTATCATTATTATTTTTAAATTTTTTTTTAATTTTTATTATTATTTTATTATAAAATCTAAGTGAGTTTTATGCTGTGTGAAAAACATGCATGTGGTCTCTTGAAATACTTCTGCATCTGAACTGTGCTGTGATCCAGATTTTGGATGATCTGCCTTCCTTCTTCCCCCTTCCACCTCCTTAGAATGCAGATGGTTGATTTATTTGAAAGCATACATGGTGAATAGTCTTTCTCTTTTCTTCCAGGGACCAGTTACTCTCCTCAAGAAAATTCACACAACCACAGTGCTCTTCATAGTTCAAATTCACATTCTTCTAATCCCAGCAATAATCCAAGCAAAACTTCTGACGCAGTGAGTATTTGGGATTGATTTTCATCCATGTGTTGCCCTGTTCATACACACCATATTTTCTAGGACAGCATTTACATTCTGCTTATGTTTTCCAACACCAGTCTTTATTTTATAAACACTATAAACCCAACCTGCAGTTGTTACATGTTTTAAAAGTATTCTAAGTGGCAGTCATTAGAGCTTTGAATTACCTATCATTTATTTTAAAATATTAGATTATTTAAATGACATAGATACAGTGTGGTAAATCTGAGTGACAGTATGATTTTGCATATTTGAAATACATTATGTATTATGAATTTTAGTCACTTCAGTATCAAAGTTTTAGTAGTTAGAGTGGTGGTTGTGAAAAATTGCCCATAGCCAAAATTGGTAAATTTGTGATCAGTAGAAAAATTTTGGATAATAATTTTGAGGGTGTTGTAAGGTGAAGTGAGCTAATGTTATCAATATTGACCTTACTGTATCCCACTGAATGTAGTCTTAGATTTTGTTAGGGAGTTTGATGGGAATAAACCAGAGGAAACTATTGCAGAGTGCAACTGGAAGATACTGGTCATGTGTTCAAGCTGTCAATGAAATAGGTATTTAGAGCTGGTGGAAAGCAATGACATGGGTACATAAAAGCGCAAAAAATGTAGTTTTAAAAGCAGTGAAAACTATTAAATTTGTATATTAAAACTCCTGAGTAGTCTTTCGTCCAACACTGCTTGTATTTTAAAGGCTTATGATTCTGCGGATGATTGGTCTGAACACATCAGCTCTTCTGGCAAAAAATATTATTACAACTGCCGAACAGAAGTTTCACAATGGGAAAAACCAAAAGAGTGGCTGGAAAGGTATATGTTTGTATTTGTTTGAATTGTATCAAGAACAAATATTCTGAAGCACATTTCAGAGCAGTTCAGCTTATCTAATAGATTACTGCTGTGGAAGATTGTGCTCCAAGTGTTCTTAGCCTTATCATGACCTCTGGCACCACTTTTATCACTTGACAGTCCAGAGCCTGAAGGGAAGTATGGTTGATTGGTGTGGGGATGGTTTTTTGGTGTTGCTGTTGTTGGGGGAGGGGGCATTGGTTGGTTGGTTTGATGTTTGTTTTGTTTTGGGGTTTATTTGTATTGGTTGGGTTTTTGTTTTGTTTTTTTTCTGAGTGTTGTTTTTAATGTTTTGTTTTGGGATGGGTTGTTAGGGTTTGTTTTGTTTTTTTCTTATGAGATTAGTGAGCTGAATTGGTATATTCTTGGCTTCAACAAGAATGGATATAAGGAAGCAGTGGCTGGAGTTTAGTAACCTCACCTGTAGCAGCAAGCTCTTAACAGTTTTATTCATTTTATGTAACTTATAGAAGTTGTTATATTGTTAGATAATGTAAGTTCTTACCTAACTTTCGTGTTCTTTTCTTCAGAGAGCAGAGACAAAAAGAAGCAAGCAAAATGTCAGTTAACAGTTTTCCAAAAGATAGGGATTACAGAAGAGAGGTGATGCAGGCGACAGCTGCCAGTGGGTTTGCCAGTGGAAGTATGTGGTTTTTTTACAGCAATATATTCTTGCCTTGTTTGCATTACTATTTTCTTTTCCAAACTTAAAAAATTGTAAAACATCCCTTTTCTTAGCTTTTCCTCACCTTTTCATGTATAAAAGCCAAAGTGGATAGCCCAATTAACTCTCACAAATGATGTTTCTTTAAATAACTTTATTAGTGTAACACTTGCTTGATGTTTTTCATAGTGCTCCTCCTTTTTGTGGCTTTTACTGTTGAGTTTAATTATCTTCATGGGTAGTTATTTAACTTGCATAATCTGTAGTTTAGTTGGACTGTTGTGATCATTGAGACCTACTAATGTCATATTTTGACCTTAAAATACAGATTTCACATCTAAAAATAATAACCTAATTCAATGGATTTTGATATCACAGTTTTCAGAGGCTTGTGTATGTTATTGAGAGCATATTTTTACCTCACCGGTACTCTCAGCAAAATCATTCCTGGACTATAACTTTATGTAAATTAACTTTAATCTTTGTCAATTTTCTTCTGGAAAACAGTTGTACTGTGAGATTCTATCTATATACTGATGTAGTGTGGGTAAATTTGTAGTGTAGTTCTCAGGATAGTTTAAAAGTAGAAGCCCAGTTATAACTCTTCACCTATGCTCTTTGGATTTGACAAGGTTGACGTGTATAAAGGGGTATTTTTCTGTGTCCACTGAAACTTACTGCATATGTTAAAATATACTGGATGCAGCAAAAAGGGAGCAGTCATGCATAATGCAGTGAGTATTGGTTTTGTGACAGGTGAAAATGTAGGGATCTATTCTCTGTGTTTCCTTGGTAGGTTCATGGACTAGTATATTTTAGTCTTTGATCATGTGACCAGTACAGATTAGTCATTTGCATAATATATATAAATGCCTTGAATTAACTGTAAGTAAGTTTGTTGTAGTAGTACTCAAGTGACATGAAGAGGAATTCTTTGAAGGCTAGAATGTGAAACTATTAAATTATACTTGATGTTCAGGGTTTTTGATGAACAAAAGAAAAATGGTACAAATTATCTCTTTGCACTAAATGCAAGATGGAAATAATGCATCTTGATTTAGATCTTTTAAGGAGACTTCAGAAGTTAACTTGACTGTAACACTCATTATAAAGCAGCCTTTCATCAAAACACAATTCTTAACCAGAACTCTAAATCAAGCAAAGGTCAGAGAAAATGCATTTTGTCAGTGAGTAGAATTAAATTTTGCCTTTTTTGATGCTGATCTACTTGAGGCTTTTTTAATCATAAGAAGTTCAATCAGCTCTAGTTGTTGGTGTGCAGCTGTATTAATCAGTCACTGCAATCTTAGACTTGTTTCTAATTTAATCTTTTTTTTTTTTCCTTATTGCAATGTTACTTGGGGAATCCTGAAAAAAAGTGGAAGACAAGCATTCCAGTGACACCAGCAGTATGCTCCCACAGAATATTTTATCTCAAACAAGCAGGCACAATGACAGAGACTACAGACTGCCAAGAGCAGAGACTCACAGTAGTTCTACTCCAGTACAGCATCCCATCAAACCAGTGGTTCATCCAACTGCTACCCCAAGCACTGTTCCTCCTAGTCCATTTTCTCTACAATCTGATCACCAGCCAAAGAAATCCTTTGATGCTAATGGAGCATCTACTTTATCAAAACTGTCTACATCTACATCTTCCATCCCTGCACAGAAAACAGAGAGAAAAGGTATGTCTAATGAAATTGTCTTCAAGATGATCCATGGCATTACATTGCTTGTTTGAAGTATCTTAGTACTAGAATTTAAAGTTTTTTCTCCCCTGTTTGATTGTATGTGCTTAGAACCTGATTGCTGTTTTGATGTGTTTACTTTCCCCTAGACTCCATTTGCTATATCCTACACACCTTCAAATTGACACTGTGAAATTTACTGTATTCTGGCTTATTTTGGAAGTTAACATTTCAAATGATAATTTGAAAGATGTGTTTTTGTAGAACATATTTTAATTCTTGTCTTCTCTCTTGTTATTTTGGATCTTTGCCATTTATTTGAGTTATGTAGTTACACAATTTGAAAGTCATTTTGGACCATTATGTTTTATGAACTGCTGTTACTGTTTGGAATGCCAGTGTGAAACCTTTCAATCAACACAAGCACAGTTCTTACAGAAAATGAGAGTTTTCTACATGTTTGTAAGAGCTAATCTGTTTTGATCTGTATCTTGAGAAATACTGGATTTTCAGTTCTAAATCTGCTGATAATATGTGTTTCTGTTATCGGATAATACCTGTTAGATACAGTTAGAGTAAAGTGAAGATCAGGACTTCACTGTGCATTGTGACCTTCCAGACATATGTCTTTTAGGTAGATCTATTTCATTTCTAGGGATGAAGAGCTCAGTAAGATTGTGAGAATGAGATGTGTCATTAATGATAGTGTGCTACTTTGGTGTAGTTGAGTTTTAGAGAGTGGTATTGTGCAAAAAAAATCTATTTTGAGTGCTTTGGGAGGGAGAAGAGTAATTTTTGATAATCATGTTTTAATTTATTATATAATTAATATGTAATTGAATTATTTTTTCAAAGATGGCTTGTTGCCTGTCCATGCTTGCAAGTTGGCCTAGTTAAATAGTTTTAAAAAGAAGACCAAAACAGACTGTGGTCTGACACTGGTCTTGTACTCTTCGTGTCTTCCACTTTTGTTTATTAAAGAGTTTGAACTTATACACAGACTTAAGAACAGCTGGCCACCCAAAATATTCAAACAATAGCATACACTGACAAATACTGTAAGACCATTGTGCATGTAAAGCAATTTTATTTTTTTTCTTGGCACTTTGTGCAATTTTTGCATAACCTGTGTTATGAATACTGACTGTAAACTACAAAGGAGCAGGTTATTTTCAGCA
This sequence comes from Erithacus rubecula, assembly GCF_903797595.1. NCBI lineage: Eukaryota > Metazoa > Chordata > Aves > Passeriformes > Muscicapidae > Erithacus > Erithacus rubecula. Next base: position 15,055,223 of record NC_136689.1, on the reverse strand, counting down.
AGCCTATTCCTATTCAACACTGTAATGCACGAAGTAAGGTGTATTAGTTCAAGCATGATTCTTGTACTGAGTGCAGTAGTTACCTGCTTCAGTTAAGCCTTTATTTTCTGATTGCCATTTGATGCACTTGTACATGTTACAGTGCAAAACATCTGTGTCAAGTGTTCTTTCCTTTAGTGTATCTACTCCATTTCCATTTCTCTATTTAAAATACACATAAAACCCCTCTTACTATTATTCATTCTCTTTTGGTGTGCAATCAGATTTCTTTCTGGATATTCTTTTAGTGCTTTACTGCACATCTTCATTAATTGAAGAGCTAACTGTTAAAGCAATTGAAGGAACTTCAATTCTGACAACTGTTAAAGATGTTGGCAGAGAGTTCTAATACTTCTTACATACAACATTAGAAAACATACAGCTGGATATAATCACACAACAATCACACAGGGCAGTCTTGATACTGTAAATTTTACTTTAGAATCCGTATTACCATGGATGGTTCCATATTAAATAATTCACTGCATTTCTGTATTCTTAGGTGTTTGGGTTTTTTTTATTTTATATGGTTTAAATGAATGTATTCCCTGTACTAGTCATGCCTCATTGGTCTGTTTCATGGCACTTGACTGTGAGCAAATGTACTTACTGAGCTTCAGAAAAGGGTAGATTACAGAAAATTAGTAAATGAAGAATTAAATTAGCTGAATGTTGGGCTTGAAATTCTTACTCTAGAAAATGTGAGTTTTGACATGTTGCTTTACCTCTTGTACAGAAACAGAAGAATTCAGTGCAGGTGCTGTCATGATAAAAGGTCATCAAGTAGTATATTCAGTTGACTTTCCTTTTTCTGGGGAATGTTGGGCTGTCTTTTTAAGAAAATTAAACCCATAAATTTTCTGTAGCATTTTGCATATTTAAATTTTAAAGAAGGGAAGAAACAGTACTTTGGATGATTTACTGTTACTCATTCTGTCAGAGGTGACTGTGAACCTGCAGTACTTAAAATATGCAGTATTTAAAGTAGTTTTTGTAGCTGCTATACAAATTGAAAGTACAATAATTGTCCTGAGACACTTGGTTCGATCTTCTGAATGTGTCTTTGCAGAAGTAAAAATAGTTTGAGAGCTTTATGTTTACAGTAGTAAAGCAAATAGCCTTTGATTTTCTTTTTCTGTTCACTGACTGTGCCATCCCTCTCTTTCTGAAAAAGAGGTAAAACTGTATTTTTTTTGCCTATAAAAATAGGTTGGTCCAAATGACTGAATAATATATCTGTAGTCCTTTCTTAAATGAATTCTTGCTTCTTATGAATGTATTGCTGGCTCCCTTATGCTAGCATATGTGTACCACTGTTCTAATAGTTCTGATTTCAGTGTGTATTTTTTTTAAGCAGTAATAGCTTTGAACAGCAGAACAACAGAAAAACACAAAACCCGACAACAATGCTTTTTTCAGCTCAATCTCTTTTGCTGCAGGGGTATGTTGTAGTCCCACAAGGAGATTGAATAAAATCCCTGGCTGAACTATAGCTCAGCTGTTAGCAGTAGTCCTCTGCCCTCAATGGCTGGCAGTAGTGGAGAGTTCCTGGGGAACTATTTGACCTCTACCCTTTGGTTTGAATGTTCCAGTCAGAATCTGCTGCTTCTGTTTGTGCTCACTGTGAGTGCTTTATGCAGGTAAAGTGTGGGGTTGCTTTTCCTACTTTTTGGCTGCTTTATCTGTAGGGCACATCACATTTTCCTATTTCTAATTCAGAATGAAATGTGGTATTGTCCATATCTTAACAGTGTGTCTGTCTGTAGGATACTGCTTCTCACACCTTTTCTCCAAGTCTCATCAGGAAGCACTTCTGTTTCTAGTGCAGCAGTATTCTAAAACTTTTATGAGAACACAGCAAGCTGGCCAGTGCAATGCTGGGTGGGTTGTGACTCTGGTGCTTCTTTTCCTTTTCTCACCCTTGTGGTTTTCTTGTAACACTCGCTAGTCTTTAGTGGTCAGTTATTAACATTGCTTCTGGTATTGTTGCATCTTCTTTGGCTGAGTTTCAAGTATATTACTCAATTCATTTGTCAGTTAGAAAAAGTTACATGTGAGACTATTAATTTCTTCCAGTATTTTATACTTGTTTGCTGAACATTGCTGTTACATTTATTTTGATACCAGAGACAAAATACAAAAAATTCAGTTTAAAGACTGGAGTAATTCAAATACGAGAAATAGAGATTTTTTGTATTTTAGATGATTTGAGGATTTTTGAGAATCTAGTTGCTATTGTTACCATAGTTTCATTTGGTCAGATGTGTTTACAGAACACATTGCTTTTAAATATTCATGTGTTTATTTTTGATATTGCTTATGGTCCTTAGTAGATCAGAACTGAACTACATAAAACAGACAAATGTGACTGTCAGTGCTCAGAGAGCGTAGTTGGTGGACTGTACACTCCAGGTGCTTCAGCACAGAAAATGTGTTATAATTTTTAATCATCAGCAGAAAAAAATTCTATTAGCTGTTTTAGGTAGTAGTTTTTTAATCAGTGAAGCAGAGATGAGGTTTATAGGGCAACAAGATACAAACTTCTGAAAATTTTGTAATGAATTTTTCCTCCCACTGAGTGCACATGTGCCTAATAGTTGCTAGCAGTGCAAAGATAACAGCTCAAGCTCACAATGAAGTGGTTGGGTAATATTGTAGTGTTGACTCCAAAGGACTTCAGATGGATTTGTTTTGTTTTAAATGAGATGAATATTACACCAGTTGTAAAAGCTATTGGAACACTAAAAAGGTTATTTTAATACTTTAGGAATCATCTAGTCAACAGTAGTTGGTACTTTCCATGTAATTAAAAATAAATCTTTGTTGCTATAAATCAGAATAAGATCAAGCTAGTATATAGCATTAATTAAAACTAGTCATGCAGAGAGTACTAGTATGTTAGCTGTCAGAAAGAGGGCTGTGGAGGAAAGTCCTTCCTTCATAAAAAAAGTTTTCTTTTTCTTTCCCAGTTTTGTTCTTTTTTCCACATCTGCTTCTCTGTCACACTCATGTGCCTGATGAGCTCAGCACACTCTGGTCAAGAGGAGAGTAAGCAAGTTACAGGTGCTCACAGGACTCCAGCAGACAGAGCAGGGTGGCAGAGGCACGGCAGAGGTGTGGGACTGTTAGTGTCAAACATCTTCATTGAAGCAGAGTAGCTGAACAGTCAGAATGCTTTATTTCCACCCCTTGCATTCAAGCTTGTAGGCTCAGGGTTGTCTTTCTGAATATCAGTCTTGGCAGAACAGCTGTTTGCTTAGGAGCAAAAATTGTCATAAGGGGCAAAGATTGATGATTGAAAATTCAGTCATGTTTCTCAAACTGAGAAGCTAAGGGTGCTTAGATAAAACTGAAGATCAGTTGGCACAATTGGCTGAAAATTATCTGTTATTTTTTTCTGAAAGGATCATTTGGCCATGTTATTTAAAAATTCCCACTGCTTGGAAGCATCACACCAGAATGTTCCTATTCTGAATTGATCTGGTATTTCTACTTAAGCAGAAACTTCAGCAAACATCTTTGCAGAACTTAAAATAAACTGCATCTTTTGTCACACAGGTTCTTGTCATATGAAATTGACTGATAACTTGGATTTCTTTCCTTTTTGTCCCGAAGATGATTGTGGGTCACACTCCTAGCAGAGAGGGTTATGAATAGAAGGCTCTTCCCTAATCGTTGTGGTCTTAAAAATTATTTTAATTGTAAAAAGGCTTTTCCCTGCTCCATTTTAAAGTTAAACCAATTAATAGTTCTCCCCATTAAGTCAGTCTCAACATCTAATGGTGTTTCTTTTTGCCATCCACTTCCTTTATTTTCCTCCTTTTTTTATTTTGGATGGCTTTATTTTTTGGTCATTTTTTTCACACAAATAAAGTTGATGGTCCAGAAAGTTGTTTAGTTCCATAATATAGTTGTTTGAGTGGGCTGTATCTAACAAACTTGTTTGCATAGTTATCAGAAAGCAAAACTGTATTTCATATGTTACTGCCACAAAGTGAATGGATTTTTAAAGTTTTTATAAAAGCTCCAGATATTGAAACTTTATTGTACATAACTTATAATGGAAAAATTAGTGGAAAGTCATATTTTAAAAATAATCTTTTTTTGTTTTTTTAGTTATTCAGAGGAAGAGATAAAACAAATTTCATTTAATGAAGTTCTTAAAACTTGGAGAGATTGCAGCATGCTGTTTTTAGTTTTAGTTTTTATTTAATATTTTTATTATTTAAAAAGCTTTCCTTGGGAATTCCTTGATAAAAGCTGAAGTTTTAGGTGAAGTTAGACTAATTTGTCTAGCATTTGTTTTGAAATTGATGCTGACAATGAGGAGGCTGCAGCCTTGCCCTGTTCCACTTTGTAGTCTGTGCTGTAAAGTCTGCAAAAGTTGTAAGTTGTTACAAAAATTTTTTATAGGATTTTATAGGATGAATTTGCATTTTCCATTGGTAAAATTTCAGTTGTCATTTCAAAATTGGTCTGATGCTTAATGATTCAGATTAGGTTTATGGATGACTGCCATGTAATCCAAATCCTTATTCTGCAATAGTGGTGTAGACTGCTTGTTAAGGACCACGAATTGATGCTGACACAGGTGTAGGGACCAGTATCAGAATTGGAAACTACAGGTTTTAAATTTGTGGATATATTTAACTTTTGTCAGCATGCTATGTTCATCTTGACTGTGATTCATGATGTTTGAGGGCTTTGAGTGCACTTAAGAACTACAGGACTGTATTATTAATTAGCATTTTTAAAAATGCTAATAAACCAGAAAACAGTGTTTAGATGTTGGAAAGTAAACTTAATTCTGTGGCAAAATAAACAATGAAACAGTGTCTCAGAAAAAGGGAATTAGGGAGGAAAAGAAAAGAATGAGGAGTTTCTGCTTCTATTTGTAGAAAAAGCAGGGGAAATGCATACACTCCAGTGTAAAAACCAGTAAAAAACAGGTTTTAACCTTCATAGTTACATTATTCAAAAACAGATGTGAAGCTATTTGGAGATTTTGTTTTGTTGGCAGTATTTCTAGGATTTAGTATCGTGTCTGAGCCATGAAATAAATATAAAATAATTGGGTTTAAATTAAACTAAAGAAAGTTGCACCTATATACAACTAAGCTGTAGTCTATATTTTTAACATGTGAGTTTCCTTCACAGAGGAGTTTCCTTTTATGGAGAAGAGGTAAAGATCACAGGTTGAAATAAGAACAATTTACTGGAAATAGCAATGAAATAAGAAATGAATAATAAAAACAGCATTATTAGAAGGTTGTATAAGAGAAGTGAAAAGTTCATGTATGAACAAAAGCCCACCATGGGGGAACCACAATATGGGAACTGCTGCCACCACCTCTGACTGGAGAAAGACTCCCTTCCGCAGCCCAGGCAGTGAAGTGAGGTGATACAGAATAATTGCCCTTCCTGGCTGCTGCAGAAATTAACCCTGTGCTGGTCAGAGCCAGGATGTTAAATACCCCTTATTCTATACCACCTACATCGTGCCCAGATCCTGCACCTTCCAACTGCTGTGCTCCCATGTAATTGCAAGATACATCAGAAGCTCTTGATTGGTATATCTGAATCACTCCATACTCACTGTTCATGGTAGCTATAGCATACAGTGACAGTGTCATTCAGCAGTCAGTGTTTTAAAATTTAACATTACAGGCTATTGTCACATAAGAATCAAATACCCTTGAGGTACATACAGTGTTTCCCCATCCTTCTGCATTAGCCACCAAGTGCACTCAGCTCCTTGAGCAAAAACATGGATGGGTTTGCCTACCCTGTGGATGGGTTTTGCCTTTGCCTGAGGGAGGACTGATTAAAACTGTCTTCCCTAACACATTTTTCATATGCACCACAGGGACTTAATCCCCTTCTATGACATATGGAAGTTTTATTTGAACAAGGCCATCTAGTTTGGTAGAGCTTCTGATGTTAACTAACTAGGTGGCCTTTGCTAAATGCATCTCCTGATGTTTGCAGGTCCTACCACTTACTGCTTTCAATGTGGTTTTTAACAGTCTGTTGTACAGTTCAGTTTTCCCAGAGGCTGGTGTGTGGTAAGGGAGTATTATATACCCACTCAACACTGTGGTCCAGGTGTTTTTGAAGAGTCCCATTGTCTGATTCAGTTCTTTCAGGGTACCATGTTGCTACAAGACTTTTCAAGGCCCAAGGTGGTGTTCCAGGCAGTGGTGTGAGGCACAGGGTATGTCTCCAGCCATTCAGTGGTTATTCCTATCGTAAGCATGTAGACCTTGCCATGGTGGGTTTGTGGAAGTGTGATATAATCAATCTGCCAAGCTTTCCTGTACTTGTCACAATCATCCACAGTACAGTGGGGGCTTTACCCACTTGGTCTGCTTGATTGTGGTGCGTGTTTCACAGTTGTGGATAACCTGGAGATTCTGTCCATGGTTAAATCCAGCCCTCAGTCATGAGCATGTCAGTATGTTGCATTTCTTTCCTGATGATGTGAGATGCCATAAGCCCACTGAGCCAGAAATATTTCACCCTTTTGTTGCCAGTCCAGATGCATCTGCGACACTTTTATCTTAGCAGCTTGGTCCAACATTGTTGTAGAGTTCTTCAGTAGCCCAACTCTTTGGTATGACAGACTTTCAGAGTCAACTTCCCTACCTGTGCAGTGATGTTGTGCCACAATACAGAGGTTTTCCCTGTCCAGTGCCAACTGGTCTTTTTCCATCAGTCCAGCCACCTTCACAGAGCATTTGCTATTGTAGGTGACTCATTGTAGAGGTAGAGTGTTGGTCATTTTGTCTCATTCAGTGATACCTAAAGCCAGCTGCATGGCTTTCAGCTGTACAACCTGACTTGATCTGCCTTGTCCCTCAGTAGCTTCTGTGGCTTGCCTCATAGGACTCTGTATGGCAGCTTTCCATTTTCAGTGTGTCCCTACAGCAGGAACCATCAGTGAAGAGACTATCACTTTTCATTTGGTAGTAGCTGGTTATGTCTCAGCACACGTCCCCGTCTCCTCCTCCTCTGATGATAGTTTGAAATCTTCGTATTTGGGCGAGTTTGTGATGGCTTCAAAGATCCAAGGCTGCTTGGGGTTTCCTGTTTGAGTTTGCTGTGTAACCAGCATGACCCACTTGCTATCCATAGCATCAGTGGCATCATGTATGGAAGGGACTTCTCCATTGCACATCCAGCCCTGCAGTGGCACTCAGGATGCCAGGAGTAGCTGTACTTAGGTACTGATCACTTCTGAAGCAGCTTAAACCCCTTCTTAAGTTGCCAGTATCTTTTTTTCAATTGGGAGGTATCAGGCCTCAGATCTTTTCCATCCTGACTCCAGAACTCCAGGGGTTGACCTTGAGCCTCCACAGGTGCTTTTTACCAGAGACTCCAGGAAGGGCCATTTTCCCTGACTGGAGTGTAAAGCACATTTTTCACATCTTCTGTCCTGACTGGCCCAAAGGCTACTACACGATCCTGTTTTGTTTAAAAGTTTGTTGTTCAGGACCCCACTGGAAATCATTCTTCAATGTTACATGATGGAGAGGCCTGACAATCTGACTGTAATCTGGAATATGCATTCTCAAAAGACCCACAACACCTAGGAAAGCTTGTGCTTACTATTTACTTATTGGTGGGGACACAGCCGAGGTGTGGGTCAAGATGATCTTCATATTGCTGGAGTTGGGTAGTTATGTGAAGCACTGTTTGTTCTCCTTTAACTGATATTAATGCCAGTGAGTTGGCATGTGACAGTGGCATGCTCTGTACAAACTTCTGCCACATGGATTGTGTGCACTGGACCTGATCTGAGTCTATAGGAGACTGCTTGTTACTCTGTATATTACCTCCAGCACATCTGATTCATGTACTGGATACCTTTTTTCCATGGCATTCCACCCAGTGGCATTCCACCTGCTGGGGTGCACTACTAGATTGTCTTTGAGACACTACCTTCCCTTCTGCATGACTGAAGTCTCCTCCCAAGGCTGAGAGTTTGTCTTCTTCCCAATTCCCTTTTCAGTGCCCATGTCCCAGGACAGGGGTCCCAGTTGTTTGGCTTCACTACCATTTAGTTTCGTATCATGGGCCTTGATACCCCAGTATTGGAGCTGCTAGATCACCAGGGGTTCATTTGACTGGCAGCTGAAATCTTTCTACATATCTCACAACTCAGGGACATGGATTGGGTGATTATCTCTGGCCCTTCTTCCTGCTGTTGTTCTGCTGTTGAGGGTTCTACTTCCTCTTTATCCCTCACTGAGTTGGTATGATCTTGGATTTCTTCTTTTATGTAGGGGCAATTGCTACTGGCACAAGTTTGTCCTCAGGTTCAGCTCCTGTTTGAGTGGTCTCAGTGCCTGTTTGTTTTCTTCCTGTTCTCCCTGAGGGACTCCTTACTCTAGTGAACTACGTCTGGTAAAGAGTAGCCAGTGTACTTGCAATGATTTGCTCCCTCTGGAAATGTCATGCTATCCTCCTTGAAGATACTGTGTTACTTTATTGGGATCCTGTAGTTACTCAGGAGTGAACTTGCAAACCATTGAAGCAGAGAATTTCCCCCAAGACTGGCCCATTTTCTCCCACATTCCATGCCACTCATGACAATCCACCTGCAGGGCAGACCTTGTTAGAAATCTCTCTCCTTACTCTAAACTTAGCATGGTCCACACTGACTCTAAACGTGGTTTACGCTGTACTGAAGAGACATGGCAACAAGACTATGCTTTTCTTGATAACCGATGGAAATCCAAAACTCAAAAGCTGGTTTGACAGGCCTGAAAGAGACAAAGGGCATAAAAAGCTGGGGAAAATTACCTGTTCCTATTCCCCCACAGACTAGGTACAATTTAATGGACCCCCCGGAGGTAGGCCCAAAGGAAGGGTGAACACACATCCCAAAGCACCCTCATTGCCCCATGTGTCATAAACTTCTCTCCCACAATACAGTAACACAGCAATCCTGATCCTTCTCTCTCCCTGCTCTGAAAAAATACCATGATGGGCATCCAGGGTGTATATAGGATATACATGTATAGTATATGCAGCCTTAGGTGCCACAACCCTGTGAACAGACCAAGCAACATTGTGATGGTTGACTCCCTGCCTAGTACAACAAATGCTTAAATCAAATGTGTTTCAAGCCACTCTAGTCAGATCTGATTATCTCAACCCTTTGTTCCCCACTGGATGACAAATAGAGCTGTTGAGGTTTATGATCAGTGTTCCCCAGGCACTGTTCATTCACTACTTCCTCCCTTTCCTCTGTGTCAGACTAGAGAGGAGAATTGGAGGCACGAAAGGAAAAGATTGTAGGTTGAGATAAGAAGAATTTACAGGAATCAGCAATGAAATAAGAAATGAACACTAAGAGCAACATATTAATGAAAGGGTGTACTAGAGAGACAATTCACACTAGGCCAACTGGAAAATAGCTCCCTTACCCCTGCCCCTGGGAGTAAAGTGAGGTGGTATAGAATAACCAGCTCTTCTGGTTAACCAGAATAATAATACTCTGGTCAGCTTCAAAAATTAACCTTGTCTTGGCCAGAATCAGTGCAGCTGCTTAATACTAACAAGAAATTTTTTAATTTCTACCAATGTTTTTACAGGGTTTTGTTTTGCCTTTTTTTTTTTTTTTTTGTTTGGTTTCGTTTGTTTTTGCAGAAACAAATTTATAGCTTGAATTTCAGTAATAATAAATTAATTTGTGTAATGCAGTGATGCTCTGAACAGTCGTTTTAATCTGTGTCCTCTGTGATGTTAAATACCAGTTCTAATGTGATATATATAGGTAGTCATTATCATAGAGATGTATTCTTTTATAACATTTAGTGTTTTGATTTTGAGTTGTTAAACATCTCATAAGATTGAAATGTTAGCATGAGGCATTATCCTTGCTTTGTATCCTTTCTCCAGGTTTAATAGGGTGATTGTACAAAAATACCTTTCATGGATACATTTTAACACATAATTAAAACACCTGCAGTAATATAACTATGAAATAGTGTCTCCATATTGTCTCAAATAAATAACTTGGCTGTATTGTGTAGATGCAATTCAGTGTGCATTTTTATAGCATAAAAACTCCAAGTCGGGCAGCTTTGCAGACCTTTTGGAATTCAGTGGTTTGCATGATATGTTTTGAGTTCTGTTACTCAAGAAATAAGTGAATACCAAGGACTGAGTGGGTATAAGGTTTATTTTAACTGCATTGTTAGCTTGAGTTTGCCTTTGATTCAGTGTATTTTCTGTTCAGAACTGCAGCATGGGTGAAAAGCACTTCTCGCTGTTTGGTATGGTGGTATGGTTTGAGGGTCAGGTATTTGCCTACATGAATAAATAATACAGGAGTGAGTTTCTTCTTTACTTAAAATAACTTAATATTTAACTGTGAAGACAAGCCTAAATACATTAAATACATTTTGAAATTAGTGCTGGCAGTTGCTCAGTATTCTTCTCTCGTTTTGAAATGAGGGTGTTTTGTGTTTTGGGGGTTTTTTAATGGTTGTTTTTCTGGTAAGGTTCTCAAAACTGTAGGTAGCAGGCTTGTACATTTAAGTACTAACATGTCCCATTGTGCTTGTTTCCCTTGCTTTTGTCTGCCAGTATATCTTGATCTTATTTGGACTACGACAGATCCACGTTCAGTTTAAACTTTACATGTTTTTGTTTAGTATAAGATTTTTGTTTGTTAGATGTGTCTTGACCTGCAGTTGTCTTAATGTTTACTTTGAACACTATAACATAAGATTTTATATGCAATACTTATATCAAAAACTTTTACTAATGACTTAGTGTTTTAATGGTGACTAATGACCTAATCAGCTGTCCTAGTTCACATGTTACTGAAAACCATGCAGGAATTTTGTAGTTATTTTTTCTTTTTTTTCCTGTCTTCAATCTTTGTAACCCTTTTTGTCCCTTTTTAAGTTGTTCTTACATAAACTGCTGGCCAAATGACCATGTCCCTTCACAGATACATTGCAACCAACTCTGAGGAAACTGTAACTAAATATGGGCACATCTTTTTCAGAATTTCACCTGAAACTCCAAAATATGTCTCTGTGTCCTGACTATTGCATCCTTTTGAGCTTTCAAATTTGGCTTCTTCAGCAGTTTTTTTTCTGGTTCACGTTTCTCAACTACTTGTCTGGAAAAAGTTTCTGGAGTATTTGTGACCTTTATAAGCTATTTATACTGTAACAGCGTGGAGGCAGAAATCCTTTTCCCAGAGAGATTAGAAATCTTTAGTGAAAAGATGTACACATCATTACTCACTTCTGTAATTTTTTTATGTTTATTTTTTTAGGGTTCTTCTCCAAATTAGTCTTGGAAGTTGCAGTTAAGGTTATTGGAATGCAAAAGCTGTTAGAAATTCTGTAACATTTTATTCTTACATATTTAAATGAAATGTGACCTTTTCATTTCTTTACTAATGAAGTCAGCATCATCTTACTTGGACCATTTTTCCAAATAAAAAAAACCAAGCACACCCTGAAAGTAAAAGAACTTCCCAACCTGTTTACATTTAAACTTTTGCCTGAAATGTAGACTATCCAGAGAGACCTTCTCTGCCCAGTTTGAGGTGGGTTTAAAATCCAGGTCTTCATTACTGTGGGCAGACATTCTGAATCTTGGATCTGCAGCTTTATGCTCTGCATCCAACTTCTTTTGTGCTGTAGAGGTGTTAGTCTTGACTGACTTTGGGGGCAGGGGTCTATGTGAGTTTAATGAGAATGAGGGAAGGGGGAGCTGAGAATGAAATACAATGATCCACGTTTCTTAAAGGAAGGATATTTGAGGTGACTTATGGTACACCTATAGTAAGTTGAAACACTTTCATTGCAGAGATTTCTCACAGTATTGGTATGGAGGAGCCACTTTCTGTTAAGTGGAAGTAATATTTAAAATTAATTAAATAATTCATATTCATCAGAACAAATTGCTGTACAGTATAATGGATTTGAGTACTGTGTATTCTGTGGGTAATAAGTGGTAATATTTCCTAAAATGGCATCAATAAAATGAAAGGTATAGGTATTAATGCTTCAGAAGAAGCTGACAAGTTAAAAATTAATTATGGGCAGATAAATTTTTAGATATTTTTCCACTCTGCTGTGGGGATGTTAACCGTACTGTTTTTACATTTCTAGTACAGCTCATTTTCCTTTCTAAATCCTCAGCAATATAGCTGGATTTTGTATGATAGACTTATATTTATGGCTGCTTGTACTGGTCTCTTCATGAGTGAAGCATGGCTTACACCCTCCCCTCAAATTTGACACAGTATTTCACTAAATGTGAAATTTATGGGCTATAAAGTTTTTGTTCATAGGATATGTTCGTAGTACATAGAAAGATTGAAATCATAAGTGAAAGTGTAGAATGTGAGTGTAGGCACAGTAAAAGAAACCATTAGTAAGGAATTTTTGGCCCATGTTTGCTGTAAAAGCTAACAAAAAAATGTCCCATTTTTAATACTGGCTACTTTTCATCCAGTATCTTGAAGTGGAAAAGTTGCGTGTGTGTGCGCTCATGATAAATATCAGTATTGTAAATTGCATTAGAAATCAGCTATCTTCAATTTTGGTTCTACTAGTGTTATGAGATTTTTTCTTAAAATGGTAGTTAGGCATTTGATCTTCTGAATTTAATTTGGGTATTGTACTAGTGAGTTGTCAGGTTATATTGGGGAAAATGAAAAATACTCTCTGTCTTCTGTTCAGAGTCTGCATCTGTGGACAAGTCTGTATCCCATTCTTGCACAACTCCTTCTACATCTTCTGCTTCTGGACTGAATCCAACTTCTGCGCCTGCTTCATCTGCTCCTACAGTTCCTGTTTCACCTATCCCACAATCACCAATTCCTCCATTACTTCAGGACCCAAATCTCCTTCGACAGCTGCTGCCTGCTCTGCAAGCCACCTTGCAGCTTAATAATTCTAGCGTAGATATATCCAAAATCAATGAAGGTAAGGATTCTTTAAAGTTCATGTAATCTCTCATTTACATACATTAGTGTATTATTGGATACCAGGCTGTAGTAAATAAAAGCCTTATTTTAAATTAAATGTGAATAAACGAATCCCTAGGTAAAATGGAGATTTTTGTGGGGCTTTTTCCCATTAAACATTCTCAACATTTAAGGTTTTCAGCTTGATAAATGTTGATGTACATGAGCAGTCTAATTGAGACTGGTGACTTAATCTCTGTATCAGCATTTGTCTGTTGCACAAAATATTGTTAGACCTCTTTGTTCTTTTGTTTCATGCACTGCTCTTTGTTTTCTGTAGTTTGTGCTGCTGTTCTATTAATGTGTGTTGCAAATAGTGAAACTTCTAGGGGTTCTTAAATCTTGTTGCCTAACAACTTTTTTCTTTAGCATAACAAGTTAACCTCTCTGAATACAGGTAGCCTATCAGTAACTTTGCTAGCCAGTGAAATTTTGTACATTTAATCAGTGTGTCCCTTAAATTTTTGTCACATTGGCTTAGTTTGTTAGAAGTCAGTTTATCACTTACCTCTAGTGCCTTTTGCTGCAAGAGCAGGTAGAGTTGATGTATTTTGATTGCAGTTTTATTGAATGTGTCTGCATGTGGCAGGTTACTGATAAAATAGTGTAGGATTTTTTTTGTTTGCTTCTTGTGTACGGATCACCAATTTAAATAGGAAGTAAAACATTTGCTTTTAGTGCTGAGAGTTAATTGCCTTTTAACTTTCTAAAAGTGCAAATGAAGTAAGTGAAAATATGTGCAAAATATTCTGTACCTTGCAGTTATTTACCAGAAAAAGCTGTCACTTATTTTCTTTTAATCAGCAAATGTTCTGTCTTTATTCGGTACTAATAGGTGAGTAGGTCATTGGTTTTTTTTTCCTGTGCAGGGAGAAGCCTTAGAACTGCAGTGCACTAGGTTGGATTGAAAAAAAATCCTTATGGTTGTGTTGAAAAATGAAAGGTCCACTCAGATCAAATTGTATTTTATTAAAAAGCTACCTAGTGAAATTTCTAGTAATTTTCTCTTGCCATAACTAAGCAGCAGCTGTGTATGTCTTGGAACAAGAGTGTTCAGAATTGTTCTGATGGTATGAGGGCCTGGCTGTGTCCGTGTGGGCAGAGTGACTTCACCTTACACAGCAGGGCTGCCCTTACTGATTCAGAGTTATTCTGTGCTTGTGCTGGTGAGTCAGGTTTTTTCAGGAGTGTGCATGAGTGGGATGTATGTTCAGGAAGTATCCCACAGAGCCTGTAGACCTTTTTGGAAAGGTTAGTTCAGAAGCTCATAGTTCAGGGTCTTGCTGTCTCATACTGCAAGATGCTCTTTTTGTATTTTGCAGTTTTAAAATGGCCAAAAGTGATTGTTTGGTTTTTTTTTTGTTTTTTTGGGTTTTTTTTAATGGGAGGGGATGGCATGGGACAGCTAAATCTAGAACAGACTAGGGGATTTTAAATTGGTAAGAAGAAACACAGATTTTTAAATTGAAATATATATGTTTTCCTCTTGAACATGAAGTCTGCCTCCCATTTCTTTTAGTGAGTTAAAGTGATTATGCTTTTTGCTTTTTAAAAAAATTTTGTAGTGTAGAAAAACTTCACGTATGTTCTGCTTACTGCAGTAGCAAATTGAACAAATTTTCTCTTGCTGTTTACAAAAATTATTACTGATCCATGAGGTCAAGTAGAAAAGTTGAAGTTATTTTTTAAAAGAATTTTTGTAAATGCATGCCTTAAAGTTAAACTACTAAAGAAAGGACTTGCTAGATGTTCCCAGTCAACTTGAAATCAAGTAACTGAAAATTCAGGTGGATCTTTGGTCATGGTAGATATGGAAATAATCTGAAAGAAAATGTACCTTAAATGTAATTAGCCAGTTTGAACAGTTTCAAGTGGTGGTCTAGAATTGTCAGTAAAACAGAATGTTTGTTTTCAGTTCTAACAGCAGCTGTGACACAAGCCTCTCTGCAGTCTATACTCCATAAAATTCTTACTGCTGGACCATCTGCTTTCAATATCACCTCCCTAATTTCTCAAGCTGCACAACTGTCTACGCAAGGTATTCAGAGTCTTTTTTTCACTTATGTAAATTTGTTACACAGCATTTTAAAAAGGCTGATACAGTTGTAGAATCTGTCTCTTATCTTTGGCCACATGGTGTGGAGAATGTTAAATGACTTCTTTTTCCAAAGAGAGGATAAAAACTTTTTATTGAGGAGCAGGAACCTGACACACAACTAAATAAACATGCTTCTCTGTCTCACCTTTTGGGATTTTCTTTGTATGTTAAATAATTCTGTATGAGTAATGTCAAACTTCAGTGAGACTGACTCAATTATGGACTGGAATTAGGTGTTACATAACAGTGTAAAACACAACTCTTCCTTACTTCAGCACCAATCTTGTACTGTGCAGCTGTGATTCTTGGGGGGGGGGCTTTAACTTCTTAAAAGAAAGTTTCCTCTGTCTGGTGGGGTCCTTTTTTCATCTTCCAGGCAAGATACTGTTTCAGGTATTTTCAATATGTTCTGGCTTGTAATTTCATAAAAAAACTTTCAAACTTAGATTTGGAAACTTAAAACAACTAATTTACCTACAATAAATGAATAGGTAAGCAGTACTAATGGTAGTTTTTAACCATGGGTGAGGAACTGTTGGTATATGCCTAGAATGGGTTAATGGGTTTCTGTATAAACTGTTTATGCTTTCTTTGGGTTAAATCAAGTTAAGCACTCTAAAATAGGAGTCACAAATGATTAGTCTCTTCTTGTTTAAAAAGCATTTCCTAATAGCTTCTTCTCTTTCCCCCTCCCCTGAAATTTTCAAAGTGGGGAGTCTGGGGGAAATACAGCTCCTTAGCTAGGATTGTTGTTGAACGTTTGATTATTCTGCTTGCTCACAGTGAACATATTTGTATATCATCTAATATAACATACTCCAAAATACCAGAAAAATCTAATTTGCATTTAGGATAGGAAATGTTTTTAATAAAAGCAATTTTTTTTCCTTTACAGCTCAGCCATCTAATCAGTCTCCAATGTCTTTAACATCTGATGCCTCATCACCAAGATCATACGTGTCTCCAAGGATAAGCACGCCGCAGACTAACACTGTTCCACTCAAACCTTTGATGACTACGCCACCAGTATCATCCCAGCAGAAGGTAAGCTCCTGCTCACTTAGGCCATATTGTAATAAGAAGCCATTATACATAATATTAAGTACTGCTCCTATATATATCCATGTGCTCACAGTTGTGTATAGGATGCAACTGGAAGCAGCCACTTGACTGTATTTTGGCAGTGCAGCTCCAGCATGACATCTAGTTGACTTTTCTTGAAGAAATTCTTAGGCTGGCTTCAAAGGCTGTCTGAACATGATGCCAAGGCATCAGTATTCTAGCATATTTAAATAGAAGCTAAAACATACTTCAGAGGCAACAGCTGACAATTCTCTTGATTTACCCAGTGAAAGAATGGATGAGAACTTCTCGGGGAAATTAACTTTGTAGTCTCAAATTTGGTTTAGAAATGTTCTAGGTGTTTACAGATCAATAACATAATGTCCATTTCCTTTCCTGCCCCCTCACCTCTGTTCATTCAGAATTCCTTCATTGGATCAGTGAATAGGAAATGTAAATTGAAGCTAACTTGTAAGCTCCTATGGTTCTTTCTGAGAAGCATGACTGTAGACTTTGAAATGAGACACCCCCACCTGCCTAAAATCTGTTCTCTGTCATCATCCCTGCTTAGCTAAGGTGGTTTTCTGAATTTTCTGCTCACAAGTGTACCTCTAATGTCTTGGATGCCTTTGTGGAACACTTTTCTGGAGAATACATTGCATTCCTCATTATATTCAAGGTGCCTCATTTTCTTTCATCAGATTTTTTTCACAGGTACAAAGAAAACTAAGTGATTGTCCCAGTTTCTTGTGGTCTACAGTGATACAATAAATTACAAAAGCTTCATGTGTGTACCAGTACTGATTGTTACCTTGGTTTTTGCCCCTGGATTGCATCCTCAATCTGTAATTATCAAATAGCTGGGCTGAGATATTTGGCACTTCCAAATCCTGAGATATGAAAAAGAATCTTCTTAAGTTGTGTACTGTTGATAACTGGAAGTAGATCTCTTCTGGTCTGTGCAACCCGGAGATTGTTTGTTAGTCCCAGAAGTAACAAATTTTGGTTCAGTAGCAGATACTTTGCCAGTTCAGTAGGGAAAGAACTGTCTTTATAGTTCTTGTATTTATGTGAGATGGGAACTTAGGTGGTGATAGCTCCTGTGTGAGCTTGTCTGTTTTAGCAGCCTGTCAGATACAGCAGTCAGGCTAGCTTGTCCAGCTGTAAGGTTTGAGGTAAATTATGTCTTATCAGGATGTGTTGCTGTGCCAGGACACACTTGGATTTAGAGCAAATGGGCTTAGGGCAGACCAAGCTGAACCTGCCCTGTGCAAGAGGAGCCCAGTGCCAGATGCACAGGTATTTGAGCTGGCTGTGGCACTGCAGCAGTGCCACTGACACAGTACAGTTGCTTAGGACTGTTTGAACATACCAGTACTGCTTTCAGACTGAAGCTGGTGTGTCTGCCTGCAGGTGTGCTGTGTGCAGCTTGTGGGTCACAGACTCCAGCAGCCTGGGTGTCTCCTTTTGCCTTTTAGCTGTGCCTGTATTGTGTGATCAGAAACTCTTCAGATTTTCTCCAAAATAGCTGTGTAAAGCACTGACTGGGTCAAGCTCAGCAAAAATGTTGCTTTTGGTCGGTTGCTTTGTTTGTGTTTTGAATTTATTTAGCTCTTACTATTTTTCTGTTTCTGGTATATGTAATTACAGTCTTTGAAACACTTGGAAAACATGGGAAAGTTGAGAGGTTTGATGGTTCATCTTAGAAATACCACATCTTCTTTACAGTCCCTTTCTTTTGTGTTTTGTTGTTGTTGTGTTTTGGTTTGGGGTTTTGTTTGTTTGGTTTGGTTTTTGTTATTTTTACCAGCCAGGGAGCTGGTTACTTTACCAGTTTGGATGTGGAGCATGATTCCATTATTGCTGTTGGACTTTCCTTTTGAAATTGCTCCATTCAAACAGCCTTCATGGTTTAATGTCTGCTCACAGGCTGAGCAAAATGCAGGCGGTAATAGCAAAGTTCTTCATGCCATACATTTTATAAAGGTGTCTCTTTATAAAGAGACTACTTGTGTAGTCTCTTCTCATAAATCAGTTTAGTAACTGCTACTCTTTCTCCCCCTTCAGCTGTATGGTTCTGTTTATTTTAACAGCAGAGTAATCTTACAATTATCTTGCTTTTTCCTTTTAGTACCATGGGCTTTTCATGTGCTACTCAGACTTTTTTAGTATATGCCTATTAATCAAAAAGCCAGAAAGAACACATTCTCATTTTGATAATTTTAACACATGACTTTTCCTCTTAGACATATGAGAGTTGGAATTTGAATTAAAACCCCCCTGTGTATTTAAATGCATCAAGTTATATCTTGAGTTTACTTTAGCAGATAGTCTCTGACTTACTGTCTGTGGTTTGTTTCACGGAACTCTGTTTCTAAAACAGAGATTTTCTGGAGGTTCAGGTGACTACTAGTTAGTTAGTAATCTACACTGATGTAAAGTCAGCAAATGCCAGACAGGCCATACAATTTGGGGATTTTTGTCTTTATGAATCCCTAGAAACCATTTTTTCTTTGGTCCCTCCCTTTTATCTTAAAATTGTTAGCTTGATCTTGCAGAGTGGAGGATAAATTTTGAAGCTGAACCTCTCTTGAGCATGCTTTTAAAATTGGCTGAGTATGTAAAGTGTTGGGCAAGAAAAAGTATGTTGAATTTCATTTGCTATAGATTAGACATTACTATATTCCTGAACTTACCATCCCAACATAGATCAGAAGTTCACAGAGAAGACTCTGTCTTACTGCTTTCTTGCATTGAATGTGTACTACAAAGGAAAAGCAAGAAGGTACTGCTGTTTTTGTAGACACCTCTGAGTTTAGAACTTAGAGAAAAGGGAGCAGCAAACTGATAGATATTCTTTAGATTTTCTTTTCTTTTTTGATAGAGATGTTTTTAATGTGCTTGTGTTGTAATTATGTTCTTGACACTGTGTAATGTATTTTCAAGTAGGGAACTCTTTATTTTGTACATGAAAATTTTATTTAGTTAATGCACAACTCTTCTGAGGTTGAAAATTAGCTCAGTGCTCAGATGGAAGATACAGACAAAAATAATATTGAGTTGAACAGTTTTGCCTAATAAGCTTCCAATATTTTGACAGGTCACATGGGTCTAAATTTGCTTCTGCTATGTCTATTAATAAGCTCTTAGTTAAAAAGAAAATCTTCCTATCACAGCTGTGGAACTTAGGTTTTTTTTTTTAAGAAGTACACCTTGTGAAGAGAAAAAATTGTGTCAACAAAGGGCCTTGTATCAAAAAAACACCACAGGTGTCGAAACTGTAATTTCCTTGGGTTTTTATGTTTCTTAACACATGCTCTTTACTGTGGAGGAATTCTAATGAAATTTTGAACTTTGCAGGTTGCTACCCCAGGTGTTAAACAAGGACCAGCTTCCCAGGCAGCACCTCAGCAGCCAGTAATAGCTGACAAGCAGGCGGGTCATGAACCTGCCTCTCCACGAAGTCTTCAGCGTTCAAGGTACATGGAAATGCTCCTCTGTTGTCATTAGTTTATCTGCACTCAGTTTGTGTTGTATATGTTGCAGTTAGTGAACGCTTCTTTGGCCCGTTTATTGAACATAAGATTTAACTGCTGCTGCTGAGATGATGTAGTTGAGTACATTTGTTACATAGTTAATGTGGTAGATTCTGCATTTTTGGTGTAATCATTAGACCATTCTCACAGAAGCAAAATGGAACTCATAGTTGTGTTCTGTCACTCTGGTTTCAATTTTACAAGTGATTCCTTGTATTGTGATTTCAGAGTTGGGAGTTTCTGTCTCTGTGCAGTTACAGAATCTGTGATTTGCTTAGTGTTAGATGTTTGTAGTGCCTTGCTGTAGTGTAATTTGATTTTGAAATTGGCATGATTTTTTTGTTTGACAGGTGATTTTGCTGCTCTAATTAAAAACGTTAAAAATTAAGTTTCACAAATACCTTGGCCAGACTTTTTTGTCAACATTGCAACTTACTTGGATGTTACATGATACCAGCATTTAATCATTGATTTGGTTCCAGGGGCTGTAACCAAAGATGTGTCATGAGATGCTTTTGTGATGGAGTCATGGTATAGATCTGTGGCAGCAAGAGATGGACTTTTTTAAAGGTTCTGTAAACATACAGTTCCTAATAGTTGGATTTTTAGAGTGGTTGAATAAGGTGTGTGGTGTGGTATGGTATTAAAAAAATAAACAAAAAATCAAAACCTAATACTCTTGCATTGTCAGCATACCTGAAGCTACATGTGGTGGTGCTTTCCAGATCATAAAATAGTGAGGTCCTTTTATCTGCCCTTCTGGGACTAATAACAAAGGGAACCTTTGTTTTCTTTGTTGATTTTGGCTGTTTTTGTGGAGAGAAGGGATTTATTTTGTGTTCTGAGGTTTTCTGGGGGACTGGATTATCTGTTGTGTGCTTGGCAGTCCTGTCCCTTGGCTTTACTGGAGACCCTACAATATTGACCAGTTTGAGGGTACAGACACTAGCAAGTCAGAAGTTTAGAAGTTTTTAATGTGGGCTGTTTTACAGACACTTGATTCTAATCTTTGTCAGATTACAAGCCTGTAACTCATTTAGCTCTTTTAGGAGAATAAAGGCAAAGTGTCCAGCTCCAGTCCTAGTAATTATGACTGGTGCTATTTAAATCTTTCTGAATTACAGTAGCAAAGATAAAGTTGCACTTTGCAGCAAGCTAAGCTTTTTTTTGAGAAGTTGGTGAGGTCTTGGGGGACAGCTCTCAGTCACAGACCCTTTTGTTCTTTGCTTATCACCCTTTCCCCACAGGAGGTCTTCTTAAGAAAGATAGTCTTCTTCTTGGAAACCTTTACCATGGCTTGGAGTCTGTGTGAGTTGATACTGATGGGCACTTGTCCTGCTAGTCCATACCTCACCCTTCCTTTGTGTGACATGACTGTACTCTGGCATGACCCTTGGCTAGGGTGAGTTTAGGGATCTGCTGTCCCTCTGCAAACCATTGCTCCGTTTGGCATCAGAGTTTTGGTGCAGGAAGCCGAGTTTGCCCCAGCACTGCTGAAGCAGGAGCATTGTGCAGGTAGCACAGTCCCGTGGCTGAGGGGGAGGCAGTGTGCAGGCCAGGATGAAGGATACTGAGACAGTGTTAGTATTGTTCAGTATCCTGTATCTCTTAAATTAGTACACAGAAAAGTTTGTAACTCTTTTGTATGGTGCATTGTGAGTTCATGTGATTTCTGTTTGCTTTGGAAGTGTCTCATTCCCAACAAGTGGAAGATTAAGGAATATGTGACTTGGAAAAAACCTGTGTCACTGATATTTTCTTCTGTTGAGTGCAGTGGAATTGAATAAAAGTGGACCAGCTCAGATTGATTTACTTACCTGCAAAAGATTTGCTGCATCCAGGCAGTATGTCTGACTGGAGATATGGAACAGATAATGTAGGTGAAAGCAGTTATCTGGATTGGGAATTGCTCTTGGGAGCTAATTGTCCTTTACTTTTGTAGGACTGAATAACAATTTAGCAAACTGAACTGTGGACAGATGGTCCAAAATCTTTTTAGCTCTGTGAATTAAGGTTGTGTTTTTCTCCAGCTTAAATACAGATTAATTGAGCAGAAGTTAATCACAACTACATTTCTTTGGCTCATTAAAAATTTTAAGTGAATGGAGCTAAAATTACTTTTGATTTGTTGGGGTGGACACACTGTGTAAGAAAACCCGAGTAGCTGTTGCTGACTTTACAGAAGTGAACATTTCAGCCATTTAAATTGGGAAATTAACACAGTGCAGGCATACAGTGAGTCTGTCTGGTAGAGATTCTTCCAAAGATGCACCATGAATTATGGCTGCTTTAAAATTGAAACTAAATTAGTGCTTCCATAATTAATAGTTTCATCAGGTGAGTAGTTTCTTTCTGTCTTCAGAAAGGATTGAGAAAGAATTTCCTTTACCTTGGGAAAGTGCTGTGAAGGGAGGTATTTAATTCCATTTTTTGTAGGTTGTAAAATTCTGACGTTTGTAGTAGTGTATTTCAGAACCATTGTGTTCCTGTACCCTTGTTACAGATATTTTTGCCCCTCTGGAGGCATTCTGTTACTTGTGGCATAGTCAGTCTTCAACTCAGCTAAGGCAAGTGTTTGCCTTTAGTAAAGCATTTCAAAACACTGTGGTAGTTTGGAACAGTCATTGCTGCATTCGTAGCTCCCCCTGCTGCTGACATAGCAGTGCCTAGGATATTTTGTGACAGTATATTTTAGTCATAATTAAGATGCTACTTTATTTTTGAAAAGCCCACACATTTTATTTATTTATTTTGTTGAAACATTTCTGATGTGTTAGAGTGATTTTTACTGATGAAGTAGAAGACAGGCTGATAAATGTAGAGGAGGCAAGTCACAGGGGGAACTTTTAATTCTAGTAGAACTGAGGAGTAAATAAGGTTATGCCTGAATTCTACTTCGTTAATAAAAGTAGCCTTTCTCTATCACTAACACCATCACTATGTTGATGCTAAGTGAACACAGTGAAACTAGGAATAATTTACTTTAGAATGCTAGTTGTGGTCTACTTTGGTCCCAACTTAGAGTAGGTCTGGCTAGTTTGAATTGCTAAGGGCATTATTTAGGTGAATTCTTTTTAATATCTCAAAATATTTTCTTATATTTGACTGCCCTTGTGGCGATTTTTTTTTCCTCATGTCTAATTAGAATTTCTTGTGGTACATCTTTTCTCTGCCTCTTGTTCTATTAGTGCACATCTCTGAGAGGAGCCTGTTCTCCCCATAAGTAGTAAAAATCTGTGACAAGATCCCTCAATCCCCTTCCCCTCAGCCTTCTGTTTTACAGACTGGATAAACTTTAAGCTTCTCCTGATATAGCATGTGTTTCAGCTCCTTAGTCATCTGTGTGGTCCTCTGTCACATTCCTTTGCTGTAGCAGATTAGTTCTTGTCCAGTTCTAGGCTTCCCATTGCACAGTGCTTCAGATACTGTGAATCTCATAAGCTTTGAAACGAGGGGAGGAATTGTTTTTTATGTAGGGGAAGTGCTTCATCTCTCTTGTGGACTTGGTGACTCTGGCTTTGTTCCAGCAGGTCCCTGTCAGATGTCCAATTTGCCATCTGTAATTCTTAGTGCTGTAATTCTTTGCATGTGTGAGTTGATTAGAATAAATGTCTGGGCATTGGACTAGAAAGATAGTTGTATTTGGTTAAGGATGTTGTCAGTCTTCAAGGGGACCTTGAAGGTGATGAATCAAGAGTCCTTTAATATTTGGTTCTCATTCATAATACTTTCTTCTTGCCTGCAAGTGATACAAAGTTTTAAGCAATAGACTGAAATTACGGCCTGTGTTGAAAAGCCAATAGGAGAGTTGTACTTACACAATTAGTGCTACTATTTCTTAGGGTATGTAGTGCCAAAAACATTTAACTGTGAGGTACTGTCACTGTTATGCTGAGTATGTTCCAGTAAAGCAGTCAAGTTTGGTGGCTAGCAATCAAGTTTGGTGGCTACAGACACACTGCTCCTGTGTGTATTCTCTGTTCTCCTGAGTGCATTCAGTGAAGATGTACAGTGTCACAAAACCATCTAAGTTGTGTTTTGACATGAGTAGTAAACTTCTCAAATCCCATATGGCTGTATTTTCAGATCAGAACATCGGGCATTATTCTTAGTTATTATTGTGGCAAACCTCTGTTGAATAAACCTGTTTCACTCCCTTCTGATACATCACTGCTGATAATCTTAGGGTTGCAGCTGTTTGAAGGAAGAACATACATGTATATATTTTCTATCCAACACCATCTAGGCGCAGCTTGTATGTCTTGAACAGCTTTCAGAGTTAAAAAACAGACAAACACAAAATCCTACCAAACAACAAAAACCTCCTGTTACATGTAGCACTCAGACAGTTCCAATAAAAGTTAGAGGTTTGTAGGAAGGTGGCTCAGGTTTGGTCTACCAGAAGTATTTACTTGTGGTTGAACACTTTATGTATTTTTGTGCCTGGAAGCAATGAATTTTCAGTGTTCATTTCTCTATAGGTTCACATATGTTTTTAAATGCTCATTTGCCTTTTTAAATTCTTTCTTCTAGTAGTCAAAGAAGTCCATCACCAGGTCCAAATCATACCTCTAGCAGTAGTGCATCAAACTCAACACCTGCACCACAGAATACATCTGTACGACCCACATGTTCATTAACACCTACGCTAGCAGCACACTTCAATGAAAACCTTATAAAGCATGTTCAAGGCTGGCCTGCAGATCATGCAGAAAAGCAGGTGAGTACTCCTTTGTTTGTTACCTGTGAGAGTGCAGAATGTGTAGCTTAAAATTTGTGTTTCTTACTTTCTTTTTTGTGTTATCTTAATTTCTGTTGCTTTTCTTAGGAATTAAAAGTAATAAAGGACTTATGCTTTTCCTTAGCCAGAAGAGAGGAGAGGAAAGACAGATTAGGCCAGACCTGCAGGTTTTATATATGTTTGCCTTTCAGTGATTAGGTATTTTCAGTCTCACTTGAAGTGTGAGTGCTTTTGAAATCCCCTCAGATAAGTAGCTAGTCTCATAATTATTTTCTTACTGCTAAAGTTCTGTTGAAATTTGCAGAGAACTTAGAGTTCAACATGTTTTTTCTTAATGATGTTTTGGTTATGTGGAAGATGTTATAAATTAGGTACAGAGTTAAACTATTTGAGTGTACTCCATAATTTAGTTACTGAGTTGTTAGTTCTACACGGTGAATAAGAAACTTCACCTTGTTTGTAAACTGATGTAGAGTACTCAGACTGAATTTGGGCTATTTTTACATAATGGGAATTCCAGTCAAACTGCCATCAATATGTTATAGCTAATTGCATGAAACCTGTTCTGTTGTAGTAATACAAGGAAACTGGATGCATGTCAGCTGCTTGGAATGTATTACTCAAAGGAACCATATTGGTTATTGAATCTAATTCAGTTCTTTCCAAAGCCCTATCTGATGCAGTCTGTTGGGGTAATAATCTTATACAACAAAAGTGAATGAGAGTATAGGTGCAGTATGTAGGGAACAAGATCAGATACATCAAAGTGGAGAGACTAAAAATGCAGTGCCTTGGTTTTTTCAGATAGCTGACAGATATATAGTGTAATTTGAAATTAGGGCAGAAGAGCACATGCCAGAGTAAAGTGAAAACTAAATAAATAAATTGGAAGTCAGGACAGGTATGTGCTAAAGGAGTTAGACTTGAAAAAATGTGCTGTAGCTAATAGCTAAAACATTCTTGAATTACAGCAGTTACCTCACAGAACTCATAAAAAGCACTTAACATGGAAAACTGAAAAACAATTCCGTAACTGGAGTTGTGCAGAGAAGACAGAGGCAATTTTATCCTGCTGGAGACTGGGGTACTCCTGGATGTTGAACTTCAGAAAAGAAAACTTTTAATATAGGGAATTAGAACACAAAATGCAGCTTTGGACTGGAGAAATGCCAAAAGCTGATGCAGACGTGTGCTAAATAACTTTGTTTTTGGGAAGTAAAATTAAGTATACAAGTACCAAAGTGGATGTGGATGAATCCCAGTAGGCAGCTGAGCACCACACAGCCACTTGCTTGCTCTGCTACAGCTGGATAGAGGAAATAACAAGGCAAAAGTGAAAAAACTCAGTGGTTGAGGTAAAAGCAGGTTAAAGAGTAGAAGAGGGTGTTGTAAAGTGATGAAAAAGTCACTATGAGCCAGTGCACAGCCAGTCCTTGAGCCATGGCAACCCTGGACACTGTCCCTCAGTTTTACTGGTGAGCATGACACATAGTATGGTGTGGAATATCCCTGAGGTCAGTTGGGGTCATCTGTCTCAGTTTTGTTCCTTCCCTGCCTATTCTCCACCCACAGTGTATTTGCTGGGTGGAGTGGGGGTCAGAGAGAGAAAGGGAAGAACCCTTGATGCTGAGTAGGGTCTGCTTAGAAATAGCTAAAATGTTATCATGTTGTCAGTGCTGGCTTGGTCACAGGCTGTAAACTTGAACTGCTATGAAGAGAATGAATTCCATCCCAGCCAGACCCAATGTAGCAGAGGGTAACATTGCTAAATAGTAATGCTTCAGGGAAGGCTGTATTTTGAAACAAATTTTCCATGTGCTACTTGAAAGAAGTCCTGTTCCTTATTACAGTGTAATACACAGAGTAATTTTACTGGTCTCCTTGGTGCTGTTGAGGAGTTCTCTGGAGTCATATCTTGTTCAGTGATGACACTTCAAGAAATGCACAAATTGGGAATTTGATAGGTCATGCCCTGTAAATTTACACTTCTGCTTGTCTCCAGCTGACTAAGTGGGAATATTCAAGTAATGGAGTTGGTCTGTTAAAGAACACCTGAAGAGGGTTGCAAAGTTGTTTTTTTTTGTCAGGTAGGAGGTAGCTGCAAAAAAGATGGCATTCAGTTATTTTTGTCACTAAGGCTTAATTAGATGGGAAATTTAAGTCTGCTGTTGGAATAATGGCTGGAGACTCTTGAAAACTACTTGAAAAAAATATTTTGGAAACTCCAAGCCCTGTCACATACTGTCTTTCAAGATGGTTGGGTAAATGTGTGTTAGGATCAAGCAAGTCTAAACTATCCCTGCCTTAGCATGGACATGTGTTAGAACAGTTTCTGGGCAGCAGTGTTGTTTATTTGTGTTTCAGAATGGGCTTTTAGAGAACTTAATGTGCTTCTGATTTAATACTCCCTTTTGAAATTAGAGTGCTTTGCTGTTTCAAGAGACACTCATCCAGCAATTCTCTAGCTACTGCCAGTTGTTTCCAATGCATGATTCAAAATCCTAACCTTCATGTTTAACCACTGCAGGCGTCAAGATTACGTGAGGAAGCCCATAACATGGGAAGTGTGCACATGTCAGAAATTTGTACTGAATTAAAGAATTTAAGGTCTTTAGTTCGAGTATGTGAAATTCAAGCAACTTTGCGTGAGCAAAGGTAAGTGTGTGCTCTGTGCTTATCTTCAGTTTTTAGGGTCTTACTGGAATTTCCATTCTGGCATTATTGTGCATGAGTTCTGTTTACTGATGACTCTGTAAGTACACCAGTAGCTGCCTTGTTTGCAAACTATCATCCCTATGTATGTTCTGGCTGTTTCTCTCCACTAAATAAAACCAGATATGCAATTTCTTTATCTAATTTTACTTGGATAGAAAGAAATATATTTGCAGAAACATTAGTGCATTACAAAAAACTGATTAACTCACTGTATTTCAGCATGCTTCTAGATTATCAGCCCATATATAATGCATAGATCATATTGCTACACATCTGTACAGCTTATCCTGTTTAACACTACAGTTTATATGAGAGATTAAATAGGTCTAAAGCAAGAGCAAGTTTGAACAGTTGGAATTTATATCACAGCTAAGGAAAAGTTAATGTTTGCTTATAGCAAAGTAGATTTTAAGTCAGTGATGTCAGGTGTCTTACATATCACTGAAGTGATATACAGCCATGCTTTTGAAAACTTTCGTGCAAGATTGGAAACTGTAATCATAAAATACGTGCTCAAAATACTCACCAGTAGGCATGATTTTGTATCTGCTTGCATACTCAGTTTCCTCTTCCAATGATGTTATCACAACTATTAAGTCACACTAGAGTTTGAATACAGTGTTTCTGATTCACTGTTTGAAACCACCTTAATTGTGCTGCATGCTGTTAAAATAGCTGCATTTATGCTAGAAGCTTTTGCATTTTGACACTTAGTGAAACAATCCTTTAGAAACAGGCTGTAACAGATTTGTAAACCTTTCTTGATAAAGAGTTGAAAATTCCCATTCTTTCTGAAGCTTTATTTCATAAAATACTTCACATCATTCGCTATGTGAATTATGATTTCTGGAGTTTATTTAATGAATTGCTTGGTTTCTTACAGTTTTAATTTCCTAAGGTGTTATATGTCTCTGACTGCACATTTGATCTGAAATAACAAGTAAAATTCATTGTTCTGCTCATTAAATAGCACCCTCTTTCTTGTAAACTTTGTATCCTTAAACTGTCAATGGGTAATAATTATTATGACTTTGAGCCTGTAGTAGTAACATGTATCTTTTATTTTTGCTGCAATCCCAAAGATGTGGAATACAAGGCATAAGTAAACAAGTTGATGGGGGAGACTTTGACAAAGGATGGGATTATCAAAATCAATTCACTTAAACTATGATACTATTTCTGTACTTCTGCACAGAAGAGTACTACTTACATTTCTTCAAAGAAGGAACTTCATCTCTAGACAAAGCACAAACATTGTTGGAATCATGACTGTCAACATGTGAAAAGACACTTTTAATTGACTGATACATTTTATATGCCCATGCCTTGAAGCTAAATGTTAGCTTTTCAGTGTGTCTATATTAA
This sequence comes from Erithacus rubecula, assembly GCF_903797595.1. Taxonomy (NCBI): domain Eukaryota; kingdom Metazoa; phylum Chordata; class Aves; order Passeriformes; family Muscicapidae; genus Erithacus; species Erithacus rubecula. Next base: position 15,026,664 of record NC_136689.1, on the reverse strand, counting down.
TATATTATTTTCCACCTGCTTTTCAGTAGAAAATTCATTTTTAATGAACTGGTCACATATTTGTAAAGTGTTCCATGAAAGTGCTGAATTGATGCTTTTTCTGCATTTATTAATGTTGCTTCAGCCATCATAGAATATTTATATAAAACCTAAACTCTCCCTGAGTATTTTCTTACTTCACTGACATGTTTGCATTACACTTCAGCATCATGAAAAGTGGTTTCAAAATATTCACTAAAAATTCTGGGAAACAGTCCTGTGAACCAGATGTTTGTTAGTTGCAGTAATTGCTTATGTCAGTTCAGAAGAAGAAGAAAAAGTGTATTAAAAGTTGTGGGCAATCTAATTTATTTCTAAGCAAGGTGTAGTTACAACTTTTTTTTCTTAGGTGCTCTTTAATGATACCTTAAATATTTTCAAGGTTGGAGCTTACCATAACTGTAGAGATTACCACTGGCCACAGAGCCAAATACTTTTAAAAAAGTGAGTGAGAAGAAAACTCACTATTTTTTTTTTTTAAATGAGCACTTTGGGTTGTTTTACAATCTTGAAAACTGTGTGCCGCAGGCATAATGCTGCTCTCCAGATTATTCAGTTACTTGCTTTACTTGCCAGTGTCCTGCTTTTTCTGGGAGCTGCTACATTCAAGTGGAGAGCAGACCTAAACATAACTCTGTATCAGTCATAGTAGAAATAGAACAACTTAGTTTTTTGATCTGAAGTGTCAGTTGCACCAAGCTTTTGTGCATCTGCATATGACTGTAGGTTATTAACAGATTGGGAATAAACTTGTTACCTGAATTTTTTAATGGGAACTTGGTATCTTTCACTGTAATTGTAGTGCTTGTGTACTTATGTAATACATCTGTATGATGGAAATGTTTATACTAATTTGTTTCTTTTCTCTTTGCAGGATACTATTTTTGAGGCAACAAATTAAAGAACTTGAAAAGCTAAAGAATCAGAATTCCTTCATGGTGTGAAAAGTTGTAAACAATTGCACATGGTTTTGAGTACAGGAACTATTAAACTGATGCCCAGTCTTAACACTTTTGAGCTGCATTTGAGTAGACTTTGGACCGTTGAGCTGGGCAGAAAAAAAAGTTGACATGGGGAAGGGGACAGGAGGGAGTCAAATTCAGGGGAAAGATACAAGAATGATTTGTAAAACCCTTGAAATGTAGATTTCTTGTAGATGTATTCTTCACGTTGTAAATATATTTTGTAGAGTGAAGCCATGGGAAGCCATGTGTATCAGAGCTTAGACATCCAAAACTAATCAATGCTGAGGTGGCTAAATACCTAGCCTCTTACATGTAAACCTGTCTGCAAAATTAGCTTTTTTTTTTTTTTTTTTTTTTTTTTTGTTTTCTTTTTTTTTTTTCTTTTTTTTTTTTTTTTAGTTAATTTATCATTCAGAAATTTTTAATTTCCTAAAATTCAATGCAAGCGCCAGGCGATCTGTGTCTAAGGCTGCAACAGTTTGGGCAATGTACAAAATACCACGAAACAACTGTTTCCACACTTGCACCGAGTCGAGAGCAGTGCTTCTCCATTTCTGTTTTACAGAGAAATGTTTTTCATCTTCTGTGTTCCATTTCCCCGTGAAATCCTAAATCTGATTTTATCAGCTTTTTAATGCTTCTAATTTTCTCTTTTCTTAAGGCACTGTTGCTATGGCACTTTTTCTATAATCTTTTCATTCCTGTGTACAGTAGCTTAAAATTGCAGTGATTGAGCATAACCCACTTGTTTGTATAAATTATTGAAACGTATTTCCATTTGCACCCTGTAAGAATGGACTTAGAGTACTGCTGGGCATGTGTGCTGAAAGTACATTACTTGCTCAAATATAAGGAAATAGCCCAATGAACATGTTAACATGGTTGTGGGAGGGGAAAGAGAAAAAAAAAAAGCTAGTCAGATGTGAATTGTATCTGTTGTAATAAACATGTTAAAGCAAAGAAACACTGGTTTTCATTTCCTTTGGTCAACACATTAAAATTTGGTCTTTTTGGGGATTCTTTATGAGAACTGTTCTTGTTGAACATTTTTGTACTTAAATAATTCCTCAAGGGAGGTTTTGTTTAAAACTTGTAAACAGGAAAATGTGTATAAAATATTTAAGGAAATATAAAATTCAACAAGGATGATTTAAGACACCTCCCCGACAGTTGTCATATGTTAACTCCTGGTTTACCTGTCTTGATATTATGACATTTCATTTCGAAGGATGTTTGTGTTGTAGCTAACTGTTTAAGTCTGGTGCTGACTGCTGTTCTTAACCATCACAAAACGCTGAATTTGTGTAATTGGAGCAACTCACCGTTTGAAAATGGTGGAAAAGCTCAGCTTTGTATATTGTTTCCTAAAGTATATTAAAAATAAAAAAGAAACTATTGCTACTACAAAATAAATGTGACTTTTTCTTTGCTTGAAAACGACAGAAATAGTGATAGCAGTACTAGTTTTATATTTGTAGAGGTGTATATGTCACAGCAGTCTGTTAAGTAGGAAAGATGGTAGGAGATGGATAAAAAAAAGAAGAACTTAATGATACAGGTGTTGACACATGAACATGTGATGCTTGGTGTTTTGTTCCGAAAAATTTTTTCGGCACCAGAAAAGGTACTCGATGTTTGTGTTGAGTGAGTTTGGGCTGATTTTAAAATCAGGTTTTGATCAGTGGAAGCTGAATGCTCTGACATAACAAAACACTGCAAATGGAGCAAGTTGAAATACCTAACAACAACAGGAAGTTGGGACAGACAAACTTGTAATTTTGCCTCACTTTTTAACCCAGTATGTTCTGTTGTGTTTCCTATCATGCAAATGTTTGATTTTTTTTTTTTTTAGAAAATGGGAGTAATCTTGAATGAATTAATTTGAACATACATTGTTTCTGCATTTTTAATGACCCAAAGCTGAGTGGCAAAATTCTTCCTGAGACTTTCATATTTGCCTTGCATCCTATTTTTGCAAGCTGCCCAGGTGTAGGGAGATAGCCACTGTTGAGAGATCTCTTGCACACTCATGCACTTCATATGCTGTCCTTAATTTAGGTATTTTGCTGTTAATTGCTGAGACAAAGGTGGCTTCTGTCTTAATAAATATGCTGGCTCTTATTTTCCATGAGCTTATTTTGTTTGTTTTTGATTGTTATATTGCCCTGTATAACATCCTGTATCACTGAGCTTCAGAAGTTAATTTTCTTTGTAAAAAATTACTTTGGATGATTTTTTTTTTTTAATCTCTGTTTTGAATTAATTTTCTTATGTTGAACTACTGCCTGTTGATCTTGCAGTTTTACAAGAGAGTATCCTTCACACCTTGTTGGGTTCTGTATTTGCTCACCATGCAATACCTCCCTCCCCATCCTGCACACCCTTCCAGGACCTAGAGCTGTTGTTAGCTGAGGAGGAACAGCCTGCCAGACTGTGACTGGTAATAGAAAAGCTGGGGAAGAAGATTGCAGGCACTGCTTTAAAGTCAGCACCTAACGAGTAGGTTAGGCTAAGGGTCTTCAAAATGGCTTCACTAAGATGCAAATACAATCCTGGCCTTAAAGTGTGATCTGAGACCCTCTTCAGCTTCTGCAGTGGTGTGCCAAATCCAGCATTCTGCAAACTTGGGGAAAAACACTGGTTTTTCTCCTCCCTATCAAATCTTGTATCTGGAGCTGGACAAAAATGAGAAGGTATGCTATTACTAGATTACCTGCTTTTCATTAATTATCCATTCTGAAACTGTTGCTATTCTTCACACTGGTTAATTAAAAGGGCTTTATTGAATTGCTCTACACCTGTAAGTCAAAACTAGGCAGGTGTTCAGAAGGTGTTGATTGGAGCTGTGGGATGTGTGTTCTGTATTAATTACTTAATAGAGATGGTCAAGGAAAAGTGATAAGAAACTGGGGAAAGAACTGTTGTTGCATATGTTGCTCTTGATTTTCTTGTTACACGTTTGCTAAGCAGCTATCTAGTGTAATAGAGAAACAGCCTTCAGAATCACTGAAATTGAGTTGGTACAGCCATACTGCAAGCAGTGCCATTGGGGTGGTACTTTATCAGATGTCGTGGCTTGCTCAAGGACTACAGCAGGAGCAGCTTAATTAGATTATAAAGTGACATTACTGATCCAAAGAATTCTTATTTTTACTCTATTCTTAAGGCACTCTTAATACTTCTGCAGGTGAATGTATTCTTCTCACTGAACCTGATCTGAAGGTGAATTTGCATCAACTTTCCCTGCCTACACTGCTGTGTAGTGATGCAGTTTTCAGTCTCATTTGATTAATTGAATCTCTTGATACGAGCATCTTACTGTTGCAATTAAAAATATATTCAGAAATAGTATAATTGAGGCCAGGAAGAATTTTAAAATGTCCATTGTTTTTTGGAACAACCTCATTGCAGGACTATCCCCAAAGATATATGGGAAAATACTGGGTAGTTGTACCATGCCTCCTAAATCAGTGGGTCAAAGAAGGCCATGTCTTACTGTCACACTTCTATTCCAGTGTCACTTTACCTGTGATGACTTACCAGAGTCATCCAGAGTCAACCTGGGGACTTTTCAGAGCCCTTTGCTGCTGTGAGTTTGGCTGCCATGGCCAGTACTGTGTATTCTGCTGCAAGGAAGGAAGGAGTGATGCACTGTGAGCATCACTACCATGGTGCCTCGGTACTTGTGAGTCTGCTGTGTCTAAGGGGCAGTCACTTCAACTCTGTATTGATACACAACTGTTTTATATATAATTAAATATCAAGTCCATTGGAATTAGCTGGATGGTTGTGTGAGTACATCATCCTTACTACTGATCCTGGAATAATATTCCGTCCTCACCAGCTCAGTCTCATTTACAGCTACAAGATGATAATGAGGCAAATCTGTTTTAAAATGTTTTAAAAATGTTTCAAAAATAATGCCTCAACTTTCAGAAGTTTCCAGCAGAAGAAGGTTCTGAGGTAAATGCCATCTTATTGACATCAGCACTACTCTTCTGTCCATCATTGCTGATTAATGATATGTGGAGGTTTCTGTTCTTCTGGTTTTGTTTTTTTTCTATATTATTTCTTAAAAATTGGAGCTTTTGATGCGGGAGGAATCTGTTTTGTTGCCTAGAAAAAGGAAAAAATCCCTCTTTTTGACAGTTGTTTTCCTGTAGTCAGTCAAGCAAAAGCTTGCATTTGTAACTGAGATCCATGTAAGTGTTGACTTTGCAAGAAAAATATTTTCAGCTTTGTTAGTTTTGGATTTCAGTTACACAGTGGTCTTTTTAGATACCTGTTATCTTCTGTCTCTGATCTACAACAGGTGGTCAAAAAGATTCAGTCTTTCTTAGCTGTAGGCATCAGCATTACCTTCCTAACTTCATGGATGCCTGTGTTGCTGCTGCTGTACTAACCCACGTGGAACTGTTTCCTAGATGCTCCTTGATACAGATTCCTGTATTTTCCAGCTATGACTTTTTTGTTTGGGAAGACTGTCTGAGGGAAAGTAGTGATGTGGACTCTACCACTCAGGGCTCCAGCTAGCTGAGAAAATGGAAGTCACAAAGCACTTTTCTCCTCCCTAATGAAGGCACTAACCCACCTGATCTAGAACTTTCTAGAGAATGAACTGTCAGATTTTGTCTCCCATGGAAACTAGGAACATCCTAGGAAGTGTGGTTGCATCCTGGAGCTGATGGGCTGTGTGCAGCTGTACTGCATGGCTCCATTTACCAGAGTTAGCACAGCAGGTTTGCAAACACGGCTTGAACAACCTGATCTTTCCAGCAGTTACTCAATGGGTTTGACAGGATTTTGTCACCTTCTGTTAGTCACACATGCCAGAGAGCATTTGCAAAGGGGTGCTAGCTACTCCTGCATCCAGCACCATGCTCAAAGACTAATGCCTGTGCTGCAGTTTGAAATCTCAGAATCTGGGCTGTGTAAAAGTGTCTTAATATAGTGATTAATCAGAATGTTTAATTAACTCATCTTCCTTTTCACTGTATATTACAAGAAAATAATTCATGAAAAATACTGTCACAGTCCTTTGTATCAACAGCTATAATTTAAGTGCAAGTCACAAACTGATTCTCCTTATTCTCCCAAATTTCTGAAGTTGGCAGATGGAGGTCAGTGTGTTGCCTCAAAGGTCTGAACAGCCTGGACAGCTTCTACCTGACCAAGCAGATTTGCTGACAAGGTCTTAATGTACTTCTCTGGGCAAAAATCTCTGATTGAATCTCTTTTCAGTGTAATTGGGATGCTGTCAGAATTTTACTTGAGTTCCTATTCTGCATCCTCAGATGCATCCTCGTTAGTAGCAGAAAATTTGTCCTGGGAAGAGTTATTTGGTGAAATGACCAAAGCCCATGGCAGATGGTGCCACAGAAGGTGAATGTGTTGTCATCAAGTCTGGACTATGTGGTGGTGCCAAGGGACTCCTATGTCCATCAGTTCCACCCAGGTTTCTTTAGCTGCTGGTCTGCATCCTCAGAGCAAAGGCTTTTCCTTTCATCCACGTTTTGGAAGGTTTGTTAAACTTTTTGTTTAAGTTGGAGATTCAATTTCACAGGAAGTCTTCTATCTTTTCAAAATGGATAAGCTATTAAACTACTGACAGCATGTCCCTGTCCTCACTTTGCTAAATGAGACTGCCTCTCTTAGAAGCATGGATAACTGAACCTCTTGATACTGCTCTGGTTTTAGGGTAAATATTCTCAGAGTTCACTTTGACCTAGGATGGCGTCTGATTTTCATTTAATTAAAAGAAGAGGCAAGGGCAGGGCTGGCACCTTCTGGCATTGAAGGGCAGGTCAGTGTAACACTTGGGTCAGCTGTAAGATCAAATGGCAAATATTCTTAAAACTGAGCTACATGAGCTGAGAACAGGGACCTGGGACATGGAGACTGCTCCAAGTTAAGCATGTTTATCTGGGGTTTGGATGTGTGTATGCTTTCATTTGAAAATTTCATCTCTGAATTTGTACCTGCTGTGCATTTCAACAAAATTATGACAATCAAACTACTCTATTAACATGAACTTTCAGGTAAGCATATACCAAGGTCTAACTATCAAGCATATTCCTAATATATTTTAAACACAGCACCCATCCCAAAATAAACAGTGCATCATTGATAGGTTTGGCATATAAAGGAAGCAGTGTCTCCAAGGAAATGCTATTGCTCTTCAACTACTACTCCTTTTTAAACTAATACTAAACTGCTATTCTTGCCCTGGATTGTCTCATCAGATACCAAACCTGTGTCAAGACAGAGAAAATCTGCTTGGCTGTCCTCATCTGCCATCTGATGAGTTTGGAGCATTTCCTGAACTCCTTAGTAGTTGTGTGAGGATTTTGCAGACTCCCTTGCAGGAGCCTTGTGAGCAAGCACGTGTCCTGACTGCAGGTCCTGAGCAGCCAGCCAGCCTGGGGCTGTGCCACGGCTCCTGGGCCAGCTCAGGTGCTTGGCAGACCTCTGTCCTTGTGCTGGTGCATGGAGAGACACAGGCTCTGTCTCTGCATGTGTTTTCTCTTACTCTCCAGACAATCTGCCTCACTTCTGTGGCAGCTGAAACTGTTTGGTGCCAGGTTGGGGTGTGAAGGGGAGTGCAGAATGTGGTATTTGAGCTGGTCCAGTGCTGCCCCTGGCTCAGCAGAGCATGGCCTAGTGCATGGCCTGGTAAAAAGCCTCTGCTTCAGCTGGCATTTCTTAACCTAATTGGAATTTTTAGTGCAGTAGTAGCTGAGGAAACTGAAGTGTGGGAATCTCTCTGGCACAGGCAAGGCATCCAACTCTAGAGGGTCAGAGCAAGAAAATCACCAAAATGAGGGTTCAGAAAACCACATCAGGGTCAGCACTCTCCTGAACTGCATAGGGCACTGCTAGTATGACCAACTCAGATCTAATTTTTATACTGCTAGGCCAGACCCTTCTTCATCTGGAAACTGGCTTCCTTTTGCTTAAAAATCAATGTCACAAATTTTGTGGCTTTTACACCCCACCTAGAATAATCTTTGGTATAAGAGCCTGAATCTCTGTATTTGTCTCCTAGATAACATTTGTGGCTTTCTCTCCTAATTGTTAATATATTTGAATTTGTTTACATTCTCTAGAACCCAGAGTGTCTACTGATTGTCCCTGATCAATATAAGATGAAGTGGAGTTCATGTGTTAGGTTTAGTTTTGTGACTGACTTATTTTAATCCGAAATGTCAGCAATTGATTCAAGCTGTTTGAGATTAAAGGTTCAATTTAAAATAGTTTATTGATCAAAAGGCAACATTTTGATAGGTGGTTCATGGGAGTTTGTTCCATGCTTTTGCAGTTTCACATGGCTGCCCTTTATGGCATTAGTAAAGTGTACTGATCTGAGTTTCACAAGAATCTGCAGTCAGGAGTGGGAGTGATACACATCATCCCTGGATAGTACTTAGTAAGAGACTTTACTTCAAGCATGCTATAGATTGATTATTCAGCATTTAGTAGTCTGAAAACAAATTTTCATTATCATGCATTGACCCAAATAGCTGCTACTATTTTTAGGTAAGCTATTCATATCACAAGATTAACTTCTGCTCACATCCTGTGTACTGACCTATGGGCAGTAGGTTTTTTAATATCTAGAGTGAAAACATTGAGATGCCTCAGGCTTTTGTGGTTGTACATAGTTTTAGATGGAGACCACCTAAAAGAAACCTGCTGTTAACTTTTACATTGTTGTTTAGAAAAGAAATCTCGTATATCTAATGATGTTCTGTTCTTTTTACTGCCTTGTTCAACTCCAATGGGATTTGGATTATTGCAAGAGTTTTCTAAAGGAAATTTTGTTAATCACATTTTTTCAACAATGGTGTTCCAGGCTGACAAGTAGAAATATTGAAATAACCTCATATTTTGTGCCTCTTCATACTAAAGTTGATTGATAAGATTTTCTCTTTAGAGCTGGAGTGATTAGTTCACTTACACAGAGTTATTCAAGAGCCAGAATTTCTACCTGGGAATCTAACACAGTTCTGATGCTTTTGATGTGCTTTTTTAATACCTTTTTTTTTTTAAAGCCCATTGTACATAAATAAGAAGTCATCATAAACAATGTACCCTAAACCCCAGAATAAAGAAAAAGCTGTGAGAGTCTAGTACTTTGCTGAGGGGAAGAAAAAGATAAAAGTTAAATCAGATTTTCCTGTTCATTTTGTTACACACTTGAGTTCTCCACAGATTGGAAATTTTCAGTGAAATTGTATTCCATGTCATTAAATGCCCTCTTTTCTGTGTGCTTTTACATTTTGTGTGATTTCCTGGGATGAGTGGCAGGACTTTCGAGAACTGTGGGAAATACTTTTAACTGAATCTGCTTTTCAATTTAATCTAAAACTCAGAGATTATCAATGCATTTTAATCAATGCAGAAATAGGCTATGGTGGCTTTAGAGGCTTCCTCGTACTGAGAAATCCACCTGATTATTTTTTCCATTTTGAGTCATTGGGGCCATTTTATTTGAAGTGTTGCTCTTCCTTTTAATTATCTGAATCTTGTTTTTCTTCTCAGCACACTTTTATGTCTCTTAAATTGCTTGCTATATCCTGTCATTGATTTTAATCTTTGTTCAGGGATTGTGTTCCCTCTTTATGCCTGCACCAAAGTGTCTTGCTAGGTAGGATTTTATCCTCCGTTGCATTTTTATGATTTTGATGCTGAAGTTTTTACTGTCATGGGTTCATCTTCCTCTGCCTCCTTTTGTTAGGGTCCTTCTGCTGTAAAAGGGCAATTCCCTTATCCCTCCCACAGGGTTCTTAGTGGACAGCACATGTAGAAATACAGAATCATAAGGGAAAAGACCTCCAAGGTCACTGCATCCAACTGTTAACTCGGCACTGCCATGTTCACCGCTAAACCATGTCCCCAAGTGCTCCATCTACAGATCTTTTGAACACTTTCAGGATGGTGACTTCACTGGGCAGTCTATTCCATTGCTTGACCACCCTTTTCATGAAGGATTTTTCCTAATCCAGTCTAAATCTCTCCTGGTGCAACCTGAGATGAATTCCTCTCATCCTGTCACTTCCTGTGCGTGGAAAGAGATTCCACCTGGCTGCAGCCTCCTGCCAGGCATTTGTAGATGGTAAGGTCTCCCCCGAGCCTCCTTTACTCCAGGCTAAACAGCCCCAGCTCCTTCAGCCATTTCTCATCACACTTACACTCTGGACCCTTTTCCAGATCCATTGTCCTCCTCTGGACATGCTCCAGCACCATCATTCTTGTGCTGAGGAGCCCAAATCTGAGCCCAGTGCTCGAGGTCGACATCACCAGTGCGGAGAGCAGGGGGACAATCGCTGCCCTGGCTGGCCCCTGCTGGCCACACACTGGCTGGTACAAGCCAAAATGCCATCGGCCTTCTTGACCAAATAGCGCAACAGGTCACTGGCCATTCCCTCTTGGATTGTCAGGGATTCATTCTGCTCCCCATCCTCGTCTTCCACTTCAGGGTCTGAGTGCCCAGAGAACAGCTGCTCTGTGGCGTAAGGTACCCCAGCCTTTTCCTCATCCCTTGTCACTTTGTTTCCCCCCGCATCCAGCGGGGGTCGGGGAGCTCCTTTTGTTTGATGTGGGTCGGATTCCCCGGAGCTCTCCCGCTCCCGCCGGGACACCCTCCGGATATCCCGATATCCCGATATCCCGGTACCGGCGGGGCTGCCGGCCGCCGCTAGGTGGCGCTGTGCGCGCGGGCTCTGTCCGCGCCCGCCCGGAGCAGCGGCGGCCCCGCCGCACCCACGGTACCCATTGTATCCATTGTATCCATCGTATCCATCATATCCATTGTATCCATCGCTTCCACTGCTTCCCTCCGCATCCTTCCTATCCATCGCTTCCATTGCTTCCACTGCATCCCTCCAAATCCTCCGCATCCATCCACATCCATTGCATCCATCCTATCCATCATATTCATCTCATCCATCCACATCCATTGCATCCATCCTATCCATCGTATTCATCTCATCCATCCGCATCCATTGTATCCATCCTATCCATCACTTCCATCTCATTCATCCACATCCATTGTATCCATCCTATCCATCATATTCATCTCATCCATCCACATCCATTGCATCCATCCTATCTATTGTATCCATCGCTTCCACTGGTTCCCTTGGCATCCACTGCATCCAGTGCATCCATTGTATCCCCTGTGTCCATCACTTCCATCATTTCCCTCTGCATCCATTGCATCCACTGCATCTGTCGTATCCATTGCTTCCCTCCGCATCCACCACCTTCCTCATCATCCATCACCTCCATCATCCCTGCCACCCCCCACTGCCCCAGCACAGCAAGATCGAGCTGCAGGGATCCCACTGGGCTCAGACAAGATTCACCTCATCCAGTGTTTTTCTCCCAAGTGGCGGCAGCAGAAGCAGCACGGGGGGGAGGCACGCACTGCTGGATGAAGCTGATGGAATGCCAGCTTTGCATGGCACATCCCAGGGCTGCTTTTAGTACCCACAAGCTGTTTCCCCAGCTCTTGACCACCCACACCTTAACCAGATCTCCATGGTGTTTCCCAGAAGAGAGTGCAAAACAGCTCAATTCAAGGCCAATCAGAACTTTTGTAGTACTTTACCAGGCACAAACCCCACCAGCTCCTTCTGGAAAAGCTTTGTCTTCTTCCAGCACTACAGCTGGTTTCCTGTCATCAAACTCCCAAGGGATCCAGATTTTTCCCTGGTTAAAAGTGGACTGAAGACACAAGGCTGGGTGAAAAACCAAATGTGTTTCATCATTATTTTGTGCATCTTACTGTCACCTAAGCTGTTGTTATTTCTTTCTGCCAAAGGTGTTATGGCAAATGGAATTTCTAAAGAGCACTCCTTAAAAGAAAAAAAGAAATTAAAAGGTCAGTACTTGGTCTGTGTGAGTGTTGTAGATCTGTCTAAGCCTTAGGATCTCTGTGCACACGGGCTTGCAGCACCTGGAGGGGAGGGCAATACTCAGCCTGCTGATGGTGTTCAGCCTCACCTTTCCTCCTCCCTTGCAGTGCTCATCCAAACCTGCCCCTAAAGGCCCTGTCCTCAGCTACTATAAAGTAATGGTGAGCAAAAACCTGTTGGGAAGAGCAGGGTTTTGAGTATTCCTATGTCATTCTGGAAAAAATGCTTGATTTCAAAGCCTGTGTTTGAACTGGTTTTACAGGTTAGTGCACTTCTTTGTTTTTCCCCTATGAGTCCCTCCTTTCTTAGTTGAAATAATCAGAGTTTTAATGTAAAATATAAGTATAATAACATAGCATTTGCTAAAGCAATAAAAGGATCCAGCCAGGAAGGCTTTGCTCTCTCAACTGGTAATTAACTTAAGTGGATTATGCCATTTTGCAATGACTGCAGCTTTCACCAGAGCTGCTCCAGTGGTGTGGCTCAGCCCTCTGTCTGGCCTGTCTGGATGTTCTTTTTTTTCAAGAATTTTATATACTTGGGAACACAACTGGGAAATTACTGAGGGAAACATTGTTTTCACACTGGTTGTTTTTACTCTTAGTGTTGGCACATTCTGTCCCTCCAAATCTAAGTTATTAAATGAGGAGGCTTTTGACCCTGAAGATGACAAGTAAATTCACTTGATTTGCCAAAGTAGAAATGAAGTGTCTTGTGATGAGGGAGTGGTGATGAGTTTTTCTGCCTCTGTTACCCTTGTTCTTCCTCTGCACCCATCCTACTTCTCCATTTTCATGTGGCAGATCTGCTTCTGCCCCTTAATGGGTGACCCTAAATTTCAACACACATGACTGCAGGAGCACTGTGTTTGTGTTTGCATACCTAGCCCCAAACCTCAGCCAGCCTGGAGGACACCAGGTGAATTAAGGACTTGCTCCTTCCTAAAGCAACAAGGCTTGAAATTGCTTCTCTTTTCACTCCATGGCCAGTGTCAAGTCCAGAGAAAGGGAAACATCAGCTCATTTCCCCCAAATGACCAAATAGAGATGTTCACTCAGTGTCACTGCTGATGAAGGCAGAGCTGAGCTGTCCTGGGATGTCAAGGTCCTTTGGCACCAGCTCTCCTTTGGCCACACATCCTTGTGCTCTGTTTGCTCCCCTGTGGTGGGAATGAGGCAGGAGATCCCCTCCAGGCACAGTACTTGCCCACCAGAAACCCCAGAGAGGAGGCAAAAGGACAGGAAATGGTCACCCGGGATTGGCCTGCCCTCCTTCCAAAGAAATGCAGCTTGACTTCCAGCTGACCTTCAGGCTTTTACAAGCTAAAAGAGAGAGAGTTACAGAATTGTTAACAGCTATTTTATTGCGCCTCCAGATTGTGTGAGTTGCATTTTATTGGAACGCAGCGCTTGGCAGGTTCTGAGTGTGGCTGCAAGGGGAAGTTGAAGGGCTGTGCTTACTCCAACATGTTAACCCCCTGCTTCCAGAATCTCCTGCTGTGCTGAGCTAAGCCAAATGCTTGGGTACAGCTGCAACCTGTTTCTTTACAGAGGTATCATGCCAAAAACCTGTGATGTGAAGCTGATAGTTTCTGACAGTGAGAGAATATTCCAGGGGGTTGAGGGTATCTAGAGACAGAGGAATAGTTTTTGATCAAAGTGCCGTTTACTAAGGCTATGGCTGGACAAAAAGCCTGTGCCAAAAGCTTTCTGTGCATTGAGATCTTGAATTCTCAGGTGCTTAGAACCTAGAACTTGGAAGGAGAGTGTGGAAGTGCTCAGCCTCTGCTGGGAGGCCCTGGCTCCTGCTGGCCCTTGCTGGGGCTGCAGAGCTGGTGAGAGAGGGCACTGCAGGCTGTGACTTCCAGAGATGTTTCCACAAGGTGCTTCTATTCATGGAGGAGAGCAGTTATGTGATGATTCCCTGTTTCTTGAAGGAAGGTTAATATGTGCTTTTGACAGTGTTTTTGATTATATCCATACTGGGTGCAAAGCAAGAAAGTCCCCTTGGACCTTGCCAGTCAGCTTTGTTTTCCTGGTTACATCTTCTCTTTTAGCACAGCTTGTTGCTCTATGACACCAGCTGTCCTCTGCATTTCTGCTAAGTGTCCCTTGCTTCTTGTAGGGTTGCATAAGTTCATTTTATTTCTGGCTTTTGCAATCTGGGAGGCAGACAATTTGGACAAGACTGGGAATGCTGTGACTGCCCATTCTCTTTGCTCTCTGCCCTGAATTGTCATCTTTCTGTCTTCACAAAGGAACAGTCCCTGGCATCTCCCACAAGATGTGGGGTTTTCTAGCCTGTTATGCTCATCCTGGGGTACACTGGAGACAAAACAAATTCTGTTGACCAGCCCAGCTTGGCAGCATAAACAGAATGTTGCAATGATATGATTAAGAACCTAACTGATGGGTTTTAATGTGAGAACTGAGAGTTGGCTCCTGCATATTTGACTTCCCAAATATGCTTGGACACAGCATGTAACTCCTCTGTACCACAACCCATATCTTGAATTAAGATACATTTCCCTGCAAGTGACGTGGCTGGAGATCCTGTCCCTCACTTGCTCATTCATGGGTCAAATGCAGCCCTGCAGCTGAAAGAATCACAATGTCTTCTGTGGTTTGGGTTGTGCCAACAGTTGATCAGTGCTCAGGCTGAGTGAAAACTTGCCTAGATTTGGGGAAAATTATGGGAATGGCTCTTGCAATTTTAGTTGAGGATAGGAAATAGTTTCTTCTGGGTCCCAAAAAGGATTAGGAGCATTTCAGAAAGTAGGAAATAACCCTCACACTTCATAGCCAGTATGCTTTAAAATGAGATGCAATGACAGTCACTAAAAGTACTGAGAAAAGAAAGAGGAAACTGGGTATCTCAGCTTCATTAATCTGTTTGAACCCCTATCTGCAACAATTTAGTATATTAGGTGAAATAGCTTGTCTAAAATTCACTCTAACATTTGCATCTAAGTAATGAAATTTGGGATAGATTTTCTAACCTAGGCATGATTATCCCCCCATTCCTACCCTGCTTTATCTAAGTTACCCATCAGTGACAGCTCTGCAAACTTGCTTCCCTTTCCTATCACACTCTCCCTCCCCAGCAGTCCCTGCCTTCCAGAGCTCAGCCTTCCCCAGGTCCTGTACTTGAGGCACCATGGCACAGATGCCCACTGCAAAGTGTTACAAGTTAAAAAAAAAAAAAAACCAACCCAAAAAATCCAAACCTCTAAGTGTTTCTGGAGATGTCATAAAGTATGTATGCTTGCAGAAATCTCTAGACTTAAATACATAGGAACACTTCTTTCAACCTTGAAAGGAGACACAAACTTGAATTATTTATTCTTGATTCTTTGGAAAAGAGTTTAAGGCATCAGCTGATAAACAGTTTGGAAAGTGCCCTGTTTTGGTACCCACCTGTCTGCATTTGAACAGGGGAGGTATAACCTTAACCCAGATATTAACTCAGTCATTCTGAGACTGGAGAAACTTGAAGGCTTATAGTAGGTTAAAACATAATCTGTCTGGAGAAGAAGTAAAAAAGTAGGGGGACATAGTTATCATCTCTCTTGTAATGTTCAACACAGAAAGAGCAAACTTCATTATATTTTCACAGATACTGAAGAGAAATGGTGAGAAAAATAGCTAAAATATCACAGGTGAAAACTTTTAGCTGATTGCTTTTGAATATTAGGGGTTTTAACACCTAACACATATAATATCCACTAACAAATCCAATGGTACCTATGCACACTGAAGAAAATCAGGTCTCTCAAATGTTGGGCTTCTCTTACATAATGCAGGTGCCTACTTAAAGAAGACGCCAGCTCACCTAGGTGAATCTTGGCTCTCCTTCTGACAAGGTAATCTTGTAGTGAAAAGAGCTGATGTCTAGAATTGGTGCAGCCAGCCCCATTTCTGCTGTTGTGAGACAAGCTGCACAGGCAGCCAGGAGCAACACCCTTGTTCAAATGCTAATGAAGGAGATTTGTTGTGGCTCTAATGCTGCTCTTACTCCTCAGCTGCTCTAAGAGACTTTCTCATTTAGCCTTTTCTGATTATGGGAAAACTGGTTCTGACTGAGATGAATTAATGGGGAATCCCAGCACAGCCACATAATCCCTGCAGCCAGAGCCATCTGCTGCAGCTTCCCCAACTACATCAATTTAATGAGAAGGAACATCTCTGCCCTCTTTTTGCAACCTAACAAGAGAGCAGGAGGCAGCTGGGCTGGGAGACAGCCTGTGAACCCCCAGCCCCAGCAACTGTGAGTGAATAGGGGTAACAAAGGAGAATTTGACATGCTGACAGGTGGGCTGGGACACAGGCTGAGAGCAGGAGTGGTGGAACACAGGGCTGCTGGAGCCCAGACTACCTGGACCTGAGTCTCAGAGGGCCACAGGGTCACCACAAACACACTGTGTTTCAGCCTGGGTCCTGGGCTGGGTTACCAAGGACTGGACTCTACCTTTGTCTCCTAGTGAGGGTGAGGAGACCAACATCCTCCAGTGTGGAGATTAGTTCTGGGAAAATTTCTGTGGGAGCAGACTGCAAGAGCTGGGTGAGGAAAAGTCAGATAGGGAAAGGATCATCATTCCTGACCCAGACAGAGTGGATGCTGAAAATGCAAAAACTGGGAAACTGAGGGTTTGCAGCAGCATTGCTAATGAGAGAAGGAATGCTGTTCTGCAAAGGGAAGTCAGAACCTGTTCATTAGCAGGAAAGATTGACTAGATCCTTGCCCAAACACAAAGTGGGGACTGAACAGTGCAGAAGGAAACACCACCCACCTCAGTGGCTGCTGCACCAAGGAGGAGGTGCAGGAGTTACTTTCACAGGAGTTACTGGCTCTGTCAGTGAGGGTGGCAGGGAGACAAGGAGCACTATGGCTGCATGTGTTCCTGCAGGTGGCTGTGTAGGAAAATCAGGAGGACCAGGCTGCCTTAAGGCACCCAGCAATGTCACCCAAAGCACAGAGTATGGCAGGTGGTCACCAGGGCCATATTCACCTGCACATCTGCTGGGAAAGGATGATGGGATGCAGACTGGTGAGAAATTCCAGCACTTGTCATAATGAGTTTCATAAATATATGTGCCTGTTCCTACCTATAGGAATGAGATGGGAAATTTGTTTCACCTTCCTTATATATATATAAAGTAATTTAAAAAGTTAAATTTTAAGTCAAAGCAGTAAAGCTATTGACTATGAAGGTTGACTACGAAGATAAGATTTACTGCTCAGGCATACAAAGTGAGAGAAGAGCAAACTATAGACAAAAGTCTGGAGTGAAATCTGAATTACTAGGTAGATTCAGAGAGGAAGCCTGAAGGAAAAGGTAGTTAAGAAGAACTGGCAATTCCTTTAAATAATAATTAAAATATGAGCCCCAAGAATGCCAAAAGAAGTTGTTCCAGCATGGACCAAGGAAAGAAAAAGCAGTAAGAGGTGATACTGGCTATGTGCAATCCCTTCTTTCACAGGGTAGGAGTGTACAGAAAGTGAAAAGTTTTTTTTCTGAAAAAATGTTGGACAGAACTCCTTGGTGAAAAGAGCAACTGTGCACAGAGGAGAGCCCAGCACAGGAGCACAGGTGGGGAGCAGCCCTTTGGAAGGTGTCTGAGAGTCCATCTGTGTCACAAGCTGAACGTGGTACTGGCAGTGTATCTGTCAGACACCTTGGCTGATGCCAGCTTTCCAAACTCCCCACACTGAAATTTGGACTGCCTTAGCTAGACAGCTCTTCAGGGATATCCTCTGGAATAGCCTTAAAATTTGCAGCAGGGAGATTAACTTCTTCCTTTTGGAGATCCTTTCAGGATATGTCTCATTGTGTTGCTGTTGCAGAAAAGCAGCAAATTCAGAGATGCTTGCTGTGTTCCAGTCTGCAAAATCAGGCCAGGAAGGTCTGAGGTGTAGTCTGTATTTGTAGACTGCACTTTGGAAAGAATCTGGACAAGAAGGAGGACAATGATCTCCAAAACATGGTGTGACAGAGAGGGCTGGAAAAACAGGGGCAGCTTAGCCTGGGGCAGCCTAAGGGTGAAAGAGGGGGGAACATGCAATATGCAAATCCTCAAATATGTAGAGGCTTCTTTCAAGAAGCACAAGTTTTTCTGTGTCCTTGGCAGGGAGGACAAGGAACATGCAGCTCTGACTGCACTGTGGGGTTTGTTTCTGTTTTTTTAAAGTCAAGTGTTGCTTTTATTTTTCTTTGGTTATGAAGTGACTATGTATGACATGATACTTTATAGCTGCCTGCAGGTGACTATGTATGACATGATACTTTATAGCTGCCTGCAGTTCTTTCTTTGTCATTTCTGGATGATTGTAGATGCACTTTCAACATCTGTAGAACTTGATGACTTCAATTTTGGATGATGAGCAAGTAACACATACTATTTTATGTACTGGAGCAAGAGTCTAGCATGGGGTAGGGCAATATTTTGCATAATTGAATTATTTCTGCAGCTTGATTGAGAAATATGGTTAATTTATGTTCCTTTCCGCTGTTACTAAAGGGTCAAACAGGATGGTCTCTGATGGTTTCTGCAGAGATATGCCTGTAAGATTTTCTGTAAGGGCACTGCTCAAGGGAAAGGCAGGTGAAGAGAGGATCTTTTGTAGGAGGTCGACTGGACTCCTGCAGTGGAGCAGTGAGGGAAAACCACCTGTTGAAGTAAGTGTGATGTTTTCCAGTGGGGATGCCTGAATGGGTGTTTGCTGCTGGGTGTGCAAATTCACCAGCTCATTCTGGCTGTAGGTGCTGCTTGGCTCTTACTGACAACTTGTTCTGCTTCCTGTGTCCACCACATTCCAACCTGGTTTGTAATCATCACCCTCTTGTAATATATGAGTGTTTCTGTGGCAAATGGGAGCTTAGCACCATTCAATTCCCCTGAAGGATCCCACTCTTAATCATTGAGTTTGGAGGAAATAAGAAGCTCATGAATGAGTTATTGTGCTTTCTGAATCAGCTGTAGGATTATTTTTGGTAATGGTCCAGTGAAGTTTAATATTGTGATAAGAGCCATGGGAGCTGTTGACAGAATTATGTGTTTCCCAATTTATAGAGAATCAATTAACATTTATTTCTCTTGCTTCAGAATTGGCATGTGCATTTTTATTTAGGATCATCACTTGTATCACAGCTAAGAAAATGCAGGTCTTTTAATCAGGTATCATGAGAATTAATAATTTTTGCTGACTGTTTTTAATAATGGGCTTTAGGGATCTTCTAGAAGAAACATGCTTTATAAGCTGAAGGTATCTCCTGGCACACTATCTGCCAGTCCCTGCAGGTTGATGATGGTAAGTCATTGCACACCACCACATTTTTAAGCAACCTGTGTGAGGGAGTCTGAGGCAGCTGTGTAGTTTTAAGGATTAAGATAGGACCCTGGCTCAGTTTCCATCTTCAGATTACTGACAACCCCTTCTTTCAACACAAATGAAGTAAATCTCTGACACAAATGCAGTGAGAAGGACTGCTACAGATGTGCCACCAAAGAGGGAAGGGGCATGCCTTCTCAAAAAGCCACATCATTTGTGCTTTCCTAATTATGTCATTGAAATCAGAAAGGAAAATCTCAGTCAGCCACGGTGAGCTATTCCTCACCCAAATGTTCCTGCAGGACTGTCAGGGATGGAGTGGGCCATGGGGAAACTTGTTTTCTGGGCACAGTGAAAAACTCTGAGCTTGGCATGCTGTAAATAATGATCTGTTTCTGGAGCATGGTACTAGATTTTAGGAATGAAACTATGAGCACTGTTGCAGATTTGCCAAGGTGGATGTAGAGGGGCCCCCTCAGCTGAGAGAGGGATCCTTCCAGCACTGTCCTACACAGTCCCTGAATGCTTCTGTCCTCCTGCCAAATATCTGCTCCTCAAATTTCAGGTGCACCTCATCCTTGTGCTCTCCCTATACTTACTCTCTGTCCCCAGCTCTTCCAAGCACCTCCCCAGTGCCAGCTGGGCTCCTAGGTTTGTCGAGCCACAAACCAGTGAGGGGACAGTGAGGACAATTTTTCACACTTTGGTGTTTGGCAGTGCTGGTGCCTGTCAGTCACTATGTCCTTAGCCTTCATTACCACATCTCTTTTTCCTGGCACATCATCCCTTGCTCCCTCAGCAGAGTGCCAGGACCAGCTTTTCTCACTGCAGGGCTTGAGCTCAGATCCACTCACTGCTTTTCACTCAGGCAGCTCATTCCTCATCCTTCTTCCCTGCTAGCTTGTTGGACTCCTCTTCCTTTTGGCCAGTTTTCACTTCACTTTGTTCAACAGCTTGGTTCTTCTTGCTGTTGCTACTTTCTACCTTCATGTATAAATACAGCCAAAAAAAACCCAGTGTGAGCGACAAGGGTAAAGCGAAGTTCAGGTTTTTGGGGAGAGGCTTGAAGAGCATGTCAGTGGGGATGATCTTGAGCAACTTTGGTTCTGACCCTAAGAGAAGAGCAGAGATGTACAGAGGTGCCCAGCAGCCCAGCAAAGCTGGTGGGTAGTTATCCTCAGCTCCTCTCTGTTTGGACAGTCAGAGCTGCCAGTGACAGGCAGAGAAAACCTGTGCCAGCCTCCTCAGAGCTGAATCAAGTGTTACCTCCTGCTACTGGAAACAGATGTGTTTCAGTTGGCACTTTTGTCATGAATTAGCCAATGTTGCTTCAACCTGGAGGTTTCAGGGAAGGCAAAGAGGTTTGGTTAAATGAAATGGTCCTGGCTGGACATGGCAGAGGGGCAGAGTGTTGCCAGTGTCCCACTCTGCCAGCCCTGCTCTGAAAACAACATCCCACAGGGTCCTCCTTCCTTTGGCACAGAGCTGGACTCCAGCTTTATTCATGGAATGCAATTCAGATGAATATTACCTGTATTTATTTAGAAATGCATGTATCTAGGGTTAACAACAGGGATACTAATTAATGCAGATTGTTTTGTCTGATTTCTATCATGCTAATAGCCATTCAGTTGCTAAGTGTTCAGCAGCAGTTTCCCTTAATTGGTCTCCTAGTATCAGCCCTTATGTTACTCCCATGGATAGAAAAAGATGAGTTTAAAATCTGCCCTTAGGAGGGAAAAGAACATTCATTGCTTTATCAACCTTTCTGCCAGGCTCTCTGTGAGGACCTAAAGAGACACACTTAATAATCAGTGTGAATGTGTCTTTAGAGGGATTGATAGAATTTTTCTCCATTAGGACTCAATAGCGAAGATGAAAGTGCAAACTAGGTTATTATTGAATTGATTAAAAAGGAGGTGGTCATAGATGGGCTGTTGGGAGAGGGTGTGTGCCAGACAGGGCTGCAGCAGCCACAGGCAGCACAGCTCTGCCATGAGCATCAAAGGAAACAAAGATAAGGCAAAGCAGCTGGCCAGCCTGTTCATAGTCCATGGCAAACTGGTATATTTGCTGAAGGCCATAATTTAGTCTCTTCATTACTTTTGGTACATTGGAACTCTGAAGCTCCCTTTGGGTCTCAGATGGCAACACTGACTACCTCCATTTTTAACTTCTTTCTGTCTAAGTGAAGGAAAAATATTCCTCCATAAACATGTAACAGTATTGAACTCACAAAAATAGAAGAGCGGTGTGTTGGAGGCATGGCAGAGGAAGAGGATTGCAGTTTTGTGGAGGCAGAACCAGTTCTGCTCTGCAGTGCAGAGATGTGAATCTGGGGGCTGGGGCAAGGCTTGGGAGTGGCTGCCCAGCAGCTCTGGGGCTCTGGCCAGCACTCTCCTGCTCCCCACCTCCAATGTGTTTGGCTCTCTTGTTTCATTACTGCCTTGCAACCTGTGGAGGAGACCTTGCTTTAATATCCTACTCTGCTACTTAATACTCTTAGTTACAAAATCTGCTTTGAGAATAATCAGGACTGCTGTCTCTCTCTGAGGCTTCTTAATTTTGTTTTAGTTCTGTGTGACTTTAATGTCTTGCACTCATGGTTATGAAAACAGAGGCCACACTTCTTCCCCCTTCCAGGACTCTCAGCTCTCTGAACTCAGCCCCCTTGCCCTCTGAGGAAGAATCTGAATTCATGTTACACTTGGTATCACTTTCTGACAACACTGCTCTCCACCCATCCTTTCTCCTGCCTGATCTGCCTTTGATCTCACAGTGCTCCCACAGATGAACCCTTGTGGCTTCTTGAGGTGTTGCTGGCAACAAGCTGCTTATCTTCCTCCTGTGCCTGAGATAATCCTCCCAGTCAGAGGGTGCTCAAACCTGTTCCTTGGGTGCTTCAGTGCCAGGCTGCAGGTGATAGGGATGGGTGATCCCACCTGCAGTCCCTGTCACAAGGGTGAGAGTCCCTCAAGGAGGGCTAGCAGAAAGCTGAGGGTATCACTGTCTTCACCCTCCCTGCTTAAACCCACCAGAGTTGGTGGCCTTGGGTCTTTAGATGCTGCTCTGCCTGGCATCCTGGATGTTGAATGGCTTCAGCTTCTTACATATTTGCCAAAGCTCACTGCAGCTCCCCTTGCCCTGTTATTTGTCCTTTGTACAATTATTCTGACTCAGAGATATCAGAAACACAAGCTGTCTCTGATGTAGTTACTGATCCTGCCCTAGAGCCAGCTTTGGAGCACACCATCACATGCTGCTAGAATTTAAGTGGGTCCACAGCCTTTATTGACTTAGCTCTTCATGTCCCCTCTCACACACAATTTTTTTTTGCCTTCTCCTTTTCATGGTAAAGTGAGAATTAAGGTTTTATTCTTATTACACATCTGCTTAGATGTCCTGCTGCCTTATATTTCAAACAGCAGCTTTGTGGTGCTGAACTATTAAAATCTTATTAAAATACATATCCATCTTCTTTAAACTGCTGGTCCTTGCTCTGAGATCTAGGTTTGCCTTCAGTTTTTTCTACTGTATTTGCAAATGTCTGTCAAAACTGGAGCTCAGTGTAATCTGTCAGAGTGCTGCCTATTTAAGTGGCTGAGACTCCAGTCTGTTACAATGAGTATAGGCTTTCCTGACTTGCATTGACTACCTTGTCTCTGGCATTTGGTTGTGAAATATGTGACTCAGAAAATAGAGCTCGAGCAATAAATATTGACTAATATGAAGTAATGTATCTCTGGAGACTTTCTTTTTCTGCATCAAAAGCTTTTAGAGCTGCAGTTGTAAAGGGGCTGCTGACAATAGATTTGCAAGTGTAGAACAGTCTCACATAGCCTTCAGGCCCTGCAGAGCACCCTGGGTTTGACTGCTGGGTGTAAGTCTTCCAAGGGTTAGGATAAGTCCTCCAAGAAACTGGTGTTTGCATTCAGACTCATGGACAGCCTGTCTTGCATGAGCAAAGCCCAAGACTCTTGCTTAGGCAATAAGTTCTTATTCAATGAGGCTTGGTTTCCCTGGCAAACATGACTATTTGGCTGTATGTCCTATATCCAAACTATAGCTTTCTGTAAGAAATGTTACTTTAACTATACATCCTGCCCTGCTTCAGTGATGCTCGATTTCCAGGGATTTTTGGCCATGTCCAGTGTCAGCTCTCCTCCCCCATGCTGTGACAGGACGTAACTAATGGTTTCTAATGCTTGGGATCTACAGCAAATTCCTAATATTTGCCATACCTTATCTCTAGGCACCTGATAACTCAGATCTGATAGGTGGTGCTTGATGTTTTAGGTACCGTTTATAAATTCTGACATGTAACACCTCTACATGGATGTTTCAGGAGGTGATGGCTGAACACTGGATGTTAACTCCTGTGTGCAGGATGTGGCTGGGGGTAGATGCTGATGTGAGCCCCGGTGTATCCGCGCTGCTCTTACTCTTCTGGCGATGGGATTACTCATCTCTGATCCTGCAGGGAGCCGCATCCTCCCCCTCTTCGGAGCAGGGCACAGGTTCCTCGCAGCAGGCAGGCTCCGGCTGTCCCTGCTAGGGCCGGATCTGCCGGCAGAGGGCAAGAGGTGCCCGCGCTGAGCCGCCGGCCCGGGGAGCGCGGCTCGGAGCATCACCGGCCCGGAGCGCAGCACGGAGCATCACCGGCCCGGGTAGCGCGGCTCGGAGCATCACCGGCCCGGAGCGCAGCACGGAGCATCACCGGCCCGGGGAGGGCGGCTCGGAGCATCAGCGGCCCGGGGAGCGCCGTCCGCCCACAGCCGAGCCCCGCCGGTCCGGCCGCTCTCACCCCGTGCCGGCCCGGCTGCCTTAACCTCAAAGAGGGTTCAATGAACCTGTCCCGGTGTTGGTGGCTCTGTGCCCAAGGGATCCAAGGTGCAGCTGAGTGTTTCCAGGGCAGACCCCTCGCCTCAAGGCAGTGTGAGCTCTGCTCCGAGATCAGCGAACGTGCTGACCGGGCACTGGGACAGAGACAGGGACCCAGCTGCTCCGCGCCCCGGCAGAGCCTCCGGGAGAGCCACAGGGCGGTGGAGCTCCTCTCCAGCATCCCTTGTCTCAGGCCGGGCAGTGGCACCCGCACCGGGAGCTGCGGGAAGAGGCTGCGGGGACAGGGAGGGTGTCTGCAGGGAAGGGCTGCAGGTCAAGGGATGGGGGCTGAGCTTGTCCTGCCTCGGGACAGGACGGCTTTTAGGGCTGGCCGAGGGATCTGGGGCTCAGTGCGTGACTTTGGGCGCACAGTGACAATGAACACACCGAGAATTTTACAGACACGGGAAAGGGAAAGGACCAGAGTGACTCTCCCGAAGGCAGCACAGGAGCCAGGGCTGTCCCGGGAGAGCCGGCCGGGCGGGGTGCGGAGCCGGGCTCGGGCCGTCTCCTTCATGTGTGTCTCGCTTGGTATTGAATGATGTTAAGCAGAGCTGGAGCTGGCGCCTCGGCCTCATTACCTTCAATTACAATAATTGTTGCCTCTCTCCAGTGTTTTGCATTTCTCCCTGGGGGAAATCTCTCTGCTGCTTCTTTTCCAGTCTTGCTCCAGCTTTCTCCTATCGATTGGATCGCTCTGGCCCCGATTCTAGGAGCGGTGCCTCCAGGAGGATAAATGCAAATCGCCCTATTGATCGGGAGGAGTGCAGCTCGTTTGGGGGAGGGAGGATTAGTTTTAAATGAAAAAAAAAAAAAAAAAAAGTAAAGTGATGAGCATGGCAGGAAATGCTTCACTTTCTGGGCCTCTTAAGTAGTGTCTCTTTATCACGTCCTGTGTCTGAGGGGGATGCAGATTGGTGCCATCTGGATAATATACCGCATGCATGGAGAGGTGGATCCTGCGACACAGACACTAGTCTGGTCTCCTATTTATTTTAGGTGAACATGCATCACTGATTATCTCTGGAACGCAGCTCCCCTCCTTCAGTTTGAAGGTAACTGGGTTTCACTGGGGACACACTAATTGCTGCTGAAAATGAGCCGGGACTAATGTGCAGGCCTCTATCCCCCCCCCCCCCCCCACCTTGAACTGCCTCGGTTACAGGGGTAAAGCTCCTTGGGAGTTATTAACCTTGAGGGAACCTGCTCAGCAGCCTGTCTGTCACAGGGGAGCGGCTGGAGGAGCAGCCTTTGGGCTCTGCATAGCTGCAGATCCTGAAATGGATACCTGCTTCAGTAAATCCATAGCCAGACCCAGAAGTGGGAAGCCAAAGAAATTGCACAGTCACATTATGTTCCCTGTCCCCTGGGCTTTATGCCAAGTTAAGCTAGCTTAAGCCTTAATTATTTTTTTAAAGGCAATAATCAGCATAAATAAATGTAATTCAGTAGAATTAACTTGTGTGTAACATATCCCAAATGCCAGCAAAGTAACTCAAAAAACAATGGTTGTTCTTTGGCTAGTGTTAAGCAGTTAACAAAAACCCCTGAATTACTCTGATTAACATTGCTCCAAAGATGCTTTAAATAGTCCCAATGCTTTTAGCTTCACATTATTTCCAAATGAGAAATTCCCAGATGAATCATAAATGCAAGGTGCAAAAAGAAATGGATATGGTGTGCAAATGTTGCTTTTGACTCCAATTTGAAATGACTCCCAAGCAGCAGTACTAACCTTTCTTTTCTAGTGCAATGAGCATCTGATGTGACTGACAGTACTGACAAATGCTGGTGTGTACACACAGACCCAGCAGTATGCAAATCCTCATCTCTCTGAGAAATGTGGGTCTCCCCAGGACAGGGCTGCACTGATGCCTTGACTAGAGAGATGATTGTAGAAAGGATTTCCAAAATGCAGCTCAAATCAATTTTTATTTTTGCCTAATTTTTTTTTTAGGGGGGTGGGGATGTGTTAATTGTTGAAAGTTTCAAACAAGTGAATCATACTCTGAAAATACGGGGTTTTTTGCTAGAAATTGATAGAAAGGTTACTTTCAGACATTTGGGAGAAATAGTGGTGAGTTGCCAGCTTGCCATGAAAGTTTATAGAGGGGTGAGGAATTCATGATAATGTTCAAGCTTCCAGATGAAAGAATTACTTTTGATTCCAAACTTTTTCTGGGGTGAGTTACCTAAGTCAGGGGCACCTGCAGACTGAAATTGTAACTTCGTTTTGCAGACAGGCAGCTGTGGTGGCAGTAGCAGCAAGGACAGGCATTAATGTGAATTTATGTGTGAAAGAGAAAGAGAATACATGAAAGAAGCAAAACAATGGGAGGAAGTTGAAATTTCTAAAGCTCAGTTCCCATATTCAGAGAAGAACTTTTCTCTTGTTCAAAGTTCTGTACTTAGAAAATGCTGCCAGGTTGACCTCTGTCTTGGCTTGTTTAATTTTCCTCCTTGATGTAGCAAAGGCCTAAACCCCTCATGGCAGCCATCCTCTCATGCTTGTGTTGGGACTCAGGCCCATGGAAATTCTGCAGAAGGTGGTGGATGTGATTTGGCACTTCACTGGAGGGATTTCACCCTGACATTTGGAAGGAGACTTGCCTGGTTGCACAGCTCACACTCTCCTGGTGGAAAATAGTGAGCCTCTTCTGGAATGTTATTGTAGAGGAGAGCAGGTACTGTCCTGAGCTGTTGCTTGCCTGATAGGAAAAATCCTGATCTGGAATAGTTCAGGACACTGGGTGCTCATCTGAATTTGTCCTTTAGAAGGACTTGTCAGTTCTAAAGTCCTCCTTCCAAAAACTTGTCACTGCGACTATTGGCCTGTGAAGGGAAGTAACAGAATCAAACCAGCATTTGTGTGGCCTGCAAAGACTCTTTGGATGGATCTCTTGTTTTAGTTGGCAATTTCTACTTCTTAGAGACAAAATTTTGCATCTGTGACAGAGCTTTGAGCTGATGCAGAGAACGTGCTCCTGTGAGATGCTGCCCAAAGCAGTCCCTTTCCTTGAGGTGGCCAGAGGCTGATTTTGCAACCAGGTCCTTCTGTTCATGCTGGCTTCAAAGTCCTTCACGTATCTGGTGGGAGAGAGCAGCCCTGTGCTCTGCAGGCTCTGACTACAGGCTCTGCAGTCCGTTCAAGTGGAGGCTTCAGGCTGCTCTCCCATGGCTGCTGGAGACACGTAACACGGCCTCAGGCTCCTGACGCTTTCCTTGATGGTTCCTTGTAGTCATTATCCCACATTCCTTCTGGTTGCAGAACATGCTGTTATTATTGCTTTGTGCTGGGTCTGTCTCCTGTCCCTTTTTTACAGGCCAATCTGGCCCTGTTAGCTCTTGTCTCTAAAACAAAAGCAAATTAGCACTGCAGAAGCTGAATTATCTTGTTTATGTTATAGTCTGTCAGAGGACCCCACACAATCCTTGCACATCTCTCTGAGCAGTGCACCAGAGAGTGAAGAGACACAGTAAGTCAGTAAAACTCTCCTGACACTCTGACTCCATCCACAGGTTTCCAAAAGGGCCTTTAGATGATTTGGGGAAACTAAGGCTGGGCAGTGATCCTGCTGTCCCTCCCCCAGTTTTGGTATTTTATGCACACTTGCAGCATACAGAATTAGAATTTT
The DNA here is from genome assembly GCF_903797595.1 of Erithacus rubecula. Lineage (NCBI taxonomy): Eukaryota > Metazoa > Chordata > Aves > Passeriformes > Muscicapidae > Erithacus > Erithacus rubecula. Next base: position 14,998,896 of record NC_136689.1, on the reverse strand, counting down.
TTTTTTACAGTAAACTGTACCTCACAATTCAAACTTGACAGCTGTCAATGAAATTTGCTGTACAAAACTGATCTCAAGCACATTGCCCTCTGGTTAGTCTGTCTGTGCTCCCTTGGCCAGGATGTTTATAATACTCAGGGAGTCTCTCATGTTACTTAGTGCAGAAATGTGGCTCCATGAATAAAAGCCATTTCCAGTCTGTCGGTACTGCCATGTAACAAATGAGATCTGTTAAATGTGCTTGTCACCATTGATAGGAACAGGAGAAGCAGAATTGCACATGTTGCTGTAATGATTCTAAGTTATAATGAATGATATGTCGTATGTTTGCAAATGAGTGTCTGATAGCTGGTGCCAGACTGGGAGATATGGCTTGGCTGTTCTTGCTGTTTTTGTAATTTCTAAACAGAAACAAGGATTAGAAAATTACTTTGTGGTGGAGTGCAAATATGTCTAACATAAGAGTAAAGACTGCAGCGCAGCACACGTGTATCTATCTTATACATATGCAAATCACGAGACTCACAGTAAAACCATTATAACATGTGATGGCATCAGCACTAATTAGCCAGAGATCCAGTCTGTTCCTCTCTGCCAAAGTAAACTGGAGTTATCTCAATCTCAGATTTCATATTTCCTCCTTTCTCTTTCAGGGAGGAATGCCTCTGACATGAGGTATTATGACCCCTATTGAAAATGTCTTTAAAGACTTATAAAAAATTTCAATTTAAAATTCTCAAGTAATTTTTATATTATTGTCTACACATCATCCAACAGCTTTAATACTAGTAGTGGACCCAAATATGTAAAGCATTTTACCCATAAATGGGAAACAGTCTGTGCTGTAGAAATCAAGGCTTGTAAAACGTAATGAACTAAGAAAGAAAAAAACTAAGTTAGCAAAGAAATTTTAATTAAGGGGCACATTTTTTTCAGGAGCAACACGTGAAAGAAAACTATCCAAGCTAAACAGGACCCACAAGGACTGTATGGGAGCTCAGTGGTAGAACACCAGCTCGTGCTTCCATCCCAACAGCTGTTCTTGGGAAGGAAATACTGGAAGGAGCAGGATTACTGCAGGGTATACTCTCTGATAGCTCTGTACCACGGGTCTGCCCGTACTGCGTGGATGCGACAGCCGCGGGTGAGACCTGCGGGGCTGAGTGCGGGCTGCAGGCGCCCCCGAGCACAGAGCGGACCCCGGGCCGGGACACCGGGTGGGACCGAGGATGGACACCGCAGCTGCCCCGCGGAGAGCAGGGCTCCCAGAACCTTGGGGAAAAGCCCCGCTGCATTGAAACTGCCGCTGCTCCCGCTCGGGCAGCATCTCTGCACCTCGTGCAGCCCTGCGGGGCGGCAGCGGACAGGCAGGGGCCGGGACAGCGGCGGGAGGGCTCGGCCACTGCCCCGCTCCGCTCCGGGGCTGGGGGCTGCTCATCCATCCATCCATCCATCCATCCATCCATCCATCCATCCATCCATCCATCATCCATCCATCATCCATCCATCCATCCATCCATCCATCCATCCATCCATCCATCCATCCATCCATCCATCCATCCATCCATCCATCCATCCATCCATCCATCCATCCACAGCAGCTCCGCCGAACTCACAGTCAGAATACGAAATTCTTTAGTGGAACCTCGCGCTGCTGGTTCCGTAGGGAACTATCCCGGGGACTCGGCGGAGCCCGTTCCCTCGCGCCCGGATAGCCCCGAACCTAAGGCGGCGAGCAAGGGCGCTCGGTGCCGCCAGCGGCCGCTCTCCAGGCAGCGCTTCGGTGCTCCCGGCTTCTCCTGCCGAACCGAGCGCGTTCCCGGCTCCCACCGCCGAACCGAGCGCGTTCCCGGCGCCGCCGCCCGGGGGCGCTGCGGGTGGGGCTCGGGTGGCGCCGCGGGCCCGGGCGGGGGCGGAGCGAAGCGAGTCCCCGCCCATTACTATCAGGCACAGCCAATAGGAAGGCGTGGCGGAGAAGAGGGCGGGGCGTCGCAGTCCCGTCCGCTCCCGGCGCCGGCCGTATTTACGGGGCGGGCGGCGGCGCCGCCGTGTCAGTGAGGCAGCTCCCGCCGGGCACCGTGACCGTGCCGCCGCCGGTGCTGTTCCTGAGGCTGCGGCGGAGCAGTGAGGGAAAGGCAGAGAGACGCGGCCGTGCCCTCGGCCCGCCGCCGCAGCGGTGGCCGCACCACGGCTCTGCCCGCAGGAGAGCAGCTCTTGGGCGCTCCGGCGGGGAAGGGCTGTGGCGAGCGGCGCCGGGTAAATGGATCGCCATTCCAGCTACATCTTCATCTGGCTGCAACTGGAGCTGTGCGCCATGGCCGTCCTGCTCACCAAAGGTGAGGGGCCGCGGCGGGGCAGCCGGGTTGCCTGCGGGGGCCGTGCCGGGGGAGCGGGGTGCCCGGGCCGCCCCCGAGCGCAGCCGGGCCCGGCGCTGTCTCGGGACCCCGCGCCGAGCGGTGCTGGCGGCGGAGCCGCCGGGTCTGTGACTCCCGCCCCTCCGTCCCTCCCCTCCCACCTGGCCGCCGGTGCCGGGCAGTCACGGCCCCGCGAGGGTCCTGACCCTGTCCTGCCCGCTGGGAGCAGGGACCGCGATCTGGGCTGCGGCCCGTGGGGGCTCTGGAGGCTGTGGTCTATGGGCTCTCGGCTCTGTAAGGGCTCTGGGGGTCGCGGTCTATGGGCTCTCGGCTCTGTAAGGGCTCTGGGGGTCGCGGTCTATGGGCTCTCGGCTCTGTAAGGGCTCTGGGGGTCGCGGTCTATGGGCTCTCGGCTCTGTAAGGGCTCTGGGGGACGCGGTCTGGCCGCCCGGGGAGCGCCCTCCGGGGCAGAGGCGACCCGCTGGCTGCCGGTAATCGTCGTGCTCCGGGCAGGAGGGTAAAAGATAAGTTAGCGTGGTGGTGATGTGCGACGGTATTTATTTATTTTGGAAGGAAGGCTGTAATTAACCCTAAATAACAGGCTTACAGCGTGCAGGGGGGAGCCTGCTGGCCCCATCAAAGCGGGCAGAACAGGGAGTGACTGAGTGATGTGAAGTCGCAGATACTGAAACTATGTGCCTGATAATGATATAATTAGGGGATCACAGACTTCTGGCTGCTGTTGACTTCAAAAGCTTTAAGAGAAGCCTGCAGTCTCTCCTGTAGCCATCTTGACTAAAAGCAGACATTTTTCTTTAATAGCTACATACAGTAACAAGAAAGAGGAGGGAACAGAAGGGCATTGTTCACTGTTTCAAAATACTAAATACCCTTTCTGGCCTTTTGCATAGCACAGGAAGAAACTTTATGAATTGACAGAAATACAGTAATACAAAGTCCATTCTGTTTCGCTAAAAACGTGGCTTTAATTAAAAAGCAGTTGGATTAACCTGATGACTAGCCTGTCAGATTTTGTTTGTAAGATTGTCTTAGGGCAATAAAATGTAGATATTTTAATGTGATTGTATAAACAGTTAAAATGAAAGTATGTATATTGTTTCACTTTATTCCCATATTGTGCTGAGACTCATGAAAGAACTGTCAGCTCTGGATGTTTGCATCTTATTTACCTGTGCAAAAATTATGAAAACTATTTTTTTCACAGTGGTGGGGGGGAGACTTCATATAGAATTCTTAGGAAATGATTGAGTCTTTTTTTTCTGTAACATGCTGGATGACAGTGAGTGTGAATTCATGAAAAATTAGGTTACTTGGTCGGAAAGCCCAAGGGAATTGGACTGGAGACAGTGAGACACTCCATCATTTGGCTTCTATTAAGCAGAGTTATTAAAGAGCAGCGGGAACTTCAAGACCTGGAGCCTGCAGTAGCATTTTGGGGAAAGTATTAAGGTAGCCTGATGAGGGGAAGCTAAATTGTTTGGAATGATTTTTAACATCTTGCAGGACAGTTTTTTTTTTTTTCAGATATAGGTGATAGGTAACATCAGAGGAAGGGGTGGCAGCAGGGGAGCCTGTAGATTGATTTTTTTGAAGTGCAGACTGTAGAAGAAAGACATCTGACTATTCAGTGCACTTTGAAAGCCTTGGTGCTGCTATGGTGGCAAGTACAGTAGGCACACCAGAAGTAGTTTTAAGTCCTTTTTTCCAAGCATGTCTCCAAAATCTGGCTTCCTCTTAAACCTTGGCTCGATGGCACATTGAATTATGTTTGAGTTGCAACTTGCCTAGAAAGAGTAAGTTTTCACTACAGCACAGGACATGTTTAATTCATACCAGAGCAGTTTGGAGAGCACAAAATGAAGAATTTTATGAAGGGAACTTTTTTATCGCTTCCTTCAGAAATTTTTGAGGTTTCCTGAGATTTTTCATAGAGCTGGTAGAGGATTTTCAATCTTAAGTGTTTCCTTCTTTCTCTACTGCATGTTTGATTGCATGTGAAACTGGGGAAAGACAAGGGAGAGCTTTTAGCCTGGCAGTTGCACTCCATTAAAAAACTTTAGATTTGAGTCATTGTCTCTGGTGAACAGAGTAATTATTAACTGGATTTTTTTTATTTTATAATACTGACAAAAAAGTATTTTTGCATGAACAACTAGTTAAAGATTTTCTCTTTCTGAAGAAATTGCAAATAGTTGCTCAGTTTCACACAGTAAAACCTTCCTGACTTAGATGGTAATGGTTCTAGCTAATAGCTTTATAAGGTGTTAGTTAAACCTTTTACATCTTGGCACAGTATTGAGAGGTAATAAACAATTCAGCAGTTCAGATTTTATTTTTCTTTCATTTGTCACATAAATATTTAAACCTGGTATTTTTGTTGTGCGCTTATGCCCAGTTAAAAGAAACGTTACTTCTATAAAATAGAATGTTGTTCCTGGGGTAATGGTTAAAACATAGATATGACTTTATTCTAGGACTGAAAGTGTGTGTTGCCTTTAGAACTGGTATTTCACTTTAAACATGGTTAAATGCAACTGCTGACAGCGAGTGGAAGTGGCTATAAAATGGTCTTGTTAGTTATTTACCTCGGGGAAAAAAAAAGCCACTGTGACCTTCCTCCCCCAGTCCCTGTTTTAGTGAAATGCTCTTGCTTTAATTCAAAGGACTGTAGTAGTAGCCATTAAAGCAAGTGCCCCAAGGCGTTTACAGGGATTAAGGTTACAAAGAGGTAGTCCTGTACAGTGATGGGAGGGAAACAACCTCAGCTCTTTGTGGGTCTACAGCCTGCAGAAGTACCTCAAAACCGGCACTGAGTTTGGTGGGTGATGTGTGTGGCTGTTAAGGTTATATGGTGATATATCCTTAGAGGACCAAATTCTTACCTTTCTTGCATGTTTTTGTGGGTTTTTTTTAGGTGAAATCAGATGCTACTGTGATGCTGCACACTGTGTTGCAACTGGCTACATGTGCAAATCTGAGCTTAGTGCCTGCTTCTCCCGACTGCTTGATCCTCAGAATACACATTCCCCACTTACTCATGGCTGCTTGGACTCTATTGCAAGAACAGCTGAGATCTGCCAAGCCAAACAAGCACAAAACCACTCTGGCATCACCACCATGTCCACATTGGAATGCTGTCATGAAGATATGTGCAATTACAGAGGACTACATGATGTTTTGTCTCCTTCCAGGGGAGATGCTTCAGGTAGGACAATAAAGCTTCAGTGAAACCCCTCATCAGGCCAGCAGCAGTCAAAAGCTTGTGCATCTGCTGTTATTGATTTAGTTGTTAATGTAAGTAGAGACACCAGAGGGAGAAGTGGGTGGCTGGATGCAGGGGAACATCTCAGCCAATTAGTTTTTTTGTCTGTATTAATATTGGAAGTTTCTCTTGCCATCTTGATGTGCCTTCTAAGAATCCGTGGCAGTGGTGTTCCTAGTTAAACTGGCTGTTGGCGTAGGAAATCCCATCTTATAAGCAGACTTAGAAACCAATTTTTTTCTTTACAGGGGTATTTTCTGTAAATGCTGCAGAGTGTAGCAGTTGATCCTTAAACTTGTCAGTGTGGGGTTTAAGGGAGGTGCACTGTAAATCAGTGTGTATATAAATCCTGAAATAATCTTTACATCTTTCCCCTTTGCAGGACAAGGGAGCAGATATCAACATGACAGCAGCAGGAATCTCATCACCAAGGTGCAAGAATTGACTTCTTCAAAAGAGTTATGGTTCAGGGCAGCTGTAATTGCTGTTCCAATAGCTGGTGGGCTAATCTTGGTGCTTCTTATCATGCTGGCCTTGAGGATGCTCAGGAGTGAAAACAAGAGACTGCAGGATCAGCGGCAGCAAATGCTCTCTCGTTTGCACTACAGTTTTCATGGACATCATTCGAAAAAAGGGCAGGTGGCGAAATTGGACTTGGAATGCATGGTGCCTGTGACTGGTCACGAGAACTGCTGCATGACCTGTGATAAAATGAGACATTCAGACCTCAGCAATGATAAAATTCTTTCACTAGTCCTCTGGGGAATGTACAGCGGACATGGGAAGCTGGAATTTGTATGACCAATTATTTTTTAATCTGAGCTAGACTTACTCTCTGAACTCTTGAAGGCCTTTGGGTTCTGCTGGACAGGAGCACTTTATCTTAAAAGAAAAACTCTTATAAATCATCTTTGAGAAACAAAGGACCTCTGCAAACAGAATCTTGGATATTTCTTCTGAAGGATTCCAAAAGTTGTCTTATTTGCACAGAGTAAAATACACTCAAATGTATTGTTTGCTTCAGAGTTGTGAAAGCAAAAGTTAGAAGTTGTAAACACTGTCACCAGGGTTATCTGAACTGTAGGGAGCTGAGAACTGAGTTATTATAATAAACTGTATGCAAGCTCCTATGTTTCCTGACTTATTGTAAAGATTTTTTAAAATATATATATTTTCTCTGAAACTTGCTTGTGACTTCTGTTTTGGAAAATGAATTTTCCTGTGGGTGATAGTGGAAAACAAATCAAGGTGTGTATGGTAATGCCATGCATAACAATTAGATTCTGAAAGCAGATTCTTCCTACTCTGCAAAGGAATTTAGGTAGTTATTTGAGAATAAAGGGTGGAAGCTTTGTTTTGTACTTCAAGTAGCGGTGAACCCGTGTTCAACTTTTTCTTTCTCTGTTAAGGAAGAAGGACTTCCTCTGTGTAAAATATGTCAGAAAGTGACTCCTAATTCTTTATAGCTGGTTTTCCTCCCTTGTCTTACAATTATTGTTTCTATGATCTGTTTTCCTTTTGTACCTTTTACACCCAAACTTTTTTTGGGGGAGGAGAGGGAAACCCCAAAACCGCACTGCCTATTAGGTTTGGTTGGGTTTTTTTTTCTGTTTATAACCCCTCTGGGCAGAGTGGAAAGCATCTGCCTTATTCTTCTATCATGTAACTAAGTATCATATGCTCCTAGTTTTGTATGGGACTGAAGAAACAACGTTGTACTTTAATCTCTGGCTCCTCATTTATGCTATTCTTGCATAGGTGGGTTTTCTTCCTGGCCAATATTTCTGCACTTAGTTGTTTCTTACTCCTTTTCCTAGTTGGCTGCACTTGATGATTTAATTTATTCAGTACTTAGTTGCTAAAAACAAACAACCACCTCTGGATTATTCAAGGAATTTATTGTATTTATTTTTCTTGGTCTATTTGACTTTGCAATAATTAAAGTATACTTGCTTAAAAGGCTGAAGCCACATCATGGTGAAAGAAGCATCCAAAAGGATGCTTCAGGAGATAAAACCTGCCAAGAGTCTAGTATTCATCTGTTTTAAGAAGCTTTAGAAATGCTTCTGCCTCTTGTTCTGGCTGTGAAGTTAAGGTCCTACTGCTGCCAGCAATGAAAAGGGGATGGCACACGCAGGGTTACAACAACCTTGCAGAGATGCTCTGATCTCGGATTTGCTGTGGTGCATTGCTTTGAGATGTGCAGGCTGAAATTGAAAGGGATGTAAGTTAGGAAAACCTGCCCCTCTAAGTCACAGGTTTGTATTCCTGAAAGTACACTTAAATGCTGTGGTAGGGTTGTTGGAGATAAGTTGGTCACTTGGCTGTGCAAACAGGTACTAATATTGTAAACTTACCCTACAGCTAAACTTTCATGTGGGCCAAGTGCAGTGAGAGCCCTGGGAATGCCAAGGTCCCACTGTGCCCATGTTTGCAAGATTAAACTGCAGTTTAGAAGGATTAGTTTTGTCTGTGTACCTCAAGCTGCTGACCCTTCTTACTGCTTCAGCATGCTTGGAGAGTTGCTTTTAATGCAGGGAATTATATCTGATTCCTACCTCTTTCTGCTGCTGAAGTTTAAGAAGTTACGTGGCCACAACTTCTCTTGGAATCTGGCCTGTGGTCTTCTGGCTGACCTTTCAAAGTGCTGCTTTCCTATAAGAGCTCTGCCCTTCCTTTGCACTGATCTGAAAATCTAGGGCAGTTGTCTGCTCTGCCAAGCGTATTATTTTTGGGAATGGCTGACTGGGAACTTGGTGCTGAAAGAGACAAACCTGAAGTACCGTCTATAGCTTCACCAGTAGTTACTGTGACTAGACAAGTTAGAAAATCTGATGGCTGAACCTTTTAAGTGCCTTCAGCAATCAGAAGGAGCATGTTGTATAGTCATTTAAGCACCCTGTGACCTTCACCACTCATTTGCCGCTGATTTGAATACATAAGGGGCTATTTATACTTGCCATTAAAAGGCTAGTAAGACCAGGATGCTCTAATTGGCCCCTTGCTGTGGAGATGTTTTAAAGAAGAAAAGAGCTTGTTTGGCATCCCCTGCAGTCATGACAGCAGGGCCACAGAGTGCTTGGGCTTGGGTTAGCAGCTTCCATCTCCTGGGGTTCTGTTACCTGGTGCGGTACTTAGAGTTTAGGTGTGGTAGCTGATATGGCCTAGGAGTTTCTGGGCTGCCAGTCTACTAAGCTTTCTTCCAAGAAAAATTAACTCTATCCCAGCCAAAACCAGGACACTATGAAATCTGGATTTCCAATTTATTTTAAAGCCTTTATATTCAGGAAATTGTGTTCTGAGCTCTGGTGTCTGTCTGGCAGCAGCTATGTGAGTTATGGAATGAGCCCCAGATCTTGTCACTGAAACCACTGACTGCAGAGTCCAAAGGGCGTTGGAATAAGCAGTAGCCAGCCTCATTGCTGGTATTTCTGTAGTGGCTGCTTATATGGCCTGCAGGCCTCAGCACTATTCAGAAAACTTGTACTCCTGTGACAAGGAGGGTCCTTAGTGAAGTTCCCTGGGCTTCCTGGCTGCTGGGTGCTGTACCAGCATGAACCAAAGCAGACCCAGACAACCACTTCAGCCAGCCTAGTGAGACAGGCAGCAAATATTAATAGCTGAAGACCGAGGCTGGAGGCTGAAGAGGTGAGACAGTAATGGAAGGCTATCCTTTTAAATGCATTTGAGTTAAGAGCCTGGATTTGCCATTGTGCTAAGCGCTCTCAGGTTTCCCCTGCAGAAAATAACAAACACTCCTTTCTTTGAAACCCCTGCAAGCCTGGAGTGTAAGGAGGACAGCCCTCCATATCCAACTGAGAAAGTCTCTCAGATTGGAATAAATGAAATCAAATGTCCAAGATTTAATTTAGCATACCCCATGCCTCTCTTTCTCTGATTCTTTCCTCAAAATAATCATGATTGTAGCTTTTCTGATGTCTCTGCTGCTCCTGGCTTTGCGAGCCTGGGTTGGTATGTCTCCTCTTAACTCCTGCTGAACTGATTCTATTAAAAACCCCTTACTCCACAGGGGGCTTGACCTTTTTCTGAAATACCAAATGCGTCTGCTTTGGAAATCACAAACTTCTCCTCTAAAGAGCTTGTAAATCTGGTTTCAATATTGAGTGATTACAGGCTGTGCGGGGAGCTGGAAAGTCAGCAGCCACTTGTGGAAGCCGAGCTCTGGAGCGGGGTTGCCGGGGCCGAGCTGCCAAAGCCGGGCTGCTGGGGCCGGGCTGCCAAAGCCGGGCTGCCAAAGCCGGGCTGCCGGGGCCGAGCTGCTGGGGCCGGGCTGCCAAGGCCGGGCTGCCAAAGCCGGGCTGCCGGAGCCGAGCTGCCAAAGCCGGGCTGCCAAATCCGGGCTGCCAAATCCGGGCTGCCGGGGCTGAGCGTGGCTCTCGTTTTTCAGCCCGGAGTGTGTTTAGCACAAAACCACTGATGTCAGCCGATCCAGCCAGATTAGCGCTGGGGTGACTGGTCAGCCTCTGCTCGCAGGACGCTCGTCTACCCTTATCAGGACCCCGGAATCCAGTTTTTGTCGTTCAACCACTTGCTCTGTTGTAAATCCAGGGATCTCATTGCAAATGGATGATGCCCTAGAGGCCAAACACCCAAAAAAAGGCCTGGGTAAAGAGCAAGGTTTGGTCTTAGGTGTAATGGATGCATCTGCACCTTCTCTCGCTGCTCTTGTGATAATTAGAACAAGGTATGAAGAAGGGAAAATATATCGCCAGGCTGCCTGTATGAGATGGGATGTGCCTGTTAGCTACCAGTCAGTGGGGTTCGACAGTGAATAAATGAAAGTAAAATTTGGCATTGTCATTGAAAACGGGGAGGGATAAGAAGGCAATCTACAAAGAAAAAAACCCATCTCTAGTCAAAAAACCCCCCACCATAATAAGACACAAGATGACTGAATAAAAGAAGAAAGTCTCTGAAGGAGACAAAGTTGCCTTTATTTCTTTTTTCAGATACTTTCCCACGTGGAGATCACTGGAAGGATATTTGTATTGTTCCAGTGTCTGGTCACTTTGCAGAAAAAAACCTCTTCCTTGTTTTGGTTCTGGGAGCTACTTGGGGAAGTAGTATTTTGGATCTGTCATTGTGCTTTATTTCTGGGGAAAAACAAGTGGTGGAGACGTGCTGGTAAATTACGATTATCTCTTGGGAGGGGCCCAGTGTCTCCAACATTATGAATTCTGGCTCCCTCTAAGTAAACACCCAACCTCCTTTTCTTTGTTTCACCTCTAACCCTCATCTGCAGCCTTTACAATCCCAGGGGGTGAATCCTGAAGTAAAACAAACTGCAAGGGAAGGAAGCCAGGAGGGAGCCGCAGTGCGGGCAGATTAACAGAGCCTCCTGCTCTCCAGGCAACCTTGACAAAAGGATTCAATCCTGAACTGACCTTCAGGGGGAAAAGCAAAACAAAAACCACCTTGACTTGAACTTTTAAGACTGCAGGAGTTTAATGCTCGGTTTGATGTCTCCTGAAGGGAGCAGGGAGTTAGAAATGCCAAACACCTGTCTTGCAAACCCAAATTCTAACAATTTATCATGAAATCTGAGCCACAAATCACATGGATTTGAAAAATTTAGGATTTGCTCCTCACTGTTTCTAAGTCATTCAGTGTTGCTAAAGGGGCCTAAAAATGTGCTTTTTATTCCCCATTGTGGTTGTCTAGGCAAATCTATAACATTTGGTTAAGCAAACAGTAGGTTCTGTGGAAACATCAATATTTAAATGTGACTTTTCACTGAATAAATATTTCTGCCTGGGAGCAGGTCCTGCCTCCCAACCGAGCCCTGATCTTTTCCCTGTGGGCAGAAGGGAAGACAACAAGTCAGCTTTGACTTCATAAAAAACCACAATGGCATGAATATAGGGTGACTCAATTTTTAAATAAGTTTATTATTAAAACTGAATGCTAGAGTATTTTTCTCTTTCTAGTTAATATAACAACGTGCAGTTGGGAAAAGTAAGTGAAATGTATTGTTTCACTCCCCTTGGCTATCAGCTGCATTTAAAAAATACTGGCTTGTGACAGCGTGTAAAGAATGGAGCTTCTCATCTAATTGCTTTTTTACCTGTTAGATTAAAATTTGAGTGTCTGTGGAGCAGCAAGGTGATGAGCACTTGCCTTTCTCTTAACATTAATTTCTACCTGTTTTCCAACCAAAAACCAGGAAGAAGTGGTGCTATGATTAACTAGCCCCTCTTCTGGGAGAGGTTCTGGGGGGCAGGGGGTGTCACCCCAGCAGTGCCAGTGGTGTAGCCAGTGTGGCTGCTGGGTGCCAGGCTAATCTCTGCTTTTGGGATCTTTTCACTACAAAGGCCTGTGGGTTGCAAATGTAAATCCCCTTCTTGTCACTCGGGAGGAAAATATTGGGGCACTAAATCTCCTCTTGGCACTTGGCTGTGACAATGGGGAGCGAGGAACAGTACAGGCTCAGGGTCCTGCCCAGGCTGGGGGCGCTTGTATTGGTGTGCAAATCAGGGTCTGTGTCAAGCAGGTTCCTTTGAAATACTCAATTTGTTGAGTTCTGGCTGTGAAGTAGCAATTTCATCAGTGGAAGAAGATTTATTTACCAATTTTTTATGGCTATCGACAATGGCTTGGTTCCAGCAGGGTCCCAGGCATTTTTATGAAGTGCAGTGGGTTCCAGAGGTAGAGGTGTTTTATAGTGTTCTGGTATTTTAACCCAGTGAGCTAAGGCCTCTATCCTGCAAATGCTTAAGGCTGTGCATAATTCATTCTGGTCCAAGGGGCTGTTTGGTCCCCGCTGCAGGCAGGGCTCTGCTGAGTTCTAGCTGGGTACCTGCTCTCACAGTGGGCTCCTTGTTGAGGGGCTGCAGCAGGTTTTGGGGGAGCCCCTCCTGGCCACAGCATTTGCTTTGCTAAGGCATGGAGGGGAGCTGAGTGTTAATGCCAGTGTTTAGTCACACCCACACTCACACCACTGGGGGCCATCGGTGTTTTCCTTTGAGCAGTGACCTGGCTGCCCTGGCTGGGACTGGGGCAGCAAGGGCCCTGCTGGACACAATTCAGGGACCAAATTAGAGTGAATGTGTGTTTGCCAGGGCAGCATCTCACCTGCCTCTACAGCCTTGTCCTAGGCTGCAGCTGGGTCTTTTTGCAGGAGATGTAGGGAAGAGAACCCTGACAGTTTCCATCACCTGAAACCTTTTATTCTTTTGCGCACAAGAAATCACATGACTGCTAAGGCTGCAGAAGAGCAGCTCTCTGAGTCTACCCAGTGCCCAAAGCTGTGCCCTCAGCCATCATCCCCCTCTGCCACACACAGTGCGTGATGCTCAGGGCTTTAATTACATGAATGCATGCAATGGCTTTTTCACAAAACCTCCCTATTGAGTCTTGCCCCCAGCCATCTGTGTCCCAGTCTCGCTGGCTGCAGTCTCTCTGCACTCTTCATCTCATGTCCTTGCCCTGGCTCTGCCTGCCCTGGGTGCCTTTCTCTGCTCTTCTCTCAGGCTGGAGGTGCAGGGCACCCTGCCTGGGCTGGAGCAAACTCTCCCTGGCAACAGTACCATTCCCAGCCTCCCTAGCTGTTATCAGTCCACAGTAACCTTTCCCTTATTTGATTTTTTTCCCCTGGGGGACTCTAGGGGACAGTCACAATTATGTTTCTTCCAACCCCATTCCACCTGACTGGTAGTGGGAGAGCAGGTAGGAGAGTGGTTCTCTCATGATGGACTGACTCCCAGGTGGGTGAGCAGAGCTGTCTCCTCTCAGGATGGGAGAGGCCCAAACGTGGGAATCTTTCTCTTCATAAATGCAAAGTATGAAACACTCTCTTGTAAGTGATTTTTTGGTGAAGGTTTTATGTCAGAAGCTGGAAACACTTTCTTTTTCTGCATCAACAGATGGCAGAAATATATATTTTGTTGTTGTTGTTTGTAAAAAATGCACCAAATTTGGGACCTGCTCAGACATTCATTTATCATAATGCAAATGAAACTTGCCATATGTTTTTGTTTTAAAAAACATCTTGTACCAAAGCATAACATTTCTGATTGTGTTTATAGGCTGGGTTAAAATTGCTTTACAGCAATTTTTTGCTGTAAAATCCATGGGATGGTTTGGTTGTGGAGCTTTGTAATCTCTGCTTTCATTACTTGCTCTGTTATCTGTCCTGATTGCAGCTGTGCTTTACTCACTGCAGGATAATTTTTTCTGTAGAAAGGTTGTCACCCTTTACCTCTTTGAATTGAACTTTGCCTCCTTATATCTGCTGGTAGCAATTGGCACTCCTGTCTTTCTCCTGCAGGGGAGAGGGACCCCTGTGTCCCCAGGGACCTGTGCAGCCTTCTGTGTCTCTCATCCATTCCTCAGTGCCCCCTTCACTGTGTGAATCAAAACGCTGGTGGTTCTGCTGGCATCTTGCAGCTTCCAGGAGAGCTGCAGGCTCCAGGAGGAATTTTATGGCAAGCACCTTATCACATGTTATAGCTGAACATACACAAACACTCCCAGTGACCAGTGTAATCCACTCTTTGCTGGCATAATTTGACTTTATTTTTTATTTACACAGGGAGGCTTGGGTGGAGTGTTGTGTACATGGTATCAGAATAACAGTCTGCTCCACCTCGGGGCTGCACACGTGCTGGAGCCGGCGCAGCCGCCCCGAGGGCTCCTGCAGCCCTTTGCACAGAGCATCTCCTCACGTGGGGAGCACTCGACTTTCTCCTGCCTGAGCCAGCAGGTGACAGAGCCCCAGTAATCTCCAATGCATGGCCAAACATTCAGTGACATGCCCTTTTACAGTGGCAATCCATGAGTCTGCAGAGTCCTGAGTACAGCAGCGAGCAGGCTGAGCACGGCTAATCTCTTATCAAAGCAGTGGATCCCTCCTGGGGCTGCACCCTACCTACATATTAATATTTGATCATTCATAAGCAATTTGCAAATTTGTAATGAGTAATGAAATATCCTGGGAGCTGTTTGCTCACAAATAGTTTCCGGAATATTTCATTGCATATGACAAATTTGTAAATATGGAGTTGCCACTGTTGGGATTCCTGATTGTCTGCTCCTGAGGAAAGTGTTGCTGCAGGACAGATGGACTGTTATCTGCTTGATCACAGCTGGGGATGCTGACAGTGTTTTTTTGTCACAGTGGATAAAAACGTTCGATAGCACCAAGACAGGGATCTGCTACTATATTATTGAATGAAAATGAATCAGAAATACCATATACAGGGGTAATTTCCAGTCTTCACTTGAGTATCTTTTCTCACTGGTTTCTTCCACAGCCAAACATCTTCCTCAGCTGGCCACTTGCACTCATAGATAATGAATAAATTTTTCCTTGATTTTTGGTAGTGTTTTTCTGACAACTTTTAAAAGTCTGGTACAGCTGCACAGCAGTAGCAGCAGTGAAATAAGGGGTTTCAGAACAGGACAGTGGAGTACAGACAGAAAAAGTCACTGGGAGTTTTTGCCCGGACCAAGGTAGAAGAATTTGGCACAAGGGGAAGAGCAGAGCGTGCATAAACCTAGTTTCCCCCCTGAAAATATCCATGAATGCTATACAAAATTAACAGAAATAGCAACAGATGAACATATCCCAGCACTGTAATACATCATGGATGAGTTGTCTTTTAGCCTTCAGTGCTCCCATGGCATATGGAGGTTTTTGTTTCAGCCTGTGGATGACTGTAATGACTGCACTGGGCAAGGATCTGATGGGATGGCTGCAGCCAGCGTGAGGAAGAGTATGGGGTTGAACTCAGTTGAATTTAGCTCTTTGCTGATGTGGTATTACACAGCATATGGATCAGGTGAGTTTGGGCCTCATGGTGCTCTGTTTCATGAGCATTGCAGCAGGCATCACCCCCAAAGCTCCCAACTCCCAGAGAGGGGCAAATCCTTCACAGAGCCAGCAGCAGTGGGAGCAGCTGGGTGCACAGGCAGCTGTCTGGCAGCAAGGTGTCAGCAACTTGAGTCACTGTCACTATCACTGTCACTGCTGACACTAAACAGTCCTCTGGGTATTGCATAATGAAAGCTTGACCAAAGGTCTCCTGTCCCTCAGGAAAATGTCAGACTTGGTGAGCTTTGGGTTAAACATATCCTAAAATACATAAATATATGTGTTTATAAAATTTCTAAATAAAATAATAGTATTTTTCTGGCAATTAAGATTATGTAATTAATTTTTATATCAGTAGTAAATATTTTATAATTGTTTAAAGATTTTGTGTAATTAACTACGTATCCAATAGAACCTGAGTGGAATGCCCTGTCCAGCTGACCACATGCTCATTCTTTGCTCTTCTCCCTGCTTCCTCTAGCCAATCTGCATGTTCTCTAGCTAGGAAGAAGGCTTCAGCTCTCATGCACTTTTCAGGTCCATTCCAGATATGAGCTGCAGATTCCCATCAAATATGGGATCCCAAGTATAGGATCACATGTGCAGTGCTATCTGTACAGGCACAAGCATGTGTGAGGAGCCATAGCTCTGTAGGTGTGTGCTTCCCAGGGCAGGATTGTGGCAGCAGCCACAGTTCTCCACATCAGCCTTTGAGATGATTGATGTTCCTCCCAGGACACCTGTTTCCAGGGGCACCATGTTTCTGGGCCATGTCCTTAGAGAAATCATCCTTACAGGGTCTTTCCAGGGCTGATGTGCACTTCTTCAGGGTGCTGGTAAGAATTCTGCTTTGTATTGTGGCAAGACTCTCTGCCCAGAGCAGACCAGCCCTCTTCTGTAGACAGGTTAGAGAAACTTTTCCCCCAGAATCTGCACCAAGTCAAAAATCATTCTTTGAAGTTTGCTTCCTTCTTTTCCCACCAGTTAATAAATGTACACACTATTTTTTAAAAATAAGAAAAGGTACTTAAAATGTTCCTCTAAAACTATGTGTGGGAAAACCCCTAGTCTGCCAGAGGAGGAAACAGTAGAGACATAGCAACAATTACTGCTGAGTCTGTTTATGTTTGTGCTCCCCAAAACAAGAATGGGACTAAATACAATTAGTCATCAGCCACTGGTGAGGGAGAGGAGGCTGCTGAGTCACAGCCACATTCAGCCCTGTCCTCAGAAAGATCAGGGTGCAGGGGCCAGACTGCAGGGCTCCTGCACCCATCTCCTTAGGGACCCCAGGACTGGGGTGCTGCAGGGGCAGTGTTGGTCTTGCCATCTACTGCCCTGTCTGTGCCAGGATGATCACTCCTAAAGAAGAACAGAACTGCTCCTCTTAGTCACACTGGTGCTTCAGCAGAGTGCAGGAGCCACTTCCTGCTGTCCAAAAAAATTGCAGCTGCAGATGGCACAGGTCAGAGGCAATCAGATACTCTGGATGAAGGAACCTGAAGGAATCTTTCCAGTCTACTGTGCATAAAGTGAATTTTAAAGAACCTCTTCCAGCTGGTGACTGGGATGACTCCCAAGCAAATACATCTTACCTGAGACTTTCCTGCCTAGTGAGTGTGCAATGTTATCACACAGGCATCTCTTGAAACCTCTCTCTGATTTCTCTGCTTTGCCCCCTCAAGGCAAACAGATGGAAGTTTAATCCTCTCCCCTTAGTGTCTCTGGATTGTAAAGCCTTTGTCAAAAGGGAGCCTGAGATCTTAAAACCTAATGCTTTTTCCTAGATATTGAGATAATTGCTAAGGGCTAGATGCAAGGAGAATAAAGAAGCCAGGCTAGGCAAACGGGAAATGGCAGGAAGTGAGAACTAGATAATGGAAAAAGTAGTTCAAAATTATCTTCTTCATGTCTCCATATACTGATTTGTTACTAGAAAAAATGGAAATGAGCTTAATGGATTCTTCTCTGCTCTAAAGGTTTGAGAAGAGGTGCATTGAATTTATGCCAAATTAGGGAAGAGTCTGGCCATTTCCTGGCCAGCAAGATGAGAGAAAACAAACCAAAAGAAATAAGAAGTTTTTCCCATTCCGGATTTCTAATAGGTTAGGAAGCAATGCAGGTAGATGTAACAGAAACTGGGGTGACTCTTCCAGATTGCTTCTTGCTGGAAAGCAGCCCAGGTGTAAGGCACATACAGGCAGGTACAGAGGGGAAGCAAAGCTTAGTGGCTTTGGGGTGGATTGTCCTTGGTTAGGGGGTGCTGTGAGTGGCTTGGCTGGGCTCTAATGATGGCCCTTTCTGCAGGGGCATGTTGAGGGGGCTGACATCCCTTCCAGGGTGCTGAGGTCCTGCAATGGCTCTCATGGCTTTTCTTCTCTGGTATTCTTTGGGAAGCAGAGGTTCTTCACAGTGTGCCTCTCAGTGTGTGCTCACACTTATGTGAATATATGGAAGTCTGAAAAAAACCAAAAACTTTGCAGAAGATTTTACTTCCAGGCCAATTTTACTTCATAGATTTTATTATTGTTACTCTATTATTTGTGTAGCTCTTGCTGCCTGAATAAAACAAATGACCATAGATGACTGTCAACTGATGCTTTCTCCTGAACATGAAGAAGAGCAGCCCTGGAGATGCTTGGACAGATATCTGTTGCTGCAAACCAGCTTTGTGGCATGATCAGCAAGACAGCACTGATTTCTGCATCTCAGGCTCTATGAGAAAGCTTGTTCTTGTACATCGTGGCTTTATTTAATCCTCACTGTATGCAGCCAATAACAGGAAGACCCTTGACATTTTCAACTGTCAGATGGGAATCAGATTCTTGTGGAAAATGCTGTATCTGAAACAACCTCTTGAGAGTGGTGCCTGTGCAGGGAGAGAGTGAGGGGAAGGTCCTTTCACCTCTGGGTGCCCAGCAGTGTTTGCATCCCATGTGCCCTATGGTGATTGAAACTTGCTCCAAGAAGAGCCTCAGGGTTTGGCTGTCTATCCCCATCAAGAAGTGATGAGCAAAGTGGAAACAACTAATTCAAGTGTTTGATGATAGTGTTATGAGCAGGGGTACTTTTGTTGCATGGAACATTTTGTTGCATATCCCTTTTAAATTGGAGGTACTGTGTAAAATATTGTGCTGTGTCACAGGAATAGTGCAGCTCCCAAGTAGATCAGACCAGTGTAAATAAAGGCAGAGATCAAACATAACTTTTCCTGTATTGACACAATGCATATTGCAGTTTCAGTCCATCATAGCACAAAGAAAAAAAAAAAAAAACCAAACAAAAAAACAATAGAAGGCAAACTACATAAATGATCAATGATGTTAATTACAGTTCTCAATGAGGGAGATAATAGCAATGCAAGGGAAAGTAAATACTTATTAGCCCTAAGGAGCATCCTGTTATCTGTATGAAAAATAAACACATTTATCTAGGCACCACCTTAATGGCTCTGGCTATGAGGAGACAGTGTGCTTACTTCACCCAGATACTGGCATCATTACCATGTCTGGTGGAAAGCAGAAGAAGCTTCACTGATGCTAATGGATGTAAAACTGGTCTGAATGGCCAACTGGACCCCAATATTCACCTCATCTGGAGCCAGAACACCAGCCTGTCACAAACAGCTAGGGCAGGTGTGAAACACCACTTAGCAATATGCTATATATTATATGTGTAATATGGTACATTTTACAGCCCCCTCTCCCTCCTGATCTTCTGAAATCCTTTGAAAGATCTCATTAGCCTATTGCAAAGACAGTGGACACTTAGATTATAGGTAGGTGGCATGTGCTGAAAGCCTCTGGAACAAAGATGGCAAAGGATTTGAGTCTTTTCTTTAAGATCCAAATGACAGTTGTGCTGAAAGCTGTTGTGGTTTCATGTTTGGAGGTGCTAAAAATCCCCATGGTTACAGGGTGGGTGGCAAGTGTTCAGCATTTCTGGATGTCAGGCCAGGCATGTCCTCACTGGCCACCTCTCTTCAACCACCTTCAAACCATTCCCCAATTTATTGCCACTTAAGCTTCAGCCCTGTCTCAGAGGTTCTCCATTAGTGGTATAATGAACTGATACAATGCTAAGTCAAAGGATTCAGAGCTAGTGTGCAGTAAACATAAACATATGCTTAGCATTGGGTTATAAACTACTGTAGCCAAAGTGGGCAAGTGTTACAAACTTCAAACACGAAACAGATGCAAGTTAATTAGAGGCATGAAAGTGATGACAATGGAAGTGAGCTGTAGCAAGGAAATGAAATGTTGGTTTAGGCAGAAGCTGCTGCAGCTCTGCCTTGCACTGGAAATGCCTGCAGTCTCTGCTGAAGATGGGAAGGCAGAGACATATTTTATAGGGACAGCAGAGCATGTTGTCCATATGTCAGAAATGTAAGTCACTGCTGTGAGTGAATGTGTGAAGGAAATATAATCTGACAGGCTTTTGAAAGCTGGGAATTGGCTTGCCATGAGGTCACAGAATCACAGAATAAACTGAGTTATTTGGGACCCACAATGATCATCAAATCCAACTCCTGCCCCTGCACAGGGCAGCCCCAAGAGTCACACCTTGTGCCTGAGAGCATTGTCCAAAAGCTTCTTAAACTCTGTCAGGTTTGTGCTGTGACCACTTCCCTGGACAGCCTGTTAGAGTGCCCAATTACCCTCTTATTGGTGAAGGATCTTCTTCTAATATCCAACCTAAACCTTCCCTGACACAAGTTCAGGCCATTCCCCCATGTCCTGTCACTGGTCACACAGAGAAAAGGTCAGTGTCTGTCCCTCCTCTTCCCCTCACAAAGAAGTTGTAACAGCAATGAGCTCTCCCCTCAGTCTCCTCCAAACTGAGCAAACCAAGTGACCTCAGGCACTTCTCACACAGCTTCCCCTCGAGGCTCTTCACCATCCTTGCTGCCCTCATTTGGACACTCTAATTGCTAAATGTGTCTGAACCTGGACTGCAACAGAATTGAGGGATTTTTTGGGAAGGGACTTTAGGGATCATCTAGTTCCATGTGTTCCAGGGCTTACAGTGCCCTGTGTGCCATGGGAGAGCAGAGTGGGCACCCCCTGGGAGAGGGTGCTGGGCTCCTCGGGCACTGCTGTGGCACAGCAGCCATCCAGCACTCGAGGGCTCAGTTCTGCCCTTCCCCTCAAACTTCCCTGCCATGGGAGACTTCCAGGCCCTGCCCAGGAAGGTGCCCAGCTGTGACCTGAGTCCCACTGAGGAGGCAGAGGTTCTTCAACAAGGCAGGCAACCCTTGTGAGGGCAGGGCTGTCTGCAGTTCCAGGGTCTGTCACTGCCTTGTTCTTGGCTTTCCTCTTCCCTATCACTGTAGACAAAAGATTTAGTGACTCTTCTTGCCAGTAAATCTTTGCTCTAGTTGCCTTTTTTCTGCTCCTTTGCCTATCATTTGAGTAGTCATAAAAGCAGAGGTTTGAAGAAGTTTTTCTTATATTAGGTCCTTGTGAACTGGTGTCCTCCCAGGCCATATATATTTCCATGGTTTTTATGGAGATTGTGGAAGAAGAGGAGTATTTGGTGTTGGAAGGAAAAGAAAAGCCCCAAATAAATGCCTCAATAAGAGTAGCTCTGAGGTAACTACAGAAGCCTTGGGTGTGTTTGTTCCCTTAGTCCCAGATGAACAAGTGTGTGTGTCTCTCAGTCCTGTGCAAGCCTGTGCTTCAGCAGACAGACTGTTTTTGTCCTCCTGTAGTGTGCTCTGATGTTCTACCCTCCAACATTTTCTACACCTCTGCCTCAGACAGACTTGGGAGCCAACAGGACTACCCACAAAGCAGCTGGTTTAAAATAGCTCCCCTGACAAAAAAAGCACTGCTGTCCAGCTGCTCCTCCTTTCCTCCCGTGGGCACCAGGGCTGCTGGATGCAGAGCAGCTGTGCCCATATTAACATCCATGAGCAGCCCTCTGGCTCCAGGGCCAGCAGCCTGCTCTGAGCCCTGCTGCTGGGCACTGCAGCCCCTGCCCTGCCTGTCCAGCCCTGCAGCATCACCATGTCCCTCCTATGCTCTGTCCTACATCACACAGCACAGAGCAGAGGCTCATCCAGCTGTTTGCCAGCCATGCCTGATCCAGCCCCATGCCCCAGCACCCCCATGCAGTTTAGGGCCTCAGAGAAGCACTTGGGGGATTAGCTGCAGTAAAAGTCCTCCTTTAAATGAGAATTTCAGGTTGGGACCTGAAACTGTAGCAGTTTGGAAAGCACCCAGTGGCTGTGCTGTCAGGGAGTGTTCACAGGCAGTAAAATAAAACCGTTGCCTAATTATAGTTTCACCAAGGGGCACTGTAATGCTGGGGTATTAACTCCCTGCACATAAACAGTGATGGGCAGGGGCTTGCCAGCAGTGCCTCTACCTCCAGGAGATAAACAGGTAACGGGATCACGGTGCCATCCAGACGGGAGACAGCTGCTCCCCAAAATTACAGGAACATTTACTCATTCAGTACCAAATTACACATGACAGGGGCAGGAATTACACCTAAGTGTTATCCCGCCCTCCCTTCACCAGGGGGAAAAATCTGGGATTTGGAACATACAGACCACAAAGAGTAAGGCAGGAACAGAAAAGGGACTTCCCACCATTTGTGGAAGTTGAAATTGAAACAAACAGAAAAAATCATCAGCCTAGGGAAAGTTGTAATTACTCTATAATCAGCTACTCAGGTAAGGAAATCACACACTGGCACAGTGCTAATAGGAGGGTCTCAGCTGTCAGAGGAGCACAGATTAAAGTGGAGAAGCTCGGATGTTGATGTTTTTATTTGGGGAATGCTTTTCCTCTTTAATTATTTTAGACAAGATGATTAAAAAAGTAAAAAAGGAAACCAGATTGCTGGAGATTACTGTGTCAGGAGGAAGACTGGGGGAGGTGGGCTGGTGGGGATTTCTATCCACACCAGGCTGTTCCTCGGGGCTGGGTACTTTGGTGCCAGTTGTGCCCTGGCAGGGGCAGGCAGGGCCAGGCTGCAGTGATGGGGGAGCTCTGCATGGCATGGGCTGGCTGGGTGACACCCTTCTCCTGTGCATGCTGGCTCTGGGAGCACATGCTGTGCAGGAGTGGCTGCAAAGCACATGTGTGAGCAGGAAAAGAGTGCCTCATCTCAAAACTCAGACTTACATGAAATTTCTAATGCCATGAGCAAGTGCTGTAAGTTAGTTGCATCCTTCAAATCTTAGGTAAAAAGAAATAGTTTGGTCAGAGCTTCCAGGTGGTGTGTGCCAGGTAAAAGAGTGCAGCAATGTCATCTGTGGTGAAGGATTGCATGCAGGTAACCATCAAATGCAGCTCAGGAAGGGTTCCACTCATGGGCAAGGGAAAGAGCTGGAAATGCTCTGCCACAATGCTGCAAGGTCATTTTTCATTTCCACAGTATTTTCTCTCCTCAGGAGGCAGCCAGCAGCTAAAGCAAAGCTCTAGTCTCTGAAGAATTCCCTTATTAAAGTTTGCCCAGCTCCTTTGCTGCTCCAAGATGTCTCTTAGGAACTGCTCAATTCAGAGAGAAGGCGTTTTGCTTTGTGTATATGAATCTTTATTATTATTATTATTATTATTTTTTAACTGAAAAATATTTTTGCCTTCCCACCATCCCTTCAGGTCAGGATGGATGTTGTTTGACATAGAAAGGGCTTTTTGGCATGTTGAATTAAACCTTCCTGACTTTGTCAAAGAGTGACTGCAGGGCTGAGATAATTAACAGGGGCTGATTCAGTGACTTATCTCCCTAGTTCAGTCTCAGCAGCACTGCCTGCTACAGAGCTTTGATAACTGCTGCTGGACACCCCACAAAGCAAGAGTTTAATCATCTCTCAGGAAGTTTTTCTATCAGCCACTTCTCTGCAGTTTGATAAGCTCTGTTGCTTTGGAAAATCTTCAGACTTCCTGACAGGTCTGAAATTGGTCTATGAGAAGCATGGGTGGCCCTGAGGCCCCCCCATCCCTCAGATGCCCCACAAGTCATGCTAATGTCCTAGTTGCTTTCTCATCCCATCCTTGGCTCCCTGTGAAGTCCACCAGTGGGGAAAACAAGCAAGTCTGTACATGAGTGCCCAAATTCAGAGAGGGCAGCTGTGGAGGATGCTGCGGGACTGAGCTTGAGAAAGTGTGTTGGGAAAGATAATACCATTACTTCCCCATTACACAGCAAAATTACCTGGCCTAAATATTAGTGAATCTACCCTAGCAGTGACTAAATAATGTGTTTTAAAAGATTTTTTTTTTCTCAGAGAGATATGAAAAGAGCAATTTAAAATTGCTTCTATTTCTTTGTATAGTAATCTGAAAACATCAATGGTCAAACTCAGCATGACTGGATTTAAAAGCAGCCTGAGTAGTAAGAAGTTATTTTATCTCCAGCTCTTTCTTAATGGGGGTCTGTGGTGGTGAAACCCTGCACTGTGCAGTCTCCCTCTCCTTGGGTACCTCTGGAGCCCCCCTGTCTCCAGGTGAAGGCTGCCCAGAGTGCTTAGGGGTCTTTCCCAGCCTAGCCAAGTTTATACACCCAAGGACCCAGCAAGGGGGTTAGATTTAATTTTCTGTTACTTGCTGAAAGCAAAAAAGGCTTTAAAAACTCAATAGTATCTATCACTACAGAAGGAATGCTTACACTAGCTGTCTTCTCTGACCTGCATCTCCTCAGCAAGTTGGACAGGTGAACATTTCTGAGTAGTGTCTGTCTTCTGCAGAGAAAGCACAGCATGGGTTGGGGTGTCATCACCTCTTGCCAGCCAGGGAGATTTCAGTGCTCAGCTGAACAGAGTTGCCTCTAGGACTGCAGGATCAGATTATCACAGCTTTGTGCTCCTCATCTCTTCTCCTCTCTGAGGGACAAGAAGGTTATTTAGCTTATCATCATCATGGCTTCATCCCTTGGCTGCTTGCTCTTTAGGCATCACCCTTTTCTATAGCTACTTTGGGGTCACAGTCACAGTGAAGCAGAGAAGCTTCACAGCTCAATGCCATTTCTACTCAGACCTGCACAAAGTTTAGCTGAACATGAATGCCAAGAGGTGGATTTGGATCTGCTGGCCAAGATTTTGAACATTTGATGTAATGTTTGCTCTGCAAAGAAACTCCTCTGATATAAACTGAGTAAAGTATCCAGTCTGTCTGAGTGTAACTGGACACATTCTCTGCACAAGCTGTGTTAAGCTTTGCCTTAGAGTCTAACAGCTCTTAATGTCTCTACTAAGCTTTCCTGTTGAATGTTTGCACCATTTCAGGAGAAATAGGGATTATTTAACTGAAATAGCTTTGATAGATTTGAGAGCTCCAAAGATCAGCTGATTTACAAAGGGAAAAGAGAGCATTTAAAACCAAAGGAAGGGTTATTCTTTATTTGAAGACAGCTTAGAAATGATTTAACAGGGTTAACTTTAGAGAGAAATATCTTGGAGTCCTCTAGGAGACATATTCTTGCAAGATTGCCAGCTAGTTTATAGCTGAGATTCCTCATTCTCCGTGGGGGTAATTACTGCAGCTGGGTTGGAAAGGCTTCAGTATTAAAACAGCAGTCAATGAGCTACTGAACACAGGCTCAAATCCACAAGGAGATTCCCAAAGCCTGAGCTGATTAGAGCAGAATAAATCTTGGACCGGCTTGCCTGTCCCTTCCTCAATGTCTCTCACTGAGGGGTTATGGTATGAAATGGGGCAGGCTGGTGTGAGTGTGCCGTGCATTTTATCTGAGAAATGAGCTTGCCTTTTTCTGGGAGATTGCCTGAAAGAGCCACTTAAAGTGAAAGCCTGAGGTAAGGAGTTCATGAGTAATATCTAATAGCAACATATTAAGTAAAACCAAAAACCTTCCAATCCTCCAACTTTTCTTTATCCATCAACCATGAATATTCTGAGTTGGAGGGGGCTCACAAGTATCACCAAGTCCAGCTCCTGGCCCAGCACACAACAACCCCAACAATGACACCATGTGCCTGAGAGCACTGTCCAAAGACCTCTTGAATGCTGTCAGGCTTGGTGCAGCGAGCACTTCCCTGGGGAGCCTGATCCAGCATCTGAGCCCTGTTTGAAAAACCTGTCTGAGGAGCCAAGTGAAGTTTTTGAGCAATGTTTTCTGGGCAGTTGCTTGTCTTCAGTAAATGCAGAATAAAATCCACATACTTTGAGGCCTGTCAGTGCTTCTGCAGTCTGAATGAGTGCATGAGAAGCTCTCACTCCTCTGCAGGGTTTACCCAGTTCAGTCTTTCCTGCCCTGTGGAATGAGGGTCTGGAGGGTGCTCCCAGGTTCCTGGGCTGCTGGTGAGCTGTGGTTTTTCTCCAGATTGTTTCACAAGGAGCTGCTCCATCACTCTGCCCCTGCTCCCAGTCACATCCTCTTGTTGTGACTTCCCCAGCCCATCACCTCTCTTGTTGACAGCAGGACCAGGAATTCCTGATCCAGGCAAAGAGGTATTTTCTGCTTCCTTTGGCTTTGGTGGAGCTGTGCAGTGGGTTAAAAGGAAAATGAGGGAGCACTTCTGAGTTACTGCATTACATGGGATTTGAACTCACAACACTCCAAACATAGAGCTGTAAGTCACAAAAAGTATCATCAAACTGGAGACACAAGAACAGTTTGTCTGGATCTTTTTGAAGCCTATTTGGAGATTTTTTTCTTGGGAACATTGGTGACTTCTGCCATTTCCAGCTCTCCCTGGCAGGTTCCAAACTGTCCTGTGACTACAGGACGTGCTTTGCCAAGGAGCCCTTTTCTTAGGGACTGTTTGAATTTTAAAAACATTGTTCCTTGAACAACAAGAAACACAGGTCCAGTGTGAATCAATAAATGTTTCTGACAGAAGCAGCATGCTGACCAGTTGGGAGCTTGGAGGGTGCCTGTCTGTGCTCCTCCTGCTGCTGGTCTGGTGAAGCAGGAAGGATTTATAGCCTGATGTGTTCTGAGAGACTGTTTCAACATCCTCACTTGAATTTCCCATCCCTGGCCCAATGAAAAGGCACTTTCCAGGTCTGAGGTTGTTGGGTACATTTTCAGCAAAGCCCTGTGCAGACTCTGGAGCCAGACCAGCAGCTGGGACTAACAGCAGGGCTCTAGCAGTGTTAAGAGGCTTACTTGAGCTTTTGGCTGGTGAACAGCTCATTCCCTTAGTCTTACTGTGGGATCAGGGAGCAAGTCATAACAAATACCTGTGTTTGAACCACCACTTGTTTTCAAAAGCTGGAGCAATTGTGATGATTTGAAGTTGTTGACTGGTGGAACCCAGGGCAATCATTGTAGAAAGGAAAGGGTTTTTTACCTCTTAGGCTTTTGGAAAAGCTGGCAGTGCAGTGTGTGTCAGGATATCTGCCATTTTTATTCTTCTGTTGTAAGGTTTGGTGAGGTCTTGCAGGGTTAGGTCAGGTTTAGGATCTTGTAGCTAGTGAGGTTTTGGTCCTTTCCTTGAACTGCAATTTCAGCTGTCAGGGAGCATTGGACAGAGGAGCCTTTTTATTGCTTTTATCAGAGGCTTTTGGATGGCAGCATGCCAGAAGTCATGCTGCAGAAATGCTGCTGATGAGGTGGGTCTGATGGCTTCCTGTTGGGATGGGGCTGCAGCCCTGGTCCTTCTTGCCAGGGCTGCTGGAGGTGCCTTTCCATGGCTCTGCTATTGAGGCTGTTCTTCCCTTAGTAAGCAATAAAAGTCTCCCAGAAAAGGAAACTTGCTCATGTCACATCTCAGGGCTTATCATGATTCTGGAGAAATATCTCAGTCAGTGCAGCTCTTGTTGCACTGGGCTAATTTCTATGAGCACCTTTATTTACAGGCATGTTTAGATGTTTGGTTTCTACTTTTAGTTTGTTTTTTTTTCCCTTAAAAAAATTCCCAAGGTCTCAGCTACGCTCTGATGCTCCATGAGAACATTTTTGAACTCTTAGAAATGTTTACTGAACAGGAAAATAATTTCTTACCCAGTTCCAACTCTGCCTGGAGCTCTATGGAGGCATTGCCTGTGCCTCCTGGAACAACTTCACCTCCTGGAAACAACGCCTGTGAAACCCATTTTTTTTTTTTTCCTTTTCTTTTCTTTTTTTTTCTTTTTTTTTTTTTTTTTTTTTTTTTTTTTTAATCTTCAGCCCTGTCATCCGGCTTTGTGAACTGTAGGCATGATGTTTCCTATCATTTTAAAAGAGGCTGTTCATTGAAAGATATAAAAGCATAAACAAAAAGTTCATGTTTGTTGGCACAGTTTTTAAATGCAGACATCTGGGTTAGAGATGTGAGAAAATTGTAAAGAATTTGAAAGGTTCAAAGGCTCATGTTATTAAAGTTTTAATAATCTCCTTTTCTGCCTAGCCTCAACCCCCTGCTAGTCTTTGAATCTTGAAGGAAAATGCCGTCTGAACAAGATTATAGTTAATTAGGGTAGGATCTTCTCTTTGAAAGCCTGTAGGAAGCTGTCCTGCCTTTTTATTTTTCAGACTAGAATGAGCTGTGTGTAGGAGGAGATACATGGCAAAAAGCACTTGAGTGCAGTGTTTTAATTTAAAGACTCCAGGGGCTCTGTTAAGTTTCTATAATACAGATGATGGTATTTTCACAATCACTTTGTTATGTAATCCCCAGAGAAATAATTCACCTGAGGTGAAATTCACACCTTGTAGAGGGGCCAGGGAGGGCTGGCAATAAACACGAGTCCATACACACACTATAGGCACAGGAGCCTATACAAACACACCTATAGACACTTGCACCTATGGACACACAGCCCCCCTGACACACGTGCAGTGGAAGTGGAAGTGTAGTGTAGTGGAAGGTTCTCTGCTCATGGCAGGGGATTTGGAACTAGATCTTTAAGGTCCCTTCCAATACAAACCATCCTAGGATTCTGTGACCATAGCTGCAGGTATGCAGTGGGCAAAGGGATTTGGTGGCTCTGCTGGCCCTGCAGTGGTGCTGTGTGTGCTTCTTGTGGCAGAAACCAACCTCAATGTGCTCCTGAAGTTTTACAGGTGTCCTGTCTGGTGTGTCCCCAGCAGTGCCAGTGGAGAGCCCAGAGCATCTGCTCATGGCTGATGTGCTTTCATAGGATCTGCATCCATCTCACCCATCCCCTGCACTGCAGGCTTTTGTGGCCCCTTCTCCAAAGAGTTTAACCCTCTGCTGCTGCAATGGGACACACAGGTGCTGCTGCCACCGTGGGTGACATGCAGGGCATGGCTGCTTGGTTGAACTCACTGAATTTTAGGAGTACGAAAAAACCAGGCTGGACCCTGCATCGTGTCCCTCAGCCTGCAGGAACAGCACAGTGCTGGTGCTGTCTCCAATACTCCTGTGGTCAGGACTCCCAGCTAACCCACACAGAGCCTGGGTGCTGCCAGTGCTTCTTCACAGCCTCAGCCATGGCAAAGCACAGGCAGGGCTGGGGATGACGATTCATTTTAGAAAAGGAAAAGTATCTTTTTTTCTTTTTCCTGAGTTTGCTATAAAAAATAAAGCCAGTTATATTTCTGGTCTATTTTGTTTTCAGTGCTTGCAAGATGTCCTGAGGGAGCTTTTTTTTTTTTTTTAAATAGGGCGTTAAGTACCGTAATTTCCCTAACATAACAATTCCATATTTATTTCACTTTCTTTTTCTTTACACTCAGTGGCTTATAATAGCAGTGCTTTTCCTCATCTCCTCCTGTCTCTCTAGTCTGCTAACAACCCAATTAGTGAGTGCCCAGAGCATGAAGCATTCCTGGCCTTGCTGCTGTTACAGCCAGTCATTAACTAGGTGGAGAAGGTCTAAAAAACACTGGAAAAAAAAAAGTAAATTCGTTTTTTAGAAGTTAGTTGAGCTTTACAGCACTAAAATAGAAAAGGTAGTAAAAGAAGAGGGGGGAGGGAGTAAGCACGTTGCCAAAATACTAAGTCAATTAACTTAGGTGAAGGGCCAGGATTTGCTGGTGTAGCCTGGAGTCTGGGATTGCTCTCACCAGTAAAACACTTCCAGAAGGTCCAAAGAGCAGCTATGCTGCTTTTTATTTTTTCACTTTAATTTTTCCCCCAAGGGTTTTACATATTCAGGCCTTAAACCCCAAGGTTAACGAAGTTATTTTTCTGTTTTTCTGGACATCACTCTATCTTGGATGCTTTATACTCCACTATTTGGAATTTTTTCCATGCTCTATTTGCTTGAAAATTATTTACTGACTTTTAAAGAAAGTTCTTTGGCCTTAAGAGCATGAAATCAAAGGCTCAAGAGTCTCACAAGCAGTGTTCCTGGTCTTCTGAGCCTTTATTTGGGTGCCCAGATACAACTTTTTTCATGTGAGATCACCACCAGCACTTCAATTCAGCAGCCTCATGCAGCAGGGAGCAGTGCCAGGTGAGTGGCAGTGAAGGGACAGCAGAGAGCAGTGCCTGGCTCTGGACATCCCCGGGAGATGCTGTCCTGGGAGTGAGCAGAACCTAGAGCACCAAGCCCACTGCTCATGGTGCTTTTGGGGACACCCAGAGTGGGGGGAACACCAAGCAAGCAGGTCAGGGCCCCATTGCACTGAGCCTTTACCAACTCAGCAGTGGAACTGGACCATCATCCAGTTTGCACCTCGTTGTCCTGCAGGTAAGCTCTCATACAGAGAGCTCTGAAGGGAAACTGCTAAGAAATTCAGGGCTGGAGTCAATAATTGCTTAACATAAAGCACCACAAAGAGACCAGGTTAGCTAAATTCGCACTTTTCCAACAAAAGGCTGGATCACTCTCCCTAATCGTAAACCCTCCCATGCCCGAGGGATATTCCCACCTGAACCTCCCAAAGCAGCAGAGCCCTCGAGTGCCCTGCCTTCAGCTATCCGACCTTTGAATGAGCGGATGGCATGGAGCCCAGAAGTAGAAAGACCTGTTTGCACTGATTATCCTAGGTGTCATTAGCAGGATTCTTTACAAACAACTCCTTCCTTTGAAAGGCAGACATCCCCTTGCCTGAGAAGAATAACAGCAAGCACTGGCTGTCGGATTTTTCCTTCCTTTGCTGTGACCTCTCCAAAACTTGGCATCTCTTTGAGCTGGCTGCTCTCAGAAAAAAAACCCTGAATTTTCTGTGTTGACCTGCTCCGTTTTCAGTTTTCTCCCAATGGTTTTGGTGAGATGGTCTGTGAAATAAAATTGAAAAGACTCTATTGTCAGAAAGATTCCGTGACCCAAAGGTGGCAAGCACCTTCTAAATGAATGCCTGAAGGCAAGTGAAGCAGCCATTGGGAAAGCCTTTAGCGGAAATTTGTATTCGGAAGTTCTGATATGGGGAAGCTGTAGAAATGCAATGGTGATAACTGCATTTGTCAGGCAGCTCCTTTTGAAAAGTGCTAGTACACATGGTTGCTGTTCAGAAAAACAGAGGTGAGTGTGATGTTCTGTAGCCTTCAGCTTTGCCCTTGGCATGGGATTATCCCTTGGGAAGGATATGGCATACCATTAAGTTTCTCTTTGTAAAGGTAATGAGGAATAATGTCTCTTGAAGTCTTGCAGAAAAGGTTATAAAACCTATTGACATGTATTTTTTTCTTCACTTATTACAGCTTGGTTTATGCGATAAATGAAATTCCTACAGAAGAAAGCCTAATGTTGGCACATAGTAGGGGATGAGGTAACAGGATGAAAAGCAGCAAGTAAACATATACACCATTTTTGCCAGTTTAAAACAGAATCTAGAATTATTACCAAATGCTGGAAAACTCATCCCAAGTTTTCCTTTACTATGTAATATTTGCACTATAACAGATTGACAAGTGTATCTTCATTTCCCATTGTAGACTCTACATTGGCCAGTGGATAATCACAGAATCACAGAATATTCAGAGTTGGAAGGGACCCATAATGATCATCAAGTCCAACTTAGTCCTGCACAGGACACCAAGAATCACACCATGTGCCTGAGAGCATTGCCAAATTTTTCCTGAACTCTGTGCTGTGACCACTTCCCTGGGGAGCCTGTTCCAGTGCCCAGCCACCATCTGGGATAAGAATATTCTCCTAATATTCCAACCTAAACTTTCCCTGACACAACTTGAGGCCATTCCCTCGTGTCCTGTCACTGGTCACCACAGAGAAGAGACCAGGCTTCCCCTCATAAGGAAGATGTTAGTGCAATGGGATCTCCCCTCAGTCTCCTCTGCAGGCTGAACAGATCAAGTGATCTCAGCTGCTCCTCACACAGCTTCCTCTCCTGTCCTTTCACCATCTTTCCTCTCCTCCTTTGGATGCTCTCTCACAGCTTTACATCCTCCCTTCACTGTGGCACCCAGAACTGCCCCAGCCCTCGAGGTGAGGCTGCCCCAGAGCAGAGCAGAGCAGGACAATCCCTCCCTTGCCTGGCTGTGCTGATGCCCCCAGGACAGGGTTGGCCCTCCTGGCTGCCAGGGCACTGCTGGCTCATGTTCAACTTGCCATGGACCAGCACCCCCAGGTACTTTTCTGTGGCACTGCTCACCAGCCTCTCATTCCCAAGAGACTGGTCTGATATTCCCAACACTTAGAGCAATGCTGGTGCCATAATTTGTGTAGTAGCAATAGTGTGGGTCACATCTGCACAAGTTTCTGAATTAGTTCAATTCCAATTATTGTGTGTCTCTCTGTATGACTGCAGTTACAGCAATATGTTCTGCAGTACTGCCTACAGATTGGAGATATAAACAGGATCTGTTGGTTTAAGCACATTAGTGTGACACACTTTATCTGTCTATAAAGGAATAAAGCCTAAGGCATAACTTGGCAAAATAGGTACACTGTCTCAATACTTACCAGTATCATTCTATTAAATTAAGGAATGTGCTTCTGCCTTGTATCACACAGAGATAATTTAAGAAAGATTCAGTTCTTTCTTTGTGACATTTAGAACTCAAGTAGTGAAAGACAATAAGAGAGTCATCTGGGGTTTTCTTGCAGTAAACACAAGTTAGATTTTAATAGTACTTGATATATATAAAAAATTAAATATAGGCCAAAGAACACATTCAAGTTGTGTACATTTCATAGCAATTATTTATTTAATATTATTATTAATTCATCAGTCAAATGACAGGAAAAGTCAGTCCAGTAACCTGCTAACTTCTGTATGTGGGAAACAACAAAGCTGAGGAAATTTACCTTCATCAGATGAACAAAAAGCAGGTTCAAAAGGCAGAAAGTATTCTTATAGTGGTCATTAAAAATTGCTAGGTGATGAAACTTTGGGAAGAAATGTATGTGACAAAATTCCGTAGTTCACTAACAAGGATTATACAACATGATTTCTCATAGGAAGTGAAAATGGGAATGCTGAGGTGTGTTCAAGACCTGGTCTGCAGTTGGAGGCAGACAATGTTAAGGAAAGGAAATAATTAACCATGAGAGGCACCAAGTGGTTTAATAATTGTTATTCCAAGAATGAAAGTATCAGTACAAATAGGACCGGAAGGGAAAGTTGGATAAACACAACTGGGGAATATGCTGTGTACTGAGCTGATGGGGCTACACACAGGAAAGATCCATTTGCTGTTTGATTTGTTGGGTAAAAGAGAGATAATGCTGGAAAAAAAGATAGGAGCAAACCATGAGTAAACAGGACCCTGGGATGAAATGTTCCCTTTACAACAATTTTTAATGTATGGTGCTTGCTCATCTCAACCAGCTGTCCCCAAATGACAAGTTGATGTGGAATGGGCCATCCTGCCCCAGCCCTATATTCACTTCAGCTTTGCTCCCCAGCAGGCTGCAAAATCTACCAGGAGCAAAGATCCAGGTTCCTGACACCTCTGCATTAGGCTGATGCTCAGTGCATGGGAGTGCTCCTTTCTAACTTTGTTTTGCAGCTGCTCTAACAGCAATAAGGAATATCTGCCCCATCCTGGGTACAGGGAAGGGCTACTCCAGAGGAAGGAAATAATTTTGTACAAAGGGGAAGCAAAACTAGGCTTAGCTTGCAATAAATTCAGATTAATTTCTAACTAAATTTGGAAATTAAACTTTACTATCTGAAACTGGCTGGTAAATAACCAGATGTCTTTTTTAGGTAGTTAACCATCCTTTTTAATGAAGTTTTTCTGCCTCTGAATCTGGCTAATGGGACAGTGGAGAGCAACATGAAAATTTGGAGAAGACCACAAAGCAGATGGAACTTTCCAATTCTCTGCAACATTTCCTATTCTATTGACTTTTCAGTTCAGTTTTTCTGAATGTCTTGTGGTTTTTTTTCTAAATGTCTTATTTTATCTTAAGAGTCTCTCATTCTGGTGCTGGGCTTTCCAGTAGGTCCTGAAACTGTCACAGATGGGCAAAATGCCATGTCTTTAGAAAGACTCCAGGATCCTGGCTTTCTGTAACTGAATGATGCAGAAAGTCCTTCATTGTCTTGAGCCAGCTCAGATGAACAATTGCTCTTCATCCTGTGCCTCACCTCATGCTATCCCAGGCAGCCAAGGAGCCCCTGCTCAGCAGCTGAAGCTGCACAGGGATAAGGATTTACTGAAAATCCAGAGAGTTTAGCAACAGAGATCTGTGCCAGAGGAGTTTCTTCAGCATTGTTTGTGAGTTGTTTTGGGAAAGTCATTTCAGGCTCTGCTATTTCAGCAGTCTTCTGCTTTTCTCTCCTTTGGCACCATCACTTTCTCTGTTTTATTTTTTTCTGCTCCTTTTTGTTGGTATTAGTAAAGAAGAAACTGTCTCCTGGTTTTAAGTTTGAGATGGGTTTAATGGTATATTCATGAGCCACCCATTGGTGAAACTGTAGTCCAGGGTTCAGTTACATAGAGTGTGAACTCTATTAACTTCAGTGCCATTTCTCTGATGTCAACATCTGAGGACCTCCCTCTAATTCCATTGAGCAAAAGCTAGCACATGCAAAGCTGGTTTTCTTCTTTTTATTTTTTTAAAACAAAACCCCTTGCTGGCAAAGTGCATCTATTGAACCATTATTGGAAAAATGCAGTTATTGTGGTCTCACAGTAACAGCAATAATAAGGCTGTGGTGAGAGCTTGGGGTTCACTGGCAATGCCAAAAATGCAAGAGGCATATCCCATGCTCACAGGAGCTCTGTTCCTACATCAGCACCCAGGTGAGGACTCCGTGCCCTGGGCAGAGGTGGGTGCTGGAGCTGAGGGGTGCAGATGTGTCTGTCCTGGGGGAGGGTGAGCAGCTCTGGCCCGTGAGCAGATGGTGATAGTGTGAACAGCCCGGCAGCGCGGCCGCTCCTCGCAGCAGCTCTCACAGTGCAGCCCCAGCAGCAGGCATTGTTCTCCCTGGTGCAGGGCTCTGTTCCATCAACAAGCAACAATCCTTTCCCTGCTGCAGCCCAGCTCCACGCTATCACACCGCTCCTTGGGTAACCACAGCGGTTTGACACAGCGCGGCTCCCACGGCGAGCTGTGCTGCACATTTCTGGGCACTTCCTTGGAAAGGGCCTGTGGACATCTGGTCTGAATCTCCCTCCCATTCACATCCACATCCCCTGCCACTTCCCCAGACAATAAATAACTCCTGGGGTTGATACTGCACGCAAGGCTGGACCTCGTGGCTGGTTTGTCCTTCCTCGGTGGCCGGTGCGGATGGCAGCGCGTGCCTCTGCAGGGAGGAGCGGGCAGGGGAGGGCAGCCAAGGGAGTGCATTGTTCCTCTCTGCAGGGCTTTGAAAGGCATCTCCTCTTCCTTTCCACTCTGGTGGCAAGAGGAACCTGCCCACCACTTCTTGTGCAGACATACAGCACCAGTTTTGGGGATGCTGTTACTGCTTTAGGTCCAGTTCACCCAGCTGGGTCCTGATTGATGCTGTGGCAGATAATGACTCTCCATGCAGCTTTTGGTAAGGGAGAGGCCCTGTCAGAGCCAGATAGACAGGACAGATGTGGGGCTTGCCTTTCTTGAACCAATCCATCACACTTCTAATTGCTTATCCTTCGGTGACGGGCTGTCACATTTGTTAAAGAAAACCTAGAAGAGAATGTATTAACTCTTCCCCTCCTACTTTTTGTGGTTTTGTGGGAAGACTGAAGGAAAGTTAGGTCAGAGAAGCAGATTGTTTAACATTTGTATTAGGATGTGTGGCTTCTGTTGTAATGCTGTCAGCCCTGTAGCTGGAGGATCTCACATTTCCTGGATGTGAAATAGCATCTAAGCATTACAAAACTTGGCTTGTCACCTCTTCCCTTTTCCTCTAGCTCCATCTCCCATGGGTTGTAGTAAAAGCAGATGAGAAAGAGATGGTATAGCTGGGAATTCTTTTAACAAAGGAGAAAAGGGCCACTGAGGCCAGTACAGGTTGTGTTCTGGTGCCAGCAAAATCTGTGCCAGCAAGGAGAAACATGCTGGATGCTGGGGAGGGGAAGGACAGGAGCCAGCAGGAAGGCAGGGATGAGAGCAGAACATCCCTTTTAATTCTGTGTTTGCCCTTCAGGAGCAGGGACCTGGCCCAGCTGACAGCAGGGCTGAACAGCAACAAGAAGGGCTACTGAAAGTTGTCAGATTTGTTGCCCTTTCTCCCTTCCAAACACAGTTTCTCCCCACCAGAGACTTCATCCTGAGAGCCTTCTGCTCAAAACCATTGCTCTGCTCCACCACACAAACTGCTCCTGAGTATGGGTGGTGTTTTTCTGGTAGAGCACTTCCAGTGCTTCACTTGTTTCTGTTGGCCAAACAATGCTTTCCTCTTCCACAGTTAATTCTGTGGTGCAGGTACAAAATCTATTGTCTTGAGGAAGACCTCCCAGACTGAAAACATTTTTGTCAGATTTATGGAGCATGAGAAATCATCCTTACAAGAGTGATGAAGGCTGCTGCTGCAGGACTTCCCTCACAACCCTTCTCACTCCCCAGCAACATCTCTGCCTTGAAAACAAAGAAATGTTTAGTAAACTCAGAGAAGTATTCAGAAAGTTCTGTGTGGAGAGATGAAGGGTCAGGGCTTTACAGTGAATAAAGTGCAATTCATTTGAGCTTTGGTTTTGGCCAAGGAGAAACTGTGCTGCTGTGAAGAGTGTGGTCAGGCAAGGTCAGATTAATGTCATTCAAAAGCAGTGTGGGGATGCTATACCCTCAGTGTCTGGCATGTGGATAAATTGTGTCACCAGTTTAATCTTCATAATAAGTATGCGTTTGTTCTCAAAAAAGATCAGTGGCTGACTGGTGGCATGGCAACAGCCCATGACACTGCCATCTAGGAGACTTGGGTTTGGGGGAGGTGAAGGGGAATGTTGCCTCTAGGAAATTAAAAATTAGAACTACAGCCTGCTTAGCAAATGTCTGACTACGCCCTTGTACTGTACCACAGTGCATCACAAGGAAACAGTTCTTACTTAAATGTCAAATAGCAACTTCTTTTTCCTGATGGGTTTTATAGGTCAATGGAAAAAATCCAGCAGCTAGATGATGTTTTTTGGTTTAATTTTTTTAAAAAGACATTTTATTTTAATGGGAATATACTGTGTTCAGTGATTCTTCTGAAAAAAAAAAAAAAAAAAAACCAAAACAAAACCCGAAAACAAACAAACAAACAAACAAACAAAACCCCAAACCAGAAGATGTTTCCATTCCATGCTGGATTTAGGTACATAGTTTCTCATCAGAGAAGTCTGAAGAAAGAGAACACATTTGGGATATGAACTCTGCTTTGCTGGATGAATGGAGATGCTTGCCATGCCTTTCTTAGTCTACTCATGACAAGTGCTGTCTTTTGATGAAAATATTTCTTCCCTAGTTCTTTCTTATGCCATTCAGGTTCTTTCTCAGCCTTTGTGTTGCTAGATGGTCCAAGTGCCTCTCATCCCCTCTTGTAAGATGCTCTCCAGTTTTTCTCTCATTTTAGTAATCTTCCTCCTCCAGTTTTAGATTACTTCCTCCAGTAATCCAGCACAAGTTCTGGGCACACTGGGCTGTGGTCACCTGAGAAAACTAAACAGAGCAAGGGATTATTCCAAAGATACCCACACGATTTACAGTCCTCATGGCTTTTGCCTGTATTAATTATCACTCTCCCAGGCAATACTTGGACTTGGTTTTGGAATCAGCAAAGGCTGGGGGCCATTCCTAAAATTGAGTTTGGCTTTTTTGACCAGATGGGAGGGTATAGAGGTTTAGACAAGCTCTGTGCTGTGCTGCATGGCCCCCCATCATGTTTTCTTTTAGCAGCACACACACAGCCTTGGTGACCAAAACTGGTCAGGATCTTCTTTGATGAGGTCCAGCCTGTGACTGGCATTTATTGATTTCAGGAATACTTTCCATCCTGTGGTGGAAATACTTAATTCTAGGTGACATTTGCCTTTTCAAGTGGTCAGGCCACATTGCAGGATGCATGGCTAACACAAGTTCCTGCTCCTGATTTCTTA
Source organism: Erithacus rubecula (assembly GCF_903797595.1). NCBI lineage: Eukaryota > Metazoa > Chordata > Aves > Passeriformes > Muscicapidae > Erithacus > Erithacus rubecula. The sequence goes on along the minus strand of NC_136689.1, from coordinate 14,961,145 downwards.
AATGCACACCCTTTTACCTTGAATAGTAAAATTTCCCTCCATGTTTATTGTTTCTGAAGACTATTTGGCTCTTGTTAGGTAAAATTCTGCTGCTTGTCAGTAAGGGCAAGGATGCACAACCTCAGTCATCAGAAAGTTTCATTAGGCATTCTTTTGTGTCAAAATTGTTAAAGATATAAAAAGGATTGATACTGACTCTTTCGAAACTCTGCCAGTGATTTTCTTCCTTTCAGCTCAACCCATTGTCACCTCCCTTTTAGCCAATTCCGTAACTACTTTGCAAATTCTTATCTTAATCCTCACTTTTTCTGCTTGAACTAATAGTTTCCATCTGGCAGTGTACCAAATGCTTTGTTCTAGTCCATATAAATGACATCTTCCCATAGTTCCTTTGTCTGTAAAATCAGATAAGAACTTCATGGTAGACAATCAGAAGCTGCCTTTATTAGGGTTATGTTGCATTTTCTTCCAGTTTTAGTTTGTTTCTATGTTTTCTTTCCCTCAAAACATTTCCAAACCAGGGATTTATTCCAGAGAGACTGGAATATATTTATAGCACACATAGCCTGTTTTTTCAGCCTGCAAGATCATAGGTTTTCAACTCAGGTTGTCTCAAATTAGAGGCAATGAAAATCTGCTGCTAAGTTCCACCCCAGCACTACTAAGGGCAAGATATTGATTTTCATATACCTGAAATACATCTCATTGCTTCTATTCAACTTGCAAGCTCATTGCAGAATGAATTCTGGCTTGTGTTTCCAGCCTGACAATTCCTCCCTGGGACTCATGAAGAGCTTATCCTGTGAGTAAATGTCAAGAACTAGTGATGGGAGGCCCAGAATACCACCCACTAATCACTTCTGCACCTCATTATACTTTCCAAGTTAGACAGAACAAATTAGACTGTCAATATTTGCATTTTCTCTCGGACTGCCCGTGGAGCAGATCTCAGCCAATGCAGGGAGATGGGGAGGCACACACATGTGACAGCAAACCACCAGCACAACCTGGCACTGGTGAGTTTGTAGAACCTGTGGCACCTTTCCTATATTTCAGATGATCAGCAGAAGTAACCATAAACTAGATTCTATTTAATTCTTTGAACCAAGTTCAGTTTAATACAAAGCACAGGGTTTGATGGGATATCTCTGCCTGCACCACCATACTAATTTCAGGGACAAGGTAGCTGTCTGCTTTTGGCATGAAGGACATAGAAGTTATTCTGGTTCAAAAAACATGATCTAACAAATGTCACTGCAAATTAAAGCAACCACAGTGGAAAAGATGCAAACCTATTCCATGGATATTACATTACTCTAACAGCTATCTCCAGCAATGAAGAGAAGATTCCCTCTGGGTGGATGGAGTTTACATTCAGGAGTTATGAACACCAATTAAAATTCTGTAAGTATGCTCATTATTTTTCAGTTTCTGATCTGAAAAGGCATGTGCTGCCAATAATGACTAAACTAATACTACTTCAGTTACCTCTCTGTTTTCTCTCTTCTGAAGACATCAGGGTACAAAAGGCGTGCTAAGCCACTTTCCTTTATACCGTTTATTTTCTTTTTGCTGTCTTACTTCTTTTAATTTTTAATTATGAAAGCAGGATTCATTCCAGCAAGGGTCTCTGAACCTGGGGAGAGAGTGGGGATGCCTGCAGGCCCCTTCTGCTCCATCTAAAAAGACTACAAAGGAAAACAAATTTGTGGGTTCCACACAATGATGTCCCTATGTGAAATTTCTGAAGGGTTCTGCTCCTCCTCTAAAACCTTCTAGGGGCTCTCAGGCTGAAAAGGGACTGTGAACTCCAGCTCAAGAGTAAGGCTTTGTTCACAGAGCTCTCAGCTCCTTTCTGTATGCTTATTTATTTATACAATCTCCCTTATCTTTTCTTGTGTGCCTTGCCATTTCCTTAAGCTCACATCTCTGCTTCTTGACCTATTCAACTTCTTTCTTTCATGACGTCAGTGCATTTTCACATTCTCCTTCAGTCTGTCCCAGAATAAAGCCCAAGTTTTCTACTGTATGCTTTCTGAGCGATTTCCTGTGTGTGAGTCCTGTTTTGGTTTCAAGAAGGAAAGGAGCTCTGTGTCATGGATGGTTTCAATAACTCATGCAGATGCACTGGGCAGCAGGGCTGGGAACCTCCCTGAAGGGTCTGTGCCCCAAAGGAGCCTCCTGCTCTGCTTAGCCCTGAGCCATCCCTCTCCTGAAATGGTGGGTGCCATCCCATATCCACTGTGTGGGTGTTTGTGGTGTGGAACTGGTGTGAGCACATTTGTCAGACTCAGGTCTCAGATGTGGGGCAGGGAAAGCTCTGAGCCAGCCCCTCGCCTTGCAGCTCCTCATGAGCCTGAGGAGCACCAGTGCCCTGCTCCAGGCTGGAGACCAGCAGGATGCTTTGGTTCCCTGCTGCACCTGAGGGGTCTGAAAGGCTGCAGCCCATGTCTGTGGAGTGGCACAGATTCACATGTATCTGTTATGTGGCCCCAACAGACTGAATGTCTACTCAGTCACTCAGGATGCTGCAAGGAGACTGAGGCTCTTTAAAAAAGCCTTGGTCCATAAGGCATTTGGGGGACCCAGGTATTTTATAGACATGCTTTATTGAAATGTGAAAGACTAGAACATATCTTGATTTTAATTCCTTAATTTCACCTTGACAGATGACAGGATTTTGACTTCTCACCTCATACCATCTGCTTAATAGTGTGCAGAAAACTCTTGACTGTCCTTCCAGATGGCATGCAGCTCCCATCCCCCAAATAAAGTCCAGCAGCATTAATATTTTAGTACTTAATTTTTCTTTTAGCAATTTAGGTCTGCCATACAAACTGCTTGCTTTGATCACTTGGAAAAAAATACTGATAAAATAAATTAAAGGAGAAGTCTTGACTTAAGTTTAAAAACAACTTCCTTCTCATTAGGCTTTCCACGGGAACCATGTATCATATTTATTTAAGCGTTGAAGAAAATATTTAGCCTATTCACAAAGGTTAAATAATCAGCTGATAAGATTTGTAGCTAAAGTATGTTTAAATGTACTCATTAAACATAGTATGTGTTAGGCAATTTTTCAAAAGCTCTGCTGCTATATGTAAACCATTAGGAAGTGGAAAAGAAAAAGTCAGAAGGAACGAAAGCATTCCTTGTGAACAAATACAGTTGTGCATTGTATAGACTGCAGCTAGCAAGAGTCAAAAAGTCAGAATAACAAGACCCAGAAGAAGGCTATAATGATACAATTTATTCTTCAGAGAAACCAACAGAACTAACCCCAGCATTTTGCTCTAAAAAAGGACTACATGTTTTAGCTCACCTTGTAATTTATGTCTATAATAATTGGAGTGGGATGGTTAAATGTAACTTAGAAAAGGCTCAAAGCCTGTGGAAACAAACATTTCTTGCTGAGCTGAATTTACTTTCCAGCTCTGTCAGAGAAAGTATTTTTTGTCTGATCGGTTTTACTGGTGCACAGAATGATTCCATACTAGGTTTGGGTAAAAGTAAAAAGTTACTTTTGTTTTATAAATAAAAAGATGACCTTTTAGAAACTGACTGGAGTTTGTTTTCTATAATATTTTCCCCTTGATTTGAAGTTCCACTTTAAGCAGAAGCCAAAAATATCAATCACCTTATCTGAAAGCATGGGACAAAAAAAGTTGTCTTTTTGCTTAAACAAACCTTTTCCTTTGAAGACTCACAGCCTGGTCTTTGAGATGATGTGAATGACATCTCTGAGCAAACAAGTCACTTTTTAAATACAGACAGCAAACTTGAGAACCAAGATCATGAGAGGGAGCAGATAACATCTGGGGGGTTTGTATTAGGATTGGATTCTGCTGCTTTTATTCACAAATAGTCTTGCTGTTTGGTCATTCCTTTGGGCCTGTGCCTTACAGTGGAGAATAAATGGCAGTGGGACCAAGCAAGAGTTAGGCTGCTGCTCCTTAGGTGTGCAGCAGGACTTAGTGACAGAACATTGTAGTAAGAATTAAAGGATCAGTGAAATATAAAGAAAACAAGTAGTTGATATGCTGTTTGTGTTCCAGTTTGGGAGTTAATGTGGAGTTGCCTGTTTTTCTATTTTGGCACAGATGTGAGAGAGGAACAGCTGATCAGGGCTTTTTCTTTTGGAAATCTTATGCCAGAGCTTTTTTTCCTTGGTCATGCAAGTGGCTGTGTTTATTGTGTCACCAATACAGTACACATTTGTTTTTAGGGTAAGAATATGCACGAGCAATAGGTTATGTGTGAGGTCTTATTGCTGGGGACACTATGTCTGGACATGGGCTGAGGCATGGAAGCAAGTGGCTCTCTCTCCCCTGGGATATACCTGCTGCTTTGTTTTGCTGTTTGATGCTGTTTGATGCATATCTCTTACAGGCTTCAGGTTTTTGGAAGAAAGTATGATATGGAGTGGGTTGTGGACTTGGTGCAGCATAAAAAGACAGTCCCAGGCTGCAGGCACATGGACACTGCAGCAAGGCTCTGCTAATAATACCTGGAAGGAATTAATAAATCTGTCCTGAAAAAATTATAACTCAGAGTGGGATGAGACATACAGGCAGCATGGGTGATCATTGTTAAACCTCAGCAATGCTGTTGTGTCTGTTAGGTTCTCTGCAGGAGGGAGGAGGGACTCCTGGATCACCTTTGTCCATGAGCCTGGCAAGATAACATCATCTAGCATAGCAGAGTTCAATGAACCCTTTTATTGCCTGGCTGGGGAGGTGCATGTGGACTTTTTCTAAGAGCAAAAGCGTTTCTTCAACTCATGGGTTTTGTTTGCTTTTGAAAATCATTATTTGCCAGCCTTGGTGACCTTTTTTCAGCATTGCACCAGTGTTGTGACGTTACTCAGAGAACCAGAAGGGACAAGTGCTGCCTGTGCCTTACCCTGACACAGCTGCTCCTCATGGATTTCACCACTGCTTGAAGGCCCTCTGCAGGGAAAAAGAGTTACTGGGGAGGTTTCATAGTATTTTACAGCACAGGGATCAACCATGGTAAACTGGCTGTCTCATGAACCTGCTTCCTCACCCAGCCTTTAATGACCTTCAGACCCACTCTGATTCACAGGTCATAAATGCTTCAGTACCCTGGCAGCTCTTGGACATTGGAAGGCCCTCAACATACTCAAGGCAAAATAACAGGGAATTATGTATACACCATATGCACACACACATAAATAAACAACATTTTAAATACCAAGTATAGATCAGAAGTTTGCAAAGCTGGGGCTAGAACTCAGATGGTTGATGTGAGAGGGGCTATACCTAATATTAATCTAATTGCCATGTGTTGCCTGAGAAAATGCGTTCAGCTCAATAGCTGAATGACTTGGATTTGGCACTGCACAAAATTTTGTCTTTCTGTCTGAAGATTAAAAAGGTTTTCTTAACCAAAAACTGTGCATTTTCCAGTACAACCAAGCTATTAGGTTTTCAAGAGTTCAGGTTTTTTTGTCAAGGGCTCAAACACCTCAGTAAAAAGCAGAAACATGGCAAAAAAAGTCCAGTTTTGTTGAAGACAATTTTTCATTGGTAAAAAGGCTAGAGAAAAATCTCCACACAAGCTTACACTATGTATGGGCTGTGACATTTAAATGTTGTTATTTCACTGACACCATTCTAATGATAGCTGTTTCATGGACACCTACCATACAGAAAGAAAACTATTTAGAATTACTTTCTGTCCAAGCTCTTTGGACAGGCCCAGTGAGACACCTGAACACATGCTTAACTTCTTGGCACTGGAGCAATGCCATTGACTTTGGTGGTGTAGCTCATGTGCTTAGGCTTAAGTGTGTGCTGGAAAACAAGAGATTAGAGTGACTGAGATCAGAACTGCAGCAATGAAAAGCCCCCTGTGTTTGCAGTCAAAGCTGGAGTGGAACACAGGGCTAAGACAATACTGCTAGGAAGAGGCTGGGTTTTTATTTAATCTATATTTTTCACCTAGTTTTTGAGGAGACACTCTTGCCATCACTGACCTACATGAAAAAGGCAGCCTCCTAAACCTACAAAATTCCAGTGTGTACTTCAGAGAAAGTAAAGTGTTAAACCAGAATTTACAGTGAATATCCCCTCTCCCTTTCCCCCACTTTCTCCTCTGTTCTTTTTGACATCTGAGAGGACCAACCACAACTGCATACCATTTATAGATTTGCCTGATTAAAACCAGTTTTCCCTATAGGTCATATCATGTAGAAGACACAAGGTTTTTGTCAAGAGACCCGCTACTGGCAGAAACTGTTTTGCTGCTATTGCTAGTAGAAATTAGTAACTAGATCCATGTCCTGTTTTTTATGCCAGCTTTACAATTATACTGTTTCAGTGGTAAGCCAGATATTTGGGCCAAGGGTAATTTAGAAATTCTATATCTCTATTCAGTTTTGCTTTTTATGTTCATCTTTAGTGCAGCTATGTCTCCTTGCAACATATAATCTTCCTGCATTTTCCTCCCTTACTGTGGTTTCTGTGACCCACGGTCACAATATAACAAATGCATTTTATTCAGCACAGCTTTGTGAAACCATAGGAAACAATTATTGGCTTTAAGGAGAATTATTTTCTTGTTCTTTATGTCTCTGTCCTCAGATAATTATGCACAGCTCACACTGTGCTGTATGACTGGTGGGGCAGGGTTTGTCCCTTCAGTTCAGAAATACTTTTGCTTTCCTGCCATTTCTGTCATTTCAAGGGCTCTGTGGAGCCTATTTGACTTTCCTGAATGCAGTTTTTTATAACCTATGAGACTGTGGTTGGCTGGGTTATCCTTCTAGTGTGGTAATGGTCTCTACAGTCTTTACTTGGACTGTGATTACACAAAGTACATATTTGTCCTTTTCAGCCTCTATATGCTGTGGATGTCCTGAGCTAATGGTATCTCTGAGATGTGGTTTTTTGAGCACTAGTGTGTCCATTATGCTGTGTTTGCTTCCTGCAATGGAACATACAGCCAAAAACACAACTTGCCCTTTTTCCTCAGCACAAGCTTTCCCTTCTGCCCTCTATCTATCTATCTATCTATCTATCTATCTATCTATCTATCTATCTATCTATCTATCTATCTATCATGTTCTTGTTTCTTTGCTTATTCTGTATGTCTTTTTTTCTTTTCTTGTTTGTTTTATGTTCTTTGACCTCTGGAGAACAGACTCTGACAAGCATTGGTTTCAGCTGAGGATCTTCCAAACCTTATGGATTTTAGATTAATAATTTCTCCTATTGTCTATAAAAAACTGAAGATACATTCATTGTTGACCAGATTTCTTTGAAACCTACCTGGAAACCCCAGCTCCCACCATCTCAAATGTGTCACCACAGCCAAACACCATAACCACTTCCCATGCTGAAAAATGATTTTATTCTTGGAACTCCAAAAGAACTGCTTGAGGAGCCTTTTCATTTTCAGCTGTCTTTCTGTTTCTGTTGGGAATGATAGTCCTGGTGGAGGATGCACAGCACTGTACAAATAGTCATCATGTATAGTGTTCTGGGGTGGTAAGCATGAGAAAATAAAAAGTGGGGTCACATGTCCCCATGCCTCTGCAGGATCATGGTTTGGGTGCACATGTCCTTGCACCATGGCTCAGTGTCAGGGCACACTGTGCCTCCTCCCCAGACAGATGTTTCCTATTTCTGGAGTCTCAACATTATGGCTTTTTTGATTGTCTTTTCACATTCAGATTTATTTTTGTTCCTGATAAACATAACTAACCATTTTCATAAGTTATTTAGTGCCACTGATGGGATGCCTCCATGTGTGTGCCCATGAATGAGTATGGATATGCAGCTGTAGGGTTTGTATCAGGAATGTGCTTGGCACATGGGCATGGAATAAATCTTGAAGTAATTTTCACCACAGGAATTGGTGAATGAATGACTTCCTTTTTTTCAGTGGCTAAATGTATATGCAAAGCATATTTGACAAAGCAGTTTTGAAATACACCCCCTAGTAAACATGGCAGCTTTCTGTTTGCCTCTTCTTCCTTCTGCCGTGCAAATGGTCCCAGGATTTCCACCCTCACAACATGAGGACACACAGACCAGACACAGCTGGGAAATATAATCTTTAGCAATTTTCTGTTATACCTTCTTCATCACAGCTCCCAGCTGCTCCAGCTTTCCACTTCTTCTTTCAATCAAAGGGGTCAATAGTTACTTGTCCTTTCTGCAAATTAATCTGTTTACTGGGGTTCAGCATCATTTCCCTGTCTTCCATATTCATCTGAGCTACCAGTGAGTCACACAGTGAATCATCTTCACATGAGGTGGATTCTACAGGGAGCTGAGCATCAGCCCCTGGACCTCACTCCTCGAGGAAGGAGAGGCTTTGAGACACAGGAATGTTCTCCCTGGCAGGGCTTCTGCAGGCCTGGCCCAGGAAGGTCTGTGTGTTCTAGAAATGTTTGCTCAGAAGACATTATCACCCCAGGTCCAGGGAAGATTTTTCAAATAACCTGGAATATTGTCTCTAGACAACTTCTGGGGTGTTGTCCATCACCAGGTTATTGTTTCTTTTTATAGATTTTGTTCTTCTGGCTCCTAGCTAATAGACAATAAAGTCTACTGTGCACTGTCTGCTGCCTACAGGTTTCCATTTGCAGTGTGCTCCCTTTGCTCCTACGTACCTGGTGTCAGTATTTTGGCATGTACCTTTCCCAAGGGGTGGGTTGGTGGAGGGGAACCAAACCACTGCTTTTTCAGCTACACATTTCTCAGTTTACATGCCCTGCCTTTATATCAGCCTCAAACTATTTGTTCAGGCCTTAGCTTAGATTCTCAATGGCTGATTTATTTTTCCAGAATAACTGCAGTGCTTTAGATAGCAACAAGACCCAATGCACATAAGAGCTCTTTCTCTTCCATACAGCCAGGATGATAGTGGACAGTTTGTTTAATTTTTGCTGTACAAAGCTGTTAACATGAAGGCTGTTCTGGCAGAGGTAAACTGGAGGGGAGTCCATCCCTTTAATTCCATGGCATTTTAGGATAAATTTGATTTCTCAGGGAAAAAAACATTATATGCATACTCCATAAGCATTGAGTCAGTGAGAAGACAGCAACCAGTAAAAATCTGACTGCTCTGTTACACCCTGAAATTCTTTTCTCATAGAGGAATTTCTGTCAGAATTATAAGTAAAGAATATATATCTGAGCATTTTTTTTTATTCTTAGTGACATTTAAGCTGCTATCCTTTGGAGTAGTTTTATCCCCTCCAGGGTCAGAGCTCTGTTCTAACATCAGAAAAAATAATAGTTTGTAACATGCAAAATCTATGCTGTATGTGTTGGCCACAAAGTTGGGAATATAGTGTGTTCCAAGGAAACACTTAAAGCTTCCAACTGTTTTTGCTAATTCTGGAGAATTTGAGGAGGCTGAGTTGGGAAACTGGCTGAACCATTAATTGATATCCAAGTTCAGATGATGTGTTATAGGGAGGTTGATGCTTTCAGTATGTCATTTCCCATTAGTCTTTTTTTTTTTTTTTCACTGTTGTTCTTTCTTATCGTCCTAGTTTTTCCTGAGCTTCCCCACCCATCACTAAGGCAAGCAGAGTTAAGCATCTGATTTGACCTGAGCAGCTCTGCTCTGCCTTTTCAACTCATGACTGATCAAACCAAATCTGCAATCTCTGGCACAGACCACAAAGGCTGGCTGGGGTCTGAGGAGTTGCAGTAACTACTGTCAAGTGTCTGCCTGACCCCTGTGATTTTACCCCTCCCCTTCTGATAAGAACATGCATCTTCAGATCAAAGACCCTGCAGGATTTTTATGGGAAGTCAGCTAGAGGCATGTAGGCTGGTTTGGAATACTGTGAAAGCTCTGGACACTTTGTGGAGGACAGGCCTCTGCAAAAATGTGTCTGTCTGTGCTGATGAATCCTGAAAACCAGCTTTCTCTGCTAGCATCATAAGGCTGCAGCATGGAAAGAGCCAAATTAGGAGAAGGGATAAGGAAGCACACCACCACTAAAATGCACAGCTGTGTTGCTGTGTCCTCTTTACCCTCCCTCTCTGTCAGACCTTCCAGCAGGGTCTGGTGGTGTTTCCTCTTGTCTTGGAAAGGGCAGCACTCTGCTCTGGCAGCAGCATCTTTTTTCTGAGTGACCCAGCCATGGTCATGTCCCATGGAGGTGACAGAGGGGACTGGGGCTGGCATCCCACTGGGCTGGGAATGCTGAAATGGGCTTGTTCAAAACGAGGGGAAGGTAGAGCAGACCATGGCCTGCCCAGCATAGGGTTTGGCTGCTGTGCTGTAACACCAGCAGTGCCCAGCTCCAGGGACAGCTCCAGTGTCCAGGGAACTGCAGCAGTGACAGATGGAGCTGTAAACTGAGGCTGCTTCAAGCACAGCTACAGCGCAATGTATTCCTCCTGTAATCCTCCCACACGTCTTTCAGACCCCAGGAAATTCACTGAAAGAATTTATGACTATTATTTCCAGTTATTTTACTAGAAAGGAAAGAAATCTCAACCCCAAACCAAATTTGCATCTACAATGGTTGGTTTTATAGGTACCACCATATGGTTGAACTACATTTTGCCTCACTGAGCAGTGGTTTTTTCCTTCTCTTAAAAAAAAAAGTATAATATTTTCTTTCTAAAGGTAGCAGGAATTACCTGCAATGTAAATTGCCTTCTTGTCTGCTCAGGGGACCAGCAAAAATTTGATTGCTTCACAGAGGTCATTTTCTTGCAGAGGCAGAGTGGAGCTGTAGCCAGTAAATTTGAGGATACCCTAGGGGTGGTCCTTTAAGCCAGGTATGGATCTGATGTGGTAGACCCTTGCACAAGTTGCACTGTATTCTTACACCTAGCTAAAAATTGTAATGAAAATGAAAAAACAACCCAAACTGTGTGCAATTTTCAGTGAGAACCAGGCCTCTGATCATCTGTTTGTGCAAACACAGCCTTGGGGAACTGCAATGGGGAACTGCTGCCCTTGCTCCATGGCTGTTGGGCAGGACAGCTAGTGGCACTGTTCTGGTGAAATGTGGGTTTGACGTGTGAGAAACAGAGGCACTGCTGGACAACAGAACAGATATCTGAGCTAGAATTCATCTTCTTCAGCTCAGATGGATGTTAGGAACTTATGGCAGAGTGCTGAAAAGGGCTACCTGTCCTTGTGTTTGGTGCTTGCCCTAAACCCTCGTTGGTCTGGTGCATCGTCTCTCCATCCCCTTCCTGAGCCTCCCTCCTGTCCTCTCCCTGTCCTCATGACCTCCTGTTTAGATCAGCTGTCAGCTGCCATTTTGAAAAGAAAAGCAGCTCTCAGAGCTTTCATACTGATAACACAGTGTGGGCTGTGATGAAGTAATTTCCTTCAGTATTTATTTTTATTTTTTTGGCTGAATTATTTTTAATGCTTGCTGCTTTGTCCATTCAATAAGTGCATTCTTTTAACCCGTTCTTCTCATTCTGTCCCTGTGTCTTCATTTTTTACATTGTGCTTAAACAACATTAACTTAACCCACATGCCCCTGGGGAGAGTATTCTGCAGAGCCTTCCCTCTCTGCTCCAAAGCATAGCTACAAATACAGTTGGTCCCGCTCTTTGTGGAAAACACATCCTGCTATCCTCAGCAGCAGACATTTAACCAGATACTTCACCCCAATCATAATGGGTTATTTATTGGCCACAGAGAAAGGGTTATTTTCTGGGACTCCAGATAAGGCTGGGGCCAGGAAACAGCTTGCAGTTGTCTCTGCAAATTCATCTAGTCTCTACCATAGTGTTTTGCTATTTCCTCCCTCGTTATCTTCAGAGCAGAGGCCGTCAGGAAGGGGCAGGCTGGCGAGGGCAGCTCAGCCTCCCCGAAAAGGACTTTTCCCACATCCTCCTGATCCTGTGAGGACAGCAAGCCAGGCTCTGGCAGCCCCTCTGTCCCTCTCTGGCAACACATGAAGAAAGTTGTCCTGTTTTCCCCACTCAGCCGAGAGAGCTCTAAGAGCTTTCTAATCAGCTCACTGTCAGCCTGTTTCCTCTCATCATTTAAAATGAGACCGCGCTGAGTTTACAGCTGCCAAAGCTTTTGCTTGGATTCAAAACACCGAGTGTTGGAGAGGCAGATTGTAACTAACAGGGCAGATTTCTCAGGAGGCAGCACCCAGGGAACACGAGCCTTTTCTTCTTCACAAAAATACTCAAAGTGGATGAGAAATCATCACCCTGGCTAACAATTTTTACTTGCAATTGCTCTCTTTGAAAGCTGGCTGCTTATTTTTCTCCCAGTGGTGGGATGTGTGCCCTTGTAAGTGAGATGAAGTCTGTGCAAATAGGTGAAATTCCCATGAGAGGTGAGTGGTGTTGGCTTTTGGTTTTATTTATGCATGTGCAGGAGGCTGCAGGTTTCTCCTGCTCGCTGGGGTATCAGTACTCAAGGCACACACTTCTGCTTCTGCTGCTCAAATGTGGGCACTGGCAGGGCTGAGTGATACCTCTTTGCTATGAAAGTTCCAACTTTTTACACAGGTGCCCAGCTTGCCTTTGAACATAATAAAAGCTAGGCAAAAGTCTTAAAAAAAAAAAAAATAACCTGCTTGGGACCGCTTGTTTTGGTGTCAGTCTAATTTTTCATAGAGTCTGCACCTCTCTTTTTCAAAGCAGGCTTCCAAAACAGTGACAAATAGGAATGTGCAAAATCACCAACACAATGTGCAAATCACCAGCATTTAAAAAAGATGGCAGAAGTTAGTTAACACTAATGCAAGCATGTTCTCATTACACCAGCACATTCATCATCTATGACAGATTTCTTTCTAGCTGGAATGACACAATTACGCATTTTGGAGACACTTAGGATTTCTCTCCTATTCTTGCTAAAAGCAGTTCACCACCCTAACTGGACCCTTTAGGGTTTGCTTTTAGGGAAGGTAGGAGAGACATGCTCTTGTTGTGTGCAATGACATTATTCCAAACACATTCTGCTCATGCTATATTCAAGTGGAAAAAAATTCCTTTCTGCTGGTATGTCATTGACATTTAGCATCAGTCATTGGACACATTAGATCTTATGTGTTCTGAATTTCATGAAAATCAAAGTGATATTAGTTTTCTTGAAAGTGTTGGACAGCTTCAAACACAGAACTTGCACTATATGTACAACATATAATTGTAAACCTGAGGTTTACACAAGGAAATTTTGCTGCTGAAAATACACCCTGACATAACCAGTCCATTTTTTATGGCACTCTCCTTTTACCTTACTTTAGATGTCTGAAAAACATAATATCTATATTAACATGTATTTTAAAGTAATGATACCAACATTAATAGGACAAATTATGATGCAATATTTAGACTTCATTAGTTTCTTTAAAGTATTTCTTTCACATTACAAAATTTCATTTAGGAAAACTGGTTCTTTTTTTTTGATGAGGGTTAATTCCCCTCCACCTATGGTTACTGAGTTTACCATGTAAAAAGAAACAGCCATTCTTTTTAACACCAGCCTACCTACAGAATCAGCAAATTAGTTTAATTTCTTCTGGTGCTAGAAATACATAAGCTTTAATCATGAATCAGATACACACCCTCTGAAATATGTTAACTCATCAAAGCAAAGGGCCCACTAGCTTTAAAAGAGAAGCCTTATTATACGTGGTATATAATAGCTGATATTTATGTTATATAGTTTGGTTTCAGTTATGGGGTTTGATGTGTATATACATGTGTTTGATGTGTGTATATGCATATACACTGGTTTCAATCCAGGTGTAATGCTGACCTACAAGAGGTTGGGTTGGGCCACCTGAAGTTCTCTTTCAGCCTTCTCTAGATGTATGAGGAAATAAGATGAGTGCTCTGCTTATAGAAATTCTTCACAGATTTTATATTTTCACAATCTTGTTAAAGACTTGAGTTTATTCAGGTTAATTTTTGACAGTGACTATTCCATGGAGTAAAGGGATTATGCTTTATTGTACTGTCCTTTTGTTGCATTACAAAGGAAGCTAGAATGGGTAACCTGGGAGGATGCACAGACATTGAACATTGAGTGAAGTGAGAAGAGCCAAAGCCCAGATGGAAATGAATCTGGCCAGGAATGCTAAAAACAGAAAGAGCTCCTTTCAGAGGGTGACACAAGGCAGCCTGCAGAGAAGGTGGGCCCAGTGCTGAATGAGGTGGTTACACATGACCTGGTTACACAGCAAATGGCAAAGGCCAAAGTGCTGAGAGCCTTCTTGCCTCAGGTGGCAACCATGGCAAATGTCACTGCAGGGCTACTCTTGATAATCTCTGATCATGGCACTGGAGAAACACTCAAAGACTGGAGGAAAGCAAATGTCCTGGCTCTCTTCAAGAACATGGCAAGAAGGACCCAGAGAACAGCAGGCCAGTCAGCCTCTCCTCAATCCCTGGGAAGGTGGTGTAGAAGTTCATCCTGGAAACCATTTCCAGGCATATTTGGGAGAAGAAATCCTAAGAAGCAGTCAGCATCAAGGGGAAGTCATGTTTGGCCAACCTTAATGAGTTCTAGAGTGAAATGAATGGTCTGGTGAATGAGAGGAGAGCAATGGGTGCTGTCTAGCTGGGCTTCAGGCCCTGTTGATGCAGGGGCTGATTAAGTGGAGAACTGGATTGAGAACTGGCTGGGTCCAGAGGGTGATTACTGGCATGAAGTCTGCTTGGAAGCTAAGAACTGGCACTGTACCCCAGAAGACAGCACTGCATCTGGTCCTGTTTCACATTTTCTCTAATGATCTGGATGATGGGCCAGAGTGCACCCTCAGAAAATTTGCTGATGACACAGACCTAGAAGGAGGTTTTTTCTATTGCAGAGGGTGGTGCTGCCATCCAGAGGGACCACAACAGACTGGAAAACTGTGCTGTAAGAAACCTCATGAAATTATTGGTGCATAAGCACCAAATCTCTCACTTGGGGAGAAACAATCCCAGGTGCCAATATATGCTGAGGGCCACCTTGATGGAAAGCAGTTTGGCAGGAAAGGAGCTGGTGGTGCAGGCAGATACCAAGCTGAATTTGAGTGAGCAAGGTGCCTTTGCAGCAGAATAGGCCAGTGGTGGTGTCCTGAGCTGCAGGTTGATCCTTCCACTCTGCTCTGCACTGCTGAGTCCACACCTGGAGTGCTGTGTCCAGTTCTGTGCTCCTCAGAACAGAAAAGACATGGACACGCTGAGACAGTCCAATGAAAGGCCACAAAAATGAGTAAAGGACTAGAGGATTTAATCTCTGAGGAAAAGATGGGGGACCTGGAGCTGTTTCATCTGGAGATAACTGAGTGTGTGTAATCTTATTAACAGGTTTAAATACCTGAAGGGAGAGTGCAAAGAAGATGGAGCCAGACTCTTTTCAGTGGTGCTCAGTGACAGGTTCAGAGGGAATGGGCACTGGCTGAAACACCAGAGGTCCCCTCTGAACATCAGGAAAATTGTCCACAGTGGGGATGATTGAGTACCAGCACAGGTTTCCCAGGGAGGCAGTGGAGCCTTCATCCTTGGAGACACAGTCCTGGGCAGCTGGCTGTAGCTGGCCCTGTTTGAGCAAGGGTTCTGGACCAGATGGCCTCCAGAGGTCCCATCCAACCTCAAACATCCTGTGATCTTGTGCTTATATTTAATTTGAAACCCTTGCTCTTATTTGATTTTTCTGTGATCACTGTGTCAGGAAAACCCTTTATTCACATTTTGCAAAAGTGCAGCAAAACATTGTCCATCCTGTCCCACTTTGTGCATAGAAGAGAGTAGGATTTACTTGTGCCATGCATGTATTTTCTATTTTTAAAAATCTGGCCCATTGTTTTGCTTCTACAGCAAATCACCAGAGTGTCTGAGCCCATCTGCTTTCAAGAATCTTTATTGTTCCTCTGGGAACAATAAACAACGTGCTACCAAGAGCCCATGAAGCTGGATTGCAGTTTTCATGCATTTCTGTTCACAAACAAACAAGTAACTGAAGTGTTTGTGTGCAGAAGTGTTGCTCAGGTGTTTGCCTGGATATGTTGGGTGTGTCTGCATTTCCTGTGCCGGGCAGGGAATGGGATTCTAACATAACCTTACACCTTTCAGAGACATCCCCTCTCCACATCCCAGGCTTTGGCATTTGTAATTTCCCTGCTGGCCCTATTAGGCTGGAAAGAAACTCCTTTGTGTTCTTTCCTGTGTCTAAAGAAGAGCAATGAATCTGGTGAAGGGTCTGGATCACAAGTCTGATGAGAAGTGGCAGAGGAAACTGGAGGTATTTTCTGGAGAAAAGGAGGGTCAGGGAAGAGTTTATTGCTCTCTCCAACCACTTGTAGTGAGATGGGATCAGTCTCTTTTCTCAGGTAACAAGTGACAGGACCAGACTAAATGACCTCAAGTTGCACCAGGGGAGGTTTAGATTGGATGTTAGGGAAAAATTCTTCACAGAAAGGGTTGTCAAGCAGTGGAATAGGCTGTCCAAGGAAATGGTTGAGTCACCATCCCTGGAGGTATTTAAAAGACATGTAGTAGTTGGCACTTGGGGAAAAGGTTCAGTGGTGAACTGGGCACTCTGGCTAATGGTTGGAATCAATGAACTTCAAGATCTTCTCTGACCTACATGGGTCTGTGATTCCCTCTGACATCTGGAGGTCCAAGTCACTGCTCCTGGCAGGTCTTCCCTGCTCCATTTGGCTCTGCCATCTCCAGAAAACCACCCTGTTTTTGCCAGCCTCACTCAAATGATCTTGAGCTAACTTAAGGTGAGAATTTATTTCACTGAGGGGGATTCACATCACAAGCAAAAGATCAGAAGCCCAAAAATGCAATTACAATCCAAGTCCAGGCTTAACTCCCAAACTGCCTGGTGCTGCTCACCTGTGGTTTCTGGGGTCCATCCCAGCTACCCAGACTAACAGCAGGTGGGTTCAGAGGGCTCCTTCCTCCCTACCCCCTGCCAGATACTGAATGAATGAAATCAGCCACATGATCTAAGGGACTGTGGACTACCAAATGCTGAGGGTTTTTTTAGTACCACACGCTGTTTAACCTCAGTGATTGATGGATGTGGGGAATAGATGGGACTGCTGCTGAGGATCAACACCCTCAGGCCCTCAATTAAGGCATCTGAAGTCACAATAAATTTTTCCAGGCAAGCAAAATGAGAGACAAGTAGTTCCCAGTAGTTCCAAACAAATCAAATGCTCTTTATCAGCCACATAGTAACTTTTCTTTATGTATCACAAGGAAGCAGAAATAGTTCAAACCCGTGAAACAGTTTCCAAGTGTCTGTAGTTACCTGAGAGTCTTTGACCGGGTTCAGTGGGGAATGCCAAGAAACTGTTTGTAATGTTGCCAGCCACGAACATGGGAGCAGCTCTGCGGGCACAAACTGAAATGTGACCTAATCAGAGAGCTGCGGGAGAAGCAGGGTGATTAAAAGGAGGCACATTGGATGTGACGGACATCAATGCAGGCAGGAAAGGAAAAGGAGATCAACAGTCTCCTCAAGCTTGCTGAAAATTAGTCCTGCCCAGCTGAATACTGGTGTGAATGCACTAGTGAGTTCTGAAATGAGATGAAAAGTTTATGTCAAAATAATGCAACAAATTCCAGCCCCAAGTGGATGTAGGAACACAAGTTCTGCACTGTGCCTGAGGCCCTGATCCTGTGGATGATTACATGCATGAAAAAGCCCAGTGAATGCAGGTCTATTCATGCATGCACAAACATTCACAGGATTGGGGTTTTATTGTGCATCCCCTGCAATCTACTGGATGGTACAGACTGAACTGTGGCCCGTGTTTTCTCAGGAATAGTTAGAAAACTAAACAAAACACATAACAAACCTGAGGCACATTTCACATCTGAGTCACTGAAAGTTTGTATAGTAAACACATGTATTCAAAACTGGACAAGTTTATTTTCCACAAGGCAAGCTGGTTTTGTAATTTTTTTTCAGCCTATAAGGAAAGGGGAGAAATTCCTCCCCCTCTTCTCTGTCCATACATTTCCCTTGTTTGTGAGTCTTTAGAAGGCTATGAAGCTGCACCAGGAGCAAACAAGAACTTTCTTTAATGAATAAATATTTACAGCTGCCAACTTGGATACCTAAGGCTGAGGCTGATTTCTTTGAATCATGCACAGGAAGCTCTCAGGACTTGATCCTGCTGGGGCTGAAACGTGTCCTGCAGCAGCAGCTGCTCCTCATAAGGCATGTCTGAAATCCTGAGCAGGACCTCGGAGCACTCTGACAGAACTGGGTTGGCCTATTAGTGCTGCATAATTCAAACCATTCTACGTGTGCCATCAGAATGCATCTGTTTAACTCTACTTGGTGTCCTTCCTGTAATTCTTGTAATTCCTTGATGTAAAACTTCTCACTTGTTTGGCCAGTGCTTTCCTGAGGCCAAAGGTTGACCCCTAAAGCATGAGCCAGCAGAGGTGAATCCCTTGCTATGGGGCTGATTGTGAGGCTGCAGTACCAGTGATTCCTCAACTGGGCAGCTGGGAAAATGCCAAAGTATGTCAGGGATCTTCCTGATGCCCTTGGTCAATTCTGCTTCTTGGGTAAGAGATTAGAGATGTAGGGGCTTAAGAAAATAGTATTTTTTTGAGGTAGAACAAAAGTTGCACAAATTAAGAACTTAAAATATGAGTGTGATATGATGCTGCTGGCAATAAATAGAACAGAAGATAATTTGGCAAGTCCAAAATTGTAATGTAATATGTCCCCAAGTGAGGCATATTTGTAAGCTTACTGGAATGCCATTATCTGAGGAGCCCTCCTTTTTATTTATGGTCTTGACTCGCCACACTACATAATTTAAGGTCTCATTGAGCTGTGTAAAGGGCATGGGATCAGCATTCACAAGTCATGAGATAACTTCTCAGCTTCTTCAGTGAGTGACCCTATTAGCCAACCCTGCCACTTCACTCTGTCCACGCTCTGCTCCTCAAGGACCAGGGTGAGGGCTGGGTCCAGCTGTGGGCTGTTCTGTTGGCAAGGAACTTTATTTCAGCTCCCAGTGCTATGATGGCAAACAGCTTCTGCAGTGTGTTTCCTGCAGATGAGTTTCCAGTATCTCTGGACTCTCTAGATCTCAAGCCTGGGATGGGATCTGGGAATATAATGCACAAAACTGCCTAGGCACAGAAATCAGAATGGAAAACATGAGAGGGCTGCGTGCCTCTGCTGGGGCAGTCCTCTCCACGAGAACTAGTTACACCAGTCTGGAGGGTCTTGTTTCATTGCTTTTTTCTGCTATTTTTTTCTCTTTAGTACAAGTTGAGTTGCTCAATACTTTAAGCAACAAAGATTTATGGAGAAAATAGATATTGTCCTGATTCCTTATGAGAGAAAGTATCACCATAAATTTATTTCCATCTTTACTTTCCAGCTACCTCTTCTTTTCTGTGCACTCAGGAGTTTTGGCTGTGGCTCAGAAGCCCAGTCCTGCTGCCACATAATAGCTCAGGGAGCCAGGAAGGATATCATCACCATGTGAAACTGAACTCATAGAGAGCTGGAAAAGCCTTCTGGCTCCTAACATTCCTGGAATGGGGTTCCAGGGCTTACACTGGAAGCAGCCTGCTGCAGTCAAGCTGTGCATGGTGCCACCAAATGCCTCCTTGTCCATCCCCTGGGTGCCATGCCATGGCCACACACATCTCCATTTCACTGCTGCTCTTTCTCTCCTTTCCTTGTCAATGCTGGCATAAGGGAAGGTGCCACATCTGCCCCATCTCAGTGCCTTTACATCCCACCTCCCCACCAGCTCTGGCAGATGATGCCTTGCTGCTGGCACCAATCACACAGGATGAAAATCATGCTGAGAAGAGCAGATTCTCCCAGGTTATTACTGTGAATGTGTGTGGCCCTCTTTGCCTGCAGCACCTTGCTGCTCTCCTCTGCCCCCCTTCAGCCCTTCCCTGGGTGTTCGGTGCCTGTGGCCATGACCAGCCTGGTCTCTCTGTGGCAGGGCCATGTCCCTGCTGCAGCACAGCCCCTGAGCCATGTCAGGGCCACGCCTGGCTGAGTTTCCAATGCACCCCCAATTCATGCCTTTGTGACCAGCCTGGGGATTTCCACATGGATCTGCTGAAAATGTGGATTAAATCTTGACCCTGGCAGCTTCTGTCACTGAGAGAGCTCCAGGGCCAGCATACACTTGTGTGCACAGGAATAGAATTCTCTGTGGAGGTTCACGTTTGTTCTTTGTGGGCAGTTTAGAACAAGAATTCCTTCCCACTTTGACTTCAGAGGTGTGGATACAGCTCCCAGTGGTAGGTTCTCTACCCAGCCCTGTTTGCACTGAGGATGATGATCAGTATAAACTCTTGGTAGAGAAACACTCACAGATGACTTATTTCTCCAGTAGTTAAAGGAACGTGGTAGAACAGTTTGTTAACTGAAAAATCAGTCCAAACTTTAGAGCATGATAATTTAGTTCAGATGTACCTCTCAGATAATAAACACTGTTCTCCCACAACACAAAATACTTCCTGTTACATTTGTCACTGAAAAAACTTTCTTTAAGAAAGGGGGTAAACAACTAGGTCAGTCCAAAATGTGTAGTTAGAACTCCTTTAACTCTGAAGTGGCAGCTAAGTGGCCAAAATACTATAGGAACTAGAGAAAAGTGCTGCAAATCCCCTCTCACTCAGCAGGTTGTTACTATGGAGTGATACAACTTCAGGATACAAGACCAAATAAGAAAATAAAAAAGCCAGAAGAGAGTAATGTGAGCCAGCTTGTTCTGAGTATGAGACTGTATTCTGCTGTAACATCCTCTTCATGACATTCTCAATTGAAAAAAAAAATAAATTACACAGTACAGTTAATTTATTCAGAGTTTGTTTTTCCCAAGTGGAGTGACTGGCTCTCAGTGTGAGTTTCACAAAGGAAATGCTCCTTGGCCTTAAACCTGCTCCTTCCAAGGAAGTGTGCTTCAGCTAGATGCACAGACTGCCTTGTTCTGCAGTTATCAATTTTATTTTGTTTTTGGATGGTGTGCATGTGCTGCATTCTGGGAGAGGAGGCAGAGAAGCACACTTCACTTGGGGGTGGCTCTCCAGCCCTGCACAGGCAGAGGTGTCCAGGGGCAGGGGTGGCAGAGCTTTGGTGCATCTCCTGTGGTCCCCTGGGCCTTGGAGAAAAGTTCACCCTGACATGGTGCTCCTGGCTCACTCTCTTTCTTACTCACCCGTGCACCTGAGGCAATTGCTAAGATGAAATGTAGGCAGTAGCATTTGTTTTAAACACAAACCCAGACCCCAAATTCTCCCTGGCAAAATGGCCCTTTTCATTTTTAAGATAATACACATCAGAATGAAATGTAAGGTTAGCTTGGCTTTTTCTCATCTTAGGTACATATTCCCCTGCTCTCTGCCTACCCACCATGCCCAGTGTAGAAAACAAACCAGCTGTGCTGCCACTCTGATAGGCAGCAATCCAGGTTTGCCTCTGGGCAGATATTTACTGCTACATCTGGCTTTGCTTTGCCATACTGCTAACTTCCATTTTTCTACCTACATTTGTTTTGTTTTTATTAAATTTTCCCTCTGAATAGTCTAGTTTGTATTTCTAATGTCAGCAATTGCTTTTATCACAGATAATAACTTCCTCTGACAAAAGCTGTACCATCCTGCATACATTTAAAATCCATTTTATGGACAAATATTGAACTACAATATTTGGCCATGCATGCAATTGTATGTATTTATAGTAATCAAATTCTAAGGCATGTGAGCCAAGAAGTAAGCTGGTTGCCAATTTTCTTAATCATGTATTTAACTGACAACTTCTGCTAAAGCTTAATGAAGTTTACATTGTGATATTGTGATGTTTATGAAATAATTTATGTGGTATGCTTAAGCATTCTGTAAAAACAGCTATAAAACCCAAACTATTCCTTTAACTTGCCACAATAGGTAAAATCTGGAATCTCTAGAGAGAATAAGCATCTATTGATATATTGATTGGAGAAGGAAACTGGACACCTCAATTAGAGAAGACAGATTACTTCCTTTTTATTAAGTAAGACACAGAAATTGTACCTTGTCTCATTGACCATTACTGCCACAGGCTTCATGCAATTCATTTGCCCTTCAGGATCTTTGTGTCTCACATATGCAATCACAAAGGGACTGTGAGATGGAACAGGGCTATAAGAAATGTTGAGACCTGCTCTTGGAAGGTACCAGAAAAGGCTTTGTTTATCTATTTGGTAGATTTTACTTGGGAATTAAAGGTGACATAGTGATTTCTTCCTCTGGAATGAAACAAACTCGTCCAAAATGGTCTGGATCCACTTCACTAACTGGTGTTTTCTTCTCTGATGTGCTAAGTGAAGATAGGATAACCATAACACTCAGTTTAAATGTAGCTTCTGTTAGTACAGACAGCTCAGGACAACAAGGAACATTTAATTTTCTTTCTCTGTCTCCATTGCTGTAGATGAACAACTTCTTTGAGTCATTCACATGAGCCTGACTTGGCCCATATTTTTTTTGGCATCTGCAGTAAAATTCAGTGTCTTCCCTGATTCCACTGCATCAGGATGAGTTTTTCAGTGACAGCTATTTTCTGAGGTATTTAAATTACTATCTGGCCTCCTTGTACCCTCTGCAAAGTGATGTGGTCACCATGCCATCAGACAAAACTCACCTAGCACTGAGACTTTGCCTGGCTTTCCTGAGGTTAGGAATATGTTGCCTTGGCCTCCCTAGGCTACAGACATTTTCTACAGCATCTCATGCACAGCATGGGAATCCTAATGCATTTTGTGAGCTGACAGAACTTTGTCTGTCAGATCATGACATTTAGGAGATGCTTTGGCAGGCAGCTGTTAATGCTTGAGGGAGTCTATCTGCAGTCAACACATATCCTCTTAGTGTGTACCTGGCAAAGTTGAAGCTTGCAGCTTGAGAAATCAGTTTACCATTGCATTTTCTTCCCCCGGTATTGGTACAAACTGTGCCCTCTCCCATGTGCTTTTTTCATGCAGACATTTTTCACAGGCTTTCTTGGATCACCTCTGGAGACCTTCTTCACCTTTTTATCTGCTTTGCTCTTTTTTCAGATCAGGTTTTCTGAGAGCACCATGGTTGGTGAACTAGCTTAGCATGAATAATGGTCCCATTGGCT
The DNA here is from genome assembly GCF_903797595.1 of Erithacus rubecula. NCBI lineage: Eukaryota > Metazoa > Chordata > Aves > Passeriformes > Muscicapidae > Erithacus > Erithacus rubecula. The sequence continues at coordinate 14,938,060 of NC_136689.1, read as the reverse complement.
TTCAGGCTGAATCCTTTTGTTGACAGTATCTGTAGTGTCCATTGCTCTGGTAACTAACTCCTGGTTGTTATTCCAGCATTGTGCTCAGATCACCAGCAAACACTGGACCCGTTTGCTGCTGTGTGCCCTTCTTTGTGGACTCTGATCTTGAGCTTCACACAGTTTCATGCGAAGAACTGACAAGGGCAGCAATGTCTCCATTTTGCTGATGGTCTTGGGGAAATGGGAGCAGACTGCAGGTTGCTGCTTATCATCAGAGATCTCATGGGTCCCTCCCTGTGGTGGGGTCTGGATGGGAACAGCCTCTGTTTGCTTAGTTTTTGCTTAGCATAAATGTTTAATAGATCTTTCTGTAGAAAACATTTATTAATTAGAGGAGAAGCCAGAGATGGGCAGACTGGAAAAGATCAGAGCTCTTGAAAATGTTTTTCAATTTGAATCTGTCTGAAATTGGGCAAAATAAGTGGGTATGTGGGGCTAACCAGATGGTTTGTTTAGAGAAATTCTTCTTAGATGATTTTGAGCCTGGTAAAACCAGGAGGTGCTCTTTTCAAGACACCACTATTTCTAGCCTACACAAAATACCAAGACTTTGGCCACACCACTGCTTGGGCTTTTCCAGCCCTTATTACACTAGAATTCAAGCTAGAGCCTCTGTGTCACAACATAAGCAGTGGCAAGGACCCTTCTGGTTTATGTGTCTGAATAACAGCACATTCATTGAGTTGACCTAGGTACTGCCCTGTCCCCCAGGCTGTGTTGTGTTTGCTGATACATTTTCTCTAGCTCCAGGATAATGGAAAGATGTTCCTGAGGTCTGCAGGCAGCCAGGGAAAAATAAGTACTTAGAGAGAACAGAGTAGCAACTTCAGAGGATTGGAGTTACAGTAAATGTTTGAAATTTGCATTTTTAGTCTACCAACAAGGTTTTTGTTTTTTTTTTTTTTTTTTGTTTTTTTGTTTTTTTTTTTTTTTTTTTGTATTCTCAGAAATGTTTAGGCAGTTACGAGATATATTTACTGGCTATAAAGTTTACATTGCACTTAATCATTTGAGAGACACATTAGAAAATCTTGTGTCTTAGTCTTTTTTTTTTTTTTTTTCCCCAATGTGCAGAGACTTATCTTGTCTTACTTGGTTGCTTCTTGCCAAAGGGCCTTGAAACACCATCTCCTGGCACCTCAAGGAGTTTCTCATTTCATACAAAACTTATCACACTTGGAAATATCTGAGTGCATGAGTTTAAAATCAGATTTCCACAGTTGTGTGGCAGAGGGAACTCACAGGAGGACAGAAAGAGCCAGGAATATGACTGAAGCAGGATCACTTGGAATCCAGAGGGAATACTGGTGATATTTGCTCAGTTTTAAATTGAAGCCACTCTGATATAGCTTGTCTGTCAGTTGTGATACAAGTTTATATATTGTTTTAAAACCAGTTAATTTATTATACAGGTTGAAAATGCTTCAAGCCAAGTTTTCTTCATAATAGAAGCAAACTCTTGGCACATCCTAGCTGATGATGGCAAGGAGGTAAACCCTTTGTTTTGTTTTGTTTCTTGTCTTTTTGTTTTGCCTTGTCCCAAGAATATTTGAGCAGTTCAATTCACATCCCTAATGAGGAGTTAGCTTTCAAACATTTCTCTTCCTGTCTCAGACCATTGGTGCTCAGGAATTTGGAAAAAATTATGTACAGAAGAACAGAAATTCTGTTCTTTTTGTTACTTTTCTATGGCATTTTCACTCTGGGATTTGTGTTAACATTTTCCTGCCAGAATGCCCTGCTGAGCCTGTAAGAGCAAAGCTCCCAGGGTGGGCAGGGGTTTTGCTCCCTGAGCATTTGGAGGCACTCAAAGTGCAGTTTCTGCAGAGAACCCACTGGTATTGACCAGAGGGATGCCTGTCACTGTGGCCTGGTGACACAAGCCACCAAGCCTGGTGACAGCCACCACCCCTTGAGCAGGGGAGGCTGGTGGGAGCTGCCTGCACTGTGCTGGTGGCTGGGCTGGGGTAGCTGGGGAGAGAAGTGAGCAGCTCTTTAAATTCCCCATGTAACCCTAAGCCTCTGTCCCATGCTCACCCCCTCACCAAGGGAGCACCATAAACAGGGTGTCTTTATAAAGATCTTTGATTCTCTGAAATACACATCCCTCAGTGGGCAGCTGCTTGGTGTTTAGGGGAATCCTGGCTCTGGTAGGCATGTTTTATGGGCCTGCTGTTGCAGTTGTTATTGCTAACAGATTTCTCACCACTGCATCCCAGCAGGGGTACCTCATATCTCTCTGCAGCTTGGGATGATGTTTCCTCTTGTGAAAATTGCACTTTGTGTTGAGAAACTTCCAGGCTGCTGATCAGAAAATATGAACATTTCTAAATCTCCTTATCAGAATAAAAGCAGTGGGAATGCTCAAATAGTGACAGAGGGATAAAAGAGCCTTCTGGCCAGACTTCTGGCTGGAAGGTAATTTACAGTACTGCTGTTATAAAGGGTTGCAGACAAACATGAGCTGATTTTGGTGGATAAGAAATCAAAGTATTTCTCTCTTCACAGCCCAAGCCTTCAAATTAACCTCCACTGATGCCAATAAATTGGGTGAAACTTCTCGTTTATCTGGGCCTGAGGGGTTCATTCAAAACTGGCTGTGGCTTGAGAGCCATCATGGTCTCTTGTCTTCCCACAGCCACCCCCACACCTGCCTTTGAACAAGATGGTTGCAGAGCAGTTCTTTCCTTCTGGTGCAGGATCATGACCCCCTTCTCATGGCACCTGTGCAGAGGCACTATCTGGTGGTTTCCCCAGAACATCTGAGTAGTAGATCAATAATTGTGGGATACACTATTTAGTTTTAATAAGTGCCATGTTGGACTTTACAGCTGATTTAGGTTCCCCAGATTGTCTTTATCATTCACTAGAGAAATTGGTCCTTCTAGAGAGATATTTTGGATGGAAGAAAGCATGTGGAAAGAGCTCAGTGCTGCACATCCAGAAACAAACATCCATCCTGTGACTCAATCCCAGCTATTTTGGAGCTGGTTATCCATGCATTGCAGGGCAGGGGCACTGGTGCCTTGGGTGGATTTTACTCCACTCTCTTGCTCTGACCACAGAGGTAGCCAAGATGGCCCCAGTGGACTGAGCCCTCACCTTCCAGATGCTGGATGGGCTCAATCCCACTCCATCTGCAGATGGAACTGGAGGATTCTGCTGCAGCCTGGCTGTAGCATGGCCCATGCCAGCAGGGCTCTGCCTCTGCCTGCTGGGAGGTGTCACCATGTGAACTGCCCACCTAGGAGTACCCTGGAGAGGGCAGTGCCACCACCAGCATGAGTTCATATTCTCTCCTGTGATCAGCATTTGAGAGCCAGCCAGCTCTCCAAATCTCCAGCTGCCATGGGATTTCAAATCCCCCTCCGTGGGATTTCATATGTTGCTCTGGGAAAATATTTCAGCTGGGGATTAGCAGAGACATTTTTTGTGGCAGGAAAACACTGTCAGGGGTCTACAGGGTCTTCCTCAATGGGGCAGTATTGAGCACCAGGGTACTGCCATGCTGGAAATAATACAAGCTCACATTGAATTAGATGTGACCTGAATTCTAGTTTAGGGAGTCACTGGGGTCTTACTGCTGCAGAACCAGAAGTGGGCTTGAATTTCTTTCCCATCTTGGAGCAAGGCAGCACTGAGAGACATACCTATCATCCAAAACAGTGGAAATCACTTAAAAACTTCTAATGGGGAGAAGCTGAAGTGGTAGAAATGCCTGATTTGCCTCTGGATCACAGATCCTACGTGCACTGACAGAAGGTTGTGTGTCAAGCTTGCTCTCCTTTAATGAAAAATGCATTAGGGAGGCCAAAACATGAAGTGCTCTGTAAATAAAAGGCAAACAGATAAGATGCAGTTTCCTACGATCTCTCCAAGGTCACGTTGTCTCATTTTCATCATTTAATTACAGATGCAAAGCTGAGTAAGTTGCCAAAGTAAACTGTCCCAAAACAGAACAAATATTCTGGGCACAGAAGCAGTCTTCTTATAAGGTTTTACATTTTTTCTGTGAAAATAAATGTGAATAGATTTGCTGGAGGCATTTGTATTTTTTGTAAACTGTGTGCACTTCTTCTGGGGTTGTTTACTGGCCTGGGTCTGCTATCTGTGTCTCAAGAGCCCTTAGCAATATTGCTTTATTTTGACAAAGTTTTTCTAACAGCCATAATATAGTTGCTGTATTTCGAACCACCTTGCACACAACTAAACAATCCAGAATGTATTTGTCTCAGCTTGCAAACATTTCTGCAAACAGTTGACTCAATTTATGTGCACTCAGGCCATATCCAGCAACTTTCCTCATTATTTTTGTCTGAAACTCAGCTTGAAAGAATTGTTCTGAACTAGAAGTTGGAGGAATACGTTTGAAACTTTTTCTTGCTAGTTCATTAACCCTGTTTAATAGATTTTGTGGGAGGGTATTTTCTCCATACAGTGACTATTTAAGCAATAGTTTCTATTTTTTCAAAATATTTATAAAACACCAAGTTCCTCTGATATTTATTGGCACCTTGGAGCAATTTATTTCACATATAATGGAAAGGAATGGATAAAGTTACATCTATTATAAAACCAGGGTATTTTTATTTGTTCTTTAAGTACCTTTGTGCAACTTCTGAAGCTGGTGTACAAAAGAGGGTTGTGCTCTTGTACTTGTTTATCTTTACTTTGTTAGTGGATTCTTTCTGGTGTCATGCTTTGTGCATGGCTCAAAAAAAATCATTAGGATTAGAGTCAAACATTAACCTTGTGACCTTCTTGTTTATATACCTACTGTAAGTCTGTTCTGCTTGTATTTCTGCAGTTAGTAAAAGCAAACTTGTGTGCACAGTCCCTGGCTGGCAGTGGGCAAACTGAAATGTTTGTCAAGATCACTGATACCACATCCCTTCAAACCCAAATCTTCAAAGGCATGTCAGTGGCTGAGATTAAATGAGAAGGAGGCTTTTAAAATGTGTGTGTCTGCCTCCTTTCAAAAATAGTAAACTGACAAAAATAGCATCATGACCCAGGATGGTGATGCACAGTGCAATAAATGGAAGATGAATACACATTTTAATGTTGGCTCAGCTTGGTAAATGAATACAGGCTATAAAATTCAAAGAAAAAAACCCTTACCATCTGTCCCTGTTAGAGTTCCCAGGACAATGTGCCTTGATAAAATGGAAAAGGGCTGGAAATCCCACAAGTTCCTGCTGTTTTTCAAAAACTTTGCTCTCACCATTCCTTGGGTTCTTTTGGAAGTGTCTTTTTGTCCATGTGTGAGAGGAAAATCACTGTCTGGTCTTAGGGTGGAAAATGTTTGAATGCAGCTACAGTGGGTAACACCAGAGGATGATGCTTTGGCTTGCTAATTTCCGTGTGTCAAGACTTCCTGAAAACAGTAAATTGAGAAGTTGTGGAAAGCTTTTAGGCTTGTCCTTACCAATAAAACCTGACAGGAAAATATTAATGTCCTACAGCCCCTCACGAGTCCGTGCTGCCAAGGGATGCTCCTGGGAAGGGGCTGGGCACAGATGCTGCCATGGGTCAGAGGGTTGCAGTGGTGCCAAAAGGCTGGGTGCTCCTCTTGCTGCTGCCCAAACAGCTCACCCATTCCTTGGTCCTGGAGCTGCAATGACCAAATGTCCCAGTCAGATCTGACTCCTCTGGGACTCACTCTGGGGGTCACCAATTGCCAGTTAGTCCATCTGGCAAAAATGCCAAATTACCCCTTTGTCTGTTCACTTGTGGCTCAGCTTGCATCTGGGAAAGTGGAAGGAGAAAGACAAAACCAGGACCTCAGCTGGTCTGTGTTCTATGTCAGGCAGCACTGGCTCATGCCCTGGCTTGCCAGAATGGATTTGCTGGCTGGCTTGGGTGAGGCCAGAGGGACACTGGTGTGCAGGAGCACTCATCCCCTCTTGGGGTGTCCCACAAGGACTGTGGGAGCCTGGCTCCTGCCCAGGGGCTGCAGCTCAGTGTCACCAAGCACAGTTTGACTAAGAGCCTACAGACACATTTACCTTTGTTGCTTGTACCAGATGCTGCCTCTTATCTCAGTGAGAATGAGACCTGGACTTCTCCCCTGTGCCTGCTGTGGTGTGCCCAGAACAAGGGATGCTGCTGGTGTGAAGGCAGCAAGGCTGCTGCAGCTAGCCAAATCCCACCAAACCTCCCTTCTTCCCTGTTCCCTCAGTTTGTTTATCTGCCTGGGCCACCCTTCCCCTACAAGCTTCCACTGCTGTGGTTGCAGCTGCCTCCTTCACTGGCTTCCCTTCCCATCCCAAGGCAAATGCATCTTACCCTGCTCCCATCCTTCCCTCCTGTGCAAGCTCACATGTCAGCTGTGCCAGACTCAGAAGAGAATATTTGATTGCAGCAATGTCCTTAGGAGAGCAGAGTGTTCTGTAATTCCATTATCAAACACATCATGTGTTTTGATCACACACAGAAATTAATTCAGTCCATCAGTGCATGTTTATTGCCAATACAAACCTCAGCAAGACTTTTAAAGAAAAATCCCTTGCAAAGCACTTTCTTTGTAAGTTGGTATATTTTAAAATTGATACACTTCATTTTTTTCCCAGTCAGTGAAAGCCTCAGTATTGTTAAGTCCCCAAACACTTAACAATCCCTGCAGATACCCTTGATAGCACTGCAAATTTTGAACACCTCCTTGATGGATATCAAATACAGTTATCAATGCAAAAAGTGTTTGAGTAGGGCTCCATCTGTGCAAAAGCAGGGTCAAGCAGAGGTAACTTTCTGGCAAAAAGCAATCTTTCTAAATAATTTTTTGTGCTTTTCAGTGAGTGGAGGGTTACTGTCTCCAAGGTAGAGACTACTTTCAAAGTGCAGATAAACAAAGCTTAGCCTGGAAAGAGAAAGCCAGAGAGATGTATAATCAGATTAAATTTTAGCTCCAGTGAAGCTATACCATGATTTTATATTATTTTCTTATAGGGCAAGCTTCTGAGACATTCAGACCTTTTTTCATTTCTGCTAAATCTCTAGTGGATGTGAGAGTTGCAGGTGAATTACAAAAGGGAAAAATCTCTAGGAGATGACAAATGGCTCTTTACCATAGATGAATTTCTCAGCGATACAAAATAAAAGAATTAAAGGAAAAAAGGAGCCAGCTTTTGAGATAACAAGGTCTGATGTAAAACAGAGCTATGATGGCAGAGCAGGCTTTGCTTGAGGACCCTATGGATGTGTGGGAAGATGAGCAGATGGATTGAAAAAGAAACAAAATTTCTGGTAACAGTGAGATTTGGAAACCTCTGCCTGCTCTCTGTCTCTGTCCTGTCCTGCCAGGGTCTTCATCTCTATTCCCCAGAACTTCTTTTCACTCATGCAAAACTTTCTATTTCTATTCCTTACTACCCTTCAAAACTGAAATGCTTAATTCCAGTTCTGGGTCAGATGTTGAGTCTTCCAGTCAGAAAAAGGGAATACTTGCTGTGTGGAGAAAATGATTTGATTATGTAGGCAGATCTCCTGTTTGTGGAAAAACAAGAAGAAAGTTGGTTAAATAATGGATACTAATCATGTGAATGAGATAATGTATAGAGATAATCTAGAGGTGGGTGTGTGTATTTGTATATCTGTGTTCAATCCCAGTGTAGCCCTCCATTGGAATCTATTACTCCTCTGTAATCTTATGGTAACTTTATTAGAATGAGAAAACAGAGGAGAGTATTGTTTTCTAGCAATGTTTTAGCATTGTAAAGTAAATACTCCAGCAAGTATTTACTAGCAGGAATACTATTACCATGGTTAATGAAACCCAAATCAGTAAATGGAGTCAGCTGCAAACACTGGGCTTTTTTTCCCTTAAAGTGCCTAAATGTCCTAATAAGCATTTTCTTCCATTAACAAAAAATATCTATTTTTAAGGCTGCAAACTGCAAGGGGGCCTATGAGACCACAAGCACTGTGCTACAATCAGTAATAAAAAAACTATATAAAATGTTATGGAAAGTGTAAAACCTCACTTCCGATATAGAGGTCTAACCTTTACTAAGGTGTTAAAAAGGAGCCTGAGTCTCAGAAATGCCAGCTATTGAGAATATTTAGGGTATGTGGTAAGTGTCTGTCACATGTTCCCAATAAATGGGCCATTGAGTCACTAGCCTGAGCAGTAAGGGCAGCCTGTGCTGGGCAGGAGCACAGATGAGATGCAGTCACTGAAAATAGATGGGGTCATCTGCAGGCAGTGCCCACCCATGGCCCCCAGCCCCAGCTCTGCCACTGCTGAAGGCAGCTCCCAGATCCAGCATCTTTCTGCCTGTTCAAGATAAACGTCTAAAGAGGATTTTCTCCAGCTTTCTAACATGATATTTCCCAGTAGCTGTGACTGGAGGTAGCCCTGGAGAGCAGGGACTCAGGCTTTGCAATACTGCAGGAACTGGCTCCAAGAACCATCCATTTAAAATTTAAATTAACGATTCTTTCTCTCTCCCCCAGGCCCCAGAGTCTCCTGTCCTGTTGCTGGGATGTTTCACAGTCCTTTGGCTTTGCAAAACTTCCATGCACAGCCTGCATTTGCTGTGTGGGTAAGAGCTGGCTGTGGGTGAAGCACATGCCCAGTATTGTCCAAAGTGAATTTGAGGATGGGTGAGGGACTGTTTGTGTGATTGAACTTCAGACATGTAACACAAGTAGTCTCTGAGCAATAAATCTCTGTCTGTTAGACTCTAAAGGGAAATCAGGATCTCAAATGTAGTGGCTTTAACCTGTGCTCTAATCAGAAGTCTACAGCTGGTGGTTGAAATGCCTGTGGGAAGTGATGTAGGCATCTCTGAGCACATCCCACTCTGGTACAGTTCCAATGGCATGCATGGAGTTGAGTGCTAAGTATCAACTCATTAATGTTTTTGGGGAAGAAGAGTAAACTTTGCAGCCAAGAGCAGTTTTCTAAGATTGTTTTCCTGGTGTAGCTCCCTGCATCCTTGGTTGTGTTTATGAAAAAGCATTTTTATTTACATGGAAAAACAAACCACAAGAGTCTTCTCATCTGTCATCCCTCTCTTTCTGCAAGAACACACATGTCCTTGGAAAGAGTCCTGCCTGGGCACTGGCTGGGGTTCAACAGCAGCATCGTGTGTCTGCAGTCAGCAGTCACATTCCACCAAAAGTAAGCAGTTGATGCAAACAGTCAACAAATAACCCAGAGAATTGCTATGGCTCATCCCAAACAAATCCAGGACCCAGCTAAATCTTTCTACTAACTTCAGGGGGACTCATGCAAACTCATCACTTTCTTGCAGTTAGTTCATTGAAAATTAAAGGTAATTCCAAAAATGGTGATAACAAGGCCAGAGCCAATACCATATTTTCTGTTTTGACTTCTGTGAAGAAGTTTATACCTCAGACTTTTAAATACACATAAGAGAGACATCACATCATCACAAATAAAGCTGCTTGTTTCTCTGAATCATATGGGAAGGCTTGCAGGAGAAGTCTCTATGATGAGAGGCACAGATCCCCAGGCACAGGCATATTCCCTGCTTCTAGTGTGATGCCTTGTGCAGGGATGACTGCCCCTTGTGGGGCACAGCTGGAGCCAGCTTAGGACACAAGCAGAAAGGACTTTCAGGAAGGACACAGCTCGTGCTGCAGGAGACACAAAACCTCCATGGATGTGGATTGCATCTCACAGCTGGAGGTTTGGGCAAGTGTGGAACTCTGGCTGCACCAGGAAGCCATGGGCCAGTGGGGAAGGTGGGACAGCAAGGGAGTGCTGGTGCTTAGGGCAGAGCTGGACATGTTTTTTCCAAGGCATGATTCACCAGGGAGGCCCTGGGATGATGCCCTGGTTTTACACTCTGCTACTGTGTGAAACCCTTCTCTAGTTCCCTGCAACTCCTTTGACAGCCCTCAGCAGCGAGACCTTGAGAGGGACAAAAATGCCCAGAAGGTCTCTTTTTAATTATTTGATCTCATACCTGCTTAAATAGAATTGCAAAATATCCAGGGTTAGAAGTGACCCACCAGGATCAAGTCCAGCTCCTGGATCTGCAGAAGGCAACCCCAAAAATCACATCATGTGTCTGAGACCATTATCCAAATGGTTGCTGAACTGTGATAAGCTTGATGCCAAGATCATGTCCATGGGGAGCCTGTTCCACCTCCTAGGAAGCTGCTCATGATAACCAGCATGGAACTTATGTGCAGCAGTTGCCATCTCTCAGTTACAGCCTAGGCTGAAAATTTGGTCTTTTCTCTACCCTTACCATTGAACATTCAAGTGTGCTGCAGGCTCAGAAAAAACACTTGCCTTGTCTTTTGTACTTTTCATGCTTTAGAAGAAAAACTGTTTTAAGACTGAATATGCCCAACTGAATAATTTATATTGAAACAGAAGAAACTAAGAAAATACACACATCTTGGCAAGGAGTTGTATTGTAAGTAATTTCAAATCAGGGGTTATTTTTGGTCCAGTTTCAACTTACAGAATATGGTCTAAGATGTCTTATTCTTTTAAAACTATTTATCAGGCATTATTCAAATATGTCATGCAGTTATTCAGAGTGAATAACATACATGTCTGTGAGATCACCAGGATATGTTGCAAGAGGACATTTCTGAGTGGCAGACAGCCATGTTACTTAATGAAATAAAATTTTCTTTTAAAGCTAATTTACATTGCATACTTTTGGCTCCTCAAGAACATACTGGAGGCAGAACTGACTGTGTGCCTTCAGCTTTTCCAAACTATGCAAGAATTAAGAAACAAGTGAACAAAACGGAAAGGACAGAAGATGGAAACGTTGATAACAAATCTCCCCCTCTCCTCCCTTAACAGGAGATAGCATGTGTCACAAAAAGCAAGGAGAGGGGAGAAATAAAGAGGGAGAGAAGGCAGGGGAGGTGATGGAGTCCTCAGGGTGGGCATGGGAAGCCTAATATCCAGGCTCCCCTGCCCATTGGAGGGAAGCAGCTGCCACTGGTGAGGAGGGTGAGCAGGCAAGGAGGGAGTTACCCTGATGTATAAATATCTCTTTCTAGATGTAAGATTTTGTTTTCCTCCCACTATAACAAGAACTTGTTTGTAAGTTCACTTTCTAAACTTTGTTCTCTGTACAGGTGCTGCTGAGTTTTGTTGTTTCCCACTGAGACAGCTCCTGTGCCCCTCCTTGGCAGGTCTGCATTAGAGAGGCAACATTTCTGCCCTGCTGGGCCAGCCATGGGCCTGTGGCATGGAGAGGACTGGGCTAGGGGATTCCTGTCCCTATCATCCCAGGAGCCCTTCACTGGGCCTTCATGTGTGGGTTTTGACTGTGCAAGCAGTCCCTTCAGTGCTGGTCATGGCTGGAGCTGCCTGAGGAAGGCACCTGGCAGCATCCCTGTACCCTTTGCATGTGCCAGCATTAGCTGAGCTTGCTGCCAGTGCTGCCCAAAACTCAGCAGCTCAAAAACATGCCTTGTCCGCAGGCAGGAACATAGTAAACTTTTCCTGTTTTAATTACCCAGCCTTGCCCTTCAAGCCTCTAGCTGTGTAAACCTGTGATGGAATTGGATTCCCAATCTGCTGTTCAGAGAGAGAGGGAAAAGCTGTAGCCCACATCCACTGGGGAAGAGCTGGGAATTAGGAACCTTAACAGGTAGTGTTGAAAGGAGAAGCCTCTGATTATTTTTGAAAAACAGTGAGAGCTTCAAAACACCCAGAAACTTTGGGTGTTTTGGTGTTAGCAGGATTCTAATTCAATATGGACACAGAAGGCACAATAATCATTAAGGGTCAGGTCTCCTCTGGGGTGAAGCAGCTCAGACACTGCACTTTGGAACTACAGATAATTTGAAGCTCACAAGGATGGCTGTAGGCAGAAGCTCAGAAGAGTTTTAAATTGTTGCCATCAAGCCTCCTGTGTCCTTTGTGATGAATCTGAAGCTTTGGTGCTACATGGAAGAGCCAGTGTGGGGCATCACGCCGGGAGCTTTCACTTCAGTCTGTGGCAAGTGTAATCTGAGCCCAGAATTTGTCATGATGGGAATGCCAGGCTCACCACACAGCCATCAGGAGGGTCAGCCTGACCAGGGGATGTCCATCCATCAAAGCCCTGGTCAGGCACTGGGAGGAGCTCAGCAGTAGAGAGGTCACTGTCACTGACATTGTCACTGTCACTGTCACTGTCCCCTCCCTCCCAGCCTGGTGGTGGCCCAGCCTGCTGCACAGCCCAGCACCAGCACGGGAGGGTTGTGTCACATCCCCTTTTTCTGTCTAGCCTCTCTCTTTCCTCACTACTTTCTCTCTTTCCCTCCCCTGCTGTTCCTTGGTTTCATCAGCTCTCAGAGGGACATCCAGCAAGAGGAGCTGCACCAGTGCCAGCGCTTTGTGGTCTGAACTCTTGGAACTCACTGGAAAGATGCTGGCTTGGTTTGGCACTGGCATTCCTGCATCTTGCATCCACAAACACGTGGAGCTGATGAGCAGAGCATCTGCCAAGGCAAGGTGAGCAGGCAAGCAGTGCTCCTCCCTGGGCTGCTCATTTTGGTGATGGCAAAGCTTCCCATCCAGCCCCCAGTGCTCAGTGAAGCAGTAGGATACAGTTAACTGCTAGCAGGGACATGTCAACACATGGAAGCATTTACATCCATTCTTTCCAAAAAACCCAAACCAAAAATTCAACTCTCTGTTCACAAAAAATGCCCAGATATTTCCTATGACAGTGTTTTTATTCAGGACATGTACAGTTAAAATGCTGCTGGAAGTCAGACAGGAAAATCAAATTGAAGATAACTCTAACCTAATTATGAAGGCAAAAATGCTTCTTTTGAAAACATAAACATGTTATTCTATTTCTTTCTAATCTAGTCAATCTGATGACCAATTTTATATATATTTATCCTTCTGCCTATGTTGTGATCCTTGATTATTTTCCACAAGTCCACTGTCACCTGAAGAGGTATTTTCCTCTTACTTCTCTAAATTATTACACAGGTCTGTAGAGAAACATTCAAGGTCTATAGAGAAACATACAATTTCCAGCTCCTTTCCTTACTTTTGCCCTTTGAAAGTGTTTCTGAACATAATCTCTTGAAATAACAAAAACCAAATAAAGAGAATCTAAAAATGAAAAGTATCCCCTATTCCAAAATGAGCTACAAAATACTTACTTTGCCATGAATTTGAAGTAATATACCCTCTTATTTGAGAAGTCATTATTCATTTGGTCATAAAAGTTTATTTCAGGAGCTGTCTTGCAGATCTTGAGTCTGCATCACATATATATGACATGTAACAAAACAGTCTAGTCTTATCTCATTATAGCATCTTATATATGGATTGGGAAGGCCTTGCTTATATTAAAAAACATCTTATTCATGATATCTGAGCATTTATCAAACTAATAAGATGATCACGTGGCACTTAGTTCACCCTGGTAATTTAAATGTGGAGTTAGATAAATGCTACCAAGTGCATTTCTTTTTCTTTCCACCATTCCTTTGTGAACATCTCTTTCCACAAACTTGAATTCTTTGGAGATGGTCTGAACTTACAATTGTACCCATGTTTCAGTCCAGTAATTGCACAGAGTTTTTTTGCTCCCATCACTAAGATTTGCCAAATCAATTGTTATATCTAATTTTTAGCATCTTTCATTAAGCAGTTTCATTTAAATTTCATATTGACAGCACTGCTGGTGAGCCTCAAGCCCCAAACCTTAAGTTGTTTTTGCTTTCCAGGTGGAAGAAGGAGGACTCTCAACAGTCATTACTGTAATTTGAATTGTGCCTTCTCTGTAAACCTGCTTTGTGAGACATTGGCAGAGGAGATCTGCAGGAATCCAATCATCACCAGGAGACAGTTTTTGGCACAGGACACTCTGAGTGATGTCCAACAGCCCAGGCAGGGATGGAGCCCTTGCCTTGCAGCTGCAGGTCACTTCTGTGTCTCTGTTGCAGACATCACACATTATCCTCTGACCTCTTGCAGCACTGTGTTGTGCACAAGTATCTAGTTGGAGCACAGCATAAACAAATATGAAATTGCTACAGTGGCAAATCAGCCCATAATTTTCATTAAAGCACATTTGGAAATATGAGCAGGTTTTTTCACAGTAAAGTTTTCAGAGGGACAGTTTGCTTCCGGTTGCTTTTGTATCAGCCATGAGTTAATCCAGTGAGGAAGGGAGGGAGAAAAATCAAAGCAGTTTTACTGCCTGACAAGGCAAAAGACCACTGCAGCTCTGGAGACTGATCTCTTGACTGATTTCTTATCTGAGATACTCTCCAAACCTGAGCTAAGTTCAATGGCCAAGCCCATAACACCCAAAAGTTACCTAAACTGCTTGTAGCTACACTTTTCTGTCTTGGTTAGACTCAGTGTTTCCTTGTTCTCCTGAGGAGGTTCAGCACTAGAACACAAGCACAGCAGAGTTCCACTTAGCACAGGGAGCAGCCAGGTGTCAAAGCTGTGTCTGCTGATTCAGAGGTGCTTCTGGTTTTGTCAAGGGACATAATAAGTAGACCTGGTGCAGCATTTCCTCATTTCTGTTAGGTTTGTAAAGGAAAAAAAGCTTGGTAACTCAAGAAGCAGCAGTGAATTTACAAATTTTAATGGGTGGACTGAACTCAGAAAGCTTAATAAATCATATTGAATCTCTCCTGGTATTGATACAAGCTCCAGGTCACTGCTGAGGAAGCAGGTTCTTGTGTTAAGTTCGTGTCTCAGCACAGCATTCAGGAGTGTGCCTTCAGTTCAGAGCTCTGGGAATGCTGCCTGGAATGAGGCTCAGTGGGACTGGGGCTGGCTGGGGCCACTGGTCCTTCTGTGGGAGCTGCTGGTCTGGCTGTCAGCAGCCCTAACAAGGCAAAGTCCATCTGGAAATGCTGACAAGGTGACCCCTGAGTCGATGACATCCAGATTCATTGGCAATGGGATGCTGCAGCTGCTTTCTGACAGCTCCTCTGACACCCTGGTCTCAGGAACACGAGTTCTTAAGAGACTTGTTGTGTTACAGCATGAGGTTACTCTGTAAAGGTTTGGATCCATGGGTTGAAATCAATTTTAAACACCTTCTTTTCGTCCTGAAAAACATATATAAATATATATATATCTGTAATTGAGCATTTTGAGGTCTGTCCATGCTTTACCCATCAGTACTGTTGGCAAGACAATGTCCCACACTGAGGGGCGAAAGCAGGGAATGTGTAAGCTGTATTAAAAAATAAATTATTTACTACTAATAATAAATAATAATTAATTATTATCATGTATTAATAATACTAAATTACTGAGAAGTATGAAAAAAGGGGAAATTATTTGATTAAAAAACTAATGCTTGATCCAGCATAACCAGATAGATACTTAATTGCTTGCATGGATCATACACTGCCCATAGCCGTGTGTTCAGATATATCTTGGATCTTTATGTGCCTGGCATTTACATCAGAGTTTGTATTGGCATACAGTGGGATTCAGGTTTGGATGTGAGGGGGAAAGGAAAGAAAAGCTGAAACTGGTGTGTTTCAAGCCTGCTGCTAACTGGGCTTTTTAAAGTAAAGTTAGGGATAATCAAAACACTCTTATGATGTGTAAAAAGTAGTTTTATTAGCATCTTCCATGAACTCCAGTGATTTCTACAGCCTATAGATTCCATAAAAGCAAATTGTTTCAGACTAGGAATTGCTTCAGATTAATTGTTTCCTTTTCACACCTCCAAATAAGAAAGGATTGGATGCCCTGAGTCTCTCTTAAGACCTGTAGGTGAACTTTCCTATTAGAGCTGTGTATTTCAGTGAACCAGAAATATTCACTGAAAAAAATCTTTCAAGCTGCTTTCCTTGTGATCACAGAATCTTTGAATTTTGAAAAAAAACAATGAGTCAAGGGAGCAAGAGAAAGAAATAAATTGTGAGTAGAAATGTTTCCAATTAAACAAAAAAGAGAGAATTCACCACCCAAAGTACAAAAAATCCTGGGGGAGGGGGAAGGTGAGGAAAAATAACTGTGAGTGATATATTGTGGTTATTTTTACACTTCCTTAATATAAATTCCCTTTTTAAACTTTCTACTTCTACTTTTTCTCAGTGTAAGCCTTTTTCTTCCATTTCCCTTTTTAACTACAGGCCAATCTGAAAGGGTTCAGATATGCTCCATATCCATTTCATAAATGCAGGACTTCATAAAAAATTCCATCCTTTATAGCCTGGAAATTGCAGCTGGAAGTCTCACAAAGATGTGGAGTTCTTGTGGTGTTTATTTGGTGTTTCCCTTGGTCAGGCAAGTGACAGGGGCAACCACTTCTTCCTACAAGCTGGAGGGAAGCTGTTCCCAGTCTGGAAAAACCCAAATAGGCAGGAATGACTGAAAATGGGAAAAGCAAGGGAAATAAAGCTTAGCTGGATTTCTATTGCTGTGTTACTTATGGTTGAATCTCTTTAATCTGCTGAACTCTTGAGGTAGCAATTTTTAAAATTGAATTATTTTTTTTCCTTGCAGTTTTTTAATGATTGTTTCCCTACTAATTTTGAAAAAATAAATCAAGCTATATTTATTAGTAAAATTGCTCAGTCTCCTCACTGCTGAAAGAAATAGCATAATTCTCTGCCTTTGACCTGAGAAGTATTTGCAGAGCCAGTTCCCAAGACTTCAAAAAAGAAGACTAAAGATAATAAAAACATATGTCAACATCTTAGGCTTTCCTTCTACTGCTTCATTGCTACTTCAGTGATCAAAAGGAGAAAAGTAATTGTTAATGTTTAATCTAGCTAATACTCTCGTGGCATTCCAGTTTGGCTCTGCTTACTTTGCTTGCTTTGCCTGGGGTAGGCTGGTTTTGCCATGTATTTGTAGTCACAGAAAGAAGAATTATTTATTGGCTGTGATGACTAATAATAAAGTGACAACAAAACAGGATGAGGTAGAGAATTTCATTAAGCTGGACATGTTAGAAATCAAATGATGACTTGAGGAAAGCCAAAGTCCAGCTATAGCACTTTGATTTTTATATTATTTCAAAAGCAGCTCTGCTTTCAAAAAACACAAGCTGAGTTCAGCAAAACCATTGTTCTGGGAGGTATCTTCCAGTCTGGATTTGAATGCTTGGTGCTTATTTTGAAACACTGCTGCATTGTTTCTACTGGTGGGTTATGATTGTTCTGGGCTAGGAAAATCTCTTGTGGTTGGGAAGTTTTGAACTGAAGGAGCAGAAAGCTCTCCCTGTTGAATGCTACAAGGGATGAGTCTGTGACACCAAGGTTACCTCTGACCCTTGTGAAATTCAGGAAAGAGTGGCTCAGGATGCAAAGCTGACTGTCACTTGTGCCTGGTATTATTTGGGTGAGATGGCTTTGCCTTGTCTCAGCAGGATTTTTGGGAGATGTTAGCTGAGATTCATTGGAACTCAATGTAGCATCATAAAAGCACAGTCCAAACTGCCTCTCTGGGCTGCCTTTGTGTTCAGGTTAGGGAGCCTGGCACCTTTGAAAGGCAATCCCACCCAGCTGGAATAGGGACCTGGGCAGGTCAAAGATGAACTGCTGTCCACAGCATTTCTGCTTCCTTGGCTGGAGGCAAAGCCTGTATATCCTGGAACAGGTTGTGGATGCCTCATCCCTGGAAGTGTTTGAGGCCAGGTTGCGTGGGACTGTGAGCAACCTGGTCTAGTGGGTAGCATCTCTACCCATGACAGAGGGTTTGGAACTTTTAGGTCCCTTCCAAATCAAACCATTCAGTGATTCTATGATTCCATGATGTTTGTATTACTTGGGTAAGGACCAAAATGTGTTTCCTTAGTCTGAAAGTATCTCACACACAACGGAGCATTTTGCTTTGTTTCAGGAGAGGGGTTGTGCAAGTCAGTATCTAAGATTTTTGAAAATCTAGACATAAGATAAAATTTTGACACATGGTGCCTGCTGTAGCAAACTCTTGATGGCCCTGCAAACATGGTGTGATGGCCAATCCAGGGAGAACTTGTTCTCTTCCTCGTGCCAGAGCCAGCTCAGCCTTGTTGGAAAACAGCAGAATCCTAGTACAGGAAAGGGTTCCTTTTCTCTGTGGAAATGGAAGATAGCAGAAATTCATCAACTTCTTTGATTCTTCAGGTGTTTAGAAATAGTGGCAGCTCTGTCCTCACTCTTTGGTCTCCTTCAGTATTCATCTGTTAGCTCCTCCTCTTCCCCCTTTCCAGCAGCTTTCTCTGGAAGCATAGCCAAAGCCACCAGCTCTGATCCTCACTGGTGGCCAGTGCACAGCACCACAGCCTGCATTGGGAGGGATGGATCTCAGCACTGCTCAGGATTGAGAACTGCCTTGAAACAGCCTCTCAGCTGCAGCATTTATTGTGCCACTTTAGTTACCAGCCTGCAAAAGTACTTCCAATGTTTTCATCAAGATGTAATGCATAGGGAGCACAGGGAGGGAGTGACTGTGCTCTCACATTGGATTAGGATAATAACCATGTACACTGCTGAGGTATTTAGTGTGCTTGTGGCACTTATGATGTTAACTAGAAGCCCAGACAGCAAAGCCCCAAGATTACATTTTGCACTTTAGTTAAGTATTTCATCAGAAATGTTAATAATCTCTCAATTAAGCAGTTTAACAGCAGATTAGGTCTAGCAATGGGGTTTTTGCAGCCACAATCCTATCATAACTACAGCTGCAAGACTTGTGACTGGGGGCAAAACATTTCTTATTAACCCCTCAGCAAAACTGCTGAGGAGTTTACCTGCACTATTAAAGTGTTGTTACAAAGTTTGGGTTTTTTTTGAAACTATCTAAAATGACCATGGCATTTTGAATGTGCAATGCCCAGAAAGCTAAGGAATCTGCTCTGCAACTGGGGTCCCATGTCTATTCATTAGGAGCAATACCTTTTATATATTGACAGAGTTTTGGCTGAGGAAGTAGAAGGTGATGAGTACAGACACAAGGATCATTAGTTTATGCAGCATCTTGCAGCTCTGTATGCTCTTAAAAAGTTGAAAAAGTTTATGTCTCACTTGCCATGCAGGAACCAGAACTGCTTTTCCTCTCCCAGAGGGTCTTTAAGTAAGGAAAGTCTCAATTGTCACTGAAGGTTCTCAGCTTGGAGATGTACTGCTGTGGGGAGGAAAGAAAATGCTGGAATAGAATGTGCATTGATGTGTATGTCCTGAAACACCCACAAATTCCCACTCAGCACCAGTAAATCTTCAGTGACAGCTCTGTATGCCAGTGTGGGACATCTGGAAAAGAGCAAGAATGATATGAAGTCTGTAAAAATTAGATGAAATATTGAATCAATTAGTGTTATTTAGCCTCAAGAAGAGAAGAACTGGGTAATGGGAGGAGGAAATAATCTGCTCTCCGTGCCTGTGCTGGATCAGACGTACAGTAGACCTGAATTACAGCAAGGAAGAGACAGCACAGATGTTGGAGAACTTCTTCAAAGCCACAGAAGCCATGTCTAGGGTGAACTTAGGTGCCTGTCAGTTGTCAGTTTTTCCTGCCTTGAAGCACAAGGGTGGACTGAGTTCTCATGAGCAAGGCTGGTGGCATTGAGCAGGTGCCTCTGTCCCATGCTGCTCTCTGAATAGTCTAAAAAAACAGCTGGGACTCCCAGATCACTCAGATGAAATCAAGCAAAAAAGAAGCAGAAAGAAAAACATATGCCTTAGAAAATTCTAGAAGTCACTGACACTTAATGGTATTTAACAGGCAACAGACCTAGATGTCAGAAAAATTAGGCATACTATGGTTCTGTGATCCTTTTCCCAGAATGTTTCAATAATCTATTAAGAACCACTTCAGAATAAGGAAAGAAAAAAAAAAAGGTATTTTTAAAAAGGAAACAACTTTCAAGTTATTTCTTTTACAGAACAGAGGCTGCACATATGCCTCAGGATTTTTCCTATATGCATGCAGGGCTGAAAAAAATGACCTATTTTTAGGAGGGCACAAGATTTTCTCCATGCTATCTGACCTCAATCCTCAATGACCTTTTGAACCTGTAGTTATGTGTCACATTTGGTGTGCTCCTTGACATTCTTTTTCTTCCATATTTAAAAAAGTGAGGGGGGAAGTAATGCAAGCTAATGCCCTCGTTATAATGATCAAGAGACAGACAAACTTCATTAATAGATGGGCATCAGATTCATTTGCTGTCAGCATGCATGAGAGAAAAGATTTAATATTTCAAACCTTTAAGCTCTGCAAGAGAATGTATAATTAAAACATGGTTCACTGGCCATGGAGTGCTTGGAGCTCTGTAGGAGGACTGTGGGTGTTTTAGACTATAGAGAATTGTCTGATATTATTAGTTTAAGCAGGCCAACACTTACTGTGACTTGAACTGTTAACGCTTCCTTTTCTCTTTGTTTCCCTGTCCTGTTCTTCCTGCAGCATCGTTAGTGACAGAGCAGGAGACCAGAAGCTGTAACCTGCTGCCTGTCTTTGGGCATTAATCAGCTTAGGGTAACAAATTTAGGAATTTATCTGAAAATAAAGGACCAAGTAAGAGCTATTGACTTAATTCCTTACCTAGCTGCTGCTTTAGAGCTAACACCCAGCTTGGCTGCTGCTTGTTAAACAGCAGTGCAAAAAACCACATGAGATGATAAAAAAGAAATCTTATTACATGGACAGGTCTTCAGCAAGTGGTCTGGTGATTTAGTTGGAGTGTTGTGCCTTGATGTGGCTGAAAGGAAAATAATGAAGCCAAGCAGGGGGTCAAGAGCAACGCGAAACAGTGATTAAAGTTGTTTATATCTCTTTGTTGGCATGGATACAATCAAATAAGCTCATTAGACATTTTGAATTGCAGAAACATAGCTCAGAAAGCAGCCTGAAATAATATCTGCTATTGCCCTTGTGCAGAGTTTCCCTCTGGGCTGTGCCAGCTAGTTTTAGCCTTCTGATAGGTGATATGTTCTTTCAAAGGAATAAATGAAGTGAATGCAGATATGTTCAAAGATTTTTAAGGAATTCAGAGTGGATATGAATCTGATGTTAAATAAAACACATGTCAAATGTTAAGATATTAGAGGAAAAATACTGACTATTACCTTTAGGAAAAGTTAGTTATTTTAAATGGGGCCTTTTAAAGGTAACCTGATGAAATGAGATCTTCCCCAAGCACACTTTTGTGTGTGCTGAACTACTTGCAACCCACTGGCTACTTTGCCCTTAAGGGATGCTAAATGAAACAAAACTCACTCTAATGTGGTCATTGTCAAAGACTAACCCAAGACTGCTGAAATACAGGTGGAGGAGAGAGTGGTGTCCCTGTGCTTCTTAGCTGAGCTTTGAAAGCAGAGGGCTCTTGTACTCTATCATCTAAATGCACTGTAAATTTTGTGCTCCTCTTAATTATACTTCCTCCCCTGTCCTTTGTGTGCTCTGTGTGTAGGACTGAATCTAATTTGTGACTGGTTTTGGAGAGCTGATGAGACTTTTGCCAGCAGTCGTGTAAATGAATAACTTTAAGGTTAAGCTATTGATTGCAAGGACCATAAAGCTCAAACAGTGTGTTCACTTCATTCATACTGAACCTCTCTAAGCACTGGACTGGAGATTTTACTGTTTCCTTTAACAGTAGATGGAGGGCAGCAAGAAATACCAGAGATGGTTGCAAACTGTGCAGCTTGGCATCATGGTGAAAAATGGTTTGTATTTGAAGAACAGCAAGGGATGGAAGGATGGAATCCAGGTATGCTGGACTCTGATGCATGGGGATCTATCCATATCTGAGGAAAACACAGATACTTGTTGGGTTTTCCACAGTGAAGTCTGGGACTCTCTGCAAGTTGTTCTGACTTCCAGAAGTGCCCACAGCAGTCTGGGAAGGGGGACCTTAAACCTTTTGATGGATCTACTTGCTCTACTTCCTACCCATGCCTGTGCTCCACGTGGCACTTGTGCAAGGCTGATGGATTCACACTGTGCCTCCCCATGGCTGGGCCATTTTCTGGTAACCAGTCAGCAGGTGCTGTGGTCAGGCAGGTGTTCACCTGCTGGGGTCTGGTGCTCTGAGCTGTTCCTGAAACAGGTTCCAGGCTCATTCCAGTCTGGTGGCTTGACCTAGTGCATGCCCAGGAGACCCAATGGCAGACAGATATGGAAAACTGGAATGTGCTCTCCCAGGAGTGAGGTGAGGAGCTAGGAAAGCTGTGGAGAGCCCAAGGCAGCTCCCTCTTCCTCTCCTCTGTGGGATATGTACCCTTTGGCAGCAGCAGTGTGGTGTAAGTCAACTCTGAAAAGCTGAATGTTGAAAAATATCAGTGTAGTAACTCACCCACTCATAACTCCAGCCTGTGGCTAGCTGGAGTTGTAAAGGTTGGTCTTTGGTAGGCACAAAATACATTCACTGAATAAGGAATGAAAAACCTCAGTCTTGGTACAAGACTTCCAAGCCAGGTGTATGAGAGAAGAGTGAAATATCTTGGTGTGGCTACCTCTGCAGCTGGGTTTCTGCAGAACTGCAGAGCAGTTACTTTGTCCTGAGGAAGCCAAGGAAGCATTGCTTTGGTTGGTTTGAATCTGTTCTCCAGACATAGATTGGGGAAGATATGGTTGTGGCCATACTCCTAAAATGCACTGATGTCTTGCAGAGGCTTCCTGCTGGCAGGAGCGGGGACAGACAGCCCAACTGGAAAAATGTGCAGTTTGGATAGAGATGTGCACTGGGAAGGCCTTGGAAATAAAATCTAAGCCTGTGAGTGTGCTGGTTAATTCAGACTCTCTTTTCAGGACTTGTTTCCCCACCATAACTCAATTTGGATTTTCCTAAGCTGGACACTGTGGCCACTGTGGTCACAGATTTTATGCACCATGCAAGTGGGGATATTTAATGCTTCAACAATACAGAAGGGATCTGCTGATGGTGGCTGAGGCAGCAGTGCCATGGATGACATGTGGAACTGTGCTGAGCACAAACAAGGGGCTGTGTTGGACACTGCAGGAATAGCAGAGATGGAGATGTGGCAATGGCAGCATTGTGGGACACTCAGGGTAAGCAGCATATGGAAACTGCTGTAGCAAGACAGATTTGCTTCGATATATAGTCTTTGTATAATTAGCATATTAATTAGTTGACAGGACAACGTTGCAGTGGAGAAATGAATTTAGTAAAAAATGTCATTAGTATCACTGGGAGAACAACTGAAGAAGGGACAGGGCAGCCAGGGAGGCTGGAGATGCTGTATGTGGCCCCAGCAGAGTGCCTGGAAAAGACCATAGCCAAGAGGGACAGCCCAGAGACATGGACTCAGTCTCTGAGCAGAAGTGCCAGCAGTGGGGACTCAGACTCTGCCCTGTGCATTGGTGGCTGGGCTGGGGTGTTAGAGTTTGACACAAACCAGAGTCCACCCAGTCTCTTCATGAGCCTATGTAGAAAATCCTTCATCCAGAAATCAAGGCTGTATGAGGGATGAGTTGGGAAGAGTCATGAAACACACTATCCAGACCAGAGCTCCAGATCCAGAGCTCCCTAGAGAGAGGGAAACCTTCTGCCACAGCAAAGGGATGGTCTACCCACCCTCTGTTGTCACTACCCACAGTCAGGCAGCACTGCTGCAGCTGCAGACTGCCCCCATGGTCCCTCAGGGTGGTAAATCTCTGTCTTCAGCATCATAAGCTCTGCAGGCTCAGGTCAGAGGGAAGAAAATTATCAACTTGGTTGAAGAAAATTTTCAGCCAGCCCTTGCTAACTCCAGGAGGAAAAAGGTGCCCTGGAGCATTCCCTGCCCTGGGATTGAGGGCAGGGCTGCTTTGGCAGTGCCACTGCATTGCACAAGTCCCGTCCCTGCAGTTATTACCCTTTACCTTTGTGCACCCACATCAGGACATTTCCTACCTACTTTGTTCTCCCCTCCAGCTGGGAATAAGTATGCCCTGCTTTTCTGACTAATTCTTTGTGCCCATAGTTATTATTAGAAGTATATCTGATTCTTGCCAGAAATAAAAGTAATTACAAGCTTCAGGCTGGCACCTTTCTGTCTACCTCCTGCAAATATTTAAATCGGGATTTTGTTACCGACTGCTTTTGGTAATTAGTTGTTCAGTAGTATTTTTCCACTGCCCACACATAGCTGTAGACTGTGAAGATCAGACCAGATCTCCGAGCCTGCCTGCCTCCTCCCCCTCCCCACATACATTTTAACTTTCTGTGAGAACAAGTTTTATATGACCTTTTCATAAAATAGAATCATTTAGGTTGGAAAAGACCTTTAAGATCATTGAGTCCAACTGTTAACCCAGCACTGTCAAATCCACCCATAAACCATGTCCCTAAGCACCACATCTGACAGCCTCTTGCTGAAAATGCTTTTTGGCCAGGGATTAATGGATAAACAATCAGTGGAAGAGATTTTTATATACACATTTTTAAAATAGGTTTCCAGCTGTCTGTTTTACTTTCTGATCTGAAGCAGTCCATGTTTCTCAGGCCAGCACTGACACAACAAAAGGATAGATGACATCCTGATTGCTATCTGTGGTGCTGTCTCCCCCAAAATCAAGAAGCATTTCTGAAGGCTCTCCTTTGACTCTGCTCTACTGTTCTTTGAGGAAAATGTTCTCTTTGTATTTAGTATTTACAAAGATTTGGCTTTGACCACGTAATCATGTATTGAATTTGATCTTGCTCTTGGGTGACACAGACCTTCTTCTCATGTGCCCTTCTTCTCCATGAAAGCTTCATGGAGGCCAATTAGGCTGTGCTTTGTTTTGCTGTGCAAGGGCCATGGTGGGTTCTCTCTCCCTGTCACTGGCTATGACCTTTCAGAAACCTGTGCTGCAGAATTTGCTTTCTAGGATACAGAATGTGGATGTTGCCCATGTTCCCTGGCCAGCATGAACACTAGACTGGGGACCTGGGCTCCTTGTCTCATATTTACCTACTCCAAAGATGCCCCTTGTGTGATAAACATGCAAACTGCAACCTTGCTCCTGCTTGGTGATACAAAATGCCAGACACAACAGACATGGAAAAGTGATATGATATTGCAGATGTGTTAGGCTCATCCCACATACCTGAACATGACATGATTGATGACAGCTCCACTTCTAATCACTGTACTTCTTAGCTTGCTGACTCTTACATTGGAATACAGAGGTTTTACAAGTGTTAGACTTTATATCTCTCATCCCCCGCCTCAGAGGAAAAAGCATTAAAAAACCCATCCTACAGATCTCCGAGAAGATGTGAATAACATAGCTTGGCAGCAAAGTAGTTCACAAAATGAAAGCTCTGAGAAATCTTGCCAACTCCTGAGTTATTTCTAACTTGGTTTCCATCACAGTGTGGAAAGGGTTTTGGCAAGGCAGCTCTCAACAGGAGCTGGATTCAGCAGGAGAGGCTGCCAGGCAGTGACAGTGGGTCACTCAGCACCTGGGAGCAGAGTGCAAGTGTGGAATGTGGGGCCAGCCCAGTGCCAGCTGTGGGGAGAGGAATGGGCTGCAGATGCACAGCCAGAAAGGGCAGGAGGGACACAATGACAGCACAAAGTTAAATGGATTTCCAGTTTTCCCAGGTGCCTGCCAGTCTCTTCATGTTTTGATGCAACTGGTCTTGGTCTCACTTTCCAAGAAGCCATCCATAATAGTGCATATAAAATTTTGCAGGACTCATAGGAAGGAAGGGGGAAGAGAAGGGTTTGGAAATCCTTTGAGTTCTATTAGAGTTGTCATGGATGATATATTTATTCAAACACTTTTATATTTGCTTAAGAAAACCTGTTTTTCCTCTGAATGGCCACAAAAGGAACTATTAATGGTAAAAGTCCAAGGAAGCTGTGTAACTTCCAAATGCTTTCCTAATGATCCCTAATGGCCAGTGTGCACTTTCCAGACTCTAGTTAGCCTCACCAGGATAGGAAATGCAATAAAATTATAATTTTAAGTCCTCTAGGTCATTAAGATGGAAGAGGTTTTGCTTAATTTTGGAGTTTCAGGGTACAATTGAGACTACAAAATGAAACACTTCAAAGTACAGAAGCTGAAAAAGCTGCTGGGGAAACAAACACACTATTTATATCATCTAATAATTCCACTTTTCCACACTGAATCAATTTATCCTTCCTCCTGATGTCCTTGCTCTGAAACTCACAACTCTTACATTTGTCTCCTTGTCTAGTATGTGGGCTGCAATTAATAACACAGGTATATTCAAAGCATTATTTAAAACATTCAGCTTTTTGTGAAAGGAGCCTACAAGCAGCATCTGTCATCTGGACATATTGATCTTACTCTACTATGTTTCACATTAAGGCTCTGTTGTCTCTCCTAAATTTTGCAGCTCTCACTTGCATGTGTCTGTTCACTCTGCTGAGCCTGGGGAGCTGACAGAGCTTTGCTTCAACACTGTGGTTAACTTTTCACCTCAGTTTGGAACCTCATCTTATCCTGTCCTGTGCTGCCTAAGCCTGGTCAGGGACACTGGGCTCTGCCAGGACTCAGGATCCTGTTGGAATCCTGTGGTGCTTGTCTTCCTTGTTACTGCTCAAAGCACATTGTTTGGACAACTCAAAGAGCAAGCTTGAAAAAGCTTCTAAAGCATGCAATAAAACTCTGTCCCACATTTGTAAAATGCTATGCTGGCACTTGTGTGCACAGGGACAGCAACAGGCCCATCCTGCTGCTCCAGCCTGTGAGCACTAGTCCCTGGGGAGTGAGGAGATAAAACACTGGCAGCCTGGGACATGATCTGCTGTGAAGCAATTTCTCCTCTGCAGCAGAACAAATGACCTATGTGAACAGGGGCTGACCAGTCTTGAATTTCAGCTATCAGCTGACTGCACTGAACTGCTTGAAAGGAGCAGCCAAGAATTACTCATGGAAATAATTCCACAATCATCTTTGAATAAGCAATAACTATAGGAAAACTGTAAGCTGTTCAAACAACTCAGAAAAGGGCCTTATGACATGCTATCAACTCAGCTTCTTCTCAAGGCTTCATTTCATGCCTTAGTTACTTCAGCTTTGTGGCCTTGACAGCTCCAAATATACAGAAGAACTGGGACAGCCTCATGCTGATGTTTTCTGAAGTGCTCTTTCTCTCCCAGCCAACTGCTGCTGTCCTCTTAAGCAAACCATGTGTCTGTGTGTGCACCTAATGCACCTGAGTTTGAAGCCACAGCTTGCACAGCAGGGCCAGACTAAATGCAGGAGCATTTCCTGAGGTGGCAGCTGAGCTCATGGGCTTGTGCTGGGCTCTGCATTGCTGCAGCATTTTGCAGAAACACTGCATGACTGGATGACCAAGACACCTCAGCTGTCTTCAGAAGCAGCAGCCACTTCTCTGGATGGTGGTGCAGATGCCAGCTGAGATAGAGCAAAGCAAAATTCATGTCTGCACCTGTAAGGCTGTCTGTTACTTTGCCCTGTGCTATCTTTCAGCCCTCATTTCATATCCTGAAATCCGGCACCACCATTACCATGTTTTCTCTTTGTATGCTTTTTATGCATGGTCTTCTTTGCTCCTGCTCAACCTGGTGATCTCTCAGAGATTGTCTGACAAAACCACAAAGTATCTCCCTCTCACCTGCTTCAAATCCTTCCTCCTCACTGTCACTGAACACTGGTAGGATGGAGAGGACATCTTCCTCTTAGAGCTAAGCAAATCTTGCTGATCCAGCTGTTGCATTTCACCAAATTCCCCTAAACATCCCACTGCAGAGGGGGATGCCACTGCCCCTGTGTTACCCGAAAAACTCTCTAGGGAAATACTCCAGTGGTCTTCTGTGGTGGAATATTTATCTTGGTGTGCATCTCAGCATGTGTTCAGACTGAATTAAAAATTATTTTAACTTGCATGGGGAAAAACCCTATTTGGTCCAGCTTTTGAGGAAAGCTAACCCTGAATTTACCTCACACCAGTAATAAAACAGTTAGAGGCTGAGTGAAAACTGAATTATTCTTGTTAAGAGTGTCTAAACCCATTTGCCAGGCCTGTACACCATCAGATGCTGTAGTATCCTGAGGTTTAGCTTCGAGTGCCCCCTTTCCCCTCTTAAATGTCATATAATCTATACAAGACAAGAGGTACTATTATGAGGGTGGTTTGACCTGCAGCATTAAAACAGATTTTAGCTGAGGAATTTCTGCATGAAGCCTATAACCTCTGGCTGAACTGGAATGTGCCTTTCAGAAAGGAATCCAGGCTTTTGCTTTAAGACCCCCCAGCCCACACCGTCCACATCCGCTGGAGGTACGTCGTTGAAATACTCAGCTGTACACTTTCTGTGTTTGTGTGTTTAAAAACAAAAGCCACTAAATACATTTTTGGCCGGATTCCTGTGGGGGACTTGAGTTTACAAAGTGCCAGTTACGTTCTTAAAACCTGCATGTGCTGGTGTTTCCAGAGCAGCAATGCATTGCTTCCCAAACTTGTGAATTTTTACAGTTTTGACTCATAGAGAAGGTCCAAACAGGTGTGCCCTCATATCCAACAGGCTGTTCAGACTTATGTCCAGGCTCTGGTAGATCTGTGTACCATGTGTTTTCCTGCCTGTCTTGTCTCTGGAGTTGATTGTAACATGCATGATCACACAACATAGAGACCCTTCTTCCTGATGGCCTTTTTAATGTCCCCATTGTGAGTGTGGGAGACCAGGCTGGAGCTCCTCTCCCACTCACCTGGAGCAGAGGTTTGAGTTGTGATCTCTTAGATATGCCCTAACCACAGGATTTTCAGATTTCTTTCTGGTTAAACATTCATGGGCCAGAAAGTATTAGGAATTCCCCTAATATTCAGCCACTTCATACAAAGTACAGCTGGCTAACCGGGAGAGAAGGAGTTGCATGTTGCAGAACACTCCATCACCACAGTGAACCTAATCCTACTTACAACCCGAATTTGAACCAAATTCTGGCTACTGCCTTTCATCGTATTTCTGATGTCCAGATTAAAGAACAATTAACTTCTTTCTTTTAACCTCATGTAAGTACCTGGTCTGCAGTTCTCTGGTTGCTTTAATCTGATGAATAAGTCAGAGCTCCCTGTTCTTCAGGCGTGGTGGCTGCTCTGTGGTGCCTCAGCACTGGTGTAGTAGAACTGCTCTGTACACAGGCACAGGGCTGTGCCTCAGCCAGACTGGCTCTCTGCTCACTCATAACACAGTGCACGAAGGGCAGAGGTGAGGGGAAGACCCAGAGCAGCAGGGAAGAGAGGGGAGTGAAGGTCTTGTCTGTTCCTTCCAGTGGCAATCAAGGTCCCTCTAGGATGGCAGACTTTTGTTCCTCACAGGACCTTTTCTTTATTTCTTTTCTGCTCTGTTATATCAATACCACACACAGACCTCTGGCAGATGTTTCTGAAAAGACAGTATCTGTGAATATGGTGTTTTGGGGATGGATAGAAAGAGAGTTCTGCTAGGAAATATGGATTTCTTGAAATCTTAGATTTTTCTAGAGTTGTTCCCATCTTCCCAAAGCCTTTCCAGTGGGAACATCAATAATCTCTGTGGGACAGGGAGGAATATCCTGCCTATAGTTGAGATGATCCATTTCACATGATTCACATTCATGAAGGAGAGGAATATCTCCTTCAGGAGTTTGTACAGACTATGGCAGAGAGGAGTATTTGTTGCATTTTGTAGAGCTATGCTCCTCCACTGTTCTGGAAGGGCTCCAGGTAAACTTTTAGAGAGCCTGTGGCATTAGTCCTCCTTCCATGCAGTCCAAATCCATGCTTTAAATCTGCAGAGACAGGAGGAAGTGGTTAAAAGTTTCAGGGGGTAGATCTCTTATCTTGCTCCAAACAAAAGGCATGCTCACACTGCTGCCCCTCGTTGAGAGCCCTCCAGCTGGGGCTTGTCTGACAGCCTGGTGAGCTGATGCAATGTGCCATCTGCTAGGAAACCAACTCAGCAGAAGGATGGAATATTTTTCTGCTGGTATAGTAAGCTGAAATGGTCCTGCTGTGACCTAATCAGTGCTGCAGAGGATAAAGGGGGAACAGGAGTAGGTGAGGAAGGAGGGCTCAGATGAAATGACTCTGGGGGTAGCCAGACATGGTGATTGTGTATCTGACAAAGTCCATGGAGTGGCCTTGATTGTTGGTTTTTGCAAAGGGATGGCATCTTCTAGAATAATTTACTGGCTGCAAGAGACAAACATAGCCCCTCTCCAAGGTTTATTTTTCAATTTATCACTGAAGCTCTGTTGGAAATGACAGACACATGAGTGTACTTGGGTCACAAAGAGGAAATTCTTGAGTAACTTAACCACCTGGGGCTCATGAACGTGCTTTGTAAACTTATGTCATGCAAGAAGTTGAGAAGGTGCAGCTCAGTAACTTCAGTAGGAATTAGTTTTCTTTTGGAATATTCTGGGAAAGGATAATTCTGGTTTATGACCAGGTGGTTGTACTTATTTTAGAATAATCACTTTAGGTGTCTGTGCAACATTCAGATTCCTACATTAAGCAACTAATTCTTTGGTATTTTTTTAATTCCACCTCAATGAGGTGGACTTTTCTATTAGTCACTTCTCACTCACAAATCAATTCCTCTTCTTGATAAAATCAGCAAACCAGCTACGCCCAATGCCAACAATATCTGAACTTTATTAGATCACCCAAAGCAGCGAATAATAAAGTTAGAGGGATGGGTTTATCTGGGACCACATGCTGAGTTTCACTCCAGAATAAGTCTCTTCAAGTCTCTGCAGTGGAGCTATAAATCCCTGGACCTAGCATGGGAGTGCTAATGGGCCCTCAGATTCAGTGCCACTACCAGGCAATAATATCTGTAATAGCAGCTAACAAAGATACAACCGACTGAGCTCTTCAGGGTTCAGCAACTGCTCCCAGGCTTGGAGCAGAGCTCATTTATTTTCTTCTCTTCATTCCACTAGAGCAGCTCCAAGCCCTGACAGCACATGGGGATAATTGAAGCAAAAGTGCTCAACCCTGACTGCCCAATCTTCTCATAAAACAATCCCAGGATTGTTCTGGGGACCGTTGGCACAACAAACCTTGCACTGCAAATTTTGCTCCGTAATTAGCAAGCAGTTGCTGTCATGCCTGTCAGATGGGTTTATGTGACGATGTGAATAGAACAACAATTGACTGTCTTCCCTTGCTACCAAGGAGAAGAAACTGCTTTGAGTAAAGCTGACAATTATGTAAAAGGAACTAAATGAATTTGGCTTATGGTTCACACTTACCCCTCACAGATGGAAGGCAGGACCTCTGAGGCCTGTTTCTGAGTCCTTGCCCCTTTGTACCTGACTAGTCACTGGCTAAGTGCCTAATGAGGCTCAGAGGAAACAAAACCAGTACTGAGGGCTTTTTATTGTCTTTCTTTTCTTTATGGAGCAGGGAATTACCATGTGGTTCGCATCCAAGTTCAAAATCTGATCTTATCACCCAAAGCTGATGACAGACACAACAGTGCTTTCACAAAAACAGAAAGACTAGTGATACTATGAGTTGAACAACAAAGATAGGTAGAAAACTGAAGAAGCCTTGAAAATTTTAGGTACTCCATTTATACACATGTCTTCTCAATCAATCTATACACAAGGCAGTTGTGTTAGGTTTTTCTCACCCACCCAGTGATCACAGTGGTAGAAACATTAATATAGAGGGGAGTCCTGGTATCTTCCTACATCTTACCACTAATCACTCCTAATCTCATCTAGGACGTGTCTCATGAAACTCTGATTCTCTGTGGGCAGTTACAGCTGGAGCTGTTTCCTGGAATTTATAGAAAGGAAGACTTAAAGAAATCTTAGATATTAAAACATGTTGATTCTGGTTTCATTGCAGTAGGAGAGCATTTAAGACCAGGGATGAACAAAGTGGGTCTTTTTTTGCATTCAAAGTGGGAATTTTTATTTGTTCCGGAATGTTCGGGATGTTTCTCAGGAACAGTACAGTATGATATGTAGGAGTATGTTATGTGTTGGATTGCAGGCAGAAAGAAGTTTTACTATTCTCATGATGCATAGAAATGCCTGAGGACCAAAAAACTTCTACCAGCCTACAGCCAAGCAGCTCCTCTGAGCACCCCAGGCTCCCCAGGGGTAGGTGGAGAACTTCTGCCCAGAGACCTCAGTGCAACCCATGTGCTGAAATTGAGTGGTTCAACTGGAAAGACAGAATTTGGGATGTGTAAAAGGAATAAGCTGGGGAAGTGGGGTGAAGCACAGAGGTGCAAGAGCTGCCCTTCCTTTGCTGCTAATTCAGCCCTTTTGAATAGCCCTGGCTGGGCAGGATGCTTAAATGAGTCAACAAACTGCTTCACTGGTCTCCTATCTTTGCTGCAGGAGAGGTGTAGAGAAAATCCAGGCACCTGCATGAGGCATCCCAGCTCTTGCTGCCCTTTAGCTCTCCACCCCAACACTCCTCATGGTAAATGCTTCCCTTTCTCAGGATCTTCCTAACTTCTGAGTCGCTTGCTGCTCTGTCTCACTACAGCTTTATCCTTCTCTGTTGGGAAACCTTGTCTAATATATAGTTTAAAAGTCTCTCAATTTACCACCAGACAGTGAATATGAATGAATATGAATATAAGAATGAATCTTATCAGGACTAATCTTACTAATCTTGCTGATTTTTTTCTCCTTTTGCATTCACTGGAAAGCTGGTGAAGAGAGATCTTACCTATGTATCTAATGGACTGGTAGGTGTGCAAAGATAATCAACAAAATAGAAACCTCACATACCTACGGACATGCAGTCCTGTCCTCTTCTTACACACCTTCCTTCCCATGTGTCTCTGTGAACTTATGCTCTAAAACTGACTAAAACAGAACACATCTGAACACACCCAAGCTGTAAGAAAAGTCTTTGAAATGCCTGTTTACAAAAATCCAGTAAAATCCAGTCAAAAATATGTGGGCAAAGTCCCAGTGCTTTCAGTGCACAATTCAGTTGTCTCCTTTCCAGCTGTATCTGTTTCTCTCAAAATGACACAACCTTTTTCTAACTGTAAAATTAGCTCATCGTAAGTTGCAGTTTTCAAAACTGGCTGTAGATCTTGTGGCTGAAACTGTGCCAAATGCTGAAGGGTTTGGATTCTATAAACTGTAAGTGTTTGCAAAGGAGAGAGAGGATTGTACTTGAGAAATATTTTCATGTAGTGCAAAGACCAGCTGGCAGACATGGGCAACTCTGTTCTGTGACTTCATAGAAGCTTTTACCAGAAAGTTTCATAAAAGGAAAACCCAAGAGGACCTGGGGAAAGAGGGGGGAGCTACAAATGTTGTTTGTCTTTCCTGATAGTGATGGCTAATACACATCAGCTCCCCTGAGGTACCAACACAGAGAAGACAAGACACATTAGTTTAGCCATGAAGTAAATTCAGCTGAAAGGCTTATGGCTGACCCATCCAATTTATCTCATGATAAAATGAAAGTGCTTTTATTTTCCCTGTTTACTCTAACTTTGTTAACCAGCTTTAGCTATCCTGAGACCAAAAATAGAAGCTTTAGCACTAGAGTCAAGCCAGAGGGTCCCACTAAAATCACTGGAGAATAGAATGTGACACTCTTTTTACCTTCTTTTCCAAATGCATTATTTATATGAATGTTGTAGCAATTATGTGATTATACAGAAGTTAATGCACAACAATAAACCAAAGGATCATCAAAGAAATGCTAATGGCAGAGAATGTTTTTTGTTTAAATTGTGGATTCACATTTCTTTTTCTTTCTTCTTTTAGGGCTACAAGAACAGAAAATTTGCAAACCTAATAGAAGAGTCTTGAAATGTCAAATCTTTGAGAACAGAAAAGAAAATGAAATCCACGTTCCTGTCTGTTTCTCTCACACCTCCTTTGAAATATGAAGGACTTAAGAAAATGGACTCATTTGTTTCATCTTTTCTTTTGGGCTGAGTGGTTATGTGAAGCATAACAAGAGTGACTATCCCTTACTGGGGTAAGGGCCAAGGGCCCAGGGATCAGTGAGTTTCTTCTTAATCCTGCCACAGAGGGTGAAGGGCCTGAGGAGGGCTTGGCAGATGATGGAGGTCAGCATCTGGCTGCACAAATGATGCTGGGAACAGCAGCGTGGGACTGAGGACTGAGAACTGCTAGGAAGAGCTGAGATCCATCTGATCAAGCACAGCAAAACATGTTTGCCAACAGGCTGACCAACCTGAGACATTCAAATAGTGAATGACAGAAAGGGGAGATGACAACTTACAAAGTGGCAGGCCAGGATGGCAAGGAAAAGGCACAGGGTGGACTGAGGAGAAAGACCTTGGAGCAAACAAGACAGAGATGAGTCCACTACTGACATTTGCACACAGGTGAGGAAGAGGAGTCTGGGAGAGGGGGTTGATTTTCCAAGATTCATCTCCTCCAACTTCAAGAACAGCCAAGCCTGTGGACCTTAACAGCTTGGAGAGATATGGGAACCTGAGTCAGGGCAGTCCTAAACATGGATACAGACAGGGCAATGAGTGGATTGAAAGCTGCCCTGTGGAGAAGGATTTCCACAATATTGGTGGACAAAACACTGAATCAGACCCCAGTGTATCCTTGCAGCCCAGAAAGCCAACCATATCCAGCTGCATCAAAAGAAGTGTGACCAGCAGGTCAGGAGAGGCGAGTGTCCCTTTGCTCTGGTGAAACCCCACCTGCAGTACTGCTGCTCTTTTACCATAGGGGTGGTTAAAGGAAGAAAGGATTTGAGGTAGCACAGATTTATTAGATACTTTTTAGCCATGTTCTGCAGCACATCTGTACAAAATCTTTCTGTTGATGCTCAATAGAATGTAATTTTCAGAAGTTTTAATTCAGCCCAAGTTAGGACTTCCAACAGTGTGAGCTGTCATTAGCAGGATTACATTCTTAATAATCACAAATGCTTATTTAATCTGCTGAAAATTGCTAAAAGCTATGCTATATTCTCACAATAAATTATTTTTTTTATTATTTTAAGTTCAGGATTGAATATATGTTTTATAAAGAGAAAGTATGAATTATTAATTCAAAAGTTTCAAAACTTTAAAATTTTCTTAAAGGTCTCAACAGTCTGGAAAAAAAACCCATGAAAAATGAAATGAATATTGTGCAAGACTGTTTTCTCAAAAAGAAGCAATACTCATGGAGTGTTCAAGGGAGCAATGGCACAATGGTAAATCACTGCTCAAATGGAAAGAGTCCAATCATGTATCTCTAACTCTTAAAAGCAGGTGCAAAGACCTTCACATTTACTTGCTTAAGTTAGCCAGCAACACTATGGCCTATTCAGTTGCCAAGTGAGATTTGCAAATATATTTTGAAAATTTAAACAACTTTTATTTAAAATAGAATTTTTAGGTTGGGCAGACATGACCTGATACTTCTCCTTTAATCATTCTATTGGCATATTATCTATGTTTATGCTATACAATCTGCTGAGTTCTGAAATCTGTCAAATTGAATTTGGTTTGCCTTGGTGTGTATTAGTTTGAATGCCTTATTTTTCTTCCCTTCCAGCTTCCCTTCAAATACATTTGCTGCTCTTTTCCCACAGTAGAACATCAAGGATTTACAATTCTCTGCCTGGTAGTATCATTAGGAACACTAGGAAGAAATTCTTTGCTGCAAGAGAGTTAAAGTAAAATGATAGGCAGGGAAAAGTTTGTGTCATGGAGGATCCATTTATTCCCAGGCTTTGCAGGAGTTTTATGGTACATGTGTTATGAGGAACCTGGACTCAGTTCTGCCTTAGCAAGTGCAGCCACAACCTGCTCAGCATCCTGGTACAGAGCTTCCCTGAATTCTTTCCAGTCTGCCTGCAAAGGCAGTGTTTTCAAAGTGGTGGTGAAGGTGTGAAACCTGAAGCCATGGAGTTTTCCATTAGTGGCCACGAAAGTCATGGCAAGAACAAGCTGATGAGAAAACTGTTCGTACTGATAGAAATATTCTCCATTTAAAAGAACATGAATAGGGCAGTTTCTGGCCAAGCCTTTGCTGCATGCTCCCTTTAGAATGAGAAAGTAAGTAAAGAAAGCTGTGAAGCCCTTTACCAGCAGAGATCCTGTGTGGTGGTCCTGTAGCTGAAGGCCCAGGCTGTGCAGCATCCAGGAAACACAGGTTTGCGTCCCAACCCTTCTGGCTGCTGCTGCCAGCTGGACAATGTGTCACACTGTGCTGCTGAGCACAGGCATGGTGGGAGATAAATAAAGAGCTTTTTGAAGGTCAGTGGGAGTCTGACTGCCTTGAAATCAGTGACAAGGGTCTGGGTGTGGAAATGCACTGCTGCTTGGCAGGAGGTGGGGATGACAGTGATGGCTTTGAGAGCAGGGATGCATTTCCAGCACTTCCCATGCAGTGCAGTTGTCTCTGCCAGCCCAGGGATCCCCAGGATCCCCCCACCTTTGCATGGCCTTGATCTGCTCTTTCCTCCCAATAGACACAAACTATGGGCTGCAAAGCAGGCTTTGTGGTTTCTTTGGACTATTCAAATTGAGACAGTCCAGGTTTGTAGGGGAAATCCAATTTAGAACAGGGTTTTTCAGTGATGACTCAGAGCTGAGTTATTTCTAAACAGTGAAAAATATTATGCCCTGCAACTCGTAG
Organism: Erithacus rubecula; assembly: GCF_903797595.1. Classification (NCBI taxonomy): domain Eukaryota; kingdom Metazoa; phylum Chordata; class Aves; order Passeriformes; family Muscicapidae; genus Erithacus; species Erithacus rubecula. Next base: position 14,901,579 of record NC_136689.1, on the reverse strand, counting down.
AAGATAAGTAACTAAGATGTTGTGCATACTGGAATGTGTTGTGTCTGGCACTGAAAAGATCACAAAATTTGCATCTGAAATAGTATCAATGAATGTTAGAGGCTGAAATTCTGCTCCTATTTTGAACTGTACAACTCCAGAGAGGTTTCTTTGGCTGTAAGACATAATTTTTTGATTAAGAGTTTATTTAATTTCTGGTTTTATCCTACAACTGTTAACTCTTTGAGTCCCATTCTTCTGTTTCCTGAAGTTAATTAGGGCTTTCACATTGAGTTCAAGGGAAACAAGATTTGATCTTTATTGCATGTAAATTGCAAATGAAAGCCAAACTTGTGTTCTAGATATTATTATTCTATTTGCTGTTGAAATCTATGCCTGAGTTATATGAATACTAAGAACCTGGCAGGAATATACCCTAATAGATTATTTTTTGACTCCCACAGGAGTTCAGTGAATATTAGTACAATTCAAGCCACAACTTTTTTGACTTGCTCTTCAAACTGGTGTCAAATTCTCTGTCGGTATTAGTATGAGAGCTGGAGACCTTAGACAGGGGGGTAAAATAATGTCAGTTCTGCAAACCAACACTAGACTTCCTGCAACTTGGAAATGTGCTAGAGAGGAGGAGAAGCTGCTCCCCAGTGAGCAGGGGCTGCATGATCACCTGTGCATATAAATAATGCTCAGCCTGGTGGAAATAAAGCTATGCATCCACTTATTGGCTTTGCTCTTCTCCTCACTAGTACAGATAGTAGTTTAAGTATCCCCTTTGCTGGAGCACCAGACTTATGGACAATCTGAAATCAGAAGCTGCTCCTCAGTTGCACCAACACAGGCAAGGAGGGTTCAAGGGATCCAGGGAAATTCTAAAATCTATGAAATTGAATTAATTTTGTTATTTTGGTCGCACAGGAAATATGCAGATGTAAGCAAAACAACAAACAAGTCTACCCTAATTTCTTTTTCTTGGATCCCTCACTGAGTTTCAACACTTTTACTGAGCATGAAGGAATTTGTGTTTTCACTTCCTCTCCTCCAGATCGAAGATTCTCATTCAGATGAATCTGGCTTATTTCTTCCTCACTAAGTTATAGTATCTATAATGTAAGATATCTTCTGATACAGTGATGCTGAAAGGCCAGTGGCAACAAATATGTATGATATAACAAGGAGAGAAATTATTCCTTTTTTCTCTTTGTTCCCACCATTACCTCCCACTTCCTCCCCACATCCTCATGCTGGCTCCCCAGTTGTATCAGCACTTGTCAGCTGTGCCAGAACTTGGCTCAAACTCCAAACCAGCCTGAAGGGACTTGAACCCATTCCAGACACTTCCTGTGGAAATGCTCAGAAGCATTTCCTGGGTAGGCCTTTCTTAATGACACCTGGTTTAGACTAAATAGACAAGATAGTATTTGACGTTAGAGAATGACATTCCAGGTACTAGGATGTCAAGGGAGGGAAGCACAGCATCCAAAGCTTCCTTCAGGGCAAGGTTATCTCCTTTGCTGTGTATGTTGGACACAATCTGAGAAGCAGAAACTGGGATGCTCAGGGATGCATGCCCAGACAATTTATATTTATGCATGCAGAGCACTTTGCTCTTCAATACTTGTAATATGCAGTGTGAGAGCTTTGAAAGTCTAAACTTTGGACTTTGCCATCTAAAGTAGTACTTAGGCAAAAGCTAGGTATTTAGCTCACTTTGTGGATAGAGTCCATCAGGAGCTAAACTTGGATAGCAGAGTTTGAAGTTGAGGTTACAGAAGCACTTTATTCTATATTTGAACTGAAATACTTTCTAACTTTGCCACCAAACATAAACCCCCAAGTCTATGTTGGGCTTGAAACACTTCATATGTAATGTGAAGCCATGGGAGATTTATTTTTTAATTTTGGAATGTTTGAGGTAAATCAGCTGAATCTTTTGGATTTAAGATGCAGAGAAAAACAGGCACATGTTAGACTCTAAAAATACACCATGAGAGAGGGAGTCAGTAGGTTCAGGACAAACTTAGTGACCCTGTTCAAAAGAAAGGAGATTCTGACAGCCTATCTAGCCAGTAGCACTACACTGGATAATAGGAAGATAGTGTATATTAGGTACCTTAAAACAAACTCTCTTCTTCTAAGCCCTGTTTTGCAGACAATAATTGTTCCTGACCAGGAGTAGCTTCCCTTCGCAGGGAACATGTTTGTTTTCAGTTTATGGGAACTTTGCCATTTTTCTTTTGGCAGGTCTCCCACTCTTGCCTCATCACATTGCTTCATACCTGTCAGCTCCTCTTTGTACCTGGTCATCCTGGTCATTGTGACCAGATGTCATCTCTGTTTAAATGGTGGCAGGCACCCAGGGACTGCTCCTTTGCAGAAAAAAAATAGTGAATTCACAACAGGCACGAAGCCCTACATGGACATTTTGTGAGAGCCTGGAGCTGGCTGCCCTCTCCCAAAACTGGCATGTTCAGTCCTGTCTACAGGAAAGTCACTAAAATCATAGTGCACACCTTAGGACAGTCAGTGGAAAGGGCACTGCTGACTGTGAACTGAGGAAAGACGTGGTGGGGAAGTAGTTGGGATCTGGCATGTAAATCCCAGGCAGCCTGCAAACAGGAGCACCAATTGCAATTGCATTGCAATCCAAATGCAGAGAGTAGTGTGCACTGAAATGCTTGCATATTTAGGAAAGAGCAGAGGGCTTTTCTTCTGCTTGGCCAATCTTTAAAATGCTAACTTCCCTGTGATATCAAATCCTATAATTATCAGTCACCCGGATAATCCTGATAGTTTTCTTTCCGGAGTTATTTCCCGATTTTTGCTCTCTCACCTCCTTATGATCCCCTTCAAGGAATGGGCACCAGAGAGACTAGAAAGTTCAGTGTGTTTCATGTCAGGCATGTTTATTGTAGCAGAACAATTACCACAGGATCACATTAGTATTATAATGTGCTTTTATGCTGATTTAAAGTGCCAGATGAAAATGTAATGCAATGATAGCACATGTATTGGACAGAGATAATGAAGGGCAAGATTGCCCACCAGAGGCTGCCCTTCTAGCCTCAGCTCACACCCCCAGCTCAGTACCAATACAGTTCCTCCTCTCTCTTCTCATTCCTTTTGGAGTTTGAACCATCTCTGTGTGCCAAAGATCTGCACTGGGCTCACATCACCAAGAGCAGGAGGATAGCTTGCTGAAAAAGTGGAAGTGTGGTGAGGGCAATTAACTGCTGTCTGAATGCTGCCACCGAACAACAGGGCTCTGCTCCCTTGTCAAGGATTGTACACATTGGGAAGTGTTTTCAAAGTGTTCGCCTGTCCTGAAGCAAAGCCCAGAATAGAAGGAGAACTACCATGCCAAAAGGAAGGAGAGAATTAGCATTTATCAGTGGCTGGGTTAATTTTCTCTGACTCCTTAATTTATTTCCAAGCAGCTGGTATAAACTATCCCTATACAGCTGCTGGAAGAAGACTGGCACATCCAGAGGATCTCATCCCTGTTAAAGACTTCTCTTGGGATGAGAAACCACACAAAGGAAAACCATTCTGGATCAAGGTCTGCTCCCTTTCCTCCTCTGGCTTCTCAGTTTGCCATGGAATCAAAACCTCTGGGAAACTGCTGCCAAAATCTACCCACTGCATGACCACAAACATGCAGGCATCACTGTGCTCATATTAATCACTACCCTTATTACAGTCGTGGCATTTGCAGTGAGCAAATCAGAGCATGGCATGAAGGCTGAGTCCCAAACACTTTCATTGGTGATCATTTTAGAGTAGCTTTGGCTGTCCTTTCCCACTGACCGTTCAGAAACAGAACCAGTGTGAATTGAAATAACATGATATTTGTCTATTAAAATACACACTTTTAATCTTCTCTTTCAATTTAGAATATCAGGGCCCACTTTCTATGGCACATCTAGACTCTCAAGGTAGAAAGAGCAGACCTTTGATTTGCATGATTTGATTGACATAATCTTTAATTAAAAGACATAACAAGCTTTAGCAATCAGGAGCTGAACAATGAGAATCTCTCTCCTGTAATCTGAGTGGCAAAACACCATCACAAAGTGACAAAATCCCAGTACTGGGCAGTTTAATAAAGTGATTTAATCCAAGTCAGTCATGGAAGCACCATTTTCACTTTATCTGGGCACTGCACAAGTGGCCAAATCACCTCTTGAAATCCCTGCCAGTTCTTTTCTCCAAAGAACATCTGCAAAATGGTGCAGATCTCTCCAGTTGGAAAAATAGAAAGCCTGGTTGTGATTGCTGTGCAATAGTGAGGTCCTTAGGCAGGATAAGCAGCTGATTTCAGATTAAGCTGGAGGGCTGCAGTCCATTGAAGGCTTACACATCTACACAAGGAATTTGTGGTGTTCTTCTGGGAGGCTGTGCAGATGAGGAAATACCCTCCTACATTGTTTAGGCTTATACAGCACAAACTGAGCATGCAACAGTGTGTGGAAGTGGAGCTCTCAGATGCATGTGTTGCATATAGATGAAGTAAACCTTCAGCTGGGAAGATGTATAACAGAGGATGATAACAAACCCCAAAGATACATGCCACAGAAAGAGCTGACTGCATGTGTGTGCATATAAACAGAGGCAGTTCTGGTTTTTGGTCAGTTAAGAACCTTATCTTCTTTTTTAAGTGTTTGATCATGTTTAGCTCTCCTTCTATCCAAGAGCTGTGTGGGTTGGTAGGGAGCTGTAACTGTGTGATAAACCTAGTGCTAAGCTTTACAGCTGGGAAAGGTTTAATCCCTATTAAAGATTAATTCCTTAATCTGAAAAGAAAGGAGGATTAAAAACAGTCTGGAGCAGATGTGGTTCTGGGCTCAGGAGTGCAGTTGTGTGGTGTCATCCCAAGATGCTGAAGGTGGTTGAGAGGCAGGACAGCCAGAGGCAGGATGGCCAAATCTGGCAGGCTCTGGACTTTGCCAAAGTTCGTGCATATTTTGTCTTCTTGCTCTGTTGTGCTCTATTTAGTAGTTTAATGGCTATCCACAAATGTTTGCACAAAAGGCTGGGTTGCCTGCTTGTGCAGACCTTCTGGAATAGTTAATCTTCAGTCAGTAAACCCCAGCTTGGGAGCAGCAATAGTGACAAGCACGTAGGCAGTGACACTGAGCTCTGCCCAGCTGTGCCAGAAGATGAGCTGAAGCAGGTTTGTTCTCCTGTGGCCACGGTGGATATGGGCAGATCATCTCCCCCTCCTGGCCTGTGACACAGCTCCTCCTGGGCGTGCTCAGGCAAGGCCACCTTCCCTCTAAGGGTGGATAACTGTTGCAACAATAATTATAGACAGCAAAAGCATTAGGAAAGATGAAGTCTCCTGGTGAGTGACTCATGAACAGGGAAAAGGACACAGCTTGTCAAAGGCATCCACAACCAGTGGCTAGCTCTGTTCTTTCCTCTGGTTCAGTGAGGCTGACTTTTGCAGCTCCCAAGCTACACTTGGACTCAGCAGAGATTGAACTGCAGAAGCTCAGCTCAAAGGATAATTTCAGAAAATTGCAACCTGGGAAAAGATCAACATCATCAGGCATTGTGGTGTTGGTTTGTCCCTCCTCATGGATTTGTTTACACTGGAATGGAAAGGTAAAATAATACTCAGTTTTGTAAACAGATCATCAGTAAAATGCCCTTTGTTAACATTAATAAATAGCTTGCTTAAGAAAAACCCCCAAGTCCCTGTGGTAGGTATTAGCCTTTGGTTTCCAGTTACTCAACCTCTTTACAAGTCTTAGAGATCTCATAAACTTTGAATGTTGTAGTAAAAATATTTATGGGGTAAGTCAAAGAAAAACATAAAATTGCATTCAAGTTTTGACAGGAGTAAAACTACTTATCCTGCTTATTTTTTATTGTAGAAAACTGGATGCTGTGACCTCACTAAAAAATGATAGCTATTTAAGCAGAAAAGTTGGAAAGGATTTTGTGCATGTTAGTATTTCCTTTCTGAAGTATTAATATTTACCTTGGGAAAATCTTAAGTGCTTAATTGGAAAAGACAGACAAGAAGTGCTTGTGGTGTCACAGGCTGTTTATGGAATCACAACAAAACTCTGCATATTTCCAGATGATACTGCAGTCAGAAGCTACATTGGCCTGCATTTTCACTGGTCTAGGATTTGGGCTTGGTAAAGGTTGGATTCACCATGAGTAGCTGGGTTCTACCTCAGGGGTTTCAATTCAACTGTCAGACCTTAGAGAAACCATTTCCAACTTTGTCCAGTCCTGCAGATGCTGAAAGCCTCCACAGTATCTCCATTTCCACTGGCACATCATGCTGGCATCACCAGGATGCAGGGATTGCAGATAAACCTTTTCCTGCCACTGACATACCTTGCTCTGGTGTGTAAGCCAGCTGGCAGGCTCAGAGACATGTGGTGCCTCAGACCTTGCATGGAAAACAGCACAGGACATGCTTTCCAGGAGGTGAGAGACTCTCTTTTAAATTCTCACCTGGCTTCAGGCCCTCTCAGATCCCAGGGAAGTGCTTGAGACAATCCAAAATGTGTTTTCCTCCATCTCTTTCTTGAGTTAGTTCTGTGCTGTGCTGTAGTGATTTAACTCCAGCTGGCAACTCAGCCCCTCACAGCTGGTTTCTCCCTTTGCTTCACTCAATAGGTAAAGCAAAAGCCACTGGTAAGCAAAGCAAAACAAGGAATTCATTCTGGTGAATCAGGTGTTCAGCCATCTCCAGGGATGCAGGGATCCATCATTCAGTGATGACTTGAGGAGACAAACACCATCCTTCTGAACATCTCTCTTCCTTCTCTCTGCTTTATTTGAGGAGCACAATGTCATATGGTTGGGATATGAAAAGTTTGGTTTGGATTGAGAAGAAGAAAAAAAATCTGCAAATACTTTGCTTAAAATGCCTGTGTTAATGGTGAGGTTTTCCATTTTGTAAAAATCTGTGTAGTTGACCAGCTGCTTGATGGGGACAGGGACAAGAGGTTTTTACAGCTCCTGAGAAGTAAGTGACACACAGCACAGCTAGTAAAAGCTTAAGCAGTAAATTATCAAGTGACCTGAGCTGCCATTTAGGCACTAAGACTAGAGACTGTTTTAGGTTTTTTAAAGATCTGAAATGGAAAATTTGATCATCACATCCCAGAGCACTTGGGCTGGTTGCATCTCTGATCATTGAGCTTTCTCCTGACCTGCTCCATGGGAGACCAGCTGAGTGCTGCTGGAAAAGTCTGTTTACAAACATTCTTGACAACAAAGTCCTTTTTATCAATTTCCCATTGAAGATTGATTCTTCTCCCTCAGCAGCAGGGTTTCAGCTCAGGGCCAGGGCAATGGGAATCTTCCAGGATATCCTCTCCTGTTTCCTTCCTGATGCATCCAAAGTTTTGAACTGAAAATTATATGATAGATAGTGAAGTTGTCTTTGGGGCACACACTAGAAACCCCTCCTTTTCAGCCTAGGCAATGCATGCCTGTGGAGGCAGCTCATCTGCAGGGAGCCCTGCTGGAAGGGGACAAGGTGACAGCTCACACTGCTGTGCTTAACACCCACAGCTCTGACGCTGCTAACACACACCTGAAGCTTTTTATTGATCTTATAAAATGGGAGTTTAGTAATCTCACCCTCACGCTATATTTAGACAGAAAATAGCCAAAAGTTTCAAGACTAAAAGCCAAAACCTTAAAAAAGAGGTGCTACAGTAAAAAGCCTTTGACTCTGGAGACATCTTTTTCATTAGGATGTGACCAATGTCTGACTATCCTTTCTCTTCCTTTGTCTTTTGTACATGAGACATTCTGATTTCTCTTAGGCATTATTATTCTGGGTAACAATACAGAAATAATTTCATAAGAACTCTCACTTCTTGCAGCATCAGCTACAAGTTACAACATAAAACCACCAAACCCTTGAAGATTATGTGAGAGCTATAGTTTGATGAACCATTAAATCAGGTAACCATTATTTGGGCTATTTCAATTACAAAAAAATGTTTTAGTGCTGTCTTTTTACTGCACTGCTTACTTTGCATGATCCTGTTTTTAATCAGCTCTCTTGGTAAGAACTATGGATAAATACCACCTTCACATGTGTGCACAAGTTCTGAACTTTGAACAAATGAGGTATTTTAATGCATATTAATCTGTTTACTTACTTAGCCTGTGTCTGGTCACAGCAAATAAATCCACAAATCCAGGCACTGCCAATTGTATGGAAGGCATGTAAGCACACAGTACACAGAGAAAAACCTGGAAATTTGTCAGCTCATGGAAAGGTGGACCTTCATTTATGAAATAGGATGGTGCATGTGCTGATGTGCCATCAGAGGTGCACTGCTGTTTGCCATGTGCTGGCAGCTTGTGTGATTTTGCACACATTGCAGAGCAAGATGCTGCTCTCATCTCAGGGATGTGATGCTGAATTCACTGCTTTGTTGGGTGTGACCCCAGAGCACAGCCTCAGTGAGTGCATCCAGGTCTCACATGAGATATCAAACCAGGTGTCTTGGGGGGGTTTGTGTGATTTCTCCCCCTCTTTTCCCTGAAAGAACCTGAAAGGGGCTGGGTAAAACTCATGTACTTTACATGTGTGCAGAATTTCTTTCTTTGATAGCACAGTTGTTAATTAGGTACAAAGATATTGTTCAACCTCACTGGAGAGATGTGTGGTACTGCCTTGCTTTGGGTGTGTTCCTGATGACTTGGTGTTAATAACTGTGTGCCTCCTTTGGGGTCTCAGTGGTAACCCACCTCCTGGGATGTTGCATTTTTAGTTTCAACTGTATAGTAAAATCATCTGACTTCTTTGGAAAGAGAAAAAAATCTTTGCTGTATTTCATGACACTTTCTGAATGGGGTAAAAGACTGAGAGGCAGAATCCAGGCAGAGTGTCTTCTTTTTACAATCTCTCCATTTCTCCCTCATGGTTGTTTTTGATATTAAGGCTCACTGGCACACAGATCTGGGACAGAGCCTTCTGGGGTAAAGCTGTGCCTTAATTTTACTCAAAATGTGCTGTTATCTGGGGGCCTGGGCCCTGTGGCTGCCCTCCCTCCCTGGGCTCTGTTTCTGTGAGTGCCTCTGGAGCTCGCTCCGCAGTGTGCCGGGGGTCCAGTAACCCTTTAGTGAAGACAGATGTTAGTGCTGAGTGAGCAGAAGCTAACAGACTTGCAGAGCAACCTTGGCAGCTCGCCCCATTTTTCAGATTTCAATGTACCTACAAAATCTTAGAAAAAAAAGCCCAGAAGAAAGCCCTCTCTGAGTTTTGGCCTAGAGCAAACTCTGCTGTAAGTAGTTCATCAAGACACACTCTCTTTAGCTCCTTAAACACACAGCTAGATCAAAATAAAGTATGAAGAGCATAAAGTAACTCACAGACACCATTTATTAACACTGAGGCCTGCTGCAGGAAGAAAGTGACCTAGTAAATAGCCTCCCTGAGTAGTAAAATAGTTGCAGTAAGGAGTTACAAGAACTTTTGTGAGCTGTAATTCCCTAAGGAAAAAAAGAAGAGAGGTTTTTACAATCTTTCATCTCTGCTTGAAAGCAGAAATAAAAAGCCTTCCCCTAAACTACTAGGTGCTTGTGAGCAGCCTGCTAATAATGTCATCTTCTGTCTGGTCTTAAAGGGAAAGGAGAGATATGGAAAGAAAACAAACCCACAAACAGCACTGGTCAGCTTTATGAGTGCTGCAACTTCAAAGACTGGAAGAAATGCTCCCCAGACTGGCTGTTCTGAGGATCAAGAGTTCAGGGGCTTTAAAGGACCTTTATCAGAGAAAATTCAGCATGAGAAACTAACAGTCCCTGATAGTACTGCAAATAGATGTCTTGCACTGGCAGTCCTACAAAAATGAAGGAAAAGCCAACAGTATAAGGCTACTTGTTTTTTGCTAGTATATGTTGTATTTTAACAAAGCATATTATATACAAGGCTGCAGCACTCTGCTATTTGTGAATACCATCCTCATTTTACTGGCAACTAAACTGAGACAGAGAGGATGTTCAGCCAAAGTTTTCATAAGCAATCTTAGATTTGGAGATCCTTCAATCTGGGTTGCTGAGTGTGAGATACACAGACATGTCCATCAAGGTGCTCCAAGCCAGTGTGATGGAAAATTTGGAGGGTACTGCGCTGTCCTGACTGGATGCTGTATGTCTGCTGTGGGAAGACAAATTTCATAACCCAAATGGTCTCCTCATTAAACACAGATTCAGTATTTTGCAGACAAGCAGGGCTGTGGTAGTTTGGTCATTTTTCTTTTCTTTTTATTCTTGCAGAGTATATTGCATTAGTTTTATGTGGCACGTACAGTACTTTTGACAGTGTAAAAATAGTGCAGATGTGTAAGTTCTGTAGACACTCTTGATGTCTTTGTCCATGCTGAGCAGGAAAACAAAAGCAGAAAATTCATCCTGAACTATGTATCTTATCCTTGCTTATCCTCTCTCTGCACCCCTCTTTTTTTTTTCTCCTGTGGCAATTTCTGGACAGAATTTAGCTGCACAGTGTCTAAGAAAGTTTACAGCAAATGTTCTAGCAATCAGAAACGTGATCAACCTCAAAGGATTGAGGACGGTATAGAGAATGCATATCAAAAGAAAAGCTAAAATAATCTCTTCATTTGCCACACAAACAACAGTGAAATACACAAAAAAATTGCATCAGATATCAGCACTGCGCCTGCAAATAATGAGTTAACCAGTAAATTGACTGAAATGAGTATGCCTTTTTTTTTTTTTTTTTCCACTTCTGTGGACAACTGAGTCTCTAACAAGAACCACGTCTGTAATAAAAGTTATGATGTCTCTAGCAGGAACTGGTAGTGCAAATCAAACATACCATTAGCTTGTCAGGCTCAGCCAAGTGAAATAACAAGCAGCTGGGTAATGCTGTATGCTGAAATGGAAAACTGTTGCCCCTTAACAGAAGATTTCCTCAGAGAAAATTAAGTATGAGGGGCAGCGACAGACCTGGTTATTCATGAGCACGGTGTCACGGCGAGGTCAGTGGAAGGACCTGACTTAAACCATCATTCTGGTTCAGGAAATGCTGCCTGACTCCTGAAGTTAGCAGAGCAAACTCTCCTCAATACCTTGATGAGTAAATCAGGGTAGTGCAGAAGTGCCTGCACCAGGGCAAACAGAGAACAAAGATGCAACATGTGATTTCCCATCCGACTGGCTACACTTGGCCACAAAGCCCAGGTGCTTTCAATTCTGAGGAGATGGAGGGGAGGATGGAGAGTGCATGGGTAAGGAGGGAAAGAGGATCTTTTTTGTTTCTAAGGATGTGGAAGAATAAACCCGGCAAGTGAAATATTTCCCTATGCAGGCAGGGAATTGGATGCAGACTGTGCTAGGCTAGATGAGTTTTTGCACTTTGGGCTTTTGGCTAAACCCAAGCTGTTTGTGTTGTCACATGCTCCTTTACAATCTTTTGGCTGATGAAGCCTGGGTGGCAGAGTGGAAAATTGTTTGGGAGGTTTGTGTAGCCCTGTGTGTGTTCTGCAGCCCCAAAGCCAGACATTGTTTATTGAGTCCTGCAAGGGATCCTGGTAATCACAGCTGATTTGCAAAAGCATATCTGTTGTCCATGTGTATCAATTAGATTGCAGTAGTTGTGTACAAATCACAGACTTGATATTGATCCCGCAGCTTGCAGCCAGCTGAGCACATTTTGATGTTTGTCTGGAGGGAGGTTCTACTACTAAGTCACTGCACTCCATTTGCAAAATTTTCTGCTGCCCCTGCAAAGATGTGCCCAAATTTCAAAGGCAGGTATGTGTCTAGCAACTCCCTCACCTAAATTCCAGCCCATGAAATGTCCATAGACATCTCCTCACCACAGCCACCCACTCAGCCCACCAAGGTCCTCTGCCTCTTGCCTGGGTTGCAAAAGCACCATGCCCATTGTTTGGCCAGCAGTCCATACAACAGAAGGTTGGTTCCAATTCCCAGAAGCCAGTTCCTGGAAGAGGGAAATATAAAAGAGAGAAATATTTTTTCTTATGGCTTTGAGTGCTGATGATTGCCATCCTTTATATTGGAATAGGCCAGAGGCAGAATAAAAAATGAAGGAAACAGCATCTTGACCAAAAGGTTTTGTTTTCAGGGAGTAATTCAAAATTATTTTCATGTTCCAATGGACACTGCTACCAGGGACATATCTAACCCAAACTGAAGGGACTGTAAGAGCATCTCTCCTGAGGAAGATCTGCCAGGCAGTTTCTGGGTTCCCTGAGTTACTGCCAGGCATTAGAGCCTTTGGTCTCCTGGGGGGCAACACTGGCCTTGCAGGCTCAGCCTGAACTGAAGCTGCCCAGGCAATTTTTCAAGCTCCAAGGTTTTCAGACCGAAATCTGTAGTATAAAATACCCAAGAAGATTTTACTCCAGTCCTAAGTAACTAGAACTGGCTAAAAAAAAAAAAAAAAAAAAAAGCTACAAGTATGTTGCAAGAAAAAAATCTCCAAATGCTTTTCTTAGCAATTCTTTCAATTTTTTCTTTGATTTAAAAATACAGTTGTGCTATTCTTTTTCATTGAGCAACAAAAGAGAAAAACTTCTTCCCTTCATCCTTCCCTGCCTCGGGAAAAAGGGAAAAAAGAGAGGGAGGAAGAAAAGAGTGTTGCTGAGATGATAATGACTTGAAATGTTTTTTCTTGAAAAGTTAAAACGTTTTGGAAAGAAAATTTCCACATTTCTTGTTGCTTTTGAAAGACCCTTTTTAAGAAAAGTGCTTTAAGCTCCAAGTATTGGCTAACTTTATAAACAAAATTCTTTCTCTGTTTTATTAAGAAGAGTAAACAAGGGACAAGTGATGGCTGAAGCAACAATTTTCAAGATGGTTGACACACGAGAACTTTTATCTTTTCAAATATAAACTTTGATTGGTTTTCATCCCCCCTGCCTCACTTCCTGCTTTCCTCTTTCTAAAAATTATTGCCTTTCAGTTTGTTTTAATGGTGTTTATGTAATGTCATAAATATTCTTGTTTAGAACTGTAATTATTCCCTACGATTAATTCTGTTCCCTCTGAAAGGTTGTGCAAGTTTTCACTGGAGGGTATGTCTTTTATGTTCATGTGTTTCTCCATGTAAAATGCAAGATGTCCATTACTGAAGCCATGCCTGGGAAGGCAGGGTTAATGCTTTTCCTTTTTCCCGTGGCAATGTTTGGAAGCATTTTTGTGGAGTGTTTAGTGTCATTCCTGTTTGGGCTGGGATTAAGGTAATTGACAGGGCGCTGGGCCAGGGGTCCTTTAGCTGTCCAACTTCAGCTGCATGGGGTGGAAGCATGCCATGGCCAAAGTCACTTCCTTTCTCTTTCTTTTATATCCCATTAGCCTGCCTGTGTTTTTGATTTCAGAGGAATTCCTGTAAATACATAGACTAGAGCTGCTAATTGTGGGTAAAACATCAAATATGTGGAGACGGTGGGAGTTTTCCCAAAGTAAGAGCTGAGGGACTCAGCAGTCTGTGTTCTCTGAAATGTATTTGCAGTAGGAGGAGATAATGATCAGCGTTTTTGTGACAACTGTTCTGTGTTAGGTGAGGGCAAACAGTTGAAACCAGACCCTAAATAACAGGCTGTGTCCCATCCAGCCCTGCAGAAGTGACAGTGCACAGAGGCCAGAGGCAAGAACATGGTGCTCAGCACGTTTACCTTTGGTGTTGTGCCTTACAAAATGAGCTACAAGAAGATGGATAGCGAGACTTTCATGCCCTGGAGCAAAGAAGAAGAAGCTTGGAAGAACTAAGCAAAAGTTGTATTTTAAAGAATGTGTGGAATATATACTTTAAATACACAAGTTGTCATCTTCATTTTATTTCAGGCATATTTTTATATGCTAGCATTTTTCACCCAATGTCTTAGTAGCTTGAAAGCCTAATCTTCTGGAAAAATTTGGCTGTCATCCTCCTAGACAGTTTCACAAGCAATCATGTTAATGCCCAGCTGAATTGACTGTGATTATTGAGCATAAAATGCAAGAAGTTATGTGCTATTGTGGCAACATGTAGAGTTTAATTTTTGATCATTTTTAGAAGCCTTGTAAGTAGCTTCTAGCACTGCCTGGGAAAGGGTTTGTAGTGGGGATTAGCCTGGTATTTAAGGTGGAAGAAACTGAAAGCACAGGGCCCTGCTCTGGATATCTGCTCAGAGGAAAGCTGCTGGATGCCTGAGTTGTTCAGGTGCATCTCTGGGGAGAAGACAACCTGCTACCCACAGAACTGAACAAGGGACACAGCTCACACCATGGTTTTACCATGTTCAGGTATATCTGTAGCTAAAAAAGACAAGGAGAATGAAACATTTTTCTAGAAACTGCAGTTTAAATAAGACAGTCTATAAAAGCAGGCAGGAAACCGCTGGGAGACCTCAGTGGAAAATCCCAGAAGAGGCAGATGTCCCCACAGGTTCCCCTTCCAGGCCCCTGTCACAAAGTCAGGATCTCATTAGGTCATGTTTACTGAAGGTGCTTGTGTTCTGTCTTGATTCTGCCAGAGACAGGACGTGGGGGGGACAAAGCCTGTCCTGAGTGACCACCGATGGAGCCAGCCCTATTCATGGATTAGGGCTGCCATGGAAACTCCGTTTGCAGAGCTCACCACTGCAAACATGCTGTGAACAGCCAGGTCAGCACCCCAGAATAAAGGGGAGGGAAAGAGCGAGTTGAGCAACTGTTTGCTGAACTCATTTCAGTAGCTTTCTTGGAAGAGTCCAATATTCCAAAAATTGAACTGTAGAGCTTTTAGTTAAAGGCAGAAAGAGGATTCCCCTGGCTTGAGGAAAGGGTTGTGCCTTCTGGGTGCATTCAATGGAGAACAGCAGAAGAGCTGAGCTAAGTATTGATTTAACTTCAGAATAACCTTAAAAGATCTAAAAGAGGTTTAATGATCAGCTGCATCCTGAAAATGAATCCCAGAGGCCTTATCGTTTAATCTAATGATTTACACAAGGCAGCCACCAGGCTAGGAGTTCTCCCTGGCACTGGGATTTTGATCATTGTGAGGCAAAAGTCACATCCAGGTTTTGACTGTGCAGATCTGTTGGTCAGCTAATCCTCGATATGTTAAAGACATGATTCTGTGTTTCACCACTTGGAAAATAAAACTTTTCTTTCAATATCAAACAATGAAGTTAGCAGCAAAATATATTTAACAAGCAGCTGTGTTTTTCTTCTTTTTTCCCCATGATTTAATTTTCTAAATTGTTTTGTTTGTTTGTTTTTTTATATCTGAAATTATATATTTTTTCATTGGATGTCCCATATCTGGGGAATAACGTGATTTGAGAGACCTTCTGCATCCTACTCTTTTATAGTCTTCCTTATTACATAGAGCAAATGTATATATCCCAGAATTCAGAGAAACATGGGTGCATTCTCCATAGCCTGGCAGTTCTACCCCAAGGGCTGCCTGTATGTTTTGAAATGCTCAGCTGGAGGCTGGGCACTTGGGAGCTCTGCTCTGAAGCCCAGTGTAGATGCACAGAAAATACCTGAAGAGCCAGGAGTGTGATTCATCAGCTCAGACTTCAGGCCTGGAGGGAGCAGAGATGGCTAATGTGCTTTTATTAATTTCTTGCTTAAACCATTGTTCTCAGCTGCAGCTGTGAATAGCACACTCAGTCAGTTCAGAAGGAAAAGCTATTCCCTGAACATCCAGGACAGCTGCAGTGCTCTGGTAGTGAACCAACTTACTCAATACCAATGTCCTGAGTGCTCTCACTTGGCAGTGTTTTTCAGCCAGTAAGGAACCTGTTTTGGAGAACTTCTGTTTAAAACTTATGTCCATAACAGGGAAACACAGTATTAAACTCAAATTTGAACCCACAGATCTTTTTCCAGACAGTAAGACATCTTCTCTCTCGGTGGAAGAGACTGTGGTTTGACATTCTTAGCTCTTCATAAATCCAAGTTAACCAGTTTTTATCTGAATTAGTCTTATTTTCTATGAGGCAGTTGCTTTATAGTGTGTTCAAGTATCTTGCCAAGGTTAACTGGTAGGTCATTCTGAAAGTTTCCCATTTCTGCATAGTATAGCATGCCAATATTTCTCTGGTGCTCTGGGATCTCATACACCCTTGTGAGTTTCTAATGGTCCAGCAGTTGTTCTTCTTAAGCTGAAAACTGATTTTCTCAAATCCTTCCTTATGTTGGTCTAATGTGGAGAAGTTTGAAAGTTTGAAACTCCACTGAATGAAAAACTGTAATAGGGAAGTTCTGGAAATGAAGCAAAGTCAATGGCAAAGGCTTCACAATTTTAATCAGAAGGGAGCCCTGCATTCATGGGCCCAAAACAGCAGAAGAACAGGCTGTGTGAGGCAGGGCTTTAGTAGTAAACACAAGAAAACATCCAAACTTCATGCAATGCATTTTTTTTTTTCTGTAGAAATCTGAAGTAAAAGAAGGGAAAGTGCTAAATTTGATCTCAATATATTGGTGTTAGAACCATCTGTGAAAAGGAGATTTGTAGGTTCTGCATGGGCCCTCTCACCTCTGCAGAGTGCCACAGGACCTTGCCTTTCAGGGGCATATGCAAACCTCAGCCACCCTTATTACCTGATCCCCTGAGACAAGGGAGTAAAATGTTTGTTTTCTTTTGTTCATATCCAAAGGGATCTGAACAAAATTTCTCTCTCAGCCTGTGGCCTGCTAGAAGTTCATGTGTGTGTGCATCTGGCTCGCTCTAGCTGGGATGCCCCAAAGCTGCTTCTTCTGCTTATAGAAATGTGAAAGTTTCTTGCTAAGTGCTCTAAAGAGGTCCCTTAGATCCTCATTTACATATGTTTTATTTTTCCTGTGGTTTTGCTTTTGGTGGTTTATTCTTCCCTCTCACAACTTGCCACTATCCCCTTCTTTAACCTGCCTGACTGAAAGCTGACATTTTCTGATTAATTGTTCCAAGTCCTCTTCAAGTTACCAGAAGAATAGCTGTGCCCATTTGGTTAAAGGAAGATATTTAATTTTGTCTTTCCTGTGTTTAAAAGTATTTTTTCCTCTGCCCTCAGCAAAGATGAAAAGATGACCCTACAGAGCAAAAGTCTCCATTAAATCAGACATTGGAGAGGAGGAAGGCTGGGATTTTCAATTGAGTTTATTTTGTTTTGTGCTTAAATATATTTTGTTAACCCATGTTGGGAGAAAAAAGAGAGGCAGAAGTTGCTAAAAGAAAGGCAATTGTGTCCTCCCACTGGAGCTCAGCCTATAAGCTACCCTTTCTTAGGAGCTGATTTGATTTCCCCTGGATTTTGCTTCTGCAGGCAGGGTGTTTTATCTGCCTTTTAGCCTTTGACCCAGAGGTGTGACCTTTTCACTTTTATCTCTTTTGGATAAGCCTGGGCCCCGTCAGAGTTCCTTGAGAGGCTAATGGTAAATGCAGAGCAGGAAGGGTCATTTCTGGCAGTGAGGAGGAGCGAGCGCTGCGGTGGGTGATGCTGAGGAGCCTCCAGGCTGCTCTCCAGGACAGCTACCTGTGCTCCTGCAGCCTGAGCAGCCATTTCTGACACCCAGCAGCAATGACAGCCCCAGAGCAGCAACTGAAGGGCAATCCCCACTGAACCTACCTTTGCCTCCCCCCTAGCACTGCAGCAGCAATAAATAAAAGCATAATCACTTTCAGGAGCGATGCCTGCTCACTTCCCACTGTTTAAAGCAGCCAGATTTAGTCTAGGTATAAATCATTTATGGAAATAATATTCAGTTCTAACTATTAGCCTTTATCTCCTTTCTGTATAGAAGTCATTTCTCTGTCCTTGAATTCAAGATGCATTGAGCTTTAAAAAGAAACATTCATTTCTTGTATTTTAAGGATACACAAAGCCTAAGCTCTGGCATGCCTTACAGCAGCAACGGCATTGACAGCACCAACTCCCATTCTGCCTGAAGAGGGAAAAGCTGCAGAAGGAAGCTCTGTGTGTGTGTGACACAGCTGCCTGGGAGGGCTCCTACATCCTTTTGTGATGCTGCAGTGGGAAGTGAAGCTGCCTGGGTGATGTGATTGAGTTTCCCCTTGTGTTTCAGGCTGCTGAGACGGGTCCTGCTCCTTCTGCTCAGGACTGGGAGCTCTGCTCAGGAGCCATGGAGCTCAGCCTGCCTCAGGATACTCCACCATAGGTCTGTGTGTGTGGAACACTCACTCCTTCAGGCTGTGATATTCCCTGACCTCCCTGGAGAACAGGGAAAGGAAAAATCAAATAACAGCTACGCACTGTGAGATTCCTCCTTCTGTTTTGGAAAAGAAAGTGCAGGAAGGAGTCAGAGAGCCAGGGGAAATGAGTGGGGTGATTTTTGTGCTTTTTAAAAATTTTTTTAATGCTGTTCCAGTTTGGTTCCAGTGGGTGTGTGTTTGGACCAGGGCTTGTTTTGAAAAAAGAGATGCAGAAAATTCCTGCAAAAGAGAAGATCCTGAATCACAGGAAAATCTGTCCAGCACACATTATGAGGAGTGAAGTCTGGAGATCCCCAGTGCAGGGAAGTGTGGGGAGATGATGTATTCTGTTAGGGAAAAGCAGAGTTTTCAGATGTTTGTTTTTTTTATTTAAAAAATTCCCACATACATTTTCTGTGGAAAGCAAGGATTTTCACAGAATTTACTCCCAAAAATTAGAGCTGCTCTCTATAAAAATTTTTCCAGGTTTAAATGAAAACATTTCCATCCTGTCATCCTAGAGATGATGACTCTAATGATCAGGTAGCCTCTGGAGGGAGGATGTGGATCAGCAGTGCCATCATTACAAATATGGCTGGATATAGCTACAAACTGGGGCATAGCATGTGCTCAGTATCCTGAAAGAAACACAGGATAACAAAAACTAAAGAGTCCTCTCCTGTCCAGCTCACTTGTGCCCAAAAACCGCTCTGTGCACGTGCAGTAGCTCAAATGGACCAGAGCCCACCAAAGTAGATCCAGTCACTCATGATTAACACAGCCCCACAAAACAAGATGCTTTGCTATACACAGTGCTTCTGCTTTCTTCTTTTTTCCTACAACACAAATTCTCCTAAGCACAAAGGTGGCTTTTACACCCTAATGCACATGGCTCATTTCTTCATTATATTTCCAGTGTGTACACTTTGGTGGAGTTTGCCCATTTGCAAGAGCTCTGCTCTCCCCTCAGCCCAGCCCAGCCCACTGTGTGCCAGAGGCTGGTGCTCATCCCAGATTCCAGCATGTGTCACACCAGTGGCATGAATTATGGCTGGTGTTTGGGCATTGCAGACAGAGTTTTCGATTTCCAGCTCATCACTTGGACTGTCACAGTGCTCCTATTTACTTTGCTGGTTTTTTATTAAAAATAGAAGTGTTGAGGCAAGAAGAAGAAAAGTTTACCCAGAAATGAGCTATGAATGTCCACCTCTCACTAGTACAGAAAATGCACTTTCCATTTATTTCTTAAAATAACTTTTTCAAGATTTTTTACCCCATGGAAGATTAAAAAAAAAGCTTATTGAAACTTGTGGACAGATGATTCATTTGGTTCACACTGATTGTCTTCTCCAGGCTAACGTCTGAACTGAGCTATAAGAAAACACTGCATTTCTCATCATGAGTTTGCCTTGCATGAAAAGTAAAGAGTCCTACAATAGCTAGGATTTGTTTTGGTAACTCATTGTAAATCAATGCAAAGAATAATATCAAACAACAAAAATTATATTTTCCCTCTGTGGCTGATAATGAAATTTTCAAATGTCTGATGATGATTTCATCAGCTCTTCCCTGGAAGGGAAAAAGCTTCTCCCATGTAAGCTGCTTTCCAGGACTGGATCCAGCTGCACTATTCAATCTCTCCTTCTAGGTCTTGTATCTTCCTCCCTTGGAAGTTTCAGCCACCACAAGATCACAGTAATTTTGGACAAAGTCTGTATTGTTACTTCTCCAGGGTAGGACTCAAGGCTGGGTATCCATGGCTGTTCTTTAGCTGCATATCTGTATCTTTATGATGAAGTGATGCCCAAGATCACAAACCTACAATCCTTCCTTCTTTCCCACCAAGGAATTTACTAAAAGAAACTGACTACTATAAAGAAAAATCTCCCATGTCCCAGATAGAAGAGAAGGGTCTGGTTTGGCTCTGGAAAAGCCTGAGTACTACTCCCAGCTATGCCACATAACTTTCTGCAAGTAATTGTACTTCTTTACACCCTGCTCATAAAATGGAGATATAAAAATGGTCAGTCACAAAAATGGTGTCACGTCTCAAAACTTGCCATGTCACCAAACTGTGATTTGTTTACCCTCTGAATTTGAGCCTGTGGGATGTGAGAATTTTTGCTATTTTCAATCTTCTTTTTTCTGAAACCAGTTAGTTTAAAAGATCTTGGGCAACAGGCTTTTGGCAAAATGGGATTGTATGATGAAATTCCCGGAGCTGGCTCATGGGACATCTTCTGGCTTTAGGCATGACATGTACCTGACAATGGTGTTAGCTGGGTTTTTGGAGTCATTTTCATATGGAGCAAGCGAGAAAACAGACCTTGTTAGGGATGCATAAAAATGCTTGCTGGGATGTTGTACTTCATTTGGGCATAAACCTGTTACAAAAAAGCTTTAGATGATTCCCACTGCCTCTTTGCCAATGGACTTTATTTATACCTGGGAACTGGGAATTTCTTAAAGCACAGAGACTCCTCAGATCCATACTTGTTCTGGCTTTGTCAGAGACAAGTATTCTGACATCAAATGCATTTTTGCAATCCCCACTGCAGACACTTAATTGCAGGATGATTCAGGGCTCTCTGAGCAGCCAAATTTCCCTATACAGTCAAAGAGGAGCAGTCTCTGCAAGGGTGTTTCAAAGCACAGCTATTGGCTGCCCAGTGCTAGACAGTAGGACTGTCTCCTTACCAAATAATTCAGCCTCTCACAAGAAAATCATGATTCAGGCTGAAAAATTGCAGGACTTCTTAAAAACAGTAAGGGTAATGTTGTTGGCTTTTCTTAGAACACTGTCAGGGCTTCAGGCTGCTCCTCTCCAGCTGTGATGGCAACACATTTCCAATGTGATCAAACTGTATGTGGGCTCTTGGTTCCTGACTTTGAGACTCCTGCAGTAAAAAACCCTGATATATTACAATAAAAAGGTTCAGAAAGCAGCTGATGGAGAGGGTTTCTTGCTTTCCTGCAGACTGTTTGTCTGGCAGCTTGGCATCCTCTAGTCAGGGCTGGCTGGGAAGCCCTGAGGCACCAATGGGTGAGAACCTCTGGCTGGGATCCCTCAGAGTGCAACGAGCAGGGACCATGGGCTTGATCCCCCTGGGGATATATTACCAAATTTCACATTAAACAGGACTTTCTGCATGATTGGAGGAGAAATTGATTCTTTTCCATTTTGAAAAGGATCCCACAGGCTGGATCCTACACAGATAAGGTGACATTCAAGTGCCTGATGCACACAGAGAACAGGGTTAACTTTGGTCTTAGCTTATTGTAATCACAGATTTTCAGCTTCAGGGAGCACACCATGGCCTTGCTCTTCCCCGGGGCAGGTTTCTGTTCAGCTATGCCAACCACTGCTGGAGGATTAAAGGTACATTCTCCAATCGTGTCCTTGGAAATTTGGTGTCACAGCTTTGATAACACTAGTTTACAATGTTGCCTCTTTCATGTTATGCTTTGTATATTGTCTTCCTTTGATGATGTTCAGTCTGGAGATTTGCACTTATGCACTGTATTTCTTGGAATATACAGGGATTTCAGTCAAACAAAATGAAAAAAAACCCCACCTGGTTCTGGAAGCAATCATTCTGTTGCCAGAGCCTAAAATGTGACAAAGCCACATGAAAATTTTCATTAGCCTTCGGAGTCACACAAAATATTTGGTTTAAGCGATACAAAGTTTTGGTTTATAAGGACCTATCATTATTTCAGATTGCATAAGACAAAAGAGAAATTCTTCATGAGACTTTGAGGAAGTGATCATCTAGTCCCTCCCCATTCTATAAACTCTTTGTCTTCATTTTTGGTGTGAGTAGATCTGTAACCTGGCTTCTGTAATTTCCATAACAACTCCATACATTATTTTTCATTCTAACAATGCCACTAAAAACAGTCTGTTCCCTAGGATAGAGTGCAATAAATGCTTTATGTAACATCCTCTCTATAACACAACCTGAGGAAAAAGAAATGAGAAGTGGAGCAGACAGGAAAAATTTGGGATAACTAAACATTCACACAGGCAGTAGGAGGAAGTTTTGTACATTATAGGAAGGCTAAATATAGGCTGAGCCAAGCAATGGTTGTAGAAGTAGGAAATGTGCAATGAGAAATAGTTATTTTTCTTCTAAGCAGAGAAATGGAGTTTGGGATCTAGGTTCAAACAGCTGAAAACTGAAGAAGTAAAAGTAGTGAGAGAGCAGATCAGGGAAAAGTCTTGAGCCAGAAGAACTGAAAAAATGTCAGTGTCTGGGGTTTCAGAAAATGAACCAATCCTAAATTTTGAAAATTAAGAATGGCTTTGGCACTGCAGGGCAGACCACTGAACAAGAGCCAAATGTTCTGTTTCCAGCATTCAGACACACAAACCTCTCTGATCTTTGAGATACAGGATGATAAGAGGGTGTCTGAACCTGTCTGCATCAGGCAACTCTCTGAGCACATTAATGTGATGGATCTGATCTGGTTCATTTTAGATGGAGAAAGCTTCGGAAGCTCAAGATCATAAAATTACAGGACTGCAGGATCATTTAACTTGGAGAAGACATCCAAGATAATTGAGTTCAACTTTTGTTCATCACCATGCCAACTAGACCAGAGCATTAAGTGCCACATCCAGTTATTTTTTGAACACCTGCAGGGATGGTGACTCCATCACCTGCCTGGGCAGTCCATTCTGATGCTTAACAACCCTTCCTACAAGAAATTATTCCTGATGTCCATCTTGAACCTCCCCTGGCACAGTTTTAGCCATCCTCTTGTCCTATTGCCAATTGCTGGGCAGAAGAGACAACTCCCACCTGGCTACAGCCTCCTTTCAGGCAGTTGTAGACAGCAAAAAGGTCACCCCTGAGCCACTTTTATTGACGCTAAACCCCCATCTCCCTCAGCTCTTTCTTACAGGACTTGTTCTCTAGACCCTTCACCAGCTCTTCTCTGGACTCACCTCAGAGCCTTTCTTGCAGTAAAGGGCATAGAACTGGGCGCAGGACTCGAGGTGCAGCCTCACCAGTGCTGAGTACAGATGGAATAATCAATTCCCAAGTCCTTCTGGCCCCACTGTTTTTGGTACAAGCCAAAATGCCACTGGACTTCTTGGCTACTTGGCCACATGCTGGGTCATGTTCAGCTGCTGTAAACCAGCTCCCTCAGTTCCTTTATTGATGGGTCACTTTCCAACCACTCTGCCCCCAGCCTGTAGCTCTGGAGGGGTTCTTGTGACCCAAGTGCAGGACTCAAGGCTTGACCTTGCTGAACCTCACCCCCTTGGCCTTGGCCCATTGATCCAGCCTGTGCAGGTGTGATGATGAGATGAACCAGCTGGCACTCACTGGATGCATGTGGCTGGACAGTCCTCGTGTTAAACCCAGATCTTCTCTCACCGTGGAAGCTTCTGAGAGTTGCCTTGAAGAGCACTGAGCAGTGCTCTCAGAGCAAAACCCAAGGTTTTCTCAAACACAGTTTGTTTTATGCACTGAACACAAGGTTCAGCAGACAGGGTTGTCAACAATTTGCTCTAAGACAAAAGAAAAGGTGGCTATGAAAAGTCACTGGGACCCTGCTTCTATTCTAAAGTGCAGACATTTTCCCAAGCCTGGCCTTATGGAGAAAAAGGCAGTCTGGACATTTTACACCCCAGCAGACCCTCTACAGCAAACAGGCATTAGCCCATCAGGATTTAAATACAATTGTGATTCTGCTCTGCCTCTAATTCCTTTTGGTCCTTAAGACTACACTTTTTTTCTAATTGTACATGTATAATGCTGGTACCGTAGACCTGCTGTCTTTTGGAGGACTAAACATCAGCAGCACTCAGGATATGTCCTGGCACCTGATAAAGTAGGAAAACATCCTGCTGCCTACTCTGTCCAAATTTGTTTCTCTGTGAAATTCTTTCCCTTAATCTTTGATTTATGATTGTCTGAGAAAATACTGTAATGAGCATTGAAACACTGAACAGGACTCTCCCTTGGGGGGAGATGCTGCAACCCTGATGCTGCAGTCTGTCTTCTGTGCCCTTCTCACAGCCTGACTGCTTGATGTCAGGAAACCCTGGATGAAAGGGGGAGTCTAGTTCTCAGGAGAAGAACAAAACCTGACTCATGAAGTGCTCTCAGTCACACAGTAAAGTTAATTTATATTTTCTTTTTGTCTCACTTAGCTCTTGAGAGTATTCAAGTGACCTCTGGCTCTAAACATTGGACATTACCATTTTCATTCTTACATCCCCATGTCAAAGACACAATTGAGCTTTCAAGGGAAATCTGAGAAACAGAAGCAAAAGAGATAACAGAGGCTTCTGAAGCGATGGTGGTGACAGCCCAACTGGCTTCAGTGCATTTCAGTCCTCCCTATTGAGAATTTTTCTCACCTTCACAAAAAGGAGCAGTATCTGTTACAGGCACATGTGTCGATTCCACAGATGCACCCTGTTGATTAGGTGAACTCTGTGTACCTGATCTGGTGGTGCTCGGAAGCCCAGACACAGACAAGATGTTCTTATTATTCCAGCCTCCCCAACTCTGTGTTGCTACTGTAACTCAACCCCCAAAGATTTAGTGCTGAGGACCCTGTGTGTGTTTACCAGGGGCTATAATGCTGGTCATTGTCAGCTTCTCCGTGCTGGCAGTGGGGCTGCCTGCAGAGGCAAGCTTTGTGTGCTGCCTGGGCCCACCTCAAAGCAAAATCACAGTGGGGATGGAGAATATGGTGAACATTTTGAAGGATGTTGAAGTTTTGAAAGGCTGAGGATAATTGTGCTTTCTAGCTGAAGGTACAGCTGCTTCTGCTGCAAAACATTGAAGCAGGATAAATTCAGTTATCAAGCTTTCATACTACCTGAATCATATTACATCAATATATTTGGAAACAATCTGAAGAAATGGGCTGACAGTGAGATGACAACGTTCACTGATAGGATCATCTTGAGAAAGCAAATTGAACCAGTGAGGCACAGAGGAATCTCACAGTCCCGAGTGACTGTGTGACAAAGTGATAAGTTGAACTCTGTCACCCTGACAAGGTTACATGCACAGGAGACTGGGCTGTGCAAATCACTGCGTGAATCCCTAGGGCTGTGCAGCCAGCAGAAAATGAGGCTTTTTAGACCATGCCTGGAACACTGAATCCAGTTTGGGGCTCCCATTATGGGAAAGACTTGATAAGTGTGGGTGCAGTGGAGGCCACCCAGATGGTGGCAGCTGAAGTGCTTGTCCTTCAAAGACAGGCTGGAAGTCAGGGTCTGTCTAGCCTGGGGAAGATATGGCATTGGAAGCCTTCCAGTATATCCTGGCTGCAAGCAGGCTGCTGGGTTTGATGACCTCCAAAAATCCAGCCTGAACTATCCTGCTATTCTATAATCCGTAGGAAAATTATCTGCAGTTATTAGTTTTGTTTAAACATCAGCTTTATATATGGGAGCAATCACAATAAGTAAACAGAACATTAGAAGTTAATAGGAAGGGAGCAGAGAAAAATCAGCTATTTTCAACATAAAATGTGTGCCTGGATCATGAACATCATGTGCAAACCTGTTCTCCCACTGAACAAAAAGGATAGAACTGGAAAATGTGGGTGGAAAGGAAAGAAGGGTAATTAAAATTTTGAAAATGAGAGAAATTAATCTAGAACTATTATTTCTGGAAAAAAGATAACAAGGGATTTATAATATAATAAATAGAGTCATGACTATCATGAGAATATGAAAGAAACCAAGTGGCAAGCTCAAAACAGTCAAAGTGAACTATATCTGTGTTGTAGATAGGATGTCTCAAGAAAGCAGCCAGCTTGTTACTGGTGGGAGCAAAGGGTGGATTCCATGGACATGATGTCAAGATTTCCATGGAGGTTTTTTTCAAAACATTAAGAAAAAAAGAACAAAAAAATTATAGAAAATCTAAATAATACATTAGAGAAACATTACTAGTCAAATGAATTGAGAAAATGCAGATATTTACTAGTTTACAAGTTTATTAAAGAATGGCTTCACCTTCACTTACTGCCAGTCAGTGCAGCTTTCTGGGAACAACAGGTTAAAAATCTGCCATATGAAAATCAGAGCCTTTGCTACAGAGCTCAGGACTAATGCATTAGTGTATATAGCCTACATTTATTTATGTGTTTATAGGGATGTACCTTCCAAAAGGGGTTTTTCATTCACCTGGCTGTGCATGCATGGGGCAGACAGGGCAGGTGGCAAGTGGGGTATGTTGGCTTGTGGCCCCTCTGCAGCCCTTGGGGCAGCCTCCTCTGCTGCTCCCTACTCAGTGGCACTCCATGTCCTGGCTGCCTGCTGGAGCTCCCCTGCCATGGCTGGAGGAGCCAGTGGTGCACGTGGAGATGGCTGCATCAACCTCTGCCCACAGCACCAGCAAAGACATTCCCAGCCCCAGCAAATGTCAGCCTAAGTCCTTGGATTGCTTCTGCTTTCCTGCACTTGATTCAATTGCTCAGAGTTTTATTCTTTTGTCCCCTCCAAATGAATTTTCAAGTCTGGTGGAAATTCTGCTTTTTTATTTTTCCCTGAAGTTTTCCCCTTTATGTAATTTTAAAAATCTTCTGTGTGAGTTTACTGGCAAATTTTGTCTCTGCATTTTGGAGTAAGACCCAAAACTGAAATTTAAGTAATATATTTTTTCACTCCCTGAAATCCTGGTCAGTTTTTCATGCACTTCACCCAGTGTACAGTTCACATAATGAGTGCATTTTGATGAAAGTCTTATTAAAATTTCTGATGGTAACAGATATAGGAGCAATCATAAAGTAAATAAAACTGATCCACAATAGTTTTGTGAAAATCTTTGGTTTCTGATCTAGTTAATGGCTCTTGTATGCCCAATACTCCCAGTTTCATCTAGGACTAGGTTTAAATGTGTTTGTAAAGTGAGAATATTTTATTACTTACACGTTCCCATTTCTACAGATTGGACTGAATTCAGACCCCTTTGGTGCTATGCCCAAAACAAATGAAAAACAAAACAAAACAAAAAAACAAATCAAAACAAAAATAACTCAAACATCCCAGTTTGAAGGTAGATTCTGCTTATTAGCTCAGCACTGGGAAACTTGCATTAAAGAAAAAAATTGCCATTATAACCTTTTAATTTTATTCCACATCTTAAACTTTCTCTTCCAGCTTTGAATAGGTCCAGACTCAGATAGAGCTGATCTTCTCATTATTGATGGAAACTTTGAAGCTTTATTCCCTGACAGAGAGCTGAAGGTAGAGAGTCTGTAAAATTTTCCACATAGCACAGGGATATAGAGAGTGAAGAATTCAGAGAGGAGACACAGGGCCTTTCTTATGAACTTGAAATCCTGGCAAGCAGTTCCTTGGAGTTGTAACTGAAAATCAATCTGATATATAATTAAATTCTAGTCATCACATATGCAGCAGGCAGTCTGTGCAGCTCTTAGGGCCATCGATCCAGAGTGCTCTGCCCCATCAGCAGCTGCCCCAGACTGCAGCAGACTCCAGCCCAGCTTCCAACACTCCCAATCCTTTAAGTGCCTTGCACTGCCAGCCCGGGCTAGTCCCACAGTCTCCGTGCTGCCATCAGTCTTTCCAATAAATGAGCTTTGAGCAGGCTCCAGAGAGAAAAGGAAAGCAGGCTGATCAATTCTTTCCAATATTAGGTTTTCATTTTAGCTTCTGCCCCTCAATGGCTGCTTGGGTTGGATTGTGTTCATCAAGGTCTGTCAACATAAATTGAAAGCCCTGGTTTAAGGCCATTGCTCTAACTTGTTTACTAAGTCAGAGAGAGAGACAACTAGCATTGATTGCTTCTTTTAAGAAGAGGAACTAGAATGCCTTTTTTTTTTCAAATTATTTAGTGTTTTTAAAACCAAGCTATGCAATTTATACATGGCTCTTGCTGATCTCCCTTTATTCCTGACAAAGAGAAAAATTATCTTGTCTGCTGCTCTAGACACTTCTTATATTAGCATTAATATTAACTGACTTGTATTCCTCTTCAGTGCTACATTATTAATTTGCAATGTGCTCATCACTGTTTGCTTTGAGCAAGCTCACACACTGTCAACACAGAAACCCTACCCAACATAAGAGTAAAATAACATCAGTAAATATCACTCTTATACAGAACAGGAACAAACTATCTAAATGGAAAACTAACCATGTCTGGTAAGACTAATGGGATTCTTCAAAAATGTCAGTGAATAGCTGGGCAGGGGAACTGACTGACATTATTTACTCGACTTGCCAAAAGAGCCAGTGATAACTCCCCTAAAATGCCCCTAAGAAGGTAGGCATGTGGCAGGGGGGAAGAAATAGCCCAAATCAAACAGCAGTAAGAGCTGGGCTGAGAGCAAACCTGTGAGTCCTGGCTGGCAGATGGGGGTTGCAGGCACTTGCCTGTTAAGACACCTCCCAGTCCTAATTACAGGGCTGGTTTTCATGCTTATAATTTTAACTGTTCCTGCAGAAATTTTCCATGCTGGTGCCTGCCCCAAGCTGGCTTGTTGTCTCTTAAAGAATTGTCCCTTCAAAACCAATGCAGTTCCCTTAGCAAGGAAAAAAAGGATTTCTTTGCTTCTGGAACAAGCAAACAAACCCCAGTCGCTCTCTGAGACTCCAGTGCCCCCGTGCTGTGTCTGGATTGTGTGGGAGGAGCAGCAGGGCTGCAGGGGAACCTGGCCCTCCCAGACCTCTGCATCTCCTCTGTCTGCACCCTGCCTCTCTCCTCCCTGCTCACACTGCCCCACCATGCAGCATCCCAGCACTGAGATCCCCTCTGAGAGCAGGAATGGGATTCAGGGCAGTGTGGCTGCTCCTGAGACAGCTATGATTCCATGGAGGGACAAACTTGTCCTGGTGTTGAGCATGACTCTGAAAGCAGGACAGGCTGTGGGGTCCAGACAGGCAGCTGAGTGTGGAGAGAGGAAAAGACCTTGTGTGTGTCCCTGGAGACAATGAAAGGATTTGGGAAAGGACAGCAATGATATACAGACATTATTTTATTTGGGTGTTCTTCTGCTGCGGGTAGAGCTGCTAAAATGTGTCCTTGGACAGCAGCCAAGCTGGACTTCTGCAGGACATTGCTCTATGTGAGTTGTTGTGTTAATCCTCTGCCTGAGGAGGAGAAGCATGAGCTTCCCTCAACTCCTGCATTTTTGCTGTTCCTGTAATCATTTACCCTCCCCTGATTTCTTTTCCTGAGTTTCCCTGCTTGTCTTCCAGGTAGCTCTGTGGGTTTTTTTAAGGATGGGTTAAACCCTGCCTTTAAAGGGGCTGGTTAGAGACAGGTTAAGGTGAGTAGGTAAGAGGGAAAATGTCAGAAAAGCAGAGATGTGGAAAGAAGGTTTGTTTGGGAGATGCTGTGACTGCAAATCAGGCAGACTGATTCTGTGATGGGGACCTGAGAAGCAGGGCTGTTGTCAGCAGCTTCTCAAGGAGACAGCAGGAGAAAAAGCAGCCTGGAGCAGAAAGGGTCAAGCCCTGGCTCAAGAAACCAGAGATTCTCAGTTTCATCATTTGTCTGACAGCCCCATGCAAAGCACTGCATGCTCAGTGCCTTTCCTCTGCTCTGTTAGGGCTGATGCCTTGCTACTGATGCTTTCATTTCTCAGGCTGTTGGAGTCCATGTACCACACACAACTGTCACTGGGGACTGCACCAGTGTCACCAGATTGCAGCACAACTGCTCTATTTATTGCTTTTCCCAGAAGGTCCCTGCTGAAAAAAACAGTGTTAAGAAATACAGTGTAAAAATGTTACTACTAAATTAAATGTTTCTAACACATAATTATGATTTTGCAGTGTTTTTTCAGGACACTGAATGGTTCATTGGTTTGTGCTGAAGTCAATGAATAGTTTCTGCAAGAAAAAAGCTCAAAGGAAAGCTGGCACTATTTCCTTTTGTTAGTTAAATACCAACTTGAAACACTGAATTTGCCTATACTTTCCTACTTAAATGAAAATAATAGGCATGCACAGGAACTTTTGATTTGGATTGAACAAAATTATCTTCTGAGGAGGGATAGCCCCATTTTCCAGCTGATCAGCTAAGCCTCAGAGTCCAGGGAGAGACTACCTGCTGAATTTGGAGCAGATGCCAGGGCCTTAATCTTTAAGTGTTTGACACCAGAGTGTATTCCATATGTGCAAAACACAGTTTACATTGACTTTGTTTATGACTGAGATCTTGGGAACTTCAGCAGATCAGATCCTCAATTGCACCAGACAGCCTGGAAGAGGGACAACCCCAATTTCCTCTTCAGTGTGTGATAGCTCTGAGACCCTCAGGCTGTCTCTGATCATTGTCCCTGTACAGGCACATCATCCCTTAAAAAAAACCATAGTCATATTTCTAAACAAAACCCAAGGATCCTGAGGCTGAATCTCATGTAGTGGATTTTGCTGCAGTGAGGATCCCCATGGGCAGTTGAAATGCCAATCCTTTTCCTCCTCATTAAGACCATGAATAGCACTTGGGTTTGTGTAGGCTGCCTGAAAGGAAATGTGCAGAGAAGCAGGATTTTTATCTTGACCCTTCCCAGAAAATTCAAGTCCTCAGTTGCAAGTTAGAAATGAACCCAGGGGCTATGGAAATACCAAAGAGAAAGGGCTGTAAAACTGTTTTCTTTTAAAAGGAATAGAAGATTGTAAGCAAACCCTCTTGAGCATCCTGTACAGCTTTCTTATGTGCTCACTAGAAACAGGACTTCCCCTTGTTATATTCTCAAATGAGATTTTGTGTAACTTCTTTGAGTTGGCTGCAGCTGCTGTTCAACATGTTTGGGTAGGACTCATGGTGGGGCATGTGACTCTAATATGAGCAGAGAATCACAGAATTATTTGGGTTGGATGGGGCCTTTAGAGGTTATTTAGTGCAGCTCCTGAGTATTTTGAGTATTGGATTAAGTGATACCCATGGATAGGATTAGACTGGAAACTCCCCACTGGAAAGAGCCAACCCTTGGTCGTGTTCTTGCTGTGCCCCATTTCAGTACAAGATCCACTCTTCCATGTTTGTAGTCATGTCCATAGCCCTGTGGCTCTCCCATTCTGCAGTCCAGGAAAACTGCACCAGCAGCTCCTTGGAGTGCTCTTCACTGGCACCAGTTTCTGGTCAGGTATCTTTTCCCCCTTTTGATGCTTTTTTTCATTGCTAGCTGTTTCTATTTCTACAGAGTATCATTTTCTCATGACAGAAACCAGACCTTTTTGAAATTTGCTACCAAGTCTTGGCTCTTCTTAAAAAGCTTAAGCAATAAAATCATGGAACCTGGTGCTTTTCCTTTTCTAGTGAATGGGCACAGAATATAAATTACCTCTGTCTCAAAATCCTCTACCCGGCTCAGTCAGTTTTGGTTCTGAACTCTAAACCTATGGACTTGAATAGGGATTTATATGGGAGTTGTTTCAGGTTTAAGTGTAGCTGCTTGTGCCCTCCCACAGCACAATTTCTGTTTGCTTCAACTTCACTTGAGTCATTTGTTTGCCAGTCATTTTCTCTCTCCACTCCTGGAAAGCCATTAGAATTGATTTCTGTAAGTATTTTAAATACTTACAGAATACTAGTCCCTGTAGGTCTGTCTCAGAGTCTGCATAGATTGCTGTCAGTTGGGATGGTACTGGGAGATGCTGCATTCATTCCAAGGGAGAAATCCCTCTTCCCTCATCCTTCTGTTTCACATTTCTTCTCTGGGCTTCTAAGCAGAAAAATTTCCTGATCCTTTGAAATAAATGGTCGGTGGAAATAAATATGAAATCTGGACTCCATGGAAATCAATAGCAAAAAAGCCTGCTTGACTTCAAAGGGCTGACCCAGAAGGTTAATGGCACTAATTTAATGCTGCACACAGGATAAAATCCACTTGTGAACCATGTACTGTACCTGAGGAGCCCAGGGTTATAAAGTGACATTGTTACTCACTGGTTTAGTTGAAACAGAACCTCATTTTTCTCATGGCTTGGAAAATTGTGGACGTTGTCATCCTTTTCCTATAAGTAAGCTAATCTTTTTATTGATATAGTGCACACCAAGCACCACAGTGATTTGTGATGTGGGAAGGTCTTTTGTTGCAATTTCAGCATGGCCCTGAAAGCAGCTTTAAGGACAGAAATGGAAAAACCAGTTGCACACGCCAAATCATTATTCTGAGAGTTCCTCCAAATGGTATGAAGGAGTATAAGCCCTACAATGCAAAGAGATTGTGTAAAATCTGTAGGCAGCATGTGAATCACTCTGTCATGCTTCTTTATGGCACACATGGCACCACACACTTTATTTAAGCCAGCGCCCTGCAGATCAAATCCATTTGGAAGAAAGGTGATCAGTTCTGTGGAGCTGCTGGACAGGAAAAAAATTGGTGTGTGAGACATGTCTGCAGTTGTCTGTGCAAATGTCAGGGCAAAACAGGAGTATTAGAAACACTCCAGAATCTGGATGTGAGGTTTTAGCTTTTGTCCTAACTGGACTTGGAAAGGTATTTCTGTAGTTTCAAGTTAACCAGTTCAAAGCCTTATTGCTTTGGGCCACATTTACACAATGGAATTAAAAACACATATTTGAGGAAAATTGAAATCAAGCAGTTAATTACTAAGTTCAGGATTTTTTTTTTCTTCCAAAAGAGGGAAAAAAGATAATAAGAAATAAGATCTGGGTGGTAAAGCTATTCATTGAAACATTTTTGACATTCAGTCAAATGTCTTAAGTAATCTAACAAACTGGTGGGATTTGAAATTGCTTTTGTTCTTGTTAAGGCATTGTTCATCCCTGCCTGCATAGTCCTGCCTGCCCTACTTCTCTCTCCATAACAGCCCTGGTTTGTGCCTGGTAGAGGAGTGCAGGAGAAGCCATGGAAAGGCCCTTACAGCTTTCCTGCTGAAACATGCCTTCACCCCACCCAGACAGAAGCATGCCTCAGCCAACTCACTAGCCAAGTTAAGTAGGCAGGTTGTAATGTCCGTCTTTAGGAGCATTTCACTGGTTTTGCAGCCTGAAAAGTGAAATCATTGCTGTACTGCTATTTACTGCCTTGCACTAGCAGCCCAAAGGCACCAGCATCTCAGTATGGCCACTCTGGGAAATCCATCTCACAGCTGCCCTGAGTTTATTGTCACTCTGTTACTCACTCAAACTACTGGGATATTAGGCTGGGCTTTGTAATAACTCCATCTTTGGGCCATGCTCGTGGGCTTTGCCAGCAAGTGCATTCTGTCGTGGTGAGCACTCACACCATGTGCACAGTTCCAACAGACCCTCCTGCCCTGCACTGGATGTTTCTTTGAAGGCTGTTCCCATCACAGCTCCTGCTGCACCAGGCTGTGGATGGGAAGGCATCTCCCTTACTACCTTACTACTTACTCCTTTACTCACTTACTACTGCCTTTCCTGCCGCTAGTGAGGACACCATGTAAAGGTCTCCAAAATCAGAATGGATTGTGCTAACCTTGGAAACTGCAGATTTTTCGAGTCAAAGTTTTGAATTAATTTTTTCTGCCACTACAGCATGTAAAAAATCTTGAAGTATTTTATCAAAAAGTCACACTTGACAGTTCTCTGTACATAATTTTTGTCCATATGCACATTTCACTCTAAAATCACCCTATTTTAAAAAACTTTCTGCAGGAAAGGCAATAGCAGAATGAAATATTTAGTATGTGTGCTATGGTAATGAATACTTTGTGTAGTCAGTTATAGCCTAACACAATTCTGATAATTTATATGATTTTCATACAGTGCTGTGGGTGCCTCTCTGGCAAGAGACTCCTTATAACATGGTGTGTAGTAATTATACAAGTTATATTGCAAAATGGATAAAAAAAATTAAGTTCTGGCAAAATATATTTCTTAACTTCCTAAACTTTATGTTTATGAGTATTTGTTATGTATTTCAAAATCATTATGAATTTGAGATTCACAGCATCATGGAAGCATTTTGAAAAACTTGTTGAATCAGGTCTCAGCTGTAATTTTTACAATTGGATAGTGGATAAATCCAAATTGCTATTTAACGTCCCTTTCCCTTTTAAATACAAAGGAACTGTCTTCTTAAAACTGATCTGATTGTCTGGACACAGAGAATAAAGTTTTAGTTTATGTGACTACTTCATTTATATGTACATGTGTTTACCTGAGTTTTTATGAAGGGCAGCATGACATCTCTATATTTTTCTGTATCCCAAAGTACAAACAGAACAGTTTTTCCTTTCTGAGCATACTTTCCTCAACCAGCATTGGACTCTGAGAGCAGAGAAATTCAC
Source organism: Erithacus rubecula (assembly GCF_903797595.1). Classification (NCBI taxonomy): domain Eukaryota; kingdom Metazoa; phylum Chordata; class Aves; order Passeriformes; family Muscicapidae; genus Erithacus; species Erithacus rubecula. The sequence goes on along the minus strand of NC_136689.1, from coordinate 14,867,212 downwards.
ACCAACAGCTTTATGTGGCCAGGAAATGTTGGACTGTTGCTGTTGCAAGCTAGCAAATAGTGTAATAATATGAATTACCTGAAATCTCATTGAAAGTCTCATTTTTTAAAGAACTCTCTGTGAGTGTAGAAGTGATCCTGCCTTCCACACGTGGCATTTTGACCTGCCCAGTCCCCAGCACTTGCTCTGTGTGCATCCCCTAAAGGGCAGCTTTGCAGGGCTAGTAATTGTGTCACCATATTTTCCCTGTTCATATTGCTTTCCTGTCTTCAGTCCTATGAGAAATCCTTTAAAACCTTTAAACTAGAGGTTGAGTGGGAAAACCCTGCAATTCAGCACACATGCACACAAGTGCTGCCACTTGTATTTTTTGGTGAGTGCTGCTGTCTGCTCTTCCACTTAAAACCAACCCAAACATTTAATCTGTGATCACAGAATGTACCTGATGCAATCACAGCAATGGTTGTGACGTGTGGAAACTATTTGAAGTATTTAAGCATAATTTCATGACATTTAGCAACTGAAAACAACAAAAACCTCGTGTGATCTGTGTATACTTTCCAGAACATGTCCCCAGCTGGCAAAATGCCATTTCAATGCTTGCCTTGCCCCATTCCCCAGCTCTTATCCCTTCCACTGTTCAGTGACCAACAGGCAAGGATTTACAGTTTTCAAGAGTTTCTGCCTCTATGAAGAGTCTTTTTAAGACCAGGCAGATTGCAAAAAGAAGACACAGAAATTAACCTAATTTTCTCTACCTTTCTGAAGCTAATCATAAGGGGCTTTTTTGGTGTTTTTAAATTGCTGAGTTTCATCAACAACAAATAATAAGGGATGTCTTGTTTCTATTAGGGTTAATATCACAATTTTGCCTGATTAGTCTCAGTACATAACTCAGTGGAAACAATGCATCTTTTGTAATAAAGCTTCTACCAGAAACCTTGGATGTTTTACAAGAAGGAAACATTGGCTAAGACTGCAACATAAAAATGTGGTCTATGATTCCCATATAGATGTGTAGTATTAATACATGCTTCCATGCCAAAACTTGCTGGTATACCACATCCAGAATGGGATAGATGAGGGAAATGAATTTTTCTGCTGCCTTGCCATGCATTTTTGTTTTCCAAGTGAGTGATGTAGTACAATATACTCATGTAATAATATGCTTAAAATCTCCTATATTCAAATGGAGCAAAACACTCCAAAGTAGTCACTGCCTCCAAAACTATGCCCTTACGGTTTCAATTAAAAGGAAATTATTTGCTTTGTGAAACTTTGCCTGGCTCTTTAATTCTTCCTCATTGTCTGAATACAGCTCTAAAAAGCTTCTGTACTTGAGGTCACTAATCAGATTTCAGTTGGCAACAGTCATATGTCATGTCATATCATGTCACAGATATTGGGTAGTCAGTCCAGTCTGCAATAATGAAGGTTTCATATAATTTTGTTTCTGGCCTTTCTAATACACATTTTAGGCACTCTGCTGCCCAAGAGTATTTTCAGATTTTCAGATTATTTTTTCTGGTACTTTCTGATGAAGTGGCAATTTAATTTTTCAAATCACAGCATTGATTACATTAGTTTTGTGCCATACATGAGCTATTGATTCTTACCTCAAGAAATGAATATAAAAGCAAGCAGCAATGGCCAACTAGTCATTAATTGCAAACTTTCCTGTGCTCCTTAAATGTCTGGAATAGTAAGTTCTTTCAAAACAGACTGTGAAAGGAAGCTCCATCCAGCCCAGAATGCAGTGTGCACATACATCCTGTGCCCACATCCCTGGTGTGTGGCAGTGGTTTGTGTGGTCGTGTCCACATGGAACAGACTCAATCTGCTTCAGATGGTGGCCCCAGAGGCTCCACCTTCTGTTTTCTCACTGGCTTTCTTCTCAAGAGCTCAGTCTACCATTCCTTCATCTTCTGTTGATTTCTGCATTGGTAGCAGCTGTGGTGATTCAGGGCACTGCATCAGCAGCTTGTGGGAACTGGGTATTTCCTGTATCATCCCCAAAAGCAGCAAAGCACCACCATTCTGGAGCTGCAGCTTCATGCTGAAGTGAGCACTTGTCTCTTCCATGGCTCAGAGTGAGTTATTGCCTCTGCTTTCAGGAGGGGCTGACACCACACAGAGTTCAGCAGCCTCCTCCTGCCGTACCCCGTGCTCCTGCTGGGTGTGGAAATGCCTCCTTGACTTTTTCACATGGCAGTGCTTTCTGCAGCTCCACATAAAGAAATGAACTGCTGCTTCTTTAAGTATGGCAATGTGTAGTTGTGAGTAGAAGAGGGATGGTTTTGTTCCAAGTGCCAGGCAGGGACAGATGTGTATCTTGTCAACTTCTCACTTTACCTTGTGATATTTCATTGCTAATTGGTATTGTGACAATGAGGCAACTGCTTCCAAAGGAGTCTATTACTTAGTCCAAAATGGCTAATAAAAATGTCCTATGAATTGAAATGTAGTTCAGTTTGAAAGGAAATTATATCTCCCTGGAGACTAGTAAATGGTTTGGGAAAAAGTGTTCCACTGTTCTCCTCTTTGTTGCAACAATCTATGCTGGAAAATATATTTTTATTACAGCTGGTTAACTTTAAAAACATACTGGTTCAAATATATTGATGGGTGAACAAACAAAGAAAAAGTTCTTGTGAATGCTGCAAAATTAAAATCAATGAACTGTAGGCACTCAAGGCAAACAAGTCTTCATCTAGTCAACATTTCCTTGGGCATTTTGCTGGCTGATTTTACAGCCATCAGCAAATGAACTTTATTTTCTTTTCTTCTTTATTTTTTTTTTCTTTTTACAGGCTAGTTTTTATTGCTTTATGTTGTTGTCACTCATAATAGTTTGCTGGCTTCTGTTACATTTCTTTTTAATCCACAGTCATATTTTGTCATATCAGCCTAAGAAATCTTTCCAAGAGCAGTCAGACCATCAAGAACATCTGGTTTATCTCTGTATTTTCCCTAGGTTTGGTGTCTTCAGCATGATAGTTTATGAGTGATTTTCCACCTTCTTAGTCAGACCACTTTATGAAGATGGGTAAACAACTTTATCTCCACTTACCAGCTGGAAACAGTGATGCATAGAGAGAATGAGTGGCTTCCCGAGGCAACTCAGGAACAATGAGTTCAATAATGAGTCACTGCTGAGGTACCCAAATGGTCTCTGGTCTTCCAATGCCCAGCCCAAGTCTGATGTGCCATGGCATGGCCCTGCATCCATGGGAGAAGTGGAGCCAGAGACTCCTGCAGCACTGCTGTGCTCCTTTGGCTCTGCTGGACATGAGTGTTATGGGGGAGGGAAATACTTACTGTCAGACTTCCAAAAATAATAATAATAAAAATAAGAAGTGCTTGTTAAAAATTTATATATAAATATTTACTGAATATTATCAACAAAACTTTTGATGTGAGAACTAAAGGCAGTTCAGCTGCAGTTCAGCAGAGTCTCCAGCTGGTTTGGCTGAGACAGCCTCACCCCAGCAGCCACCAGCTGCATCTGCCTTGCCAAGACCTGGGCACTGGACCAGCTCAGCTACTTCTAGGCTATATGGATGCCACATCTGAAGATGAACAAGAGTGATGCCCAAAGTCCCAGTACATGTCAAGTCAAACAATATTCACAATGGGTGAGTTGTGGTGTGTTCTGAGACATACAGACTGTGCATAGACCCAATCCTTTATTCCTAATTATAAGGGAATACCCAAAAAGATGAGCTGTGGGTTGGCTTTATACTTCTCCAAAGGCTAAGGAAATCTAAATTTTCCTTCACCTCCACCTGGATTACTGATTTCATAGCTTGTCAGTAATCTTTAAATAAGATTAATCTCTGGCCTATGAAATTTCTTGTGGTTCCTTTCCAGCAGAAGATCAGGTCTCTACTTGCCTTGTTCTTGAAGCATCTGCAGCTTGCCATGGTCAGAGATCTGAAACTGGAGCAGGATAGATATTTGTCCTGTCAATATAATAAAATAAAATTAAACAATTTTGTCAACTTCTGTGCTCGTGCACATAGAAAGACAGAACAGAGAATAAATCCTATGGTACACTTCTGGTAGACTATGTCATATATTATTGCCCCAAATTTGTTAAAATCAATAAATCCTATCTGAAATAGAGAGCAATGAATAGCCTGGATTTGTCTCATTTGCTTAGACTGTGATGAAGAAATGGAAGCATGGGAGCACAGCATCTTCTGATGTAAATTTCATTCCTAGAATTAAAATTTCCTGTTTTTCTCTGCTGATGGAGCTTTTGATCTCTTTAATTGTTAAAAGCTGTCTCATTTAGGGGTAATACAGTTTAACTGAAATACTTAACTGTCACTCTTAAAAATCTTAATATTAAGAATTATCTGAACCATTGTGGGTGCCCTGTCATGACTCCCCCTGCACAGACCACAGCCAGTAAAACGAGGGCAGGAATTCTTCTTACAAAGGGTTTTGGGCAAATATCTGGTTTCTTATGAACATGGAAAGCATGCTCAGTATTTGTTGATAAAACACCAAAGAAGCAAACTTGTTTTTGAAGGGTATTTCTGCTGCTTGTGTAAGAAAACACCACAGTTCTGTGTTTAGTGGAAATGTGCCAGTGTGCTTGGGTGTCTGCTGCTGGGTTTCTAATGACTCTTTACAATTGCTGCAGCAGCACAACTCTGTGTGTATAAATAAATAATAAAAGCTGTGGCTCCAATATGGAGATTTTATATGACACCAAACAACTGGTCTAAAGTCCACTGCAGCCACTGTCACACAGAGCCAGTTTTCTGTCTCCCTGTTCTGGGCCCAGGCTTTGGCTTGTAGTGGGCATGCATTTTATCACCACTGATTTGTGAGCCCATGTAAGCACCCATGACATACAACAGAGCCCTCTGAGTGAAAAAGCTTTTTGTTTTCTTCTCCTCATCTTCACTGAGCATCTGTTTGGCTGCTGCTTGATAAGATGTAATTAAATTAATGAAATTTAATGCTTTGGATGCAGGAACAAAATACACAATTGTGAAGCAACTGATAAAAATTACATAATGTTATATGCAATCCCAGTTTAATACATGTGAAATTATTTCTGCAAGAGTCAAATGGTGTCATTCAAGATTATGTTTTAATGCAATACAAGGTCTTTGCCCTGAGAGAGTCTAACTGGTAAAATCCCAGCTAGGCTCCACTCTGTCTGTTGCTTATTCTCACAAGACTATCATGAGGGCCATTCAGAGAGATGTCTTTTCTCTTTCAAACTAATGCATCATGAATAAGTGGAATCTTACTATCACATCCCTGAAATCCAGCTAGTATCATCTTTCTGCTTCCTTTTCATCAGTAATCTAACAAGGTACCAGTTTTAAAAGAAGATCTATTGAGGAAACAGATACACTGATTTTGCATTCTGTTGCTTGTTTATCCTGTGTGTGAGGAAGGTCTGAGTATTTTGTTTGGTGGTTTTGGTAGGTTTTTTTTAATACCTGGTCAAATCTGCCTGCATGGTCTTACTGGACAATTTGTTGATAGGGCAGAGGAGAAGCTTTTATTGGCACCCTTCTGATGTTCCTTTTCAGGCCATTAGATAGATACAACTTTTGGTGGGATTAGGTGCTTGAGGGTCTGGAAGAGTTAAGGTTCTTTTGGGGAACTGGAATTTGAAAACAAAAATATCACAAAAGCCAAAGCATTAATTCCATTTCCCTTTTGCATGAACACCTGGGGTGGTGAATATAAAACTGTAAGCCCTCACTATCACCAAACCTCCTGAAATAACAGGTGGACAGCAGATAGCTCATGGCACTTGAGCATGGGGTCCCCAGCCATGGGCTGCCTCCCTTCACTGCTTTTCCATCATGCCATGACTCTGCTTGCAGGGCTTTTTCATTTCAACCAGACATGAGCACCAAGCATTACAGGAAAAGTAACCTCCACAAGCTCACAACTTTTCTTGAAAAATTTCTTAAACTTGCATTGTGGCATGGTTTAACAAACATTTGCACTGATGTAAGTAGAAAAATGCTGAAATTCAGCACATGGACAGAAATAACAATCTGGGGGCAAAATCTCCTTAACCTTAACCAAACAATCTTTGCTCTTAAGGAGAATGCTCCCCTAACTGCAGCCTGGGGCTGTGCTCTGCCAACCAGGCAGCTGTGGGAAATGCTTTTGCAACTGATGCCTGCTTTACCCTTTAAAATGTTGCTGGTCCCAGTCCCTTCTGTAATAACAGCAAAAAATGAAGTGTGGACATGCTTTGTAAAACCCATGCAAACTGTGGTTCAAAAAGTTCTGGAAAACAATTATTTTCATCAGTCCTCTAAGCAGCTTCTTTGCTTCCAGGACCTTGGTAGGAGAGCTCCGAAATGGAGGAAGGACATCCAGTGGGACTACACCACCTTACATTGTATTTCTAATTTCTGTGGTATCTTGAAGTGGTCTCAGATGTGTGAGGTTCCCTTCCCATGCAGCATGATGCAAACCCACAGGTTCAGTGGAGCCCTTCTCATGCTGTGCTCAGAGCAGGGTCTCAGCTCAGGCTTTCCAGAGCTCTGCTGTGCTGACTCCTTCTGCCACAGGGAATGCAGCCAGTGGCAGAGACCCTGTCCTGCCCACCTTGCCTTATCTCTGGCCCAGGAGGAGGAGAAGCAGGGCAGGAGGTCAGTCAGGCAATGTGCCTGCTGGCATCCCTGTTATTTGGCTTGAACTGACAATTGAGTATCTGCACATCTTCACTGAAAGGAACCCATTTCAGGGCTCCCATTTTAGCCTGGCTTTTGCTGACTCTAGGCCTTGAGAAAGAAGTCCCTGTAACACTGTGATTCCAACAGCTGCAAGAGTCTTTGCATTTGAGATAATGCTTTGCTCACTAGGTTCAAAAATCTGCTTTTCTAAACTAATCTCTCCTCAAGCTACAGAAACTTGGGCACGTGGACCTTGCTTGCTTTTGCATTTGTAAATTTCTTAATATACAGGGAGCTGATGCTCTGCCCCAAACATAACAGATGCAAGTGAAAGGGAAATTCCAAAGTTTGTCATCCTGATATGACTAAATTGCACCTCCTCAAAACAGGCTGCAAAATGTTATTCAGCCACTTGATTATGAAGTACTTCCCCTACCACCCATTAATATCTCTCAGCAGCTTCCTGAGAAAAAGATTATAAACTGAATATATGGAGCAATCCTATGTGTGTGCTGCTCCAGGAAAACCCCAATCCTTCCTGAAGAACTTGGAGTATTTTTCCTCCTTTTTTCTCTGCTGTTATGTGCCCATCCTGACAAGCTTGCAGGAGTTCTCGTGTGACATGATTAAAAAAAATCAGATGTCTCAAAAATCTAGAGACTGCAAACAAAAAGCTAATCAGAACTGTTCAGTCCTCACACAGTATTACTCCAGGAAGGGGTATTTAGGTGTCTTACTGTGCTTTTGCATATCTTTCTAATTTTAGTCTATTTTGTAAAGTTTAGTAACAAGTTCCCAGACCTGAAGTGCCTGTCTGGGGCTAACATAGCATTTCTGTAGAATTTTACCCTTAAGCTGTGATAGAATTCCAGAATTAAAACCAGGTTAATACAGCTTTGAAGAGTGGAGTGCCTTTCAGAGGGGCTCCAAACTGTGATATCCCAAAACTCCAGACTGTGATATCTCACTATTCCCATAGAATTCCCTTGTGGGGAAAGCTCATACAGTTAGTATCTGCTGAGCAGTGTGAACAACTGTTCTACCATAGCCTATAAAGTCAATCTCAAATATATTACAGCATAAAATTTAAAATAATTCCGTAGAGAGAAAACTGGTAGCTGTGATTCAGTTTTAATCCTACTGCTGACATGGGAGAAATTAGATTGTGATTCTGGCTGTTTGGGATGGTGAAAGCAGTCTAAGAAGATAAATCAAAGAGAATTTGAGGGACTGTGAGTGCAATGGATCAAAACAAAGCAATTCTCTTTTTTCCCCATCTCCCTCTCTGCCCTCTTTGAGCCTGCTGTAAGTTGCCCCCAGCAATAATTTTTTGAAAAGGATAGTCATGTTTAGTAGGACAGTCTTCTTCTAAACTAATGCCAGTGCATTGGTAATAGCAGCAAGAAAACAGACCAAACACTAAAAAATCTGTTCTTTGTTTTCTGCGGGAAGAAATTAAGATCTGATGGCAGGGATTTTTCTTAAGCAGTAACAAGTAAATTGTTTCAAAGCCATGCATATTACAGATCTGTATATAGTTATATTCTGTGATAGACTAAACCATCGGATTTATTCTATCTTCATTGGAAACAATGGGAATATGGATTATAGTTCAAGGATTTTGGTGGTGTATGGTTTTAAATAGATGAATAAGAGCCACTACTTAATGGTAATAAAGGGACTGAATGTGTAACTGTCCCCCAAATGTGTGGGATGATCACTAGAGGTGACTCAGTTCTGCAGGAGTTCCTGGAGTCCTGGAAGCCACTTAAATTCATGCTGAACATACAGTGAAGGTTGCCCTTCACCTCCAGGCCTGCCAGCCTTGGTCCCCTGCAGGCACTGATGTGATAAGCAGCAGTCTGGAGGGAGATGAGGGTCTGCCTGGCTGGCAGGAGGATGGATGAGCTCATGGTTGGGGCTCCAGCAGAGGTGGCTGGGTGGGCTCTGAAGCTGCCACTGCTTTCCCAACAGGACAAACTATTCCTGCTTCTGAGAGTTTAGAAACAGGTTTTCACAGGAATTTGAGCTTTGCCCTTTTCCTCCAGAGAAAATAAGCTCTTTTAGCATTCTCTAAGAAAAAAAGAGGGAATAAGCATAACTATTTGAGAAATCAGATTTCTCTGATTTCCCTGCAGCTCCCTTCTGCAGTGGGGGGCTAAGTGATATGGGAGGGAAGGGATCTCACACAGTTCCTGGTGTTCAGCTGGTGTGATACACTCCTGTAGAGTTCATTCCTTTACAAGACATGTCATGGTAGATGTATTACATACCTGCTCCAACACGTTCCTGCAGAAAATATTCTAGTCACCAGCAACTGACCCCATGTGCATTGAAAGACTTATTTATTAGGAAATCAGATGAAAGGTAGCTTTATGCAAGCCAGCTAGAGTTGTGAAAGGAAGCCACATTCTAGATGAAAGGGAACACTTAGTCCAAAGCAAAACATGTACTGTGTTTGGTCACATCCCTGGCATGATGGAGGATGGCTTCCTACCCACAAATGATGATATTGTCTTCAGATAATTGCTCCCTTATCAGATAAATCACTGAATTTCTCATTAAAAAATGAGTATATTCTTCTGGAGGATGATGTGTGGGTGGGGACAGAGCTCTGCCACGACGCCAGTGAACCCGGCCAGCTCTGCTGGGATGCTGGGCTCAGTGCTCCCCAACAGTTTCCTTTTGTTTGCTTTCACAGCCACTTCAGGCAGCACTGAAAAAGTCCACTAACCCCTGTATCTCTTGTTTGTTCCTGCTGCAACATTGGGAGCTGTGTGTCCTGGTACTCCAGCTCTCCCCCTTCACCATGTGAGGAGAAATCGTGGCCTCGTTGGAAACTGCTGAGGTTTGTTTGGACACACATTTGTGTCTCTGTGTCACACATCTGTATGTGTGCCTAAGTTAGAAAGAGAGGATCTGAAGCTCTTACAGAATCCAGCAGCCACATCTGAAAAGTACAAGTACATACTACTGGATATTTGGGAAAGCTCTGCTGTTGAACCTCATAGGTGTGAATGTAGGATGGACACCTCTAACTCTCTGTAGCACACATGGTGTCACTCAATCTGCAACACCAGAACATCAGGAAGTACTCCACAAGGATGAGAAATGGGAGCTCAGGGTCATTTCCACCATCTGCCAGCAAACAAAATTCTTCTACATTCAGAGGCAAAGCTGTAAGTGTATTTCTGCTGTGTAGGGCTCATTTCCAAAACAAAATGAAAGATCAGAGAACTCTGCACATTGAAACTTGCCCTGAAGTGGACGCTGGCATAGGTGACACTGAGTGGAGGGGAGGTGGCCTGTAAGGGAGGGTGTGCCCAGCACAGCCAGGTACCCCAGATTAATGTTCCACCCATATACCCAAAGTAGAATGAATGAAAATGCAGAGAAGTATATACATAAGAATCAAAATTTCCCAGCACTTAATGGGAAAGTGATTTTATAAAGACCTGGTTGGTCAGGCTGGTGCTGCATTTATGTCTCTAGCATGGCCTCATTCAGATGGTCTCTATGGCTCAGAATGGCTTTTATCACTCCAGGCAGAGTAATACTTCCACAAAAGAATGCTTTTGCAAGCAGTAGTGGGTAGTATCAATGAATTAGCAACTTCCTGGAATTTGCTTTGGTTTTAGATAATTAGCTAGCACACAGGCAAAATTAATCCACTCTCTTATTAACAGTCAATTCACTCAGTTGCAGGATGTATGATCAGTAATTTTATTTTGAAATAAATAACTAAATAAATGTAGATTGCTGTTTTTTATTTTGTCAATTTTCCTCAGGAAAGAATCAGAGAACTACTGCTGATGGTTGTCTGTTTCCCCAGAGAGATTTCAACACATCTTGTGTTCTCTTTTTCATGCAAAGTGCCAAGTGTACAAGCACCTTATCAGATTAATTCTGCTGGGAGGCTTTACAATTATTGTTATGACTGTTTAAGCACTGATGGGGAATTTAGAAAAAATTATTGTGATGAAGTTCAAATGCAAGAATTTGATCATTGAGAAAATATATCTATGAACTTACTCATATTAGACTAATGTCACTGATTGAAATTGAATTAGTCCTGATTTACACCAGCCTGAACTGAATTAAGTCAATAATGCTCATCTCCATTCAAGCAAGTGCTGTGAAAACATGCTCAATCAGTACAACTAATGGAGAGAAGGTAATTTCTTTCTTACTGCTTTCAATTTTGTCTAGTATGGTAATTCCTCTTTGTGCTGCAAATGAGCTGTCAGCCTTTCCAGCCTCTGCAGTAACTTTCAACACTGATTATATTTGAGATCAGTTGTTTATTTTGACTTTTAACACTTAACATTTGTATGAGAACTGCAATAAACTGTTGGGATCTAATGCCCTTAGTGATCATAAAGGAATTGGTAATTCAATTCTTGTTTCTTGTTTTTTAAATAAAATTTTTATCCTACCAGTGGTTTTCAGGGATGACTGTAGCTGGAGCACATTATCTCATTTTGAATTTCTCATTTAAACAACAAAAGAAGCCTTTTCATTGACAAATATTGCAAATCTTTGGATATCTGCTTTGTGCTCTTAAGAGACAGCTTACTGCAATTGTCCAAGTCTGTAGAGAGAGGACAGGATGCTGTCCACATAAATTTAAAAAACCAAAAAAATATTTTGCAGCCCTTAAATCAAAAGAAGTCTCCATACTTATTCGGAGCAGCAGCTAAAACATCTTCAGGCATAATTTATGCTGTTGACAGCCGTTGCATATATAACACCAGGAAGTCTGGTTTTAATTCCTGCAATATTCCTGGGGAGGTGGGTGGCTTAGTTAATAAACTTGATCTTTCACCTTCGGAATCAGATTGAGTTCCCTTGTTGCAGCATGCCTGTCTTTAATTTGGGTGCTGGTTTATTTACAGAGGGTACCTGCTGACCTGCAAGGAGCAGAGATTGGTGTCTAACACACATCACCAGGGCCACAGGCAGATGTGCAGTGAAAGGAGCACAGAAGTGGCCATCTGACCCAGGCAGGATGCAGAGGGGCATCCTCAGGTGGCCAAGAGGGCTGCAGGCATGGGTGGAGGGGAGGAAACCATGGCTTCTCCAGGTTCCTGGGGAAAGGAGACATTCCTGGAGTGTTTAAGGCTGGAGGTGGATATCCTGTCCTGGGTGCTGCCAGCACCCACCTGCTGCAGAGGGAGCAGTCAGGCTGGCATGCCAGCAGGGTGGCTGCTCCTCCAAGGATTATTCAGGGCCACAGGGGCGCCACTGAAGACACTGCCAGACAAAATTCAGCGTTTACTGAGCATGACCCTTGCAAGACAGAGGCCATCAAAAGCAGGTATATATTTTAAAGTGACTGAACCCAATGTGCTGGTTCAAGCCCCAGCCTCAACACTACATAAACAGGAAACAAAGCTTTTCAGTAACAGAGAATGTTCCATCTTGGTGTCTACACACAGAGTCACTTCCCAGCTCTCATGTCCCTGAGGCATTCAGGCTCCTTCACGCCTTAGATTGCTTGGCTGACTCCTGGATTTCCATCACAAAACACCCAGAAAAGAGTCCCTAAAATGAAGGACAGCCTCAGATTTTGACTCCTATTAACTCAAGATAGATCAGTACATTTAACATTGTTGGTTAGTGAATATAAAAACAGGCTTCCAGAGGAGAGCCACTGAGCTGGTGGCAGGGCTGGAGCACCTCTCTGATGAAGACAGGCTGTGAAAGCTGAGTCTGTTCAGCCTGGAGAGGAGAAGGCTCTGGGGAGATCTTGTAGCAGCCTTCCTGTGTGTAAGGGTGGCCTCTGGAAAGGGAGAGGGACATTACACAGGGGCAAGCAGTGACAGGACAAGGAGAACGGCCTTAAGCTAAAGGAGGGTAGCTTTAGACCAGCTATTGTGAAGAAATTCTTTACTGAGAGGGTGGTGAAGCACTGTAATGGGTTGCCCAGAGAGGTTGCGAATTCTCTATTCCTAGAGTAGCTCAAGACCAGGCTGAATGGGACTGTGAGTAACCTGGGCAAGTGGAAAATTCCCTGGCCATGGCAAGGGGTTTGGAGATAGGTGATCTTTAATGTCACTTCCAACCCAAACCTTTCACTTTTTCAGGAGTTGAGAAAGGCATAGAGCTCACCAAGCAGCAGAATTCTGTTAATTTACAGACCCTGGAAATTACAATAATTTTCTGGATCACTAGGCTAATATCTGAAAGTGCTAGACAGGAACTTAGCCTACGAACAAGTGTCTGCTTAATGAACTTTCTGTGCTCTGCCTGCACAAAGCAAGAAAAGCCTGTCTGTCTGCTTTAGATTTTGAAACCCTAGACCTAAGCCTAACCTCAACCTGAAATGTACCTGGGTAGCAGCTCAAACAGTAAGAAATCCTCAGCTCCATGTGCTATATTCCTCTTACATCCCAACTCCCTGGCTGGCCACTGCAGGATGCTGTAGTAATAATACTCTAAATTTCCTTCAGCTGTGGACTCCTAAACAGCTTCAACCTCAAATGTACCCAGGGGACCAACCACTTCTGTAAATCATGCAAGTGCCCCACTAAAAGCAGCTCTCTGCCTGCCTTTCTGGGCTGTGCAGGTTGTGACAAGAATAACCAGTCTGGCTGCTTTTGCTTCTCTGACAACTGATTTCAGGAATGGGATGGCCCCATGGGCTACATATCACTTTAGGGGTAAATTTCTCATGACAGACATTTATGCACTTAAAGACATTTTCACTGAGACATGCTGTAAAGCCTGGGCAATAAACCATGGGGACTGATGGCTGTTGTGTCCTGCTCTATAATTGCATTTTCACAACACATTTCATGTTAGAGGTAGAGAAAAATGAAGCAGCCAAACAAGTTATGCTACCTGTATCCTGCACAGATCAGAAAGAGGGAGGATTCACACTCAAGGGAATTGGGGCTTCTGATGTAGGTTATGGTCCCCTGGGAAGTTATGATGTTAGGGATTAGATTACAATTAGGGATATGGGGATTTAAAGCATCTAGACAGTGTTTTTCTGAAGGGCCAGAGAGTAGGAGGCATCTGTTTATGGGGCTTAAGGCTGGAGCTATCTTGGAATATAATTACTAATGTCAGGACTATGGGAGAGTACCTAAAGCAGCTAGAGAGTCTCTCCTGCTTCCTGCAGCTTCTAAAATGTCAGGAAAGGACAGAAGTTAGAGATACTCAGGTAAGGCAGGTCCTGTAGGCATAACTGCCTTGAATGCTGGGTGCAGATCCCAGTGCATTTACAGATATTTTTCTGAAGAGGCTTTGCAGCAACAAGATTTTGGGAAAGAAAAGTTCTGCTTTGGAGAGTTGAAGTCATTGCATATTTGTGAATGACCCAGTGTCATATTCCAAGAAAGGATTCCCTCAGGACTAAGGGGACAGGCTAAGTTAATGTCAGGTTTAAGGTTTGAGTTGGACAAGTGAAAGAATCTGTTCTTGATGCTCTTTGCAGAGCTAGGAGGATTTTATGGAGAGGAGTTATATTTGATGGTCAAGATCTTTTTATCATGGCTTCAGGCATGTAAGACCTTTTGGAAACTTATGAGTTTATGCATGGGGATTGGTTGTGAGACCCAAATGCCTCCCTGTGGGATGGGCAGGCAGAGGCTGAAAACCTGGTGGTGAATTGAAGGCAATCTGTCCCTCATGTCTCTCTCTACATGGAGAAGCTGTGTACACCCATCTGGGACTGGTAGCTGGGAGCAGGGATGAAGGAACAGCCAAACATGATTTTCTTACTGTGCAAGAGCTCAGAAGGATGAGGTGAGAAGAGGAATTTGGTATTCCTGATCCCTCCTGTGATGATTTCAGGGAAGGTGCTGCTCCCCACCCACCTGCTTTTGGGGTCCTGGTCTTGATGTGCTGTCCTGCACACTCCAGGCAGTAAGGGTGGAAGCAGCTGATAGAATGGTAAAGAAGCTTAGTTTCAGTCTGAAATAACTCCTGCTAAAATGAATTTCATGCTTGTTTTGGGTGGGGATTTGGGGTAAAGCTGGAGGGAACTGAGTGGTTTCACAGAACCAGACACAACCAGAAAATTCATTATTCTTCAGTACTACACAACACAGAAATTTTTGATGAGAACAAGAGCTCTTGTATTGTTATTTACTTTATGGGATACATGGCTTTTTAGTCATCTAGATCCTCTTCCCATCTTTCTAGAATGAACAAGGCACAGCAAGAACAGACATTCTTCCTGCTGTAGTTTCTTAAAATGCAACTCTGACACACACATGCACCATCTCCACCCCCAACCTTGGTTTAAGGTATTTTTAAATGAAAATCTCAAGATACTGTGAGAAGTGTCCAATCAGCCCAGTTATAGTTGAAGTCATAAACAATCTCCTGGACTCACATTTACCTCTCATTCATATGATGCTTCTCCACCTGAAGGATGCTACTAGAAATAGCCCATCTGATAATTGTGTGTCTGTAACCCTAACCCCAGCCTGAAGGGCACCCACATATTCAGAATTCAGAAACTAGGAGTAAGTCTAAGCCCTTCAACTCTATTATTAGCTGCTCCCCTCTTAGTGTCTGCATGTTGTTTACTAAAACATTTGCTACCTGAATCCCCAGCCCAAAAGGTTCCCCATTATGACAAGGATAAGTTTTGAGTCTATTTGTTTCTTTAGCCCTAATTTTAAAATAGGGTTTTCTCATTGGAAAAAGTTCTACCTTAGAATGTTATCTTAGGTGACTTTAAATTTTAATTTCTCAACTCCTTTCTTAAAAAGTCCCCAACTTCCTAGACATGGACCCATGTAAATGAAAATATTCTGCTTTTGACTGCTTTAGGTCAGAACTGTAATTCTGCACAAGGAAGCAGGAAATGCCTACCCACATCTTCAGGATTACATGCCTCAGTCCTAATCTCAAACATTAGGTGCACTAATATCTCAAGATAAGGACTTGGCAACATTGAAATGTGTCTCCAGTGCAATTTTCTAAACTCTTCAGGATGTCATAAGAATGATGTCTGTGTTTTTAGGTACTAGAAGCATAATCCTGATGTTTACCATTCTCCTTTAATTCTGGAAAAAACCCCAACACCTGCTTTGACATTTCCTGAATGTCTATGACCTGCTATGGATCTGTGCCACTTCACAAAATCCAGCAGATTTTTCTACTATTTCATTCTACTGATGACTCATGCCAGAAAAGTTGGGAAGTTCTGTTGGGCAGAATGCATCTGGGAGCAAAGCTGAGAGAGAAGGGTTGCAGTGCCTGAATGTGGCCCCTTCTCTGTGCCCTGCACGTGCCTCCTCCTCTGCAATTCAGCACTGACAAGATGGTGAGGAGAGACACATCACTGCTTTGGTATTCCTGGCACCCCCAGGAGTCAGACTAACTGTTTGTGTTACTCTTTTGATTGCCAGGTCCTGTTATACTGCAGGGGAATTTCTTTGCACCTCTGTTGGTTTGCCATGGGTTTCATCACAGTGGGGAAGCAAATGGGCCAAGTTCAATCAAAGAGAATTCCTTATCTCCTGCAGACTGTCTCTGCTGGGGGGTGCAGCTCTCAGTAGTCTCTACTGTAGCAGGCAGGATTTCTCCTTATTGGTATCATCTGGGTTCAATTAAGTCTACATTCTTTATCTGGAGAATTCAAGTGCAAATGTCCAGCTACTTTTGGCTCGTGTTACCATGGACATGGCTGGAGAGGCAATCCAAAGACATATGTGACTGTAATTCCACTGCTGTGACTGAAGTAGGAATTTTCTAAACTTTCTAAAGTAAGCATTTAAGGAGATGGGTAGATTGAGATTTAACTTACGTTAGTCATAGGTGCTGTTCAGTGAGGATATTTTGCACACAGTGTCTTTTGTATTTCGTGATAAAGCCAAACTTTCCACCACCAATGACTTAAAATAACATGAAACCAAAGTGTAAACCAGCTAAAGAGTGGAAACAGCATGTGATGATGTAGGTCTACTTAACAGGGCTTCAAGAGCACTCTAGGCCTGGATCCTTGCCCATCTGAAGGCATCTTTGCAGAAGACAAGATCAGCTCTCACATGTCCCATCCCAGCATCTGGGATAAGGAGGGATTAAAAGGATGACTCCATCTCACAGCCCAGAGGATGCAATGGGCACCTGATGCTGATGTCCAGCACAGAGGGGTGTAAGCTGCAGTCTTCACCTTTCAAATGGGTGCCCTCACTTCTAGGCTTTAAAACTGGGAATGAACTGTCTTTAATTAAATGGTTGTTTAGAAAATTTGACTACTGTGCTTCAGTTAGCTACTTGGGCTAAGAGCTCCAATGGCTTCAAAAAGTCAAATGGCCAAATAGGGATGCCTACAAAGCTAGAGAGTGACTTAGTGCCCCAGGAGGATGGAGTTTATGAGCTTTGAAAAGTCACCTTCCCTTCCTCTGTTTTTAAAATGATCTCACAAATACTACTCTGACAAGAAATTCATAACAACTCCTGGATTTTTATAAACCAGCATTTCCCATAATTTCTTTAGCATTTCCCCTTGGCTCTACATAGTCCAGAGCTTTACTGTGGGGTTTGACATTTTTGGGTTCTTGTAAAATTGAGACCAAGCATGATGTACATAATTCTTATGAGGGAATGGCAAGTACCACTTCTCTGCTGTTTCATATGAGGAAAGGCTAAGAGAACTGAAATTGTTCAGACTGAGAGGAAAAGACTTCAAATTGTGGCCTTCCAGGATCTGAAGGAAGACTACAAGAAAGATGGAGAGAGACTTTTTAGAAGAACATGTAATGACAGGACAGCAGGGAATGGCTTCAAACTGAAAGAGAGTAGGTTTAGATTAGATATGAGGAAGGAATTTACTGTGAGGTTGGTGAGACACTGGAACAGGTTGCTCAGAGATGTTGTGGCTGCCAAATCCCTGAAAGTGTTCAAGGCCACATAGGATGGGGCCCTGAGATATTTGGTAGTGGAAGGTGTCTCTGCCCATGGCAGGGAGCTCAGAACTAGATGATCTTTAAGGTCTCTTCTCATCTAAACCATTCTACAATTCTATGATTCTATGATACAGAGATTGTTTCATTGATTTGTAATGGTTTTTCCATTTACTATTTTTTCCCCAAAGACCACTGCACCTGTAAAAAAATCCAATACTTTTGTTTTGAGCTGCTCTAGTAGAAATCCATTAAACAGTGCATGATGAGTACATAAGGCAATTCACAGCAAAACTTTCCATACCATCCAGTAGTTATTGGTACTATGAAGTAAATGTGTCATCTTTTGCAAAGTGACAGTTCAAGTGCATGCTGTAGACTGGTGAAAAATGCATGGTGAATTGAGTTAATTTAGCCAGCACTGAAAAAAAGAGTTGCACGTGTGTATGAAAAAACTCCTGGAAACTAAATTGAGATGTGAGATGGACCTTTGGGTGGAAATTTCCCTCCCATAAGAATCAGTGCTCCAAAAGCCTGTGCTTAGGACTAACCAAGCCCTGAGCCAAGTCCAAAAGGGCTAGAGAGTCCAGGTCTCTGAGACATGAATTGAGGTCACTGCGGGCTGCAGACTTGTCTAACCCTAAGGAAGCTTGCTGGTGCAATATATACAACCTCCTGGCAATGGGAAGTGTAATGTCCCTTCATTTTCTCAGGTGGCTTGTCCATTGAGGCATTAAAAGCAGCTACCTAAGCATTTCATGCACTTATCAGACAGAAATGTAATTTGATCCAAAGTTCAGCTAAGCTGCTAAAACCTTAATTTGTGCAGCTGAGTATGAGGTCAGTGTGATCTCTGAAAGCAGGTCTGTGGTCAGAGGTAGGACTAACCCATGACTGGTGCTGATGCTCTGCTTGTCTCCACCTGCTCTTCCCCTTTCCACTGCCTGCCCACACAGCTGATTTGGGGAGGTGTCTGGGAACAGTGGTGCTACAGCTTAAATGTAGGTCTGTGTGCAAGCATTAATCCATCTCACTCTGGTTTTCTGAACCCGAGTTCATGTTCATTTGGAACCTTGAGAAGAGACCTGAATGTGAGCTGGGCAGTGAAGTTGAACAGCTTGATTGATTTTTCCTGTTATCCTGTGGCAAATTGCTGCCCTCTTTCAGTGCAGACAGGACAGATCCTTTGTGGATGTGTTTGTAGATCTGCAGTTATGGCAGATTTTTCAGACGTGAAGATTTTGGTCCATGACTGCAACTCTGGTAAATGCAGTGCAGTGTCTTGGGATGACTGCTGAAGTTTCTTACCAGCCTTCAGAAATGGAGCGAAGCCATTTCCATTCCTAATTAGCTCTATAGAAATTGAATTAGCTTGAGTTTCCGTGGAGAGCAGAGCTGGCTCTGGAAGAGATTCTACTTCTGGCCCAGATGCTAACCCACATCTGTGCTGTCTGGGTCTTGCCTGGGCTGAAGCCAGATACCATGTCAGTAAATACATATTTATTGCTGTACACTCATATCCTTGCACAGGGCACAGCACACATATGTATGTACATGCATTTGTCTTTGTACTTTGCACATGTGAATTTCTTATTTTCTGAGGAGGACATCTTAGCTGGAAATAATGTCTGGAAGCAGATGGGCTGAGAAGCCTTTGATGAGCAAATGGTTATTGTTAGTTTCAGCAACAAGAGCAGTCATCAGCTAGGGAGAGTGACACTAAAATTGAATAATGATGAGTTTTAGTATTTCTTTGCATAGAAAAAGGCTGGGTTGACCGAGCTTTACAAACCAGTATTCTGCAAATGTTTTATCTGCATAGTGAAGTTTCTTTTCTTGATCTGGCTTGGAAAAAAGTCAGATGCATGCAAGATTTCAAGTGTCTCTGAAGCATTTGTTAGGGCTTAATTTGATTACAGACTTAACAGATGTTTTCAGAGCCAGTTTTGTTCCTTTAGTAGTCTTTTGGTTTATTCCCTTCAGATTTAGTGATTAACATTATATTCTGAACAGAGCACAGCCTTGTAACAAACAGGTGGTAAACCAATTTGTTTGGGACACAATAGGCAGCACAAGTCAATTTGGTATATAAGCAATCATTTAGATGAGGAACAATGGGTTTGTGGAAGTGGGATTCCACTGCAGTGGATGAAAAAGCAGCAGGAACACTTCACAAGGACCAGCTCCCTAGGGAAAGAGATACCAAGTGGACTTTGCATGTTCTAAGGTTCAGATTTTCTTTCCATTAAAGCATAATCCTCCTTTTCTTTTTTCTTTTCTATTTTTTTTTCTTAAATGTGACTTCAACATGTGATTTCATTATTGTTTCATTCACTCAAAGTCCTGTTTAGAGAAGTGGGTCCCTAATGTATCATGTGACATTTTCAATGCATTTCTAGAGATCCATCTGCAATTATGTGTCCTGGCTGTCCTCTATATTAATCCTAAAAAAACCCCCATAATTGGGTTAGTCTAGTGATTTGCCATTTACAGATCCACATAGGCCCACAGGATTTCAATGGTAAATTACAACAGGTACCTTCAGAGGATTCCTAAATACAATTTCTAATACACAATTTTAGTCCTACAATAAAATTTTCTTTGAAAATAATTTCCTGATTTTCTTCATTGAAGCAGGAAGGAAAACTCATGTTTAAGAGATTTTTTCAATACTTTCCCCCTTTTATAACTGTAAAAGGATTAAAGAATTAGCTGGATGTGAGGTCAGGTCTTTTTGCTGTCAATGTCTTCATAAAAGCAAGTGCATGTTCATTTTGGTTGTATTAACATTTTGGACAGTTGTGCTGTCCAGGTCCATTCATTCTTTGATGCTGGGCTGACATGATGGGAGGTGCTATGATGTTACTTCTGATGTGAAACTGTCCAAGAATAAAATGATTTTCCAAGTCCCACAACCATATCTCACCTCTTGCCATGTGTTCTCTGTGGTCAGTTCTGTACCTTTTGGGACTGCAAGGCAAGCATTCCAGCTTTGTGAGGAATATTTCACTCACAGAACTCTAATAATCTTTGCTTGAAAAGTTCATTGAAGGTAGCATCTGCCTTTGAACTCCTACAGCAGCTGTGCACAGGAGATGGGGATGAAAGAGTGGAAGAGAGGGGTGTGTATACATGGTGCTTGCCTCTGAATATTCACCTACTCTTCAAATTAGAGTTATTTGCTGTCTCTTAGTCCCCATCCACTGGCCCTGGGGGGCTGTGGCCACACAGCCCAGGGGGGCTCTTGCCATCAGGCTATTCCCTGGATGGCAAGATGGAGCTGACTGCTGGATTTTGGTGACTGTCCTTGACACTCTGTCACAAATCCAGGCAGATTTTCAGACTTTACCTCCAGAATTTGTGCTACTTTGGAGGTACAAACCACTGGAAATCCTGCAGATTGGACCAGTGGAGATTTTTCATGAACAGAGAAGGGAGCTCATCCACAGTTCAGCTGAGCTACAGTGAGCTTTGGCTGTCAGACCTGCCCAGCAGGCTGGACTCAACTCCATAGTAGGGTAGTGGCTCCAAAAGATTTAACCACCTTTGTTCCCACTCTCTGGACATATTTTGGCTTTTGCTGGGGATGTGGCTGCCTCAGATAAAAAGATCACAAGCTTGCATTGTTCTTAACTAGCAGCTTTTCTCTGTAATTCTCTAATTCAAAGCAGGCTTTGCTCACTTTTGCTCTCTGTACAAGCCACCATGAAGATAGGATTTCTGAAATCAAAGCTGAGCACTCAACTGAATTAGGAGAGGAAAAGCCACACTGCCTGGTTTGAGAGAGCAGAGAATAATTGTGGAGGATCCTCCCAGCCTGTTTGGCAGTGGTGGTGAGGGAATGGTTTTCTTCTATCAAACTTGTTTTATTTTTATTGCAAAATAAACATTTTCTGGGCATTGCATGGCAATCACTCACTCTGCCCCTCCAGGGATGAGGTCGCACCAACCGCACATCACAGAGGAAGGCAAAACTTTCCATTTAGATTAAAACTTGCATCAAACAAAGTGAACATCAATGCAGCTTGCTGTTTGCTCCTCTTGAGAATGGCTCACACTATTTCTCAAAACACTGCGTCTGCATTAAGAGATTGGACTTTAAACTTTGATTTGACAAATAAACTGCTCTTCAACTTTTTGCCCCAGTATGGCAATAAGGCTATTCCATATTCCTCTACCTTCTTCATTTTAGGAAAACTTTTTCACTGGGACAGGCTAATCCATTCAATAATTTCAGGTATGGTATTACAAATAGTTAATTAAGCAGGGTAGTAAATTTATTTTAAAAATACTGGTTATTTGCTAGGGTCATTCACCATGGCATAAAATAACAAAAAGAGTAATTAAATAAACTATTGGAAAAATAATGTGAAATTGAGCCTAAAGGAACAGTTATCTTTCAGAATGATCTAAATCTAAACTTCCCAGCCCTGCACACAGACAGAATGATTGTAAAGTCAGAAATATGTGATTTCTCAGCTCCTTAGGATTATCCTTCCAAAATATCTTCAGCTAATACTGAAAATAATCAAGTGATACCAAAACATTTGGTAAAAAAATAAGTTTTCCATGAAATAACAGCTGCCCAGTTAACAATTGCTTCTTGCTTCACAGGAAGAAAGAAAATGCCACCTCAGGGTGACTAGTTTGCTAATGCTGCTTAAGTAATGGATACAATTTCACTTTTATTGTGCTCTTGTTAATTAAGTCCCACAATTAAAAAAAAAACCCAGAAATTCAATAAGAGGAAATAGAATTCTTAAGCTATTAAATGCTATACATCTGTGAAATCTGGCTGAGACAAAAGGTTTCAATGCTTGATTTAGTATTTCATAGTTTTTTATTAAGTTTTAGAAACTGAAAAAAAATCTTCCTTCCTCTTGACCTACATAGCCAGGATAAACCTATTTTAAATGTTGTTGAAGATAAATAAAGAAGGAGAAATACTGTCTGCATGTTCAACTTAAACAGACTGTGAGGTCAGCTCAGTTGGTCAGAGCTGTTGGTGCCAGTGACACCAAGATCATAGTTTTGAATCCTGTATGGGACGTTCCTTAAGAGCTGGGCTCAAAGATCCTTGTGGGTCCCTTCCAGCTCAGAACATTTTGTGATGTGTGCAAATCTTGGCCCTGGACCATACCTGACTCACAGTACCCATTGCATTCACTGTTTGTGGCATCTCAGGTCATGCAGGCAGAGCCACTGCTGAGGCTTGGTTACAGCTTCAGGTCAGGTTTCTGCTCCCCTGCAAGTGTCTGTGCAATCTAAAACAAGAAAGGAGGCATCTATTAAACACTTCAACAGAAAATCATAGAGGAGCTGAAATGTCTAATTAAGCAACAGTGTTTCTTTCACTTTGTTGAGCAGACAGGTGTGTTAGTTTATTTATTATCCAGGCTGCTAAATGTGCAGCTCTGCAGATTGCCAGCATTGGGGTATGACAGCAGTGGGTTGTGCCAGCAGAAGGGTGTGACAGCTGTGGGATGCTCTTTGAGTGAATGGCAGTGACCCCACACACATGAACTTTGGCTGTTTTGTTCTAGCACTGTTCCATTTTACTTTCCTGAAGGTTGCATAGGATAAACATTTTGTCTCAGAAACATTTGAACAGTGGCCCAGTGGAATAGGCTTCTTTTGCCAGTATGAATGAATTATATTAAAAATTATGCTTGGATAGCACACACTAAAAAGCCATGAAATTATTTTCCAGAAAGTTTTCCCAGCTTTCTCCATGGCTAAAGGCATCCTTTTACTCCCACATTCTTCAAATTCCAGAATTCACTCTGTTTTTATATTAGTGAACTTTTTAGGTTGAAATATTTCTGATTTGAACAGCAAAGGCATGTACTAGTTGTATTACCTGGCTGCATCAATCTGACAAAGTTGAAATCTGCATATGCTTACCTTTCTTGCGCTACCCTTCTTATTATTATTAGAGATGACTGACAAATAAAAAAGTAGTGAGCTTATTTTTGCTCCCCTGTGATATATAAAACTGTTATCTTTGCATTAGGAATTCAGACTCAATCTGTCCTTAAAAATGCTACATGTTGCTGTAGGAATGAAAAATTAAACTCAGCAGTACCCAGAAACAGGAAATTATTCTTATCCCACTGGGTTTGCAAGTGCAAAGCCTGGTGTGTAGAACAACTGTTCCTTAAAATCCAGAACCATGGAAATTGCACCATGTATGGATTTCTGTTTCATGTGCTGTTATTTGATTCAGCTCTGTTCACGTCTTTTGTTTTGATTTTTTTAAGAGTAATGGTAAGTGAATTGTGAAAATGTGTGTGTGATGTTTCCATGGCTAGTCCAAATTTACTTATAAGATTTTAGCACATGTTTTACTGGCACATTGTAACTAATTGATATAAACAGATAGAAATGGATGCAAAAATTCAGTTTTGAGTGCATCAGGCTAAGCTGTGCTAATTAATATTTAAACATGAAAGTGACAAAGATTTTATTATTCCTGCAGAGGTACACACATACCTTGCAAAGTTAAGTGTTAACCCATCTTTCTTAGGCCTGTGATAGTTCACAAGATTAGAATACTACATTCACAAAGTAAAAGTAAGTAAAAATTTCAATTAAATAAATATAAGTGATTTTTTATGGAATAGGTATGTTATGTTGACTTTGAGTAACAATTTTCCAAGCTTACATGAAATCACATCTAGTTCCAGCTCCCCTGCCATGGGCAGGGGTGAATTCCACCAGACCAGGTTTCTCAAAGCCCCATCCAGCCTGATCCAGCCAGGGATCAGGGACAATGATAGGGACAATAGGGACAAAAGCACAGAACTCCTCAGCCTTCCTATGCTGTCTGTGAGCAGCAGTAGATGGTCTCCCACTGCCAGGTTTCCTTGCCCTGCAAAGCTGTTCCATTCCTTATGTGCCCACCCAGCCCCCTGTGAGTCTCCTTTGCCACTGCCTGCATCACTTTGGTGTCTGCCCTGCTCTGCTGCCTCACCACTGCACTGCATTGCTAAAAATACTGACAGAGCACTGCATAAGAGAGCCACATTTTTAATATTGGGCGTGTCCATTTGTTTCTCTATAAATATTTGAGTTAAAATTTAGTGTAGTACCAATCCAAACACTTAGGAGAAATTCAAATAAACTGCATCAGTCAACATGGTTGCCTTTATCAACAAGAAATGTCATCTTCTCCAAAACAGAAATGGTTTGTTTGACAAGATCTGTGCTCCTTGAAACCCTACACGCCTGTGCTGGTTCTGTGTTACTCTCATAATATTTTTTTTTTTTAGACACAATATGTTCCATTATTTTGCCTGAGTAAAGAAGCAATGTAGCAGTCAGTTCCTGGGTAGAACCTCTTCATCTTTTTCAGTCTTGGAAAAATAAGAATATATCAAAGCCAGGCAAAATGTCAATGTGTTTACTCCTAAAGTATTAATTTCAGCTATTCCCCAGCCTTTAGGACCCTCTGGGGTAATTTCTTTGGTCCCTTTGATTTAAGAAAATTTAATTTTAGTGGATTCTGGCTTGAATCCTCCTTCATGAAAGATGACTAGCTTTTCAGTGCATGTATGTTCTATGGGTTGATTTAGTTCTCCCATTCTGTTCTGAAGGCAAAAGAATCTATTAAATATCCAGTCATTTTGTTGGAGTTCCTTTTCTTCCTAGCACATTTTATATTCCCCATTATTAATTCCACTGATGACTGAATATTCATTAATTTCTTTACCTTTTGTCTATTTTATCAGTTGGCTCCAATTTCAATTTGTACCTTAACATCTTGCTATTAACTTTCCTTTTATATTCAAACACTATTTTTTCACTTTGGTTGTTCTGGTCAGATCTCCTAACCAGGATGTTTTTCTATGTTTTAGAATAACCATTTTTCCCCCTTTCTTTCTGGATAGTCAGTCTGGGTGAATCCAGTAGTATGTCCTTGAGCAATTTCCAGCTTTTGCTAATATTTCCCACTTCAAATGATGTACATTGCAATGGCAATGAATCAGGAACTGACAGACAGAATTAAAACCAGTGTTCAGCCCTCCTCAAATTTGTAGGAGAAGTAATGGAATAAACAATGTCAGAATAATTTAATACTGAGAGAAGTAATTGAATTATAGTGCTTTTGTGTACATAATGTCAAAATGCATAAAAGAAAGTAAGAAACCCTTATGTGGAAAGGAAATACAGATTTTCAACAAAATCAGTTTCAGAGCATCCAATTTTCCTACAAAACTCCCTGTTTTGTGAATGCAGACAATTACTCACTTTCTTGCATAAGTCACAGCTGAGGGCTTGATGCTCACCCTTGGATTGAGCTAAAGCACAGTGCTCAGTCTGTACTGATGCAGCTGGGGTTTAGTGCCCAGGGATCTTGGAAGAACTCTCTTTTAGGATGTGATGAGTTACCCCTGGATCTGCTTCCCAGTGAACTTCACTCTATTTTCTGTTGCTTTATTCTCCTTTCATTAGCTCACCAGTTTAGGTGCCTTCAGTTGGCTGGCAGGAGTGCCGTCTGCAGGGAATGCTGCAAGGGAAGGTGGCACAGGGCCCCTGGGGCTGGGACTGCCAAGCCACACAGAGCCTGAGCACAGCAACAAGCTCACAGCCAGACTGGGGGAAGCTGGGGCATAAAGCTCAGGGAATTTGTTCCATGTGCTCTGGATTCTCAAGGAATCTCCTCAAATCTGGAGGTGCTGAGATGTCTTCAGATGCACAAAAGTGAGGCTAAAGCATGGCAGGAGGCTTTGGCACAGCTGAACTAAGGCTTAGGGATGTCACTGATGGTGGACCAGGAGCCAGAGACATGCAGGGTCCACTCTGCTGCCCTTTGGGTGCTTGAGGCAGCCTCAGCTTTGGGCTGTGCAAATCCTGGTACCATGAAAAATACAGGAAAAGGAATGGTTAATGATAATTTGTACACAGTGAGTGCTCTCATCTCAGTATTCAGGATACAAATTATAGCCTGAGAAGGAACCTGGGATATTCTCCAATTCCTCAAGGATGTCCCTCCAACCTCTCAACATGCTGGTGACCTGGGGTGTGTATTACAGCCATGCATGGGAAGTTGGTCTGGGAATGTCACCTCTTCCTCATGGTCACCCCAGCACAGCAGAGACTTTGTGAGCTGGGGTATGGGAGGCTGCCCAAAGCACTCCCACCACCTCCACAGCAACTTAAACACTCTTTTTATCAATTCTGGTGAAAATACAGACATTTTTCCTCATCTGTGCTCTCTTTGGTTAGAAGTGAGGAAATATTTTTGTAAAGGCAAAGGCCACATATTGCTGAAAGGAGACCAAACAGGAGGTGTGGAGATAAGATTGACTAGAATGAGAGTTTACCTGGGTTGTTAGAGAGCAGGACTCATCCTGTGCTTGAATGGGTCTGCATGCTGTGAAGCAGCCTGGGTGGAAGAGACACAACTCTGGGGTAGGCACAGAGAAGAAATCATGAATTACATCTGTGCTCAAAATGGGACAGAAATATCCCAGGTTCTTGGAAGCAAACCAGAAGATTATCTTTGCAAAACCTTTGAAAATGCCCATGTTTTTGGGGAATGTTCATGGTTAAAATCCTATTAAGAGCAAAATGCTTTATTTCCCCTTGAAATTTATAATTTAGGGGATATCTCAGACTTTTTTTCCCTATTGCTACATTCTGTTCTATTACTGCTACTGAGATTAAACTGTCTTCATTTATTTTAACAGACTATTACCTCTTTGTATCTTGTTATATGAATCTTCCTCTAAATACTTACTGATGTTTGATAGCTTTCCAGAGTAATATTTCTATAATATTATGCATCTGATGAGGGAAAAAATGTTAATTCTTAAAGAAGAGTGTGTTAATGTATTTAATGATTTTATAATTTTTCCTTACTATTTTATTTTTATAGTGAATTTAGTTCCAGTTTGAATATTTTACTGCATACAGAAGAAATGCCACAATCATTAGTGTAACACTCGTGATTCATATCTTATTTTCTGGTAAAGTGTGTGACAAAAAGCCAAAACAAAATGGATTATTTAATCAATGTACCAAATGTATGGATGGGAAAGGTGAGCACATGCTTTCAGGACCCTGAGAATTTTCTCTGTATCTTATGAAGAAGTTCCAGGCCACCCCCCTGCTCTGTTTTTAGGGAAGTTTTGAGGCATACCAAACCTGAAATGCATACTGTAGATTGTCAAAGGCAGCACCAATTTCACTAATGGCAGACACTTTGTTTTCAGGTTTTCCTAATACTTTAAGAACCAGACTACATTAAATACTATGTACAACTTGTGGCTGCAAGCCAAAAGGAAGCCCATATGACATTTAGTGCCCTTGTCTGCAAGCTGATAAAAGAGTCTGGATTCTCTAAACTCTTTAAGTGCTCAGTGTCAAGCTGGAATTCAGTAACTGCAGCCCGAACAACTTATGTTATTTAAAAATGCACACTTAGCTCTAAGAGGTTTCCAAGCACTCTAATGCTGGGGTATTTGAACAGAGTAATAGGGTGCTTTTAAGAAAGCTTTTTATTTTGCAACTTTATGTTCTTCATCTTGTTCAGATATTGTTTACTTTAGAATTCATCTGATAGACTCAAAATTAAACATGCTACCCAGTATAATGGGACAGGGCTTTGACAAGCCTCAGGAAACTAAAAATATTTGAAGTGCTTAGACTTTACTGTATCACAAAGTAAATTTTGCACAGTTTGATTATGTGCTCTGGGATCACATAAAAATGCTAGACAGAATAATTCCTATCTGGTCATTTGAGTTACCCAGACCTGCTGGTTTGTAATGTGCAGATGAACCTGTGTGTTTGCTCCTGCCAGGAGCTCCAGAGCTGTATAAAATTGTGCTGAAATCCCTGTGCAGAACAATCCCAAATGTCAATGTAGCAGGCTCTTAGTCCATCCTGGATAGAAACTAAATTGCCTGGTCTTTGTTTTGCCTATGCTCCTAACCCACTGCAGGCACTGCTACATCTTGCTTAAAGGAAATCATGCTTGTTTAGCTCCTTTCCTCTTCCTCTGTCACTGTGGAACCATGGCAGAGTTGGGGGATCACAGCCTCTTAGTAAGACTTTTCATAGTCCTGCACTGCATTCTTAATTCTTTTAGTTAATTAGCATTTAAGTGAAACATGCTGTGCCTGCAGTGTGGGCTGAGCATCCTCCACAATCTTCCAATGAATTAATGGAAAATTGAATTTCTGAGAAAACAAACTGTTTTTGTGTCTCACTCTGCATCAAGAGGAGAATCACAGCTGAAAATAAAAAATAAGGCTCTCACTGAGACTGAAAATAATTTAATTCTCAATGGATTTTCTGAATTCCTAAATCCTACACCTCTAGGGAGCTGTAATGGATGTGCTTTGTATCTCTGCAGAGGGCTGTCTGTCAACTAGTTTATCTCCTTCTCCTATCCCACACCAGTGAGACCTGGAGCACAATGAGAATTCCTCTGGCTTAACATCAGAATTTTTAGGAAAATGCAAATGGGAGATAATTACAAATTACTTTGCTTCCACTGTAGTAGCATCCAGTGCAGCATCTGCAAGACAAATCCCATGAACTGAAATGTGTGGCATGGTGCTAGAGAGGGCACAGGAAAGGCTCATCCATCCAGAATCTTCCTGCTGCTCTGAGGTGCAGATGCTGGCAGCTGGGGCCAGCACTCAGCCAGGTGCACCCACCCAGAATTATCCTGTGCTTCAACCAGCTGGTGGTGTCCAGCTGAGCAGCATTACCAGTGAAAATCCTGAGAGCAAAAATGTGAGTGGAATCTGGGAGTTCTTTAAGAGAAGCTGCTTAGATCAACAAAATAAATGTGGCTAGGGAAGTCAGGAGAGAAGACAAATTTGTGTTAAAGCTTATGCTGGTGCAATGGTGAATGGGGAAAAAGTTAAAAATAAAATAAATAGCAAGTATCCTCTGTCCCCCCAAATGCCAGTGAACAGAGATTGCAGGTTCTGTAGTAGAAAACTCTCAAGAGGGAAGATGAAAATTTCACTGGTGTTACAAACTGGCAGCAATATGAAGCAAAGGACATTGAAAAGAAAAGCTTTTTACCTGTATCAGGAACAAGAGAAATGGAAGCAATGATACAGCACCATTATTAGAAAGAGAGATAATAATGACATAAAATAAAATATTCAATAAACCCCACTATTTTCCATTAAGGAAAGAGCAAGATAATGGGCTACTACCACATGGGGATGACAAATGAATGTAATCTGTTAAAGACTAAGTGGGCTGCTGGACAACAGCTATTAGAAATAAATATTTCGCATAGGTGCAGATTAAATCTCTCATTTGCTGATGTTTATTTACTATAAATCTTGAAATGCCATGTTATTTTCAAAAGTGCCAAAGAAAGTTAAATTTATAATATTTTAAAAGATATGTTGGTGGGTTGGATAAGTGTTAATGTGAATTCCATATCCTGGAAAAGCTGATGCTGAACTCAAATACAGAACATTATCCAGAGTCCATAATTATTTTTTCCAGGATAAAATTTGAATTTTCTGGGTAGAAGCAAACATATGGAACAAAAGGAAAGGCTATGTCCTAAAAGCAGTGTCTATGAAAATTATTTAGGGGTTTTGTGGCTGAAAACAGCTCATTGTAGAAAGGCTGTAAAGCAAGAACATCTAAAATGACCTGAGTATAAGAAGAGCAGATTCTGGCTGATCACTCAGAAGAAAGACAGGGAGGCACTGACATTTTGTTGAATTACATACACAGGATATTCAAGGGCTTTTCCTAAGCAAAGAAAGGCATTGAAAGAGGAGAGGGAGAGAGAAATTTTTATCTGTGAAATTTATCATGTTGAAGAACAAATTCCCAAGACAGATAGAGCATTCCTTTGCCTAGATACCCTCTGAACATCAGATTTGAAACAGAGGCAGTAAAAGTTAATGTTGAGAGCAAAGTGGGGACCATGTGTTGCTGTTTACTAGACAGGGTGATTGCATAACCCACGTGTGTAGGAGCACCATTGGTTCTGTGGAGGGAAGGGATACTGGAGTTGGAGATACTGGAGTTGGTGATGATGGAGTTATCTCAAGGGAAAAAGAGACAATAGAAGGCAGAGGGGAGTCAGAAGAGGTAATCAGATTGGCCAAAATAGCCAGCTAAATCTGTGATTTGTAACATCCTGGAGGGTTCCACCCAATGTAAAATATCTTCTAGCTTTTTGTTGATACCCAGGATTGAAAGGCTGCAGCAGCTGCTGCCTAAGAAGAGCTTTGCTCCTAGAGGTCTGTCCACTGTCCGTGTGAGTTCAGCCAGAGCAGGGGGCTGCTCCCCTCCCTGTGTGGTTTCCACCAGGTCAGTCATGGGATGCAGCTCACTGCCTCCAGCAGGAAAGGCTGGAGGGTGCAGGGTGCTGCTGCT
The DNA here is from genome assembly GCF_903797595.1 of Erithacus rubecula. NCBI lineage: Eukaryota > Metazoa > Chordata > Aves > Passeriformes > Muscicapidae > Erithacus > Erithacus rubecula. The sequence goes on along the minus strand of NC_136689.1, from coordinate 14,836,311 downwards.
GTGGCCTTGGAGGGCCTCTGTGTGTGGTCAGGGTTCTTGCTGCTGCTCAGACGCGGTCAGGCCACTTCACTCATCTGACAGGGCTTTGAAGTCTGCAGTCTCCATTTCAGACCTGCTGAAGAGCTTGAATGCCCCCAGCCTTTTCCAACTTGATCAACTGCTCACATAAAACATTTGATTTCTCCCCACAAACATTGCCTTACTTGTTCCTAGCTCTTTAAAGTTTATGTTGCGTGAGGATGTGTATCACACACAGAAATTGTAAACAGAAATTTGTTTAAAGACACCAAGTATTTTTCACCTTTTGTAAGTTCCATTTTTGGGATTTGTTTGAGGGTTTGTGTTTTTGTTTTTAACTTTTATTATTGTTATTTTTTTTTATTACAAACAATAAAATAACACAATTTTTGAGAATTTTATCCAAGTTTCCCGAAAAATTGCTCAGACCTGAAACGTTTTTCTGGATTGAGTTGAGACCTCGAAATGAAACTGCAAACCACAAGAATTTCTTGTGGTTTCTAGTAGCACTGGTATTAATATCACCTAGAAAGGGTATACCATACCTCTGAGCTGCAAAGGCAGCTGCTCAGTAACCTCTGCACAGGCTGCAATTCTCTGGGTGTCCCAGAAATCACCACCACTGGCTCAGCTCTATGGAGAGGGATTAATGTGTAGCAAGTAGAAAGTTTCAAAAGAGAAAAATATCTAGAGAATGGAAATACCAGCATGCTTAGATATGTGCTCTAAAATTTTCCTGTCAATGTAATTTTGGAGGTTTTGGTGCTGTAACTTCAGAAATGTTGCTTCCTATATAATTTACTTTCTTGATTCCTGGCTTACAGCGTGGTCTTCATATCAGAAAATATTTCTTTTATTTCTACCTGGACTAGACTGGCACTGGCTAAATCCACAAGTCTGATCCAATGACTCTTGCAATGACCCTTTGCATCATTACATAGAAAACAAGAGGAAAAGATTTTGATTAAACAACAACAAAAAATTACACTGCTATTAAAAATCTAGGAGAAAATTATGCATAAATAAATTAAAACAATAAAAGAGAGAGAAAGAGGTTGCATAATGTCTTGTGTTCATGAGCTATGGCAAGTTCAAATTGTCTTTGGAGGGATGATTCAAATATACCAAGTTTGTGCCATGCACTACTCAATGAAGGACAAACTGTCCTGTGAAAAACAGGATCCCTAAAATTGCATCTGATGGAAATGAGGTAGAACCCTACTGGAAGTATTCAAGAACATGCATCTGTGTCACGTTTGCCAAAATGGTTTTGTTGTTGTTTTGTGTTTTTTTAATTTTTAATTCTAAGATTCAATTTCAGAACTGGTTCTAGTTGTAAAGGTGAGAAGCACACTGAGAAAGCATCTTGCAGAGTAGTAAAACCATATAAATTGCACCTGGAATTGCACCTGGATTGTGCTGGATGGACTGGACAGGCACTGCCTGCTGTGGACACTGCAGCTTTCCTGACCCCCATGGAACCACCTGTGCTCTGCTCTGGGGAGACCACAAAAGCCAACTGGTGATAACACAGCTCTGGCTCTCCTCCTTTCTCACTTAACAGCAGCCTTTTGGTGTACAAAGTCTGATAAAGCATGGTCTTAGAGCAGGGGGTCAGAACATGACTCCATCATTGGAATTGCTCTGCTCTGATCCAGAGCAGACTGCAGATTTTTGCTTCACTATTCCTTTACCTGCAAATTCGAGGCAGAACCCCAGAGGCATGAGGATTGGGAAATGTTTAAGCTATAATGCTGCAATGGTGCTGTTATTATTTAAGAAGTACATCTTCTTCTTCCACAGGGGAATGAAATTCAAGACTTGTTCTTTTCTAATGCTGCAAATGGAGAAGAGACTCTTGCCCTGGTGGAAATCTGGGAAAATGCTTTGGCTGATGTCTCCTGGGAGGGTGTGAAGCACAGGCAGTGTGTGACCTGTCACAAGACAATCATCTAGTCAGGAGCCTGTTTGCTGGCTGCTGAGACCAATTCTCAGGTGTCTTACCTCAGTATGGCTTTTACTCACTGGGTGAGTTCATGTCCTATGAGCATAGTAGTGTGGAGTGACAGAAAAGGCGAATAACCCATCAGAGAATGAGAAATGCTGAGATTTTGGCTTGTCTTTATGGCTGTACCCTGCAGTGAGTTGCATTTTTATAGCCACTACAGAGTCAGAAGCACTCAGGAGTGTTTCCAAGTATGCAGTAGCTGGAAACAAGGAGTAAAACCTTTCCATAAGCCAGAAGCTATTGATTTCAATGAAAAGATTTCTTCCTAAAATGTACAGCCTGCTAGAGAAGATTTCCAGTAGTCTTTAAAAGTGCCCTAGAGGTTACCTGAAGTGAAATGTGAATTAAGACTAAGATGAGGTGTTACATCAGGTGAGATAAAACACAGATTCCCTCTGGTTGAAGCCATTATAAGCCTGTGTCCTAGGAAAAGAATTCTGCCTCTATCTTGCAAGTGATTGATTCAACCAAATAAAAGTTTGGAGAGAGATTTCTTTCTCTTTAGTGTTCTGAAAACACTTAAAAGCAATAACATTTAGGTGAGGTGAAATGTTTGATGAAAGTCTCCAGCTCATGCTCAAGAAAAGTCTTTGAAGTAAGAATAGCAGGATTTTATTATTCTGGAGGTGTGTAATTTAGTGTAAATAGACATCTCATAGAAGCACAGGGGCAGGAGGAGGATGTATATTTGGAAAGTACATTTAATATAATGTAATAATGTATTGCACTACACAAAAAATCCTCTCTTTAACATGTACTATAAAAATTGTTCTTTGATGCTTTCTGAAGCAAGAGCTCTAATTTAACTCTCTGTCTTTCTTGTTCTGCTAAAAAGAGAGGCATCCTGCTGCCTCACAGGGAAGTCATTGCTTCTGTCAGTAATGAAACAGGATTTGTGATTCTTTCAAGTCCAAGAGAAGGTCAGTAGTTTTTTTGACCTTTCTTCTTTACTTGCATAACAAATAAATTATTTGTTTTAAAACCAGTTAAACATCTCTTGCTGCTGTTTTAATTTGGATTTTTCTCTTTTGGAGGAGGACAATTAGCTACTGTGAATGCAGAACACATCCAGCTGATGCATCACTGAAGCTGAGGAGGATTTTAAATTTTATTTATTTATAAACCCTTAATACCACCCTGTGCTCCTGCACAGATGAAGAAGGGAAAGGCTGCATCTGTGTGGGGAGCCTCACCTCAGAAATCAGACTGCAGGTGCTTGGCATGCTGAAGTGCTGATCTTTTGGGGAGTGGGAAACAAGGGGAGAATTTCCCCAGTTTCCTGATGCTGTGTCCCCCTCCTCATGCCCTGACCTCTCTCTGGAGGTAAGAGCCTCCTGCATTCAGCACAGCAGGGTCTGTCCAAAGGAAGCTGAGACAGAGCAAGACACAAAAAGTGAGGATTTATCTCCCCCTTCCATCAAGACTGCCTGAAAGAGGATGCTGTTTCATTGGTGGTTCTGCAGGAAACTTTCTCTGCAGCAGCTGCTGGTTTTAGCAGTGCAAATCAGTATATTGCTTTGATGAAATCTGCTCCTCTTTTAGTCCCTGTGAAAAAGCTTAGCCCTGACTAGTAGACTTCCTCTGGATATAGGCAAGCATAAATTAAGGCCTCTGCCTAATCACAGACTAGGAGCCTCAGCAATTCTTTGGTATTTTTTCAGTTTATAATTGATAGTGCAGTTGTGGTGTGTCGCTTCTGAGGCAGTCCAACTTTGAAAAACACAGTTCTCCACATCCCTTGCCTTTCCACCAACTGTGTGTCTAGAGAGGCTCTCTGTGAGGCTCCTGGGGCTCTGGGGGCTGAACACACTGGCTGAGTCCACCAAGATTTATGAACTGGGACCTGCAGCCCTCCTTGAGAATGGAGATGCTCTGAAATTTGAGAGGCAGTTTGTGCCCTTGGATTGCAAACTTGTAATCCAAGGGGAATCAGCTGGGCAGGGATGCATGCAGCACTCTTTTCATGGAGGGCTAACATGATAATGCCTGTGAAAAAATGAAAATCACAGTTCTGTGATCTACCAGAAGCTTTCACATGAGTCTCCTGTGCAGGCAGAAGAGTGAGGTGAGATGGGGTAGGAGACACAGCAGATGTGTCCATAATATGTCAAAGACAGTCCTCACCTGTGCATCTCTCACTTTTGCCTGCATGCACATGCTTTACTTCATAGACTGAAATTAATCTTTTTGTTTTCTTGTGCCTGGTACTTTATTTTATTTCTTTTTTTAGGTTAGTCTTGTACTCTTTATGGACTTTATGTTCTGTTATTTTTTCTGAGCCATTCAGTCCTTAATACACTTTCATTTTCTTTCCATCTTTCCTCTCTCTCTCTCTCTTTATCTTACTCTGCCTCCCCTTCACTTTTTCTCATCTGGCTACTCCCATCATGATATTTCATAAAATAAATATAAAATTAACTGCCTCAAAATTAACTGTTTCAAAATCTTTTCCCTCAAAGATCTCTCTGCCCCCTGTTGCTGTGTTTGACTCATCCTGTGAGACAGGTCACCTGCAAGTGTCCTTTCTCCCTGGGTTTTGTCCCTTGTAACCCTGCTCAGATGAGAATGCATTCTCAACACTTAATCCAGTCAATCTGCTTCCCAAGCAGTCAGCCTCTGCCTGCTTCCCAGCTAAACCAGCCAAACCCTTTTGCTGGTTCCCTTCAGCTTCACTGGGAACATGTATGCCCTTCTGTCTCTCTTAATTACTGGATTCATCTAGTCTTTGTTCCCTGTCCTCACGTTTGACTTTGTGAGCAGTAATTACCTCTTACCATTGTTTCAAAATCCCTAGTCAGTTTGTGAGGTGCAGCTCCAGACATGCCATGTCTTAAACATCAGCCCTGCCACAAGCATGTAGTGTAAGAGCCCAGCTGCTCTCTATGAGCTCTGCAGGTGGATTTCCCCATGCAGTCACTGTCACCTCCTCTCCACCCTGTCCCAGTCTCCCTTTGGCCTTCTCAGAGCCTTGTAGGCTCTCAGGGATTAATGACATTTGTGGTTTCATTCTCCCCATAAGGACCCCACAGTTCAGAGGCAGCCCCTGGTCTGGGGGCAGGAGACGAGCAAGGCAGAGGCACTGGGATTTTTGTGAACTTATAACAATTTTTTATGACAATTAGTAATGAATTTATTTCCAAGGACTTGTCCAGTCTCCTTTTGAACTGATTAAAACTACTTCTGTCCTTTGCATTCTCCTCCAAGGAGTTCCCAGCCTGCAGCAGTGCAGCTTTACTTTAGGGAGTCACCTGTCCTAATCCCAAAGCCTGCTCCTCAGCAGAAAATAGTCAATTCAACGATCAAAATCTGGTGTATGAAATCAGGACTGGTTTTCATGGTGTTCTCTTTCTTTATCCTTAGCTGCACCAAACTTCACCTGACATTTCATACAGTCTCGTGAGATGTCTGCAATTTGTCACAACCTGCCCTTATTACTTTAAGCAATTTTGTATCATGTGTGACCTTTGTCTCTCACTGTTCATGCCCTTTTCCATGTTATTTATGGTTATTTTGAACAGAACAGACCTCAGTGCAAATCCCTAAAATTTCCCCAGGTACCTTCCTTCTATTGAGTTAAATGACCATTTTGCCTGTTCTCTGTTTCCTGCCTTTCAGCCATTTCTCTGTGCCAGAACTTCCCTCTTCCCCTAGTTTCTTAGTTTCCCTAGAAACTAAGGGAGTAGATTTTCATAGATAACCTTCATTGATACATTTGCTACTTCTTTCCAGAACCTTGAGATGTTGGAGAGGCAGGATTTCCAGAAGGCATGTTGGCTCTTACCAAGCAGATCATATCTACCCAGATCACACTGTTTCAAGATTTCCACTAGTTTGATCTTTTATTAAAACTTTTATTGCTTTGGCTGGTACAGACCTCAGTTTTCCATTCTTCTAGAATTCCAGATCCTTCTAACCTCTTTTAACCTTGGTGTCCCTTTTGCTTCCTGACATCCCGTGGTGGGGCCCTAACTATCTCAGTAATTGAGTGCAGACATTCTTAAGTTGTCTTGAACCTCTTGCTGTTTGCTCCTTCTAGTCTGGTAGTCTCCGTCCCATCAATTTTTTGCCATGATTTCTTCCATGCAATCCCACTAAATTTGAGACACACTCTGGCCAAGTCCTCTCCCAAGAAGGTTCCAGTGTAGAAATGTCCCAGTTTTTGCTACAAGGACCATGGAAACCCAGAATTCACCCTGCTACTCTGCAGTGGTCCTGTCATTCCTGAGCATGGCTTTTAGACCTCAGACTCAGCTGGCCCCAGAGTCAGACCTCTGCCAAACTTGATCCCAGTGTGTTGAAGCAGCAAAATCACCTTTGATTCCTTTTATGCCATTGCTCCTTAAAATATTTAATGACCTAACTATATTTTTACATTCAGCCTGCTGAATTTACCATGACCATTGAGTAGAGCTCTTTGAATTACACTTTTGGAAATCAACCAACCTCTTTCACCTGGTGATTTAGTCAAGTGAGCACCTACCCTTTCTCAAGCCTCTCCAGCTGGATACTGTGCATGTTACTCCACTTCAGGTGTGGTGTGTGCCACCCAGCACTCACCATATTGCAAGAAAGATTTAAGTGCCTTACCTTCTGTGCTCAGTTTCCCATTTATGCAGTTTTCTTCTTTACATTTTATTATGTCTGTGAAAGAGTTCTGGGTTTCTTTTGCTCGGGATGGGATGATGGATCCAATTGTGTGATGGTGAAAAGACAAAGGAGCCTTTCCTGACTGAGATCTTGAACCAACCCAGTGCATCTCTCTTTCCTGAGGACAAGGCTGGGTGTTGGCAGAAGCATCCCAAAATCTGACCTGTTCTTCATGTCCCCATGTGGTAAATAGCAGAGCACACAGCAGTGACTGAATCTGCCTGGTGCAACCACATTTCTACTCAGGCTACCCCTATAGTTTCTCTCAGCATTCTTCTGTCAGTGCTGCTGTCCCTGCAAGACAGGCAGAAATATAGACCCCATGTAAAATTATTTCATTTTATGCCAGGAAAATGCAGGCTTAGATATGCTTAAATGTACAAGTGGTTTTTGAAAAGGTTTCTGAGAATAATGTAGCCTGTACTGGCATCCCAGATACTAACATCTATCTATTTTAATTCAATTTATAGTCTCGTTTCTGATCTATTTCTGTAACTCTTCTTGCTGAAAAATCAGTCAAGATGCACATTTGCCAGCATTTTTCTCTTAGATCAGTAGTGTTCGTCAACATAAAAATATTTCAGTTCTGCTTCCTGGTCAGACGTGCCTTGAAAATTATATACTTTCAAAATAAAGCATAATTGTGTACATGAAACTAGTGTTCATTTTGTTTTATAACATGCTTCTCATAGCCTGTGGTCTCCTGTCCTCTTTACCCTCTCCCCTACTCCCTTCCAGCAATTTTGAGAAAGAAATAACCTCAGAAGTTTGGAAGTGTAGCATTAAACTACATAGCCTGTGCCATTTCTAATGCAATATCTGCACATATTTCAGCCAGGATGATGTAGCATCCATCACTTCAGCACAAACAGATGCATTTTCACAGCCTTCTTGGGCAGAAGAGCACCTCAGCCAGCCTGTCTGCCCTAGAGAATACAGAGTTCATCTGACAAGACTGAGCCCTACTTAGCTGGGGGCGTGGGGGACAGGACTGCACCACCTTTGGAAATCAAAAACAAAAGGAATATTGGACAGGAACTGAAGGAATGAGCATCAAACAATCAGCTCCTCTTCCATCATCTCCTCCTGTTGTCACTGTAATCCCCAATACAAGCTGCCTCAAAATGCAGAGAGCCTTTCAGAAGATTATCTGTATCAATGCAGGCTTTGAAGTACAGGCTGCTGGCATCTCATTACAGACAGAGATCAAACCTCTGAGATTAACGTGGTCCTGGGCCTGCTGGACTTCATTCACACATCACAGAAGTGCTAAGCTATCAAAGTGCAGGGCTCTGTCTGTGTGTTACTTTCTCAGCCATAAATCCAGCAGCACGGACCCACTGACTTTTTTTTTTTTTTTTTTTTTTTAACAAATGAGTCCTTTTGGCTGTAAGGTGGCTTTTTCTTCATGGGGCTGAATACAGTTTGGGAAATTGAAACAGCCCAAACTGAAAGAAAAATTGAACTAATATCCTTGGGATATCTGGGCCGGATGTTGACTGCCATTTTATTTTGGCAAAGCAAACAGGAAGCCATTTGAACTGCCCACTGGGGACAAATCCAGGGTGTAAAGGGCAATCCTGGTGCCAGGCATTTTCTGCTCTATTCTGGGGCTCATGGCAGTGCAGGCACCATGCCAGGACGAGCCAGTGCCTGCACATGCTGCTCTGAGTCAGCTCAGAGGGAGCAGGTCCCCACCAGCCCATCCCAGGCCACCAGTCCCTTGGACAGCAGATGTTAAAGCACAGGAGATGAGTTTGCTTCTTCCTCAGAATGTTCTGAAGATGGCAGATGACTGCAAAGCCTTTCTAACTCCTGTCCCACAGCTGCATTTAGAACAGAGTTGTACTAATAAGTGGTGAAGGCTCAGGTATCCAGCTCTCCCCACCACTGCAGCAGCAGCTGGGAGCTCACAGAGGCCATTCCTTGTTTCTGGGCTGGAATTTGCAGACCATGCTTATCCTTCTGCTGCCATTACCATGTAGCAAACCCAAAATGGTTGTGAAATGCAACACCAGCATTGAAAGGCAATTTTATTCATGAAATCTACTTGTATGCTCCCAAGCATTGTGAGAGACAGCTGCCTGTCTGGATGGAATTTTTCTGGCTGGATCCACAGGTGTGCGTTGGTGAAGGACCAGTGACAGGATTCTGAGAGGACTGTGCAGGGAAGGTTGTTTGACTTTGTAGTAAGGGTCACCCACATGCCTAGCAGGCACATCAACATCATGTGCAAGATGTGGCCACTCAAGGGGGAATGCAGATGACCAGGTTTTTTTGAAACTAGCAAGAAAAAAATGGAGAATCAGCTACAACTTCTAGGCCAACATAGCCCTGCATACACAGTCTTGAAGGTACCCAGAACCTGGTGGAGATATGTCAGTATGTCAATAGGATGAGCTCTCTCTGCCTTGCACCTCAGCAGAGTCTCTCTCAGCCTCCAGTTTGCAGCTGGGTTGTACCTGTGTGTGTCACCAAGGTCTGCAAAGCACCCTGCAGATGGGCCTGGCTGGGTGCAGGGAAAGAAATCCTTTCCTTTCATCACCTGAAATTGAGAATTTTTGTTTAAAACACTCACACCAGCAACTTAACAGAATTTTGACCAAAGAACCACAGACAGTCAAGAAAAAAAAAAAAAAAAAAAAAATCTTGAGGTGCTCCTGTTTGTCTCTCCTTAACAATAGCCATCAGTCATCTCTCAGCATTTTAGTTCCAGTTTCACCATAATTGCTGGCATCACAACATTAGCTTCTGCTGTTGGGAACAGCCTGTGAAAGGAGGAATGGGAAGCAAAAATATTGGAGACAGCTTACTGTGGGAAAGGACCTAAAAAAGAAGGAGTGAGGGGGGAGGAAGGAAAGAAAAGCATGGGGACAAATGCTGTTTCTAGACATTTAAGTATTACTTAATAGCATATTCTTTTTGAAATATGAAAGATTTCTAAAAATATATTTTTATCCCTTCTTCTGTTTGGATTTGTTAACAGTGCAGAGTGACCTCTGTTTTGGCCAGAGAACCTTGATCAACAGCACTGAGTTAGTGCTCTGTCCACTGGAGACCAATTCTGTGCCAAATCTGAATGTGCTCCATGCTGTGTGGAAATACCTGTGCTAGTTTTCACTTCAAGGACTCATTTCATGCACCATAAGCCTCAGCTTGGGATATACTCTCCAAAAGTGGGACACTAGTATTCTTGTCCACTCCTATCTCTGCTTCATTGCAGAGAAGATCTGCTTAGATCTGAGCCTGACATCAGCCAGATTCGGAACAGTTATGTTTATTTGGATGGGAAATATCAAGTTCTAAAATAGGGCTGGCATTTTAAAAAGGAACAAGAGCAGGAAAATTTTCAAGACATCAATACCCCATGCTACTCAATTCCAGGACAGAATAAAGTAGGTGAGGCCAGACCCTTTAAGTTTGTGGCTCTCCCAGATCCAGTGTTGCTCCCAGCAATGACAAATATACTCTTAAAAGTCCTAGCAAGGGAAAGCCAAGCCAAGCAGAGTGTACTTTCAGTATGCAATTAGCATAAATATACTTTGTGCTAAACTGCCCAGAATTAGAAACAAAGAGCTTGAGGAGGTTCTAATTGTTTCAAAGGGTATATGTCATGGAGAGGAAGACAAAGGGGAGCTATGTCCAAGAAGACATGAGACAGAAGCCAAACCAGCAATTGCCTGAATCCAAAACAGTCCCAGAGGCTGTCTCAGAAGACTTGCCAGTGGACTCAGCATTGGAATTTGCCAGAGACTTATCCTAAACCCAGCCACCAACCTTGCCACTCATGGCAAATGATACATCTCAGCTGGCACAGTGAACCTGCCACGCTGACTGTGAGAAATGCCACAATTGCTGAGTTTATTGCTGAAGTCCAGCAGATGAAAGAAGAAACATCAAGCACATCACTAGAAGTACCACATTTAAGATTAATCTTCATAATTGAAAGATTATGTTTGCTTGAAGCTTTTTTCCCCTATCTTGTGGTCAGCATGGAGATTGGCAGCATGTGGCAGTCTAGTGAAGGCATAGGGAGACCTTCAAACCAAATTGATGAAGATGACACCTTACTCTAGCCCTGCTCATTTCTTAGCCTGCCTTCCCATGGGATTGATAGCATTTACTCAGATCATCTCTGAGTGGCCTGCAGATGAGACTCAAAACACCAACTCCTCCATCTGCAAACCCCATCCACACTGCACTGGGAATGTCTGTGCATTCTGGCTGCTGTTAGCACCATGATAACCATGACCAGAGCCCCTGTTGTGGCCATGAAAAGCCTGTGCAGGCAGTGATGGGCAGGCAGGGCAGCAGGTGGGGAAACTCACACTGCCTTTAATCCCCTCTGCTTGTGCCTGCTGGGATTTGGTGCTGCACATGCTGCAGGTTTGCCCTCTGGCTCCATGGTTCTGGCTCAGGTCTGCTGCCCTCGGGCTTTCAACCTGCCCTGAGTATTCACAGCCAGGATCCTGACAGCTTTCTGTGCCAGGGCCTTTTATGTGATGCTGCAGATGAGCCCTTTGTCCCCAGCTCAGACTTTCAGACTCCTCTCAATCTAAAGTTTCAAAATTGTCTCTTGGACCAGCTCAACACTCTCACTACCCCCACCCCTCCCCCGATGAACAAGGTTTATTTGACTTGGAAAAGAAACAATAATTTTCTTCTTAATTATGAAAGATGTGCTGCACAGAATACCTCTTCTAAGACTGTGCAAAATTGCATTTAGCAACAATGAAGTTACAGTGATGTGATCTGGGTCTCAGAAGCCATTTGTCTAACCTTCAAATTGGTTGACAGTTTTCATCACTTCCCTTTGTCACTGAGACTTCCTTTATTTGCCTGTACCTCTTCTATATGAGATGCAATCTTTACTATGTAGACATGAACATAAATATTTGGACACAAATGGAGAAGCTTTCAGATGTTTGCTAAGAAATAAATCTTTCTTGAGTCCTTGGTTCAAGATGGAAGCAGGAAGTAATTGCCCATGAAATTCCCTTTGGGTTGGCAAGAGCAATAGTTACTTCATATCTGTCGAAGGATGGACTTGGGTAAATGGGCTTCTGGAAGTAAAATTTATGCACAAGAGCAGCATTTTGGTGAAATATTTTGTGAGATATTTTTTTCTTTCCTAACAGCTCAGGAGACTTTAACAATGAGAAATATTAAAAAGTTTGTGTTCATGTGTTAAGACTCTCTTCCAGTGACACACTAAATGCCGAGGGGAATGTGTATCCACGTCACAGGTGCTGTGTAGATGTAACAGATCAGTAGTGGCCATTTTCCCTTTTAGCTTGGGCTGAAGTGAAAGGAGAGATATCACAGCCTGCTTGCAGGCTCTGTACAGGATGAATGAACAGCCACAGTCTCTGCAGCTCAGTCCTTACCACAGCTGCCCCAGCTGCATCAGCTGAGGCAGAGTCTGCCTGGATGTGTGCAGGTTTGCCTGGGCAAAATGCAAAGGAGTCAAACCTTTCATCTGGGTTATGTGCAGTGGCATTACTTGTCAATTTGAGAGCAGTGCATACAGCTCAGCTGATGGTTAGCAATTGAGGTGTCAGGAACCTGGCCTTGCTGCTGTGCTTTTAAACTTCCAGGCTCATCCCACTCTCAAGAGGGAAGGAGTCTCCTGTTTCAATGGTGTAACTTGCTTGCTCAGCTTTCCTACATTTCAATGGGTTTCCATTAGAGACATTTTTCCCTTTCAGTTTTCTGTCTAGTGAGGAAAAAGCAGCTTGAGATGCTTGGAGAACATCTGCTTTGATGCTCATTGTCAGTCTAATTTCCAGGCATCAGATGCCCTTGCTTCCAGAGTCACCTGGAAATCCTGAAAGTTTTCTTATGGAATGGCACTAAAAAATGTTGAATTAAAAATTTTACATAAAGGAAAAGTTACACATACATATCTTCTTGTTAACAGTTCTATTTAGAAAACAAAACAGCATTTCACAAAGTATTAGAATTTCAATTTCAGTTTGCAGTTTTCTTGATATATTTTTCTCCAACAAAATAGGAGGAATAGCTTCCATCCATGGCTGCAACTGAAACAGCAATGCTTCACCCAAGTCTCTTTGTATTTTCATTTTCTGGGAAGGTTCCTCCTACCCATCCCCATGATTGAGACTCTTCTCTCTGCTTTGCAATGGCCAAGAGGTTCAGGAGCCTTGTGAGACCAGCAAGGTGACCCCTAAAGTGTCCCTGTCTGGAGATAAGAACAGCTCATGGCTCCAGCTCAGGAGAATGGGTAGAGGGAGGTTTGTTTGGGTCTTTTAAACCCTTTTGTGTTATTTGGTGTAGAGGCACCATGAGGTCACCTCCTCTTGGATTCCTTGTCTAAATGCCAACACCTGGTAGCTGAGGACACCAAAGGTACAGCAAGTCAGCTTCAGGAAAAACAAAATTTGAAACAGGAGAAGCAGATGCCAAACAGTAGCTGCATCTGGACTTTGGGTGATCGACTCCACATGTATTTTCCCTTTATTACAGAATACCCTAAGAAAACATTTTATTCTTCCTTTGCATCCCAGGATTTCTTCATGTCTGAAACCTGTCTTGACCATGCTGAGTGAAAAATCTGCTAGATCAGAACTGGACAGAATATACTGGTAGTGCAATGGTGCTAATTGGAACCTCTTCCCCAGGGATAGCTGTGTGAAGACATTTCACAAAACACATGCTCCACAAGCCAGGGAATATAATGCAAAATGTGCAACCTGAGGCACAGTGTGCCCAGATCCCAGGGATCTGGCTCTTGCTAGATTTAACTTCTTGAAATCAGGAGGTTTTAGTCATTCCTAGAACTGGTAGCTACCAGACAACAAATTGGATGTGAGGTTGTTCTCAACTTTTTATTGCTTTCTTTCTTTAGTGCTATTTTTTCCTTTGAGCAGATGTTTTTAATACAGCATCCTGAAATGCTTACAGCTGTCAGTGTCTAATGAGCCTCTAACATGCCATTTCATACTATCAGTTTGTGCTATTAAACCATACCACTTACAGAAAAAATGTTATATTTGTACCATTAGCAGTATTTCTGGAATTATCTAGTTCATGTCTGTCAGAATTTATTGTCAATAATTTTTATATGAAGGTTTGCATCTTGGGGAAGAGACATACACAGACATACACATATTCTTTTTGTTACAGCTCAGTAGGAGATCAGCCAACCAGAAGCTCTTCTGGCAGTTACTGCAGCAAAAACATATCTGTGACTTGATGAACTAAATATATATGTTCTTGCACAGGAATTCTTGGATCAAAAAGGTGAGGAAAAGGCAGTTTGATTCCTCACAAGAATAAATCTGCTCCTATATATATAAGTTGTGCATCTGTGCATTTTCCATATTTTTTTAAATTACATGAAAGTATTTTAGCAAACAAAATGTGCCTTTGATTTCTTTTAATGATACTTCTGGATCTATAAACAAAGACAATTATAAGAAATAATAATAAAATAAATGGGAAAAGCCAGATATTTCAAAGAACAAGATCTTTGATTTCAGGGCAGCACCAAAGCAGTTTTTTGTACAAAGCACTTGGCCCTCAGCAGAAGCCACTGCTCTGTAGTTTCAAAGCACAACCATCACAATGAGACTCCTCAACTGGGTGCATTAAAAGCCTGAGACCAGAGCAAGCTTTGAACATGTTTGAGAAATATGTCCCCAAATGCTGAGGTTGCTGTTAAGTGATCATCTTTACTGTGGGACTCTTGGTTGAGGAAGAGCTGTGCATGGTCCCAAATGCTCCATTATCATCCTGCTGCTCTGCCCTGCAGCCCTGCACTGGGGGTGTGATGTGCCACCCTAGGGCTTGACAGGCATGGCTGCTTTAAGCCTCTGAAATGCCCTGTTGCTGTCTCCTCAGTGACAAGGTACATCACACCCTACAGAGCACAGTCTGTGGGTGTTCAGACCTTCCTGGAGGAAAACTCACTGCTGCACCCCTTCCTCAACCTCTTATTTCTACCTCCTTGTGGACACTGCTGTCCTGTGTCTCCCCAAGGCTGTCCCATCCTTCCTGCCTCTGCTAAACCCCAGACATCCCAAAGGCAAGGGGCCAGTGGTCTAAGGATGCAGTGTGGCCAGTGTAGGGACAGCTTTCAGCCAGCCTGAATTATCTGGAGCTCAGCATTACTGCTGGCCTGGCCTGGCTTTGAAATATTGCCTAAGGTACTGAAAAACAGCAGATGGGGTTCTGCACATCACTGTGAATCAGTGGAATTGCTGAGCAGCATTCCAGCAGCCTGGGAGGATCTCTGACACTGGTGCCTGGGCAGAAGCAAACCTCCAGGAGCTGTGGGAAGTTACCCATGGCATCACCTGGCTGGGAAACAGTGCCTAGAGAAAAAGAATCCAGAGAATCCTTATCCCTGTGGTGGTATTGCTCTAGAGGAGTGAGCCCGAGTCCTGGCCCTGGTGAAGGGGTCAGAACAGCTTGCTGTGTTCCTGCCCATCACAAATGCTGTCCCACACCCAGGCTGCACCACAAACCTCTTACCACCAAAAATTTAGTTTGCTGTTAGTTCTTGCAGTATCCCTGACATCACTGTGAGCTGTCTGACAAGTACAGAGGCTGACTGGCACAAAGAGGGCCTATCTCTATATAGAAATACTGTTTCACAGTGTCTAGTGGAATGCTGTGCTGGTCTGTGACAAGAGCCATAGGTGTCCCTGGCAAAGTACATTGCAAGCAAGAGTAGACACCACAGCATGGGAGAAGAACCAGGCAAACACATTATTTTAGACTCAAATCTCAGGTAAAATAATGTGTGATACAGCAGTGTACTGCATCCCACATGGGAACTCCGTGGTGATCTCTTTTCTGGAGTAACAAAAAGTTGGGGTTGAATAGGGATGATAGTGGCTTTGTGGAAAGGTGTTCCTGCTGAGATGGCAGCAGAAAAACATTGAATGATGGAAGATACCAGGCACACAATGCCTGAGCCTCACATTGTAAAGACCAGCTCACTGGATTTAAATATATTGGTAGGAGAGGGCACAGAGCACCACAGAAGTGCAGGCACACAGGCAGGTGTGCACACCCTCACACACCCACAGAGCCCTTACTGTGATGGAAAAACAGGGCAAACCCCAGGCACAGTGGGTGCCTTGGGCAGAGCCATCTCCTTGGGATGTACACAAGAGCTCAAACAGGTTATTTTCCTCTTCTCCTGGCAGGACAGGGAAAGAGCTGAGGGCATGGGGCACTTTGAGTTTTCTAGCTATGCTACAGCAAGTCTGCTCAAGGCCATTTCAGGCAACACTGTGCACATGTGGAAGGGGTCATTTACTTTACTGACAAACCATGCTGAGCAATGCATTTGACCACACAACCTCTCCTTTGATGGTGAGGACTTGCTCTCAGCCTGTACTGAGCAAAAAGTTTCAGTTTCTGCATCAGGCTTGGAAAAGGGCATGTGTGCCCAAAGGGCTTGTCCATTTTTTACAGCGCTCTCTCTGCCCTCTCTCCACAAACCTTGCCTTGTCAGCACAGCTCCCATGGATGGCCACCAGGGATTTACAAGTGACAAGAAGCTCTGCAATGGCCCTTGGAATGGGTCAGAGCTGGGATTTGCTCTGTCCAAGAACAGCCCCTATTTGAAGGTCTGAATCCCTGTGGCTGAGGTAGTACTGGAGGCAGCTAAATTGTGGGCGTGTTTATTGGAATTACAACTGGCTCTATACAGACGGGTTAGCCTGGTCACTGGGAATTTGTATGGGTAATTATGGGCTCATTATTATCTTCCCTGCAGGGAAGACACATGACCCAGTAGTCTGAGGAAAAAGTTGGGCGCCAGGAACTCCTGGACTCTAATCCCAACATCGACACTCCCTTCTCTGGCCCCAGGCAAGTGACTTAACTTTGTGCCTTGGTTTCTCTGTCTGTGAAATAGGGATAATATCTCTGAGGAGTGTTGTGAGGATTAATTAGATAATGTTCACTTAATGCTTTGAAGATATGAAATGTGAAATCTTATTATGCAGTTGGAATGCTTTCCAGGCTCTTTTGATTTCTGACCGCACGCTTTCATTAGCTCACCTCCTTCCCCGCGGAGGTGGATTCGCTTGGGAGCCACCCCAGCTAATTTGGGAGTTGTTTTTTTCCAATAGCTTGGAGCAGTTCCCAAACACTCTGACTCACAGCAGCTCGCTGGAGAAGCTGCCTCTGCCACCTGACCCCGCCTGGGGAACGCCTGGGTGTGCGCTGGCCTTCCAAAGACAAGCCAGGGAGTGGCTGCAGACAGGATGAATCAGGTTTAACGGTCTCTAATGGAGGGATGGGTTTTGCCAGGGATGAATTTTGCCCTCTGGTCTTCTCCAAAAGCATCTGCACTGCTGGGATTCCTGGCTGACCAGGCATGCGAGAAGCAGCTCCCCTAACGCTGTCCTGCCAAAGGTGCAGATGCTTTCTAAGCATTTGAGTAGACTTAATTTTTGCCTTGATACTTTGAGGCATGGATCTGTGACATATGAGAATTTTTAAAGGAGTAAAATTATCTCTCTCAGTCTGCTTCCTGAAAGAATTATTCCTTGGGAAAGTGCAGTTTTCTGCAGTGATAGGTCACTGTGCAGGACACAATAAAGTCAATTTTTCCTGATTAAGAAATATCCAAAGTAAGCCTTGATTCTCAAACTGGCTGTTTTGAACATTTCAGTGATCCTGAGCCATGTGAATCAGCTCCTTCTGGGGACCTGTCCCTTCCCACTTGCTGCACATCCTCATCCAGCACCTTCAGCTGGAGCACAGGACAGCTGGAGTGCCATGGGTGCCATTCCCAGGACAGCTGGAGTGCCATGGGTGCTGTGTCCAGCACAGCTGGAGCCCCAGGATGGCTGGAGTGCCATGGGTGCCATTCCCATCCCAGCTGGAGCACAGGACAGCTGAGTGTCATGGGTGCCATTCCCAGCCCAGCTGGAGCACAGGACAGCTGGAGTGCCATGGGTGCCATTCCCAGGACAGCTGGAGTGCCATGGGTGCTGTGTCCAGCACAGCTGGAGCCCCAGGACAGCTGGAGTGCCATGGGTGCCATTCCCAGCCCAGCTGGAGCACAGGACAGCTGGAGTGCCGTGGGTGCTGTGCCCAGCCCAGCTGCTGGGCAGAGCCCTGGACCCTTGGGCTGAAGCACAGCATCCTTGGGAACGCCTTATTCCCCCCAGGAGCATCTCAGGCTCCGGCACCAGCATCCCTCAACCCTCCGGAGGGAAGGGGTCCCCCGGCACAGAGCGCTTGTCCCCGCAGGGTTTCGCCTGGAGGGGCTGCCAGGGCTCGATTTTGGCTGCGCAGAGGCAGGAGCTCCCTCGAGCGGAGCCAGCCCCCACTGCAGCGGGGACCCGCCGGGAGCGCCCGGACAGACGGACAGCGGGACGGACAGACAGCGCGGGGGTAATCCGTGAGAAGCTGCCACCTGCAGAGGCACTCCCGCTCCCTTTGGAATCGGGACCTTCCTCAGGGCAGACAAACTGCTCGGGAAAATCTCCCCATCGCTGAGAAATGTAGAACAGTCAAACACAGAACCTTTGCTAGATTTTAAAGTAGCTCCTGTTTTCTTGCTCTCTCCTTGAGAGACACACCTTGAGAGTGACATTCATGTCCAGAGGGAGGGTTTTCCATTCACTGCTGTGTCCCCCAACATACTGAGGAGTTTTGTGGGGATGTAGGACTCCAGGTAGTGTTTGTCTATAAAGTTTGTTTGCATATGCCCTCGTCTCTAATGCCTGGGGAAAGATCAGTTCTTAGCCATACAACTCAATTCTTTAAATTACCCCAAATGAATGAAAGAACCCCAAATACAAGAGTGGGAAACACCTGGGCATTTGTTTTCACTCTCCACTCTGTAGCTCAGTGGTGTGACATTATGATCCTGGGGTGTTGCTAGTAGGAAGAGGAAAAGAGTTTTTCTTTGGGGATGCAGATCATTTAGCACCTTATAATTGACAAGCAAGACAAGCTATACCTAAGGAGTTAGAACAGATTGTGCCATGGTGCCATGGTGCAGTGCTTTGGCTTTGTCATACTCTGCATCAGATACAAACTGTGTTCCCAAAAAACATGTAGGGAAAGGGGAGGGAAAATGAGCCAAATACAGTCTGGAATCATAGAATCATAGACTAGCAGGCTGCAAGGGACCCCAAGATCGGGAATAAATTTTCTGGCCAGCAGGCTGATGAAAAAATTTGTGCTGGGCATTGCTGCAGGGTGATCAATGAGCAGCAAAAGAGGAATCCAGGAATACTTCCAGTCTGCAAAAGTACATGTTAAGGTGAGCATGGACCCCCACCACAGGGGCTGTAATTTGACCTTGGGACTATGGCAGACTCTCATGGGCATTCCAGTACCTGTCCTTTGACACTGTTCCAGAAGCTGGCACACTGTTAGGCACATCCAGGTAGCCAGCACCCAGGCAGAGTAACAGTATGTCTGTAGAGAGCAAACCTGCTTCTTTCTTCAGCTAATCTTTGATTGTATATGCTATCTGCTAAGTTATTGAAATGTCTTGGAATGAATATATGGAAGAATTATTGTAATTGAATCTAAGTAGTGCTCAAATGAATGTAAATATGACACATCAGCCTAATAATTAAAGTTGTCAGGTATGGGTTTTATTCAGAGCTTGAATTAGGTTCCTGCTTCAACTTGTTGATTTGCCTTGGAGCTTGCAAGGCTGAGCTCAAAAGGCAAAGTGTTGTGGGAATGCTGAAAACACCACAGTGAGGCAAAGGGCTCTTCTACTCTGCTCTTGGACCTTTTCTCATACCATCTTCAGCACTCCCCACTGGGGACTTCGGTTTATATTCAGCAGCCCCTTTGTTTCTTTCAGAGAGGCATTTCACAATGTGTATGTGGCAGCCACAGCCCCCAAAGGTCGTGTTTCTCCCAGCCCTCTTCCCTGTAGGACCCTGGCAGAGCCCCAGCCTCATCCCACCCAGCTCTGGGGCCAGGAGAAGGGCTGGAGCAGCTGGCTCTGCCCAGGGCCCCTGGGCACCTCCCCAGTGCTCCCAGCTCCAGAAAACAGGCTTGGTGGAGTCAGTTCCCTTGGGAACCACTGTCTCACCAGTCAGGAGCCACTAGGCTGGGCTCATGTAACCACAAATTTCAGCTGGAATGACCCCTGGAAGCAGCCTGGTCAAACTTGCTCCGCTCTGCCTGGCCTCAGAACAGGGTGCCTGAAAAAGAACCCTTTAGGAAACAAAATGATGCATTCCTATGGATATACCAGTTCAGCATCTGGCTCCAAGTGCTTTAATTTTCAAGGCATGATTAGGAAAAAACAGCTTAGGTTCAGTTTTCAAAGTTGAGAAAATACTTTAAGAATAGTTAAATGGCTCCTTTGGAGAAAAAAAAACCCAACTAAATCAACTGGACCACACCTTCAACACATAAAGGTCCAATTAAAAGAAACATAAAATAGCCCTCCACACGTCTTCCCCAGCAAAATTATTCTCTTTTTTTTCTGGGACATTTGTACTTGCTTTCTTGTGTTTAAGTCAGGCATTTGGCTATGAACATAGATAGTGAATGTATTTGTGCACAGATGCACCTCAAACATGCACAAATGCACACATGAATGAGATCCAGCCAAACCATTACTCCTAATACCCCATGCAAAAGTGGATCAGGGATGTGAAAAATTGAGAGGGAAGTTACAGCCCCTTCTGTGTAACATGAAGTCCTGAGTTCATGACTCATGCATGGCTAGATGGCACAGGATTCTGGTGGTTCGTGGGGACATTCATAGAGAGGTGGAAACTACCAACAACAAAGTTGCCAAAAACATCATTTTTCTGTGGGAAATCTGCCATTAGCAGCAGAGAAAGCACAGGGAAACAGATGTGTCACCTAATTCCCTGGAACTCATGTAGGTAAGTCTCTCTACCAGTGTCCCACCAGCATATATCAGGAATCCTGTTTTAAACATAACTTCTAGCTGGATGAGCTCCAAGCAGGTTGAGCACTGCTAGGGAGGCAGTAGCATATTTAGGACAAAATCCTGATGTCAGACCAGCCTGGCACAGACAGATGCAGACACAGACAGAATGGAAAATTTGGCCTCTTGGTGGGATGAAGAGTTGTGTGTGTGTGTTTTGCCAACTTGGACAAAATATTTGCACTGTCTTGTTCTTTGGGGGGTGGTGTGACTGTAACCCAGGTTCCTGACAGCTGAACAGAGGATTGAACAAGACCTGGTGATGTGGGTCCTTCCCTCCATGAAAACATTGCTCATGGTGCCACTGACATTGCTGCAGGAGGTGGGATGGGGCTGCCATCCACCCTGGGAGGGCTGGGGCAGGGACAGCAGGGGCAAATTGTCCCAGGGCAGAAAGAGCAGGGACTGCAGGGACAGACCACGAGGGCAGTGAGGCTGTGCTGGTGGCTTCAGGCTCCTCAGTTTCCTGAGATGACATTATAAGGCTGGTATTTGGCAAGATGTTTGGCAATATGTCCCCTGTAGCTCATGAAAAGGCTTTGTACAGGGGACAGTGTGGGCTGCCTTGCAGAGAGGCTGCCTTCCCACAACACCAATTAAGTGTAATCTCAGCCACCCAACTGTATTTTTCTGTGTCTGGAGCTGTTTAGCCCTCTCAGAAGCATTTTATACCCTTGCTGTTGAGCCTGTGGAGCTGAACACAGTCCTTGTTTTTTCTATCTCACACAGAGCTGACATCACCAAATTTACATTTAGCCACTCTTATATTTAGCATTTCCTCCTGCAGCATCACCATCCCCTGCTCCTCCAGGATAGTGGCTCCCACCATCTAAACATATTTACAAATGGAGGGGGAGCACATCTGAGCAAAAAAAAGAGACCAAGCAACATTCCCTTTGTCTTGATGCAGCTAAACATGGTCAGCATTATTGTGCACATCTTTGTCCTTCTGAGCAAAAGGAAATAAAATAGAAAGGCCTATCTCTACAAAAGTCAGCACCATCTTTCCTTGGGGGAGTGTCCCTGGAGGTCTGTGAGCTCAGGCTGAGCACGGTGGGGGCTGGAAGTAGAGATCTGCTCAGACACCCTCCCATATGTTTTCTTGTTTATTTGCATGGTTTTGTTGTTTGTTTGTTTGTTTCTTTTGTTGTTTGGTTGGTTTTAGGTTTTTTTTTCCCCTGGTAAACCTTTCTTTATAGTGCTAGCTGTGTGGAGGTGGAGTTGGAAATCAGCCCAGAAGTTTTTATTATGATGACTTGATATATATTTGCTGCTAACAGCAGGCATGGTACACTAAGGGTTTTCTATTCTTTGGGAAGGGGCAGAGCCAGAGGAATAACTCCAACCTCAAGGAGAAGTGGGCCAAAGAGAGAAATAAATTAAGAGTAGCAATTAAAAAAAACAGACCAACTCTGTGTACTGTTCTCAGCAGGTGGCACATCAGTGCATGAGTGCCCTGAGCTGCAGGCTGTCCCCAACACCAGCTGCCACTGCAGGGCTTGTGTGCATCCCTGGGCTGAGCATCCCAGGAGCTACCCATGCTCTGACCTCAAAGTCTGCAGCCTCCCTGGCTGTGAATGTCCAAGAGTGGGACACACAGCATGGCTGTAGAGCTGGCACAGCCCAGATATGTGAAGATGTGGCTTATGTAAGCTTGGGTGGCAAAGGGCAGCATTAATAGAGGTGACTATTAATGGAGGCATGGGCTACAGGCACAGCAAAGAGCCTGTGCAGAGGAGCAGGGTGATAAATCCATGCAGTGGGTATTGTAAAAACATTCCAGGTTGGAGCCAGCCTCTCCTGCTAAGGGCTTGGGTTTGCTTTTGAGCTGGTGGTCTTTTGTTGTGGAGAGATCTATCTCTTCTGAAGACAAAGTGCAAAAATACAATCACACTTCTATTATGCCCATAACTGGCCTGTGTGATTTTATGCTTTCTTTATGCTGGTTGATAGATTGCTCTAATGGTTGTGGTGACACATATATAATGGTATTCACTTACAATTTCATTTAATAAAAGTCTTTTCTCACTTTGAACTGCAGCATTTTCTGAAATGTGGCCTATGGTGGTTTGCATTTGCTTTATTACTAATTAAAAGTAAACTCCTTTCTTGAGAACATTTCATTGCCATGCAGATGAAGCCAGCACCTTCAAATGGATTTTTCCACATTTTATTTCTTTAAATGTGTTACCTCCTAAAGCCTGATGAAGTAAGAATTTGAATAACTATTTTTGAAAGGTAGAACTCACTGATAAGGTTCAGATTCTTATCATCTCAATTTAACTACTTTGGCTTATTTAAATAGGGGGAAAAAGCAACTTACAGTTCAACAAGAACAGCTTCTCCAGAGGTTTTCACTTATGTTAGCTTTGGACTGGGTTCAAACACTGTGAGGATGCCTTTATCCTGTCAGCACTTCCATGCTCTGAGTTCTCATACTGACTTTTCAGCCCATAGAGCCTGCTGAAGCAGTCCTTGTTGCTGCAGTTGTGTCCAAATACACAGAGCCAGTACTACAAAGTGAGTTCACCTGGGGATGCTCAGGATTACCTGCAAGCATCAGCTGTCTAACCTGTGCTTGAATTTTGATGCCAGGTACTTAAGGAAAGATCCTGATGCCATGTTGTTTCAGGAAAAAAAAAAAAAAATCATCTCATTTGAATGCTTAGTCTTTGAAGGTCTCTGAAATTCTCTTTTCCAGATGAAAGTTCCACGCCTTCATGTCTGCATGTGGGATTCAACTGCTTCTCTTTTCTTGCTCTTACCCATGGATGGAAGCTGTTGCTCTTGTTGCCACCTTCCCTTCCCTTCCCTTCCCTTCCCTTCCCTTCCCTTCCCTTCCCTTCCCTTCCCTTCCCTTCCCTTCCCTTCCCTTCCCTTCCCTTCCCTTCCCTTCCCTTCCCTTCCCTTCCCTTCCCTTCCCTTCCTTCCTTCCTTCCCTTCCCTTCCCTTCCCTCCCTTCCCTTCCCTTCCCTTCCCTTCCCTTCCCCTCCCTTCCCTCCCTCCTTCCCTTCCCTTCCCTTCCCTTCCCTTCCCTTCCCTTCCCTTCCCCCCCCTCCTTCCCTTCCCTTCCCTTCCCTTCCCTTCCCTTCCCTTCCCTTCCCTTCCCTTCCCTTCCCTTCCCTTCCCTTCCCTTCCCTCTATATTGCCTATTTTTATGGACTGCTACTCCCACCCTGATCTGACAACCTGTTCACATTTATGGGTCCCTGTAAAACCTCATTTCCCTACAATGTCCACAAAAAGAGATGCTAAAAAGTGACTCATCTAAATTGAAGCTTTAGGTGCTTCCTTCATTTGGATTTTCCATATGCCTGTGTGCTCCAGTTTCATCTTTGAATATCTATGTCCTACTTTTTATGCTTTGAGAAAAGTTGAAAGGAAAACCTTTTTGTGCCTTGGGAAAAGTGGAAAGGAAAAAGTGATTAATAATAAACTTTTTAAAGCCATAACTGAAGAGTATCGGTCCAAGGATCAAAACCCTCTCTAATTTAACTCAGAAATTCCTGACCAGGAAAGGTGAGGGATACAAAAGAAAGGATGTCTGGAGCTGAGATGTAGCAGTGACTCACCAGAACCTTCATTATCAATAGACAGCAACCACCTCAGGGGGGAAGGGGAATGTTCTGAAATGGGACCTGCTTGCTGATGTCCAGTGGTTCTGTGTCTGGGGAGACACTCACAGCCCCCCAGCATCCCCTGTCCTTCCTGTGCAGATTCCCTAAGGAGCAACAGAGCCTGAGGCTGGTGGAGCCTGGGCATGGCTCCCCAGTTTGGCACCAGTTTGGTCCAGGGCAAATGGGAGCAAGGAGCAGAACTGGAATCCCCTCAGCTTATGTGCTCACCACAACCAATAATGTGCACATTAATTGTGTAATTAATGACAAGCTCCTCTCGTTTTATGTGCAAATCACTGCAAAAGGCAGGGGTAAAAAGGGAAAGGGAATTTATAAAGGAAAGGAGAGGGCTTCCAGCTTGTCTTGTCCTGACAAAGCAGGCAGAGCCAGGCTGCTGTCCCAGGTGCATGAAGTGCCTGTGCACAGCCCAGCCCAGCTCCAATGCCAGGAGTGGGTTTGGATGAACTCATGGAGCAGTGCTGCCCAGCCTGTTGTGTGGAACTACTCACACTGTGCCCAAAGCCAGCACACAGTGTTCCTGGCCCAGGTGTAATAACTCTAGTAAAGGAAAGGTCAAAGGTGAAATCCCAACTCCTAAAATTCATCCATCTCTAGCCATGTTTGCACATGTCTTGGTTGATTGATTAGCTGATACCTGGCTCTCTGACCAACCACAAACCCCAAAGATTTAGCACTCAGTAACATGGAAAATCCCTGGTTTTAATTGGAAAATCCCTGGTTTTAATTGGAAAATGGCACTGAAACCCCAGGAAGAGTTAGCATGGTGTCTTGTATCTTGTCTTTGCCTTCTGAACACAAGGGCTCCCTTGTACAGGCAGGCAGTGGTCACAGACAGGAGAAACAGACAGTGTCTGCTCATCTGTCCTCCAAGGACTTTTCCTGGCATTTTTAGCTGCTGTCCCACAGCCTTTGTTGTCTCATTCCCAGGCAGATTCCAGAGACAGTAGGCAGCTTGGAGAGGGTGAGGTACAGCAGCAAGATGGTTCTGTGTGGGAGAGGGGAGGAAGGACAATCTCTCTGCTGCTGGATGTTTACAAACAGAAAGGCTGGTTTAGAAATAAAAAATAGCTATGGAAACTTTTATTTCAGCTCACACTTAAAGAATCCCCAGCCTTCTGAAGCTCAGGCTTTATTCTGAGTGAAGCTTCTTGCACAATCATTAAAGATGTGGGCTGTTTGTACTCTTGAGCAACAAACCTCCTGTAATTACTTGTGCAAACTGAGTGTATGTGAAGCTTGCTTCACTTGGGGGGATCTGTGGCTCCCCTCCAGCAGGGAGAAAATGAACTGCCAGCCCTGCATGGGGGAGCAGGGATATGGGAGAAATACCACAGAATGCTGCAGAAGAGTCAGCAACATTCAATAATTTTCTATTGGTGAGCTCAATATATTTCAACCAGCTTCAGGAGCACTGCAGAAAAGGTTTCTGGAACAGATGCTACCCTTCTGTTTCTGCAGCCTACATCAGCATCTGATCCATTACTCTGGTTTTCTGCTCAGAAAAATCGGGAACTAACTTGCTGCACAGCACCAACAGTTAATTTTAATGACAGCTAACTCAACAAGGCATGAACAAAACTAATTATTTTATTTTCCGAAATCTGCTGAATTGGAAAATGTTTTGAGGGAAATCTTACATGGATATCTTATAAGGACTCACACTTCCAGCATTCTGGGAAACTTCTGCCCAGTTTCGAAGGATAATGTCATGAGTACTGTTTCTCCCATTTGTCCCTGGAGACACAATAAATTATATTGTGTGAATAAAATGCTTTCTTTAGACACTATCTGCAAAATATCCTCCATCTTTGGATACTCTATGCCAAACATCATCCTACCAGTCTCACCTGTGCTCGCTTTCTCTGGCCATCACTCACTAATCCACCCCCATTGCCCTGTCCTGTGTAAAACACGGACACCATCTTTCTGTCCTTCCTTTTGGGAGTGATCTCTGTGCTTCCTTTACATCCTCTCTTCCTTAGGCTTTTTTATGATTCACTTCTTGCACAGGTCTCCATCCCTTCAGAGCTCTTTCTTTCCTGTTCACAGAGCAGAGGCTGGGAACAGAGATGGCTGACTGATGCTCACCTTGAGGATGGTTTCCCCTGGATGTCCAGGACACCATGGTTTTTTAACAAGATTTTCCAGAAGTAGACCCAGGATCTGAAGTTTCAGGATTACATCCCTTTTTTTTCCATTCTCACAAATTTTTTCTTTGTCTATTATTCTGTAATTAACTCTAACATACTGAATTCCAAACACTCAAGCTTGAGAAAGTATCTGATAGGATTCAATATAAAAGGATCATGGTAGTTTTATAATCACCCTGGATATTTAAAGCATCTGGAATCTCAAGTACTTCAGTCCTCAGGGCTTTGGTTTTTATTCTCTCAATTAATGGATATCAACTGAGCTGAGTGAGGTTGACTTGGATTTCCTCCTCCTTGTGTAACAAGGACTGTTGGATTCTGTCAGGTCTTCTTTCTGTGAGTAGACATGACTGGTCATCACACACAGAGGCTATTGCTTTATAGATCTATGTTGTTTTTATTTTATTTTTTAACTCCACCTTGAAAGAAGTTTGGCAGATGATTCTTTCTGCAGCCAGCCATGACTTCTAGAAATACATCTGCATTTCCACAAAGGTGGTAAACAATTTTTCTGTGCAGGTGATTGTCTTTTCTTCACAAATTAGCTTATTTAGAATATATTCCTTAGCACCTGTGTAGACAGCTCACATTGGCAGAGCTCAGAGTAAGGTCCCAGCTAAGATTTTCTTATTATGTCAAATCTTCCACCTTCTCCTTGGGTAAAGGGACACATTCAGTGAGCTGTGGTTGCTGCAGAGGGTTACATTATCCCTCTGTTCTATTGCCACCAGGGCTCAAAATGGGTGAAACCAAATCCAAGGCTTTTTAGCAGTATCTCCAATCCTTAAAAGACCTGCAGTTACACAGCAATTCTTGTTGTGGCATCACTGTAATGGGGAACCTATAAGATAATGTTTCTTAGCAAGAATTGTTTCCATTTCCTCTCAGACACTGGCACCGAGCTAGCCAATGCATTTTAAGATGCTTCAAGCAGGAAAAGCATTCCCATCTTAATTCCCACCAAGATTCCTGGGAGTGAACATGGGTTTGCTGGCCAGTGCAGAGACACCTTGACACCTAGGTTTCTGTGCCTTACCTTTCATTGCTGCTGCCAGGCACATCCTCAGAGTTTGAAAGAAAAATTCAGCCTGATACACCTCCTTCCTGACTTCTGCTCCCTGGGTTTCACTGTAGGAGGTCTGGAGGTGTCACAGCTCCAGACGTGGTTGCACAGATTGGAAAACCATTGCAAAGACCAAGAATCATCCAGATGTACATCCATGTTAAGCAAGGCATCCTGAAATCTGTTTCAGAAAGCAACTGCAGACTGTGTAGTGCAATGAACACTACTATCTTTCAGAGTAGTAAAGAGTGAGAAAAGAAAAACAAAGAACAAACAAACAAACAAGTAAGTAAAAAAGCCTGGCTACTCAGCAGCTTTTATGAAGAGGATTAGCTCAGTCCAGCCCTCAGTCATTGCTATTTCTTTTCTGTAGGATCTCAGAACTGGAATTCTTCACAAACCCTCCACAATATGCTATTAATGACTCCTGCAAAATTCTTCGTAAAATGAATTAAAAAAGTATGCTGGCGCCTTATTGTTGCCATTTTCATGATCTTACAGGCACAGCCTCCCTCAGCAGTGAGGTCTTCTCTGGCTTTTATCATCCAAGATTACGCTGGTGCTGATGACTCAACAAGATCTGACAAGATCACAGCACAGGGCAGTGTACCTGCAGGTAAAACAAAGGTCATTTTGGAGTCGTTTTCTCACACTCTGGAGCACATAAATGTTCAAGTCTTGGATGTCTTTCAGTGGCAATGGGAGACTGGTAGCCCAATAAATGCAGTTGTGCCTGTTGGAGGTGCCCCTGGATCTCGTCTGTGGGCTGCTGGTGGTCTGTAGATCACCACCAGCACAAGCCCTGAGTGCAAATGAGTTATTGGCTGAGATAATTTACCAACCAGCTGTCAGATGCAGGAAGAGCAAGCACAAAACCAAATCCTTCTTGAATCCTTCACCCAAGAGGCAGTGAGTGTATCCTAACCTGTTTTAATCTGCAGGGTCCACTGGACCCACTGTGAGGAGAAAGTTCCCTGTACTGCTGGGAAGAGTGTTGCCCTCTGTGCCTGACTGGTCCCCACCAGAGCTACTCAGAGATAATTCACTGTGGCTGAATTCTGCATATTCAGAGGAGGATTTGGTGTCCATTGTGAACTTCTGTGTGCATACAGTCTGATTTTACAGTCTGGTTTCGTTCATATTTCCATTCCTTCAAAAAATCCACAGCTTCAGGTGTTCATCCTTGTGAATGTCCTCTGTTGGCCAGTTTATTTCAGTCCCTTGGTAAGGCTTTGACATAGGTCAGATCTTCTTATGGTCATCTTCAGGTCACTTGTCTCTGCTTATATTGTCAGGTGATTGTACCAGATGACCTTTAAAGGTCCCTTCCAACCCAAACTACCCTAAAATTCTATGATATGATGCAGTCTCACATAATTTTCTCTCCCAGCTACTGTATCTGTGTTTACACAATGCAAAAATGCATTTAAATAACCATGAAAAAAGGCACAAATCACCCAGTCACACTCGGCCTAGGTAATGCAATCCCCTTTTCCTTCTCTTGCTGGGAGCACTAGAAGGGCAGAGGTGCAGCACTTGTGTTACCAAGTCCTTTCCAGAGCACTGGATTACCATCCCTTCTACCCCCAGCATACCTTGCCTCTCCTATAGAGAACAAACCCTTCTGGGTCTGTTTAGAGCTGGTTTGGCCAGGCAAACAGCACAAATGCTAGCAAGAATAACATGTTTTCTTCCAGGAGTTTTTTCTATGACTTCCCATAAAACTTGGCTACGATTTTCTGAGCTCTTCCTTTCCACTGGAGACTTTATCATGCACAGAGGCAGCTTGAATTTGTAAGACTTATTTTCTGGAGAAGAAATCTGAATGCAGATAACTATGTTCCCTAGTGCCCAATCACAGTACAAACAGCACCATAAAGACTGGGACCCATCTGAGCCCCCAGGTGCAGGTTTGGGCAGGGCTTCAGAGAAGAATTATTGCATCATAGGCAGGGCACAGCCCTCAGCAGAAACTCTGGACCCAGTAGTGCTGGAGGGGAAAACACAACCTTCCTGAAATGGGAGTCAGCCACCAGGAGCACGACAACCAATCTGAGAGTGACCGTAAGTGTAGCAAGGATAATTTTGCCCCTTTACTGAGCTCTGCAGAGCCATCAAGCCTGCTGGAGTGGGGCTGTGGGTGTGCTTTTGTGCAGCAGAGCTGCCTGCAGTCTGGTAAAAATTCTGTGGTGGAGCTGGAAGAGAGACAAAGCCAAACTGCATGTTGAGATGGTTGCTGCAGAACGTTTTATCTGCGTCATCTTTCCTACCACTTTCTGTAATGTAGAGAAGGGAGACTTCCTCCTGTGACTGATTATATTGTTATTTATTAGAATATCTCTGGCACTGGCAGTTTGGAGCACCATCCCAGGGCTTTAGGAGGTGTACAAGCACTGTGAAGGCAGCCCTGCCCCAAGCAGCCTGTACTATAAAACAGAATAATGAGAGATAAAACAAGGAGATTGGAAGCAGTAAGAGAAACCAGTGGGACAGGTTTGGGAGGCACGTCAGGCAGTGATGGCAGCTCACCAGTGTAATTTTAGGGGAGCTGTGCTGGTAGAGGTGTGATTTGAGAGAGGTTAGCTTTGGGCTGTTTCTAATGGGAGCTCCTCACTACCCAGCAGATAATAAGAACTTTTGGCAGCAAATGTGCTTGGGCTTTGCTGTGTGTTGGAGGTTGGCAGCAGTAGCATCTGAGACATGAGATGCTCTGAAGGCCTTGGAAGCCAAGGCAAGTAGATACAAGCAAATTCCCATGCAGTGCCCTGGCTGATGGATCATTTTCACTCTGAGGATCCAGGGTGTCTGACTCTGGCAATCTGCAAGGCCATAATATTGACCACAGTTTCCCCCTCCCCCCTCCTTTAATTTTCCTTCCTTCCTTTGTGCAAACAAAGAAAATGCACTGGGAATTCTTTTGAAGACAGCATGGTTGGAGTTTGCACTGGAATTTCATAAGGAAGCTTATGAGACATTATAAGATGTCTTTAGAAAAAGACTCTTTGAACCTTTTATCTTAATGTATTTACCTCTAGAATACACAGGCTTTGCATTCAAGAAAAGCACTTTACAGGGAGAAAATTAAATACATAATGACTTGCAGGAGACCAGCAGACTATATCCTGAGAAATTTTACTGTGGGTTAGCACTAGGGAAATTAAACCACTGACATACTCTTGACCTTGATCTTGGCATTTCTGTTCCATGACATAAAACAATTGAGTTAGTAGGAATATTTTATTATTGACTCCTATAAATAAAGTAGGAGCAGGATGCTGTAGATCAGTATCACTCATAATGGTGTAGTTGGTAGAAAATTCTGTTTCAATATTTCACTTCAATTGTAAGAGCTCATATTGCCTTAGGTGAGTGTGATAAAAAAATCACATAATAACAGGTTATTGTGCAATGGACTGTAAAACCATCAGAAAAGGGTGTAAGCTTTTTTTTTTTTTTTTTTAAGTGAAAACCGACTGAATAAAGTGCCTGAAGTAATTTCTGTTAATTTTCTGGCGTTCCTCTAGTTACTTTCTAGTACATGCTGAAGACATGCTGTAACTTCTGTTGGCAAAATACTGTTGATTTACATGAAATAAAGAAAATTATTATGTACAATTGGATGAATCACATTAGTTAGGAAGGCAGGAAACTTCAAATACAATGTATTCTTCTAACAACACATATTGAGAGAAAATAGTGAACACCAAGCTGTGTGTTTCATGGAGAGGTTGACTGAGAGGGCTGGTGGGGTTTTCCTTAAGCAATGTGACAGCAGTAGGTGTTTTGACTTGGTCAAACATTCATTGAACTAATGAAGCTGTGTCTGGAAAAGAGGAGATTGCATTAGGTTGGTCTGAGGCACCTTTATTCAAGGTGTATCCAAGGCCACAGGAGCACAGCACACTTGGCTAAACCTGTTTCACCAAAGCCCAATCAAACTGCAGAGCAGATTTTGGCATTTGGCATTCTTGAGATCTCTGCAGCTCTGAACAGATGAGGATGTTTAGTACTTTTTACAGTAAAATGGACGTGTGTACTCTGACATACAGCTGATTATTTACAAAAGATTCTCCAAAATCTATGGTTTCAGAGGCCTTTCTGATAGATGCAGGGTTACACATAAAATTAAATTACTTAAGAAGCATACTGCTGTAGAGTTTCACAGCCCACCTTTTGATCACCTATGGATATTTCACCTGCACTTCCCAGCAGTGGCAGTACTGTTATAGGATTTCTTTGTCTTGTATTGCCATGCTATCCCTTTAGCCTAGAGCAAAGTATGATGACTGAAGCTATGGGAAATAGTTGCCAAGGCAGGTCATGGATCAGGTCATCTCCCTTACTTTGTCTTTGTTAGGAGAAATGTGTCCAGAACTGCTGGGGGTAAAAAAGGCAACTCAACAATGTGATCCCTCCAGGATACCTACCCCAAAAAACTTGTAGTCATGTGACATTGCCTGAAGTAAATGTAGAAATACAATGGAAAAGGAATCTACTGGTTTGCAATTCCACAGAACAGTACAATAATATGAATTTGGCATGGAATAAATTGTGGGTTAAAGTTCTGTGCTAATTTGTGCCTCATAAAATAGTGAAAAGAGCGCTGAGGCAACAGATCTGTCTCTTCTGAGTCACTACTTCAGCTATTACATATCTGAGTATTGTGAATCAGAAATTACATTGGGATTTAAGTCTTCAGCAAAACTGATGTTCTAGTGTCTCTAGTTGCTCTCCTGCCAGACTCACCCTTTTCTGTTGGAACATGTTTTGTGAGGTCTTGCTTTGACATCTGTTCAACCAGTTCCTATGCAAAATCTTGACTTATAAATAAAACATGCAATATATACATATGTGCTGCGTGTGTAGACCTACATGCATCCATGTAGATTTTGCTGCTTTGTGAATCCCTAAAGGCTTTTAGAGTCAGACTACTTTTCTTTGGTGGCCAATGCTGCAGGCAGACAGCTCAATGATGAAAGAGAGGAGTGATTCCTGCAGTTCTGTGTTGCAATCTGTGCAGGCAATTCCTGCCTGCTCTAGGGGCTGACTGCACAGAGGCTCCCAAGTGGAAGTCAGGAGCCAGACACACACCAGCTGTGTCCCTATCAACTGATCCTGGCCACAATTTAATCTCTTGTCCTCCCCACTGTTTATGATGTGTTTTATTCTGCTGTTAATGTTTCTCACCTGATGTTCAGATCCACTCCTGTGGTAGCATCACAGCACCCAGCCCTGATCCTTGCCACCTCCTGTCAGCAGCCAAACCAGCTGTGCCAGATGGCTTTGAGCTAGTGGAGAGACTGCTTCCACTATGACTAGCCCCTGTGGTGGATGGATGCAGTTGATAGCTCTAGTGTTAGCTAAGATGCAAAATTCTGCATTTAGTGAATTTTGTTTAGTAATTCTGCATCTCCCCCTGGCTGCTTAGTTCTCTGCTCTGAATTGATTTTACCTGATACCTTTTTTCTTATCTGAGCTTTTATAAATGGTTTTCCTGTGCCACTTTTGCTTTGCTTTCAGTGGATATGCCTGCACTTTCCAGTGGCAAAATCCTCTTTGGAGAGATAGTGAAAATCCCCATCTCTCCATACAAAGAGACCGTGAGAGCAAACTTGCCTGTACAGCAAAGTGTTCCCATAAATAGCAGGCTTATTTGGTAAAGGGTGGTTTTGTTAGGCAGGGAAGGGAGAAACATTTCACTGCAATTTTGTATCACTAGATATTTAGGTTCAGAAATATCTTTATCCGCTTTGGGAATGCAAAACTTCCTGTTTTGACTTGCTCTAAATATATATAATTTTTAAATTACAGGTTTACGTCAAGAGAACAATTTAGTCAAGTATTACTTTCTTTGGAGAATACATCCTTGTTGTTACTCATAAATTAGGGCATGCATTCAGGCATAAAGTATGTATGGATATATTAAATAAAACCCATGATCCACATTATGGGTTTCTGCTGGAAACAGCTCTTTTGGACATGGCTGCAATAGATACAAAGCTGGCAAAATGAATGACAAAGGGGGTCTGATTGGAGGTGAGGGGGGTTACTGGTCAGGAAGGATGAGAGGACATGTTGGAGATTTTGAAGCTCAAGCCTTGACGTAGCCTGTCTGCACAGCAGAGCTGAGCTGGGCTGTGATCAGGGTGTGCTTTGCCTTCTCTAGTCCTCTGCTCAGAAAAACTGGCAACTTCACAGGGTGCAGCAAAATCAGTCAAGGTTCAGCCTTGTTTAGCCACCCCAGGACCTGAAAACCAGAAATTTGTCCTTCTGTATTGGGTTGTGTCTGTACTGAGCCTTGCTCTAATCCCTCGGTTGCAAAAAACCGAAAATATAAGGTGCCCATGATGTGGATGTCTTTGTTAAGGAAACTATCCCATCTGGAGGCACCCAACTCAAGCTGTTATTTTGTGACTCAGTTATTGCACCAAGATTTAATCATTATTCCAAGGACTGGAACATCTGAGACTCTGCTATGGGAAACCTGAGGTTGGGCCAGTAGGGAAACCTGTTCTCACTGTGAGAGTGGGGTGTGTGTCACTATGAGGGGGCTCAATCCCACCTCAGGTGCTGTGAGTGTGACTGCCAGAGTGGCTCTTGGATGGTTGGAGAGGGAGGTTGCCTTGCTATTCCAGCTAGATGTGTTTCAGATTATATTGTAAGAGGTTTACCCACCAGGGACAGTGCCTTGGGCATTTCTTTCAAAGCCTGCATTTCTTTCAAAGGGCAGAAGCTGCTACCTGATCTCTAGACAAGGACAGGGCAGTTCAGGGATGGAGGGCTGATGAGATTTTGTTCAGCCTGCTCCAGTAAGAATGCAAAATGCACAAGTGGAAGCACAAGCTTAACTCCACACCTATGAGAACTGCAGGAAGGATGTAGGTGGCTCTAACAGCTCTGACATTTCTGACAGTTTTTCAAAAACTCACCAGTCAGGGAGAGATTCCAAACTTTGTTCCAAGGTTCTTCTCAGTCAAAAGTTTGGATGTATTTATTTAATGGCAAGTTTACCCCCAACAGCTCTAATGTATAAACATGAGAAGATTGTGCCTCTAAAAACAAATTTTCACATGTGTTTTCTGGTGGCTGCTGCAATTCCTGAGGTTTATATTGATCCATGAGCAACTTTGTCATGAAATGCAAGCACAGTGAAAAGAATTATCATATGTAAAATAGCATAATTACATGGTCTCCTGAATACTGAATAGGGGTTATCTGTATGCAATTCAAAATAACATGCTTCAAAATGTGTGTTTTGCTCTCATGTGAACTGCCATAATAAAATCTGAACCCATCCCAAGGGATCCTTGTGGGCATCAGTATCACATCCAGCAGCAGAAGGCCAATGCTACGACCTTGAATACAACCTCTGTGTTCCTCTGGGGCTGGGATGGGAGTCAGGTTATGGAAGGCTAATTCTGCAGGGCTTTGAACTGTTTAGTGCACCTCCTCCCATGGAACACAGCTTAGAATTTATACAAATGGCCTGGCTGTGTCTTTTTGCTGCAACAGCCTTGTGGAAGGAAGATGGTTAATTTGTGTATCCTGCTTTCACTTAGGGCATTTTATGAGAAAAAAATACAAGAAACAGCCATTGCCAATGCCCCACCCCTCCAGGGCTGCATTTGGTGTAGCACAGGCAGTGATGTGCTTTGGTGTCACATTGTCACACGTGTAAGTTTTTGATAGAATCTGTGTTCCATGTGACAAGCTCAAATGCTCACATCCACTGTGTACTTGCCTAACTCTCAGCCTTTCCCTAATTTTAGAGTAATCTGCATTACTCTGTACAGTGCATCCTACACAAACCTGCCCTAAGGAATATTTGGTTCCCAGTACAGAGGATAACAACATCTGTTTGTGACCACTGTGGTGAAGAGAAATTGCCATAAGAGTTTGGCAATGGGTTTTGAGTTTTCCCCATTAAGCTGATTCAGCAAAGCTGAAATGAAATGGCCTGTCAGAGCATGCCAAAGGGAGCCATTTGCTGCTCAGAGAGCTTGCAGTGTCTCTTTGTTTTCCCCAATATCTCAACCCCAAAACTTTGAGTAAAATGATAACAACGCCTCATTATGTTTATGTAAAAGAAATTGAAATTACTGCACGCAGCTATCAGTCACTGGCCTGGCCTCAGCCCAGAATGATTTTGGCTAAAGAAACCTTTGCAATGGATGTACCCACCCTCCTGCTCCACTGAGCTGTGAAATCTCTGAACCAGGGTCACTGCATCACTGGTAACACAGGATGTGTCCAGACCCTGCTGAGCCCACCCATGCTGCAGCAGACCTGGGTCTAGAAGATCCTCCCGCTTCCTCCACTTATTTAATCTTTCTCATATCATTAGATATCCCCTTTGGAGCCAAATTCCAAAAAAAAAAAAAAAAAATGCCCATCCTATTCCTTTTCATATTGGCAATGTTCTTTTGTCCAACACATACATACATGCACATACACACACAGACAAACTGGTTCCAGCTGTTATAAATTATAGCACAGAAAATGCTTTTTTCTTTAAAAAAAAAAGTAAATGGAGGATCAGCACACAATCCAGACAGTGAGGGAGTAAATGTTTCTCATTAGTGACTAGATCTTTCACATGTTTACCTGCATGCTTGTATTCCTCAGCTAGTTCTTTGCTATTAGTCACTCTTTTTTGTTTGAAAATTGCCCTTAATGAATTCTCATCTTTCCTGGAAAAAACATTTTGGTCCACATTTTTGGCCTGAATCTTGGGTTAGCTCAGTAACATTCATAGGAGCAACAATGTCTTTATTAAAAGCCACTACTAAAGTATCTTACCAAGTCTCAAAAGGAAGGTCGAAATTTTGCTAAAAGGCTGTCTGTGACTTTTGCTCTCTTACTTATTTTTCCTTGGGACATATCCAGGCTTGTATTAAGATACTTCATATGTAGGAGAAATGGTATTTCTTTTCTCTAAGTGCGTAAGTTACTCAAGAGGTCAAAGAAATGTCATTCTTAGAGTATCCAAAAAGATTACAGTGGATAGAGAAAACAAATTCATTCTTATCTTGTTGGACTGTTCTGCTCCTGCATGATGGCAAGTTTCTGATACCATTGATCTGTTTGAAATGTGTTATGGATTTCTGACACTAATAATAAGCAGCTGAAGTGTTGAATAGCAGATGGGATAGAAGCAGACCTGGTACAGACCTACCAGAGAGGAAAATATGTCATTCACAAAATATTAAATCCATGCCTAATGTCAGTTGTTTGCATTTCTCTCCTTATTGGTCCCCAGCCTTCAAACCTGTATTTTGGTCATTGAAGCATCTCTTCTGACAGCCTGATTTGTGCTGCTGCTTAGGCAATGTAATGAGCAGTAAAATAAAGCCAAGTTCTAGGAATATATTAGAACTGTTGCCAAAATGTGCTGAGAAAAAAATCTGCTAAAATTAACAAGTGCATTGTTTTCCTTGAGAACATTATCTGTCCTGAAAATGAAGTTCGAGACAGTCATGTTTAAACCCATAGGCTTGGGCCAATTTCTAATCTTGTTTACACTGATGTAATTGACATCAGAAGTTGGCTTGCAGTGTGCTTACACTACACCTCACTGCCATTAGCAGTAACTGCAATAGAACTAAGGGCAATTTTTGAATATGTTCTACTTTACGTCATCTATCTATAGCAATGTCACATAGCAAATGAGACGTTTCTTTTATCTGTCTGCAGAAAATGCATAGATCAAATTAATCCCCGGCCAGAAAGAAGCTAACAGACCTCCCAGCAGAATTTTAAAATAGTCCATTAGCTGAAGTTTTTCTTTGCAAGAAGCATTTCTCTGTCTGTAAGTAATTTTTGCTTCAACCACAAAGAATACATTGGTGCACAGAAAATTTCTTTCAGGAATGGCTAGTTAACCTAGCAATTTAAAACTGCTCTGAGTGTGGGAACAGTAAATAACCTTGGTTTCTGCTTTTCTAAGTCTGTTACAGAAGAGTTCCATGATCTGTTAACTCCTTAGCCTGTGTAATTCTTTTTGCAGAGACAAGACAAAGGGCTTCTAATGTCTTCTGCCAGTGCCATGTTCCAAGCCTGGTATCAAAGACCAGATAAAGAAACAATGCAGTCAGGCAACACATGCCAGAGAGCCCCAGTTTGATTTTGCACAAACTGTCAGGAGTTTTTTGAAGATATTTCAAATAAATATTCTGGTACTTGGCAAAAATACATAATGGCTGAGGTTAAAGAGCACATAACCTGGGAAACCAGACCTCTTTCAACTATCCCCCTATTTTCTGTATATTTTTTGTTCCTGCCAGCTCACTGCTAGGCATCCAGCAGTGTCTCCACCAGTACTGCAAGGCAAAAAATATTTAGGTCTTTTCTAGCCTTAACAATTCTATGATTCTATGCTCTCCACATTTGCATATATTTACAAATACATTTGCCTGTATTTAAACACTCATGCACATTTATGTGTACCAGGGAGGTTGAGATTGGATACTAAGAAAAATTTCTTCACTGAAAGCACTATCAAGCACTGCACAGGGTGCCCAGGGAAATGGTGGGGTCACCATCCTTGGTATTTAAAAGATGTGTATTCACTTAGGGACATGGTTTAGTGGTGGACTGGACTCAGCAGTCTCAAGGGTGTTTTCCAGACTAAAGTAAACTATTCCATGGTCTCTGTGTGCTCTCTCTGATGGCCAGCACAGAGCAGCAGTGCTGATTCACTGGCACAGCTTCGCCCCGTTCTTGCTCACCGGTTTTCACGGTTTGCCTGAGCCAAATGCCAAACATATTTGGCTCTGCTTTGCTGTGAGGTCTGATGAGCTCACAGAAAGGAAAATCCCCTCAAGACATTGCAATAGAAATTAACCAAAAGACTTCCTCTTGGGGAAATGCCCTAGCAGGCATGAATCAAACGTCAACAACATGTAGATTACAGAAAGTCCTTCCAATCCAGTGCCATATATGGATCATAACCAGCAGGATGATCCCAATCAGGATCAAAATCAGCACAGGCAAGGAAAAGGGCTTTCTA
Organism: Erithacus rubecula; assembly: GCF_903797595.1. Classification (NCBI taxonomy): domain Eukaryota; kingdom Metazoa; phylum Chordata; class Aves; order Passeriformes; family Muscicapidae; genus Erithacus; species Erithacus rubecula. The sequence goes on along the minus strand of NC_136689.1, from coordinate 14,797,855 downwards.
GAGTTGAATGTGAATGTACAGGTTGACAGATAAGAGTCTTCAGCATTCACTTTGAGTCTGCACATTTTGTGCTGGTTGTAGGTTCATTTAATTTCATTTGGGGTTTTTTAGTTCATTTCACAGAAAGTTTTCATGTGGAAATATCCATGCTTTCCCCTTTATCTGTTCAGCCATGAGATGGTCATCCTGTTACCTGCAAGGAATCATCAACCTGATAAATCTTAACCTAGTGGTGACTGAACATGACAAGTCTCCTATTTGCATTGTGGCAGCACAGCATATGTGGGCAGGATGTCTTCAGCTCTCAGAAATTTTGGCTAGTATCAAGTAGCATGAGCTACTGTAAACTCAAGCACAAATATTAATTTCTCTCTGTGCTGGCTGTCAAGCCATATGTATGGTCCTGGGTGCTAACTCCAACTGAGGACTCTGCTAAATATCACTTCATTTGCACAGTTAAGTTTCTGTGTGTCTGTGTGAAACAGAACTTTCTCAGGAGCAAGCTCTGGCAGAACAAACTCACAAAGCCTCTCACATCACACCATCTCTCTCCTGCTTTTTGTGAAGGTGCACTTCCTTGACCTAACATGCATATTGAGCCACAGGCAGTCAAAAGAAGCATGAACACACACACACACAAATGCTCTTTCTCCTAGGAGAAGGATGAGAGGTGCTGACCAGCATGTGACAAAGTTTTGTTGTGTGACATGATACAAGCAAGCCCAGCACACAGACAGAGAGTACAGCAGCCATGAAGAAGCAGTAAAATAGAGCAGCCCTTCTCACACTCCATGGGGTTTGATAGTGATTGAGGAATGTCCTGTTTGTGACAGGACAATCTGTTGGTCTGTACATGCAGCCAAGTGCCTTGTGCAAGGCGTGTGTGTTCCCAGCAGAGACCTCTCTGTGTCCCATGAGGATGGCCCAAGCCACAGTCCCATGAGGGCTAAATGGGAGAATCTGGGATATACACCAGGCTCAGCAGCTGAGCAGAATGGGAGAGCTGCTGGGAAAGGGCAGCATGAAAGACAGGTGGAAACATGGCTCAGAAAAGGGCTGGTGGCACCAGTGGGCATCAGGAGAATGGGGTTTGTAGGAAAATTATTATGGGACAATCCAGCAAGTTTGGGAGACAGTATGATGAATACAGAAAACAGAGGTAGGACAAAACTTGTGAGGACAGAATGTAACCTTCTCATGTGCTTGTGGTCTGAGGGAAAGAGAAGGAACGACTGTGTGAAGTATACAGGCATTATGCAAGCAACAACACCACCATAAATGAGCCACAGCTTTAAGAAATGCATCTCCTGACTGCAGGAGGTGATGTGGGTGCTGTATTTAAAAACCCCAGCTGCTGATGAACCAACAACATCCATGAGGATGGAAGAGAATACAACCTAGGGGAAGTGGAAGTCAGGTCTCCATGCCCTGTGCAGAAATGTCCTGGATTAAAGGTAGTTTAGCAGGATAAATATGCTTCTTTCTCCAGCAGGGAGAAATATCACTTGTTTCCCTGCAGAAGGGAGGAGCTCCAGTGCCCTGTGTGAGGCCCCAGCTCAGCACACTGCTGTGCACATGCCTGCCACTGGTCCAGCCAAAAACACAGCCCAGCTTCTCTCCCAGTGTTAATTAATGGAGGATATGCATCCAATCACACAAACAGGGGACATATATCCACATGTAACTCAGTCTGTCATTAAATACTTGGCAGCAATATCCAGCTCCTGTAGCCACCACCCAGCCAAAAAAGCCTCCAAATCTTCAAAGATGCAACAATGTTTGGCTATTCCCCTCCTCCAGCCAAATGTATCTTAGCAACATCTGAAAAAAAGTTGTAACTTTGCAATGCAAAACGAGGTAATGATTGTCAAAGCGACCTGAGTTTGAAGTTAATGTGTGACTTCTATCTGTGTCTCCAGTGATGAACCTGAATTTAAAGCAGCAATTGCATTATGCAGTTAACATGAGAAAACCACAGGATCTCCTCAGTATTTTGGAAATCTATTCATTTTGTTCTAGATCTATCCTATAGTTCCCTATTTAGTTGTTTGCTTTGCTTTGGAGACCCAGATCTCAGATTTAAAAATCAAATGTTGCCTTAAAATAATTCTTGAATGATGGGATTTGCATTCTCACAGAATGAACTGTTAGCCCCATGGAATTCAATAAAGGAAGGTCTTCTGCAGAAGTAACAATCTTGCTGCTGCAAGTTGCAAACACTTACCTTTAATATGGCTTTATTTCCCTGGATATAGTATGGTCTAAATCTAGGGGATGTACACTTTCTTAATGGCAGCAGTGCCTTCCACTTCTGTTAAAAATTGCACTGTCTTGTTCTGCCACTTTTGGTAAAATAATTAAACCTCTACAGAGATTTCTTTTGTGGAGACACCAGTAAGTCACAACATTGGATTTGTTACAATCTAGTTGGCAGTGATTTTATATTTAGTGTGTCTTTAGATGTGTTGTCTGGGATACTGTGAAAAATACCTGATATTAAATTATCCTCAATTTTTTACAGACTTCCTTCCTCTCTCCTTCTCCCTGACAGCATGGTGCAAGCTTGTCCCTACAATAATGGGACACTGAAGTAAAAAAAAACATCTATCATGGATTTGGCCAGATGGCATATTTCTCTTTTTAAATCCAGTTGTGAATTGAGATAAAATTAAATTAATAATTTTGAACAATGGAAATGGAGATTAGAGAAAGAAGATCAGAAAAGTCAAATCTTTTTGTTCTGCTGCTATTAAAATGAAACAGTATTTTTCTATCAAAAACTCATTTTGAAAGCCAGCAAAATTATTTTTTAAAGGTCTTATCTCATGAAAAGCAAATGAAATGTCTAATATTGGGTCAAATAAAATGCTTGTTTGAACAAAGCTGGGGGTTTTTGAGCATGTAGTTTTTGCAACCATATCGACGATGTAATTATTTAAATTGAAATAATCCTATTGTGATCTATAAAACTATGGACTGAGACTAATTTCTTTAATACTCACCCACTTACTTTGGAATACTATCAAAGTATTTGGACTAGTACCCAAAAATTTGATGAACATCAGAGTGTAAAATGCAGTTTTATGCACTCTATCTGGCAATGAAAAGGCAGTTACAATTAAATCCTTCCTTTGAGCAATACTTTCTTTTCATTGAATATTTTTTAAAAACAGGAAGATAAACAAGAAACAGGAACTGGAAATTGTTACATCTCATGCACGACCGATAGTTAAACAAATGCATAAATCTGCTCATTATTTCTCAGAGAACTGATGAAAATATTCCTTCATAGTTTCAAACAATCTGTACTCCCTGGCCAAAATTTAAGTGCTGTACCTTGCTGCTGTCAGCACAGTGGTAAAAGGTGTGCTGGGATCCCTGGAGTCCCCTGGGCTGCAGGTTGGTGCTGGGCACAAATGCCAAGCAATTGGTGGCAGAATGACCCGGGGAGTGACCAGAGGTGGAGATCAAGACAGCTTGGAGTACAGGCTGAGGGATGTGCTGAGGGATGTACCAAGGTGCTGACCCATTTGCTGACAGTGATTGCAGGTGGCATCTCCTGGGTACCCTCTCCAGCTCCAGCTCCAGCTCCAGCTCCAGCTCCAGCTCCAGCTCCAGCTCCAGCAGCACAGCTTTGCTCCTCATTTCAGTGGGGGAAGCTGCCCCTGCTGTCTCTAAGGCACATGAAGGCTCAGAGTTCCTGCTCCTGGGGCAGGTTTCCATGTGGCTCTGGCTGCTGCAGCAGGTCCCCAAAGATCCTGACTGGCTGCAATGCTGTGCTCCCCCAGATCCTGTGTGTCATCTGATTGCATGGTGCCCACCCTGCCTTTTCCATCCCACTCTTGGAAGGGAAGAGGAAAATTTTCAGAGCTGCAAGAGTCTATGGATGAACAAACAAATAACATGGTTGACTATGAAGAGACTTGAAACTGATTTAGGAAGAGCAAAGCAATAATGATAGCAGAGAAAAATCTCTCAGTGATCTCTCAGCAGGAGGCACCCTGGGTGCTCTTTGGCCTCTGCACCTACTGGCACCTTTTTGTTGAGCCTTTGCCCAATAAAGCACAGCACCATCCTGTTTCCAAAGTCAGTTTTTGAACCCATGTACTCTGGTTTGATGCCTCAGAAATAGGTTATCATGGAGCTGAACATGGCCCTGTCATGCATTGCCAATATGGCCCAGCAGCCACTCAGATGTCCCTAAGGGCTCCAAACCTTGTGGCAGCCCACTTTGGTGTTAAAATCAGGAAACAAAATGTACTACTGTGTACAAGTAATATTCAAAACATGCCTTTGAATCCCAAACACTGTGCTTGTGGTTTTATATCCATTTCCAGTGACACCTCTTCTCAGACTGCTGAGGTTGCTGCAGCTTCTCTAGGCCACATACCTTATGAATATTTTGGTATTCTCTTGAAAGGTTGGAGAATCTTCAGCATATTTTTCCCTTGACAGAGGGTTTCTCTCAAAAGCTACTGAAAGAACATATTTGGATTGTGTCTCTGATGTCATAGGCTACATGACAACAATGATTATATGATGTAGGGAATACCAAGAAATAGGGAAATACCAAGAAACATTACACATCTTGCATTCATCAAATCTGCCTGGTGAAAGTAGAGCCTTTAATGGATATATTTAGTACATAAAGCAGCACTTAAGGGCTGTTTTCATTTTAGCTTTTTATTCTCCTTCAAACAGTCAGAAATACTTTGCATGTGCAACTGAAACCTGTGTTAAATTAGGCTTAGAGAGCTCATATTATTCACCTTGGATCACTAAATCAAATAGAATTCTAGCCTGAGATGAAAAAAGTCTCCTTACTAAGTGACAGTAAAACACTGAATAATTTGCTCTTTCCATGTAATTATGTCAAGCAACTTCGTTTGCAGTAAAGAAGAAACCAGCAGTAAATGCAACTTCTGAGACCACAACAGAAAGGCCTCTAATTTCAGGAAATACTGCTAGCACACATCAAACTAGACATGAAGAATTACCAGCTCCTAGAATGGTTAGTGTAATCTCCTTTCTCTGGAAAGTGACCTCCAGTCTAAGAACTTCATACAGAAATAGAATCAGTTTGAATTACTAATCAAATTTAGGCCTCATTAATGTAACTACCCAGCTAATCCTATTATTTTATTTTTTTCCATATATTGCTTTAGAAAAGTCCTAGAGACCAGCATGGTGTACTGCCACGACAACCAGACAGAAGTTCCCTGCTGCAAACACACCCTGTCCCCTTTAGGGGAGGAGAGCCTGGTACAGGCTTTTTACTTTTAGCACGATTTGTCAGGATGTGATAATCTGCTAGGCAGGTTGGCTCAAGTCCCTGCCTAAGGCACTCATCATTGTTGTCTGCTGTCAGCCTTTCCCAGAAGAGGATGTCCTTTTTTCTTGATACATCCTTCAGCCTTAGAGGCTTGGATTCATCAGTAGAAGCAGTGACTCAAGGGAACCTGAATCAGTCATGAGCAGGCTGATGTTCAGCTTCATCTCCTAACTCCCAGCCACTCCAGTGACCTTCAAACAATTACTCTCCTTTCCTAGAGTGCCAGCTCTTGTCATGCTAGGTTTAAAATGGGTTATTGATTTTGGCCCTTCATACTTCTCTGTAATCCAGCCCCTTTAGTTCCCCTTCAATAGTACAAAAAAATCCTGAACATTGTTATTTTCAAAATTTTTCTTTTTCCTTTTTATTAGCAATAATTCTGAGAGTTCTGTCAGTTACTGACATTCATCCTGGCTTGTCTTTCCTGTATTTCTTACTTTCCCTTCTGTGCCTCTTTTTTCTTCATGCTCTCCTTTGCCATTTACTGCAGGTGGCTCTTAGGAGGAACCTGGGTTTACCCTCCAGCTCACTGGGACGTATCAGAATGCACTTCCACATTCAACTTCCAGGAGCTGGGTTTTATGCAGGAAAGTGCAGAGAACCCCTCTCAAGTGGGAGTCTGGCAACTCCCACTTTATAAAAAGTGGGACTTTATATAAAGGCTAGCACTTCACCCTTTAGATGTGATGGCTGAGACTGCAGGACTGGGTGGGGAAGATCCTGCCTTGAGTGTTTGTCTTTATTGCACCTTTCAGTAAACCAGTACTAAAAAAAAAGGAAAAGGAACTCTGGGGAGATAAGATTTTATCCTGTCAGCTCCATCACATGCCCTGTGCACCAAGGCATCAATGTCAAAGGTTTAGATTTGCTCTGCTGGATTTGCAACTAGAGGCCAGCTTGCTGCCTTAACTCTTGCAGTTCCTAATCCTTCTTATGCTCCTAAGAACTGTTTGGACCCCAGGACTCAGGTCTTCTGTTAACCTGCAGTTTTGGTCCACAGCTGTTTGAATCACTGGTGGTTCAGCAAAAGGCGCAGAAGCAATTTCCTCCTGAGGCATAAGAAGCACCCCAACCTCTGCCTCTGACCTTTGATTTTCCTCATTGTCTGGGCTAAGTGCCACAGAACTTTTTTTTTTGAGTTAATCTCATGAGAAAACAGGGATGTGCAGGAGATCGAGGAATAAGAGCGTCTGAACTGGGAATCCAGACCAGAAGTGTGGGTGAGTAAAACCTGGCTGGGTTGTGGAGGACTGAGTTACATGAGAGCACAGTCTTGGGATGGCTTTGGATGGTGCTGGTGAAGTGAGTGCAAGAGAGAGGAGAAGGTGGGCAGCAGCTTTCTGCAGACTCAGAAGAGAGGAGTGAGTGCCAAGAGACACAAGACCAGGAACTTGTAGCAATCAGGATGGGAGAGACTGTAACTTAACTTAATGGTTGTATGGTTGGAGGGAAAGGAACATTAATTTAATTTTTCTAAATCCCAGACTAAGAACCAGATTCCTTGAGAAAGCCTTTGGATTAACTGATAGCACCACACAAAATATGCAGACATAGCTTACATTTTTCTCAGGCTTTAACTACCTTAATATCTCAGATAATAGAAGGATGTCAGACAAATTTAAACACCCAGAAGCCTTTAGGATTTGTAAAGCTCTCCCAGAACTTAATTAGACCTAGTTATTGAATCTGGGAAATTATTTCACTGTGGGCTCTCTCTCTCTTTTTTTTTCCCCTTATTTTATTTTTTCTTTCACCTGCAGTGCTCCATATTGGAGTTCACACTGTCCTGTGAAACCACAGGATCCCCTCCACCAGGCAAGACCACTAAATCTTTTGCTAAAAGTTTCAAGGAAGGCATGTTCTTCTCCAGGACTGTAGCACACTGGATCAGCAAGGCTAGGCTTAGCTACAGGCCATGGCAGCCAAACCCCAGGCCTGGCCACTGTGACCTGAAGCTCTCCTACCCAAAGAATCAGAATTACAAACATTTAGGAACTAAGCAGTTTAATATGTTCTATGAAGACAGTTACTCTCCCCTGAGATTTTACTCCCAAGTTCAACCCTAGTTCTTTCTGGGGAGAAACAGATCAGAAAATAACCAAAGCAACAGCCACCATTTTGTGACACATGATGCTTATTCACTTATATCAAAACACTTAAAGAAACTGTTTTTCTTCAGTTACCATTTCTCTTACTTAAGGGGAAGATTAACAAGGATCTCCAAATTTTAATAGTCAGTAGTGAGTTGAACATCAGATAACTTGTCCTAAGTTACAATGTAAAGGTGTGCCCAAAAGTATGTATTCTTCCAGCATCTGCTGAAACCAGGTGGGGCAGTGATTCTTACACCTGTGGGTGATATCCTCTGCTAATGGGCCATCTACTAAATACCAGATGGGGCAATGTTCTTCATCTTTCCCATGACCTATCCTTCCTTCAGGAAGATATCTTCTATTAATGGGCCATTGAGTCCCACTGCATGACTGATAAAATTACATCATCCCATTGTGAGATGCAGAGGCAGGAGTCAAGCCTTTCCTACCTAGGCAAAAACTGAGATTTGGGACACCAAGGTAGTCCTTACCCATTGGTTTCCAGAGGATGAGAGCTACCAAGACATTTCTACAGGCTCACTACTTCAACAAGAGCACTTCATTTGCATCCCACCACCCTAACTAGCAGGGTGTCAGGTTGTATTGTGACTCTGTCAGTGTTTTTCTTTTGTACTATTGCATGTATTTTATTTTTCCTTTTTTTTTGTTTTTTTTTTTTGTTTTTTTTGTTTTTTTTGTTTTTCTGACTTGGAGTCTCTCACTGGTTTTGCTTTCAAACCATTACATAACTCCTTATGAAATTTTTTTTCCCTACATTTTACTCTCCAAAAAGGGTAGATGGATTTTCCTGCTAGGAGAAAATAGGACCAAAAGATCATTAAAAGAAAATATTTTGCAAAGTGAATTTCTGCCTTCTGAACACCTATAGTCATAGATTTCTTTCCAAAACCTACAAGATTCAAGAAAGTTCTGTGTATCTGCAGGATCATTCACGGAGGAGCCCATGGGGGAGGAGTGAGCTGTGGCCACAGACTGAACTGCTGACGTATCAAGTAGGCAGCTCCCTCTGTCTTCTGTCCTACAATTCCTTATCTAGCCTTTGTGTGTGCCCTGGAGGAGGCCAAGGAGAGGATGCAAGAGGAGCAGATCTGCTGCTCCTGACAAGTCACAGTTTTGACTGCAAGGAGAGGTTAAGAGGAAGGTCAGCAGAGTGGCTTTCAGACATTCTGTGCCCTGCACAGCAGAGGGTACCTGAGGTTTCTTATCAGCAATTTCAAACATTAACTACACCATCACTTACTCTCTCTATCTTGAGAAGGGAAAGGACAGTTCTCCCTCAAGGTGACTACCTGCTGCCCTCTGGGTTTTCCTGATCCTTGGAACTAGGGTTGCATTTTTAAAATTATTGATGTCACTCATCATTTTCCCCCTAGGGATTTCAGAGAGATTTTGTGAGTTCAGCTATCTCCACTCTTCTGCAATTTAGACCATGCATGTCTCTGTCCTCCTCTCCTGCAATGCACTAAAATCTGTACCACCCCTCTTTCCTAGCACATGTGAGAGGCCCATAGAGATACTTTCTGCAGTCAGGTGAACATCCTGGGCTCCTCATAACCTCACTGCACTTTGGTGTTAGGCTCCTTTTCTCTCTCTCTCTGTCACTTCTGAGGGTACTGCTGTCCCTGCCTTTAGTGGCAATAATCAAATACTTCAAGTCTAATGTTCTGCAGCCCCACACAGAGCCACCATCACCTGAAGCAGAGTCAGATTCTGCCCTCCCACCATGGGGCTGGGTCCTGTGTCCAGTCTAGCTCAGGTTACCTCTCTGGAGCAGGACAGGTCAAATTATATGGTCCAAGCATCAGAGACAATAACTCTTCAGCTGAGCTCATCCCCTTTAGCTCCACTTAAGAATAATGGGGAGGGAGAGATGTCCATATGGTATAATTACACCAATCTCATTCATGCATCTGCTTTAGGATGGAATGAATTGTGCCCTAGATTCACTGACTCCAGATACTCAGATTGTGGTGACCACTTCAGATAAAGATGTCTACAAGACTGCCAGAGGAACCACACCCTGTGAGACAAGCTGCTCTGAAAGTGTGTGGTTAACTCAGTAATCTCCTGAGACAGGTCTTTTTCTGGTTTACTGTATATGAGCTCAAGGCAGTTTGATAATAAATTGAAATACATTCTTAAATTAAATAAGAATATTCATGCAACACATGGCACCAGTTTGAACTGAACTAGTGCATATTCTTATGTAGATAAGGGATGTGATGATATGCTTGATCTGTTATTATGAAGAACTGATTAGACTGAAGTAACCTTTTTGCAATTAGCAAATAAAGAACTTAAGTTATCAAAGATTTCTCTTTTTTAAGACTGTCACAGTATCTATGTCAGTCTATCCAATGCTCATAATTAAATAAGAATTCTCTCATGTTGCATTTTTGCCATTTTTAAAAAAAATTTCTTGCTTGAACTGGAGCAGTTCAGCCCCCACATATTATTCACAGTTCAAGACTGGAGCTACATGTGTTATCTCAGAAATGCTCCAGCATCTCCAGGCTGACACTTCTCTAGCAGAAAAGGCAACAAGGAGCAGTCAGCCTCGCTATGAATGTCTACATATATAGGGAGTACCTTAGAGAAAAGTCAAGGACTGAAGGATTTTAGAAAATATTAAAAATTTTCTTTACAGGCCACACTGCTGTCACAGTGCAGTTACTGGGGGCAAATCAAATTAATTCAAGGTTTATGGAAGAGCATACATTTGTTTTCTCAAGCAAATCTACTATACACAAATCTTGCAGAATCTCCCTTGCTATGACATCTCAGGTCAAATTCAATTTGCTATGAAATGAGAATGATGCACCAGATGAAAAGTATGAAAGATGTTGATCTGTGTGAACTCCCCGCTCGGTGTATTGAGTTCTCAGAGCAGTGCACGGTAGTGAAGAGATCTGAAAGCACCGTGTTCACAGAGTTACACAGTTGCCTTTTCAAAGAGCAGGCTGACAACTCGCTAGAATATGAGAATTGTGCTGAAAGATTGAACTCTGAAAGGCATCTCCACCTCCTGAGCCAGGCAGGCTGAATCTGCTCTCCTCATTCTGCCCAGGAGCTGTTCTCACCATCCTCTGCAAACACTGGATGCAATCCTCTGCCCAAAGTTGGGCATTTTGATGATTTCTGCTCCTCTGAAAACTCAGAAACTCAAAACTCCAAACTCAGCTCCTTTGAAAACTCAAAAGGAACAGGGCTGTTTCAAGCCTTCATACCTGGGGGACAGCAGCAGCAATGCACAGGACTGGCAGCAGTGGGATGGAAATCTGGACTGAGCACTAGAATTTTCATAAAATCAAGCCTCTGGGGAATAATCTTATTATAGGTTACAGTAGCTTCATTATCTCACTATAGAAGTTTACTCCCTGAGTATTACCTCATTAGTTTCATGTATGCTGTGAATCTGTTGTTTCTCTCATGGTCTTTTGCTTTACACTCCAATTAGAAGCAGCTTTGGGCAGGCACCATCTTGTGAAGACAATGGTCTGGAGGAACCTGCTCTGTGGTGGGGTCTTGGAAATGCTGCTGTGCTAAAGGCAGAAAACATCCTTCCTTGACTCTTGAGAAGTCCTGGGCTCCAGAGGTGCCTGGCCAAGCTGTGAAGTGATCCCTGCTGAGGCACTGTGCACACAGGGGTGTGGGGGTAGAGTGGGCTTCCATGAAAAATAGGCTCAATCACAGAGACACAGCCAATAATAAAAATGAAGCTTAAAGGACATGGCAAAAACATGTGTGAGAAAAAACTTGAACCTGAGAAAGAGGAGACAGACAGCAAAGAGACTGTGTGAGTCTCAGCACTATGGGTACATGGTCTGTGAGTGACAGAGCTGCAAGACAGCTTCAACATCACTTTCCATGACTGTAGGTAAAGAGACAAGTAGGAATCCTCTGAAGAGGGTCTGATCTACTTCTTAATCTGCAATGTAAAAAAAAAAATGCATGTCTAAGGGGTTAAAAGAGAGGGGAAGAAGGAAAAGAAAAGAAAGAGTGAAAAAGGTAGTGAGGTTGGAGAAGGACAACTTAAACTCTGAGGGTTAAGAGAAGGACAGCTTTCCACCCTATTGAAACTATGCCATCATCACCATACTACTGATTTTTTTTTGAAGACTAGGATCTATGAAAATGAGCAAAGCACAAGGATAGATTTTCCTCCTTTTTGTTTATCACTAAAGACCTCAAATAAACTAAGACAAAGGGCATAGAGTATAACTCATTCTAAATGGTGGTCTCTGTGCCTGGAAAGATCACACATTGATACCCCAGACCAGGACTATAAAGACAGACAGTCTTTGAGAGCAAGCAATCCAGGAGATAGTCTTCCTGGAAAAGATAATTTTATATTACCACAAATGATCATAAATACACTTACTCAATGCAAGGCTAAATGTATTGTAATTTTCCCCAGGTTCTGGATAACAGAATTGGTCTTAAAGGGAAGAGTAGGCTGGGATGAGGACTATGGAGAATTGATCAGCATACAGCCTTCTAGGCAGAACAAGACTTCCAGTTCACCTGGGGACAGCAGGGACCTGGCAGTGATGACAGCCCAGACTCCATGCAGGAGAATGGTCATTCCTTAATAAACATACCAGGCTTACCCAGTGACAGTTCAGGCAATATGTGCCAAATTTGGCACAAGCTAGAACAAATTCCCACAGAAAGAGGATTCAGCTGGACTTCAAAGGTGTGGAAGGAAGAGACATGCTAAAAAATAATGATGGTCCTTTCCCATGGCTCCTTCTTGGGGAGGCATGTGGGCTGCAATAGGTTGACAACTAGCCTGTCAAGAGGGAATGGACATCACCAATGCTTGAAGTGGACATTTCTTGTGGTCACTGGCCAAGCAAGAAGCTCAAAAAGACCCTCCACTGTCACTGCTAGCAGTACCAAAGAACAGGTTTCCATTTGAAATTTTGTTCATAATATAATGCTATTGAAGAGGCCTTATGGCAGCAAAATCTAAATCTTTCATTAATGAAAGAACAGCAGAAGAATAATCACAATAAAAGTGTCTGTTACCATGGGACAGGGAAATAGGAACACAATGGGCATTTGATGAGCAGCGATTAGTCTGGCTCCACAGACTATTTGGGAAGTGGAGAAAAAGAATGGATTGTATTAAATGCCAAATTCAAAAGACACAATTGGGAAGCTTAGGTCAAAGAAATTAAGGATGGCTACACCAAAATGAGATGCTGTCTCTGTGGATCTATGGTGGAAGTGAAACTTTTGAGTACAAGCTGTGTCTGTGAGCCTATAATTACAGGGTGTCAGGCATCTCAGGGATGTGCAGGGGCTGAGCTCAGGCTATGCATACCTCCCACATGGCACTTTCTGACTTTGTGCAAGTCTTCAACCTTATTGTTTTCTTAATGCATTCCCCAGACCTCACTGAGATATTCCCACTGTGACGTTCCCTGCCCGAGGGGCTCCGTAGCTGATGCAGAGCTGACTTGCCCTGTGCTGAGTCTCACACAGCAGCGTGGCTGGCTGACTGCTCCATGAGTGACTGAGTCCTTCTGAGGTCTCTCTGCATGAACTGGGACCTCCTGACTCAGTGACAGGCAAGGGAGAAGCCAAAGAGAAAGGAGATGGATGTGACAGTGCCAAGTCACTGGACCACACATGCTGATGCATCTGGGAAAATCTAAGAGAAAACCATAACTATGAAGGAGAGACAAATACTGAAGCAAATGCACCTCTTTGGAGGGGCAGAGTGGGCAACCACTGGTTTTAGAGGAAAAGCCATGGCAGTACAAAGTCTCACTTCAGGATGCATTCTGCTCCATTGTGGGAATAGGCAAACTACAGGCTGGGATCAAAAACAAATGGGAAGAGGCAGAACAGGTAATACCATCATTTGATAATAACTGACTGTTCTACATGGGACTGTAATTAAAGACAGCAGAACCATCATACCTGAAGTGCTACATAAAAATTACATTGAAAGGAACCCAGGAAGCTCATTTGCTTTAGAAAAGGGACAGAGACATTTTATACTACTTCAAAGGGGAGTGACACTGAAGATGTTAAAGCTTTTTCATGTATACCAAGAACACAGTCAATTCAAGTAAAACTATCCACATAAGCAGCCCAGACAAAATTGTCCTTTATCTCTATAGCAACAGATTTGTTCAAGCTGCTAAGGAATCACATCCCCACACCTCTTCAATGAACTTTGTATTATACTTCTCATGACCTTTGGCAAAGTTTGGTAGAAAAAGATACGCAGAACAAACCTTTCAGTAGATATGGTAGCAAAATAGTGATGTATAACAGTGGGCCACGCTTCACAGGGTATTACTGGGGGCTTTTTATTGGAATACACCTAAATCATCATCATGATCATCTCTGTGGGGAGCAGTCAAGCCAACAAAGCCATTACTGATGTATACACCAGGCACTGACCAATACAGCACTACTGCTTTTCATACAGCACTGATCAGTGCTATACACCTATATTGAACTAGACACTGGCAATATCTGCTTGACAAGGAAAATAATTTTAGGTCAAATAGACACAGGATTTTTTTTAAACTTGCAATGATAAAACAAGAAAACATAAGACAAGGAGGCTCAATATGAAATTTTTGACTAAACATCTTAAGAGAACCCTTCATTTCAGAGTAATCCCTGAAAATGTTTGTGCTTCTTTTTGAAGTTCTTGAGTTAAGAAAAGTTTCTGATTAAAAGAATAAACAAAGTTCTGTTTAAAACATCAAATCAAAAGGTTCTTCATCTTGTTTTCTCAAGGACATCAGAGTGTCAGAGAGAAAACTTCCTCCAAGAACAAAAGTACTTTCAAATTAATTTACCTGATCTGAACTCATCAAACCATTCATCTTTCTAAGCCCTGTCTTTAGAACAAATATCCTATATGTAAAGAAAAAACCTCCACTCTAGTAAGCCATTGTGTCATTTTCTCAGAATGCTGACAAATAAGATTTGCTCTCTATAAAAAAATCTCATACCAGAGAAGCTGTAGATACACATAAAAGAAGAGAGGAAACAACAAACTTGTGGGAAGCCTTAGAGGGAAAGGAATCCATAGAAGCAGCAGCAGCCTGGGGGCCACCCAAGGTGTGAATCCCCTGAAACTGGGTGACTGCAGACAAAATCCCTCAGTGCCAAGGAGCAGATGCACACAGGAACAGCAGCAGTGGGGCTGGGGAAGCTGGTGCTCAGCTTTTGGCTTTCGTGATCTTCAAGAGCTGTGGCACTGCTGAGCTGTCCCTGGGAGATGGCTGATTATAAGCAAGAACTCTGTGTTGGCTGTGGGTTTTTATTTTTGTTGTGTGTGAAGGTATGGGCCAAAAATAATTTTAGAGAGCTCTGGCTAAGCCTGGTTTTATCCAGTGACACAGGCTGAGAGAAGCTGGTCTCTGGATCTTAGTGAATTTTGCTGTTTCCTCATCTCCATGTGGTGTATGGACTGCTCACTCCTGTCCTGAACAGCTCAGGTTCTTGTTAAGGGTAAACAGATGGCTGCATGCAGGTCCAGGTGAAATCCTGGGATTCACAGGGAGATGCAGGATCCAGTCCTGGGCTCAGGTGGATCTCTGCAGGCTCAAGACCTGCTGTTTCATATTACATATGGGTGCTATTTTCATCCTCCTCAGGAAGCCTTTATTCTCAGTGTGCTGTTTGCAGACTCATTCAAAGTGAGGCGTGCAAGCTGATCTCTGAGCTCTCTGTGCTGGCAATGCTTAATCACATCCCCCTCTAAAAGAAACCATCTGATGTCAAGATTTGGATGATAAGAATATGGGACACATTAGTCATGGAGGAGCTGACACACACAGAGCAACAACAACGAGATTATCTTGATATGGCTGCCCTTCTCAGGATGTGGACATGGAGAACTCTTAATACCTAAAAAACAGGGACTTAATTCCTTTTGTTTCTGCTAATAAATGTCCTGTCCTTTGCTACATGAGAACACCACCCTCTGCAGCAGATGCATATGATTAAAGCACAAAAAGTATAAGAAGGATGCTGTAAAAGACTGTATAGATCATTGCCTCAACTCACAAGGTCCTGCCTTTCAAACCATTTTGGTTTCATTATTAGAGATAATTGCAGTCTTTGTTGTTTGCAAGCAAACATTGCAAAACTGTACTCTCTGCTTTTGGAATACCTGTATGAAAAATGTGATATTTTAGATTAAATCTTAAACTAGAAGTTCTTAGATGAGCAGTAGAAGTTTTAATCTGGCAAGGTGCTCAACAGCATGCCCACAGTGAAGTGTGTAGGTAGTTCCAACAAAATGTGTTGGCAGGATGAACCAGAACCAGGTTAATGAGCCTGACTCATCAGGAGCTGAGACAGGACCTGGAGCATGAAATGGGACTAAATGGTGCAACCAGCTCGAGAAAATCCCCCTAAACTGAAAGAATACTTATTCTCCTTCCTCCCATCCCACACCAAGGAAAAACCCCAAACAATCCAAAACCCTTAACAAAGCAACCAGAGCATGTACCCTCTTGCCTTCTGTCAGAAGTGTCCTCCGAGTACCAGCAAAGCCTGGAAAAACACAGGATTTCCTGAGAAATCTCAGGGATATGAGATGATGTGCTCCCACTGTGGTAATGCCATTGGGTGGGACAGAGTTTTTCTATTTCAAAGAAACTTTATCAGCTTTGAACAAGTACTTTAATTTTCTTTTTTTTTTCTAAAGAATCCAATGCATATTGCCCTTCCTTTTTTCTTGGGTGATGGAAAAGAGACATTTCCCCAGACCTATGCATCAGTGCTGATAACACCACTTTGAAATTCACCAACCAGCCATTAGGGCCATAAAATTTGCTCTTCTACTTTCTAAGAATATTTTAGGATGCAAATAATCCAGATAGCTAAAGGTGTCAGGACCCAGAAACCAGCAGGAGTTCTGTAAAATTCAACATGTCCTGCATTTGTAAAAATTACCTTAAAACCACAAGGGAAACTGATCCCATGAGAGGCCTTGATGCTGGTGTTCTTTGTACAAGGATCTCAGAGCAAACTGATTATGTTTTAATTGTCAGGTACCTGTACTTCAGACTCCAGCATATAAACAGAATCTTGAATTAAATACTGACATTTAGAGGGCTTTAATTAATTTTCATGTGAACTGAAATGAAAATCTGATCAATAATAGCTTTTCCCCCCTTGCCCCCTTTCTACCATGCTCAGTACCCAGCAAACATTAAGTTAATATTGCACAGGACAATCCTGACTTAGGCATTCGATTCTTGAAGATCTTGACAGCTTTTAGCTCGCAGTGCAATTTTCACATTTTAATGGTTTGTTTGTAAATACCCGGATCTTTAATTTGTGTAATTAATTCAGAATATTTATTTTCTTCATCCCTCGAAGTTTTCAAAACCTGGAAACCTTTCAGTCAAAACAGTATGAAAGCAGAAGACAGAAGCAAACAATATGAAAGTTACCAATCTTAAAAATTTCATGAGTTTTTGGTACACATCCCAGTTTCTGAATGCTTGTTTGGGAATGCCTTCCCTGGCCCTTGACAGGACTTGCCAGGTCAGGGAAATCCAGCTGTACTCTGCTAGCTGATATAAAATTCTTTGCTTCCAGAGCATGGATATGTTTAGTTTAATCTCCAGAAGGAAGATGTGTGAAAGCTGAGTTTGTTTAGGCCCTGCAAGGCACAGGGTGATGATGAGTGATTGCACACCAGGACTCTGCTCCAGCTCAGAACCCAGCTGATGAGCAAGCTTGTGCCTTTCCACATCATTCCTCCTGAAACTAAGCATTTAGAAAACATTGAATTTGGGTTTTTTTTTTGTCTTCTGAACTATCAAGAATTTCATTTTATGGATCTATTCTGGTCATGAGTGTGTTTCTTATGTCTCATTACACATGCACTCAGAACACAGATGCCTAAATAGCCTCATTCATAACAAAGGCATCACATTTCAAAGCAAGTGAGGCCCAGATGATTTTTTTAAATTCAATTCTCCTTTATGCATCTTTCTCGGGTGCTTATATGAATTAAGTTCCTAATCTTCTGAGCTTTGCCCACCATATGTTATTAGAGCAATTGCTTTTGCAGTGATATCTTTGATTTTGTTACAAAAGACCGTGGTCAAAACTGTTTCTTTAGGAGTCTAAGTGACTGTGATGCACTCACTGTTCCTTTATTGTTAACTCCTTAACACAAATCCTTCAAAACCTGTGTGTGGGAGAGACAGCCCATTCTCCAGCAAACTCATTTCTCCAAAGGCAGCTAGTGAGGGAGATACAGGATTTTTGGGCAAAAATTTAATATGATTATGCAAAAGCTGATTTATTGTTTATTTTTAGTTTTAGTTATACATTTTTAGATTACTGTTTATGTGATTATGTATTTTTGACTGGTGCTTTTATGTTGCTTATGTGTTTTGTACGGGCTTTTTAGGGAACATGGTTGCTTGTGGTTTCAAACTTTGTTTGTTTGTTTTTTAATTTTGGGTTGTTTTTTTTTTTAATTTAGCACAATTTATGTTTTAGTAGATTTGAAGAGTTTTAACAAGTTAAATAGGTTGCAGAAAAACACTTAAAAATGGCTTGTTTAGTGTACTTGTTATAAACATTGGTTTAAATTAAGAAATATGTAGAAAAACAGCTAAATATGTTGAAACATAGCTAAATGCAGTTTGGCTGGTGCACCTGATACAGCTTATGGCCTAGAGTATTCTACATTACTACAGTCTGGCACTTCGGTGGAGAAGAACAAGTCTTTCATGCTATGGAAATGAAATAAATGGAGCTGGAATAGCAGAATAAGATGCTGCTGAGAGAGATGCCACAGATGCAGAGCCATGGCCAGCCCAGGACACAGCCAGGGAGATGTTGGAGTCAGTGAGTTGGGGGCCTCTGAATTCTTCAGAGAGAAATCAGGGTGCAGGGATTGAATTAAAGCCTTTGGATGGGTTGAAGTATATTAAGCCACTCACACATAAATTAGACACTTAAGTACAAGTAAGTTAGTAAGTTTTAGGGTGAGCTCTATTGCTTTTAGTAAGTGAAAGGTTTCAAATGCCAGAGTAGCAGAGTGAGTTCTAGTGAAGGTTGAAACATACTGATATATTCAGTAGAGGCTCCAGGACTGTGGTTGTAGACAGGACTTAGGCATAATAGAGCTGGAGTAAGAATACTGCTTACATTTCTCAGATAAACAAGATAGAGTGTATGTATAGTTCTATATGTAACCTGGTGAGCTAAGAAACTACAATTCTAATAGGTTAAGGAGTGGTGGTCTGAGTTTGTGTCTTAGCTTGTTGGAAAAATCCTATATAAGTGTTTGTACTGCCCAGGACACAGCCAGGGAGATGCCAGCAGAGCCATGGTCAGCCCAGGACAGACACAGGGAGATGCCAGTAGAGCCATGGCCAGCCCAGGACAGACACAGGGAGATGTCAGCAGAGTCATGGCCAGCCCAGAACACTCCCCTGTGCCATGTCCCATCCCAGCCCTGACTCTTGCTGGGCAGGGCAGTGGCACAGGGGAGCATGGCCAGCCCCATGTGGGGACAGGTTCCTGTCCTGCCTGGGGACAGCAGCCCTGGCTCACAAACAGCCTGGCGTGACCAGAACTAACGAGGTTCCAGTGAACAAAGCTTTGGAGAAACTGTGATGCTGCACTTTGTTCCACAACGTTTATAGTTCCTCACCTCTGGCCCCTTTTAATGCTATAATTGCTCTCTTAAATTTCTCTTTATTTAACGTCACCCAGTCTGTCTTCTTTTGTTACCATTTATTTAACTAAAACAGGCAGAGGCTGATATTGAAGGCAGGAATGGAGCCAGCATGTTAAAACCTGCTTTTAATTTAAGGTTCTGGGGCTAGTTTCCTAGCCATTACCACATTTCAGAGAAAATGAATTTTCTTTCTCTCTGTCAAGCGATGGCTGATCTAGATCTAATTAGGGTCAGTTTCACCTAAAGATGAGTCATTTACATTCTGAATATATGGCTCCCAAATTATCATTTTGGTTTAACATCAGACATGAATAAACCCATGCATATCTTTGTTAGATGGTACTGAAGATAAAAATCAATGGCTTTTCTTCCACAAATACCTTTCCCAGCAAAAAGATGGCAGCTGGATGAAGAAAAAAAGATACAGTTCAGGATAAGGACAAATAACATTAAGGGTAATTGGAGAATATAGTTTTTTGAACTGAAGAAAAAGTAGCCTGTTTAAGACTTACTTAAAAAAAAGCTCTGAAGTTTAAACGCTAAAAGATGATTTTTTTTTTTGACAAAAAATCCCTATCTATGGATGACCACATTACTTTTCTTTAAGCATAGTATGGGTACAGAAATAAAGCAGATTGCAATGGAAGCACCTGGAAAAAATAAATCATACCACACTGCAATTCTGCAGCAGTATTGGCAAATGCTAAGCACAGTGAAGAGAAAACTCTTATTTTTAAACAAGTCAAAATCCTATCCCTTTTCCAGCTGGAAGCCATTTGTGTAATCAGTATGTCTTGCAGGAAGGTTAAAAGAACCTAATACGGCATCTTGTAGCCTTACTTTGCCAGGAAAACCTTGGAAACATGAATTTCTGTTATCACTCTCATTTATACACTGCACCTCTCTTTGGCATCTATTCCCTGCTACTTCCACTATTCTACTTTTCATTGGATGACCAGGAATTAGTGCTGGAGGCACACTCTGCTCTGAGACCTGACCCATCACCAGGATAACACCAGGGCATTCAGCTGAGACTGATGGACGTGGCTGGGACATGAGCACTTCAGGGCTGGAAAATAACAAGATCACTGAATTACACCGTGGAAATTAAATCTCACGCTGCTTCTTATTAGATCCAATAATAAGTAACTTAACCTCATTATTTTGTGTTTTAAATAACTTGGGTCAGCACAGGAACTATTATTTTGCAAGTGTTTGGTTCCTCAGAGAGGGTGTTATCAGTAGGCTCACAAGTAAATACTCACCAGAAGTGCAGAACCTTCTGCTGTTCAGTGGGATTAAGCAAAGCAGACTTCTGCTATCAGCAAGGGGAAGCTGAGCTATTTAGGGCAGCCTATAAATCAGTCAAACACCAGGACTATCTGGCATCACTGGGATCCTGAAGCCTTTGCAGATCCTTTTCCCACTGTGTTCCTACTACAGAACAGCAGCCCTGGTGTCTTTTCACAAGCCTGGCAGGTTAAGAGCATCTTTCATACATGAGCTCTTAGGACAAAGATAAATTTTTAAGATTTAAAGGAGCAGAATGAATCACAAAACTCAGAGATGAGATGGTTTGTTGCTTTACAAAGAAATAGGGATACTCCAGGGTTATATTTCTCAAACAATTTTGAATCATTACATTCTCCCTGGGGTCTGAAGCTCTTTGTTCATTTAACAACTCAGCAATATCAGTACTTTTGTATTTGGATTATTTCTGTAATTTCATAAAGCCTGGTGTTCTATCACTTATCACAGAGTCCCTGCCCAGCAAAACATGCACAGAACTTGTGCTGAAGACACAGCAGTGAAACTGTGAGGTGTGTCCACATGCAGCTCAGGACCAGGGGCCTGGAGGAGGAAATCCAACAGAATTTTTAATCCCAAGAACAGTGCATTCAGCTCCTCTGTTTGAACCTTTACCAAACTGTAGTAGCAACCCAATGGAAACAGCTGTGTGGATCAAAATTGAAAATGGTCATCCCCTTATCTGGAAGCTGAAGATGTGTGTTTCCACCTTCTACAGACCCAAGGGGTGGGAAGTGAGAGCCCATGCAAGAGTCAAGGTGGCTCAGAGAGCAGCAGCAGTGTGGTTTCCAGTGCAGAGGAAGGCATGCACAGTAATCTAATTGAAGCCTTCTGAGAGTGAATGGCTGTGGAAATTCAGTATGTTTTCAGCAGGATGGTTATCTAACTTTAATCAACTGGAAGCAATCACTGTCTAAACTAGTCTCTGTTAACTTTGCACGCAGTTTCTGTTCACAACAACCAAACTCCTGCTTGGAGCCTCAGCAATCTGAGTCAACCATACTTCAGTAACAATAATTTCAACATTATGTCACAACTTACCCAAGAACAAAAAATTCATACCATGCCAAACTTGTCCTTTGTTCACCACTAAGCTCTGTGAAGTTATTCTGGCCGTGGTCTTGACATAGAAGTGGTTTAAGTTTCCAGGCTGGTCGAATTTACTGTTATGTCTGATATTCTGTTTCACATATATTGAGTACTTGTCTCTTTGATCTTGTGAGCTGTTTATTTTATATCTACCTTGTTATTGTGGTTCTTATTTACAAGCTGCAGCCTGGCATTGCATGCACACACACCCAGACATGCACAGATGCACAGACCAGATCATTGCAGGACTTGATCAACTTTTACGTCTAAGAACTTTTCCAGCTTTTTTCACAAGAGGTGTCCACTTCAAACAAGCACTGCAGTTTACAGAAATTCTGTCAAGAAACAAAAGATTAGGCACAAATACTGCATTTTCAGCTAAGGCATGCCTGTAAATACAGTCAGCTTTCAGGCAGCATTTTCAGTGTGGGTGTGCAAATATCTTGTCTACACCACCTATATGGCATGCTGAGAAACCTTGTGAAACAGAAAAGACAAAAAACTCTTCTAGAGAAAAGAACCAAAAGAAAATAAAAGAAAAAACTGAAAAGCCTGAGAATAAAACATTAGCAAGATGCAAGAACTGAAACCATTAAAAAATCTTGTAAAAGCATTTTAAAAAAGAAAATTTCTAGGGGTAATAGCCCTTTAAGTGATGGCTTCATAATAACAAACAATGACAAAGTTTGTAATTAGATGGTGCCTTTCATCTGAGAGATTCATCAGCTCTTAGCCATTACTGACTATTAATTTGACACCACTTCTTCTCACAAGCTCACAGCTGCCGTGTTTGCAGGAGAGGAGATAGGGAAGTGTTCGCCTAGGAGCAGCACATGTCTGAACTGCAGTCATTCAGACTTTTAAGGAAAGCTTACCTAAGTGTCTGCCCCTAAGCTGAACTAAAACATCTGCAAACCAAAACCTTTCCTGCTTACTCATTCATGTTAAAAATGCCCGTCCTTTCAGGCACCTTTTACCTCCCACTCACTTGCCTCAAACCAGAGTGATAACACAGGCGTGGAAAGGGCTGTTACAGCTGTGAGTTTAATTGTAATTCAAATACACCTGAATATCAGAACAGCTTTTGATCTAGAGGTAAATACAAGCAAATTGCTTTACCTGACTCAAGTGCGTTTCAGACACGTAGCTGCAGAAATGGATAGGAAAATGCCTTCTCTTGAAAAGGTATTAGTGGTGTAGTGCATGACAAGGTGCAAAGAAGACTTGGCATTCACAGGGGTCTGGCAGTCAGTAAGTCATCTCTCACACATTTCCTGCATGCCCTGTCTCAGGACACTCCTCAAAGATTCCTCTTTGGCATCTCACTCACTCTTGGGGTGTTGGTAATGCTCTCTGGGCAAGGAAATCATAAACATGTGGGGCAGTGAAATCTTGTGAAGTTTTTGGGGGAGCCTGAGCCTCTCAGTGCACATCCTTGGGCTGTTACTGATTCACCCAATGTTAAGCAAATGCCCTTGCCTCCCTGTTTGGGATAATGAATACCTTTGTCAAGCAGCTGTCAGCTGAGTTAACTGAGGGCTTTAAGGACAAATCATGCTAAATATGCATTGATTTATAGACAACTCTCTATCTCCCAGCTGGGGAAACACAGGACTGGGATTCCTGGTACTCTAAAACTCCTGAAGCATGATGCACAGACATCTGAGCAACTTGACAAAGACTCAGCTTTGACCCAGGCTGGCTGCTGCAGAAACCCTTCAGTGCTGTGCTCCTGAGTGTTGCAGGGTGAGTGCAGAGGGAGCCAAGCCCAGGTGCTGGTCCATGCCAGAGCAGCAGGATTTCCAGCACCCTGCAGCGTGAAATATTCAGCACCATGGTTCAAGGCTCTGCCTCCACCTCCCTCCCACCCCTCAGGGCTGATGCCAGCAGCTCTGGCTTGATTGACTTGAGTTGATTTTACATACAGGTATCTTTGCATCATCATCTCCAGAACCTGCAAAATGCCAGCAGTGATACCAAACTGGTCAGGCAGGTAACCATCTCTCATCCCCAGCTTTTACCAGTGCTACTCCTGCCACACTCAAGTGATGCTGCTTCCAGACTGTAAGTGTGGGGTCTGAGAAGAGCTTGCTTCTCTTTAGTTTTATACTTTTTCTGTTGGGCTGGACTGTGAATGAGAAACAGTGCTGTGTATGGAGCACTAAGATGAAGAGTCAAGGAAAGAATGGAGGAGGCAAACTAAACACATACTGTCTATCTCTTCTTGACACATAGGGGCACAGGAAGGGACAAAGAAGCTTGTCACAATATGTGTGGCTGCTCTAACAATGTCCAGACAAGCAAACATGCCTTGCTGAGGTGCTAAATGAGGCGATGAGAGTTATACATATGCATCACTTCACAGGAGAAGTGCATGCCTCTAGCCTCTGGCTGCCTTCAAACCTTTCCTTTTGTTGCTGTGTGTCTGTCCACCCTCAAATAATCCAGCCCTCAACAGTGTCTTGTGCTTGAGGAGATGTGGGACAGTTTGCTAATGTAAAACATGATGCATGGAATTGCCTTGCTGCTCACTCATCTGAGACATGAACTATTTCTTCCCAAGCTGATGCTCAGGCTGACCCGTTTGTTCAAACCTGTTTCTACATCTCATTCTCATGTCAGAAACATGGATTAGTCTTACAATGTTAAAGTGGTGAGTCAGCATTATGGGCCAGACTTGACCCACAATGTCTGGCCTTCACTGGCCTGCTGAAGAGCTGTGTGAGGGGGTCACACACACTGTTAAACCCAGGGTCCTAAAGCCCCAAGCTTGACAGGCTGTGTATGTGTGTGCACGTGTCTGACTTTGTACAGGCTCTGTACTGAAGAAACTTTAAATTCTCAATTTATTGTTATAGCTATCAGAAGTTATGATGACCTAACACTCTGCTCTGCAGCCCTGTGTGCCCCTAATTTAGAACTTGTGTTATTTTAAAAATAAAAAAAATAAAAACAACCCAGAAGCCTAATCCCAGTTCAGGGAAACAGAGACAGGCACTGTTGTCAAAGGCTGCCAAAAATAGAGAAGAGTCCACTGATGCCATGTGGTGACAGACGTCTGCAAACTCACCACATACCCATTGTGAATCTGTACTCAGCAGAGTCAAAGGCAAGATCCTGAACAATAATTCCCAGCCTACAGGAAAAAGCTTGATTGATTGATCAAAAAAGCAAAATGACTTAGATGACTGAAAAATCATAAAAATGCTGAACAAAGGGATACAATAAATTCTGCATTTCTCTGTAGGAATTCAGAGCTTCTCCGGGGCTGCATTGGAAGAACCACTACCCACTACAGATAGTGCAGTAAGATCCCTCACATGCTGCAGTGGAAAGAATTCTCATCTCTCCCAAGAAAACTGTAACAATCATGCTCCTGAGCAGCTTGTTGTAGGCTCTTCCATCCTACTCCTGAAGGTGGACACAACACAGCCAAGGACACAGGAGTCTGGACAAAAGAGGACAAGCAAGAGACCTGGTTCTGTCAGAGCACTGACATACCTGGGATCTTGCTTCCCTCTTCCTGGTGCTGCTTGTGTGATGAAATGAGCACCCAACAGATCTGGAGATAAAGTTCAGCAGTCCAGTGAGTTCAAACACCTGAATTCTGCTTGCTTCTTGTTTCAGGCACCTCAACACCATCACTGAGGGTCTTTCATTGTATTTCTTGCCAGATGTGGCTTCTTACTGACTTCCCATTAAATCAGTTCAGTGTATTTCATACACTCTTGCCCCAAGGTGCCAGTGATCTTGCCGGTGTATTTACTCTGAGAACAAGTAGCAGAAATATTCCAGTCAGTTTAGGACTGTGGGATCTTGACTTCCCAGGGAGCTTGCCTGCTGCTAGCTGAGCCCCCATGTTCATTAGTAAGGTATGATGATGATTCAGGTAACCCAAGTGTTCTGCTGACTTGTTATACCAGCTCATGTGTTTAGCTGTGCCTTTCCCAGTTGCCTGACTGGACAGGTACCAGCTCTCACCGGCTTCTTTGAAGCTTTAATTTGCAGCCTGGATGCACAGCTACACCCAGGACCACAACTGGATTTACAGGGCCTGGGAAAAGACTGTAGAAATGGATGTACTTTGTTCTCCTCCCACACTACCCTGCACAGCTCAGGGCTACAGTTTGGCACTGACAAGTGTCAATTTGGTCCATCTGGACAGCCTGAGAAATGAAAGCTCTGGGTGGGAATCTGCATGTCTGGTTGGGCTGGAGCGTGCTAAGAGCAAGAAGAGGGATCTTAAATGCTGGCTTTATCAAGTGGCATATGCACTCAGATCTCTAATCCCTGGTTTTTTTCTAGCCTCTCAAGCCAAGCATAGGAAACTTTTACCTCAGATCCCCAGCCTGTCATTCCTCCACAGAGTGTATTCACCAATAGAATGGAAACAAAGTCTGGATATTTTATGGCCATCTGCAGACAGAACAAGATGTCTTCATTCTGACATCTCTGCTGCTCAGATGTACTGCTGGATGTCTCTGGTACATGACTGGCAGGCAGGCACTTTTCCCATAACAAGCTCTGCTTTCCTGTAACATGGTCACATTTCTGCTGTACAAATCTGTTCAGGATTCTAAAGATTTTTACAGGCTGAATCAGTCACATGTGACCTGAAGATGGGCATGGGACAAACCCTTTCATGTTTTTCACTTAGTTTTTATTGAAAAAATCCAGTGCTATTTCAATGAATCTCATGCAACATTCACCGGACATTAGAGTACATCTCTTATATCTTCAGCATTTTTTCTTTTACTGTCTATGGTGATTTTTTCCAATTATGAGTATGCCAGCTGTAAATCTTATAAGCCCTACTGCTGCACCTTTCTTCTCTAATGTGGAGTCGCATTACTGAAACTCAACTAAATGGTCACATTCAGCTCATGCTCCCATAAAGAAATACACCTAAAGTCAAGGGTATATGGAGGGCAGTTGCACACTCCTTGTCAGTAGCTGATTTGGATAAAATGCTAAAAGTCAATATCTAGAAACTTATGAAATCAACTCCAAAGTACCACTGGCTCAAATAACTGAATTTGTGATTAAAGACCTGTTTCAGTCATCTGACAGCAGCCCTTCTCTTGACTCCAGTAGGGTTTGCATCAGACCCCTCTCTTAGCTGTTTTTGTGTCTGAACATGGACCATGTGAAGGCCTCCAGAGTCTGAACATGATCTTGTGTCTGGATGCAATAAAAGCTGCAATAAGAGCCTTGTGGTGTCTCTTGTGTAATGCTCAGCTTTAAACAATACTTTGGGGGAAGACTTCTTATCTCCACTCTGTAGGAAGCAGAGATTAAAGTGGGTTGCAAGACTTCTCTTAAACAAAGAGCTTGAGGGGGTGGGACTAATAAAGCTGAGCATGATAAGTGTGTATCCATGACTAAAGAGAAATCTACATTTCAGGCATAGTATGCAGATAAGGCTCCTTGGCAGGGCTGCAAGACTGTGCTTTGCTTCTTCTGGAAATTAAATGTATCATTAACAACACTTCTAAAAGATGAGGAGGAGATGTAGTAGGAGGAGAAAGTGGAGGAGGAGAGAACCACCAAAGAGAAAGAGCTTTTAGCCAGATGATGCATTTCCCTTGTAGTACAGGAGCTGTTATATCCTGGCACCCTCCCCTAGTGTTGGCTGGGAGTGCTTTGGTAAAGCTGGGAAGGCAGATTTCCACATCTCATTGCAAGAGACATGAAACAAACCTCCCCAGGCAGATTTCCACTGGCAAACAAGAGGGATGCAGCACAGAAATAAATAAATAAATCACTAATAAATCATTCTGTGAAGAATATAATGGCTTGGCATGCAGACATCTCTATCTGAAGGAGTCAATGCTTGTCAAGTGAAAATGGAAGAAATTCCCAACCTATCCTGCTATCAGGAGCTAGTTATTACAGTGGCAAGGTCCAACAAGGATGAAACAAACTAAATAGCATTTTAAAAGTTTGAATAAACCATATCACCCCCACTGAACACCCATTGCACCTGGGCCCCAGTCCCAGAAAAACCTTGAGTGTCTTGGATCTTTTGACAGGAGACTTCAGGAACCCAAGATCCAGGCTTGAAATCCCCTCCTCTAAGTTAGGAATAGTTTGATCCAGTTTCTGGGGTTGGCTGTCTTTACTTAAAACAAACACCTACTGTGTGCTGAGATGTGCACCCTGCTGTGATTTCAGCCCTGTGCTGAGAAACATAACATAGAAATGCTTCTTTCAGTGGGATGATCCCTGAGTGCCTGCCTACTTGTACAGGATAATAAAGCTGGGAACATTCCATGGTGCTAATCCTGCAAAATCCTTCTTAAAAGGCAGCTTTTGTGTTCATAAACAATCAAATAAATTTGACTTTTCAGAGCTGTTGTGTTCCCTATGCAGATTCCTTACTGGGCCTTCTAAAGTTTGGTGCAGTTTCATAAGAAAGAAAATACATCAAATCCCCCAAGCAAAGACCTGTGGAGATCTTAGTCATGTATGTAAACTCTTGATTGTAAAGTAGTTTGAGACAGCCTTTTCTCAGCAGTGCCCAGTGACATGACAAGAGATTATTGGCACAAATTAAATACAGCTAATTCCACTTAAACATAAGAGAATACTTTTTATTTTATTCTTGAAGGGGTCAAACACTGGAGCAGGTTGTCCAGGCAAGTTGCAGAGTCTCCATCCTTGGGGATATGAGAAGCCCAACAGGACACAGTCCCAGACAACATGCTCTTTGTGACCATGGTGTGGGCAGGTTGGGTTGGATGGAATCCAGAGGTGCTCCAAGCCCAGCTGGTCTGTGAGTCCAGGATTTCCTGATGTGTGAGATGCTGACTTCCCCAGACCCTGGGGTATATTGGATTTACTGTGCAGCCCAACCAGCAGCCCACAGGTTTGCCTTTCCATGTCAAGTCTGTCTGAGCCAGTGAGGCTTTTGGGAGAAGGAGGAATGACTTCCAGAGGCAAAGCCATGGCTGGTTTTCCGGAGAGGAGCACAAGCCCCAGAACTCTGGGGTGCTGGCTGCCATTCCCAGCCTTGTGCCTGCAGCAGCTTGAGCAGAGCTTTTAGGCTGAGCTCAACCCACCTGCTCTTGCCCCAGAGCCCCAGGAGGGCAGCTGGGCTGGGGCAGCTGGGCTGGGGCAGCTGAGGCAGGTGCTGCCTGGATCCATCAGGAAACCTCATCCAGGAGTGCCATCTGCTGGGTCCTGGCTGTGCAGCTGCTGCAGCTGCCCTGGCACAGGTGCCGGGCTTTCTCCTCCCTGCCCAGGCTGGCTGAGAATGCCTCAGCCCAGGGCCCTGAGAGAACCTGTGCCAAAGCAGAGCTGGCTGGTATTACACGACCTGATCATCACTGAGATGAGAAATAACAGGAGAGTCACTCCAAAGAAAATGTGCTTTTTACATCATTACCCCATCATGCTGCTCTGTGGAACTCAGAAAATCACCCAGGGGGTGAGTGGTTTGGATGATAGATTGGGAGCACTCTGCAGGATTAATCCTGTGAAATCCAATTTTTATGTTCATAAACAATTGAAAAACCTGTTGCATTTTCAGAGCTATTTCATTTCTATAGCAGGATCCATACCAGCCCCAGTAACAGGGTTCTTTCTGATGTGACACCCTATGGAGTATCAGATTCCCAATCTCTTCTTCTGAATACCCCAGGCCAGGCACTGCCAGTGGTGGATTCTGCTGAGGGAACAGTGGATCATGAGTGCCACAGCATGGGTAAGAAATCCTGTATGGATGCTGGCCAGAGGCAGGGAAAGCTCACAAGTGAAATCTCTGGCAATTATCAAAGATCTGCATTTTTAACCAACTTGTGCACCATCTAGACTGGTGAGTCATCCCCTTTTGATTTTAAAATCACAATCTCTAGCAGCAAGTTGGAATCCAGGGGTGGTATTCAGAAAAATCTCTTATCTGCATTACTTGGTTTGTCAGCACTACTTTAGCCATGTGGTTTAACAGCTAGGAGAATGTCTTTCAATGAGAAACATGGCCATGCTGGTCTGTTTGGCCCCAAATTTTGTGGCTGGCTCCATGGACAGGCTGTGATTTCATTGCCTGCAATTCTTTGACAGCAAGTCCAGGTCTCAGACTGCCATCTTGGAGATATTTTCTTGGGGAAAAAAAAAAACCAACAAAAAACCAAAAAACGAACAAACAAACAAACAAAAACATTAGTGTTGACTAAGAGGAACAGTCACAGAAAGAGTTATCATAAAGTCATAGAATGGTTTGTGTTAGAAGGGACCTTCAAAGACCATCTAGTCCAATTCCTAAACAAATTAGAGTTGGAGACAAGGTGTGCATCTTCCCACTGCTGAGCCTCCAGCCAGCTGTGGGCAGCCAGGCCTGGAGACCTGACCAAAGCTCTGCAGCCTGCTGCCAGCCCTTTGCCACCACCACTGTCACATCCCCAGCAAAGGGGATGAGGAGCCCCTTTTTTCCCAGCTCAGACTCACGGTTAGTCTCAGCCCGTCCCCAGAGCTTGGGACAATATGAGCTGTGGAAAGGAGCTGCTAAATCTTTCTGAGGGCAAGAAACAAGGGGTTTTTTTGTGGTCTTTTAGAGAAGAAGTACATTAGATATGCTTTGCTGGTCTACATGTGATTGCCCTCTTCCCTGAGACAGTGGTGCTCACACAGAAAAAACCCCAAACTAATTGTGTAAAGAAGAATATTTCTGAAGCAATTAGTAATAGACCCCATTTGGAAATTATATTGAACTAAAACATTTCAACAGGATGTTTAAGCAATGTGGCTTTGGACAAGTATGCATCAGCAGCAGATAAGAGGTATCTGGATTAATGGCTAAAGTAATCCATGGGAATATTCTTCCATGCAATATTGAACTATACCTATTTAGTGAAGTACTAAACTACTGTGCACACTTTCTTATCACTTGTGCCACCAAGATTTTTATTCTATTGATTCATCTAATTTCAAACAAAAAAGGCCATTCTTGATTCACTGCTTTTATTATTTTACAGGAATTGGAGCTGTGAAATTGCAGTTCCAGTTTTTAATGGAATTAAATATTCTGTTCTCAAAAGAATTGTTTGAACTGGTTTATGCTGAAATAATCTAGGCTGAACCCTGTGTTTATAGAAACTCAGTGGCATGTAGGCTTGTACCAGACATTGAAATAGAATCTTTCTCCAGTTCTTGGTTTCAGTATCCTGCCTTCAAGTCAATTAGTGGTGGATGGGCACTGGACAAAAATACACACAAAAAATACCCTGATAGGGCAAAGCTTCAGGATCTAGTTAAGCTTTTGCCTGCTTTTTTGAGTGTAGAAAATGGGTAGCAAGGTGTTTCACCAAACTGAGCCTCCAAATACACTCTCCAAGCAATGAGGTAAAACACAGAAAAATGGGAGTGGGTGAGAGGGAATTCTACCCTTTTTTTCTATAGGGTTTATGGGCCACAGAATACATATGACCCAGAAGTTCCCCAGGTGGGAGGAAGTCACCTGGTGTCACCAGCCCTAAGCTGAGCTGCACGAGGACAAAGCCTGGCTCTCACCCCCTGTGGGAGCCTGGGGAACTGTACAAACAACCCTGTGCAAACTGGGGCACAGGGCAGTGAAAACCAGGGGTGCTTGGCACCTCAGACCCATGGCCAGTCTCCTTCTGGCAGGAGAGCCAGCAGCTCTCCAGCATCTCTGCAGGGCTCTCATGAGGGGGCACTGGGCACTGTGTGGAGTGAGAGTTTCTGCTCTGAGACAAGGGCTGGCAGTGCAAGGTAGAGCTGAGCATAGCTGAACATTTAAAAGTGTGCTTTTTACTTTCCCTTCCCAGAGTACCCTAATTTAAGGGACCCTCTGCCCCCAGTAAAAAAACCCAGAAGGACCTGCAGAATAAAACCCTTGACCTTGAAAGGACATGTTCTTTGCTGAATGGACTGCTGATGAATTTTGGTTTCCATTTTCCATCCTGATTTGAACAATGTTTCTAGATACTTTTCCCACCTGCTCTCTTTTGAGGGCAGAAGAGCCTTGAGAGCAGGAAATCTGTGGAGCCAGAGTTTTGAGGGGAGCTCAAATATCATCTGTATAAAAAAAGAGTGGATGAGGCACTCATTGTCATGGTTTAATTGAGATGTCAGGGCATGGATTGGACTCAATGCAGGCCTCTTTCAACCTAATGATTCTGTGATTCTGTGGTTCTGTGATTCTCTGATTCTGTGATTACAGGAAGACACAGCAGGCTTGTATAGAAGTGCTTCAGCTTAACATCCCTGAACTTTTCCACTCTATCACTGAACACTAGCTGATTAGCAGAGCTTCCACATGATACAGAAATAACTTCTGAACTCCTGGACCTGGCACCCATTTCTGGCCGTGGTACAGTGGGAAAAATGTTAATGACAAAATAGGAACATATAAGCATGAAAATATTACAGCCCTTTTCTACAATTGTGTCCTAAAGTACTACTCCTTGTTTAAAAATGTTTTAAGAGGTAAAAAATTGATTTGAAGCTCAGTTGACATAGGTAAAGAATAGTAAACAGAATAGTAAAATGTGTTGTCAGAATTGCAAATAAAAAATGTTGCTTTATAGACTTGTTTGCTGGCTTTGCATGCTCTTCTTAGCACAGTCCCTTTAGTGAGCATTTCCTGACAGTCATTCAACTTCCTGGCGACATTTTTTGTTGTTGTTTTTCTTCTTTTAAATAAATCAACAGTCAGACTACTGTCCCCATCCTGTGGAACAAAGCTGAATGCTCTGGGTTTGTCTCTGGGCTGTTTACACGAATGACTTCAGAGGAAATGTTCTCACATTGGCATTGATGGAGCCACAAAGGTTCATTGAGATCAGTCTGAAATGTGGACACTGTGAAGCCTCCTCCAGCTGTCCCCCTGGCACCATCAGCAAGAGCACTTCCTAAAGGCAGTGGAGTCCTAGGAGATGGATTCAAAGGAAGGCTGAATTTACCTAGTCTGACTCCATGTGCTTTGTTAATACAATTCCTTTAAAGTCCCCCTGAGAAGGTCCAACAGCTGGGATCTCTAAACCAGGCTGCCCACCGCAGATGATATGTGTGCACTTTGGCTGCTCTAGGCCTGCCACCCAACAAATGGGATTGGGAAGGAGTGGGAGGATTCCTGGAACAGGCTGAAGCAGAATTTGCACAGGCTTCAAACACAAAGCTAAGCAAGGCAAGCACTGGGCTCAGCACAAAGTGTTTCCAAGTTGCTCTGACTTTACCTTTTATGTAATGAAGCTCTTGGTGCTACACATATCCAGATGCTTAACTTTATTCTGCAGGTTGCCTCTTTAGAAAAGCTTATCCCTGTTGAGTTATATGCAGTATGCAATGTGCAGAGGTGCACAGGGTATGAATCAGGGATGAATTCACCCCTTTATTCCTCTCCTTATAAAAATGCTGAGTCTCATCCTCTTTTTCCCATTCAGACCGTATCCAAATGAAAAAAATGACTGGTAATGAGAATGCTGCAGGTAACAATAGCTGAGCTACACCAGCATTGCACTTGAGGAAGCAGCAGCATTTGTGGCTCTGTGGGCAGCCAGGGTCCCACCCTTCCCACACCACTACAACTTTGCACCTCCTGGATCATCTCTTGGGTTCTGCTACCTCTTCTGAGCCACAGAGATACCCTCACCGTCTTTGAGAATTATTCATGTCTTCTGTGCAGCAGTGCACTGATTAATGGAAGAAGGTTTGATTGATAGAAGGCTGTGTGCACTGGGAAGGTGGAAGCATTTTGCAGCCAAGTCAGTGATGTGGGCACAGGGACTGGGGTAACTTGCATCTTTTTGCCTTTCTGTTTGATGCTTTTGCAATAGTGCTTTTTCTGGCTCTCCAAGTGCTTGGAGTGTTTGACACAGTCCCAGGGGAGAGAAATGAGGCCTCTCAAAGCAGATTCTGCAAAAATTGCAGGGCAACCAGGATGCCAGTGCCACTGAGACCCTTGGAGCATCCCCTCCAGAGCAGGATCAGCTGCAGGTGTGTGGCTATGGCAGAAGAAAAAGGTTTGCCCTTGACTTCAGAGGTCCCTAATGCTCAGTTTCTGCTGTGTATTACAAATAATACTGCTACTATTGAAACTTTGCAAAGCCCATCACAGTGCCAGAATCTGGAAGGAGGTTAACATCATGTCCCTCACTTGCTCTGGGACCCAAGAGGAACCCCCAGAAACTGGCCCAATGCATGTGTTTTGAGAGAGTTCAGAGAGGTTCAAAGGTTTCCTTTGAACTGCCAGCCATTACATTAAAGGATGACAGGATAAAACAAGCACACAGCCAGACAGGGATTTTCATCAGTCTCAGATGCTGTGGCCCAGCACACCAAGGTGAGCTCATCAGACATACTCAACTTGGCAAAATACGCTTTCCTAGTAAAGCAGATATTTTTCTTAAAGTACATGACCTACTCAGATTTTCCTTTGAAGAAGGAAATTTGGGAGCTAGTGTCAGGCTGGCCCAGTG
This sequence comes from Erithacus rubecula, assembly GCF_903797595.1. Classification (NCBI taxonomy): domain Eukaryota; kingdom Metazoa; phylum Chordata; class Aves; order Passeriformes; family Muscicapidae; genus Erithacus; species Erithacus rubecula. Next base: position 14,763,886 of record NC_136689.1, on the reverse strand, counting down.
CCTGCACCAATGGCAGGGCTCCTGCCACTCTCTGCAGGTGGCTCTGGGCTAGTGGAGGTTTTGCAAAGCCAAGGCTCTCCTCAACTCACATTAAGCCTCCCACGGTATCTCCCTAAACTGCAGTTGGAAATCCTATTCTTGAGAAGAACTCCTTGATTTGGCAGTGGATCAGAGGATGAGGCAGCATACCTATGTCCTGACTCAGCCACATGGCAGAAACCTTGCATTTCCTGTGAGACTTGCTATCACAGTCAATGCAATTGACATTTTAGCTGCTGAAGACTCCTCGAGAGCTTTCAATGTCTTTTTGACACTCTGAGGTAACACTGCCCTTCAAACAAACACAGTTTGGAGCATCTACAGCTCATTAATAACTGGTGTGAGAATTATTAGTTAGGAGACCTTCTAGAGAACCAAATGTCCTGGAAGATGCCTGGTGTATTTTTCATTTGCATGCAGCCAAGAACAATTTTATCTTCTACACAACTGAAATACCCCAAATGTTTCAGTCTGGCAGCATGGTACATATGGCAGAGACATTAAATGTCAGTACAGATTTAATGCTATGTTCAGATTTCAGATTTGAGCTTCTGCTGCCTTACATTTCAGTGATATTTTCTCTCAGGCAAACTAGAGGCCATGTCTACCATCTGGAAAACCCTAAATGTCTGCCAAGTGTAACATGGATGAGAAAATAATTGGTTGCCAAGAGAAATTGGGAAGTAACAACAGCAAATCCAGCAAGTTTCTAGAGAGACTTGTTCCCTCTCTGACAGGCTCTGTAGCACACTGAACTGGAGTGGAAATGTGGAAGCTCCAGCACTGATATTGGTGCACTTGGAGAGGGACAATGTGGGTTGAAGCCACAGGCTGATCATCTTGGCTTGTGATGTTCAGCCTTTTATTTGGTTTTCTTGTACCACCTAAGCAAAGAGAAAGCAAATAAGTTGGCAGACATCTCATATAAAGACAGAAATTACAGAGTCTCCAGGCATCAGAACAGAGATCTTGTTGCATTTTCTTGCATTATTGTTTTTCCAAATGAAATAGTGAATAAGACTTTCAGTGTCAAAATGCTTGTGGAACCAGTTTGTTTTGTGTTTCACATCACAGAAGTTATTAAGGAGAAGAGTCATGTTAGTCCTTCCTGTCTCTCTGCCTTAGAGAGAAATTCCAGGGTTAGTTGGTGTATTTTCTGGGGAGAGGAGTGTTGCAGGGGAGAGATCAGTGAAAATTGCAGGAATCTTGGAAATCTTTTTGTGTATCTGGTTTCTGTACATGGAAAAATGAGACTTTCCCAATTAAGACCATGGCATGGGTGAAATGAGTAATTCCTCTTTCTCACAGATAGCTGTAGCTGCATTTCATTAATCAGGCATCACTCAGGCTCCAGGGAGAAATGCTGATAGCATGGCAAGGGGCAGTGCTGGTAGCATGGCAAGGAGCAATGCTCACAGCATGGCAAGGAGGAACACTGATAGCATCACAAGGAGTGGGATGCTGACAGCTCCCTGTGCTGCACTCCCACCAGGGGCTGCCAGCATCAAACCCTGCCATGTCTCTGCACTTCTCCATATCCTAAAGGTGAGCTGCAGGCGAGCTCACATCTGCCTCTGAACTTTCAAACAAAGGGACCTTTAATGTCTCAACAGGACAGAGCCAGGAGCCCCTCCAACCTATATGAAAGGCTGTCATAATTAAAACCAAACAGAGACCGTCTGAATTCCTTATTAAGGACACTTACTAGAACAATTTTAACCCCTGAGTAGCCTAGAAAGCTTTTAATGTTTGCAGATGTTGATAGGAGGGCATATGCAAAGGCTTTCCTGATTAGTGCCAAGGGGCCAAGTTCATGGTGTAAATGGAAGGGTGGGATGCTGTGGCCGTGGCTGACCCAAAAATGTGGCTTGTAATGCTTTTCTTTGATAATTTTTTCCAGTGCCACTCTTTGTCACTAAAGTAGAGGGGAAATAGAAAATGGAAAACAAACTCAAAAGACACAACAAATTGAAAATCTGTTTCCTTATTTACAAATTGCCTTTCTGGGTTTTTTTCAATCGTCAGAATTGGACAAACTCCTGAAATATTTATCTTCATTTTCTATTGGATGAAAAAATTTAGGAGAACATCTTGCCACTTATGTGTTATAAAGAGATTTGATTCAGTTAATTCATGTGGTATTCATGGATAAACATAGACAAACATTCAGTCTCCAAATTCCATTATAAATAGGAACAACTTTATATCAAACATTATTTTCCCTGTTGCTAGCCCACAAATAAGTTAAAATACCCTTCTAAGCAAATAGTATTTTCAGTATTATATTGAATGTGAAATTTAGGTGTCAAGAACAGGCACAGTAAAGCACATTCAATAATTTTCTTAGACAGGCATGAAGGCAGTTAAACAAGCTACAATCTTTGTTCAAGAAAAACTTATCCATAGAGAATGTGTGAGTGTCATTAATTGAAGAGAATTCATGTTATCACTCTTCTTTTTTTCCTCTGCATTTTTAATATTAGGAAACTGTTTGAATTGAAAATAAAGAAAGATTTTGTGTGTGTGTGTGTGTGTGTGTCTGCATGATACATGCCTGCATATGTCTGTGTGTGTATATGCAAATATTTCTAGCTTCTTATATTAAGATTTTTAGTTGCATAACTTCAATTGATGAAAGTTACAAAATTATAGAAATTGAAGAAATTTATAAAATAAGAACAAAAAGAAGAAGAAGTTAAAAAATAATATCAGTTTGCCAGAAAAAAACAACTCTATATGAACTTCCTTCCAGAAGTTTTATCTGAAAATCCCCTTCAAATATAAACCAAAGTGCTGCCTTTAACCTCTACATCAAAATTACTTGAGTTCAGACAAGCCCCAACAATCCTTCCACAACTAAAGCACTGTTCTTAGGAGATAAGGACATGGATGAAACAGACTGTTGTGACTAGAAAAAATCCTGACACTACAAAAGAAATGCCAAGGCATTTGCTGAAAATAAAATTCAAGGCAAAGCCAAAGAATGGCTGTCAACATAGATCATTTCCCAGTATCAAGGTTCAGTGCCATTGCCGCTATATGCTGCTGAAATCAATGTCACCCCCCAAATATTTATAGTGCATGAAGGAGAGTTGTTGTAGGCAAGATTAAAATTCACTTTTAGGGTTGCCTTTTGCAAGCCTTTAGTACTGTCTGTGCTGGTGCCTTGCAAATGCATCAAGGGTTTGGTGCTGGCCCAGTGCAGGAGTCCCTGGTTTAAATAAAAACGTGCAGCAGCTGATGCCAGCCCCTGGTACCTGTGCTCTGCTCCAGGTGGCATGGAAAGGCACTTCCATAAACCCCAGCTCATTGCCTGGTGGCCATGCCCCCCTGACAGAGCTCTCCATATCCCCTGGGGAAGGACACATGGCATCTGGACCTTGGCACAGGCTGCACAGGACCATCCATGCTGCCATGGGATGCAAGCCCCCAGCCCAGGCAGGGCTGTTCTCCTGCAAGCACAGGATCCATGGGCCCCCTGTGCCTTGGGCTCAGTTAAAACCTTCTTCAAAACCTGAGCAGAGGCTTCAGGACATCTCATCAGATGCAGTCTGGCTGGCTTCAAAGGACCACTGGAAATGGCATGGCATGGTAGCTATTTTTAGGCTGCCATCAGGTGTGCTGGGATGCCACCCAGCCAGCTTCAATGCAAGTGAGCTCTGCTACTGTCTGTTTCCAGGAAGGATGACACACTTAGAGATGGTGATGTCATGAGAATAAAATGATGGAAAAGAGAGAGAAAAGCAGGTTGATGAGAAGGAAGAATCTTTCTCTTCCCAGAAGTGGTACAACGCTTACTACCTTCACGTTTTTCCTCAGAGAACCCAACCAGTGTCCTCAGGATTGATTCAGCTGACTCATCCCTCAGCTGGAAATAGGATGGTGATGAGGTTCACTGAAGCTTGAGTCCTCAGAGAAGTTGCATAGCTGGGATGTTTTCACCAAGCTGACATGGCCCTAGAAGCAATGGACAGCCTATTCCTGCCCCTTCTACCCAGCTGGCTGGGTCCAATGGGAGATCTTTGAGGCCCATTGTGGTGCTAGTCCTTGCCAAAAGGACACACCTAATCCTTCGATAGAGACACAGATGCTCCATTGGTACCCCAAGTACAAGCTCTGCTCCACAGCGTCTGCCCACCACCATTGCTGGGCATAGTGGGAAAAATATTCCCATAGCGTGTGGAAGACTGCTTAAAGTGGCCACAGTGATATATTTCATCATGAAACAGAAATTGAAGGAAGAGCTTAGAGTCCATAAATAGTATAATTAAACTAAATCCTTTATTTTTCCTCAGTCGTAAGAAGCTCTGGATTCTCTGCTACTTTTTCTTGCCAAACGAAATCTTTCTTGCTGCTTCATTACTGACCCAGCAAAGTTAAGTGGTGTCATTTTTATTGAAAAAACATGGTCAAGAGTGTTACAAACTGAGAAGCAGTAATGTAATTTGCTACTGCTCTGCTTCAAGCACTGAGAGAGAACACAAACAAGTTTAGCTGAAAAATGAAGACTGCCAAAAGCTATGTTTCTGTTCTGTATAGAGTGGGTTTTGGAGATGAAAGAGAGAGAACACTGTATTTTGAAACCAAAAAGGCTTATAAATACAAATCAAAATCTGCCCACTGTGAAGCATTTAGTTAGAGCTTTCCTGAATCCGTTGTTGTGCTGGCTCTGTCATGGGGCTGATCTTTTAATTTTGTTTATATTTTCCTAATGCAAATTGTGACTTCTACCCTGGGAACATGACAAAGTCTTTCTTCACAAATGCAAAGAAGACAGGAAACTCATGGTTCCCACAAAGAAGCTTTGACTCTGACTAGATGTGATAATTTTGTTAGCAGGATCCCAGACATCAGAGTATGGATCAGTGAGCCAGACTAATAAGCTGCAGGGGCTCCTGTGCACCCATGGAAAGTGTCTCATCTGAGCAGAGTCCAGTCTGTGCTTTGTTGTGGGCCAAGCTGTGCAGTTTTCCTTGCTTGGTGTGAGTTTCACAGAAGCAGATACAGGATCTCTGTGTTGTATCTCTGCCTTTGCTCCAGCTCTGAGAGCTCCAGAGCAGGGCTCCTGCCCATTTGTCTCCAGCTGGTACCAAGAGATCCATCAGCCTGTGCTCAGGCCCCTAAGCCCTGCTGTGCCTGTGGAGCAGGACAGACACCCAGTGCTGGCCTGTGGCCAGCCAGGGCCCCAGGCAGGCCAGCAGCAGCTCTGCAGAGCAAGCCAGGGGCACGGGCACCCAGCTGCTGGGAGGGCTCCAGCAGAGCTGGGTGCTCTCAGTGCCCTGACCTGTGTCTATCTGCTCTGGGTAGCAGTGCTGGCAGCCACCACAGCTGGAAAAAGCCTGCAGTCATCCCAAAGAGCACATTTCCCTGTGATGCTACCACAGTCCCTTAGCTGCTATCCTTAAGGGCTGGATCCTTGTTTTAAACACCCCAGAGCTGTACCTTCCACCTGCCCTTGCTGTGCTGACTTCCTGCCCTTAATATTTCATTAGTGCTGACAGATGCTACAAAGGAGCAAGCTGAGGCTGTGGATGACCACTGAGCACGAGAAGAAAACACACTCAGATAATAAGTGCTGTAGTGAAGGAATTGCTGGAACTTATGGCTAGCATGTGGGAGGCTGAGCCCTTCTAAACCTAGAAAAGAAAAACACATCCAAGGCAAAGTAGTCAAGGCTGGATATACTGTGATATGGGGCCTGGCAATGGTTCAGCTTATTCTCTGGCATGGAGTGTTTTCACAAAAAATATCCAGAATTACTTTCTCCACAGCCACCTTCTTAATGCATCTGGGAGACAAGCCTATGCATTCACAGGTAGCAGCTTTACCAAGTGGATCAAACGAAAACAGGAGTTTGGAAATTTTCTTTAGGAACAAATTGCCCTCCATCTAGAGTTAGATTAGGCCAAAATATAAGTAAAATCTGAATTAGAAGTCAATAGTCCCTTTAGTTGCCCATTTTGTCAGTCAGATAACTTAGCTCTAAGTACTTGCCTTTGCTTCATGCCTCAGTTTCACTATGGATGGAAATGTGTAAATTGCTCCAGCAACATGCAAAACCATGGAAATATTTTTTTTTTAAAGCGTGATCATTAGATAAATGAAATAGAAAGATTAGTGGAATGTGTTAGTGGAATTACTTATGTCTATCATACATGGGAGAATTTAAATGAAAAAGTAAATTGCTGAAATGAAAAATAAAGCAAACCTTTGTTCAGTATTAGAAATAGGCAGCTGGGACCTAATTATACAATGCAATCTCTGAGTAAGCGAATCCTGCAGGAATAAATGTTGTGCAAAAATAAATCTGCTACATAGAAAGTAATATATGAGTTAGAACATAAAGGATTTGGACTTCTAACAAAAAAGGTATTTAGAGACTAATACCAATGTTGGCTGTCATTCAAAGCCTACCCATTGAAAAGAAAATAATAGATTAATAACATGAAACATTACTGAGCAGATGATGCCAGTAGGACTGGGAACAAGGAAATGTCACAGGTCTCGTGTCCTGCAGGAGGGCTCTGATGGCAATTATGAGCTGCCAGAGCCCAGATTCCTCATGAGGCTGGGGTCTGGAATGCTCTCCTTACCCATCTGTGCTGGGAGCTGAGGTGAGACAGTGCCAGGCTGTGATGGAGGAGCAGAGGGAACCTCCAGTACAGCACCTGGCTTCAGGGAGGGAGGCTGGAGCTGCCCTGGCCAGCCTGTGCCTGCCAGCACTCACCCTGGGTCCAGCACAGTGCACAGCAGTTCCTGCCCAGCTGGAACTTCCTCTCCTGGAAACCAGAGTCTGGGAGTGGGAGACACTGGCAGAGACTGGCATCTGTCAGAGCACAGAGCCTCTGACGTGGTTTCTGCATGGGGCAAATGCATGGAGGACACCCCAGCTGCCTTCCATGGGTTTAAATCTAGGCTTGTAGGATTTCCATGCCTGGAGAAAGAAAAGAGAAGAAAAGAAAAGAGAAGAAAAGAAAAGAAAAGAAAAGAAAAGAAAAGAAAAGAAAAGAAAGAAAAGAAAAGAAAAGAAAAGAAAAGAAAGAAAAGAAAAGAAAAGAAAAGAAAAGAAAAAGAAAAGAAAAGAAAAGAAAAGAAAAGAAAAGAAAAGAAAAGAAAAGAAAAGAAAAGAAAAGAAAAGAAAAGAAAAGAAAAGAAAAGAAAAGAAAAGAAAAGAAAAGAAAAGAAAGAAAGAAAGGAAAGAAAGAAAGAAAGAAAGAAAGAAAGAAAGAAAGAAAGAAAGAAAGAAGAAAGAAAGAAAGAAAGAGAAAGAAGAAAAGAAAGAAAAGATAGAAAAGATAGAAAGAAAAAGAAAGAAAGAAAGAAAGAAAGAAAGAAAGAAAGAAAGAAAGAAAGAAAGAAAGAAAGAAAGAAAGAAAGAAAGAAAGAAAGAAAGAAAGAAAGAAAGAAAGAAAGAAAGAAAGAAAGAAAGAAAGAAAGAAAGAAAGAAAGAAAGAAAGAAAGAAAGAAAGAAAGAAAGAAAGAAAGAAAGAAAGAAAGAAAGAAAGAAAGAAAGAAAGAAAGAGAAAGAAAGAGGGATATCTTTTGCCAGTTCGTTCCCAGGCTCTTAAGTCATGGGGTTAGGGCTGTGGTACTCAGCAGCAGATATTTCTGCAGCAGCAAAGATGAAAGTCAGACAAAATAATCCAAAGAAGTGCTTAACTGCGACTATTAAGTCCCAAAGGATTTATCAGAGTTTACTTTCCTCTGACTTCTACGAGAGACTTCAACTGAAGTCCATTAAGCAAATTAAAAAGCAGAAGGAAAATAAACACAGATTAATGGAGATAGGAATTTTATGAAGAAAAGGAAACAGACAGACCTTGTGACAAAGCTCCTGGCTTGCTATTCAGGTTTTAAGGCCCCCAGACCTTATAAATGGAGGAGATTATTCTCTTCAGGTTGCCCTGCTGGTAGTCGTAAAAGAGAGTTAACAGAATTTTTTTTCCCCCACTGAGAAGTCCTGTAGAAACTCAAGTAATAATATAATCCATAATGTTTCAGCACAGTGCGTGACATGCAGCTATTTGTTCCTTTGTTTCCAGGCAGGGAATCAGGCTGTAAATCTTTTGGTGACACAGATACTGTACTGGCTCTGTGGCATTTTATCTCCTGCTGAAACTAAAGCCCATTTGAGCAGCTTCCCACACAATTAGGGATTTGCATGTCTGAATAACTAGGCAGGATTTCTGTACTTATTACTTCAATATAATGATTAATATTTAATCCACAGGAGATATTACCAATATGTTTTAAAGCTCATTTTGTTTGGTAAAAAATAATTTGAGAACAAGAAGATGAGCAAATAATATAACGGAGCCTTATTATTATCTTTAGATAGTTTACATTAAAGCAAATGGTCCCATAAAGGGGAAATTCCTTTTGCTGCTCCTCTTCTGAGTGATTTTCTAATTCTCATCAAGTTTGGTAGCATTCCTGGCTGAAAAAAAAAAAAAAAAAAGATAGTAGAATAGTAAAGCAAGAGTAAATAAACTTCCACCATGCTGTGTGGACAGGCCCTGGTTTGGCTGTGTGGCACCAGCCCTTGGGGAGAGAGTGGCTTTCACTGGCTCAGCTGAGATGTGACACATCAGGAGCAGCCACTGACCACTCTGGGAGGCACAAAAAATCCTTTGGGGTCTCACCATAAACCTGAGAAAAGGGGCATGTTCCTGCTTCTTTTTATTCCCTTAACCTTCTTGCTGATTGTCTTTGCAACATCTAACCCAGTACCAATGTGTAATTAATCTCTTGCCTCTGCTCATCAACTGATTTGTGTGCTAATTCTTGGTTTGACACTTATTCAAGGGCAACTCCCTGTAGCAATTAAAAACATTTTAAACACAAATTTACTTGAGTTTTGTTCATGGGAGGCATTGGAATTGGCTATGATATTATTCTAAGTGAGAAAGTGATATTTGCTTCTGTAAATATCCTGTAATATGAACACAAAATATAAAATATACCCCTATTTTAGCTCTGTTTGTTAAGGTGCTGATTTGAAGCCTTCTCTCAGGCAAACCTCCGGGACATGTAGGGTGTGGCTCACAGTGTGTGACTGTGTAAAAGGCAAAGGGTGCACACAGGGCTAAGGGTTACTGAGTTTAGGTGTGGCTTCCCAGCAGCAATGGGTTCAAAGGCTGACCAGCACCAGGGGAAGAGGCTGAGGTGTCTGAGCAGCTAAGGCATGTGGCCCTCCCCACAGTGGGTCACGTTTGTCAGTTCCCATGGAGCCCCTGGCCTCTCACTCCTGATATCAGAGAGCTGCCAAGCAGCAGTGCCTGAACTCTGTGCTTTCCTTGCACTGACAGAAGCTGTTTGTGTGCTGGCTGTCCAGCACAGCCCTGTGTACGTGCATGTCTGTGCACAGACACAGACACAGACACAGCAGCACCTGGGGTCAGCGAGCCTGCCCTGCCACTCCCTGCTGGGGAACTGGCTGGCTGACTCTGCTGTGCTGCCTTCGTGCACCTCCTTTGCCTTTGCCCTGGGATCCCAGAGCGTGGGGACCAGCAGCCCTGCAGGAGTAGAGTCTCCTTCACCTTTGCCCTGGGATCCCAGAGCGTGGGGACCAGCAGCCCTGCAGGAGTAGAGTCTCCCCTGCTGCTGCTGCTGGCCAAAGGAGATGAATTGGTGTGAGCTGGCTCATGTTATCCAGGGAGGCTGGAGGGTACAGGGCCCATCTGCCACACCCTTACAGACCAAAGGTGGTCCCATGGATGGCAGCTGTGGCACAGTCTGAGTGCCTTCTGTTCCTTCCAGGGCTCTGCAGGGCCTTTCAAGAGAGCCCTGCAAGAGGACAGCTCAGCTTTGTGGCAGATGGCAGTGCAGAGTGTGGCATCTTCCAGCCCAGCAGCAGCCGTGGTGTGCTGGCTGTGCAATCACAGCCCTTCAGATAACTGCTGCAGGATGGCTTCCAGGGTACCCAGCACCTCTCCCCCACCTGCAGGGGTACCCCAGCCCTGCTCCTCCAGAGCCAGCCCCAGCAGCAGAGGCAGCAGCCCAAGCCCTTCTGCTCTGCCTAACTTCACCTCTGGCTGGGGGGAATTCAGGGTCAAACCTGGGCAGCTCAGTGTCTGTGCCCACAGAAAGGTGGGGGTGATGGATGGCTGGCTCCACTTCCTCTTTCAGTCCATGCAGGATGAGGGTTGCCCCACTGAGCCCTGAGGATGGGCAGTGAGACACCATGGCCATGCCAGAGCCACTTCTCCCAGGCACCATCACTGCCCACAGCCTTCTCCAAAGCTTCACCTTGAACCTCTGGGCCAGCTGCTTTTCCTTGTCCCATATCCATCCTTTCCTCTCCTGGGGTCCTAGTCAAACCAGGGCTCTCTGGGTGTTTTGACTGTGGGTGGAAGATAAGCAGTCCTGATTTGGGTGGGTTGTGATGTGGGGCTGGATGAGATAAATGCATCCTGCTGGTTGTGGAATTAGCACTTGGGAAAGTGATCACTCCCAGGCACATCCAGCTCTTGGCTTGGGGTCTGCCATCAGTGTGGAGCTCCCAGGCAGGCTTGGGAAGGTTTTGTTGTGTCTGACCAGCAGAGATCCTGCTACAAGAGAAAACTGAATATCCATTCATGCTCCAACTAAACCTTCCTTTTTCTGGATCGACAGAAAATATCTTTAAGTATACCTTCTCTTTTTTTTTTTTTAACTTTTCTTTTTCTTTTTTCTTTTGTGTCTTTTCTTTCATTTTATTTTTTTTCTTTTTTTTTTTTTCCTTTTTTTTTTCTTTTTTTTTTTTTTTTTTTTTTTGTTCACATGCAGGAAGGGATTGAAATATCAAAGGCAGGGGTGGGTCTGCCTCCCATTTTTCCCCTCCTTCCATGTCTGTCATGTGTGATTGCAGAGGCCAGGACACCAACATTTACAGGAAAACTTTCATCTGTGGCTGTTGCTGAGCATGCAGAAGCAGATAAGGGTGCCTGCCTGGCAGCACCCAAGCACATGAAGCTGAAGGCAGCCTTGCATTGGGCAGAATGAGCAGCATCAGCCCCACAACAATTCCTGGGGCTGTGAGTGAATTCTGCTCCAGGCTGGTGTCCTGCCCACAGGCTGTGCTTCTCTCCATGCAGATCTGCTGCTGAGCAACACAAATGAAGACATCACCTGTGTCTAAAGAATTGTGAGGAGCCCACAAGGGCTGAACGCCTGGTGAGAGGCAGCAGGGATGGTTCCTGTGCTCCTGGGGGCACAGCTGCCCTTTGCTGGACTGTCACACACAGGCAGTACAGCCACTCTGGCGAGCAGGAACCACAGCTGCAGGCTTTGCAAATGGGTGGGAAGGAGCAGATCAGCTTTCACTGCTTCAGTCTTTGCAAAACTTCTCACAGGAGAGACTAGGGAGGAAGGTAGAGAGAAAAACTGTTGCAGAAAGATATCTCAGGTGGAAAATAAATGTCCAGTAACAGCACATCAGCTACTAGACCAGCCCTTGAAGATTTCGCCCTGTCTTAAGCTTTAGAAGTCCTTCAAGGAGCTCCTTTCCAAATTTTTTGCAGTGTCTTATCTTAGCTAGAAGCATCTTTCATGGAAGCAATTTTTCCCAGAACCTCTGACACCATTACTCAATGAAATACCCTGATGAACCTACATAAGAGGACTTGTTTGTTTCAGACCTGAACAATCCCTGGCACTCTGGGCTGCTGTAACCTGGGAAGACAGTGAAGGCACAGTAACCAACAAGCTGGGAAAACGGAAATGGGGGGAGAAGACAATTCCAATGATCATATAAACATGTGGTTGTCTGAAGTCCTGAGGCATTTTGTGCAAGAGCAGTGGCATTATCCACTGAAAGCTGAACACATTCCAAGCTGAGGGACAAGATTCTGCCTTCAGATTCCCCCTCCCCAGCCCTGCAGCTGGACTCATTGCCAGGTTTGTGTCCTGTGGCAGGGCTGCTGGAGCCTGGCTCTGTAAGAGCAGCCTTGTTGCTGAGCCAAGGTGAGGTGAGTAATCTGTCAGCACACATGGGCTCAGGGCCCCTGTGGTGAGCTCTGCACAGTCCCCTGGATGCTCAGCACACTGCTCAGAGGGGCACTGTCCTGGCCAGACTTACAGACAGCTCAGGTCAAGGGACATGACTGCTGTCACTGATGTTCAGAGGTGCTGGAGGGTCTGCAAGTCCTTCTCCAGGGACTGGAGATCCCTCATTGGAGTGGGGCCCTATAAAAAACAGCCTGCTTGTAGTGGGTATGAGATGTCAGTCTAGTACCTGAGTAGTGTCTCTGCTTCTTCTGTCCTCAGGAAAGGCTGGACACTGCCCTGCAAAGGAGACCTGTCTGATGGGAGAAGGATGGACCTGTAGAAAATGCTGGCTCTGCTGTGCTCACAGGGCTGCCTCTGCTGCAAGAGGAGAGCTTCCCCCTCCCTGCACCACTTCTCAGCCATGTTTGCAAACCAAAGCATTCCACAAGGTCTAAAACAACTTTAACAATATACTTTGGGGTTTTCTAAATGAACTTGATTTTCCATTTTCACATGTGATTTAGGGTTCAGCTTCAAAAGATTTTCCCCAGGGTCTCTTTTGTGTGTGTTGGAATGGGGCACAGGGGTGAGGGTCAGGAGCTGGGTAGATAGCACTGCCCTTGGACACAGCTGATTTATCTTGAATTTTCAAAGACACTGAAAAAGGGAAGACCTCAAAAATTGATTAAAATCTGCAAGCTTTCTAATCCCTCATATTTATGTATTTGTAATAAAAACACAGCCCAGAATCTTGCCAGGTAAAACTTATATCTGCTTAGTAGTGTAAGCTGTGAGCTGTGGGAGTTTAAGGTGCTGCATGAACAAAAATTGTTTCTCGTCCATGGCAATGCCACAGAGCCATGGAAGAAGATGTCTGGTGTGGAAATGTCTGCAACTCACAGCTGGGAGGATTCCAGGCAGGGACAGAGAGGGTTAAAGAGAGAAAGGGTGGTGGAAGTGGCTGTCACCACAGATGAACATTAGCTCTGTCTGTTGTTTTCTTTGTATGCTTGGGAAAGTACAAAATTACAAAGGAGTATTTCTTGATTATGCAGTAGTGGCTGTTCTTGTGTTTAAAAGGAGAAAAGAGAAAAAAAAATCAGAGCAACATATTTGTTGTCAGTAGATGGGGTCTGAATCAAAATCTTACCTTCTAACACTGCCGACCTTTGAAATCCAAGACTGGGTGCAGAGATGGATGCCAAGAGAGACATTTTAAATCTCCACCAGAAACATTTTACTCAGATTAAAATGTCAGTTCCTAAGAGAAAATCTTCTTCAATCTTTGGATTATTCTATTTGTTCCTGTTCTAAGGAAAATCTGGGGCAATTTCTGTACAATACCAGGAATTAAGTCCCAAATTTTGATCTGTGATTTAGTTGCAGATTTTGTGTGCATTCTGGAGATGGTGGATATCTCAAATAGTTGAATGGTAGCTGGAATCTTGCAGCAGGTATGGAAACACGGGGAAGCTGTGTTCACTTCTAGATGTGATTAGCCACGTCCCATAAAAACTCTGGTAACTTCTTCAGCAAAATATGCAATTGACTCATAGCAGAGCTCTGGGTACACAGGGCAGCTGCCTTGTGGGAGGTGTGACAGAGAGCCTGTCTCTTCCTTTTCACTTAGGGCAAAAACCTAGGTGTCCTGTTTAACTTGTATTAGGAAGCAGAGTAAGGAACTTCCTTTCAACTGCATCCATCTGAAATCCCAAGGAAGGCATGAAGTATGTTTCCTTTGTTTTCCTGATGAAAGCCGTTTTTCCATTTATTTCTACGTGGCAGTGTTGCAGAGGAAATTTGATAATCCTTATGAAAAAACACTCTATCGCAGCCTGCAGCCCCTCTGGTGACAGGAGGACTGCAAGTGATCTGTCACACTGTCACATCTGAGCACTCAGTGCTGCAGGACCTTGCCAGCACACATGGGCAACAGGGATCATGAGATCATCTCCAGGCACATTTCAGAGGAGCAAGAATCCTACCAAGATAGGTACAAATTAAATAGAGGGCCTGATCCTGTTTCCTCATTAATTTAAAGGAAGTGTTACCACAGATTTTAACAGCAAACAGGACTGACCTTGTAGTGTATGTCATCAAACAGCTCTGGACTGCTTGAGAAAATTTCAACACTTCCATTATACGCCCAGTCTTTCAAACTGGACATAAACATATCCTTGGCAGGAATCTCAAGCTACAAATAAATTAGGAGATTTGTTTTGAACATTTTTTCCAGTCACAAAGAAAAGGGAGAGAAAGAAAGGATTCTTCTGGGATGTTTTTAAGTTACTGCTGCTATGCAACAGCATTGATCATCTTTGCACTACTCAGCATTACAAAATAAATTCATTCATTCTCAGAGGTAAAAAATAAAAAAGAGGCAAAAATACATTAATTTATTGATGCTGCAACTACTATTTTTGGCTGCAAGGAGGGTAAGTGACACAAGGGGTTCAGCCAATGTGAAGAAATTGCTGCTAGAACAGGAATGATCACTTGGCTGATGTGTGGCTTGTGGTCCATGAGAGCTTGGGAGCCACCAGACCATGGCTCTCCCCACTGGGAGCAGGGCTGTTTGTGTCCAGAGCTGCTGCCTGATGCCAGGGCTGGGAGCAAGGTAGCTGGAGCTGCTGGAATCAGTGTTATGTACCATCCCAAAACCCAGCTGTGTGTCCAGCCAGCCGTCCCTACAGTGTAGCTGCAATTTTCTGAAAAGAAAATTTCTGGTCCTCTGCTCCATGATCTCCAGCCCCACACTCCCAACTCCAGTGAGCCAAGCTGGGATGCCAGATCCATCTGCACAGTGAGTGCAGGAGATACCCTGGAGCACCAATACATCCCTGACAAAGGTATCACTGCAAACTCAGTTTCTCAGTTTGTTTTGCTGCTTGCAAAATGACTCTACCTTTTTCCAACCTGAGTATGTAGCTAGATTTTTGGATCTTGCAGATTATATTAATTAGAAGAAGAAACTGAAAATTAATGTTTCTTTCCTCAGTGCAATCTCCTTTCTTTACAGACTTACAGAGATTGCATTGGACACAGGATGGCTCATGCTACCAGGGACAATTATTATTTGCTCTCTATTCAAAATGAAATTTCTTATGGTGCCCTCCCAAATTGTTCCTTGTGTCAAAGTCACTCTGTGTGGTCTGGCATGCCAGCTGCCAGCCTGTCCCTTCTCTGGATCTGCTCCTGGGCTGCCTGCACCCCTCTTTGACACACCCAGGCACACAGCCACCATCCCTGTCCCCTGTGTGGGCAGGCCAGGGTCAGGTATGTGCCATCAGCTGCAGAGCAGCTCCTCTCCAGGCTGTGCTCCCTGCCTGCTGGAGTCCTGCTCTTACAGCTACTGATCCTGGAGCTTACATAAAGAAACACAATTGTTTATACACAGATCCCGAGGGACAGACTGGCAGCTTCATTGTAATTTAATCTAAACCAGGATAAGACAGTAAATATTGTTGTGTTTTCATAAGGATGAAGAAGGGTGAATAAAGCAAAAGATGCTGAAGAAAGAAACACCTGTGTGATTCACAAGCAGGGGAAATACTGAAAAGGCACAAAGTTTTACAGTTTGACCATCTTCACTGAAAAAAAAAAATATATTGGTACAGAGACTGGAGAGTAAGTTTAATCCTTTCAAAGAGTTTGATCTCCAAACCATCACCATACCCATGACCTGTGCTCCTGTGTCAGTAATGTTAAACAGGGTAACCTGGTCCCACGCACTCAGCTCTGTGTGGAGACAGTCTAGCACAAAATTAGCATTTTTGTTCAGCACTGCTATCTCTGAGATATCTCTCTGGGACTGGGAGCTCAGCCTGGTGGCCTGATCAAAAAGATAAAGAAATTATGTGATTACAGAGTATAAATACTATCATGTGCAGAAATTCTAGACACAGCAGAGCTCTTTATTGCAGGGGAGAAAAGCATAACAAGAATAAGAAAACTGAGGTTTAACTCCAGGCAAATTCAACTGAGAAAATTAGTTAAAAACTTCTAATCAGTGACAGAGATTAACAACCAGAATAAACAATCAGAATAAATGGTGGCTTTTCCAGTGTCCAGATGCTTTTCTGGGTCTGCAATGGTGGAAGCCAACTCCTGAGGCTCTGCCAAAGCAGGCATGGGTGAAACCCTGCAGTCAAACCCTGCAACTTGCTCCCCCTAGGCTGGACCAAATCAGCCTGTACCTGCCCTGGGGTGGCTTTGCAATGTTCCCCATGTCATGGATGGCACAGCTTGCCATCAGCAGCTCTGCTCCCCAGCGTGCTGTCCCCCCACAGCCCTGCTGCAGTGCTGGCTCCATGGAGCAGGGCTGGGTGCCATCCCTGGCACAGGCCTCCACTGTGCCCTGCTGCTCTCCAGGGTCCCTGTGCACAGCCTCCACAGGAAAGGGAGAGAGGGCAGCTCTGCTGATGCTGACAGGGCTCCATGGACTCCTGAGAGGAAGGCAGGGGTGGGAGGCAGAGGGGACACCTAACAGCTGGAATGAGGGAAGTCTCAAGGGCCTCATGGTCTAGTTTATTTTATCTAACTTGCAAGGCAGTGGGAAGTATCCTTCATGTTTTAGATCCCAGACATGGTAATTGGATTTCCTAGATTATCAGATAGTGGGTGAGTGTGAGTTTACTGCAAAAACCATTGAACCTGACCTTCTTTTCCTGGGTATCAGTGCCTTGCTGAAAATGCAGACTTTCTAATAGTACAGGGTGTGCCACCATGTGGCTCTGAAAAGGAATTTGAAGGCCACATTTGGCCCTCAGTGAGGAAAAGGTGATCTAATGGACTCCTGTTGGCCTGCCTGATCCCTCTCAGTTTCCCAGCACACTCGGTGTGTTGGCTCATGCTCTGAGCAGTGGGGCAGGGGCTGTGGCTCATCCCCCTGCCTGGAGCCCTCTCTCCTGCCCCAGGGGCTGATCCCACCTGGCTGGACCCTGTCCTGGCTGTTCCAGCTGAGACCCCCCCAGGCTAGTGCAACTGGGGCTGCTGCAAACCATATCAGCAAAATTACTTCAGATTTGTGCCAGATTCATTTCTCCCTCAAGGCCATGGGACACTTTTTATCCCAAACTCCTTCTTTCCACATGCTGCTTTCCAGCTACTTTTCTGGGCTGATGTCATCATCCATGCTGGTCTCAGCTAGAGGAGTAATCTTCGTGGAAACTTTGAACAAAATCCACATCTTTCAAATGGGAGAATGGTAAAATAGACTTTTATAATTGTTAAAAGTATAATCAGTTCTTTTGGCAATGATACAAGAAAATAGATGATGTTGAAAAATTAGCAGTAACACATCATTTTTGGGGGGGAAGAAGGAGGGATTGTACTGTGCTTGGCTGAAGGAATTAAAAAAATAACCACATGAGATCTACCATGTCCTGGGATCTGCTCTAACCTTTAAGACAAAGAAATTCAACTCATAATCAGCATTGCTTCATATCTTTACTAAATTTCACATAAGAGAGCAGCTCTGTGATGGCTGTTTGGATCATTTTCATGAAGGAGTTTGTAAATGGAATAACAATCAAGCACACTTCTATAAGAATGTCCAAACCACAAAAAAATATTCAAAATCCCAAACATCAACCTCATTCTCTGAATCACTTAATGTTAGGCTACAAGAAAATCCATGTGGTCAACAGTAAACAGAATTTCTGGGTGAGCTTGTCAGAAAACCTGGATGATTTTTTTTTTTTTTTTTCATCTGTACAGTCTATGCAGGTACCACTTGCTAACCAGATCCCTTTGTAAACATATTGACCTTGAAGTGAACACTGGTACTAGTTAAGTAAGTGTCCCATGGAAGACAAAACTACCTCATTCACATAATTCATAGACAATTTTTTTCTTTAAAACAGTAAAATATAATGTGGACAAAGAAGAAAAGATCAGAATATTTGTGCCATAATTGAAGTCCACAATTAAAGTAACAAAGGAAAGGGCAAATTGTGATGCTGTTGCAGTGCATGTCCTAGCAGCAGTGTACATGGCACTTTCAGTTTTATGGTTGAATCTATAACAGCCAATTGCTTGTGGGAAGTACTATTTATATAGAGTTTAAAATGGTCTGGTAATGCCTTCATGTCAGCATTTTCTGGCTATTAGAAATTTCATTGTGCTGCTATAAGTTGGCAATATTTTGTATTTAAGTTCCACCACTATGAGTTTTGCTTGTGTTTTACTAAAGAGCAGTATAACATAGACCCTCAGGGGGAATTCCATTCCCCTTATTAAAAAATTGTAGCTATTTTATTTTCCTTATCTCTGCCATCCATTTCCTTTTGTTTCTCAATGCATTGCTGCAAATCACTAAGACATTTCCTTGTCTACTTTACTTTGGACCCTTTTAATGAAAGCTCCTACATAATCAAAGTCACAGGATTCATTTGATGAAGCGAACTGGTTTTGCTGAAGGGTCAGAGTTGGAGATTTAGCATTTCATAAAAGCAAAAGATCTGAAGGCAGGAGAAATGGACAACAGTTTTTACAAGATATCAGATAAACATCCAGCAACAGAGAATGAAATTCAGCTCTTACAAAGCAGAACAGCTCAGTGTGATCTGTTTTAACTACAACCAGGTGATTGGAGCCAGCCTGCCTGCAGAAAAGTGAGCCTTGCTTCCTCTGCCTCGTTAGTCTGTTTTCTGTGGTGTGATGTCACGGCCAGAAGGTCCTTTGTACTCACCAATGCAGGGGTGGGAAGGAGTGGTGTAACATAAGAGAGAGAAAAACATGAGAGCAAAAGCATTCCCTTGTTCCCTTGCTTGTAGCTACTACTCAGGCTGCTGCTCAGCAGGCAGCAGTGGCTCAGACTCTGACCCTGAGGAACAATCATTGACTGTGTGCTTTCCTTCTCAGCACACAGCTTGAATAGCCAAAGTTTCTCAAGAAATAAAAAGTTCTGGCAAATATCTGTCTACTAAAATGTACTAAAAATGTCTACTAAAAGTGTACTCATTTTTCTGAAATTGGAAATGCAGATGATTTCAGTATTGTCAAAACCAAAGCCTGTGTTTGGTTTGTCCCCTTGTGTTGTTGATTCTGTTTTGACTTACCCTTCAGGTTCCTCATGTCCTCAGCTCTCATATGAGGGGCAGACTCCTCAACAGGGTGCACATCAACATGTGAGCTCCCAGAAAGCTCCCCCATGGAGGGGCTACAAGAGAACTGGAAAACATCTTCAGAAACTGGCTTCATCCACCTCAGCATCAAGCAGGCTCAAGGCACACAGGTTCAATGTGCAGAAGTCTTGTTCTTGAGAAGGCTGAAATGAGATGGTTTATGTTATAGCCCTCCCAAATTCAAAGTGCTCACAGAAACACCTTTTTGGCCCTAAGATCTAGGATGCTGTAAAGGATGCCTGTCAAGAAGAAGTAGCTCAGGGAGCAGGGGGCAAACAGTGGGGTCATTAGTGCCAGTCTTACACTTTTTCATGTTAATTACAGTGTACTTTTAGGCAGACTTAAACATTCAGAGTGGGGTTCAGATCACCTTATGTAGGTACCTCTTGTCTGTCAGCTGTAGGATGCACAGAGCTCCTTGTAGTGAATTTAGTGCATAAACACAGGCACCAAGGACAGTGGAGACCAGGAAGTTTCCTGATGTGGTGTCCAGCTTCAGGTTTGTTTCATGGTCCTGCATGGTACCATCCAGACAGTGCAGATGCCTCAACACCTCCATCATCTCTGATGGCACTAGCTGGTTACATTTAAGCAACTGACCCAAACTCTCTTGGCCACATTGGCTGATTCTCCATTGCCTGTGATAAGAGTTTAGATATCTAGTGTTCAGACATCTACTTTTATCTGCCTGCATCTGGGTGGATAAATCCTACAGTGAACTCTAGGGTTACTCTATCAGTAGCACAAATTTGCAAGAAGATCACTTGCAAATTCAAGAGTGAATGTCCTTACCCCCAGGAAAAGAGCTGCTCCTGGGTATTACTTCATTTTTGTCCTCCAAATGACTTCTTTAATTCTGCTGTGGGTATTTTTCCTACAAGTTATAGAGGAGAGGGTTTTAAGGGTTTAAGCCTATGGTGCTCTGACTGGCTTGATCAGCTCTCTATTCATCATGCCATGTCCTTCAAAACAACCATGCAGAGTTGTGAGAGGAGTACATCTGGCATGAAATTAATCGAGTCTGAGGCCAAGTACTCCAAAAGTAGGTAGTTCCCTCCAAACATACCTTTGAGCCTTCATCATTCTTACCATAATTTCTGAAGTTTGGACTTCTCAAAATTTGCCATGACTAACTTACATTTACGCTAATAAGTGCATAAGTCAAGAAATTGCAATTTTCTCCTCCACGACAGATGGAGGATGTAGAGCAGTGAATGAGCTGCTAACATCTCATTACATGCAACGATGTCATTACATGGAAAAAAGCACAACAGGAATGCCTGAAGCAAGGTTTTTAGTCACTGAGATCCAAGGACTTGGTCTCAACTACTGACTCAAACTGAAACATTTAGGATTAAGTTCAGTGCCTTAATACTGTATGGGCCTGTCATTCTCCTTGTTTTTTTAATGTACTTAAACCCTGTTGAGGTAATAGGAGGGGCATGGTTGGGAACTTCAGAGCTGTTTTAATTCAGTTGTAACCTTGGCAAACTTTTACATTTTAACAGATCCTCCAGTAACATACTCCAAAACCCCATAAGAGGCTGCTAAACTTTGTAGGGTGTGCCTTAGATGAAAATATACTTGGACAGGTAGTAATAGAATGGTTTGTTCTTGTTTGGAATCGCACACACTTTGGCACACACTGAAGTTCTTCCATGATAAACTACAATACTGTAAATTCTGCAAACCCTGGACAACTAGGAAGAAATCTGAGCAACTTAGACACTGTATAATCTCAGCTAGTGTGTGCTTGCTTCTGCTCCACTGGGGAGCAAGAACTGGAGAGCAAGGATGTTAGATGGAATCAAGGCTGTATTCTGGGTGACAGTGCAAGGATGAGCCCAACTCCACACAGCAAACCACCCTGGCTGCTGGAACATTCATCTTCCTTCTTTTATTTTATCTGTGTTCCCTTGAGGCTGTATGTGAGGCAGATGTCTGGGTCTCTTGAGGGAGCTGCTGGGACAGCTCAGGTGAATAAAATCCCTAAAAGGGTTAATGGAGTGAAACACAGGGTGAAACACAATCCTCTCCTGCTCTGAGCTACTCTGTGTCCTTAGATTGTCCCACTTTCCCCCAGGAGGAAGGGCTACTGTAGTCCTCAGGACTGAGGCCAGCACTCTCAAGATGTTCCATCAGTCAGAGAGAGAGAGAGAGAGAAAAGCTGAGCTACTGCCTAAGCACAATAAAACACAGCACCAAGGGAACAGGAACAGATTTGCTGCAATACAATCCCTTCGGTGGGAACAGCTTGGGTTGCTGCCTCCACGGCAGGGATGGACTTTGCTGTTTCTCAGGGGAGCTTCTCTGGGTGTGTGTGGCTGCTCCTGAAGGGTGGCCGGTCCCTGTGAGGACAGCAGGACTGCCACCACATCCAACAGCCCCCAGGACCTTTGCAGTTGAGCAGAGAAATATTTACTGCTCCTTGTCACAAAGGATTCAAGCAGGGGATGACATGGAGAATATGCAGACTCTCTGTGCTTCTCCCTGACTCCTGTTTGAGCAGGGGACCCAGGGGTGGGGTACAAGTGCTGCTTATGGAGTGACTTGCAGACACAAGGCACTCTCATTTTGGGAGGAGCTGCCTTTCCCTTGCAGCCTTGCACAGCCAGGGGTTCTGGGCACTTTGCTTACACAGGAGCCAAAGTCTGGGAAGGGATGTGGAGATGTGTGTCCCAGGGCACCAAGCCTTGTCCTGCTGGAGAGCTCTGCAGCTGGGGTGTCACACCACAGCTGTGAGGCTGCTTTCCTCACCTCATCACACACTATTCACAGTGCTACTGTGAACAGCCCAGCAGTGGTTAAAATAGAGAAACACTTCTCACCAGTACAACACATTTTTGAGAACAGGAGACAAGCAAATAACAGGAAGATCTTCAGCACTTCCACCTTCACCTTTCCTTCATTCACATGTAAGATTTATTGTTATGAAGGGAGAAATCACAGAGATCTCTCTGTGCCACAGAAAGCACATATGAATTCAAGTCTAAATTCACAGAGTAATCAGAATTACTTTTCAGAACAGTATATCTTTACTGGCTAAAAGAAACAACATAGCTACCACCAGGGGAACTCCCAGATCCCAGGAGAGCAGATCATGAAAATTTAAATAGTTTTCTGAGGGGAGGAAAAAAGAAGGAAAAATATCCTTTCTACAAAAATCTGCCTCAGATGGAAATTAAAAGAAGTGAAGCAAGAGAAGGTGGATTATCCTTCCAATCCAGCAAGTAATGCCAGGAGGAGATGGGGAAGAAGATGTGTTGTGCTGTCCATGGGCACATTGACAGCAGCCGAGCAGCCGTGGGATGCGGGCTGTCCCTGTCCCTATCCCTATCCCTATCCCTATCCCTATCCCTATCCCTATCCCTATCCCTATCCCTATCCCTATCCCTATCCCTATCCCTATCCCTATCCCTATCACTGTCTCTGTCCCTGTCCCTATCCCTATCCCTATCCCTATCCCTGTCCCTGTCCCTATCCCTATCCTTATGCCTGTCCTGGTCCCTGTGCCTGTCCCTGTTCCTGTCCCAGTCCCTGTCCCTGTGCCTGTCCCTGTCCCTGTTCCTGTCCCAGTCCCTGTCCCTGTCCCTGTCCCTGTCCCTGTCCCTGTCCCTGTCCCTGTCCCTGTCCCCGTCCCAGCCAGCCTGCCCTTTTGAACCGCGGGATTGAGTCCGGCCCTGCGGACCCACGGGAGGATGGGAACAGGACGAGCGGACCTTTGATGCTGCCAGGGTGCAACAGCGAGAGGAGAGGAGCGAGCTGCGCTCACAGTAACCCACTGTCTCTCATCAGCAGCAGCACATTCATTGGCCTAGTGAGGATCATGCGGGAGAAGCTGCGGAGCGGCTTGTCAGGAAAAAAACAAGCGGGAGGGGGAGAGGAGGGGGCGGGGGAGAGGGGGGGTTGAAGGGGAGTTGGGAGAAAATTGCTGAAAATTACAGTATTCAGCTTTTGGTGACAGTATATCAAAGCCCAGCTTCTGCCTTTATGATATTTAAATCCCTGCCGCTTCCCCAGAAAAACAGCATCGGAACAATAGAAACATTATGTGCCGGGAGGGGAGGGGGAGAGCCTGAAACGGGACTCGCTCCGGGCCGGGGTCTGAGCGGGGCTGGGAGGAGCGATGGCAAAGTGTCCCTCTGCAGCGACAGCGTCCCGCCGAGGCGCCGAGCACGGCTCCTGTCACACGGCTTGGAGCGCTCACACTCACACTCACACTCACACTCACACTCACACTCACACTCACACTCACACTCACACTCACACTCTCACTCTCACACACTCTCACACACTCACACACTCACACACTCACACACACTCACACACACTCACACTCACACTCACACTCACACTCACACTCACACTCACACTCACACTCTCACTCTCACACACTCTCACACACTCACACACACTCACACTCACACACACTAACACTCACACACACTCACACACTCACACTCACACTCTCACACACACACTCTCACACACTCACACTCACTCACACACTCACACACTCTCACACACTCACACTCACACTCACTCACACACTCACACACTCTCACACACTCACACTCACACTCACACACACTCACACACTCACACACTCACACTCACACACACTCACACTCACACTCACACACACTCACACACTCTCACACACTCACACTCACACACACTCACACTCACACTCACACACACTCACACACTCTCACACACTCACACTCACACACACTCACACACTCTCACACACTCACACTCACACACACTAACACACACACTCACACACTCACACTAACACTCACACACACTCACACTCACACTAACACTCACACACTCGCACACTCACACTCACACACTCACACACTAACACACTAACACACACTCACTCACACACTCACACTCACACTCTCACACTCACACTAACATTCACACTCACACTCACACACACTCATTCACTCACACTCACTCACACTCACTCACACTCACACTCACACTCACACTCACACTCTCACACTCACACACTCACTCTCCCAAGGGAAGCAGCCCACTCACTGCACAGGGCAGCAGCACCGGAGATGCAGCATTGGCTGCCACCTCTGTCAGAGGATTAAAGCCCTGTAAAGCAGGGATTTATGCCTTCTTGTTAAAGAGCGTGGGTCTCCCTCATGGCCAGGCACCCTCTCCATTGGCTGTACCAAGCACACCTCCAGAATTATGATGTTCTTCAGCCAGTGGCTCCCAGGGCCAGAAGGGAACAGAGGACACAAATCCCTGGAATCCATCAGGGATGGTGGGGATGGGGTGTGTGGCAGAGATGCTCTCCATGCCAGGAGGTGAGCTGAAGGAGGACAGGGAATGGGAACTGCAGAGTGTGCCAGGGTGATGCAGAGCCCCGGGAAAGGCCCTTTGCAGGTTTCACACACAGCCAGGGGCTCACGGCTGGGCACTGGTGGAAGGAAAAAAGAAGAAGCAGTGCCAGAAGTCCTGGCTGGAACTGAGGTGAGTCCCATGGAAAGGCTGAGCCAAGTGGCTGGGCAGAGGAGTGCCTGGAGCAGCAGAGCCAAGGGGCCAGGGCAAGGCAGCTCCTCCTGGCACGGGTCTGACACCAGGCTGGAGCTGCTGCGCTGCCCACACGGAATTCTGCCCGCAGGGATGGAACGAGTTAGCGAATGTTAGCTGGTAAATAAGTTATCCTTAGAGAACCGTGCAGGGCTCAGCACAGGCAGGGAGGGAGGCACTGTCTCCCCCTCTCCAGATGGCTGCAGTGCTCTCCTGGCTGTCCTCAGGAGAGCTCACACACACTGAGATCTCTGCCAGGAGCGTGTGCTGCCAGGACCCAGCCCATGAAAACATCTATTATCTGTAAGGCACCATTTGCTGAGAAACAACATCAAAGGCCTTTGTGTTAATAACCTAAACTGGCTCTTTATGAGAAGGACAGTGGCATTTGAGCCTTGTGCAGACAGACTGGCTGTGCTGCCTCCCTCCTGCCCCTGTGCTCCCAGGTTGGTAACACCTTTCTTTCCCAGGATATGTATGGAGGAGCAGGGGACATTAAGGAATTAGGCTGGAAGCCAAAAGCACTGCCCACTCTGTGTGCAAATCCTGCAGTAGCCTCCTGGAGGAAATGAAAGTTTCTTTCATTAGGAAAGACACTGAGGTTACACCAGAGGTACATTTGGCCCCAGGATCAAAGGCCAGGCATGTATTTTAACACTCCATTGTGTTTTACAGGTACAGCTACAAGTCACAGAGACAGAGAAAGGTGTGCCATGTCCCCTCTGAGATTCATGGCAGGTTAACCCCTCCTGCCACCTGAAAGGGGAAGGAAAAACAAACCCAAGTGCTCCTGACACAAGAGTTGTGAGGAAGCTCGACTCCAAAAGCCCTGTTCAAAGCATAACTTTGCAAAGCAGGCACAGCTTAAATTCCTCAGTCCTTCAGCCAAAGGAATCCAAAGGGGGATAAAGTGACAGAGAAGGCTCCCAATGGGAAGGGCAGTGCCCAACTGCTGGCTTGAGGAACCATTAAGAAATACAAGAGTATCCTTGCCCCACTACATTTCATCATCCCTGTATATTCAAAGGAAGCTGTATTTCTATGAATGCTTGCCTTGGAAAAATACTTTTTTTTCCTCTGGATTGTCTGCAAAAACAGCAGAAGGCAGCCAATCTGGCTCCATTTCCAGTCACTTGAAGGGATGGCAAGTTCTCTTCAAGGCTAGCAAAAAGGTATTTCCAGGAGATGTTTGCGACAGCCCAGCTGATGATCCATGGCTGGCACACTGCCCTGTGAGGCTTACAGCCCAGGGAGGCTTCAGCTTGGGGGCCTTACTTGGAATATGTTTTGGAAAGAGCAGGTCTCAAGCTGGATATGCTTGTTCAGGAGCAGAAAGCTATCTGGAGCATTTCTAGAACTCTTACTGGAAAAAGATTTGTGTCCAACAGCACTGCTTATTCTCTTAAAATCAATAAGACATAGCACAACAAGAAGAGCAAATCTGATGCTCATGAGGAAAGGGCAGTGAAGGGGCATTTCTTCTGCACTGGGTCAGGGCAGCAGCCCATCTCCTGTGGGGAGATCTCCCTGCTCTCCTGAAGAACCTGGGGCTCACAGACTGCCCAGGGTCAGGGTGGGCACAGAACCAGCAAGGATGGTTGGACAGAGCCTCTGAACACTCCCCTGACATCCAGCAGTCCATAGCCAAGGTCCTTCTGACCACAATACAAGTTTTTTTTTTGTTGTCATGGCTAGATTTTTGGTCTCTTGATTTGTCTTTTGGAACCCATGCAATTTTAGCACCCAGATGTTATTTTGGAAAGGTGTTTCACAGTTTCTCTGTACTTTACTGTTTGCATGAGATGAGACTGGTGCACAAATGATAACATGCCCTGATCTTATCACCACATCAAAGCCAAAGTCCATTTTGCCTTTCCTAGAAGATCCACTAAGGTTAGATTCAAACATCTAGCATCACTTGCATTTAAAATTCCAACACCATATGGCAGGATTTAATTTTAAAAATTGTTATTGGGTTTTTATAAATCAAATTTATGGGGAGAGAGCAGAAGGTGAAAGAGGTGTTAAGTTATGCAGCAATGGGGGCATGTACAAGAGATTTGTGACAGCATTTGCCTTTGCACTTTTCATGTGCCCAGAGAATAGGGCAGTAAGGGCTGGCCTGCATATATGTACACCCTGCATGCAGCTAAAAAAAGAGATAGAAAACATTTTTCAAGCATTAATTCCTCATTTTTATTTTTGTACAGAGGGAGAAGAGCTGATCTTCTACACAGCTGTCATGTCCAAGTGCATGTAAGAGCACAGTGAGCACATTGGCTGGAATTGCTTCAGAAGCTCTAAGCATTGTTCTATGGCTTCTTCTCTTTCCAAGCATCTTTGTTTCACTGATTTCTGGCCAGAGACACAACCTGGAGTGCCCGAGGGCTGTGGCAAAGCCAGCTGTCATGACATTTCCAACCTAACCAAAAAGTGCAGGAAGTATCCCAAGAAAGCTTGTTTTTATAGGCTCCCAGAAGGCTTGCATATGTCAGATATGCTTATCCAGACCATACCCAGCCTTCCTGAAACTCACCCCTCACTAACATTAATGCTTTTTTCCATGTCAGCTTGAGTAGTGCGAGATTTTTTGGCAATCAGGGAGTAGTAAAGATTTGTTTACTGCTGTTTTGGAAAGGATGTTGGTTTGTTTATTGCAATTCATGCCAAGGGAATATTTCATAACAAGTAATATATTTCAGCCTATTCATTCTTTTCATGATTTTCACTTACTGTAGGGTTTTTATTTTGAAAGCTTGTGTTGTTCACCAGTGGCCAAATACATAAAGCAAAAGGAGGTAAGGGAATAAAAAGGTGATTTTGTAAGATGCTATCCCTTTCTTGATAGTTTCAAAGGTAAAATCTCAGACTGGTGCACAGCAGTTCAAAAACAAAGGAGGGCTGTCACATTTTCAAGTATCAAAGTTTTACAGAAATGGTGACTTAATCTAAAACTTTTTATTGATTCTATCACTTATCCATGTTTCTTGGCTCATCTAAAGTGAATATTTTAAATCATGTTTCCAGTGCAAATATGCATGGCAGGAAAGCTGAAATGAGTTTTCCAGTACCACTTAGCTCTCATCAGGCTTAAATCTTGCTTCTGCAAGCTACAATTGTTCAAAATTGCACCAAGAAATACCTTTAAAGGGTTTTCAAAGCCTGACATTAATTTCCTTAAATATGTAAATATTAACCAAATATTTTTTGTAGGGTTGCCTGTTTTGAGGCAGTAGGAGGTTGAATAAGTATTAAGCCCCCAGGTAAGATTCCTTGTCTAATGCAAAATAAAGCCACATGGGCCCACTGTTAATACAGAAGGCATAATTCTTCAAAAAAAAGAGAAGTTTGTTATGCATTCCTTTTTACATGAAGATTTCTAAAGTCAGCAAAGTTTATGTCCTTGGTAAAATACCCAGAATTGAAAGATCTGCTGAGAGCTGCAGAACTCATCTCAGAAATGCAGCTCTCTGTGTCCCATTGTCATTATCTGATTTAGAATGCAAGATATATCCTGCATTGGAAGATATAATCTACATTTCCCAGTGTGTTAATAACTTGACCCCCTCCAAAGGTCCTGCTGTGTGTACTGAAGCTGTCTATTAATTCCCTTGTGGACTGCTGGTTTTGGTATTTAATCTCCAGGAAGAATTTAAGAAGGTCAAAGTCCCCTTCTTTGAGGAATGCCATACAAGTAATAAAACAAAGTACATTTGCCCCTCAAAGAGCTAGAAGTCTGGGAGCTGTGTTGACAAGAGACCTTTGGACTATTTATACTGCTATTAGAAAGAGGGGGAAGGGCAGGGAGATAGTTACTGTAGTTTAATAAGCATGGGAAGATGGTTAATACACATGGAGTTTCAGCCCCACTCTGGCATTTGATTTATATTAAATATAGTGAAGGGGTCAAGATTTCTTTTCACACCACTGCAACCCTATGGACCCCCTCAGTCTGTGCATGGTGGCTAGAATTTGGATGGTGCTGGATTTCTTGGAGCAAAGAAGTTTAGGATGTCATAAAAACTCAGCAAAGTTCCCATAGAGGGATTTCTCACAGAGTTTCTGTGTCAGTAGGACATTAGCACAAAGCACCACTAAGCCCAAAGACCAAACAGAAAAATAATCCCTAAAAGGTGTAGTTGACAGCATTGAGACTTTGATTGGTTCAGTGCTTGTGAAGCTACTTGCCATGAAAGAATACTGGAGGTCAGGGAGAGAAGTAGTGAGCCTTGTGAAAGTCTGTAAATTCTCCTAAAATAAGTTCTAATGAAGTTTTCCCGACAACCTGGGTAGAAAACACCTTTTCAGCTTTCAGAGGGACACGTGAGTTAAGGCTGTGAATACAAGCTCTGCACAAAAGATCCAAACCCAGTGCATGGTCAGGAGCCAATGCTGTGCTCCCTGGGGTGCAGGGCAATGTCTCCCTGCAGCTCAGCATTGCAGCCTCCTCTCCCTGCAGCCTCCTCTCCCTGCAGCCTCCTCTCCCTGCAGCCTCCTCTCCCTGCATCATCCTCTCCCTGCAGCCTCCTGCCCCTGCATCATCCTCTCCCTGCAGCCTCCTGCACCAGCAGCCTCCTCTCCCTGCAGCCTCCTCTCCCTGCATCATCCTCTCCCTGCAGCCTCCTCTCCCTGCAGCCTCCTCTCCCTGCAGCCTCCTGCCCCTGCAGCCTCCTGCCCCTGCAGCCTCCTGCCCCTGCAGCCTCCTGCCCCTGCAGCCTCCTCTCCCTGCAGCCTCCTGCCCCTGCAGCCTCCTGCCCCTGCAGCCTCCTCTCCCTGCAGCCTCCTCTCCCTGCAGCCTCCTGCCCCTGCAGCCTCCTCTCCCTGCAGCCTTCTCTCCCTGCATCATCCTCTCCCTGCAGCCTCCTCTCCCTGCAGCCTCCTGCCCCAGCAGCCTCCTCTCCCTGCAGCCTCCTCTCCCTGCAGCCTCCTGCACCAGCAGCCTCCTCTCCCTGCAGCCTCCTCTCCCTGCAGCCTCCTGCACCAGCAGCCTCCTCTCCCTGCAGCCTCCTCTCTCTGCAGCCTCCTGCCCCTGCAGCCTCCTGCACCAGCAGCCTCCTCTCCCTGCAGCCTCCTCTCCCTGCAGCCTCCTCTCCCTGCATCATCCTCTCCCTGCAGCCTCCTCTCCCTGCAGCCTCCTCTCCCTGCAGCCTCCTCTCCCTGCATCATCCTCTTCCTGCAGCCTCCTCTTCCTGCAGCCTCCTCTCCCTGCAGCATCCTCTCCCTGCATCATCCTCTTCCTGCAGCCTCCTCTTCCTGCAGCCTCCTCTCCCTGCAGCCTCCTGCCCCTCCCGAGCCCTCAGGCTCTCCAGGGCTGTCTCTGCACGGCACCTTCTCAGCCCAGGTGAGAGCAGATAATGGCTCTGACTTCCCTTTTTACTGCTGCTCTTATTTTATCTGCACCGAGATACCATCAGTGACAAGGCAAGTGTGGGGAGATTTCTTTGACATCCTCTCATGACATCTGATTACAAACGGCCTGGGCTTATCCAACGCCTCCCGTGGCTGATAACTTCAAAGGGACTGCCTCTCCCTTCTCTTGCTTCAGCTGCCCAAATAGCTCCTCTTCCAGGGCTCTGATTTTGGCCAGGCTTTTCATAAAATGCATCGGTGTCACTGTGTTCACAAGGATAGATCCGAGGAGGAATCTGGGCTTTTGGCCTGACAAGCCTTAACTTGGATGGGAAAATCTGCTTAAAATTGAGGTTTTACGAACTTTTCAAATGATTTTTGTGCGTTCATGGGGTTCAAAAATTTGATCGAGGTCATGAACCTTTCCTCTCCTCCTCCTGTCATTTGAAACTAGGTTTTTTCCAAGAGTGAATAGTTCCATTAAAAGAGTATTTTCTGAACTAAATGGGAGTTCTGTGCTACTGCATGTCCAGACAGGAGATGTGATGAATCAGGAGATAGAAGAAAACTTTGGAATGAAAAGCCCATCACCATGATTAGAAGATGTGGATAAAATCCTGGCTCAGTGAAGTTAGCAGTAAAATATTATGATATTATTGCCCTTTTTAAGACCAGGTTTTCATCAGCTACTTTTTTCTTTCATTAGTGTTTTTTTTCTCTCCTTCTTCTCTTGGGATCTGTGTTTGTTTTCCTTTAGCCCACTTAAAGGATTTTTTCCCCTCCTTATTTTTAAATAGCTTTCATATTTCTTTTATTCACAACTCTTTCTTAGACTGCTTCCCTTTGATAGAGCTTATTCTCAGCCTGCTTAAAGTTCAACTAAGATGTTTCAGGAGCCTAAGACAAAATAAATTTGCCTCTGGAAACTTCATTCTTTCCACAATTTTCTGTGGGTTTCACCACCATGCCAGCAAAAACTAGATGTCTTACATGTATTTTGAAAGGAGCTTGGTTTGCAGGGTAAGTTTCCCATTTCCAGAACAATCCAGGGTAGCTCCAAAGCACAGTGCACACAGATGGCAGGAGGCAGTGTCAGGGATATTTTTTCCCTTTGGGCTGGCTTTGCATGGCAGTGAGAAGCAATGGCCACTGAAACCACTCAGAGCTAGTGTGATCCTGAAGGTTGGCACCACTGGAACTGTCCCCAACACCTAAAATTCTGTCAGTGTCAGAGTTGTGACCCTCACATAAACCAAGCGTGGGATTTCTGCCTCCTCCCCATGATTCAGGAGCTGAATCTCTTATTTTCTGCCTGTTTATCTCTCAGTAGAACTGAGGCCCTGGTGACAGTGCATAGTTGCACTACCAAGGCACACGAAGGCACAACCCATGCCCTTGCTAGATAACAATCTAGTTTAGCTGTTAATGTCTTAATTTATCAGCTGGAAATTAACTTTGCTGTGCTACCAGTTACATTTCCTACTGCCCACAGAGTGCATTCATTGTTTGAGACCTCAGTTACACCCTCTGAGATGAAAATCAACCTACAAAAGAGTTCACTGTAAAAGAAAAAAAAATGCAAAAGGAGTAATTTTGCACATCAACTTTGCTTCCAAAAATTATTTTATATGAATGGCTGCTGTCCATAATTCCTTGTGAGTATTCAAACTCTGAAAGACAATTTAGCTGATAGCCTGAGAAATTCCTGGGGGATAGTCAAAGAGCCTGAAATCCTCTGTGCATCACACATTAAGGAGACAATCCCAGCACTTCTCCAAATCAACAGGACACCTCTACTGTGTTCATGTCCCCCTGAAGGTGGGGGAGCCTCCAGGTCCTGCATGCTGGTTTCTGCAGCAGAGAGGGATGTTCTGGGCAGCACAGCCCACCAGCCACGCCTGCCAGGTGATGGATGTGGTGTGCTCCAAGCTGCTCTCTGCCTGGGCCCGTTTCAAGCACCCAGGTTATCAGGGCACTGCCATTATAAATGTAAACTGCAAATGGAACATCAAACAACAGCCCTGTCCTGCACAGCGTCACTGCCACGGATGGACAAGGAGGAGCTGCCTGATCATTCCCAGCTCTCAAACTGCTGGGGAGGGGCTGGCAGTGACCAGGATAAAGAGCAGCATTCACAGCAGCCTCCAACGCCTTCTGCAGGGGGCTAAGGTCACGCTTTACTCCTACACCCAGCTTTGTTACATTAAGCATAATTCTCTTTCCTTTATGAAAACAGGTTAAGAAGAAGAACTGGAGATATTTGGATTAATGTACAAGAACAGGAGGATTAAGAGGCCCTGTCAATTAAGGTGATCCCTTTAAGGCTCTGCCCTTTCACCCCTGGAGCTTGGCTTTAATTCCTGCTCAGACTGATGTGACTAAACCCCTTCTAATCTGACAGCTGATAGAGGTCAGAAGTTAAATGTGTTCAGGCAGCAAAAGACACTATTCTCATGGTCTCTGTCCTCAGGAGTCACTCTGACACAGCAGCCCCAGGCACTCCTCACAGCAGTGAGAGGGATCTGTGGCTTTTTTGGCACTTTGTGGTGCTGACTCTCCAAACTGGGATTCTTGCAAATATCGTTCATGCTTTTGCCCCCCTGCCCTTCACAATGCTCTGGCCCCTGAGGATGCTGCAGGGCAAGTACCATCCTCACCACAGG
Source organism: Erithacus rubecula (assembly GCF_903797595.1). Taxonomy (NCBI): domain Eukaryota; kingdom Metazoa; phylum Chordata; class Aves; order Passeriformes; family Muscicapidae; genus Erithacus; species Erithacus rubecula. The sequence continues at coordinate 14,731,179 of NC_136689.1, read as the reverse complement.
GCTTACCCTGGCCCCCAGGGTGATGTTTTGGTATTTTCCACATATGGCTGTGTGTTGTGGCAGGCACCATTTGCAAACAGTGAACCTGGTCCAGCTGCAGTGGGCCAGAGGTGCAACTGCCATACTCCTGTTACAGAGAAGAGGAGTAGATTGCTTCAGAGATTGTCCACCCACCTCATTTAGACACCTCTGTGGGAAGGGGTTGTGTGTGTGTCTGTCTCACATGCTGGTGGTGAATGGAGCTGCTGTGTCAGAGTGACTCCTGAGGACACTGAGACCTGAGCATGATGTAAATGATGTGCAATAAGTAGTACAGAACATGCTGGTTTTGGCTGGAATTGAGTTAGTTTTCTTCACAGTACCTGGTATGGGTCGATGTTCTGGATTTTTGACTAAAATTGCGATGGTAACCAGGCATGGTTTAGCTCCTGCTGAAGAAGTGCTTACACAGCATCAAGGCCTTCTGTGCTTCTCACCCCACCCCACCAGCCTGAAGGCAGCTGGGAGGGGACACGGCTGGGACAGCTGTCCCCAGGTGACTAAAGGGACAGCCCAAACCATATAGGACCATGCCCAGCAGTAAATCTGGGGGGAAAGAGGGAAGGGACGTTTTGAGGGACGGCATTTGTCTTCACTGTCACACAAGTGAACCCTGATTTCCTGGAGATGGCTGCACACCTGCCTGCCCATGGGGAAGTGGTGAATGTATCCCTTGTTTTATTTTTATTGTGTGCACAGCTTTTTCTTTACCATTAAACCGCCTCTATCTCAACCCTAAAGTTTTCTCTCTTTCACTCTTCCAGTTCTCCCCCTGTCCCAACAGCTGCATGGGACTGAGGTGCCAAATGGGGTTAAGCCATGACAGCACGAAATGCCACTTGGAGCTCATGAGGCAGACACAGCTTTTACTGCTCCTAAAGCACGTTTGCTCTTGTGTTCATACACAATGCAGGGCTAGTGACCGCCATGGCTGAGGTGTCACATGGCCCCGCCCACCAGTCGCATGGCCCCACCCACCAGTCACATGGCCCCGCCCCAGCCACACTATGGCCACAGTGTCACGTGGCCCTGCCCAGTCACGTGACTGCCATAGGTGTCACATGGCCCTGCCCACATGACCGCTATGGGTGTCACATGGCCCTGCCCAGTCACGTGACTGCCATAGGTGTCACATGGCCCTGTCCCCAGCCACGTGACCACCGCCATGTCACATGGCCCCACCCCCTCAGGCCTTCTTGTTACAGGGGCTTGCACAAGCTGAGCCCAACCAGAGCGTGTTGTTATCTAGAAGTGAATGTCATGTCATGTCCTGAGGAGGATGCTGAAGATGGTTTATGAGCTGTGAGATCTCCCAGCCGCACATTAAATCACCACCAGAATCCGTGCTCAGCAGTACTGCTGTTAGCGATAGCCCGGGCTGAGGGCTGAGCTGACTAACTTGAATAAATGTCTTATTTCTCAGCTCTATGAACAAAGGAATTGTGACTCTGAGGCTGTGTTTTACCCTGCAAACAATCCCTTTGGGCTAGGGACCTTTCTGAGATCTGTTTTCTGTCTAACATCTTATACTTGTTCTGGTTCAGAAGACGATTTTTGCAAGACTGAGCAAGCAGCTCTTTCAGGCCAAGCATCACTGATAAAATTCACAATGCTTATGCTAAAAAAACAGAAGAGCCTTGTTCTGTCTCAGGTAGTTAAAGGTATTTCTGTGTCAGAGCTATGCAGTGGTTTCTTTCTGCTTCTTCTGTGTCTGGGCATAGCAGCAGCAGGGATGGGGAGAGTGGGGAGCTGTAGGAGCAAAAGCAGGGAGGAGCAGAAGCCCACAGCCCATATCCCTTAGAAGTCCTCTTCTACTGGTCTGTTCCTACTTTTCTGCTTGTGTCTGCTTTTCTCTTTCTCCCTCCCTTTCCTGCTTCCTGGATTCTCACAGCCTTTGCAGCAAACAGTCAGACATTGGTCCCTCTCCTCCAGAGCCATGGAACTGCTGTGTGCCTTCAACAAGCCCAGCACGCAGGCTCCTCTCGCTGCAGCTGCAGGGGCCAAAGCCCTGCTTGCAGCCCTGTCTGGCAGGATAATTTCAGCAATGCATCAAGTTGTTTTTCCTGAGCATCATCTGCAGGAGCTGGATGACCCTGCATGCTTGGCCTGGCTCAGGGGCAGTGCAGGGTTTGCCTTCCCCCACCTTGTACCACAAATGCAGTCCCAAAAAGAAGTCCTTGGGGTACAAAATCCAGCACATGTGGGAGGGTCTGACCACAAGAAGAAAGCTTGGATCCGTGCTTCAATATTTAAAGAACAGGGAACAGAGGAAGATGCCATTTTTGAGCCACCCAGATGTGGAGAGTGAATCACTGCAGCCAGGGAGGGTTTGCCTTGCTCTACCTCCATGCTCAGCAGCTCCTCTCAGCACATGGTCTAGATTAAGCCCCATTCTCTTTTAGCCATTAAATCATCATGAGCTCTCCAGTCCCCCAGTGGGCTCATCTTGGAAAATCTTGCAATAGCTCCAATTTCTGCCAAATCATTCAGATCTTAGCTTTCAACTTGTCTTTCACCCCAGGGCTTTGGCTCCCCCATTGGTGGAAGGATCAAGGTCTTGCAGAAAGCCTCGGGAGAGATGTGCGTGGGCTCGCTGCTGCTGATCTGAGGCAGAGGCAGAGCTTGTGTGGGGGTGTGCTTATGTAAAACTCAGGGCTCCAGTTCACCTCGGGGCCACCCACAGACTCCAAAATTAATTATTTGCTCATACATTTTCCCCACAATAAGACTCATTTGTGGGGAGGGGAACACCAGCTCTGGGGATGGTGAACTTTGCTGTTTGGGCAGATGTTTAGATTGTACTTAAATCTGGTCCAAACTCACTTTTGAATGATTTCACAGAGGTGAGCTGATGATCTGGGCATGACCTGATCTCTTAGCTCATCTGTGCTGTGTGGAGAAAGTGATCTTCTGAGGGGTGTGATAGGGATTCATGACCCTGCCAACAGTTTTGTGTTCTTAGATTAAGGAAATCTTGATCAGTTTTTAGTCCTCCAACAGACCAAGAGCCAGGATTGCACAGTGTGGCTGTGACCAGCTCACTGAGGTACCTGTGATGAGATTAGTGTCTGCCAGACACCTTGGCAAGCCCCCCCTGGGAGCCAAGTAGCACTGGGCTTGGTTTGTGTGTGCTCACACCACAGGGTGACAATTTTGTCACAGTAGAGGAGCTCAGGGAGTTAAGACATGGAAGTGAAAGACTTAACAGGGCATGCACAGCCATTCCTGCCTTATCCAGGGGAAGCACTGGGATGTACACCATGCCTGGGACCTCCAGACCCAGGTAGCTGTGCTAGGAGTACTCCTTGTTTTGCCTTTTCTCATGGTGAACCATCAGTCTTACATATTCCCTGCAAGGCTTATTTTAGTGTCACAGAAATGTTCTTAAATTCATTAGCAGTTGTACCATATTTCTCAAACAGATCCTTTCAGATTAACTTCATTGTCCAGCAAGCTGTGGGTACAGCCCATGTTAAACAAATATCTGCTGATCCAGACAGAAGCCTGTCAGAAATTAATAAAACCTTCCCTAGACTAAATGGTGAAATGCTGCAGTGTGCATGTCATCTAATGAATACACCTGTTGAATGAAGGGTTAAGCAAAGAGAAGAAGGAAAATGTTGCCTGAGATCTCCCCAGGGCTGGCTGCCAGCTGCTGTTTGAGCAGCACATGTGAGAGCTGTATTTGTGGGGAAGGGGAAGGGGAAGGGGAAGGGGAAGGGGAAGGGGAAGGGGAAGGGGAAGGGGAAGGGGAAGGGGAAGGGGAAGGGGAAGGGGAAGGGGAAGGGGAAGGGTGGGAGAGAGGCTCCTGCCACTCAAGCACAACCTGCTCTAGCCAAGGTCTTGTTCCAAGAGCCCAGTCCCTTAAACTCACCCAAACAGTCTGAGCACAGGCAGCCCCTGTGACTTTGCAGCCTCAATTCCCTGGAGGCTGGCCAGGGATTAGGTCAGTAAATAAAAACTTTGCATTTTTTTAAATCTTGGCAAAGAAGATGAAAACAAAGGCCCAGCATTTTGCATGCAAGGATGAGCTGACCTTTTTGAAACTCTGCTGTCACCACATCCTCGCTGTGTCTGCAGAGAGGAAGTCAGCTCTGCCACCCCAGTTTCATGGGGTTGAATGCCTCCACAGCAAACAGCATTCTCACAAATTACAGAGCAGCAGTGCAGCCTGATGCCACCAAAGATAAGAATGCACAGACCATGTTGTGAAAAGAGGGGAAAAACACTCTCGAATAGTCTGAATCCCTGCTGTTGTTTAGGACACATTGGGAAAAGTTCAGTATTGAGGTGCCTCCCTAGAGAAACTTGCCATCACATATATGTCTCATCTGGTCCTTTATCCTCATGCTAGATCTCTTCTTCCCAGCCCTTCTGCCATTGCAATGTCCTTAAATCTGAGTCCCTCACACAGCACATTCTGAGGAGAAAGTGTCCAGACCTGGCTGTTTATACAGTACTGCATAAAAAAGATTAAACTCTGTTCTTTACACATGCACATTTTCCTGTAAAGTAATATTCCTAAAGTTCTTTGAGATCCATGGATGAAAAGATCTCTTAATAATAATCATTTATTACTGCAAAGGTATTGCTAAAGGTCTGTCAGCTTTTCCTTTGTGATTACATACACAGGAGCTTCCTGCAAGGTTACAGAATATCTCCCCAGGCTGATACTTGGCAAACCATATGCCAGTCCTGAGACACTTAATTTTTATTAGTTTTCTGAAAGCTTGTGTTAACGAGTTTTAGCCTGAAAACTGACGAAACAGAACCAAATCCATAATACCTGGACTGTAAATCTGCACCCTGATGATTTACAATGAAATTACTGTCTGGATTAGGCTAACTATTGTTGTAGCTACACTTCACATCACCACTGAATGGGACAGAAAAAAAGAAATAAAAGGTTAGAAGTAATATTTCCTTTTTCTATGAGAGCATGGAAAATTCATGATAATTTAGCACACCTTCTCAAGTACAACTCTTCCCCTGGAGCAAGTATGAATCATGTGGACAGGAGCACAAATAAATCTTCCTGCAGACAAACTTGTGTCTGCACGGTTTTCATTTAATTTGCCTTTGCCAGACAGCCAGAGTGTGAAAATACAGTAGCTGTTCTGTGAGGTGGGGAATGATTGCTTTTTAACTACAAGAAATTAATTTGTAAAAAAGGTTTTTTAAGAAAGAAGTAGGGCTTGCTCTTTCTGGCAGCACAACATGCTCTGCACAGGCAGTGTGATGGAGATGCTTCCTGTGTGCTGCTTTCCATGCTCCCTGTGTGCCATCAGTGCACTCAGTCCATTACTCACAGTTCTCTTCCTGAGCAACTTGCCTGGGGTGGGCAGTTTCTGCAAGGATGGGGATGAGGACTCTCCAATGCCTGTGACCCTCAGTGACCACAGCAGTTCATTGCTGCACTTTGCCTGTCCTGTAGGGAAGCACATCAGACTGGTCCAGCCACCAGTCACCTTCCATCAACTCTGGGCTGACTTTGGAGCAGCACTAGGTAGGAGATGGAAGATACTATCCAGGCCCTGAGGCAGCTAGGAACAATTAAGTAGCATTAAACAGGGATAAAACAGGAATGGGAGAATTGTTTCTGTTGCTTTTACCAGCACTGGAGTGGAATCTGATTGTAATTGCATCCAATTTACTGTCCTGACCAAAACAGAGATGAATGTCCAGATAAAATAAAACAACTTTTAATAAACAGATTCTGATTAAAAGTAGCAGGGTGGGGATGGAACAGCATTGTGTGCAGCACTGTGTGTAACTTGCTGATGAGTGCCTGTGCTTGCTCTGCAGTGTCTGACCTTAGCTCCACGGCAGTGCCCTCATCCTCAGCCAGGCAGCTGCAGAGCAGCTGGGAATGGGTCCTTGTGCCACCTCAGCAGCTCACACAGACTAGTAAGGACCATGATCACCCCTCCCTAAACTGCTCCTTAAATTTGTTATCCACACTTGGTGTGTCCCTGCCCATGGCAGGAAGGTTGGAATTAGATGATCTTTAAGGTCTCTTCCAACCCAAACCACTCTGTGATTCTGTGATTCTATGATTTGCAAAACCATCCTGATACTGAATTAATTTCTGAGAACATTCACCTGGTCCCTTTCAAAATTACATTTTCTCTGTAGTATATTTAAACAACTGGACCTTGGTGGTAGAAGAAATTCAGGAGATTTTCATGAGAGAGTTTTCAAAAAGCAACATAAAAATGGCATCTCCTTGTTAACCAGGAGAAGCAGAGGGACCATCAGTCAGACTATGAGGTCCAGGTAAAGAAATAATCCTCAGACGTGTTTTCTTCTATATGAAGAAAATCCAGGATAAGGACAATAAAGTATGCAATACAATAACAAATGTGCAGCATTACTGAAGCCTCAGTGCAGAATTTGAATAAAACAAACCATTCTGCATTCATGTTCAAAAATAAGTAAATTATTGTAACACACCTGAAAGCAAAAAACAGTTTAAACTTACTGTTGAGTTCAAAGTGCTGCAAAATTCCTGACACCACTCTGGAAAGCCAGAGGTCAAAATTACACTGAAACAAAAAGTGGTTGTCACTTCAACATCCATCATTCAAAATGGTATCAATACAGAGATGAAGAGAAATCTAATTTCATAGTAATGTATTATAGAACACAATATTTCTCCATAATGCATTTTCACAATATTCTTACAAGATAAGATGCTGTTGGGTTGTAATATTGGAGGAGTGAAAGCAATGACGTAATTATTTCTGTTTAAAATCAATAATAATTTAAGTTGTTGGTATACTTGGAATAATCCAACAGAAAATGGAGTAAACATGTCAACAGCAAAGCTAATGACTGCAGGAGTCAGCAAAAGCAGAAAAGCCAAACGAGAGGGAAAACTGAAAATTCAGTATTTGGGAAAAGTGACCAAGAAGGTGACATGGTCCACATCAGGGCTCTGGGCTGACAATGTCTGCTGAAACCAGGAGTCTATAATTGCTCTGCCAAAAACCAGCAGCTTCAGCAGTGATGGTGCCAGTAGAAAAACCTCTGGCACAATGGGTACTGCACTGCATTTCTGTAAAGGATGGAAATTACCCAAACAGAGACTGGCTCTAGCTATAAAATTAAAACTAAATTTAAAGAAATACACTCATTCTACTAGACTCTGAGCAGCTGGGATGCTACAGTGACCCTTGGAGCACTTTGACTTCTACCAGAACATGGACCAAAATCCCAGTATTTCAAAAGCAAGGGTACTTTTGAAGGCATTGAACTTTCACCAAAGCTGCTAAAATGGCAATAATAGTTCAACATGACCATGTACAGAGCTTGATTAAAACATCACCTTGAAACATCAAACATCTTTTCTCCTTTTTCCTGAATCCTCCCTAGGAATGAAGAAAAATAAGGAAAAAACAGATGAGAAAAACAGGGTAACACACATTCTGTTTTGCATGTATATCCAGACTACATTCTTCAGCACAAAGGCAAGATTTCTTCTAATCAAACCAATTGTGTAATTGGAAATGCCTCAGTCATAAATTGAAAATAATCGTGTTTTATACATATATGAAATCAAAGCTGGTTGCATATTGTTATGAAATATCTGAAGATAATCTGAAATTCTAAAGACTCGTGAAATCTCACAAGAAAAGAAGAGTGATCTGGACTCAGAACACTCCAGAAAAGATTAAACTAAGTCACTAAGTCTTGGTTAATTTAGCAGATGAGCCACGTTTCAGTTAGAAACAAAACATTAAACAACTGAGAATGTCATAATGTTATGCTTCAGCTGTATTAACTGGCAGAAATTGAATTTCCATTTCCAGTAAGCTGTGTGAGTGCTGAAAGAATATTTTCAGAACTCAGATTTATTCCTTCACCACAGAGGTTCAATATTACAGAGCAATTGTCAGAAACTGCTACTTCAGTTTTCTCAAATAAATTTCAGGAGAAGCATGTTTGTTTGACATTAGAGCATTGGCATATATTCTACAAAATTACCATGCAAGAATTAGTGATCAAAAAAGAGATTGAAATATCAATTTTTTATTTATACTTCTATTAGGATTAAAACCAACCTAAAAGTAAAAAATAATCCTAAATTTTTATTTTATTTTTAATATCAAAGCAAGAAAAGAAAGCCAAAGGAAAGGCCGGATGAAATAAAACCTTGATGATTTCTGGGTATATGTTCTCCCCAGATTTCCCAAATCCTGCAGTTCTGCACAGGGACACCACAGACCTTTGCTGCAGCTGTGGTTAATTCCCCACACTGGGAGGTTCATGCAGACCAGCAGGGCTGAAGTTCAAAACCCATCTTTGCATGGATGAACCACTCACCAGCCAGGCAAGGCAGCTAGAAAGGCCCTCACTGGAAAAAAAAGTTCCACAGCTCATCTCAGTAATTATTTTAGTATTCAACACAATTACACTGCACTAGAAAGCATCCAGAGAAGGAATGATAAACTAATGAGGATATTCTTTAGCTGGGAGCCACTTCACAGTAATTAATTCCTGATCTGTGTTTGACCAGTGTTACTTTGTGCATAGATTGAAACTTTAAAGAGAATTTTCATCAAAGCACACAGACCCCACTAAGCTCATTTCCTATCCAAGTGCAGTGCTCAGTTTAAAAGTTAATTCCTCCCCTGCAGAGGTTATGGGCTGCAGCAATATTCCCTCCTTTAACGAGGGGGAATACTGCTGTGCTGGGAATATTTCCACGGCCAAATTAAATGCTGGAAGTATTCACTCCCAGCCCAGAGCCCAGTTCTGAGACCTTTCCTTGCCTCTCCTTAGGGGCTGACCTCACCACAGCAGAGTGGAGCCCATGGCTGAGAACAAAGCATGGGGCCCAGAGCCGTCTCTGAGATGCTTAAACAAATTTCCCTTCTTGAGCAGGCTGCTCAGGTATGCTGAAAGTGTAGGTGGACCTCACTCCTTGTTGGCTACCAAAGTAGACTGAAAATTATATATATTAAAGAGAGTCTTTTACCTCAGCAAGTCTATTCTTTTTTTTTTTTCCATTTTTTTTAACCTTGTGTCTTTCCAAGCCCTCCTGAAGGTATTTTCAGAGTAACATAAAAAAGGAAAAATTAAAGGTAGAAGACAGAAAACCTCAGACATTTTTCTTTGGATTGGACAAGTTTCCCTTCATGCTCATGATAAAATACTAAAAACTGATGGTAAAAGAAAATAAGGTTTTCTTAGCTGGGAGAAAGAATGACAGTATATTTAGGAGAAGCAAGGGGTTCTATAAACAGATTAAATGATGTGCACTTTGTTTGAGAGCTTTCAACATAGTACACAAATTAAATATTTCCAGAAATTCTATTGGGCCTACGTAACAGAGAAGTATTGTGGGCTCTTAAAATGACCTTTCAAATTTACAAAAAACACAAAGGTCTGTATACATAATGGAAAATGTGTCTTGATAAACATAAGGTACTTTGTTGACTGTGGTTGAAAACTTACTGTTGAAGGAATTTCACAGGAATACAAAATGAGGCTTTGGTTTTTTGGTTTTTTTGTGGGTTTTTTTAACTTCTCTAGCAAGGTCGTGGGTGTCCAGACATCTCATGGAAAATGGAAACTTGTACTCATCACACGGGCAGGCAGATGCAGTGCAGCTCTCTGGCACATTGGCCAGCCCTGCCACAGATCTCACGGGTGCATCTGCAGGGCAAAGAGCATTCTTATTCTCCTTCAATCACCATTCTCAGGGTTACAGGGTTGTGGGACCCCTCATGGGCACTCTGCAGAAAAAATGCAGCCCACTCCAGCTTCAGCTCTTGCAGCCCTTGGGCAGCCCAGTCCATCAGCCTACCTCGCTCCAACCCAGGCATTCATCCCAGACAGGCTAAAGAACTGCTTGGATTTTTCTGTGTCACAGCTTCTCCTGGTAGAGGCCAAGACTTCTGTATGCACAAAATCCCCACTTCAGGGGACAGGTCTGGCCCTTCACCACTTGACAGCAGGATAACTCAGGGGTCTCAGAGATAAAGCAGGACACCTTGCATGACACCCCCAGTGCTGATCCATACCTATTCTTTGAGATCATTTCCATTTAGTCCTTGGCCTGTAAAGTAAAGATTTGTCTTTCTTTACACAGTTTAGGGATGCCTCCTGATGGTTTCTCTACTCAGCCTTATGTTTTACAAAATGCATTACATATGAACTCATATTTCTTTCCTTGCCTACAGAAGCCTTTCCCCTCCTCGTCTATGGCCACAGTGTGCTGATACCACGTTGATAAAAGAAGTGCAAGCACAGCTCCATCACCTTGTTCTATTGTAGCCTCACAATCCTGGCTCTGACTCACTGTCACACTCAGGTGATGTCTTCTCCCAAAGCACAGGACAATCCCTCTTGGTCCCCACTGCCTTGTAGTGCAGGGCTTTGCATAAGGAAACACAATGAGTGCTTTGCCTTGCTGTCTCCACATCACTGTCTTTGAGTGATCACTTTCATAAAACATACTGATGTCTACCCATGAAAAACATTGCAGTTAAGGGAGAAAGAATCACTGTCAACCTTCCTGCAGTTCTGGGAGGAGCAAGGAGCTATCTCGAAGTGGGTTTATGTTCCAAGGTGGGGTTGGTTTCCCTCTGTGGCAGCAAAACTGCAGATTCAACAAGGTCAACCATACAACTTATGGTTTTTTTATTAAATTACAGACCATGAAGTACTCAAAATAAAAACTGATTAGATCAAAAACTACTTGCTTTGTATATCACCATGGCAATTCTTTCTCCATCTACTTATTTACTGCGATGATGGCCTCTGCAATAAGCCTTGAAATAGATACAAAGATACAACCGAGTCAAAATAAATTACACAAAATGAGTGTCTTAACTGGCAGCAAGTCCATCATCCTCTGCCTCAGAATACCATCTAGGCTCCAAGAAGATAAAAGGTAAGGCCTTAAGAAGCAGCAAAAAAGCAGAGTTCAAATGCATTCATAAACGCACTCTGCAAAATCCCCAGCCACTTGCTGTGTGGATACATAAGGATATTATTGCTTTAAAGTTCTCCAAATACCCAGAGTCCACCTTAAACTATCCGTATTGGGAGCCAAAAAGTCCCCAGAATCTGATCCCAGGTGTGTTGAGAAGCAATGTTACTGCAGACATGAGCAGCTGTTACAGGTCCACCTTTCTTTGCAGAATTGTCCCTGGTGACAGCACACACTGAGCTCCAGGGCACATTGGGTGCCAAGGTTTCCTGACCCAGTTCTCTTCTCTCCCTGATTCTCAGCTCCTGGCCAGGAGCAGCAGCCAGCCAAACAAGGATCCCGACCTTCCCATCCAGAATATATATATGGCAGGTTCTATGCCCCGAAACATCTTTCACTCGCTGTGCTCCATCACATTCACAGACCTTTCCCCAGATCCCAGATTCCTGTGTGTTTGTATGGATGTACTCAGCTCCTGGCAGGGTTCCTCCTGGGACACATCCCCACATGGGCAGGCAAACCAGGATCTTCACAATCAAAGAAAAGCATTCACGATTTGTCTGCCTTTATTTTAGTGTTTATAAATAACCAGTTAGGAATTAGGGGAAGACCACTGTGTGGTTTAAGTAGCCAGTCTGCTACCACAAAAGATGAATAGTGAATCGCTGTAGTGAATGATTCCCAGAAAAGTCATAGTCTGAAAATGGTTTGCCTGTGTTATTCAGCAAATGCTTGCAAATAATGAACAAGAAGTAAGGACGCGACCGGAGGAAAGATAAAACTGATCAGGGTTTTTTTTCACATTTAAATATTCATCATGTACTATATATATATAAATATATTGGAGGGATTTGCACACCTCACACTCTTGTGATGCACAAGCCAGGGTGCTTACAGCAGTGTATCATCTGATGATGGTCATGAGCAAGGCTGATGGGAGTGCAGGAAATGACTGTCCATGGCTGCTGGAGTGCAATACCCCTTTGTCAAATACATTTTGCTTTCTTGTTTCATCTGTCCCATATGCTACAAGCAGGTTATGAGCATGACCAGTGATCATACTGGAAATTTGATGGTTATGCATCAGCAAGGCACAGGGGTGTGAAAATGGGCAAACCCCAACAAACTTATTCACAGTGCTCCTTGTGGTACTGATGATGATGATGATACTAGAATGGTATCAGGTGAGAGCTGAGACAGAGTCAGTTTATGAGCACTGCCACTGACATTTCCTGGCCAGAGTCTGGCAGAGATGTTATCTACAGGGAATTCTGCCTCTCATCTTACAGATATTCTCCTCCTGCTGCAGTGATTTATCAGCCCTCAAAGGTAATCTGGCAGGCATGGTCACCTGCATGACATATGACAACAAATTGTCATGAAAATTTCTTCAGAGGTACTGTGCATATTACAAGACCCCTGTTTGCAAAACCCTTTGTGACAGCCCTTGGTAAGAAGCCATCACAGGGTCAACCACAAATAATACTAAAGTATTTCTTTTCCTGTTAAGACATGCTTACTATGTCACCAAACTCTGACAGACTCTGGCATAACTGGTTGAAAACCAGCTTTTGTCTAACTGTGAAACATAAATAAGAATTTGGGCTGATTTTTTTTTTTCATTTTAAATATAGATTGGCTTCATAACAAAAACATATCCATATGCTTGCCTGACATTCCCACCACTTTTCATCAAAATAACTTATCAAGTTCGACCTAAATTAATTCAATTACTCTAAAACTGTAGTGAATTTACATGCTAACTAAGAATATTTTCTGCTCAGATCCATCCAAAACATGTAAACACTTGTAAGAACCAGTAGGGGAAACTGTGACTAGGATACAGAAATATTTGAACATCCAATGCAAATAAAGTGTAAATGTAATGCGCTCACTATTACAGAAATATCTTGGCATGTTTCCACCTGGAGCCAGCAAGATGATTAACTGGCCACATGCATTAATTATTTGATGTTTGCATCAGTACTGTGTAAATTGGGTGCTGTTCTGCTCACAAAAAAAACCCAAACCAACCCGCTCAGCTGCAGCTGGGAGACTGGATCTTCTGTGCCTGATGAAGCTTGAGATGGGAACAACAACAAGAACCTCTGGGATTTCCAAGCACAGGTTTGGGCAAGCCTGAAGTAGCCAGCAGCTCAGTGAGGGAAAGCCCTTGCTGTGCTGGCTCCAACAGCACCCAGGGAGCTTCTCCAGAGCAGGAGTTCCTTGTTCACAGACTCCACCATGTCTGTTCCACTGGAAATGCCCCTGACACCTTCTCACCAAATTCTGCTCTCAGGATGAGTGGCTAATGCATCTACTAAGGCAACTTAACTTCAAAACCTCCCCTACCTGGCCTTGTGACATTACCTAACCTTTGGTTAGAGCCCTGTGCCATGAGCAGTGTTGCTAAGTGAACAAGGACATTGTTTTGTTCTACATATTCCTTTCTATGTATGCCTTCAGACAGAATCTGAATTTTAATCCCTCCCCTGGATGATAAAAAAACATGTTTGTTTTTTGCCCATGCTTGGAGTAGTCTGAGCAGGATCAGGGCTGGGATTTTGCTGAAAGATGTTTGTTGGCCTGGTTCTTCCACATATACTTAACAAAAATGATGTCAAAGCTTAGTTGAAAGCTCGTTTGTCTTCAGCACAAACTCTAAACCCACTCGGTGGCTCTAGGTGCTCTTGCTGCTCACTGCATCTTTTTATATATTCCTGCCAGCTGAGGCTGAGCCTTATCTGTTCTCTGTTTATGATTTGTGCATTTTAAAACAAAGGGGGAATCAACCACCAAGAGAATCCTGACACGTTTTTGGAGTGTGACAGCCATGCTATAAATAATAGAAAATTAATAGGTTTGGGTTTTTTGGTTTTTGTTTTTAGTTGTTTTACTTTGGGTTTGGAGGATTGTGGGCAGGTTTGGAGGTGGGTGTGTGTTTGCTTTTCATACTTATTTAGAGGTGGCTTTCCCATGTTTTTCAGGCAACAAAATTAGATCAGCAGCGACTTAAAAAAAAAAAAAAGTCAAACTTTTTTTTTCATTCTTTTATTCTTACAAAATATTAACTTTGTTTCAGAGTCTGTCAAGTTCCCTTGAAGGGCTGGGATCTCCTGGTGGCCCTCAGCAGCCCTGTTCATCTTCATCACTTTGTGAAATGATGCTTGTAAGGAACAAATGGGAAAAAGGTGCAGAGATCAAACTCAGACTTTCAAAGCTGTTTGTTTGAACCTGGAAGGAGGGGACAGCACTCTGCTGGGCTGGTCCTGAAGCCTGGCTGCCCACGAGATGGTGCTAGAAAGCTGCAGATGTGCCCAGAGCATCCTCTGTGCAGGAGCCCTGGGGGAAGGCACCCAGCAGGCTGAGGACACCAAACATTGTAATTCTCTCTCTCAAATTTTAATAAAAACACCTCAGTTTCGTTTTCACCTGAAATGTTTGATCACTGTGAAAGTATGTACTTAGTACAAAACAATTCTCACTTGAGTTAGTAGTTAAAATATAGGACACTGCTTTCCCATAGGTACAAAAGGAGATGTGACCTCAATTTCTAAATGATACTTACTTAATTTTAGCTTTCTTTTTAAATTGGTTTTTGTTTTTTTTCTTGCACTGTTTTCAATTATTTGCAGAAACTAGTCATTCTTGCTAGTGGACATAGCAAGCTGCATTCAGATCTAGACTATAGCCCAGAATTACTCTTTCTAAAGAAAGAGATCTTCCCTGATACTACATGATTGGCAGTGAGATCAATTTTTCTCCCTGTTCATTTCACAGTCAGAGGAAAATGACAGACAAGACAAGCTGTAAGTGAGGAGTCTGGCTCCTCAAGCTGCAATCTTGCACAGGCTGGAAAAGCTTTCTGGGTAGAAAGCAGGGCCACAGGTCAGACTAATTTCTGCAGCTGTCACACTAAGGCCAGCTGAGGTCAGGTCATCTGTAATACGCAGATATTTCCATGCTGGAGCACTGGGTCCTGACACAGCTCTGTTCCTAACACACGGCCAATATTTGCTATTACAGATCATTTATTAAAGCTTGGCCAATCATAATAGGAAATTTTATGCATGTGAAGATCTCTGTATTTTGCCAAAAGTAGTTCATGCATGAAAAATATTACATAAACTTTCTGAACATATATCAAAATAAATATTACAAACTACAGGAAATATGCTAATATGACTCCCATTAAGCTTTCAGGATTTGTTTAGGATTACTCTGATGGTTATAAAAGTGTCTCCTCTCATATCCTTCAGCTGAAGGAACAGCTTTGCCTTGGTCATTTTCTCCCCTTGAAAGCCTGCCAGATTATTCTTATATCCAGCAGAACTACTAAAGGCACTGCAAAAAGTCTAGACACCTGCACATGTCCAGGCCAAGCACACTGCTGAGCTGGATCCCCCCAGGTCAGGGAAACCTTCTGAGCCAATTTTCCAGTGCTGATTGATGCTGCTCCTGCATAACTCTGCATACTGAGTCTTCCAGCCACCATCTGCAGCAGCCACCATGTGTCTGCAGGTCGTGCCAGCCCTGTCCAGGCAGGTGTCAACACCCTTCACTGAGCCTGATGACAGCAGGGCTTGAACTTCCACTGTGTGCAGCAAAGAGGGATGAAGTCACATATTTGCTTCTCTTGATGTCTGTCAAGCTGCCTTGCTGTGTTTCTGTCTGTGCTCAGTTCACAGCATGATAGTGGCTGCAGTATCACAACGTGCTTGCAGGGTTTATGGTCCTTTAATCTGCTTTTTACTCTGCAGCATGGACAAGGCAGGGCTTCACCTCACCAACTCAGACACCTACATTCAGCTGTGAACTGAATTGCACCCACACAACCTGACAGAACGTTCCTTGACTTCACGAGGCTTGGGATTTTACCCCAAGGCTGATGAAAATATCTTGTCCACAGATAGAAACATCATCTACTACAAATAGTCATGGTTCACTCAAATTCAACAAGAAAGTGTTTGAAAATGCTCTGAGTCTTAAGTCTACCCTGACAAGAAAATTTGCACAGCTCCATCAATCTTTCACAAAAAGTGATACAGAGATAATGAGAGCTGAAAGATCAGAAATGAAAATGATGACAGAGGTTAAAAAAAAAAGAGCAATGGGGAAACACTGGAAGTGGGTAATTCAATGAAACAGAAAAGTTGCACATTTAAGAATTTTGTTAAAATGAACAAAAGGTTTTTTGTAGCACATTATCTCTGGCACTTAAAGTCTCATTATTGCATTGAAGCCCAGCATATATCAGGTTTCCAAGAGGGCTTAGATATGGGTAATCAAGACCCATATGAAGCCACAGTTCATTAGAATGAGGAGGGGACTCATTTTCTTTTTATTTTTAAAATAAATTCTCACGTGCTTCAAAGTGAGATTCCATAACTGCGTGTTGTTGGACTTCCTGCACTTCCCATAAATAAGTAATTATTTGGCATGGAAACACTTTCCTGTTGCCCCCATGACCATTTTCTTGGACAGAAAGAGTGCAGGAGAAGTAAGGAGTGAAGAAGCCTGCCTCCAAATGATGCAGAACTGACTTTGTGGGATCCATCCCAGTAAGATTGTATAGAAAATAGCCTTGAGGAATCCCAGCTCAACACTGGCAAAACTCAGCTAGAACTGGCTACTGCTGTTAAAGACAATGGAAGTGTTTTTATAAATACATTAACACCAAAAGGAAAACACCAAGGAAAATCTCCATCCTCTATTGGAGCCATGGGGAACGTTGTCACCAAGGCTGAGGAAAAGGCTGAGGCACTTAATGCTCCCTTTCCCTCAGTCTTTAACAGAATGACTGTTTATCCTCAGGGCAACAAGCCCCCTGAGCTGGTGGACAGGGGTAGGGAGCAGAATAGATCCCCTGAAATCCAGGAGGAGTTAGTGACCTGCTGAGCCACTTAGACAGTCACAGGTCTGTGGGGCTGGGTGGGATCCCCTGAAGGTGCTGAAGGGGCTGATCAGAGAGCAAATGGTCTTGCCAAGCCCCTCTCCATCATTTATCATCAGTCCTGGTCAGCTGCGGAGCTCCAAACAACTGGAGGTTAGCCATGATGTTCATGGCTAAGGGTTGGAATCTGGGGAATTACAGGGCTGTCAGCCTGACCTCAATGCCAGGCAAGGTCATGGAGTGGGTTATCTTGAGTGCCATCACATGGCATACAGGACAGCCAGGGTTTGGGAAATTTTTTCCCTGAAAAGGTTATTAAGCATTGGAACGGGCTGTCCAATAGAGACAGTGCAGTTACCATCCCTGTTTTTTGAACAGCTGGATGTGACTCTCAATGCCATGGTCTATTTGTCAAGGTGGTGATCAACCAAAACTGGATCCAAGGATATTGGAGGCCTTTTCCAACATTAGTGATTCTATGATTCCATGGTTCCATTGTCCACAGTTTTTTGTGGGTGGGAGGTTATCACAGAAAATTCTAATGTGCACAAAAGACGCAGCATAGAAAGTTTAAATATCTCCTCCAAGGCCACATATCCAATCAAGGATATATGATCCTCTGGGCCCCAGGTGTGTATTTTTGCTAGTGCTGCCCATCTCTTGACACAGAAATACAGTTAAAAAAATGAGGGTGGGATCCTGTAGGGCTTTTTCTCCATGCATGCAATCAGAAATGCCTTTTATCCCTCTCAGCCCACTTCAGACAGCACATTAAACACCCTTGTGTCTGGTGTCTGCCCTGTCACACTCCCCTGGCTGAACCTGGGAGCCAGCAGGGAAAGGCTCTCCTGGGAAAGGGCTGGGCAAAGGGAGCAGTGCTGGGCAGAACAGAGACGTGGCCATGCTCAGGAATGCCCAGGCAGAACGAGAAGGGGAGGGTGATCCCTGGGGATGTGGGCACAGCATGGTGACACTCACAAAATGCAGAGGAAGCACAGAGCTGGGCATGGGGAAATCAGCCTGCTCAGGGCTGAGGTGCTGCCAGAGCAGGGCCAGAGCTGCCTCCCTCCAGGGCCAGCTCAGAGAGCACTGAATTTCCCAATGCTGGTAGGGGAAAATGGGGTGGTTTTCCAGCCTTTGACAGCTTAAGGCACACAGACTTCACAGCAGTAGTCTCATCTCACAGCCATCCAGACCAGGCTATTTTTAAATAAAACCAAAATTTTCATACATATTTGCTGACTCCAGCAGTTATGGAATGTAAAAACATCAAGCTATTGCAGAACTTGGGGTAATTTGCAAATTTTAGTGTTGCAAGAATATAAATAGAGAAGTGTTGTTATTTAAAGAGGAAGAGAAGTGGTATAAAATGTTTTAGAGGATTGTTTAAATGTCTTTAAATGTAACAACTAATTTCCCTGTCTGAGGATTTTCACTTTAGTGACACCAGACAGAAAGTTTTTTTGCAGGTATGCATTAGGTTATCAGACAGTAAGGTTTCTTCTAGCCCCAAAATAAATTAGTGTGTGTTAGAGAATTGTAAGCTTTCTAGGATTTTAATTTTTTACTGAAAGCTTTATCAGTGTTTAGTCTTGTAAATGCTTGTATATAGAAGAGACACACAAGCATCCATGCAAAACCAGTTCCTAAACCCAGATTCCCTGGTTGGTGAGTTCACCTATGCAGAAAATGTCAATATGGTATTCCCACAAGATCCAGCATGAAAACCACCAGAGAGTCTCCCAGCTTCTCAGTGCCAGCTCTTCCCCATTTCAATCCCAAACAAAAATCTTAATGGTAAATGTATTACTTTCACCTGGCCTTCAACAGAAATAACTGTGCTCAAATGATGAAAAAAACCTGACCACTTTCCCCCAGATCACAGGAAATGACAGTATAAAAGATTCATCACAGTGAAGTTTGTGAAAACTTACATGGATTTAAGACCTGCTTTTAAAATCAGCTGCTAATGACAGACCTAGAGGCCCCTAAACCAACATAGCTACAAAAAATATTAATAGTGAAAGAAAAAATCAGAAATCTGCGAGTGAGGATTCTTTTCTGTGGAAACCACTGCAAGCTGAAGCTTTGCTAGGATGGCAGTGATGAGTGGTTTGTGTACAAGTTTTATCAAGATACATGCTCCAGGCTTATAGAAGACAGGACCAATGGTTTGCACTTCAAGGAAATGACGTTGTACACTGATGATTATTTTTATATGTCGTGTTGTTACTATTGAAACATGAAAGCACTTATCTTTATGAAGTTTCCTCTATCTGTATCAACTAGTTGTAAACTCTATTTGATTTTCCAGATCCTTTTACAATCAAATGTTATTTTAAAAGTATTAGTGTATAGAGAGTAGAGCAGCCAAAGGGCAATTTTAAATTTGCAGGCTGAAGGAAGCTGCATCACAGGCAAGGAGGAACTTACTGGCCAGTTTTTTATAAACTGCTCTTCTTGCTGTATGATTTCTCTTCACCTGGAACAGGAATCCTTTGCCAATAACAGAGCAAAGCTGTTTGCAGAAAGCAGCTCTGCTCAGCCTTCCTGGTGCTGTCTGCAGAGGAAGGAGGGAGGCAGCAGGATACATTCACACGTGTTTGAGTCCTTGCATTGTTGTCAAGGAAGTGATATGAACTCCTGGGAAATCCATAGTTCCTCTTTCAATGTCAACAGGTTGACAGTGTTGTGCAGGCTGTATCTAACTGTGCAAGCAAGGTGATGTTTATATAGTTGGATAGTGATAACAACACCTGGATAAGTTCTATTCCTTCTGGAAATATCATCTTTCCATACGAGCGTAAGCACAGGTGTTGACTCAATTTATCCTTACTGACTTGCCCCTGTTACAGGACACCAATTCATTCAGCAAATTCAACTTATAAGAGTGGAATGTCTTCCTGTTTGCCCAAAACCTACAGTACAGTGCTTTTCCTTCATAACACATTTTCAGCTTGTGAACAAATGCTGTTTTTAACATCCTGTTTACAACAAATCCTGGAGAAGTCTTTGAAAATTCAGAAGTCCAGAATGATGCAACACTTTTTCCCTGTTTTTTTTGCCTGGGAAGGGCCACCTGTCTGCAGCAGGGTTTTGAGGTGGGCATCCAGGAAGTGTCCCTGGGTGCTGCTCTCCCTCCTGGCACCCACACATGGAGTGAGTGGCCACAGTCAATGTCAGGCACCTGCTACAGGGCAGGTGCAGGTCAGGGACTCTGTGGGCCACTAGTGAGAGAGGTCAGAATAACTTCCTATGCTTTTGTCCTTTCAATCCTCTCCCAGAGTATGTGCTCTAAAAACCCATTGTATCACAGCACAAGAGAGTGCTGCCACCCTGTGAGATGCTGGCACAGCTCAGGCCTTCTGCAAGCAGAAGGAATAATTAGATTGTTTTTCATTGCCATCTGAGGAAGAGCCAGGGCCAGCCCAGTGGTCTTACCAGCAAGAATTGGATAATACTCAAGAAGGACTTGGAAAATTATTTTTTCTGATCCCAACATCTTCAGAAACAGCTGAAATTTGCAAGAGAAATTTCAAGGTATTTTCTCATACCTTAAGGTTATTTGCTAAATGTTGAAGGAGGGGTCCTGTATAATATTTGGTCTGTAGGTTTTTTCCTTCTGGCTTTCAGAATGAACATACCACATCCAAGCTTTTTGATCTCTTGGGCAAAACAGCAATAATCAAAATTCATATTTTGAGAAATTTCACTGATAAATGGGTTGGGATTTCAGGGTTGAAGCTATCTTTTTACATTCTTCCTGCACTGCTGGCTTGGAATGCACTGGAAAATCTCTGCACCTATTGGGCATTTTGTTGGCTATGAAAGCATTTTCTTAACACTACTTTGAAGTGATGACACAAGTTAAGAATAATCTCAAAGATCTTGTTTTATAGTTTCGACTAAGATTAAAGCATAAGTAAATTAAACCCATCACTGAGAACAGTGAATGAACTTTTTTTACAATTCTGTAGCTCTCCTTATTTTCAAAGGCCACTTCCTTCAGTTTATTTATTTTTATGCCATCTTTTGTGGCTTTGTCCCTTGCACTCCACCCTAAGTGATCTCACTAGAAATTCCAGGTTTGTTTCAACATAAATTTGCGAATTTTCCCAAGTCTCCAAGAAACTTTCTCCCTGCTCTACTTCCCTAATTACTTTCCATTTGGTTACAAGATGTGGTTCTGTCAGTGTTCTTTCCAGTGTTGACCCAGGCACCTGAAACATGCTGTGGATAGTCTGATCTCAGGCTACAAGAGCAAATATCTGCTTCCTCCTGTGCTGTGCAGAGAGAGCCAGCTGGGGCTGAGTCACACCTGCTGAAACTCTGGGTGGTGTTATTGTAGGGGAAAAGTCATTTGGAGGAAAGTGAGACCAAAAACTTGAGGGAGAAGTAGAAGTGCTGTGTATCAGCAGAGGTGTAGAGAGCAGAAAGTGCCAGTTGGATTTGCAGAGCAGTGTGGTGAATCAGCATCAGGGCTGTGCCTGGAAACCTCCC
Source organism: Erithacus rubecula (assembly GCF_903797595.1). Lineage (NCBI taxonomy): Eukaryota > Metazoa > Chordata > Aves > Passeriformes > Muscicapidae > Erithacus > Erithacus rubecula. The sequence continues at coordinate 14,709,808 of NC_136689.1, read as the reverse complement.
AGTGCCACCCAGCCACCAGCACACTGTGAGCTCAGAGATGCACTTGGGTACCCAAGTGGGGAAGTAGATGAAGGGAGAGACTGGGATGGAAGAAGAGAGGATTCAAAAGAAAATGGAATTGGGCTCTAAAGTGGGATGGAGAGAAAGCCACAGTTTTCAGGGTGTCTACCCACAGCACACCAAGCGTGCAGGGCTGGGACTGGAAGCTCAGCAGCGGTGCAGCAGAAAGCTCTCCAATTCCCTCCCTATCCTTGCCTTTTCACTCTCATATTCATTCAATTTTACTGTGATGGCATTTTAAAATCAGATCTAGTCCCAGGCAGGAAGGAGACCCACTTTGCATGGGGATGGGACAAGTGCCAGGAGCAGGGCCAAGAGCTCCTTGTTGAAGCCTCGTAGCAGGGCTGTGCTCACACGACTCCCCTGTGTGCACTGCACCAGGTGAGGTAGCACGGCAGGACATTGCAATGATGCTTTTGTCAAAGTTTTTTGTCTATTTATTTTTTTCATCTTGTGAATCTAGATCCTCCCACTTTTACTGCACAAATATCTTGGATCACCTCTTAAGAGTTTTCTGTTTAATAAAGTTCATTTGCAGTGGATTAAATGTTATATGACTGGTGAGTTGAGAATTATTTGCCACTTTCTGATTAACAGCCAAAAGAGTTTATTTTTGCATAGAGAATATTTATGTGCTTTGCAGTTCATCTTTCCTCTTTGAGTCACATTAATTCTTGCATCTGAAGTTTGTTCTGTATTTTGTGGCAGCAATGCACATAAAATACTTGTAACACCAAATTGCCGGGATATTTATATTCCTAATTTAATCCGTGAAACACAAAGGAGACCATGCTGCGCTTGGGGTGCCCTCGGTGCCCCTTGGCAGGGGAGCTGTGATCCGTGTCCCTGGGCTGCCAGAGCCACGGCTGAGCTGCTGCAGAGCAGAGCAGAGCAGAGCTGACCAAGTGTCGGCTATAGAGACCCGCTGGAGTGGCTGTAACTCACAGGGGTGACCAGCAGGCAACCCCTGTGCTGTCCCTATCCCCTGTGCGGCTCAGAGGCAGTTTGGAGCCGCAGCATTCCCGGGGGACAGCCGGGAGCTGCTGCGCATGGAACCGCACTGCTCTGCTCCAGCTGCGCTTCCCTCGCCCGCTCCAGCAGCGCTATCCCCGCTCCAGCCGCACTGCCCCGCTCCAGCCGCGCTATCCCGGCTCCAGCTGCGTTATCCCCGCTCCAGCCGCGCTATCCCGGCTCCAGCTGCGCTTTCCCCGCTCCAGCTGTGCTATCCCCGCTCCAGCTGCGCTATCCCGGCTCCAGCTGCGCTTTCCCCGCTCCAGCTGTGCTATCCCCGCTCCAGCTGTGCTATCCCCGCTCCAGCTGCGCTATCCCCGCTCCAGCCGCGCTATCCCGGCTCCAGCTGCGCTTTCCCCGCTCCAGCTGTGCTATCCCCGCTCCAGCCGCGCTATCCCGGCTCCAGCTGCGCTTTCCCCGCTCCAGCTGTGCTATCCCCGCTCCAGCCGCGCTATCCCGGCTCCAGCCGCACCGCCCCGCTCCAGCTGCGCTTTCCCCGCTCCAGCTGTGCTATCCCCGCTCCAGCTGCGCTTTCCCCACCCGCTCCAGCTGGGCTATCCCCGCTCCAGCTGCGCTATCCCCGCTCCAGCCGCGCTATCCCGGCTCCAGCTGCGCTTTCCCCGCTCCAGCTGTGCTATCCCCGCTCCAGCTGCGCTTTCCCCGCCCGCTCCAGCTGGGCTATCCCCGCTCCAGCTGCTCTATCCCCGCTCCAGCCGCGCTATCCCGGCTCCAGCTGCGCTTTCCCCGCTCCAGCTGCGCTATCCCCGCTCCAGCAGCGCTATCCCCGCTCCAGCCGCACTGCCCCGCTCCAGCTGTGCTATCCCCGTTCCAGCTGCGCTTTCCCCGCCCGCTCTAGGCAAATCCCGGCGCCCGCTGCTCCCATCCCTGCCGCTCTCACCAGGACATCACTAGATGGCGGCAGAAGTTTGGAAACCGAGTCGGAATCTCCTGAGGGTTTGCACAAGGCTGAGGTTCAGGCTTTAGCCGAGCCCTAAAGGGGCAGGACGTGCAGCCTGGGCTGCTGAGGGGTGTCTAGCTCTGGCCATCACCGCTTGCCTACATAGGGAATACTATTTATGTACTATATGCTATATAGTATATACTATATACTGTATACCATATACACTATATACACAGTACACAATATATATATACACTATACACAATACACTATGTATACACTATCCACTATACACTCTATACCATATAGTATATACTATATAGTATATAGTATTTATTATATACTGTATACTGTATACTATACACTATATACACTATATACACTATATAACTATACACACTCTTCCCTAAATACTAAATAAATACATACTATATACAATATACTATGTACTATGTACACTATGCTGTACCTTTGTTCCAAGGCAAGAATCCAGCATGCTGGGTTGGACACACATAGGTAGCTGGAATAGCCAGCGAGGCAATGCAAGATAATCCTGTCCCATTACAGCTGCTGCTGCTCCTGAACTTGGCTGAGTAACCTGAGCTTGGTCAGAATAATGATGCTGAGGTGCCCAGAGTAGCATTTGTCATGTCATTGGGGAATATCAGTCCTTGGGCTCAGTCCTAGGCTGCAGCACGCTGCCTTCTCACCACCAGCCATCCCTGCAGCCCTGGCCTGGGGCTTCTCCATCCTGTGCTCAGGCTTAGGCTTAATTTAATTCCATGCAAAAAGGGTGAGAAAAAAACACAAAGAAACAAATAAACAAATAAAGAGGTCAAAAGAGGAGAAGCCAAGAAAAATTAAATTTAGCTTTATATAAAATAAAAGCCATCTTCAGGGAAGTTGCTTGCCTTTCTGAGTGTTAAACTACTCTCTGAGGAAGCTGTGGGAAGCATATCTCCTTATTATATGCTGTAAACATTATTAATTTGCTTTTCTGTATAAACAAACCCTGTGATTCATTGCTATCAGACAACCTGCAGAGAATTTCAGTTCCAGCTGAATTTTTAAAAAATAAGTTGAGCAAGCTGTTGGTGTTTTCTGGCCTATGAGGCAAAACTGTAAAGTCATAAAAGGGTTAATTTTTGAAACAGCTTTGGAATATTCCTGAAGTTGTTCTATTACTGCTGCTTGCTGTGCTCTGCTGTGGGAGCAGAAGTGGCATCTGTAAGTAATGACAGGACACTGCCCCACAGCAGGGACAGCAGGACCTGTTGAGACACTGGAACTTGAGCTCTGCTGCTCCAGTCCCCATAGCACATCACTTTCCACATGATATTCATACATCTGCAGGGACATATTCTGACAGCCTTTACATGTGCCCTTGCTCCAGATTTCCCTAGGAAACTCAGGAAATGACTGACCCACTTAAGAGCAGATTGTCTCTTCCTGGGAGTCAAGGTGGAGTGTAGGGACAGGCAGGGTCTGATGGCCTCTGCAGCATGGAGATTAGTCCCTTCAGTGCCAGGGTGAGACCAAGGACAAAAGCAATTTCCCAGGAAATACATGTTCTTGTACCTCCTTCTAAATGCCCTGTTTTGTTTGCCTTGAATTCCCATTTCACACAGGAGGTCTCTATGAAACTGGACTAGATAGAAAGAAGAGACCATGGTCTAGATGACAATCTTTCGGTTTCTAAGTGCCAAGTCTCAGCCAGAGTGTATATGCATAAAATTCCAAGTTTTTATCTTCTCAGTGGCTTTATGAGCAGTAAAGTGCAGATGGATACCAAGGTATTGGGAACAGAAGTGACCCACCAGTGTCCTGAGAACCTGCTGCAGAGGAGAGGGTGGCACCAGCTGCTGAACCACCCTTTCAGCCATGGCTGGGTCATTTTCAGGAGAAACAGTCTTTTGGTGGCACTGAGAACTGAGAAGACAATTACCCCTGCAAAAGTGGGTCAACCACTGTGAGGCCCAGTAGGCACTGCCCTGCAGGACCCTGGGGAAATGCATCTGTGAGCATCTGCTGTGCTGGACAGACAGCCTGGCATGTGCCCTGTTACCAGGCTGCTGTCAGCATGGCTTTTTTTGTCAGGATGGTGCTCACAGCCCAGATAGTTGCTCTGTTTTTCCCCAGAAGTAGAAAACCAAACCACATACTCCCCCACTGTTCATAAACCAGGTGTTTTTTTAGAAAACATGGTGCTGGACTGTTTGAGAGAATTTTATGGGTTTTTCTGGTACTGTTTCTCACCTCTTGTGGTAATCCGGGTTTGTTAGTACTCATCAAGCATCTAACTGTGACATGCTTAAGTGTTGGAAAACCTGGAACATCACAGAAGCCATTAAAAGCACATTTCTGTTTTTCTAAGGTGGTTAATGAAAAGAGAATGCAACCATGTTGTGCCCTTCCCAACCTGCTCCTAGAGCTGGGAGCTGAAATGCAGGAACAGCCTGCGAGGGGAGTGAGCAGAGGCACAGCCCATGGTGAGGGCTGGGTGCAGCAGAGGAACCCTTGCTGGGGAGCACTGGGGAGACAGAGGGCAAAACGCTCTGCAAGGGCAGAATGTTACCTGGAGAGGTGGGGGCTGGTGCACCAAAAACTCACCCACTGACTGGGATGGGCTCCTGCAGGGCCAAGGATGCTGCTGGGCACTTCCCCTGGTTCTAGAGGTTGTCTGAGGGAAGACTGGAATTGCATCTCCTGCTTTTCATACTGCTCCCAAACCCCTGCTTACCCTGGCAGGACTCAGGCTGGGGGCTTGGAACCAAATGCCCCCTGCCTGGTGCCAAGGCAAGATCCTGAGAATTCCTCCCTGAAAGACATGTACCTGGGAAAAAGGAAAAGGATCCTTCCACAAGCTCCAAAGCAGTGGTTTTGCCATTCACAGTACATGTCAGTCACTCAGATAATCTCTGCATCTAGGTGGGCACTCCCCAGCCAGACTGGAGGCAAATAACCTGTCTCTGACCCCACACACTGGCAGAAATAAATGCAGTGACACCAGCCTCCTCCCTTCAGGCTCCACCAAAAGCTCAGGCCAATCCAGAAAGTTTTAGGCTTGTTTTTTTGGTTTTCTTTTTTTGGTTTTCTTTTTATGGTTTTTTTTTTCCATTGGTAATTCAAAGGAGTGAACGTCACTCTCCCATCACTACCGTTTTCGTGTGTGCTGGAGCTTCTGGTTTCCAGTTACCACTGAAAGCAGAAGTGAAAAACAGAAAGAAAAGCTTTTCTCAGGGTATTTTAGGTTCAAGCAAAGTCAGGAGGTTTCAGAAACAAAACAGGGGCACTATGAGATAATCTGGTTTGTGCTTAGTTAAAGGTAAATCAAACTTTGACACTTGCCTATCCTGTGAACTAGCCACAAATTCTCCTCCCTCACAAATACCTGCTCTGTATAAGCATCCACAGCTCAGTCCCAGTTTTGCCTAGCAGAAGGTGTTTATGAATAATACTCTGCTCCTCAGTTAGAATTTCTGTCTGAAGGTCTCAAAAGAACTGCAAAATTTAAATTTTGCCAAAGTAAGAGCTGAGTAACAGCAGTCACTCTTTTGTACAGAGTTGTGTTAGCCACCCAGAGATGCAGTGGCAGAGATGCAAACAATGCTGAAGTGCTTCAGCAGTTCACCCAGCTGTCCTCCCAGCTGCCCTCTTACTATGGATCAAAGATCCATGGGGGGAACCAAGTCTTGAGACAGCCTCTGGCAGCTTCAGTCACTCAAATGTCATGAGAAGTGTTGGGATAGATCTGGCAGAAAGGCTCAGATTTTTGCTGTTGCTCTAAACCAGCCCTGTGTACAATGCTGCCATGTAGTGAAGATGGTCTGGACCCAGAAACCAAATGTAGTCAAAGAGGTTTTAGGGGAAAAAAACAACCAAAAGAACAGCTGGTCATGATGGAGACATGATACCCAGACCAATATATCTGCCTGTACACTTCTTACGAGGGAGGCTGACAGGTTTCTGTGCAGAGCAAACATGTTTGGCAAGAGGAATGACACCAAGAGAAGATTTGAAAGTGCAAAGATCATCTGAGAGCAGTGAAAGCCTGCAGGTTTTCTTTGTTAGACCAAATGACTGCTCATACTGCAGTAGATCAGCAAAACTACAGCAGACTCACAGCAAAGAATTTTAGGTGATGTCCAGTGGAGTTTTCTGGCCACAGAAAGGAGTGTGAAGCCCTTACTGCAAAGTGAAAACAAAGAATTATTTGAATACTTCATGCTGTAATGACATTTTGGCAATGTGAGAATTTAAAAGACATTCACAACATGAAATCTGTGTAGCTGAAAGACTAAACTTTAGGGGCTGGATCTGTCCTAGCTGATCCCACTTGATACTTCAAAAAAAGAAAAAAAAAAAAAAAAAAGAAAAAGAAAACTTTGAAACATAGATCTGGACAGGGAATTATTCTTGCTGCCTCTGACATATCATCAGAGGAATCTTTCATTCAGCTCCAAGTTTCAATTGCTGAACAGCTTAATTTGCTGTTCCTACTCTTTTTAGAGGGAAGAGAATAGTAAGAGGAGTAGGACATAGAAGTCTAGAGGGCAAGAGAATGTGCATCAAGGAGAAAGGAAGTAGTCATGCTGATAAGGACAGCTATTGAGGAAATGTTACAGTAAATGAGAGATGTGTGCCTGTTTCCGTTAAATATGATGATGAAAGGGAAAAAGAAAGGAAGAAAGAGAGAGAGAGAAAGAGAGACAGAAAGAGAGAAAAAGAGAGAGAGAGAGAGAGAAAGAGAGAATCATGCATAAATGCAGCCAACCCAGGTAATAAAATTTCACATTGAAAGGTGTGAAATCAGCTACTACAGAGATAACACCAGCAGAAATCTGACTTGAAGTTGTAGGGTCAATATTGAGCAGGGAAGAGAACAGTACAAGGCAAGGGATTGAAAAATTTCCTTATTTTGGGAATGGGAAAGAAAGTTATTTTGATAGGTATAAAATTCAATTTGTTGCACTGGTCATAAAGAAGATCTAGCAGGGCAGTGCTATGGATCTGTTATAAATTTCTTAAGGTTAAATTTGCTTTGTGATAGTACTCTCCCAAGAAGGGGCAGCAATGACAATTTTGGAGTCTGGCAGGGCTTTTTTTAGTGTATTGCATGTGCCAAGGTGCAGGGTCAGTGTGTGACATCCAGCCCTGCTATAGAGCCAGACATGTCCCTCCCACATTTCACCCCTTCTAGGGGGGAGCTGTTGTGTGCCTAAGAGATGTCTCTGTGGTTTCATGGCAGATGCTCACAGATCATGCAGGAGAGAAAAAACACAGAGCCTTGGTAGCCAGAGCAGCAGAAAATGGGCTGTGAGCTGGCAGGACAATTCCCTGCCCAGGTGGAAGTGTTGGCAAGCTTCAATTCAGGCTATACACTATCCAAACCTCCAGCAAGCAGAACATGCAGAAGCTGTTCAGAGAAGCACCTCTTGAGAGAAATGAGAAGGTGTGGAAAGATTTCAGCACTCATGGGATTAGTTGGTAGCTGAGTGAGAGTTTCAGGTGTAAGCAGAAACCTACAGGGGCAAGGAAAAGGCTCTGAGCAGGTGAGTTCATGACTTGGGCACCTCACAGGGAAAAGGGAAACTGAGACTGGTCATCAGGCATGGAGGATCAGTCAAAGGATATTAAAATAAACAGCAAAGTATGGGTTAAATGAAGTGGAGAAAGCACTCCCTGGTGGTAACTCTTCCTCTTTTGTGCAAGGGCTGGTGTGTGATGCAGCAGTGCTGGGGGTGCTGCACAAAACCAGCACTACTGCACAGATATTTCCCCTGACAGTATTTTTACTACATCCTCTTAGTTTCTCTGTAGTTCTAGTTTTCCTCCAGTTTCTAGGGAAGTCTGGGCATAAAGAAAAAATAGACAGCCTTTAGACATGCTCAGGGGCTGGCATCAGCTGATCAGGTGCTGGACACCAGTTCCTATGTCCTTTTTAGGATCTGACTGCAGAGACCTTCCTCCTTTGAGCTCTCAGGAAATCCCCAGGCTATAAGGGCTGAAAATAAAACTGGCCTAGATTTATCAGAATACAGAAAGGCACTTGAAAATACAACAGGAAAAAAAAAAAAAAAGCCAATGCCCAAAGCCTCCATCTTGTCCCATACCTATCACTATATTCTAAAACCCCTAATTCCAAACCCTTCATCATGTGATATTGCACATTCTATTCAAACTACACACCAGTGATTCTAACTCCATCTCTCAGTTTTGGAAGCTTTCTCCAAGGCCTGAGGTCAAAAACAGTGCTCTTTTGGGGGTCAGTGTCAGAAAGCACAGAAAGTTCAAAACTCCCAGGCTTCAGGGCTCCAACAGTTCAAGAAACATTGGTGGTCAGGGTGGGCAAGTCACAGGGAAGGTGGCAGGGGAGTATTTGGAACTCACAAGTGCTCACTCCAGCTGCTGCAAGTGCACCAAAAGCATTGGGGCACCGAGCAGCAGACTGGGAGAGAGGGCAAGGCTGGGTCTCATTGCTCCATACAGGAGAAGATGAGAGTAGACAGGATCTGGGACTCCAAAAACATGGAAACATGAGACAGATGAAGCCACAGCAGGGATGTGGCTCCCAGAGTGTCCAGCACCATGGAGTGAAGCAGAGAAGGCACCTTGTTCCTGCTGACACAGCACTGCCCACTGCCCACAGCAGAGGCAGGAGAGGACCCTCTGCTGCTGCTGCCCCAGCCCAGGGCTGCTCACAGTGCCAAACTGCCCAGCCCTGCCCAGGGCAGGTCCTCCTTCATTCCTCTGTCTCAGCAGATATCCACACAGCTCCATGAGGCCAGATTTTACAACTGGGATCCTTCAGCCATGGATTTTGAGTCTTCCTGTATTTCTGAAATACTTCCTCCCCTTCTGAAGCTCTCCACCCCTCCTGCTCCAGGGGCAGGGCAGAGCAGCTGAAGGAGTTTCTGTGAGGAGTCCACAGCTTGTCTTATGCAACAGGTTATACAAAATGGTAATTATTCCTTTCATCTTTTAGATTTCTGAACCAGTTCTTGTGTCTATCTTGCACATCTACTCCATTAATTTTGTCCCACACCAGAGCTTTCTCTTCTGTCCAAGCTGCAGCAAGGCTTGATCCCCAGGACATCTCCACCAGCCCTCAGGGTGTCCCCAAAACCTCTCTGTGGAAAGCACCTCAGAGGCTGAGGAACCACGCTGGGGGACAGGGAACATGCCATTGCTGAAATACCCAGCCCCCTCAGTCCTGAGGCCAGAGCTTTCCTCTCAGTGAGGGAGACCTTTTACCAACCAGGACAAATGCAGAAAGATCTCCTGTTCCTGGCAGCAGGTCAGTGATGGACCTGGAGTGAGCCTGTGGGGTGTGTGGAGGCTGTGAATAATCCTGCAGGCACACCTGGGGATGGAAAGCTGTGTGAAGCTCATCACAGCAGCAGCTACCTCTGAAGTGTGTGGCTGCCTGTTGACCCAGCAGACACAAGCAGGGGGGCTCTGCAGGGTGTTTCTGAGGTGCCTGGCCAGGACTGTGCTGCCAGCTGCTGGGGAGGAGACCATGGAAGGATGCAGCTGAAAATGGGGGACTCAGGGCTCCAGTGGCTGAGTGGCAGGAGGCAGCTCAGCCTCCATGCTGGGCTGGGGCAGGAGCAAGCTCACTATCCAGCCTGTTTTGCTGCCTAGATAGCTCCATACAGACTGGTGGGATGTGGGCAGGGACATGAAAGAATCACCCTAGCAAAGGTATGTGCACTGCTCCCTTTCTTAGAGAAGATAAAGGCTTTGAAGTGAGAAACACCAGCCTGCTCAGCATGGCACAGAGAGAGATCTGCTGGTGTCCTGAAAAGTGGGCAGTGCTAATTAAAGGCCTGAAAAGTTCTTATTTCATAAGAAAAGGAAAGTTATGTGGATATTATGAGTAAATGCACCAGGCAAATAAACAGACTCAGCCTACATCCTGTGTCTCTCAGCTTCTGCATCCCCATTTCCTTTTGGTGTGTGCATCACCCTGTGGCTTTGACTCACTGTTGGCTCTGGAACAGTTTTGGATGTTCTGTCTCATGTCCTGAGAGGAAATGAGGTGGAGACACTGACATTGCTTGGAAAGTGGAAATAATCCTTAATCACTGGACTCTGTATTACAGCCATGTGCAGGTGCCCCACAGATGTGCTGGGCCCACACTCAGCACCAGGACCTGATCCTAAAACCACTGGCTTCCCAAGGTGTCTGACATCCAAGCCCTGACTGTCAGGCCAGCTGTCTTAGGGCAAGCACAGGGCACAGGTCACTTCTGCTCTTCAGCACATTTTGGTACAGAGTGCGTCTATGCCAGGTACTGGACCTCTGCCAAAGCTTCTCTCCATCCATCCATCCATCCATCCATCCATCCATCCATCCATCCATCCATCCATCCATCCATCCATCCATCCATCCATCCATCCAGGCTCTCTGCCTGCCTCCTCTCCCAGGAAAACCCTGCAGGGGCTGGCAGGAGAGAGAGGAGGGGCTTTCACACCACAGAGCTATAATGTGGGCTTTACTACTCAGAAAGGCACCGAGGTCCTGGCTGTCCCTGTCCCAGTGATGTTAGAAGGGGACAGAGCCAGGCAGAGGAAAGCATGGGGGGACAGTGCCCCACAGCCTGTCCAAAGTTTCCTGAATGGGGGAAACAAGTCTTCTGTAGCTTCATCAGGCATAGGGAAAAACCTGGGACAGAGAATAAAAACCACTGGGTCTTGAGAAGGTAAAATATATAAAATCCATTCCTGAGATCTTGCAAGATTGGGTAGGAAGCTGAGGAAATCAAGCTCAGAAGAAGAAGGATCCCAATGCTCTGGAACATCAGGCAGAGGCAAGGTTGGAGGCAAGTGCTGAAGGGAGACAAGGTTTGCCTTTTTGTGCCTGTTTTTTTGTGTGTCAGCCTCTGCTCTGTCTCCAAAACATGAGTCAGTGGGCAGCAGGGTGGCCCAGCTTTCCTTTGCTTCCTCTCTGGGTTTGGGTCCACGAGGATCAGGAAGAATCTCTAGTCCAAGCCCTGCTCCACATGGGGCAGACTGCAAGGTCACACTCAGTTATTTGGGCTGCTCCATTCAAGCTTTGAAAATATATCCCCATGTCTGTAAAAATAAAGATTTCCAAATTTAAAGTGACCTTATAAATTAGGCTTGAATTTGTGTCTGCAATTGTATGCACCCAGGTGTTTGTATTTTCAAAACTCTAGTCTGAAACTGTTATGTCACTGTCTGTGCTGAATAATAAGACTGCAGCTGAATAATCTCTCAAGGGATTTGGGAGAGGTGCACCCATCTGGGAATGTTCAAGAGACGAGTCATCCTCAGCAGGCACATGTTTAATAGCTGGACATGTTTCCCTGGTGTCTAACCTCTGCCTCATTTCTCACTCTTTCAGGGGCAGAGGTGTTTGTGCTGGGACAACATTTACAAATACAACATCAAGAGTATAATTTCAGAGAAGGTGATCCATCTTCATGGCTTCTGGTACAAATTATTCCTATGAGAAGCTTGACTCTGACATTATGACTTTTCTTATAGCAGAACAGTAAACACTTCCTAAATATGAGTAAAAGCCCTTCTGATCAAAAAGGCACAATGAAGTCCCTTAACCAGCACTATTGCAAAATCCAGAATAGTATCTACTGACATGCAAAGGCTGAACATGAAAAACATCAGAGTCTAAGGGAAGGCAAAATTCCATCATCCAGCAGCTGGAGTTAGCTGAAGTTTGCAAAGAGCTAAAGTTTGGAAGGAGCACTGTATTTCCTTGCATAAATACAGAATTTTCCTCCTTTCCCCAGACAGCTCAATGATGAAAGGTCTCTATTGCTGCCCATCTCCAGCAGCCTTCCTAATGTGCTGGTTTGGTTTCCTATGTGTCCTAACAAGTGGTCTGGAGGAAAAAATGTAAAAGTGGCTCTTGCCCAAGACCTTCCTATGGAGGGGTTTGCTGGGTGGTCCCTCCTGTCCTCTGGTATGCCAGAACAAGGGATGTGCAGGGACAATTCTGACTTCAGGGGTCTGAATGTGCAATGCTGCCTCAGCAACCACCTGACAAATTAGCTTTGGAAATCATTCCCTCCCATGGAAGAGGGAATGCTTCTAGTCCCATTTACAAATTTCATGGGTGCAGAAAGAAATATCACACCTCTTTTTGAGATATGTGTGTTCAGAGACACCTTCAGGCCTCCTCCTTCCAGGTAACTTCTGACTTCTTATCAAACCTGCACTTATCCACAAATACTGCAGAGAAGGCCAAGAGAAGATGCCACAGTTAATGCTAAAGCCTTGCTGCAAGGCTGGAAAGTACAATCTAACTGGGTACTGCTTGCATAAAACTGTGCAGAAAGGGAGACAGAACCTCCTGAACATTTTTCAAATTATTTAGCTTATTTGCCTTCCTGGAAATGTTGCTTTTTTGGCAAAATGAGTTGCTGATATGCTGTAGCCAAAGATGTTTTCATATTTCCAAGGAAGAACCAACTTAACCTCAAAGGGTACTTGTTACTTGCTTTAAAATATCCTTTTTTATGCAGAAAATGGTCTGATTTTCCCTGAAGACAATGCAGTGTGTACTTGGAAATGCCATGGTGTTTGGCCAGCTCTGCCTGAGACACTGACATCTGGTCTTCTGCTCTTTCAAAACCACCTACACTCAAACCCACAAGGATGCAGATACGTGTCCCTGCTCAGAGGGGGCAGGGAGCCAGTCAGACCAGTCATCCCATGGGGTCATTAGACCATTTTACAAACACATCCCTTAGTGGAAGCCTTTGCTGGCCTCTTGCCATCTCTGTAAGGCACAAAGTCCTCACAGGAGCCAGCCCCAGTGTCCCAGTGCTGCAGATTGTCCTTGGGCCACCAGCATGTCCCAGTGTCACTGGGCTCCTGCCATCCTTGGGCATGGCTCTGCTCAGGACAGCAGCTGGAACCAGCCACCTCCAGGCCAGGGGTCCCTGAACCCTCCCTGTGCCACCTGTGGCAGGTGCCATTGAGGGGCTGATGGCCCAGTGCCAGGCACACCCATGTGCCAGCCTTCCAAAATTCCCCTGTGTCTGTGCCAGGGGGCCACCAGGCTGGCTGGCCCTGCAGGATGCGACTCGTGGGGACCAGGCAGGGCTGCAGAGGGAGAGCAAACAGTGTCAGATGGGAGGGAAGCTGTGTGGGTGATGGGGACACCAGGTCAGGCTTGGAAACTATCACTGAACAAAACTAAGGAGAAAAAGGTAATTTGTTGGAGAGGATCTTTGTCCCACAGGCAAATAGAATCTCCTGAAGGAGCATCTGCAGGGGTGGTGGGATACAGACACAGGCTCTGCTCAGGGTCAGCACTGCCATGAACTCACCTGTACCAGAACCACATGCAATTCACTTGCAATTTGAACAGGCAAGAGAGGAGTTGACAAAGGAAAAGACCTACATTGGAAATTCACATTTGTAGGAGTTTTGTAGACTTCCTCTTAGGGCAAAATATTTTTGCTTTTCTCTTTTTTTTTTTTTTTTTTTTTTTTTTTTTTTAGGGAGGGGCGTTGTTTCAGCTGGAATAGAATTGTTTTTCTTCTTCTTAGTGCCGTGTTTTGGATTTAAAATGAAACTCGTGTTGATAACACACTGATGTTTTGGTTGTTGCCAAGTAGTGCTTACACTGAAAGTCAAGGACTTTTCAGTGTCTCCTCCTCTGCCAGTGAGGAGGAGCACAAAAAGCTGGGAGGGGCACAGGAGGCTGACCCAAACTGGGCTAAGGGGTGTTCCACACCACAGAAAATCATTCCCAGTATATAAACTGGGGGAAGGGGTCAATTGCTACTCAGGGATGGGCTGGGCGTTGGCCAATGTGTGGTGAGCAATTAAATTGTACATCACTCTTTTTCTTGTTGTTTTATATTTTCTTTCTTTTTAAATTACAATTGTTATCACATTTTACTTAGTTTCAATTATTAAACTGTTCTTGTGTCAACCCCCAAGTTTTGTTTTCTTTTCCTTTTTTTTTTTTGAGTCCCTTGTGTTCTTTTTTTTCCTCCAGGGGTGGGAAGGGGTTCAGCAAGCAGCTGCACAATCCTTGAGTGCCAGCTGTGGTTAAACAATTAGGGAAGGGGGAGAAAAGTTGACCTTGGCTTAATGTGAGAGTTAAAGAAGGCAACCCTTTGCACTGCCAGCAGCCTTGATCAGCCCCCAGGCTGAGCACAGCTCTGTGGCATTGACCTCTGGAGGTTTGCTGGACGCCCTCCTGCCACCCTGTGCTCCTGCACACACACCTCATGGAGTCCCTCCTGCCTTCTCCCATTTCCATCCCTTGCTCTTCTTTGGCTGCACGACACTTCAGCGTGTGACTCGCTATGAGCACCAGCAAGGATTTAAACTTTGCAAACATCACTAATTATTTGATTTTTCATATTGACAAAGTTATGCTTGATGTCACAGCCTGCAGTGGGGCATGGTCTCTGTGCATGGACATCCCCCTCTGAGAGTGGCTCCTGCAGGAGCAGGGTTCACACTCGACACCAGGTTTGTGGGTGAGCCTGAGGCTGCCACTGCATGTGGCTTTGATGAGGATCAGGTACAGACATTTTCTGGGAGCATCCTCCCTCTCACAGGCTCCCTCTGGACCAACCCACCTGTCCCTGCCACGCTCACGTGCTGTGCCTCGCCAGGAGGTGTGGGTGCAGGTGAGCAGAGCTGTCACGGCAGCTCGTCTCCTTCCTGGTGAGTCACCGTGCCCCAGTATCTGTCAGCATGGCTCTGCTGGTCACCACCTGAAGCAGCACACGTGCACCCATGGGACTAAAACCAGCCACTCCCAAAGTCTGCCTGGATTTTTTTTTTTTGGGCGTTGCTGGGTTTGGTCAGCACACAATTTATAAAGAGTTGTTTTCACCTTGACTGAATTGTTAGCTTTGGATGGTAACAGTTTTAGAAATGGACCTTGCTGGGCCTTTTCTGTAAGAAAAGAAAAGGCTGCTTGGGCTCTAAACAGTGATTTGGTGCTTTTGAATTGGGAATTTGCAAAGTCCCTGGGCATGGGATGTGAAGCAAAGCACAGGAAGCAAAGAAAGCCTTCATGGTGTCTGAGCCTGCCTTGGAAGCAGCCAGCCCAGCCCCAAGGGAAGCTGTTCCCAGCCATGCAAATGTTCCCACTTTTGGCCATGCACAGCACCAGGCATCTCCCTACGCCCCAGTCCTTCCCAGACAAACAACCTGGCCTTCCCAGCTATGGCAGGGTCACACCTCCAGTGACTCTTCCCCAGATGCTTCTTTGCTTCTCCCAATTAGCCAGAGCAACACATTTTATTCCCCAAGGTCCTAACAAAGGGACTAACACTTGGCCAGGGGCTTCCTTCCCCATTCCCCTCAGCTCTGCATACAGGGAGGGACTGGAAAACTGCTCTGTATTTCTGCTGCAGCTTCCCTCAAACTTCAGAGATCAGGAAGCCTTGCTGAGGAATGTCATGGTGATCTCAGTCCCAGGGCCACAGGCTGAGATAAGAAACCTGCTAAGCCCAGAAGAATAAAAGGCACATTTAGCTCCCTAATTTCACCAGTATTGATGTATTCTCAGCAGGCAACCAAACCCTGCACAGCCACTTGCTCACTCCCTTCAGGTGGGTGAGGAAGAGGACTGAAATAGTACAAGTGAGAAAACTCATGGATTGAGATAAACATGGTCTAAAGACCAAAACAAACGCTGTGCACATGAGCAAAGCAAAACATGGAATTCATTTACCACTTTACATGGGCTGAAAGGTGTTCAGCCATCTCCAAGACAACAGAGCTCCATTATGTATGTAATTGTGACTTGGGAAGACAAACACCATCACTCAGAGTGTTTCCCCTTCCTTCTCCCCCCAGATTTATACACTGAGCATGATGTGGTCTGGCCTGGAATATCCCCTGGGTCAGGAGAAGTCAGCTGTCCCAACTGTGCCCCCTCCCAGCTCCTCCTGCACCCCCAGCCTCCTCCCTGGTGGGGCACTGAGAGAGGCTGAAAAGGCCTTGGCACTGTGTAAACCCCACTCAGCAATAACAGAAACATCCCTTGTTATCAACACTGTTCTCAGCACAAAGCTGAAACACAGCCCTGGACTGGTTACTGTGAAGAAAATTATCCCTACCCCAGCCAAGACCAGCACTATCAGTTATTGTGAGCACTGGGTTTCCCTGTGCACTTGTGTTTTCCTTTGCAGTTTAGCATGAGTCTCAGTATTCCCTCAAGAGAAAATGAAACTACACACCAGAAATCAACACAAACAGAGGCAAACGGTTTGCAGAATCCCATGGCTCTGCACTGACTCAGCCAAACCCTGGGGCTTGTGCTCTTAGCACAGGATTTTCCCACCATCCATTTTCATTCCCTCCCCCTCACCTCCAGCCTCAGCTGCTCTGAGTACACAGCTGCTCAGGCAATCAGATTAGAGGAGTAATCTTCCCCCTCCCAGGATATTTCTAACCCAGTTCATTTCCCTGACCTCATTCCCCAGGTGCTGGTATAAACAAGTGGACCTGCACAATGCAGGGATCACTACTGTGGGATGTGCTTGAGGGATGTGGGATGTTTAGGATGTGATGTATTGCTCCAGAGAGAAATTACTGCTATGCTGCAGCCTAAGGCTCACCTGAGAAACAGTCCTCAGCTATTAGAAAGCCGATAGAGCTGGAAGCAATGCTTGGTGTTCAGCATATCTGAACAGCTGCTTGTTGATTGTGTACCAGTCCTCTGAAGTGATAATTACCCTGAAGCCCTCATACTGTTCAGACATGTGGATGTGTCTATAAAGAGCTGTTGGTTTACTCAGCCAAACATTATTACCTATGTCTGGCAATATATAACAGCCATAACTAAATTCAAATATGAAAGAGTGAGCCTGTATTAAATATTTGTCTCCATATGCAGATTTCCATGCTAAAACATTTAACTGGGTGAGGGAAAGGAGAATGGCATTACAGAAAAAAAAAATAGAAGAAAAGTCAGTGCAACATTTTTAAAGCAAAGGTAAAAGACCCCTAGCAGCCTGCAATTTTCACATGGATGTCATTGTTGAAGTATATAGGCACTCAACAAGCATTTGCATAACCTTTAGCCATTGTCTGGTGACAATAAACACCTTCATTTTATAGAAGGGAAAGTGGGGGAGAGATTATAAACAGACCTTCAGTTACCTGAAAAGTTGCTTCCTACTAACTCTATGAATCTCCTTAAAGATCAAAACCTATCAGCAAAAGATCATAAAAATGAACACAGGTCTCTGAGACCAAAGGTGATCATCCAAACCATTAGGTCATGTTTTCTTTAAGTTAGCCACAAAGTCTGATCCCTGAATATCCTGATCAATGCAGTCAGTATAAATACTAAGAAGGCTCGCTGACACAGCTCTCCTCCAAGCAATTAGTTATCTAGAGATTTTGCACAAAGCCCTAGAGTAAGTGGGTTACTCCCAACAGCATTATTTGCAGTAATTAACATCAGGACTGAAGTGTTCCACGTTGTACACAACTGCTCTGCAACATGCAGGCAGTGCATAAGGAATGTTGGGGTGTGAGAAGATTCTGCCAGAAATACTTGCCATTTATCACCAGAGTCCAAAATCCATTAATGATCACCTTCACTCTACTTCCCAATAAGTGGAATGATGCCTGTAGTGTACCTGAGCCATGGTAGGGGGTGTTGGCCCAAATGTAGTTGCAGCCCCACACTGTTTTTGAAGATGAAAGAAGAATGACCACGTCTCAAGGCACTGAGCTGGATTTATTCGACCATATCAGTATCAAACTAGAAATCATCTGTTTAAGATCATATGTTAGAGAGGAGCAGCATTAAATAACAGACATGAAAAAGAGACTGTGCTTCAGAAAAAATTCAGTGTACAACATACACAGTATGCCATTTAACACAAATGCTTATAAAGAGTCATCCTAAGCATCAGAAAGAGTTTTATAAAAGTTTACGTTCTCATCCCATGGGATGTACAGAACTATGCAGTTTACATAGTTTTACTATCATCCAAAACATCATGTTTCAAATGCATGAGGCACAGCAAGAACAATGTAATTCCATTTCCATAGGAACATAAACATTGCATGTCACTAACGACACGCCTTCCAAACCGTAACACTCAGAGCAATTATACATGTGTACAATGTTAAAGTATTAAAAAGCAAGAGTTTGGAGCCTGCCCACTGTTACCAATAGGGAATAACACTCGATCTACCCTTGAAAACTATCATAGATACCCTTGCAGCAGCTGTAACACAGGAAGGAGTCAGTCCCTGTCATGCTTTGTCAGGGCCAGCTGACTGTGCAAATCCCAAAGCTGATACTGCCAGTGAAAGCTTCACTGGCCCACAGAGGAGGGGACAGCCTCCAGCTCAGCTCCCACTGCCCTGGGAAGATGCAAAGCTAAAACACGTCTGTAAACAAGCAATAATCTGACTCCACAGACAGCTGACAGAAATTAGCTCAGTTTATGGGAGGCCCTGATTTTCATTAAGAATTACTAGAGGCTGACCAAGTTTCAAAGACCAAGAATGACCAAGTCTTAAAGACAGAAACAAGACTGAATCAGTCTCTGATTAAATCAATAACTTCTTTTCTTTTTTGGGGAGTGGGGATGGCAGGAAGATTTTTTTTCTAAGGACAGCTCAGGGAGACTGAATCTTACAGCCCACATGCTATTATATTATATTTTCTCCTGACATTATTTGCAAGCATATATTTTAAGTTTTACAAAAGTGCAAGGCCCAGCACAGGAAGTCATCCTGGATTAAGACATTCCCAGCAGCAGTATTCCTTCCACCATCTTCTTGTTGGTCAGCCAGAAGACACACAAACCTCACTGCTTGGGATCAGCTTATCAGAGCCCCTGAGGGTTTAGCTTAATCATCTGTGCAATTAAACACTATTCACATTTTACAGCCTATAATGGCAATAATTTTATGTACAAATTGGAAAATCAAGTCTTAAAATCAAACTTTAAGAGGTAGAGGTCCATTTCTGACCAGTGAACATAAAATATTACTGAGTCATTCATACTCTAAGGCTGGTGGTCCCCTAACAATATTGAAGTAACCAGCTAGAGCTCCAAGGTCTATGTAGAGTGATCTTTGTCTCTTTAGCAGGTCTGACTCTTCCATGCTGCCATTACACAATGAGGAATCTAGAAAGAAGATAGAGAAACTGTGTCATTATTGCACAAATAGCTGTATCAGTTCATTTTTGTGTTTGGAATATTTGGCCTATTACTTAATCTTATTAATCTGTGGTTTAGAAAAATTTTAAGTACAACATAAGTCAAACCAAAAATAAAATAAACTCTAACAAACCAACCCACAACTCTAGGACAAAGAGAGGGAAGCAGTTTTCAACTGAAACAGCAAGTTAGGAACAGTTAGGCAGAGCTTTCTCATCCTCTGAGCTACAGTGCTAAAGGAGTTTGGTGCAAAAAGAAAAACCTGCTAACTTTCTGTCATCTGAGAATTGTGCTTCTTCATAGGGAAATTTTCATCTAAACACATGACATCATCTTTGTCTGGGTGTGACAATAGAGAATGAATACAGGACCATCAATTTCAGATTTTTTATTCCTTTTAAATCAGGGTCTGAAAAGATAGATCAGGTTTGCAATGGCAGAATTCCCCTGAATACTGTATAATGAGTGTCTTGGAATCCCAGGCACCTATAATAAAGTGCAAGTTTAAGGGTTAAATATTTTTTTCATTTTCAAAAGTAATTGATTCAGATGGTCTGAGCTGGTCAAAGGATTATGCATGCCCAAGGCAAAATCCAGAAGGTGCAATGCCATTCTAAATTCAAAAACTCTGACTGATTTCTTCAGTGAATTTGTTGCAACAATTATGCATTACAGCTCCCAAAACTTTGCACAGATATCTTTGGAAATATTTATCTCACTTAAATAAACCACTTGTCTTTTGTCAGAACCCTCCTAATGTATTTGGTAAGTTGAAGAAAAGCATTTTGAAGCCTGTTGGCAGGTTGTTGGCACTAAATCTTGCTTGGACTTGAAAGGGCTGCTTCCTACCTAGTTCATGTATTACCCTTCATTAAGCACTTACTAATGCACAAGGGCAACAGCATTCTGTGCCACGGTCATTTTTGGTTTTGGAACAAAGGGCTTGTACTGCTGACACTCAGAAACATTAGTTATGGTTTTGTGTGTTTTTCCTTAAAAAGGCAAAAACGTGTTGGATTTGCTGGTGGTGGTTGGACTTCACCACTGTTTACAAATCACGAGTTTACAAAACATCTCGAGTACAGTGGCAAATTGAATCCATTTGGGACAAAAATCTATACTTCATGAAGTGCCCTGAATGCCACTGGCTTTTCCAAGAGCCAGTCCTTCCGGAGCCTCGAAGGGTTCAGTCAAAGCTCCTGCCCATTGAAGTCAATGGGCGTTTAACAGATCACTTCATGACCTCCGGGTCTGATCCCATCTGACTGGGATTTTCACCGGTCACTTTCCCGATGTGTTTAGAGTTTGTCAGTTCCTTACCACTCATTCAAACCAAGATTTGACACAAAGTAGTCTACAAAGTAGGAGGCAATTGAGCCTGATCCCGTTACCTGTAATATTTTCTGGCAGCTGCAGATCCTTCCTGGCGAGCAGTCTTTTCCTTTCAAACAGCGCCGAGTCCAGGCTCTGGCACCGCGGCTGCTCCTCGGGGGGTGGGTGCAAGGCTTCGTGTTTCAGTAAATCTGCTGCAGACAGCCTGTGATTGGGATTCCTGTCCAGAGCTGCTTCTAGCAATTCTCTCATGGAAGTGCTGCAGTCCTCAGCAATATCCTCTAAGGGGGGAGCTTGCTTGTGTATCTGTTGGAATTAAAAAACACCACGGAAACTGTTATTCCAAAAACAATGGAAGAGGAAGTCATAGATAACCACATGAATGGTCTGGGAATTCCCCAATTAGGACTTATCACCTCCCTAAGTAGGGCTCATCAACTAGAACAGAACATGCAAAAAATCCACTTTTGAATTTTATAATAAATTTGAAAACTCAGAGAAATTTCAAGTAAGCCTAAAATCCAGTGCAATGTAAATTTACCAGATTTCTGTACCACACTGGAAGAATCAGAGAATCAAATCTACCAGGCTCCAGTTTTTATCTGCAACTTCGAAGGAAAATAGACAAGTAGAAGATACATGGGCTTGTTTCAATTAACTCTCCCACTGAATTATCCCCATCCTTCCAGTAAACCCAAGGCCTGTAAATTGAAACACAAATCACAGACAACTGCAGCTCAGTCTCTGTCTTCCCCTAAATGATCAAAACCCACTTCTACCCTCCCTCCCCTGAAGCAAAAAGGATGATATAATCTCTCTGACAAATACTTTGATAGTTTTTATATGACTAGAGGTTTCCCAACAAGAGTACAGGAAACCCTCCAACTGATACTGAGCTGGCTCTGCTCAGGACACTTACAATATAGAGGTAGGAGGGATATGCAGAACGAGGGTATCTGTTCACCCAGGGAGGGATGCCTGTTTGCATATGAATGATGGTAGCTCCCATGCTGTAGATGTCTGCTTTTGTTGTGTGGCCTCTGCAAAGGATAACTTCAGGGCTCATGTAAATCTGCAAAAAACAATTAAAAAAAAAATAGATTACTCAACAGGGGAAAACAAGAACCAAAGATGACTTAATGACATTTTGTGATCCTGGAAACCCCCCTCAGAAGGGATGCATCCCACTAGTGCCTGCAAGCACCATTTGGTAAATAAGATTATTGTGTTCTGCATGTGAGTACAGCCAAAGAAAAGGTACCTGGACAAACCATATTCCAGACTTGCACTCCTCAGATAAGCCACAGGCCAGTGGCTGTGTGCCTTAGCTGAGCTGTAAGAGGCTGAGGTTCAAGCCACAGCTCTGCCTTGTTCAATGAGTAGCAGAAGCCTCATTCCTCCACAGCAAAAGGAGGTGCCTGAATTTCCAGTTTGTTTTGGGGGGCACTGCTGGAACTGCTCCATTCTGCTTGAACAATGGCTGGGCATGAGCTAAAGAGAGAGGGTGAGCTGTACTGACAGCCACCCAATGGGAGTAGGAGTTCACTCCTCAGATCCCTGTTACACAGAATACTACACAACCCTTCTGAGCAGAACTGGCAGATATATCCCTTCCTGTCCTCTTTACTCTCCTTACCTCCTCCTTATCCATTAACCTGCATGTTGGAGCATTATCCTGAGAATGAGATGATGGAGGAACAAGCCAGGTCTAGGCAATTAAAATTAAAAGTTAGGTGCCCTTTGCACCAGATTATCCCCAAAGCAGCTATGAAGAAAATAATTCCTCTTCTAACCATTTTCCAAAGCAAAAATGCTAATCTTTCTTGACAGAAACCAAAATAGTTTCCATCAAAACATTTCACTAAAACATTTGAATTTGCCAAAAGTCTGAAGAAGGATCTTGCAAGCTCCTGCCAGCAAAGGCAGCTCAGCGTGCAGCTGGAGGAGAACCAGCCAGGCAGGATGCAGGAGGCACACCCTGCACAGCTCTGCCACTGGCCCGGGGAGCAGGTTTCAACACCACGTGGGCACAGCTCAGAGCACACCAGGCTAGCAAGCTAACATATTTGCTTCTGGTTTCTACTTTTCCCTCACCCAATTTCCCTCTAAAGGATTCAAACAAACTTTAATTCAAGTCATCCTAACACAAAGAATCACATTAAAAGCCATTAACTGACACAAGGGCAGGAAGTTAAGTCATCACCACATGGTTGACTGCTTATTACCACAGATTGAGAACGGCTGTAGGGCTCACACAGATTCCAAGGAATACTTTCCCAGTGAATTACATTCCATATCAGCAAATAGAACTTGTGATTAGAAGTGTGTGCAAAGCCTCAGCAGATGTCTGCAGCTGCTACTGACTTATCCACTGCTTTCCTCAGAGCTAAAAGAGAATCAGTGCATCTGTATCCTCTACCTTTAAGTCTCATAAGGAGAAAAGAACATGACTCCTAATTCTATAAAAAGACTTTGGCAAATACAATGCAACTTGAGTGAAATCTACATAAGCAAAAAGCAGCTGCCTTCAAAAGAATGCTGGCACAAGATCCTATCTGCATTTAAGGTGAGAAAATAGTCAAGATGCACCTGGACTGTACAGGGACAAAAATCAAAACTGAGCTCCAAAGCTCTGGTTTCAGACTAAGAGTCTGTTGTCACCAAAGCAAACAGCTCAAGCCATGGATAACTTCCCATTCTCATTCCTTCTGACTGGTGGACTGGTACTTGCCTGCCAGTCACACCAGTGTCACAGCCCAACTAAAAACCAGTCCTTTCTTCACGCTGTGCTAGTTTTAGTTTAGCATTCCTGAAAATGAATCATACTTTCCACACTCAATAAACTTTAGCAGACAACTTTTTACCCTCAAATGCTTGTAACTGAAGCTTATGTATTTTAACAAAGTGACAGAAGCCTAACAGAAAGTGTAGCAACTGCCTGGAAAAAGTATTTCCTGCAGAGCAGGTTCATAACAACCACAGTTTAATGTTCTGCATGACTTGTACACAAAAGGAGGAGCACCAGTTTTTTCATGCTACACCATCTATACATAATTTATCCTTCAATCCTGTTGCCCAGAATTGTAACTACTCATTTTTACAAACACAAAGAAGATTTGCTACATTCAGACTTTCTGTGCTTTGGAACTGAGTGAAAATCCGAACTCCCAGAGAACATGCACAGGACAAAGGTTACTCCACCTGCCACTTCCCTCAAGGACACAAGTCCCTGCCAATTCCAGATGTAAGAGAAACCAGCCAGCTCACAGGCACAATGCTGCCTGGCAGTGACAGAGCCCCAACCAGGGGTTGCACAATTACATGCAGGAAGAGCCTCCTTAAGGCTGCATAATACAGGGTGCAAAATTGAAGAAGACTTTGTAAAGTCAAGATTTTACTTTGAAGACAAAAACCAATCAAACAAGAAGGCCAGACTACAGAGGCCATTTGTGGGTGACAGGATTAGGAACCATGGGGAAGAAGATGCCTAGAATGAAGACTGTGAGCAGAAAAACCTACAGAAGCATCAGGAACATTGGCCTATAAATCTCCTTTCCCAGTGCTGTGTCTCCAGCATCACTTCTTGCTGTGGTGCTGTAGCAGGATTGCTGCTCTTCTGAGACAACAAACACCAAACAGGGTTGGGGGGATTATCAGCTTTCTGAGGATAGGACTGCAGGTGTTAAAATGTGGGGAATCATTTTCCTCCTATTAAATGAAGAACTAAGTGTTTTTCACCTGGCAAAGTGAAAACACTGAAGTGTTTTCACTTTTCACTTGTTCTTATTAACACAGTCTTGGTCTGTCCTCCAAGACCCAGAAGTGGATCCTCAGCAGTCTGCTCCACAATCATGGAAATTTCCTGTTTACACACATCTCCATCATTGGGAAATACCCTACCAACTCATACCCACCACTGTTCTTACTCTCATTAACACCACACAAAACCCCCTTGAACAAGCAAAAAACCCCAAACCAAAATAAAAACCCCACAAAGCTCATGCATGAAGTGCCAGAAAGCATATACTGCTTCCATCTCAGCAATCATTTTAAGCTCTTAACTCCCCTGACTAGAAAGACATTGAAAACAAATATTCAAGTGTTTTCTCAATGATCTTGGAAAAAATAAACAAACCTGACCTTCTGTGAAATCTTGGTTTATCCTACCCTTCTAAAAGTGAAATGCTTTTTGCCAGTTACAAAAGGATCTCCTCTTTGCACATGTGGAAGACTATTAAAAGAGTAAGTGCCAACATTTCAGCTGAAGTATTTCCTGTAAACAATCTCCTCCAGCAACAGAGAGCACAGACACCACATCTGCAGCAGCTATCCAAGCTGTTGCTACTTGGTTGTTTGCTAATACTCCAGCCCTGCAAACACCTCAGCAGGAATGCAGCCCAAGTGGTGTGCAGAATCTCAAAGTCACTGAGAACATTTAAAAGGAGCCCACCTCCAAACTATCTAAAGCAATTTTAGCAGATAATCATGAACTGTGCCATGCACAACCTCTGAAGAGCAAAAGTGTTGCATGTAGATAGGGAACAGAGCTTAGAAGGGCTAAGGGATGAAACCCAGACATCAGTAATTTCTGTGGTTTTGAAGGAGGAATCAAAGCACAGTGTTGAGCAGGTCAGCCCAGTCCACAGCCTGTATCTCAGAAGAAATCTTTGCTAGAGCAAAGAACAAATTCCTGTTTGAAGTGTCTCTGACCAGCAGCTAAAATACTGCAAACAACCCTCCTCAGAGTATGTTTGACTTCAGTAAATAATTGCTAACAAATGGGACTGCAGAGAAAGTGACACAGCTTTCAGAGCATTCCATTTAGCAAGTTGAAAATAAAAATATAATTGAGACTCTATCAATGTTTGTAACTTTTTTTATAGATTTTATAGTAACTATTTTACCCATGCTTCTAACCCTCCAGCTTCAAATTTGAGCCTAAACACCACAATCAAGGACTAATGCAACATAAGGGCTTTTCTCCCTTCAGCTTCTTACCTCTGTTCCTCTAAGGTCTTTGGGATAGTAAATGTCTTCAGTCATTTGAACACTTAGGCCAAAATCCACCAAAACAGCCTTAGTTGACATAAAGACAATGTTGCTTGCTAAAAGAAAAAATTACATAATTTAAGTGTCTGGCACATTTGGTATTTATTTCACAACACTCTTGTTTCATTCACATGGTATCCTAAAAAGGGAGATAGATTAGCATAACCACATTCTCCAGCCAATATCCTTCTAGGCAAAATAGGTCTGGCAATGATTTGGTTCAATTTTAAATCATATCTTAAAAATCAGACTGGAGTGGGTTATGTAAAAGAATCCATGTTTGGTCATTTTCTTAGCTTAAGAGTAAAAAAAGAAAAAAAAAAAAAAAAAAAGACAAAGAAAGAGGAAAAAGGCTGAGTGTAGAGGAGGAAGCTAGAAGACTGGTAGGCACCATAGCACAGTGCTCTGAAGATGTTTAATGGTCTCCAAAGTGGAGATCATGCTGTGCAGCTCTGGCTATAGACAGCACAACTGCTGCTCACCAAAAGGCTTTTCTAGAGTAATAATTTAAGTGAAGAGAGAAGCAGAGAGTAATCAGGACCCCTGCACAGCAGCCACACCAGTCACCTGCACTGCTTCATGAGGGCAGCTCAGCATGACAACAGAGGACAGACAATGGCTGTAAAAGTAATGGAAGACTGAACATTTCAAACTCCCTCTGAACTGCAGCAGTATCTAGGAGCTTAATTTACTTTCCTTCATAAAACTCTGCCTAAGGCACAACTTTGTACTCAGAGGCTTTGTTTGCAGCTGTATTTCTGATCAAATATTTCAGAATGTAGTGCTCAGTGTGAGCCTTGAGAAATCCTTGTTTGCTGTTTCAGAAGATGTGGTAAAATGAAGTCTCCAAGTTACCCAACAGAAACACGTTTTTCTTACAGGAAACTGTGGGCTATTTTCCATCTTGACAGTGCCTACCACGACCATCCAGTGGGAGGACAGCCTTGATTTCAGCAGCACTGATTCCTGAAGCAATGCTTCACAACACTGCCTCCTTACCAGCACTATAGACCACGTCAGCCTGTAATTTTAGGGATTAATTTGAAGATATGGATTTTAAAGACCCCATAAGAGACAGTGCAAATCCTGCCACAGTGCAGCAGGATCTGCTGCCTGCCTGGGACCATACCCAGCCCCAGCTGCAGCTGATTTTGGACTGAAGCTCCCCCTACCAAACAGGCTGATGGTTTAACTGCTCTCCAACCAAGGGTTAAAATGAGGGGGAGCATGGAACACCTCCCAAGAACTAGAATGTCTTCCTCCCTTTCCTTGCTCAGAGCATTTTTTCCTCTCAAGAAAATCCTCATCTTCTGTATCAGCAGAATAGACTCAAAGCAGCTCAAAAGCAGCAGATTGAGTGAGGAAGGAATCAGAGGTTTTGGGAAACAGAAAAAGGCTGGAAAAAGTGAAACACACTCATCCACCTCATTCACAATGGGCTGGTTCTCCTATTCATTACCTAGACATAGTAGGCTTTGGGCTGGTTTGGTTTTTAGATAATTTAATTAATGTCTTTGTTACTGCCTATCAAAATAAACCCATAGGAAAGATTCTTACTACAAGTGAGAAAGAAAAATTAAGGGAAAAAATAAGCAGTTTTGTAGCTGTCAGAATCTCAAAGGCTTACATCTAAAGTACTGACCCATACTAAATTTTAAAAAAATGCAAAACTGAGAAAAATTTAGCAATTCCTAATAATCATTTTTTGTGAACTATTGCAATGTTTCAGTCTGAATATTTATATTTTAAACCCTCACATTTAGCTAAATAAACTCATGGAGATGCATTCATTTGTGGGCTGAGGTGCTACTGGGAGCAACAGTATTAAATACTAATTAAAATGCAACACATTAAATTTGAATTTTAAAGCAATTTAGTACTAATATATTTAATTTGGACTTAACATCAATATGTTTGATTATTTATACATGTTAATATCCAGAGTTTTTTAAAAGCAAACATACATTAAAATTTGTTGTACTTGTTGAAAGAAAAAAACCCAGCACAAATTATGTATTTACTTCCAAAGTGCCTCAAACTGATGAACAGTTGTGTAGAAATGTAAAACCTAATGGAAGGTGCAAGTTGAAGGTGAGCATGGAAACATTCAGGATGAATTTATATTGAAAGTAGGAAACTTCTGTCTGAACACAGACTGATAACTTCACTCTTTAGGTTTTTATTTCAATTGAGTTACTCATGAATGGCATAGGATCTTTCTAATTACTCTCTCTGCTGGAGTGAATTAATTAATACTGAAAATAACTATCACCTATATATAATTATATAGGTGGGTATAACTATCCAGAACCTGACCTTGCCATTGGTTAAGCATTATCCATCCCTCCCACTCACAGATATAAGGCTGCATGTCCCAGCTCAGTCCCAGGAACTCCACCAGGGCCCCAGCCCAGCCAGGACCAGAAATTCCCCCAAGGAATCACAGGACGTACGTTTGATATCATGGTGGATAATCCTCTTTGAGTGGAGAAAGTCAAGTCCTTTCAGAATATGCTTTGTCACCCAAATGATTTCAAACTCTCTCATAGGACCACAGCTCTCCAGCTTTTCCATGACAGATCCTCCCTCTCCAGCTTCCATGAAGAGATGGATCGTCTCATCCCACAAAATAGCTCCATATAATTCAGCAATGTTTTCGTGACGGAAACATGCCTGTATCTCAACGTCTGAGGGTTTGAACTGTTCCACTGGGACCTAGGACATTGAAACAAAACCAGTTATCCACCACAAAAACAAGTTCCATGTGGACACTCGTTATCCTACAGATTAAGAGAAAAGAAGGAAGTACAGCACTTGCATCCACTTATTAAACTACTAAGCTTTCCTTTGTTCCTGTGACTATTTTTCCTTTGCAGTTCAGAGAGTTCCTGTGAAAAGCTGAGAGATATTTTGGAATCATGCCCAAATAAAAAGTGCAATCTTCCAGAAAAAGCAGTGTAGCAAGAGTTATTCCCGTCAAAATCCAGTGATTACGCAAAAGCTTTTATGCAAACTTCCTGGTGAAGGAGATAAAATTCCCACTGCTTTTTCCATTAGCTTTGTGCACTCATCTGCACTACCAGAACTACACACCCACCTGACAGGTGGATCAGTGCTTGCAGTGCTCAGGCCCATTACTGACCTCAATTCAGTGCTTATCAGCACTGGTTTATGGCTTGCAAGGAATGAAACCTGCTTTGAAGGGAGCGCCAGCAGCACGATATTTCTTTAAAAAGTACTGATGGCAGATTGCTGAGACAATAAAAGCAGTGTTTGCTTACAGACAGAAAAGCTACTACTGCTCTGTTTAGTTTTCTTCCCTTGGATTGGTGTCTGTGACCCAAATAAGAGGCTCATCTATTCAATGGGAGATATTGTTTGTATTTTCAGAAATATTAGGATACTTAATTCTGCAGTGGATTATGCAGGAGCAGCTAACAGTCTGGCCCCATATAGACACATGGCCTGCAGAGGAAGGACATAGAGCTGCCTGCCCAACTCTTTCACACAAAATTAATACAGGTACTTATTCATGAGCTGGGGAATATAGAGCAATGTGCCAACTGAGCTTTTACTGCCCCTGAATATTTACTGCTCAATTCAAAATAGTATGTTAGAAGGCATAGCTCAAAGAAAATGTTGTCTTGCATAAAAACAGGACAGTGCTCAGCAGTTCTTTTGAGGCATCTCACAGCCTTAACTCTGTCAGTGCCCAAAACAGTAATAGTTGCACCTACTGAGTTCTCAAGGACTTCAATAGCACTGAAGTAAAGAAAACTGAAGTCTGAGAAGCTCAGTTAAAGGACAAGAGCCTAAAAATTCTGCAGCAGCAGGATTTTGCTACCAGCTTCAGCAGGGGATGGGATCTCACACTGATATTTTCATGGAGAGTTCAGTAGAACAAGTAGAAAATCCACTCTGCAGCACAGCTCATGTGCCAGTTACACAGACTTCCAGATATATTCAAAATGCTGAAACATTTGCAGCTTTAGAGCCAAAAAATTTAAACATGCTAAGAGAAGTGTACATTTCCCCCACCTTGTTTAGGCCAACAAAACCAAGATGATCATCAGCCAACAGTGGAATTTGATACAGACATACTTGAAAATATACTGTAAGTAGTATGTCATACAATATTTGCTCAGAGATAAAACTACTGAACTAACATACCAGTTTGCATGCCATTCGCTTCTTGGTTTCTCTGTCTTGGGCTAAGTACACCTTCCCAAAAGCTCCCCGAGGAATAAAATCAGAACCAATATTCCTGTAAGTCAACTTCCATGGAAACAGGAGCACATCCGAGTCAATCTGATAGCGCCCGTTCTTGGGTGTGATCTGGGGAGTTGAATAAATAATAAAAAAACACAGTCAAGTTAAAATTACTTCAAATCTGATTAATTTTATACATATAATGGACAAAAAAAAAAAAGGATATTCCACTTATGTGTATGATGTACATGATCTGTTTAGCAGTCTTTATTTAGTAACAGCAAATGGGAACAGCATGTGAGGTGTGGCATTCATTCACAGCCCAGGCATCCATGTTTCTCTCCAGTGACTAACTTATGAAGTGTAAGTTGCAATTAATTGTCTTGAAACAACAACAACAGCAGCTAGGTTAATGAAATTACCCACCTCTTGTTATTAGATTTACCTGCACATGTTTGTCCTTCCTGTAATCTGTTAACTTGTTATGCCACATACCTGTTACTCACAGGTTATCTTATACAACAATGTGAGCAAGAGTTTCAGCATTTCCTAATATCACAATGCACTCCTAGGAGTTTAGTTTTCCATCTTATATTGGAGTTTCTGCTACTTAGTAAAAGGTCAAAGAAGTCTGCCTCGATTTTA
Organism: Erithacus rubecula; assembly: GCF_903797595.1. NCBI lineage: Eukaryota > Metazoa > Chordata > Aves > Passeriformes > Muscicapidae > Erithacus > Erithacus rubecula. The sequence goes on along the minus strand of NC_136689.1, from coordinate 14,679,445 downwards.
CCAGCCACTATCCTATAGTTTTATATCATAGTTTACAAAAGAAGAGTGGGAGTAACATTGCCTCCTCCAGGTGGGTAATGGTGGGAGCTTTGGTTCTTCTGTGCCAACAACCAGGCAAGGAGGAGATTCAGGGCACCTGTCAGTATCCTGCTCTAAATCTTTCTCCCAACGAGCTCCCTCCCTCTGCATGCGACAGAAAGAGACCAAATGACTAACTGCATCCATGTGAGTACTGCTTGATCTCTGGTGTTACTTCTTCAGTCTCTCAGCTACAAAATTATTAATCTTTCCTATGAATGTGCTTCAAAATATTTCAGACAGTATCTGGAATATCATTAATCTTCTTACTGCTACTATATCAAGATTCTTGAAGAGATGTAAAATCACATCAAGGATATTTATCATTTCATGTCTGTCACAGGGCCTCAAATACTCAGCTCTTCAGCTACTGTTTTTAAGATAATATATCAGGAAGATTATTTGGTTTAGACTTCTATTTAAGATGTAACATATAATCTTTCATTCTTAATCTCCCTTCATGCTTTTCAATTAGAAAAGTACTTTCTTGACTGCTAAAATTGTCATTTGTGATTTGTACCTACACAAAATAAATTAATTTTTCCAAGTTCCTAAATCTGGGGAGGATAAGTTCTTAAACGTTGGCCAAGGGGGCATGGGGGTCTGTCCTTTCATAAAAAGTGTACTGCTTAGGATAGAGAGAACAAGCCTTCCCTCTACTTATTAGAGGTAGGGTAAATCAATCTGTACATGTCTAACAATCTGTCCATCTTGCTTGTCTACTTCAGCATTTCAAAGGGTTGATACTAATCTGTATGGGTTACACCTTATCCTGGAAAGGAAGAGACGCTGAGCAGAGTTGATTTGCAGAGCAAAACAGTGATGACCACCACACTACTCACATTTTCAGGAGGCTTTTGGACTAGCTCCTAGCCTGACCCTCTGAACATCTGTCTATGGCTGCAATGCATCTTTCAGTTCAGTTTTAATGAAAAGAAATCCAGATTGCACACTACAAGACTCTTTGTGATGCAAGCCACAGTGCAGCCAGTGAGGGTCACCAGGCAATCAGAAACACTCCTGACCCTAACAACAATGCTGTAGGTATTTACAGAGCAATGCCCCTGCTGAAATGCCTGCACAGGTAATGTCCTGCCTCCAACCCTCAGTTGCATAATGGGATCACGTGCACCTAATAATGCTTGGTTCATACCGATTGTATGCATCTGCAAGCAAAACAACCACGAGTATGCAGAACAGTGTCTACCCTGAGCATAGGAAACATTTAATATTACTAAGTGTCATTTCAATGTTACAGAGTTGAAAAGCGATTGTTTTGCAATACTGTAATGCTCCCTCCAAATCAGAATAAAGCAATACCCTGTGTTACTCAGGTTACTGAATGCTCAGGTATTTTGCACCTCGGTAACCAGAAAGCCTCAAGCAAACAGTGTTCACATATAAAATAGATAATACTCGGGATTTTTAAGGTGATAGATGTCAAGCATCTTAAGAAAATACAGCAGAACACCAACACATGTGAATAGAATTCCATTGCAACACTGATTGTCTCCAGAGCAACTGATCTAAAACAAAGGTTTAATGACACTAATATTGAGAGATGCTTGTAGAACACAAACAATTTCAGGGAACATCTCAAAACAACATATCTATATATTTGAATTTAGCAGTGTGAGGTATTACATAATATTGTAACACTTAAAATCACACTTGATAGTATGTGCTTTTTCTCCTTATATTACTGCAATTGACATTTTGTGCAGACATAGCAAGTTTAGAAACTATATTGTTAAATCCTAGATCTTAATTTTTGGGAGTCTGCATGTTTTACTGCATGAACACAAGGTACTAGAAGACTCTTGCTGTCTCCCAGACCTGTAAATCATCATAGTTCATAGGCTTTGGTTGGAAGGGATCTTAAAGAACATCTAAATGCAATTCCCCTACTATGGGAAGGGATGTGACCCACTAGGTCAGGTTGCTCAGGGCCCCACCCAACCTGGCCTTGAACACTTCCAGGGATGGGGGCAACCACAACTTCTCTGTACAGTCTGCTCCAGAGCCTTACCACTGTCAGAGTAAAGAAATCTCTACACTTTTAGTTGAAAATACTTTCTCCACATTCTATCACTACATGCCCTTCTAAAAAGTCACTCTGCCATTTTCTAATACAAGTTGTGGATTTTATAAGCCCCATTTAAGTACTAAAAGGACAAAATGAGTTGTAGATTTTGCTTTTTGGCTGCTTGTCTCAGGTTTGTATTCAACACTGGGAAATGTTTTCTAACCTCCAGGGATGCTAGGAGATAACAGAGTGGATCCTTCTGAACAACAGACCTTTCTCCATAGCTGCCTGAGGATGCAGGGGCTAGACTTGATAGGCTCAGAGACCCCTTCCAGCCCCAGGGTTGCACAAGAAAACACAGCCTGTTACTCCTGGGACTGATCTTTATTTACAATCATTAAAAATGTCCAATTCCAATGGTCTATGAAATGCCAAGTGAAAGGAAAACAGGCGTACGTACCATATTCAAGAGGATTCCAGATTCCTGTTGTGTGCATCCTTTAAATTGTTTTGCAGTGTTAGACACCTGATTTGCAAAAGCAAGCAGGTCTTCCACAGTCCCATATTTGACAGAGGACATCAAAGAGACCTCCCTTTCACAAAACAGTAATGATTCTGCACGTTCATCATTCTGATTTGCCTCTTCACACATTGTAATTAAGCTGTCTTCATAGACTGCAATGTCTTCACCTGGGTAATGGTTTTCCATGATGGCTATCACCTCAGACATATTTAGATCAGCTAGCAACAAGTCAATCTCTTCTTTGCTATCACTACCCGTGCTCATATACTCCATTACTGTCCACTTTGCAAAATCACTCCTGGAAAAAAAAAAAAGAAAAAAACTTGAAAACACTTTTCACCTAAATTTGCACATCAATTCAGATTTTAAATTAATAACTTGTATTATGAATAAAATCTTAATTAGGATCCTGGGTAAAGATAAAATGGAGAAATATTGAAATAGTGAAAATATTGAAATAGTGGAATTTATTTAGAAGTTAATAGTTAACCTCTCCTGTCATTCACTCTTAGAATTTATTATGATAAAGCTTTCCCTAAGAGGAACAGGTACAGTAAGAATACAGCACTGTAACAGAAATGCAAAAATGAAGGACCACCCTCAAAACAAACAAAGGAATCCATTGTTTGGAAAAGAATCATAAAGAGAGATATTAACATTCTCAATTAGTTTATATTTAAGTTTGTATTGGCAATTTATGTGATGTATCCAGGAAGTAGAAAATAGTAATAGGCATCTGTTAGTATCATTGTACAAAACACAACTGTCACCACCTGAGATATAAAATCTGTGTTTTTTAACTAGACTTGAACTGAAATTTTTGTTCTGAATTTCAGAAGAAAGTCAGAAACAGAGCTATCATAAAAGCAATGAGCTTTTGAAGTGGCTCCCAGCAGTTTGTTCTGTTCCCTCTACACCTGACAATAACTTCTTAGGTTACTATTGCAACTCTTTTGCTGAAATAGTTACATACAGCAAGCTGGGTTCAACCTCCCAAGAAGGGTTCTATTCCAAAAGGTTACATATTCAAGTTAAAAAGGTATGTAGGGTCATTCATTAAAATACTGACACAAATAGTTTCCAACACTTAAATGTCTAGAGCACTTACCTTGTATTTAACCTGATTACATCACTCAAAACCATTTAAAAACGTCTCAATAGAATCCCTGAAGTCATCATGTTTTTCTGAACCCGTATTTACCACTGATGATAATTTCACAGTGTTCTGTGGCAGTCTATTAAAAAAGCAAAACAAATAAAGCCATTGCATACCAGCTCAAGCAGAAGGACTGGTTTGTACTCATATAGATCATTTGCTTCATGGAAAGAAGAGCTAGTAATCACAAGGCTGAGATAACAGGGGATTTTTCTGCAGAAAAAGATGCCAACTCAAGAAAGAATCAAGCTACTGTATCATCCATATTTCCAAGTAGTAGTGAAAAATAGTTTTTCCACAGTTAGGTTCTGAGTTATATTCTCTCTGTCTCATGCTTGTTTAAGCAAAGAGTAGGACCTCCTTTTCCTTTAGCAGAACTGACTACAGCATGCCCTCTTTAGAGAGCTCTCATTTCCCTTTTTCATAATCCACTACACCAACTATTTTGGGTAAAAGATATCAACTAGGCAATCAGACACTTATAAAAAAAAGAAAAAGAAAGAAAGAAAATCTGCAAACAAAACTTTATCTCAAGCAGACTCGGTCCCCTGAGGCCATGGAGCAATGCATTTACCCAGGTACAGTTTCTGGTTATGATCTCTATCTTTCTTACCCTCACCACAAGGACGCAGAAGCTTTGTGGCACATATTTCTCATGGGTAAGAGTATTTACGTCAGTCCTAATGTGAAGAAAACCAAGTAAAATGACGTGTCTGAGTTGGCAAAGAAGTCAGACCACGTGCTAAAAATTCAAAAGGCAGGACAGGACAGCAGATGCAGCATCAGGAAAGGCAAACAGAGTGCATGTTCCTTCTCAGGCTCAAGCCCTGGGAGTGATGGTGGCAGAGTTGTACTGTGTCCCCCCGTTCCCCCAAGACAGGCACAGTGACTTCACCAGCACTCTACACCAGTTCACCTGGCCCTAGTCAACCCACATGCCCAGCATTAGGGCAGCCAGGTTGGAAACTTTGTGGTCACTAGCACTACTTCATTGGGGAGGCCCCAGGTTTTGTATCCTGGGTGCTCAGAGAGGTCACAAATAGGAAAAGATGCTGTGGGTGTTTTCTATCCCTTATCACCTCAACTTGCTCCATGACCAAGCTATAGGCTCTAAACGAAGTCTGAATATTGTTACTTTTTAACAGAAATGAGATTTCTATTTTTCCCCAGAACAGGACTTGTATTCATTGCTTTTTTTTTTTTTTTTTTTTTGTGCTGAATTAGTGGGGTTCAAAAGAAAAGAAACACTGCTGTCATAAAAGGAACCAAGAGACCTCATGTGTAAAGTCAGTTAAAGTTACAAACTAGTCCTGAGGGACTTTCTGAAGAAAAACATGAACCTCTAGATGCTCTGGTCTTTGTGGATAAAGACAAATACGCACCAGAGTTAAACTAATTTACTCTCTGAAGCATTTTCATGCACAAAGCATCTGTACAGATTAGACCAAATGTAGCTTTCTGGAAGTGCCAGATCTGCTCTGTTCCTCAAAATGTTCCCAAACTGCAGTACAATACTAATAATACTCTTGTCAATTTTACTACTACTCAAAAAGCTCTGAATAAGATGAAGAAGTGACTCCAACCTGCATAATCTCAGTTATGTGCTTTTAGTGCTTGAGAAAACCTGCAAACCCTTCACCATTATCTCAAATAACAAGTGATGGGACAAGGAAAAATGGCCTCAAGTTGTGTTGGATATTAAGAAAAATTTCTTCACTGGAAGAGTTGTCAAACACTGGAACAGGCTGCCCAGGAAAGTGGTGGAATTACCATCCTGGTGGGGATTTAAAAGACATACATGTAGACGTGACACAACTTAGTCATGGGTTAAATTCTGCTGGGTTGGACTTGATAATTTTACAGGTCTTTTCCAACCTAAAGGATTTAATTTTTCTCTGTATCTAGTAAATTGTAATAAATAAATAAATAAATAAAAAACAATAAAAGCAATATCTAGACTATAAAAGCTGATTTTCTAAATTATGCAGCAATTTAATATTATATATTTCCCCTACAGGCAAAGAAAAAAAAAAAAAAAGGTCCATTTTCCAATGGGGAATTCACTCTTCCTATTTATCCCTAAAATCCTGTACTAGTATCAGTGCTGGGCACCCATGTAATATTCTAAATCATCCTATATAATCTAGGTTCATGAAGAAATGACATCACTAAACATGCTTTACTTATTCTCAGCTGAAAAAGTGGGTTTACCTGCAGTGGAAAAATAAAACTGCATGCAAACACTTAGGTCAGTTGCAAAAGCACAAGACTCTTTCTCCAGTTTTGCCAATATTTCAACATCATCACATGAGTAATTTGTAAGGCAAAGGTTTATTTCTCTATTCTCTGCGTAGCTTTTCAACCCCTTTGCCTAAGAAGTGTGCTGCCAGAGACCATCCTTATATTCATCATATTAAATAAGAGTAACTGCACACCAGACTGCTAAGCCCCTGTGGGACTTTTTGTGTGTCAGGGATCAACGATGGAAAAGATTGAACTAAATCTACAGTAAAAATAAAATTTAAAAACCTAAAACACGGAGACAAAAACCTCAACACCGCCCCCCCCCCCCCAAAACAAACAAACAAACAAACGCAACCAAACAAACTAGCCACAAACTTCATAGACTGGCTCAACACAGTCATACACCCATAATAAAGATCTCTTGTGCTGCTTTTAGAAAATAATTTTCTAGTGTAAGTGACAAGCGACGGCCCATTAGAAATGGAAAAAAGTCCCTATTTACTTCCAAGAAAACTTAGACAGACCTTGAAAAACACAATCCCTCTGAAAAAAAAAACTTCTACTGCTAAGGAACAAGAAATATCAACAGCTTAAATTTCGACAGCATTTCCCATATTCCCTGGGAATCGGGGATCCGCGGCTGTCGCGGCTCCGGCAGCCGCAGAGCGCGGCCCCAGCCCCGGCAGCCCGGGCTCAGCGAGCTGCCGCAGCCCCGGCGGCTCCCCCGGCACACGGCGCCGCTCGGGCGGCCGAGGGCAGCGGGGACCTGCCCCGCCACAGCGCTGCGGGACCCGAGACACCCCGAGCCCGTCCCGCTCCGCTCCATCCCGCCCGGGCTCCCGGTGCCCCGCCGCCCCGCTCACCCTCCGGGAGAGCCGCGCCGCCCGTCCGCTCGCCCCGCTGCGCTGCGCTGCGCTCCGCGGGAACTCCCGGGGGCGGGGAAGGCACAGGTAGCACCGCCCGCCCCCGGCCCCGGTTTCTATTTCGGTTTCCCGGCAGGAGCGGGCGCTGCGCTGTTGTAACCCGGCCTCAAACCCGGCCAGCGATCGCCTCCTGCTCCAGCGGTGGCACTGCCCGGTGGCAATGGCTCGTCCCAGGCGGCAATCGGTAAATCCCTTTTCTACCACCTCGTGTTTCCGTGCGCACCTAGAGGGCGTCCACCAGCGTCCTACGAGTTTAAACATTACCTGAATCAAACTTCAGCTGACACGCGGGTGGAATTTAGGACAACAATGTGAAGAATTTGTTAGCGGCAGTACTATTAAAATGCTTCAAGATACAGTAGTATGAGTGGGGTAATTGCTAAAATTGAGCACAACTACTTTTTATTTCTTATCCATAAGGAAGTAATTCTTGCAAAACTGTGCTACCCAATGGCTCCTCTTCAGTCAGTTCGTTTTTAAGGAGACAAGTAGCACCTTTAAGAAAACCAGCTGCCACAGCCCTAGGAGCTGTGGAGTTGAATCTGTCTCAAGGTGTCAAGAGACCCAAGAGCGATTTTTGGTTCATTATCTGCAGTGTAATGACTATTTGCTTACTGAAGTCAGTGGCAAAACCATCATTATAAAGTTTCAGGACAAACATTCACCTTAGGCTTTGGTGTTTATACGCATTTCATACGAGTCCTTTTCTGTTTATATTATCAAGATACCCTGACTCCCTTATTTAAAGGGTTTATGTTTGCCACCTCTCCTGGGGCATTCAAAACTGTCCAAAGTATGTCCAAAGAACTTCACAAATGACATTCTGAAATGTGCAAGGGTTTAGACTCACTATAGGATTTTCTTTTCCTTAGCATCATAACTATGTATATGGAACTCTGTTAGCAGGGTTAACCTTTGCTCATACACGGTCTCTTTTCTAGACTATACAGATATTAAATAAATTGGCAAGCCTCCATAAGGAAGTAGGTGTCTTCTTTGTTGAGTTTGACCTTGTTCAATTGCACCATCCAGTGCATTTACAACCAAAAAAAAAAAAAAAAAAAAAAACCAAACCCACCAAAAAACTCAAAACACTACAAAGCAAGCAAACAAACAAAAAACCTGTGATAAAAAAGGCAAGAAAGCTGAAGATGATTATAGAAAGAAAAAAGAGAGGAAGGGCTGAAGAATAAATTAGGCTATAGGAGAGGCCAGACCAAGGAGAGGGTGGAATTGGCAGCACCTTGAAAGTGGGAGGTTAAGGAGGCTGAGTAACACATCCTGAACATGCAGCAGCTCTCACGCTGGGGTACTCAGGGTATCCTCTTTCAGGAACTTGCTTGTGCTATTAGTTTTTCCAAACCCACAATTAATTTTAATGAAACCCTTTTCTATTTTTAGACCAACTTCAAAGAGGGAAAGAGGAGGAGTTCCTCTCTCCACATCAATGAATTTAGGCACTTAGGATTCCAGAGGAAATTTGCCATGGAGAGATGGAGAGAACACAAGTTTGTACTCCATGGCATGCATAAGTAGGATATAAATTGAAATGCTCTATTTTAAAAGCAATCTACTCTCTCTCTTAATGATCATCCTAGAACACAAAACCAAAATAATTAGGTCATGGCAATTACTTACAGACCCTGACTTACTGGGAGACTGCCAAGAGTATATACAGCACTGTACTACTCACACACAAAGTACCCTAACATACACTACAGATGTACCCACAAGTTTTATATAAATGACTGTTTTTGAAAACCAAAGAAAATTCCATTTTCTTCAGTACATGCCTGGGGTACATTGCTGCAGACCAATGACTGCTTGCTGGGTGCCCTGCAGCTCTCTGCACCTCACTTCTGATCCCATGTGCTGCCCTCACTGCTGTAACTCTGGCTTCACAGCCCTGGCCCAGGACCAGACAAACAGAACCACAAAATCAGTCAGGTTGGAAAAGACCTGAGATCATCAAGTCCAACCTATAAGCAAACACTAGCATGTCGATTAGACCATAGCACTGAGTGCCATGCCCAGTATTTCCTTAAATACCTCCAAGGACAGTGATTCCATCATCTCTCTGGGCTAATCCTCCCTTCTGTGAAGAAATTTTTCCTAATGTCCAATCTAAAACTACCCTGGCCCATCTTAAGACTATGTCATCTTGTCGTGTCTCTGGTTGCCTGAGAGAAGAGGCTGACCCCACCTGCCTACAACATCCTTTTCTTCAAGCTAAACACCCCACCTCCCTCACCCATTCCTCACATGGCTGATTCTCCAGACCCTTTCTCAGCTCTGTTGCCCTTCTCTGGACTCACTCCAGTACCTTAAGGTCCTTCCTGAATTGAAGGGCCCAGAACAGGACACCTCTCTCAAGTTATGGCCTCACCAATGCCAAGTACACTTCCCTAGTCCCACTGGGCAACATCACTGATGTGATGCCCAAATGTATAACTTCCCTTTTTTAAGTAGTCTGCCCAAAACCTACATTAGACCCCCATCACCTCGGCCATCCCACCGTTCAGGTCACCCCATGCCCGCCCTCACCCTCGTGCCCTAGCTGGCAGGGCTCACACGGGGGCTGGCAGCCAGCCCTGCCCGGCCACTGGGCGCTTCCTCACACAGGGCAGGCGGCTGCTCTCACACGCCTCAGGCTGGCCTGGGAAGTTCACAGAATCACAGGATATGCTGAGCTGAAAGGCACCCACAAGGACCATTGAGGTCCAGCTCCTGGCCCTCTGCACAGGACAATGCTAAGATTCACACCATGAGCCTGAGAGCATTGTCCAAAAGTTTTTTGAACTCTCAGGCTTTGAGCAGTGACCACTTCTCTTAAGGGCCTGTTCCAGTGCCCAGCTACACTCTGGCTGAAGAATCTTTTCCTAATATTCAGCCTAAACCAGCCCTGACACAACTTCAGGGCATTCCCTTGGGTTCTGTCACTGGCCACAGAGAAGAGATCAGTGCCTGTCCCTCCTCTCCTCATGAGGCAGCTGTGAGGTCTCTCCTCCATCACCTCCATGTTCAACAATCCAAGTGATCTCAACTGCTCCTTTTAAGTCTTACCCTCAAGGAGCTTCACTGTCTTCACTGCCCTCCTTTGGATGCTCACTAAAAACTTTATATCCTTACATTGTGGTGCTCAAAACTGCACATAGGCTTCAAGGTGCAGTTTTGCTGCAAACTTCCCAAGGCCCTCAGAGCAGAGCGGGACAATCCCCTCCCTTGCTCGGCTGGCGATGCTGAGCCTGCTGCCCCCCAGGACACGGTTGTCCCTCCTGGCTGCCAGGGCACACCGCTGCCTGTTGTCCCTCCTGGCTGCCAGGGCACACTGCTGCCTGCTGCCCCCCAGGACACGGTTGTCCCTCCTGGCTGCCAGGGCACACCGCTGCCAGCTGTCGGCTCCGTGTGCCCGGCGCAGGCAGCTGCCCGCACCCCGGGCTGCCCGGTCAGCTTTGCTCCCGAGCGCCCCGCGCAGCTCCAGCGCGTCCCGCCGCACACGGCGCGGGCTGAGCCTCGGCGGCCGCCGTGGCTGGCGGCGCCTGCGCAGAGAGGCGCGGCTGCGGGCCATGGCGCTGCGCACGGGGGGCCCGGCGCTGGCGCTGCTGCGGGGCCGCCTGCGCCTCCCCGGGCCCGGCGCCCGCGGGCACGCCCGGCTCGGCCGCTCCGGCGCCGCCGCGCAGCCCGCTGCCGAGGAGCCGGGGGAAGGTAGGAACGGGTCCGCGGGCCGCGCTGCATGCGCTGCGGCCTGGGTGCCGCACAGCCGGCTCTGCCGGGGGCGCGGGGAGGGGAGCGGCCGCCGGTCCCGCTCGCCCCACCGGAGCCGCCGGGGCGGTGCCTCCGTGCTGCGCTGAGGAGCCCGCAGGGCCGGGCAGAGAGCTCGGCTGTGCCCTCGGGCTGCAGCCCTGCAGGCCAGGGTCCGCTGTCAGTGCCCGGGACTGGGCGTGTTAAACGCAGGTACCAGCTAGAGCTGAATCAAGTGACGGGGCTGATCCCGAGACCCCTTCAGAAAGGCTCAGGAAACGCGTGACTGTCTCTGTGTCTTTAGTAGAAGCCGAGAGCTAGTGCGGGGTGTCTGTTGCTGCTGTGCATCAGTGCCAGCTCAGCCTGGGCAAGGGCAGCAGAGCCAGAAGTCGAGAGGTCACGACATCTCTGCATGGCTAAGCGTGTACAGGTAGTAAATCAGGCAAAAAACAGCCATTCTGGTCTAATGCAGAGACCTCCTGGTCATGTCACCCATCCATGGGACTTGTCTTTTCTGCATATTGGTCACTTCATCCTCTGTTTCTATGGAAACTGTGATACCATCTTCATAATGCACTTCCTTAGTTTTCTGATTAAAAATGCTATATAAAACTAGGCTGTTGAAAGAGCTACTGTGGTTATTATTTGCAAGCTTCTGGGAGAGCTCAGTAAACTTATAAAATTAAAGATTATTAAAAAAGCAATACTATCAAGTAACACTAACAATTATCATGTAATGATACTTAAATTTTTTTTCTGAGGCCACAATATGCCATGGGTTCTTCAAAACCAAAACCAAAATAAGGAGCTCTCTATTGAATATCCCTGTGGCAGATGGTAGCTGCTGGGAAATGCTCCCCAGCTTCCCAATCCCAATGACAAAAGGGAAGTATTAACAGGCAGCAGGTTCACAGACATTGCTGGTGTGATGTGGTCAGTGGATTAGTTTGAAAGCTATGCAGGGAAGTGATCGTGATTTCAGATTTGGGAGATGGCCCCTTTGCCTGTATGCAAAGTGGAAAGAAGTTCCATGTTTCTGGATATTCAGCATGTCTTGATTCCATGTGAATTCTGGAGGCTGTCAGCAGCAGTACGGGCTGCCAGAATGAGCAGTGTCTGGGCTGTGGGTTTATTGTGCTGGAGTAGATGAAAGTGTATTGTTAAGTGAAAATTGTGCGTAGGAGTTTACTGTAAAGGAAGGCGCTGAGTTGTAAAAATAGCAAGTGTTGAATTGTTCTGAAGTGCTGGTTTTGTGGTAGTGAAGAGAGACTGTCATTTCAGTGGAGGTTGCCAAAGGTCTAGACCTGCCTTGCAGCCTAGCTGGCATTTACAAACTCTCATGTGTGTGCTGAGTTTTTTGATGATAAACACAAATTAAAGCACAAAGATTCCTTGTATTATGAAGCTTCCTGTGCATCAAGAGAAATCAGTATTTCATTGTTCCTACCTTTCCTACTTCTTGTTATTAGAAATGTCTGCATTTGTGAGAGAAATACACTTGTATTTCTTTCTTTCATTCATTCTTCATTGTCCTTCAGTCTTTCTTCATTCTTTTCACTTTTGCTGTCATGATCTTCAAGAGCCAGGACAAACCTTTGTTCAGTTTTTCAATCCAGAGAAAGAGATGAAATGTACTAAAACCAGCCATGCACCTTTTTGATGCTTGTTTCTTCTCACAGATGCTGAAGTCAGTACCAGAAAGAAGACATTTGCTGAAGTCCAAACAGAAAGACTGGATCAAGCTGAACGGACTGTTTTAATAAAGTGCCCATCAAAAATCAATGAAAAAAAATTATTGCAGTACTTATCCAGTCATGGGAATGTTAAGAGTCATTTCTTCTTTGAAAATCGTGTAAGTAATTTTTAATGTAAACTAAAATCTAGACTAATATATAAAGAAATACCAGAAAGAAAATTTGGTTAAGGCCTCATACATAAATTAAGCAAATTATATGCACTTAGTGTCTTAAGTCAGTTTTTATCTGTGCTAATGTTCACAACTTGCTGAGCAGTTGATTTTTGTTCATAAGTCAGCTAAGCAACACCTCTAAAGAATAGCCAGCAACCTGTTTTCCACTGAATCTTTTGAAACTTTCACATAGCACCATTCATTGTTCTAACAATAGAGATAGCTCTTTTTTGTGTGTTTCTTGAGTATTTCAGTTGTGAAGATTAATATAGTTCAGAACTTTCATGTTCAGTGCTTGCTGCCAAGAATAGCACATCTTAAATACTTTTAACCTCTTGTGAAAAGGCATCTAAAATGTTTTGAGATATGGAGACCTAGCATTTGGCTTCAGGGCTAAAAGGCTTCAGGCTTCATCTTAATCTCTCTCAGCACCCCAGGAAGATCTGAGTCATATCAGTAGAGTTCAAGTATTGTATGCATTTATCTCACCCTGTATTTCTATTCTTAATGTTTTAGGGCATCAATGCTTTGATAGAGTTTTCAGAAAAGAGCAGTATAGCCTCGTTGCAGGATGCTGTTGGGATCCCAAGTGCTCCAGAGCATCATGTTGTCCCATTTAAATCAAGACTTTTTACCTTCACACTGAAAAACCCAGGGAGTCAGCGCATTGAAGAGACACCACTTCACCTCTCTCCTCAGTGTCACATTCCAGTGAAGGACCTTATTGAAAAGCTTTGTCTTGCAGACAGTGTAAGTAGAGGTTTCTAATTCTCTCTTAATTAAAAATGAGACATGTTCATTTCAGCAACTTAAAAAGGTATTTATCTTTATTAAAAAAAGGTAACACATTAGCATTTTATGTGAATGGTTCTCCTACATTGAAATAAATAAATGAAATTATTCATTTTAAACCGTTTTGAACTTTTGAAAAATAACCTTCTAATTGCATTGATATTAAATAGATGAGTATATACATTAATAGAAGATGGGTCATTGTATTTTTACAGTGTTTATTTTCTGAACTAGATAAGCAGTCAGATGTACATTCTACTGAATGAGTATCAGCTTACAGAAGAAAACATCAAGCTGCGATTCCTGGCCTGTTCTTTGGTTCGGGATTTTGCATGTGCATATTTCCCAGACAGCACAGTAAAGCCATTTGGCTCTTCAGTCAACACGTTTGGCAAGTTGGGATCTGATGTGGACATGTTTCTGGATTTCTGTGATACAGGGAAGCAAGCTACAAGAATGGTAAGATTAAGTTGTGCATCTTCTGTTTGTTGGATTTCTTCAACAGAGCAGCTCATTTGCTGTTTTACACACATGAATCAGTTTATGTAGGTTTTGAATGGGTTCATACCATAAAGTGTGAATAAGTTTATTTGAATGTTTGGATCTGAAGACTTCAAAAACTGAATGTGACGTGGATGAGATCTTCTTTGCAATACGAAGAAAATGATTTGGTGTTTACATAAATTTTGCACTATTAGGGTGAATTTCAATGTAAGAAAAACCCTCATCCTCCAAAATTGTTTCAGCAGTCAGCCCTTCCCTTTCTACTGTCGTGCTTTCTTCTCTGTTGCTTCTGTGCTTCAGCCATGCTCTGTTAAAGCATGTTTGTTTTAAAGCATTGACTTTGTTTTTTAGGGTCCTCCATGTCCTAAAGCAAAGTAAGTTTGTGCATGTGTGCACATCTACATTTTGGGGGGATTGTTAGGTTCTTTTCCTTACCTTGAAGAGATAACTTTATGCTCCAGGAAAGTAACTGGATTATCTACTGGGGTGTGTATATATTTATAGGCACATATTGAGTGTGTGGAGGTGTGAAAGCTCAGGATGTGGGATAGTCATGGTGAGTACTTACAGGTCACAGATTCTGAATGAATAATCAAGGAAATTATTCTCATGGTGTGGAAACTTATATTTTTATTTGTGTGGTGACAGATAGTTTGGGAAAAACTAGCTCTTTTTTCCCACAGTGGGCTTAACCTTTTGAAGATTGAAAGTTCTCTCAGCTTCTCTGTGAATTTTGTATATTGACATGTAAGTTACTTTTAAAGAAATAATCCTTCAGATGTATATAGTTTTCAGTAATACTGCAGTGGTAAATCACAATGAATGGAAATGTGTAAGCTGAAGAAGAAGAATCATCATGTCTATGTGAAATTTTAAAATCTTGATGCTTAAACAGTGAAATTGCCTCTTGAATTTTGATGGAATAACTTTAAAATATAAAATGTATAAATTTTCAAAGCACTTTGGGTGGCTAGCTGTTTTCTTTAATATATACCCTTTGTGGAGATGGACGTTCTGTTGTGGAATGTAAGGTATTTGATGATGAGTGAGTTTACTAGCAGCTGTGATTACCTGTGAATGGCTGAGACACTCACTCCTCCGGGGAGACAAAGGGGAGGTAGCTTTAGTTACAAGGTGATTTAGCAGCAGTGGAAAAGCTATGTTGATTTCTTCTGTAGCCTTTCAGGAGGTGCCAGCAATGAGGAGAATCAGGCATTTCAGCACGTATTTACATGAAATAACTGGTTTTGAGCCTTTGGGCAAACCGATTACTAATTGTAATTTAAGAAAAGAGACAGAAATGGAAACATTCTTTACCAAGAGGGAGTTTAGACCACAGATAAGGCATTTTTAACCCCTGTGCAGTTTGGGAGATTGGTGAATGACTTAAAACAGGTCTCTGTGATATTTTAGAGTTGTGTTTCTTGCTTAGGTTACTGTATCAGTTTATCCAAAAGTAACAGTTTACTTTTAGCAATGGTAGTTGTTCAGCTGTTTCCCATCTTCATGACAAGAATAGAGGAAGAACCACAGGGTTGGGGCAAGTGTATCAGTGCTTCATACCCCCTAGCTAGCACCAAGGCAGTATATGAAGGTTCTTTTACTTGCTAAGAATATCTACTGTATCATTATAAAACAGTCTTTATCAGTTTATGACAGATAGTGAGGTGCTATCTGGAAAGGCCCATTGTGGTTTTTGTCACGAATATAAATATCAACACCAGCCCACCACCAGGTCAGCTGAGTTCCCATCTTTATCTTTCCTATGAACTGCCTCGATGTTGATGGTTACAGGCTCCTTGCACTTAGAGCCAGCCCCACTGCAGCTTGCAGGGACCCCAGATGGGATTAGGGACCGGGCATGTTCCCCTGCACGTGGTGCTGGCTGGAGAGCCTGGCAGGAGAGAGCAGGAACAGTCACCTCGGTGAATGCCAGAGACTCGGAAATTCTGCCTCTGGAATGACCTCATGGGAAAGGTTGCAACGTCCATAACTTCTGAATTGTTTCACCTGTCTGTGAGGTCACTAATTTGCCGACAAAAAAAGTAATGTGCTCTGTATCTCAGTTATCTCAGATCTCAGTTACATCACTAATTTTATTTGTGTAGTATGCATTCACCCATGACTTGTTACAAGGCAGAGGATAAGTCAGTGTCAAGCATTGGATTAGCAAACAAAATTAGCTGATGTCTTAAAAACACAGGACTATAAACAAAACAGAGATTCACAGGTATTTTATTGAAGTAAAAACTAGAAGTGTAGCAAATCAAAATACAAAGACCTACAGAGAAGTTATTTTTTGATGTTATAATATATCTTTACAGTATTTTTGTCTTTCAGGGAAACTATATATATATATGACATGAAGTGATTATTTTAAGTCTTACAGAATCTTATCTTAATTTGAAGGATTAAGTAAAATTACTTAATGCTAAATTTTTTTAATGAAAAAGACATTTTTCCTTACGCTGCTACTTGATTTACTAATAATGCATTGTTCTTTGAGGATTTGATATGAAATTACTGATAATTTGAAATTATTGGTAGTTTTGTTGTGTTGCTCCTCTGTAATTGTGTGCTCCTCTTTGCAATCAGAGCATTTATGCTGTCCTGGTAATTCCAGAATTACATTTTTTAAGCAGTAATGAAATATAGTACTATTATACTTCTGTTTGAAGATGTAGCTTTATAGTAAGTTGATCACTATTAGCCTGGATAAATTTAATCACCAGAAAAGAATGCAAAAGAGAGAGCAATATGTTTTTACCTATTTTAAGTTTGGTAGACTGCTTTGAATAATTCTTGTCTTTCAGTTCTAGTTGTACAAACTCCTTTGCAAATTGTGGTGGTCTTTTAGAAGTATTTTTAAATGTCTCTTCTGTTTAAGAGCTAACAGCTTGCTTTTAAAATTCTGTGTTAGAAAAAGGGTCCCTTTGAAATGGAGTATCAGATGAAAAGATTACCATCGGAAAGATTAGCAACTCAGAGGATTCTTTCTGTGATTGGTGACTGCCTCGATAATTTTGGTCCTGGGTGTGTGAATGTACAGAAGATCCTCAATGCCCGCTGCCCTCTGGTGAAATTCTCCCATCAGCCGACAGGATTCCAGTGTGATCTGTCAGTGAGCAACAGGTGAGACCCGGGTTTAAAACGTTTGTGAAGAATTGTGATGTACTTAAAATGTTCTGAAAACTGGTTTAGTCTCCTCTTTTCCATGTTCTTAACAAATGTGAATGTTGGCTCTGAAAGTAAAAGAGGTGCTTTTTGACTTCTAGAGGTTAGAGTTTGATATCCTCAAGTTATCTTTCTTTAGCATGGGAGATGCTTTCTAGCTGAGGCTGAGGACCCAAAAACCAGTCTGTGGGATGAGGTTGGTTTGTAAAACTGGAAACAAGGCAGTCGGTGTTCATTGCTTACCTCAGGGTGTGCACAGCCTTTCCTGGTTGCTTTTCAGATGAAGCGGCTCCAGCACGCTGGCTTTTAGGGTTTGGGTTGGAATTTGGCTGGCAGTTGCCGCGGTGTCCCTGCCGTGCGGGGCCCTCAGCCCGCTAGGGGGCGCCCGCGGCACAGGATCCCTCGCGCCGCCCGGCAGCAGCCGGAACCGCTGCCGACCCTGCGGGGAGTCCAAAATATCAGCGATTTCTGCAGGATACCGCTGACAGCAGCCCAGGGAACGGCCTGAGGCTGTGCCTGGGACATCGAGGATGGATGGATATTAGGAACAGGTTTTTCAGAGGTGGTTGAGCCCTGTAGCAGGCTCTCCAGGGAGATGGTCACATCACCGAACCTGACAGAGTTCAAGAGCCTTATTGACAATGCTCAGCACGTGGTGTGACTCTTGGGCTGCCCTGTGCAGGGTCAGAGTTGGACTTTGGTGATCCTTGTGGGTCCCTTCCTACTCAGAATATTTTGTGATTCCGTGATGTGAGTTTTAGTGCAGTTTTGTGATTTGTCTGCATCAGATGCAATCAAATCACATACACTCAGCTTTCTGAATTACCCAAGTTCTGTTTAAAAATATACGGTTAAGGCAATATTGAACAAGTTTCTTACAATAAAATTACTTCTGTATATGCAGCCACAGTGAAAGCCAGCATGTAGTTCTGTACAAGCTTCCCTGTAACTCACTGCTGATAGTTTGGCTGGTTGGGACTGCATGTCTTGCGTTGTTATCATTTTTATTTGAAACAAATCTCTCTGGACGCCCTAAAGCACCTCATGGCTGAAATTTAGGAAGCCCAGGTGTTACAACATTTTGACCTAGTAAATATCCCCAAAAGGCTATGCTGAATTTTTAAAACAACTTTTAGCACTTCAGGCTAAAACTGAGCCAAAACAAATTTTGTTCTCATGCTGTACTTCCAATTTTTTTCTACTTTTTCTTGCCCTCCCATTTGTACAGTACATGAATGGTTGTATGACAGTGTGATGAAGGAGATCAAAAACTGATCCATCTGAAATCCTTTATCCTTCTAGATTAGTTATTTTTTTCAACTCGACTAAACAGTAATCATTTGAAAATTGTCAAACTGACTTGTTTTGTGGATTTCATTGTGTCTCTGCACTTAGATTATTTTTCAGTGCAGCAGTTTATTACTTTTCAGATAAAAGCAGTAAATGAAGTTCAGGTTGCATTTTATTATGTGTTAGGATAGAGATATTATCTAATGTACCTCAAAGGCAGTTGTGGCTAAATTATGTTTTTTCACCTCAGTTCTGCCTGGTTTTACTCCACAGTATGTGATGGTGGTTTTTTTTATTTTTGGGGGTTTCTTCCTCTCACCGTGATGTGGAACGAAGTAACAGGAAACAGTGCAAATGCACATTATTTATTTTCTATGGAAAACTACCAGGTATTTAATCCTGGACAATTCCTGGCATTCCAACCCAAACCATTCTACTATTCTGTGATTCTCTCTTATTTTTTAAAATGTGTGAAAGTTATTTTTTTTTTTTTAAATGGAAGCCCCCTTCTCTTACAACGCACAATGAACACTGCATCTGATACCTCATAGTTCTCTCAGCATTTGCATGTGTCCATTTCAGCATTGCAATCAGGAGCTCTGAGCTCCTGTACATCTACGGCTGCCTGGATCCCCGTGTGCGAGCCTTGGTGTTCACCGTCCGCTGCTGGGCCCGTGTGCACGGCCTTACAAACAGCGCTCCTGGCACCTGGATTACAAACTTCTCCCTGACCATCATGGTCATGTTCTTCCTGCAGAGGAGATCACCTCCTGTCATTCCAACCCTAGACCAGCTTAAAGAGCTGGCAGGTAAGCACAGCTGTTTCTGTGGTTATTGCACTTTATTGTTTGTTGCACATTTGTTTTGTCTAAACCCAAGCAAGTTCTTTATGCTCTCGAATGCTAATTAATATTATATGTATTTCAAATTTGAGGGAATACACAAGTTTTACATGTACTTTTTAGTGAAAATAATGCATCTTTAAAGGCAAAATAAATTTCTTTTCAATACAATACTAATGCTTTTTATAGTGGTTAGACTTATTCTGTCCCTTATACAATTAAATGTAATTTACTTGTTCAGTGCTCCAATGCTAAAACTTGTTTTAATTTTGTTTTTTAGAAGACTTGTAGAGTCTTGAACATTTCTGGAGTTAAGGATTTTGTGCAGACTGATATGATGTGTATTGTTTTATAGCTACCAAATGCTTAAAAGAAAGGCTGTGTTTTGTTCTCCCAATTTGTAATATCCTTGAGACCGTTCAGGCCTTTGTAAATAATTCTTGTATCTCCCCAAACGATCTGTCCTGGCAGTTTCTTACACAGCATGCAGGGTGTGTTATCTTCAGTGAATTGTATGAAAGCATACAGACTGACACCCCAAGTTCTTGATTCCTTACTCATGTCTTCTGCTTATTGACATGATTCCTTGGAAGCTTTGAGTGCTTACAGTGGAGAAAAAGGTCTGTGGTCAGTTGCTTTAAAATAATTTTAAACATTTCTATCAGAATTTTGTAGAAATGTTTATGCATAAAACATACGTTCTGATATTTACATGAGTGTTCCTAATTCTCAGAAGATTTTCAGAAAAAGACAGTGAACACTCTGAATCTGATTTTTTTTAAACCTTCACGTAGGTAGTAACCTCAGAGAGTTGTGCTGCTAAGTGTGTAATACAGCCCTCTGTGCAGAAATACCCTGTTTGTTACTTATAAGAAGTATTTTCAGAGATATGAAGATGTCATTTGTCTTAGTCCCGTAGGATTTTAAACACGTGCCATTTGCTTATGATGCTTTTACTTTGCCCATCTATAACTTTTTTCTTTTAAATCTTTTACCACTTAAGTTGAATTTTAACCTGAAAGTTCACTTGTGAATTTCTAATTTGATTTGTGTAATATGATAGCACTGATTTCAGTTTATCTGAATTTTATTAAACACAATGGCATTTTACTGTTTTTTACTTCAAAATATGCCCACAATTTTTCTTTCAGGTGAAAAAGACAAGCATATAATTGGAGGATATGATTGCTCATTTGTTAGTGATTTAAGGAAGATTAAACCTACAAAAAATACAGAAACACTTGGTAGGTAGATCTTCATCAATTTTCTTTTTTTATGAGCATATTAAAAACAAACTTTTCCTTAATGTTACTGATGGCTTTTGTTTTCTTTCCCTTAGATGTATTGTTGGGTGAATTTTTTGAATATTTTGGAAACTTTGATTTCAGAAAGAATTCCATAAATCTTCGAAAGGTAAATGAACCTTAATTGTTCATCATTGTCAATTGAATCTCTCTGTCTTCCATTTGACAAACTATATATGCTAAGCAACAATTTCTGTAATCTTTAATTATATATAAAAAATACATTTTTATGGAAACTGAGCCCTTTCTGTGAAGGGGGAGTGTTTTCCTCCTGGGGCCCAGTAACTTACAATACCATTAAGAACATTTACAGTATCATTACTTGGATATTCTGGAAAACAAAAACTGATGCAAAGCTAGTGTGATTTTACTGAAAAGCCCTGTAATAAAAGTGACAGTTTTAAAAAGTCAAAGCTATTTTGCTTCCGTGGGAGGAAAACTTTTAAAATGTCATGATGTCTGTCACAGCAAAAGTCTGTGACAAACCCATGTGAGCTGACAAGATTGGCATTTAAAGTTGGGAGTCCAGACCCAACCAGAGCCTGCATTAAAACTCACAGCTGAGTTCTGGGTATGCTTCTGGCACTGCAGTTTTGTACTGCAGTTTGCATTAGCCTACATAACTGTGCTGCAGCTCAGTAAGCATGCCATAGCATGATAATTTTGTGCTAGCACTGCAGTTTGCTTTATGTGTTTAAGTCATCCTACTGATCTGGGTGTGCATGCAGGTATAATACAAGTGCATGAAAATGTAACCTCCATAACTCACACCTGTTCCTGCTGGGCTGCTTCCAGAATGGTGCTTCAGTGCCACGTTCCTGTGTGGACACTCGTTTGTTCTGTCTCCCATTTGGGCATTGTGGATCACTGGCTAATGAGCTCTTTTTGCAGTATGATCCTAGAAACTGATTTATTTAGGTGGAGGACTTCTGTTTGCTATTAAACATGATAAAAGCAAGCAAAAACACATTTGGAGCCTGAGCTAGTCAGGGAAAGTATCTGTGCTTTTGCTGTTTTTAGACAGTGCTCTTGGCCCTGGGGCAAGAGTGTGTAACCTTTACCTGGACACTTCCTGGACCAGCAGGAGCTGGTGGGTTCCTGCTAGAGCTTGCAGCAGAATGGCTTGAAGAGGTTCTGCTGTGCAGAACCAGCCAGCTAAGAAACACTAATAAGCACTGAGATGGAAGTGCATTTAAATAACAAAGTACATAGTTGTCAGCTATTTGTGTTGTACTATACCAGGTGCTTAACAGTGGACCATGACCTGAATAGCTCTGTGCTTAAAAAACAGACCAAACTGGAGGAATTTCAGCCAGCTGAGCAATCTTGTTTAGTTACACCAGCACTGTGAGCTCTCTGAACAGTGTGGGAGGAATGGTTTGAACAGTTTAAGTGCATGCAGTGTTTTGTCAAACTGGGCTATGCAGGTTAATGTGACACACTGATGCTGCCCATATGCTAGTGGAGATTAGGAGTAGGAGGTTGCAGTAGGTGAGGTCTGAGGTTTTTTGGACAGCAAATGGGAGAATGGCCAAAAAGATAGGTTAAGCTGTAGTTGTGTGTTCTTTACCTTGAAGGAAATCTAAGCTGAATGCAGCAAAGAAAACCACTGAGCATATTCAGAGAACAGGAATCACACAGTCAGGTTGACAGGAAAATTAACTTGATTAATAATGACTGTGTGTTTTGTAAAATGTTCTCTAATAGGTCAAAACACTTTTCATTCTAATGTAATAACTCAAGTGATTTGTTACTTGTTCAGCCTATAATGTACATATGACTTTTGCTTTATGCTGTCTGTAGGGAAAGGAAGTAAATAAGCCTGAGTCGTCTCCTCTTTATATCTGGAATCCCTTTGAACAAGACCTTAATATCAGCAAGAATGTTAATCAGCCACAGCTGGAGAAATTTGTAGCTATGGCCAGAGAAAGTGCCTGGATTTTACAGAAGGAAGATAAAACTCAGCAAATCATGGATAAAGAACCTTGGGGACTGGCAACTCTACTGATACCATTTGGAAAAAGCAATTCCAGCAAGATGAAGAACAGGATGAAAGGAATAGGAAGTGAAACAATCAGAAGCCTCTTGGACTCTTTAAAGTTAAATAATGCAAACAGTCAACAAAAAGCAGTGGGAAAATGACTTTA
This sequence comes from Erithacus rubecula, assembly GCF_903797595.1. NCBI lineage: Eukaryota > Metazoa > Chordata > Aves > Passeriformes > Muscicapidae > Erithacus > Erithacus rubecula. Next base: position 14,656,792 of record NC_136689.1, on the reverse strand, counting down.
AGCACAGAAACACAGTAGCTAATATTCTGTTTTAGGAATTGAACATGACACACAGTCCAAAGAACATTACTTTTAATATTTCTAATATGAGGAGTGGAGAATCAAGCAATCTCTGTTTTTAATTGTGATGATTTTTGTACAGGTCTGCTTTCTTTCTGTATAGTTTTCTCCTCCTTACTCCTCACCTTGCCATCTGTTTTATGTATGAAGAGTGTTCAAATGTAAGTTTTACAGATGCATTTTGGAAGTGGCCTTCAGATGGGCACTCTTCTGTAAAAAAGGCTGACAGGAGCAGTATGGGAAAAAGCCTTTGGGAATTCTCTTGGCTAGCATACAAATGATATGCTAATTAAAAGCTCAAGAAACAACCACCTTTCCACCTTTCCAGAAACCACAGTCTGAAAGATGATAAATATGTTGGAACCATTGTTTCCAATCCAGTTGTGGTTTGGGAGCCAGTAAAACCGAAGTGCATCTATCTATTTTTGCAATTGTTTTCCATTCATGTAGATAGTGCCAAGACAAAATAAAGAGAATGGAATTAGATAGTCAGGTGTGCAGTTTCATAAAACATTGCACCACCACAGCTCTCCAAGGACAGTGCTACTCTTTAGTGTTGGAAAAGTGGGTTTGCTATTTTTTTTTCCACTTGATTTAAAATGTCTTAACTCTCCTTTGTTCTCACTATCCAGGACTGGTCTCCACCCACACTTGTTTCCTATTTTGCATTCAGCTTCACTTTAAACCTGTATTTCAGGTTCATGCAAGGGTTCTTGAATGCCCTTCTTGCTTCATCACTCTCCCCAAAGCTGCTGCCTTCTAGGTAACATCAAAGCATTCCTGCAGAGAGATCTGTCCTATGCAGAGATCCAGAGAATCCTGCATTATGCTGGTATCCTGTTCCCAGTCTTGCCTTGGTTTTGAGATAATTCAGCAGAACAGTGTCTGTCCTCCTTCCAGATCAGTTGGACCAGCAGTCAATGCTTTTTATTGACTTAAAACATCGATTGCTCTTTGCATCTGCCATGAAAAGAAGTCTTTTCAGAGGAAAAGGGGGAGAGGAAGGAAGGAAGAAAATGGGACATAGAGAGCAGGCAAATATCAAACTTTAAAAGTACATTTTTGAGTATTTCACCTGTCCAGTTTGAGAGTGATTCATACATTAGACTAAATGGTAGCTCTGTTAGCAATTCCACAGAGTGTTTTCTTCATTAACAGAAATTTCATAAAGGAAATTACTGTATTCAGAGATAATCATATAGATGCAACATCAATTTTATGATTACTGTTTCATTCTCAGTACTTTTAGACTCTTTATTGTTGCACTAGTATATGATCTTGCATAGATTTTTTTCTAATGGTGTGATCTGAGCAACCTATAGGTGTGTTTTCTCTTCTCTGGTATGTTATTCATTGGAAATACTGTGGGAAATAATTCATACTTCCAAGTACTTGTAAAAACTGGGCAAGGGACAGTATCTTCTAGCATTTAGCAAACTAAAGGGTTAGACCTTCAGGTCAATTCTATAACAGTTTATTCAGAGTTTAAAATGATATATATATGTGTCCATTTCTGATTCATAAATGTTTTCTTAGATAATGACTTACATGGTCATTATCTTGGTTGCTGAAATTAATTCTATTAACTTCTTCAGGCTTGAACCCTGATTTTGAAACTTAGTTTTCTACCTAAATCCTGGTATTAGAACTTCTTTTTGAAGGCTGATATGAAGTTTATTGTAACTTGTTATTGGTGCAAACACAAAGCCTTTGATAGCAAGCTTGACACATTTTGTAAGGAGCCTGCTGCTGCCTTAATTTTTACACAACCTAGAGGTACATTGTCTGCAGTTTACCCAGGAATATACTATGTAATTTTTTGAAGATAAGGGCAGTATTTGAGTACTTTTGAATTTAGGTTTTTTTTTAGATTGACCAAATGGGTAATAGTGTAATAATAAGAATATGGGTTTCCAGGGACAGAAGCATGCAGCAGAACTGTGACAGGGTGTACCTAATTGATTATATTCACTGTGATCCACTGACGTAGGTAGGAAAGACTTCATATGAATTTTGACACATAGGTACAGGACACCTTTAGACAAATAATAGTGAATTTTGAATTTGTATGGTTGAGCCATGCTGAGCACAAGCTTCTTTTGTAAATGGTTATAGATGTGCAAGCTGCTTAATATTCCTTAAAAGGCAAGGCAGAACATGGTTACTGTACACGCAGCGCCTTTCAGCATCACTTTTCTGTTTAGACTGCATGTCCCTTTTGGGAATAGATCTGAACCCTTGTCATGGCTGCAGGCCAGTTTATGGAAAGAGGAGAAAGAAGCCAAAAGCAGTGTTGTAGCAGTGGAATGCACAGGTTATTTTTTCAGATATCTACAAGTCAAGGGGGCTGGTGGCCAGGAGCTGAAGCCCAGAGGCTGCAAGGATCAGCTCTCACTGGTGATGTAAATAAGCTCAGCAGGCAGCTTTCCTAGAAGAGGCTGTAGCTGGAGGAGGTGGAGGGCTGACCATGAGCTTCCCTAAAGTATAAGTTATGTCTGGGGAAGAGCTGAGTGAAACTGAAGCCACCTGTGGGAGGAGAATCAAGACTTGAGGGGGTGTATTTATGAAATCAAGAGAGATTGTATGATTATCATTTCCTGAGGGCAGCAGTCTTACACTGAAGATGCTTGGATTTAGAAACCAATATGTTTCTGTCACTGAAAACAAGAGCTGGATGTATGTCAAGGAAAGACTGATTACTATCTAGGTTTGAGAGCTTATTCCTATGCTCCAGAAATGTAAACAATGTCTCTGCAAGAGCAAAGCAGTAAGTTTTAGTTTCTTCTCAAACTTGGTGCTGATCTGCTTTATTGTATGTGATGGGGCTGTTTGTGAGGTCACAGGTAAGGAACACCAGTGAATTAAACACAGTTTTGCCCCTCTGCCCCTTTCCCTTGCTGGAAATACTTTTTAGTGCAAGTCTCATATTTCCCGGCTTTTAAATCATTAGGGAAACTGAAAACATTCAGAAGTTCCTTGTCCTGAGAAAATATGCTTTGGGATATTAACTTCAAATTTAACATTTGTTGCCAGGATCTTTATTTTTGTTTCCCTAGATGTTTGATGCTCACAAGTGTTGCAGGAATAAGTTCTGCTGCAACCGTTCCTCTATAACTTCCTGGGAATCTGCAGCCTTGGCCTACAATTGGCTCCTGGGTGAGCATCCTAGTGCCATGCTTGTGAAGACACAGTCACAAAACACTTCTTGCTACAGTTCCTGTCTCGGATTCTGTTCTTTAGACTTGGAATCACAGTATTTTTCAGGTTGGGAGAGAGCTCTGAACCTAGTCCAGTTGCCTTCTTTTGTGGTATTAGCTGTGAGATTAGACCAGGACATTTTATCTAGTCAGGCCTTGAAAATCTCCAAGGATGGAGACTGCCTGTTCTAGTGCTTGACTGTCCCCATCACCGTGGTGGGCTGGGCTGAAATATGCTGCCCCATCATTGTCACTCTTGGGTGGATTTTTTTCCTGATCCTGAAACATGCTCTCAATCAAAATGTTGACTATTACAAGTGTCTCCTTCACATAGCAAGCCCTGAGTCTTCCCTTCTTTCCCTGTCATTCCAAAGGAACTCATATCATTCATCACAGTGCTCCCATCACATGCAAGCCCTCTTACCACAGCTGTTACTCCCAGTGTTGTAGTAACAGCACAAAGAGCTCTAGCTCCTCCTGCTTGTTCCCAGGCTGCCACATATTTGTATCTGTACATTTTAGGTGGGTACCTCTTCATAAGGTTTTACTGTTCTTGAGGTCCATTTTGTTCTGTCACCATATTCTGTATTTTCTCTCAATCCATGTCCACAAGCTGCCTGGCAGCTGTAGATTATGGCCACTGTGCACTTTGATATGGCCACTGTGCATATCCAACTTAAAAAGTACTCCTGACACTCAAATCCTGACTAAAATTAATTTCTAAAAGGCTCTGTGAGAAAATAAGAAGCCTTGAGTACCAGACTGGTGTTATTGCACTGGCAGAAAAGCCCCAGAAGCTACAGCACCATGTGGAGATGGTGATGCAGGTGCAGAATCACCTTAGGGCACCTTAGTGCTGTGTCTCTGCAATCTTGTTGCTTCCACAAGTGCAGAGTGTGATCCAGGATGCTGCTGCCCAGCAGAGCTTGTCCCACTTGGATCTGACATATTTGTGGTGCTGTGTCACTTCTAGGTCCAGAGCATCAGGTTCTCAGCCACAGCCTCCCTGTGCTCCATGCTCGTGCTGGGTATCTGGCCATTGAGGAATTGTGTTTTTAGAACAGCAAGTCTTCCCTCATAAAAACAAATTTGCAAGTTCAAATTTTTTTATACTTTCCAGAAGTGCAGGCTATGTTTATGCTTAACAAAATTTTGTACCTTTGGGAAAAGAAAAGGTTGACAAAGAAACTTTATTTAAATAATTTTGCAAGCAAACTAGTTTAAGGTCCATGCCATGTTCAGCTGAAGAGAGTTTAAGATTTCCAGACTGGGCTGCTTTGGAGATATGATGAATCAACAATTAGGAAGCTTTTCAAAGTAAAGTCATGCTGTTCACTGAAAAGTTCTCTTCCAAATGCTTTCCCTTGCTTATCACAAAATTACCACCAAGGTTCTCTTCTAGTACTAAATTCTTCTAAACATCATGGGTAACTTGGGGTCAGTTTGTTTAAAACAAGGGTTAGGATTTATTTGAGGCTAACCTGTGCCTGGAGATAAAATCTCCTTCTCCATAAATCCTCTTAGTTGAAAGTCTTGATCCATTGCTTTTGCAGACTTGTTTCTCATACTTTCTTTAAGCAGAGGATTGGTTTGCTTTCTTTTGCAGGACCTCCCTGGTTCTTTTCACCCTTCCCATTGTCTTTTCATCGTATCTGACCTGTAAAAAAATTGTATTTCACTTCCCCTAGTATTTTCTGAAGCAATAGTAAATACAGCTGAATTCAAGAAACAGTTTTCATAAGGCAGTTCACACATTGAAATGTAATTTTTCTATTATTTTTACTGCTTCATTTCTTCTGTAGACTGAATCTCCATAGTGCATTTCCCATGGCTTGTAGAGGCATCAATTAGCTAGGTCTCACCTTTGAACATGTATTTTTGGGAAGTCTCTTCACTAAAGAGACTTATTTAACACAGTCTGTTATATTAGAAAGCAGAAGTTCCCTGAAAATTTTTGAGAAGCGCTCTACTGTTCAGGATTCATTCTGTTCCCCCTTGTTATGGAGAAAACCATGTTTGATTCGTTTCACAGAATGACTTCAGAGATAGGTTTTTGTTCCCATGATGAGTTTTCTTGTGTATACAGATTTGTAGTCAATGTATACAGTGCAGCCCTGTACAGGAATTTTGCATGGAACAACTCCCAGAATATGTCTTGTAGGTATTATGCTCACAGCCCAACAGGGGAGGTAAAAACCCCAGAAATTGCTAAGGCATAGCCTCTCATTTGTGGTGCTGACTCCATGAGATGGAACAATTTCCATAATTCTGTATTGCTTTTTCTCATGTTGGACAGAGGAAAGACATTGCTTTCCTGCAGAGAAAAGGGAAACATGTTAGAAGTTGGATTGTTGGGATAAAGATTCTTTCTGAATATTTCAATCTGAAGTTTGGTTTTCTGAAGCCCTTCTCTAGGAGAGATTTACAGAGATTTTCAGGATGAGAGAAAGAACTGGGAGAAAACATAGAGGCTTTGTGGTTCAGGCAATTGGACAAATGGTACTTACTATTAGATTAATAATCAAAAGTAATTACATAGGGGAAGAGAACACTTGTAACAATCCAGCAAGATCAAGTGTCACTGCCTTGTCTCTTTGAACCAGTTTTCTCGCCTTAATTTTCTGTAGTCCAGTGGTGCAGCACTTTTATAGAGGGATGGGATTTCAGGGAGTATACTGAATGAAAACTGCAGTATCCAATAAAAGGGAGGGTGAGTACTTTAGCCATTGCAGGAGATAAAAAAAAAAACATTACCAACTGCATAATGAAATAAAATTCAGAGACCTTTTTACTCCAAAAGTAAAATACATAGAATTGTTCTGTGAATCTTAAAGGTGATTCACAGTTCTTCCTTTCGAAAATTATCTTTGGACACCAATCAAAAGAGGGTTTGCTGTAATTGCTTGATGTCTGAGCTTGCAAAGTAAGGTCTCATTTGAAATGACCACAATCTGTTTTGTTGAGACATTAGAGACCTTAGTGATTACAGTTCTACTCTAAACCCCGTGTTTAAGAGGGTTTGCATTGCAGTTGGCTTATCAATCTGGAATATTATAATTTTCAGTTATCCTAAGAATATCAATGCTTACAGTCAGCAACAGACTTTAACACTTCTGCCACTTAGGCTGTTATGATTTTAGTCCTCCTTTTTACTGTATTTTCAATCTTTGGACTGTGTTGCAGCAATTAATTTTACATTTCTTCTATGAGATAAATAATAAAATAAAACATGTCCTCTGTATTTGTTCAGTAAGTTACTGTTCCATTGTGCTGTTGAATTCTTGGGTAAGATAAAGAATAACATATCTGGTGCTTTCCTTCCTCAGATGCAGGCAGAGATTACTGAAATGAGGATGCATTTCAAAGAGCAGTGGTTTTGAAGGGTTGGTCTCTAAATGACCCAGTCTACAGAGATCACTGCAGAAGTAAGAAAACAAACTTCTGAAAAAACCAATCTCATTGTTAGCCTGCTTCAACTCACCCAACAAACATTTTTAACTTTGGGGGTTTTCCAAACAGAACAAAGGTCAAACAAAATGCTGTCAAGTCGTGGTTGGAGATGGAGCATTTCTTGCCTTCCAGAATTACTTTATGATTAATAATTTGTTTAAGTAAATGGTGGTCTGTCTCTGTCACTTACAAAACATGGTTTTTAATGAAGAGAGCAGAAATAACACTTTGGATGTCTGACAAACTTTGTGAGATATCTGTTACTGGGAAGAGAAGAATTTTTTTCTAGCTAGATATCTAAAGTTCCTGAACCCTGCCCTGGCAAAAAACTTGCTTTTTATCCCTATAAATTATAAAGGGGGAATACAGGCATCTCTGTTTGTCTTGATTTAATTTTATCCCACATGTATAGGGTTACAAGTATGTGGCAGTTAGGCATAAGTGATAGAATTTTATGCTCCAAATGCTGGTGAGAGAGAAGCTTCAGATCACATAGGTTAGTGCAGGCTTGATTCAAAAACACGTAGTCCAAATCTCCTACACCTTTTCAGGTCCTACCCACCATTGCAGCAGAAGACCATGAATATTAACCACTGCCAGCTGCTCACTCCTGGTAGGGATGACTTCCCCTGGGGTTATTCTTCCTAAGTCAATAATGACCTTTAGTTGCCAAGCTGACTGAGGGACTTCTGAAGCCTGAGAATGCAGAGAATGGTTTGCCATCTTCATACCCCATTCCTAGCAAGACTTTTTCCTCCTGAGTCTAGGAACAGCAGGGCATATCCCTAAATTTTTCTCAGATAAAGGAATAGTGAACAATGATGCTACAGCATGGCCATTTCTATTCCTCAGATTTGTGCAATGGGTTTGTGTGTGCGTGTGCACATTTTTATCTAGCATCTTTATTCTGTTTTTCAAAAAAAATGATGAATTTTTTTTGGTTGTTTTTGTTGTCCCTGGAGTTTAATAAGCTGGAGCTTCCAGAGCTGTGCTTCACTTGTTCCCATGTTTTTTCTGGCAAAGAGTAAAATCCAAAGCTGAGCCTTTTTCTGCTGGATGTTTTTCTTTTCTGTGATAAACCCTAAGTATGCAGTTGGTGTCATGAGAGCAGTAGGTGCAGGATTCAGCTGACACTTCCCAGCAGAAAAGTCTCCATCTTGCCAGGCCTTTGAGGAGACATGACAGTGATTCATTTTGGTGATAACACAGTAGAAACACAAGTCCAATTGTTTGCTATGTAGGTCAGAATGGGATATGCTGGCATCTCTGTTCACAGACTTCACAAAGATGTCTGGGAATGGGAAGCATGGCATCAAAAAACATATTCTGATATAACTTAAATTGTTCTGCTGATGGAAGTAGGCTATGAACAGTTTGCTGTCAAATACTTGCTGTCTAGCTGGCAGAGCTGGACATTGTCTATATATGAGGAGGTTTAATTTTTCACATTAAACAGTTCATTTACTCTTTACCCAAGCTCTGCAATTAAAGTCTGTCTCTGTGCCAAGGCCCTTAGAAATACTCAGTCTTGCTGTTCCAATATGAGTTCCTTACATTAGCTGATGTACATGTACATGATGTACCTAAAAATCAGAGGAAATTGACAGTTAACTTGGTTAGCTCAGGACTTTTCTTGCAGCCTTGTGCCTTTTAATGTCTGTGCTTCAGAAACTTGTTCAGCAGTCAGTTTGGGTTTTGCTTGTTCAGTCAAAACTGGCTTTGGAAATGTAATTTTTTGTAACACATTAAAACATTTTGCTGCAAACCCCATTGCACATCATGCATGAAAACGACATGTCTTTTTATGGGAGTCTAGCAGCTCTCCCCTGATGTCTGTTCCTTCTAGGAAAGCCTCTGGTTGTTGAAGATGAAGAACAAAGCTTTTCACTTTCCCTGTTGAGTGCTCCAGTGGAGGGTCCTGGGACTGCTGTTGTGTGTGTGTTTGGGTAGTGCCATGCACTCTTTGGACCAGGCACGTCCCCTGGCTTGTGCCTTTGCAAGCACCTCATGCTCTCACTTCCAGATTTGTCCCTCTGCTCCTCTGTGCTCATCATCTACATAAACAGCAGCCTTACTGCTAATTCTGCTCTACAGCTAGCTGAGGCACCTTCCTATTTTGGGGAGAACAATCTTTCCCAAATGATGCATCTCCTTTAAATTGTCAACTTCTTCTCATACCAGTGGGAGAAACATGCAATACCTGACAACATTGCTCAAATATACGTTGTGACAAACATTACTGCCAAAACCCCACTTTTTTTTTTTTTTTTTAGGTTCCACACCACACACATTCAAGGAAAAACATTCTCTCTTTGTCACGTCTTGAGAGCTGAATAGATTTTTGAAGCAGTTCCAAGTGTTCCAAGATCAGAGATCAGATCATGTACCTTTTTTTCTTCTTGAAAGAAGGAAATAAATCCTGATGGCTGGATGTAATGTTGCCTGTGATCATACTTTGTCTTGGCATGCTTATTAGTACAATGTGGACTTAAATGAAACTATTCCCCTCCCTCTATCAGTCTTGAACATTTATAGCAATTACTTTCTCTGGAGTTCTGTTGATTATCTTATGAAAATCTGTCTCATACAGGAAGAATACCCAGTCAGGTGATAATAAGTGTGAAATAACATTATAAGCAATGATTTGAGGTTACAGCACAGTTCAGAAGGGAAGTGGGTGGTAACTGATATTTTTATTTCAGCCTCATCACAAGAATTCAATTTAATCTATTTTCTTATTGCTGGTGAGGCTTATTTTAAAATAAAAAAAACAATGCAAAAACCAACCTAACAGGGAAGCTGTGTGTACCTGCCCACAGGTACACTGTGAGATTTCTCTTCTAGGAGGGTTAAAGCCCTAGACAGTGTTTGTGGAAGTATCTGTAGCTTAATGCCTTTCCACAGTAGTCTCTAGCTGAGGATCTTGATTGTTCTTGATTATGAAGAAAGATATAAATCATTATGGGAGGGGATCTTGATTTCTGCTCCTGCACTCTTATGTGAAATGCATGCCAGCACAGAGCAGAGCACCACATTCTGATACAGAGAAGCATGTGCATGTAAATGAATGTGAGTTTTCAAAGGGCGCCAGTGTTGAGTCCCAAATCTTTCCAGCAACTTTGAAAATTCGCTAAAGAAATCAATTACAGGCAAGTTTATGCTGGGAAGAGGAAACGGAGCATGTCCTCTGCTGAAGCATCACGCTGTGATGAATGGCCAGTGGGTCTGGTGAGCCAGTTCCCTGTTCCAGTTTGGCCTTTGTTCCTGTAAATGAGCCTGTGTGTATCTGCAAGAACGGGAAGTTGTCTGGAAACTTGATCCAACTGATCCAACAAACAGCTCAGTTGTTGCTGTGATAAAAGCAAAGGATGGCTATTTCAAATGTTTAAATAGTGGTGATATTTTTAATTAAATAAATTATTATAGCCTTCTTTCACACTGCCATTACTGTTTGTTGCTGAAATAAGTAAAAAAAAAAAGAGTATAGATCATGTGCTACACTCATCTTTCCATATAAATACAATTTTTAAACCAGAACAAGAAGTAGCATTATAGGATAAAAAAACATGTTTTGCTAAATCTTTATCACACACATTTTGGCTGACTGGCATAAAGATTGTATTTGGATTTGGACAGTGTAATAATTGCTGTTATATTAGGCTATTTTTATATGCATTTATTTAATGCACTCATCTAAATAAAGCTGCTCTTAAGAAGTGCTAGGTTTGGTCTGATTCCTATAAAAATTAAGGGAAATTGAGTCCCCCTTGATTTTCCCCTTTGGCCAGAAAGGTGCTGCTGAGAAGATGAACAAAATCCTGACATTGTTCAAAGCTGGATTTCTCAGTTGCTCATGAAAGTTTTCTTGCTCCTCCCTCATAGTTCTGAAGCATTTTATACACATCTACATAAAATGTATATATATTTTTTTTGCATAGGTAATCAGTGGAGGTAGTGCAGGAGCACGGACCCCACAGATTTTGCTTCTCCAGCTGAAGAAGAGGTAACATGGGAAGCTTTATCCTCAACATGGTTTTGGAGAGTAATTACCCTTGAACAAGCCAGAGCTCTAATTGGGGGAGTTTTAGGGTACATTGTGTCTCAGAGAGATCTCAGCATCTTCCCCCACTGCCCCTCCTCGGGGATTCCCTGGGAAGATGCATTCCCCACATCATCTGACATCCCTAGGGATGGGAGTGATGGCTGCTCTGCTTTCTGTTGGCAGAGAAAATCACCCCAACCTTCCACAAAGGGAGAGAGAAAACCCTGATTGCTGTGACATTCCTGGGTTTTGCTGCAATTCTGAAACCTTGGGCAAAGTGCTCTATTTCTTTCTGGAAATGGAAATTCCAGCTGAGGGAAGTTAATAAATCTGTTAACATGGAAAGGGCCCAATTCCCTCCTTTGCCTGTCTTGTGTGCAAAGTCTATGGGAGTGTTTGCATGCTGCTCAACCCTACCAGAGAAACTGTGTTAATTCTGTTTTCTCCCTTTTAAGGCATTTACCCAGCCTGAAGAAATAGTGCTTGTATTTTACAGCCAGAGAGCAAAGGCAGGCAGATGGTTGCTGTCAGCACGTGAGTGGCTGTGCACTGCACCCAGCCTGAGAACAGGCACTGCTGGTGGACTTTGGGTGAGAACCAGCCTGCCACAAGCACCTGGGTTACAAACAGGTACCAGTGAGTTAAGTTTCTCATCATCCACTACAATTCCAAACAGAAAAAATTTTCTGTCATAAATGGTTGCTTCAGTTTGTGAGTCTGAAGCTTAATACTTGTAAGCAATTAGCTTCATGTTGGATAGACACAGGCCTTTTGCCCATCACTCATCTGAAACACCAGTGCATTATGACCTGGAGCCCCATTTTCCCTGGGTGGGGATCTCTGGGGTTCTCAGGGTTTGCTCTCTCCCTGTGCTGGAGCTGCTCTGCCCCACGTGCATGTAGAGGTGCTGTGCCCTGTCAAGCAGCTGCTGCATCTGTTCCTGTGTGATGTGTATCCTGCATACTCACCACTCATTCCTGGGAGCCCAGCAGAGAGACAGGGATACACCAAATGAGGGGCATCCATGGCTTCCTCTGCAGCTGGGACAGAGCATCCCACGGTGAGCCCTCTGCAGAACCCCCTGGAGCCCAGGTGTCAGCCACAGCCCAGGGCAGGTGCTGCCTGTGACCTCCTGTGCCTTTTGATTCACACTTTTCATCATAAAATCACATAAGTCAGGGCCTGGCCCTTATGCCATCCCCCCACTTCTGGCCTGATCACGCCTATCTCTGAAATTTACTTTCCCTTGAGCTGGGAAAAGCCCTGGGGAGGTCCTTTATATACTCTCTGTATACTTTCTTTCTCACCTGCCAGCTTAGTTGGTGCTGGACAGCTGCACCATTTACACCTTTCTGGTGCTAAGTCCACACTCTGGATAAATATTGTCTCTCCTCTGTGCATTCTACAACTGGGAAATGGGCAAATCCTGACAGTCAGAAGGCAGCGAAACACCTACTCCTGCTTAGATTATGAGTTTATCCTCAGCATTAATAGAAAAAACTTATATCTGTGTGGAGTTTAAACATAACCAGTCCTTGGTGATAGCAAATAGTCTGTTGGAAAGCTCTCCATCCCACAGTGTGTAGGGACAGCATGGACACAGCCTTGCAGCAGCCTGCAATGCACTGAGAGAGTTTGGGTGGTCTGCTCCCAGGAGTAGCAACTCAGTGGGTGGGGTGGTGCTGTAGATCATAATTTTGGATGACTTCAGTGCAGCACAGACTAAACTTCACACTGCTGTTCCTTGTCAAAAAACATTTACTGCTTAGCTGAACCACAGCCCAGGCTGCTGGTCTCTGCTCTGTGGAGCTCCCTGTGGCACCACAGGCTGCAGGCTGTCCTGTTCTGGGCACATGGCCCTGCACCAGCAGAGGGGCAAGGGGCTGGCAAAGCTGAGCACCACCAGCATGTGCTCCAGCCATGCAATGGCTGCACTGATGGGCTCCACTTGAGGGTGTTTAGAAATGTTCCATCACAAGTGCTTGGGAAACTATGAAAAGCAAAGACGATCTCTGGCTCTGCCAGCAAAAACATCTCCTAAAAGGAGAAGATAAATTGCTTTTTCTATGTGGTAGGCTCGCTTTCTAGAAAGATAAATGCCACCAATAGTGGTGGGAGGGATAAAGGAGGCAGCTTGTATAAGGAGGTGATTTCTTTCAGCATGAAATTATGCATCTGTTTTGCTGCCACAGACCTTGCAGCATCAGCCCTCCCTCTCTTGGCTCAGCTTCTTTCTCACAGCATGAGGCTGCAAGCTGCTGTGCTAAAAATACATAGTTTTAGCATGAAATAGCTGCTTCTGCAGGAGCACACTTCAAAGACACCAAAGCACTCCTTGCAAGCTCTGAACCAACCTGCTTGGACTTCTCTCCTGAGGGTGGAGCATGAGGCCACTGATTAGAAAGGGCTTTGCTGACATCCCAGGTGAACTGGGAAATCTTTCCCATCCCTCCATGGATTTCTCTGTGTCCTGGGTTTCCCTTAAAAGAATCTTTTTGGTAAGGAAACTGAATTTGAAAAAGAGTCTTCCCAGAAAGTTTGTTCACAGTCCTGTAGGCATGAACCAGAATAATGTTACCATTTGTTCTGTGACATTTTCCTACAATTTTCTCATTATTACAGATTAATTCTTTCAACACCTGTTGAGTATGTGTAGTAGCTGCAGTGTTTAATCCTGAAGAGCTGTAAACTTCTCTGTTTGGGCTGAGAGCTGACAAAGTCTGGTATATCAGATGCTTCTTGCCAACAAAAAACAGTAATTCACTAAAAATGTCCTTCTATCAATCATTGAATGAAGAGATGAAAATAATAACAAATTGAATCCAGGTAACATTGGAATCACAGACTCATAAAGCTGGATAAGATGGGTGGGGAATCTCTGGAGATCATCTCACCCAACTCCTGCTCAAAGCAGGTCAGCTAGAACATGTTCCCTGGGGTCATGTGCAGTTGATGTTGAATGTCTCCAAGGATGGAGGCAGTTTTTTCCATTTACCTCTCTGGGCAGCCTGCTGCAGTGCTTGACCACCCTCACAGTAGAGATGTTTTTCTGTCTAAGTAGAATTTCTTGCATTTCAGCTTCTGCTCATTGCCTCTTGTCCTATCATTGGGCATCACTGAAACACACTTGACTCCATCTCATGTAAACCCTTTCTTCAGGTATTTATACATAAGGGTGAGATCCTCCCTTAGTCTTCTCAGGCTGAACAGTCCCAGCTCACCAAACTTCCCCCTCTGTAAGAGAAAGCTCCAGTCCTGCAATCAACTCCATGATCCTTCATTGGACACTGCAGTGTGTCCATGTCTCTCTTGTACTGGTGAACCCTGAACTGGACAAAGCACTCCAGGTGTGAGAGGGCACCTGCTGGCAAAGTTTTGTCTCATGCAGCCCATGACACCATTGGTCTTCTCTGCCAAAGTTTCCTAGATCTTATTTTTGGCTCTCCTGAAAAAGGAGGAGTATTTTCTTTCTTCCAGTCTTCAGGCATCTCTCCTGATCACCAGGGTTACAGAGTGACCTGGCAATGACATTGGCTAACCCTCAGCAGTCATGGCCACATCCCATGAAGTCTTGTGAGCCTGCATATGTCCAGTTTGCTTAAATGTTCCCTAACATGACCACTGAATGTAAGTCTTTCTTGCTCTGATCTCAGGGTAATTATAGCATTGTACAGTAAGGGTGCAATTTTCTCTTAATTCTCTGCAGTGCTCACAGCATGTTGAGGTTTTTCCCTTGTTCAGTTCTGCAGTATTCTCCAGGAAAAAAAATTACTTCAACAGCAGCTTTTCATGTAATTATAACCTCTATACCTTCCTTCCCTTCCTTTTCCTCCCACTCACCTCCAGCACCTTATTTCTACATCCTCCTCCTCCCTCAGTACCTGTGAGGGAACAAGGGCAGTGCAGCATGTCCATGGACTCACACTCACTGCTCTGAGGGGCACAAGAGTTGCATGCTTAAACCCTTGTGGTATGCTTGATAATTTCAGCTTCATTTTGTAGAGGAGTTGAGCTCTGGTGAAGATTTTCCATTTACCTCCTCCTATCCCCAACACTGACATCATCAAATCCCCAGCAAGCTGTACTGTTGCTGCATCTTCACAGTGAAAAGGTGAAAAGACTCTGTTTAAACATACAAATTTAACTTGCTACCCAGGGTGTGCTTTAGAACACTGCAGAATGTTCCTGAAAGATTAATGATGTTAAAATGTGCTAATGGCAGCACTGCATGTCCATCAGGGGTGGTGCAGGCTGTGGAGCTGCTCCCTGGGGACCCTCTCCTGGCTGCCCAGGTATGGGATAGCCCAGCATGGCATGGCAGCCCACCTGCCCCACCACTGAGCCTGGCCTGAGCTGGCTGTGCTCTTGACAAGGCCTGGACAGGTTGGCAAAGAGCTCCTGGTGGCTGCTGCCAAGCATGCTGGTCCTCAGGCTTGCAGGGAGCAGGCGTGCTCTGAAATGACAGCTTTTTTTCCAAAGTGCTTGTCTGTCTCTTATGTTTGCCTCCTCAAGCAGAACACTCTCTGCATTAATACACCGCTGCAGCCTTTTCAGAAATATTGGCCTGGCCTCTGCCTGTCCATCTGTGGCTTGTGGAAAGGATGAGCCCCACTGCATTTCTTTCTGTGTGTGCCCACGTCCCCCAGCACCCGCCTCGGCCCCAGCCTGCTCCCCATCTTCCTGTCTGCTCTGGATGCTGAAATCTGCCTCTTTGCCCCACACTGACTCTTTTTTCCTTCTTGGCTCTTTCAGTGAGACAGGATGCTTCTGTAGTTTCTGCCATGGTGTGACAGTTGGATTTTGGACACTGCTAGCTGAGAAGATCTTCTATTCAAGAAAATATTACCCATGCTACAGGACAAAAAAAGAAGGAGAAAAAAATGTATCAGCTTATACTCCCACCGTGGGAGACCAGTTCACAGTGAGTTACAGGCTTCATCTCCAGTGTTTGCAAGCCCAGAGCAGGTTGCATTTGGCATAAACCAGATGTCTAAAACCAAGTACACGATGGGCACACTGAGCCCTTAAACAGAAAGAATCTCCAGCTTCAAACCCACGCCCCTGCCAGTTTGGGATTCTACTGAAAAGATTTCAGTTCCACATTCTAGAGCATGAACTTGGAGGGAGGGAAATCCTAGCCATAGGCTTGGTTAGAAAAATGAGATGCATCCCATAAAGCACTTTCCTTTTGTGCACATAACAGAAAATTAATTACTGGTGTCCTTCTCTATTAATTTGCATATGACCAGCGAGTGATTTCTACAGAACCCAGTGGGATAATCCCATTGCCAAGGCACACCCTGCAAAATACTTGTTAAATGAGTCACCAGAAGGTGCTGTGGAGGACACTAATGGGGTAGAAACCAAATTAAATATTTAGCTGGTGCTGCTAGAGGAGCCTCAGCATGCTGAGCCAGGCTGGTCTGTGTCCCTGCTTCCAGAGGAACAGCCTGGGTGCACACAGCCTCTGCTCTGCCTCTGACGTGACAAAGGAGTGCACTGCAGCAATCTCTTGTGCTCTGAGGTTGATCACATCTGACTTTCTGCAACCACACTCAGTGGACAGAGATGATTGGAGTAGATTCTGGTACTCTTTGTGTCTCTCCAGTGCTGGGATGCTGATGGGCAGCGACAGTTGCACGACTGCTGTCCTTTTCCATGGTGGGTATTGGAGATAGAAGGGTAGAGACATGGTGATACATGCTGCCTCTTGCAACCCTGTTCTGGGAGACTTTTGTCCCTGAAGATCCTCACTGGTATTCAGGAGGAATAAGAATTGCATTGGAAGATGCCTGGACCAGTAGAATATTTATGTGGATGCACAGACACATATATCAGTATATTTATCTATATTTCTCTAAGTAGATGTAAAGATTGCTCATTTGCTTTGGGGAGGGAAGGTCAGAGTGGACACCTTACTTAACTGCACCAGGAACCAGGTCATACTGTGTTTACTCCATGAAATAATCTCTTCAGATCTGTGTCACACTCTAAATGCCACCAGAGCCAAACTGCTCCCTGGTATCTCGCATCACCCCATGGAATCCCTTCACTGACCTAATGACACAGCACAAACTGTGGTCACACCCATAACCACAGAACATTTTTCTGGAGCTCAGTGGGAAATCACCATCCTTCAGAAAGGCAATAACAACAGAGCAGCCCACAAAGAGCTGTGAAATCAGAGAGTCTGCATGTGTTTGAGCAGTTTGTGAAGGATGCTGTGGATGGCCATGTGCCTGTGCAGGCTTCTGCTGCTGTCCTGGCTGAGGTAACCCAGCACAGGGATGTCAGTGCTGGCAGCACAAAGGCAGCATCCCCACCTCTCTGAGCTCTGTTTGCAGAGCCTCAGCCTCAGCCAGCAGCAGCCACGTTGACATGGCCAGGGGAAGGTGGTTGTATTCCAGAAAAAGAGATGGCATTTCCCTGTCTTCAGAGCCACTGAGCTGTGCAGCCACTGTGTTTGCAGGAGATGTTCCCTCTATAGGGAAGAGAGCTTTTATCCAACATCAGTGTCATGTGGGACACTAAGCACCAAAAGGACAGAGGGACACCAAAGTGAAGAACAGTACATTTTGCTTTGAAGTTTCTGTAGCTGGTTACAGAGAGAAAATAGTTTTAATATAAGCTCCAGCCTGTCCAGATTTGTCAGTAGAAAGTGTCAAGTGGAGTTTTAGCTGCTTTACATGTTTAAGAACAGATGTGAAGCTGAAGTTCTGTTATTCCTGCACATTTCTCAGCTATTCTTTGCCATGAGACATTTCATATGTTTTATACCTCAATGCACTTCCCTTCCCTTTGCTATAGTCCTCAAGTATTTAAATCATAACTTTGTAACTTCACTTCACTGGAAAAAGAAAATATATTACTGCCTCTGACACACAAAGTAATTATCCCAAAGGCTGTTCTGGTGTCTCTCTTGGTCTTTGTCATGCATGAGGTGGAGGCTTGGTGCTGAATTTTTTTGTTCCAGCAGAAATCATGGTCATTCCCACTGTCCACTTCAGTTGAGTCAATACAACTCTTTTAGAGGGCTGTAGCATAAACAAAATTGGTGATGTGATTTGGGTTAAGAAGCAACAAGCCAAAGGGGGGAAGCTGCATCTGTTTAATATATGCTCAGGCAGAGCAAATAGTTAACTTTTCTTACCCATTTTCAGAAGAATAGTAACATTCTGCTGGCAAGTGAGGTGAGACACTGGGCTGGTTGTGCCAGCAGCTCTGCAGCCCCAGGGCACAGGAGAGAGCACTGAGACCCCCAGGCAGGTCCTGGGACAGGGACTGGTTCTGCTGGTGTGGCAATGTGCCCCAGGACATGCCAGGACCCACCCGCCAGCTAACAAGGGATGACCTGGGAGTCACCAACTCCAGAAAATCCACCAGTAACACACTGCTGGGAAATGTGTCATCCCCAGTGAGGCAAATACAGAACAAAGCCATGAAAATAAACGGCCCAAAGGAACAGGGGCATTATGAGGCATTTTTGATCCCTCCAATGTGCTCCATTTACTGAGCAGGAGCCTGTGCTGTATCCTCCACTCAGCTCCTTTCCTGTGTCACCACGGGGTTCGTGCCTGGCCATGCTGTCAGCCACTGCCACAGCAGAGCCTTTATAGTGCTTAGTGTCTTTCTTCCCCTGATCTAAGATTCTCTTCAAGCATTGCCAGCTACATGATCCCACTGTCATGAAAAAGCCAACAAAAAGAAGTATTTTCCAGCAGCCAGGAAGTTGGCATGTTTCTAGCTACAACAAAGAAAGTGGCCATAACCTGTTCTGTACAGATGACTTCCTTTAGTTAGGCCAAAAAATGTGACTATTTCAAAGCTGATTTATATTTCTAACTGAAGTCCAGAATCTTAATCTCTCTTACTGTTTCCCCTGTCTGGACTGTGCTTGGCTGTGTGCAGAGCAAGGAATTAGGGTTAGAGGTGGAAGTCAGAAGGAAGAAAGATCAATTGTTCCTATTGCAAAAGTAAACAGCAGTAAGTGCTTAATTGTTTCTGTATTTTCTAATCAAGTGGATTTTTCAGACAGCTGTGAAGAGCCCTCAGTGTGTGCAAGCAGCACAGACTGAAATCAGATCAATCAATCTATGTCCTCCTCCCCTCTTGAGGTGCTTGCTCTTCCTGTCATTGATCCAGGGCAGGGACAAGCTCCTACAGTGCTGCAGGCTCTGCACAGGACAGAACTGCAAAAATCCCACTTCTCAGTGGATCAAAATGGTGTCATCCAGATCCAAACTGGGACAGGACTAGAGAAATGTCTGCAAACCTTACTGGGTCACCTTCTGGGTGCTGCAGGGCAATGATCAGCCCTGAAAGCTGAGCCCTGCCCTCCCAGCTGCCACCAGCATCAAGGGACCACAGCCCAGGGCTCTGCCCAGGGACACTGCAGAGGAAAGCAGCTCATGTGAAAGCCAGCCCTCTGGGGAACATGCAGGCTCCTGGCACCTTGTTTCCAACGGGTTTGTGTTTTGTGTTTGCCCTGTGAAACTGAGGTCTCCTGTAAATTCCAGAACAGAAGAGCTCTACCCAAAGCAAAGAAAAAAGTTTTTTCCAAAAATAATTTGATTTTCAGCATCAGCCATGCTCCTTATGTGCTGGTCCTGATGCTAACCGGGCTTTATGAGGATGTTTGGATGGAGGAAAATCACACAGCTTTGCACTACACATCAGAGCCTGGTACTCTCCTGTCTGCAGCAGCTGAGTACCATGGAAAGCATCAACCACTTCAGAACAAGCTCTTATCCCCAGTAAAGCCACAGTCTAAGCCCCTGGCTGCCCACATGTTTGCACATCTTTCTGTCACCCCAGGCTACCCAGGAGTTTCCCCTCCAGTGGGATTGTAACTCTGCCTCCTTGCCCTCCTGGATGTGTGCTATTTATTTTAGCCCTAACATGCAGAAATGTTAGCCCTACATTCAGAAAGAAATCTTTAAGTACTCAAAGGCCAAACTGGGCTCTGTTTCAATGTGATTTTTACCAGACTGGCTGCCTTCAGCAGCAATGACACCCTGCTACCCATTCCAGCCCTCAGCTTCATCCCCTCATCAGGATGCTGGAGGATGTACTTCCCTACAAAGACAGGGATGTTTGATGCTCTGAGACTGAACTGGGCTGTCATGGTAATGAATGATACCCTTGTGCTTAAAATGGCCTTGGGGATAGTGAGATGGAGAAGGACTGGATGAGTTTCCAGAGGTTGTTGTCCTGTATGTTGTGCAGAGGATTCCCCCCCCACCCCTTTCCTATTTTTTCCCCAAGATTTCATGTGTTTTGACAAACAAATGTAACCAGGATGCTGAAGGGATTAACCAGTACTGAAAAGGCTTTATTAACTTGGTGATTTGGACTGTTAATCTTTGGTCTGCATTTTTCTGAGTCACTGGAAGGCTGCAGTGTTCCTGTGTGGGGTGTAATAGTGTCACATAAACCCAGGCTGCTACACTGCAGGCTAGCTGTGAGCAGAGCAGAGATGAGGAAAGGAATTTAGCGTGGGCAAGAAACACACCCTCTATTTTGGCAAGAAGCAGTTCACATTCTTACTCTGATTTACACTAGTTTACAGGGAAGGCTGAACTGACTTTTTGAAGCATGTGGTAGTGTTTAACTGCATAAAACTTGGAATCAGTTTCAAGTACTGGATGTGGAGAGATCAAAGCTATTAAACTATATATTTTGTATAGGAAATATCTATGATGAAGAAATAAATTTGTCTCAGTAATAGCCAACAGGGAGAACGCTTTGAAAACAAAGGCTGCTGCTGTGTCATCCCTCTGTTTACTTGTTTTGCAGGAAGATTGATTATTAGAGCTCCCATTTTAACATAAACTCTGCAAAGGCTTTGTGTGCTTTGCACGCAGCCCCTGGTGCTCCTGGGGCTCCAGTGGCAGAGCTGGGCTCTCATGGTGCAGGGCAGCAGCTCTGCCTCCCTGGCTGGGGAGGGATGGGGGCTGCACCTCCCCTCCCAGTTACATGGGAAACACCTTCCTCCTGGTGCAGTCAGGCTGGTATCACTTTCCTCTGGCCATGTTTCCCCAAAAGTGAAAGAAGGAGAAAGAAGTCTTCGCTTGGCTTTTTTTTTTTTTGGCACATCTAGTTGGTGCCTAGTCCAGATCAAGAGTAGGCAAGGATGAGCTGAAACGCCTGTTCTAGAGAATCTGTGAAAGTCCAGGGTCCTTCTGCAGCCCTTGGCACTGGTGCTGACCTTCAAGCCATCACCATGGAGGTCCTTTGCCACTGATGATGGCAGCCAATTTCTCCACCATCCTTTTCTGAGATCTCTTCTCTTCCCCTCCCTGCTTGCTTTCCCTCACCTAGTGCAGCTCATCTTTCATGTTCAGGTTATTTATCTAAGCCTGCTCTCCAGGGCTGCCCCACGTGGCTATTTTAGTCATTTCCTCCAGCAAGTTCCTGCAATTGTTGGGCTGGCATTGTGTGAGTCACCCACCACACTTCCTCCCACACTCCCTCCCAGATGGGAAAAGCCTCCTCCTGCTAGCTTTCCTTTGTTCACCAGGGCATCCTGAAGCAATTCCACCTTTAAGAGCACAAAGGCCATGCTTGCCTGTGGCAGCCAGGTGCTTTGCAGAGCACAGACACATCAGAGCAGAGAGCACTGGCAATGGTGCAGACAGGGGAAACCAGCTGGGCTGATCTGCCCCTTCCTTTTCTTCCTGCAGGTCCATGTGGTCACTCTGTCCCTGGGGCTTTTGACTGGGAGTGAAGCCATATTTCAACCCAGAGACCCAGACCTGGGCTTTGCTCCTGCAAAGTGACCTTCCTCATGGCCTTTCCTGCCTGGAGGACACTTGATCATCACATCCAGCATCTGCTAGCCCTAGCACCAGCAAAAAAACCCATACCAGGCTGTCTGCTTTAGGAGACATGGGGCACAACAAGCTCTGCTGCTCAAAGCCACAATTCTCTGTAAGCCGAGCCCTTTTGGTGACAGCAATGCTGTGCTGACTGTCACCACCCCGTGATGGAGAGCAGGGCTGGCAGGAAAATCCCAGCATGCTGGGTGTGTGCAGGGCAGTGGGAGGCTGCCCTGTGCACCTGGGCACCACATGGCCTGGGAAATCACAGCTCACACCTGGCCACACATTAGCCTGGCTTCCCAAATAATGAGCTGCCAGCATGTGAGCAAGGGAAGTATCTGAAATATATGCAGGGCAGGTATCTAAATACATGTGACGGGCATGTGTGTAAAATCTGAAGGAAACAGCCCAACAAGGTTTTTTTACATTCTGTGATGTTTCTTCTTGACTGTTTGTTTTGCTTTTGGCTTTTTCTATGCTGTCATACAAAATAAAATTGCATTTTTTCACCCTTGAGTACCAGACTGGTATGGCATTAACATTTCTGTTCTTCTAAGATTGGCAATCATTGGCAAGTTTGAGCCTAACAACCCCTTTTGTTTATTTGATGGAGATGTAATGTTTTTTTCTGCTTGTGTTGTGCTGGACAGACTAATCCTCAGGGATGCCTCTTGCATGTGCAGACACTCACTTCTCTGTTCTGCCTTGCACTGAGTGTGGGTGAGGTGCAGCAAAGGGAGCCCTTTGGAGTGGGTCTATATGTGCCCATGGGTGGGTGCTGAGCCCAACAGCCAGGCAGGAGAAAGCTCTGCTGATGTTTATTTTATTGCTTGTTAGGTCTGCTCTTCAGTGACACATTCCCAGTGGGAAGGTACTAAAATCATCACCCAGTTACAGGGGGTAATTATAATTTCTGCAGGAGTGATCCTGATGTTTCTCATTAGCACCAGTGCTATGTGGAAACCGGCACTTTGGAGGCAGCAGATGGTGAATGTGTCCCTCAAGAGCACTGGGAGAGGAGGAAGGCTGGACTGCCACCACCAGAAGCATCTGCCAGTTCTGTGCAGGGACAGCATCATCCTAGGACAGTCTGGAGCTTTTCTAGCACGTGGAGACATGGCAGAAGGTGGAAGAAAAGGAAAGGACTGTAGAAGGGAAGATCTAAAAGAGTGTCCTGTGAACAAAATTCTGTGACTTCTCTTCGTGGCTTCACTCTAGATACACTGATCAGGTAGTGATGCAGGAGGAAGATCAGGAGGGAATCTGTGAGCCAGGGGTTGGGCTTGGCCCATCCTTCAGCATCTCACAGCACAGGGCCATGAAGAGAAACTGGTTTATGCCTCAGGGATGCTGCATGGGCTCTTTTCAGTGCAAGTGCACGGAGAGGAATTTCCTCTCCTAAACACTGTGTCCTTGCCCCACAGGGAACAGAGATACCCTGTACATATAAAAAGGCAGGCAGCACATCCAAATGGCTCTATTCATCACTGGAGGCACCAATTCTCTCTCTACCACACAGCTGCAAGGAAGCTGTTGGATCTGAGCCTGGTCCAACATTGCAGCAACACAGGGATAATAAACCCAGACCTTTCCTTCCTTTGTCATTTCTCAGAGCATCTGGGATCTTACTTCCTAAAAAAACAAACCAAAATCTGAAAATTACCTAAAACTTGTCAAAGTCAGGAGATGAGGAGGGCTGAAAGTGCCTCCTGACAGCTGTTTGGGGCTGTGATACACCTGTGAGCTGTCCTGCCTTCTGAATGTGTTCCTCTAAAGCTGGGATGGTGACTGTAGGGAGGCTGCTGTGAGCCCCAGAAACACTCTCCTGAATGTGGTGCCACACAGGTCCAGCAGATCCCTGCTGAACTCCTCACTGCTCTCTCTCAGCAAGGTACTGAGCTGTCACAGGAGCAAGAGCACTAAGGAATCTGTATCCTTCTGAATGTAACAGGCTCGGAAACTGTGAAACCCTGGAGCTTGAGGTTAAGAGGTTGGAAAGCTGGAAAATATTTGTTTTACGCCCAGTCCTGCCTCCTGCAACACTTGAAACAGCAGAGAGAAAGAGTGAAGGATTCATTTCTTTTTATTCCCTATGCCCACAGCCTCAAATCCTTGCCTTCTCCAGAATCCCTGGAAACATTTTTTCCCCAAAGATTAGCTTCTCCAGTTCAGTCAACCTTTACCATGAGTTAAATATTAAAATATCCAAGAATCTGAGAAGTCATATCCCAAGCCTGCATCACACAAAGTTCCAGTTTTGCTGATCTGCACCTGGTCAGTAGAGCAGGTATCTTTACTACTCAGGTAGTCCCTATAACTATAAGACTGGAGCACCTCACAATGCTGAAAACTATTCTCCCTTACAGACCTGAGTGAAAAAATCATAAGGGTAAGGGACTGGCCTAGGTAAAATGAATGTTTGAAGCAAACTGGTATCTTCTGAACTGATTGTCACCAAGACCCAGCAGGACTGCTAGGACCAGGATGCCCAGGCATGACTTAAACCCCTTGCATAGCCTCTGTGCATTTTAAAATGTGTGTGCCTGCCCTGCTTTAAAATTTGCCTTTTAAGCTGTAAGGTTTTCTGGCACTGGCACAGGGATGCTCAACCTGACCTAATTTTACAGATCTTTCTCATCCATAACCTCAATGGCTCATTGACTACAAGGATTGCTGTGTTTCTCATTAGGGGTTAGAAAGTATTTTTATGCTTTTGTTCACTCAGCACAGAACATAGAGCAAAACCTTCCATGTTATCCTTCTGTGTTGGCTGGGGCTGCAGTCCATGAAGAAGCAACATCCTGCTGCAAAATCACCTCTTTTCCCTAAGAAACATGAAACCAAGGAAACTGGGACCAGACCTACAGAATTCACATATAAAATTCTCCCTGTGTTGATATCTTCTTTTTTATGCAGACTAGTCAAACTCAGGACTTCTTTAGTGAGCCAGTTCTCTAAGCACATGGCCATGAGCTACTGTTTAATCTCTGTTGCTCCTTTGGACAGTGGAGCCTCTCACAGGCTGGCAGTGGAGCTCTTACTGATGTGTGTGAGAGCACAGGGGCTCTGGGGTGTTTTTCCATCGTGGCAATGCCTTCCAGGCCCTTGTCAGCAGCACAGTCTGTGCCCTGTGGAGGGGCCATGTCCCCCTCTGCCCTGCAGAGCCCCTCTCCCAGTGTCCCAGCCCAGCCATCCCCTCTTTGCAGGCTTGCACAGGCAGGAGCAGCAGCAGCACAGGGATCCTGCTCTGTCCCCCGTCCAAGCAGCAGCAAGATGAGGAATGAGGCTGAGGTCAGCACAGACCCTGTCCCAGCAGCCAGCAGAGGCTGTGTCCCATCTCTGGGACAGGGCTATTCCCAGCACATCCTCATGTGTGCTCTGCTTTCCAGCCTGGGGCTGAGCCCTGTTGTGTCCTGTTGGTCCATTTTTCAGTCTCCTTGCTGACCTTTCTGATGTCCCCTGGCCACCCACAGGCAGGGGCTCTGCTGGGGCTCCTCACCCACTGGTGCCAGTGCTGCTCCAGCACATCACAGAGCTCAGAGGTGATGGGCAGCAGCACCTCCCCTCTGGCCAGGATGCCCTGGGGGATATTTCCATCCTTCATACACCAGAAACTTATTTGTTTCCTCTTAAGAAGAAACTGCTCTTTCTTACAGGGAAGTAAAAGGAAAAGAAAAAAAAAAGTGAAGAAGAAGAATTTAAGAAGAACAACTATTAATTAAGCCTAGGATTTCACAAATACCTTCTGAGAGGCTTCTGGTGAAGATCAAGTGCAATATAACATTAAATATTTAGCATAGCCTCTCAAAAGGGATTTGATCTTTACATATGAAAAAAGGGATGAGACTTAAAGATTAAACAGATCTTTTTAATATCCAGCTTCAGTTACTCAAAATAACAATGCAATCTGTGGTGACTCAAGAATTTGCCTGTGGGGGATTGGAGTAGTCAGACTTTAGGGACAGAGCACAGGTCTACAGGGGAAGCTGTGCCATTTTGAGGGTGTTTGAGGGAGACACAGAGAGACCTGGGAGGAGGAACCCTGACAGCCAAAAGGGGTGGGGCAGCAAAAGTGGCCATGTGCATGAGGAAGGGTTGTGAAACACTCAGGTGTGGTGGTCTCACAGTTTCCCAGCTGGCCATCAAGTGAACAGCACATCCTATTACACTACTGTGGATCTCTGTGAACAGGGAATCTCAGGATCTTCCCAAAGGACTCTGAGGAGTTCTTCCTGCCCCAGATAGTGCATTCAAGCAGGAGATATCATGCCATAGGTATGTATATTTATATACACAAATGCATGCATATTTAAAAAAAAATAATTTGTGAAATTCTTTTGTCAGGCAGACAAAAAATATTTTCCAAGGCAGAATCATAGTATGGTTTGAGTAGGAAAGGACCTTTAAATGTTCCTCCCCTCTGAGCAGGGACATCTTCAAGTTTATCAGGCAGCTCAGCACCAAATCCAACCTGGCCTTGAATGTTTCCAGGGTTGGGGCATCTACCACCCATCTGGACAACTTTTTCACCAACCTCCTAATAAAAAATTTCTTCCTTCCAATGTTTAAAAACACTGTCCCTTGTCACATTGCAACAATCCCTGCTTAAATGTGTCTCCCCATCTTTTTTTATAGACCTCCTTCAAGTACTGAAATGCCACAATAAGATCTTCTTGGAGCCTTCTCCAGCTGGACAACCCCAGTTCTCAAAGCCTTTCCACATGGCAGAGGAATTCCATCCCTATGTAAGAAGAAAGGGAAAATCACAACACACACAGTTTGATAAAATGAAGGGTTAAAAGAGAGGGATGCCCATGCTGACACAAACCCTTCTCTTTTTCTTCTTTTAAGCAAGAAAACCATGAGATGCAGACAGGTCATGTCAGAGTATTTTTTCTCTAAATGTTGTTTCTCTGAATGCCTCTAGGAGAGTTTAACTGTGTGATGTGCAGCAGCATGAGGTGCTGCTCAGAGCCCTGCTGTGGTAGGGAGCAGCCAGACCTGGGCAGAGCTGTGGGGACCCTGCACTTCACTGCTGCCCTGCCTCAAGCCCCTTTTCCACTTCAGCCTCTCCTAAACAATGCATTTATTTTTCCCAGTGTTTGGCCTGGGAAAACATGCTTGCCTGACTTTCTGTGAAATTGATTTCAGCCTTTTTTCCCAAGCACAGCTCTGTGCCATTTTTGTGTCTGAAGGAACAGTAAGTACCTACGTGGGAAAAAGGTGGGGGTGGCTCAGTCAAGAAAATAAGCCTTCCCCAGTCTTTCCACACCATTCCAATTTCAATTGTGTCCCTTTTTTTGTTCTGTGGAGCAAAACCCTGAATGATTTCAGTCATTTCCCTTTCAAAATAATTGCTTTCCTGATGCAGCTTTGGACAGTCCAAGCAAAGAAGTGTTTTTCTTTCCAGCAGCCCTGGTGAAGGAGTGGCAGATACAGCAAATGGAGCCTGTGAGCTCAGCATTACTAATGTCCATCAGATCCGGTTCTCATCACTGTATTGCAGCAACTTGCAAATTTTAAAAGGTACTAAAGCTGGTGAAACCTGTCTTCAGTTTACCATTTAGATTTGCCAAATACAGAATCAGAAGACACTCACACACATTTGCTCCGACTTCCCAGGCAGCTCAGGTCAGAGGTTCCCTGAATTAATTTGCCTTTGAACTGGAATATTTCTGTTTAAAAATACATTGTAGGAAAATTTCTGGGGCTTGAAAATCCATCCCAGTCTATGCTAAACCTCTCCCATGTTTGGTTAATGTCATTCCTAAAACATCTTCCCTTTGATCTACAACTCCCATCCTCTGACATCCAGCTCTAGATTTTGCTGCTCTTTGTATTCCAGATTGATGAGCTCTCTCATTGCATTTTTATTCTCTTTAGATTCACTTACAGTGCCTTCCTTTGGGGAGCTGCAGAGAGGATATCTGCAGAGCAAGTCACTATAGGCTCTTTATCCTCAGCTGAGGGAAACAGGTACTTTGAGGATACATTTTTGTCACCTGTTTTAGACCTCTCCTTTAGAAGGAGAATTGCACCCCTAAAGTGCTTATTTTCACTGTGTTGGCTTCAAAGAGAGCCTAAAGGATAAGTTTTAATAATATCTGAGCTTAGTCAGATGAGAACCACCCAAGCAGGCAGTGATCCCAGACTTCTGAATCCAACTCTGACAAACTCCAAAACCACTCTGAGAACCTCAAATATTGCTTTACAAAGGATAGTTATCACTCCTTGCATTTATGCCCATCATACTTCCTCAATGCCTCACAGCTTCCCAAACCCTTCCTGCAGAGGCTGCTACAGTGATTCACAAGATCCCACCCCATCCCACTAGCCCTGCTGAGTGAGCTCCCTGCCCATGGCAAGGGAGAGGCATTGCTGCCTTTTCAGGGGATGTTTTTATTGTGTGGAGAGCTCCAGGGTCTGTTTAGCAGCTCCATGTTTGCAGTGAAGCTGACAGCTAAACAAACAGGAGCTGCTCCCAGGGGATGGCACATCTCACCATCCCTCCCAAGACTCTGCTATTCTACCCCCACCTCACCCAAAACACTGGAATGCATGAAGGCAGGAAATTAAAGGGAGATACTTTGAGTCAAGGCCAGAAGGGAGTTTCCTCCTCTCAGAGAGAAAAGTGTCACTAAAGGGAAAGTTTCCTGGTTTGGCTGTGCAAGCCCTGAGCAGAGATTAGTGTCTGGGAAGGTTTCTGCAGGGAAGCACCAATGGCACAGCAGGTGCACATCTGGCTCCCTCTGTGTCCCAGGCAGAGGCAGGTGGCTCTGCAGCTGCAGGGAAACCAGTGCACTGCTCCTGCCCTGGGGACAGCACTGCTGTATCCCTCCCACCCTGCTCTCCCTGGAATACTTCCCCTCATCACTCTGTTCCAGGTGTTCTTTCTGGAGAGCCTTTTTCTTGGACACCGTCTGCCTGCACCATTTATGCACACTTCAGCCTCATCCAAAAATGCCTGTTCTCTCCTAGGCCTTTCTCCAGGACACTGTGAACAAGAAGCCAGCAGGCTGGCTGAGACCAAAACAAGAGGATTTTCTTTCCCCTCATCAGCTCTTGAGACTATTTACTACTTCTGAAAATTCAGAGAAATCCTTGCTTGCTGTGGAGCTGTGTCTGGTTCTCTGCTGGTCCCCAGAATGCTTCACATTCCAGTGGCAGCTAAGGGAAGGAAGAGAAGTTCTCTTCTTTCCCAACCAGGAGTACCTGCCTATACCTTCATCCAGCCTACAGAAATGTGCAGAGCAGAAGGGAGCACAGGAAAAGACAATAAATTCTCTCTAAGGGGATTGTTCACATATTTGGAATGAACACCTGGAGAGAGTGAACACCCCATCTATCCAGGCAGATTCAGGTACTTCAGAGCAAACAGCACAAATCCAGCTGAGAGATATCTGCTTTCCCAACATGGAAAGCTAGCCCTGCCCCTGCCAGTCCTGTCCCCTCCAGCCTTATTTCCCTACATCCTGCCTCCTCCAGCCCTGTCCCTTCTAGACCTGTCCCATCAGTCCTTAACTTCACCCTTGGAAACCTATATCTGGTCTCTATCAGGCTTTCCCATTTAAACACATCAAATGTAATGTGACACGTCAGATGGGCCCATTTTATCTTCCTGGGCTGGAGGTGAAGGGAGGATGGTGAGAGATGGAGGATGAACAGCTGGGAACCAAAGTGTCCCCTTCACCTGTATGGTGGGGTGAGGGTGAGCTGGCATTACCAACTTGTGCTCTGTTGACTACTGGGGTTTGACAGCACCCCTGGGGAAAAGGGGGCTTGGCTGAGCCTGACCCACAGCCAGCAGCAGCAGGCAGGGCTGAGAGCCCCTGCTGCTCTCAGGGGCTCGTGGGGGCTGGCCCAGGCAGCCCAGCCAGCTCCTGTGGCACACAGAGACACAGCCTGAGTGTCTGGTGTGCTGCCACCTGTGCTCGTGTGGGCAAGGAGAAACTCCAACCTGCTTGTGTACTCCTTTTGCTACAAAAGCAGTAGTGGGTTATATTACATTAATATAAGACACATCAGTGTCACAGAGCTGCTGATTTTTTTCTTCCTGTCCTGGCTTTGACAGAGATTCCTGTGTTTCTATTGAAACTTTCCCCCATTAGTTTTACTACCAGTTCATTCCATACTGACTTTCTATCAGCTGTGTCTTAGCTTTTGCTTTTACATAGTTCTTCAATAGCAGAGACTTTCTTTAAGAGGTGAAAAAACCCATCATTTTCTGCAATTATTTGTTATTTTTTTTCCCCATATGTTATCCATCATGAATTGTGGGTTGTTTTGTTTTAAAAACATGTCTATTGAGGTAAAGTTAAAAGGAAATCAAACAACCTCTTTTGCCTCTTAAAGGCAATGAAGGTTCCTGACCAGTGATTCTTCTTTCTTTGCTAAGAAAATCTCCACCAATAAACAGCTGTTGAGCACTAGAGAAAGGTGTTCCCACAGTCACCTCAAAATATGGATCTGGTAGCTGTGAGCCAGGTCTTCCAGCCATTTTCTTGTGTGTGTAATTAGCATTGATCCTGAAATACAGAGCAGTCCTTAAGGAGGATAACATCTGCTAAGTAAATTGCATCGTTATGCACAAGTCTGTTACATGTGTCTTTCTCACAGACAAAGCTTAAGGCTTAATGTTTGTTTGTATAAAGACATCACACCTCGAATAACTGGGGACAATGTTGAGGGTGAAGCTGCTGCTACAAGACAGCCCATTTTAAAAGGCCCACCTTTGCTCCAGTGCCTGGTGCAGAGCCTGAACATGCTCATTGCAGGCACCAGGACCTGGAGACAGGGCAGGTGGTTTGGGTGAGGAGTAAAGAGAGCCACAGACAGAGAGGATGGGCCAAGGGAGCTAAGAGCCAACCCCAAATATTGAAATGCACAATGTTCCTCTGCAAGGAGCATGGCACCTGTCTCTGAGGCAGCCCACAGAGGTGAAGAACACCCTTTCACATTTCCACTGAACTGCATATATTGAAGGGCCTTTCAAATCCATCCCAATTGTCAAAGCCATTTTCTTTTCAGATAACCCAAGCTAATATAATGCAGCAGCCTCAGGCTGAATCCCAGCTGAGAGCAGAGTCAGGTCAGTTATGTTACTTCAGTTTGTGATTGTCCTCATAAGTCCTTCACAAAATTATACAGCTGTACCTGAGGTAGGTGTAGGTGACAATGCATGCTGATTTGTGAGGAAGGATTTTCATGCTAAAGGGATGATATAGAAATCCTACCAGCAGGGAGGGTGCAAGAACAGACCATTACTCTGTCCCTGCAATCAGTGGGTTGGGTAGAACTCAGATATTGGCCCTTCATTAGGGCTTGAGACTGTTCCCTACACACCAGCTTTTGTGTTCCTCTGCCCAAAGTGACCAACAGTGGCACATTCCTTGAGAGATCTCCTCCCTGATGTGACCAGCAGCTCACAGGTCCATGAGCCTTGTGGCCACACTGGCAATGAGAGCAGGATTTCTGCAATATCACATGAATGTAGCACATGGGAAAGCAGTCAGTGCCTTTGGTATAAAGCTCTGAATGATCTGGCCTGTTGTCTAATTAATTTTCTATTTAATAGTAACAATTATAATCAATATTGGACTCACATTCATTATTTTTATTAGTAGAACAGAAAGCACAATACAGAAATGTTAATTATGCTCATTTTATGTATGGTGAAAGTAAAGTAGAGATGGGTGGAATGCCTTCTTCAATGTCACACTTCAGTTTACTCTCAGATCTAGAATTAAAATCTGTTTCCCAAGTTTTGGTCCAGCCTGGAGATGCCAGGTCCTCTGACAGAGTTTTCTTATGACTGTGCTTATGTGCAGTGCTTATGATTGCTTCAATGACTTTCCCATTGCAGCACTTCCAGAAACTTAAGAAAACCACTTCTGTGCCAGGGTTAACACACTTCAGTTGAAGGTCACACTGAAAATCAGCTACTTGATAAGATTTTCTCCAGGGGAGCTGGTAGAGTGTCTCATGGCAGTGAACAGAGCAAGCCCTGCTTTCTGGATGATTTGCAGGCCCTCCAAGGACATGTTTTCTATTCTGAAATGAATTTCAGGTCTTCTCCTTTACTCATGTATGCCCTATGCCACTATCCAAACACAAACCACATTTTCTCCTTTCATGTTCCCTTATGCTGTGGGAGCCTTCATACCCCCTACTCCAACCACACATTTTATTTTAAGATCCACTTTGTTTTTGCAGCCTCTTCACTCTTTCTCTGGCTCTTTTGTTTGAATTTGCTGTGTTTCCTAAGGTGTGTGTTCTGCAGCACCTCTGCAGTTGGTGTTTATGTTCAAGGCCAGGAGCAGAGGGGGCCTTTATGGAACTGCTCTTCTCTATCCCCTTGGAAAACCCAAGACACTTGTCAAACCATCTCTGCAGCACTCAACATCACTGTCCCTGACATAGGTATTATGGGTTTTGTTGAGCTTGTGCAATGATGGCAAGACCACTGGAAAGCCTGTTTCCCTGGAGGGAATCAAGGATGATTGACTGTAAAGCTATATTTCTGTATTCTTTCAAACTGAGATTTCCTGTATTTCTCTGATTTGATTAGCTGAATTGTTTCATGGAGGGAAACAAAATCAATTTTCATTTCAGTGAAATAATACTTGTATCCTCTCTATCAAAGAGTGAGCTCCCACTTATCTTTTTGCCAGACACAAATTTTTTGCAAAATCTCTTTCAGGCAAGCTGTAATCCTGAAATACAACAAGTTTAAGCAATCATTTTGTAGCTGGATATTCCTTGATTCCCCTTGCATATCTAACTAGAAAGGAGAGCTAGAGAGCAGCTGGGAGAAAGTGGAGTAATTTCTGTATTAGCTATTAGCAGGCCAGAGATTTTTCCTACGGAAACTTGCCCATTTACACAGAAAGCTGAGAGCACAGAGTTTTTCCCTACATCTTCCTCTGAAAGAGAAGTGAAATGTGGGCATTAGTGCTAAATCGTTTTCAATTTTTGTAATGGCTTAACATAAATAGCTTTTCCTACTCCAAGTCAGCACACTTGACAGCTGTGAAATACCACTCCTGCCAAAACAGCCCCTTCACTTCAGTCCTTATCCTGGTAAAACTCCCAGTTCCCAGCTGAATCCCATGCTCATGGGGGCCATTGCATGGCTCTCTGTGGTTGCTGCTCATGGGTAGAAGTCTCTGCAGGGTGACACATTTGTGAGGAAGGTGGGGGAGGCAGGAGGGTGTGGGGCTGGCAGCACTTCTGGCATGACTGAGCATCCGACCCACCTTCCAGCCCTGCAGCCTTTGGCACCATCTGGTGTCCACCCAGACGAGGCCATGCACTGGGGGAATGGCTCCTGGTCCTGCAGGATTGGCTCCCAGGTGCCTCCCATCACTCCCTGGCACAGGGAGGTGACAAAGCTGAGCCAGAGCAGCCAGGGACCACCACCAGCTTCTGCTGCCAAAGGACTCAGATGGCAGCAGAGCTGAGGCACCTCTGGAGAGAGGAGCCCTCAGGCAGCTGCAGTCCAGTGCTGTCCTCCAGCTGTGGAGTTACAATGCATGAGCCCACCTGTGTTGGGTTGATATGGCCAGAAATGTGTACTCTATCACCATCTGCTAAAACCAGGTGGGGTAGTGACTCCTTATCTCTGTGGCATATACCATCTGCTAATGGGCCATCTTTAAACCAGCTGGGGCAATCATCTTTATCTTCTCCACAACCCATCCTCCCTCCAGGAAGATATCATCTGCTGCTGGCCCATAGAGTCCCACTGTGTGACTGATAAAATTACATAATCCCACTGGGAGATGCTCCAGCCAGGGGAGGAGCCAAGCCTTTCCTGCCCAGAGAAAAACTGAGATTTGGGATAGCAGGTTATCCGTCTTTCCATTGGATTCCAGGAGAAAACTGGATCTTTCCACATCATCCCTGGACCTTCAGAAGAAATCTGCACCTTTCTACAGGAGCACTGTAGAATCACAGCTGCCACTGCAGGAGGATGCAGCCACCATTTAATGGGACTGCTGCCAACACTCTGACTGACAGGGTGTCAGGTTGTATTCTGACTCTGTCAGGGTTGGGATTGTACTTTGTAATACTTTATTTCTATTTTAATTTTCCTAGTAAAGGATTGTTATTCCTAATTCCACTATCTTTGCCTGACAGCCCCTTAATTTCAAAATTATAATAATAATTTGGAGGGAGGGGTGCAACAGAGGGGGTTTACATTCTCCATTTCAAAGAGAAGCTTCTGCCTGTATTGGCAGACACCTGCCCTCCAAACCAGGACTCCACGTTATTTTTGGGGAGTGTCTGTTATCTCGCAGTCATGATCTCCTCAGAGTGGGAAGGAGTCCTACAAAGCACATTAGAAAGATCCTTTCAGTACGTCCTGCATTCCTGGGGCTGCTGCAGCCCCTCTCAGGTGTCTTGGAGGGGTGGTGACCCTCAGGCCTCCTTTCAAAACCATCTCTCCATGGGGAGAGATTAGCAGCCTGGCTGGATGGAGCCCTACAAACAGCACACACTGTGAAATTTGTCCGTTACACCAAGCAAAAAGAAAATGTTGCTTGCTTTCACCATTTTCCCCTGGTGTCCTCTCTCTGTTATTTTGTTATTTCTCCCTCACAGCAGTCATTTAAGCAATTTCCCATCTCACATTGAAGTGAAGTCATTTTAAGACGGCTTCCTCCTGTTTAAATTAGAAGGAGAAAGAAAGAGGAAAGAAAATATTTCTTGCTTTGCTTTGCTGTCAGTCCTCCAATATGAACAAGTAGAAACTATGCACTTGGAGATAAATCCCTTCACCATTCTGGCAGCAGTACCTTGCCTATAAAGGTACTGTCACACTGCAAATCTGAGATACAGAACTGCAAGGCACTCCCACGAATGTGACTGACAGGCCAAAAATACCTAGCTGCTATTCTTTCACCAAAGTTGTGGTGGTTATAAGTTTCAAACACAGTATTTTTATTATAGTGATATTTTTCAATACTATGTTGAAATACATGAGTAGTTTAAAATGCTGACCTTTATAAGATTAATTATATTTTTCAAAACTATGAATGTTATTCTGGAAGATCAATAAATAAAACATTGAAGGAAACACTTCTGTTCATCAATGCAGGACAATAACCATCAAAACAAACCCTGCAGTACAGCTGCAGCAGCAGACAGCAGCAGGACACAGTCCCCAAGGGGCTGAGGATCCACAGGAAGGATGCTACTGCAGTGCCTAACACCATTTTATTCATCAGATGTGACCAGTGGGACCCTATGTTTTATTGCCCTGGCTGATCAGCCTGGCCACACCTGCTTCTAAACTGGATAAACTTCTTGGGTTCAGTTTCTGGGTTTTGGTGGTAATTTTGTTTGGTTTTGTTTTGTTTTGTTTTGTTTTGTTTTGTTTTACTATCACTGCTAATGGACTTTTCTAGAAGATGGGAAAGTAGAAGAATTAACATGGATAATGTTCCAGGTATAGAGGAGAGAGCAAGAGCAGCTTTTCTGCCCTTGCTGTGGTTCCCAGCTCAGCCAGGGAACAGGCAGAGCCCAGGAGATTGCTCTGCTCTCACACCTGCTGGGTGCTCAGGCATGTTTGGGAATGCTCAGAAGTTGGGGTCATGGACACTCATAGAGAGTGGAGGCTGAAAAAGGACATCTCACCTCCCAGTTCTGGCTCCAGGGCATTTCCCAGCCCTCCCTGCCTCCAGGAGCTCCCCGGGGCCATTACACCATGGCTGGATTTGGGTTCCAGCTCTTGGCCAGGAAGAGGCACAGTGAAGATGCTGCATCCAGTGCATGACAGCAGCTGTCTCCATCCACAGCCTCAGGCACTACCACAGCACTAATTAGTGCTGCTTATTAGTGCTGCATTCCCCTAGCTGGGCACGCTGCAGACTGCAGCTGCTTTGGCCCTCCCTGCAGTCCTAGGAAAAGCCCTGGAAGCAAATTGCCTTGCAGTGTGCCCTGAGGGTCAGCTAATCCTGCCCCTGCAGGA
The DNA here is from genome assembly GCF_903797595.1 of Erithacus rubecula. Classification (NCBI taxonomy): domain Eukaryota; kingdom Metazoa; phylum Chordata; class Aves; order Passeriformes; family Muscicapidae; genus Erithacus; species Erithacus rubecula. Next base: position 14,621,251 of record NC_136689.1, on the reverse strand, counting down.
CCAGAGCAGATGGCTGAGCTTCAAATGAGGAAACCTCATGCAAAAAAATCATCTGTTCAAGGAAATTATTAAGGGGTTTTGTCTTCTCTGCAGTGAGTACTTCCTGCTGCCTGGTGAGACCAGTCTTGCTGGGGATGCTGAAGAGTGATGCAGCAAAATGCCCTCTCCAGTGCAGCCTGAGTGGGAGCCTTGGTGTGAGCCCTTCATGCACCTTGCTGACCCCTCCCTGCTGCAGCACAGACTCCCCAGCATGGCCAGCTGCTCACAGGGTGGTCTTGCCTTTACACCAGAGGCTGGGAGCCAGCAGGCACCACTCAACACAGCACCCAGCAGTGAGCCTGGAGAGAAACACCCCCTGGCACCATGCACCATGAGCACCAGGCTGCTCCAAGGATGAACAGCACATTGTTGGCAACATCTGCTCACAGCACATCCACTGCCAGCTCTTCTCTGAGTGACCACCAGCTGAGCATGCAGGAGAAAATGCTCAGGAGAAATTAAAGAGCAATTTGGTTTTGTCTGACTGAAATGGCATGTTCACACATGCCCTATGGTTTAGAGAGCTTCCTAACAGGCAGAGGAAGGTCTCACAAGTGAGAGAGCACCTCACAAGCTAAGGGGGGAGCTGAGAAAAATAATCCAACAGCTCTTTAATTTGCCTCCTAGATTTTGATCCCCTTAGTTTCATATGTTTGAGCTTTTCTCCTCAAACAAGAGAGCTACTAATATTTTCCTCAAATAAACTTTCACATAAGGCATTTTCACATAATCAGATTATTCTAGGAGCTGGAGTATTAGAGGAAAGCCAGAGCCTGTTACATGAGGTGCAAACACAGAATCCCCTGAGCATTAGGGTACTGTCACTTGGACAGATGAGAGGCAGATTTTGCAGGGGGAGGATTATCCTTAATTTTTAAGATTCACATTTTGATCCAGTTAGCCTCCTGAACATTTAGCAGCCCCTCCCAAATTTTATCAGTCTCAAGGGACTGGTGGTGGGAGAGCAGTGAAGGAGAAGGACAGCACACCATGACAGCACAAGGCTGCAGCAGATGGAAAAGGGAAGCTGTGAAAAGAGCAGGGGCACTGAAAGGACAGTGCTTGGATCCTGGCTGTGGCAGGGATTCTCTGTAGTTTGGTGCTATAATCTATAAACTTGGATTTGCCAGTGGTTTTGAGGTATTGGTAAAACCACCAGCACCAGCCATATCATACTCCTCACTGTGCTGTGGACTTCTGAGGTAGCAGAAGCAGATGAATCAGGCACAGGTCAAGAGCTGCTCTTTGAGTCATCAATCTGACAATGACATACAGTGTGTCCTGAAGACAGCAATTTAAAACATCACAGGTTTCTGATCCTTTAAAATGGAGCAAACAAAGTATTTAAGTTAAAAAGCTTGAAACTTAAGTTTGGGTGACATATTGTAAAGCAATTCTGTGCTGGAATACCAGCACACACAGATGCATGGGAATCATCAATGGTTAATTGCTTTCCTTCTGAGAATTCATAACCAATTCAACCATATCTCCTTCAAAGGAAGACAAACAAAATGGAAAAGGAAAAATGTAATGAAACCAAGGAGACAAATCTGCATAATAATGGAAAATGCTGTGTGGGCCTGAATTTTGGCAGTACATTACCTTGCCTTCCTCTCCTTGGCCATCCTTGGGCTAGGGCTCACTCACATCTGGGCAGGGGAGGCACCAGGCAGCAGCAGGGAGCACCAGCCTGGCTTTGTGCCCAGAGAGCCAGTGGTGCTCTGAGGAGAAAGTGCCTGTGGTATCTCACTCGTCTCTCGTGGCTGAGGACAGGGGTGGTGGTTTTTTTCACCCCCTCTGCAAGCAGGGATCAGGATGCTGGCTAAGGCTGCTGCTGACCCTGCTGTGACAACGTCACATCTTCTGGAGCCTGGCCTAAGTCATCTCATTTGAGCTGCCAAGTAGTTCTCAGAGGGTAAGAGCTTCAAACTGCTCCTGTCTTAAATTGATTTGAAGAGATTTGCTGAAAGCAAAAGACTTTATATCCAGGCTACTCCCTGCATATAGTCCAGAACAGCCTGACAGGGTTTGTTTGTAGAGACCTGTAGAGAAATGCCCAGCAAAGGGGCTGGTAAGGAGTGAAATCCACATGGATTGTTACTTACAGTTTAAAAAATCCAGCTCCAAACTCAGGAGCATCCATACAAAGGGGTAGCACACAAAACTGAGAAATTTGCACCTTGGTTTTGCTCAGCTAAATGCTCATGCTTCTGTCTTCACAGACACTTCTATGTGATGGGAAATGTCACTGCATCACAGTCCTTGTGCAGGGTCCTCCCTGAGTAGTCTGGAATGATGATTTTGACACCAAAAACTGGTATTGCAGTGGCAAGCACAGGAGTGTGGCTCTGTGCAGTGTGAGGACTGGACACAAATATGGAACATGGATGCAGTTGTCAATTTTTTGGGATGATTTCTTCAAATTGAACAGACCAGTATGAAGTAGGAGTTCCCAAATTAAGACTTGTGGCATTCTGTGAGATTTCGAACTTGCAGGAGGCAGGTGAAAGCAGAGCAGACCATGACACAGGGCTGACCCCAATTCCATCAGCAGCTGCCTTGGGATGAGCTCCCTGGCAGGCAGTGCCAGTCCATCCCCAGCGCAGCCTAGAGCAGGCTTTGGCCCAGAAAGTGCCAAATGCCCTGGCTTTAGAAAAGCTACTGGCACTTACAACTTTCTACAATGCACTCAGGATTTCCAAAACACCACCCTGTCAGGCCTGCAAGCTGTGTCTCTGAAGGATGGAGCTGGGAACTCAACTGCCAGCCATTGCATCAACTTGCTTTCTTGTAATTTTTGTTAGGAATGGTTACTATGAGCTTTCTGGTCTTAGTGCACATCTGAGTCTGATTATCAGAACTTTGCCAAAAAGTTCTTTGCCTTGTTTTTCTCCTTTGCCTCTAAATACTTGTGCACTGCCCATCAGTGCCTATCCACAGTGTGAGCCTTGACTCTCTAGAATGCAAACAGGAAGGAATGAGTTTTGGTCTGCTAGGGCCAGTGCATAATTTGAGTACAATGACCTTTGCACCTTAGGTTGTGAGTAAGTTTCCACAGCTCAAAGGAGCAGTTCCAGCACCTGAGAAATCCTGTGCTAAACATGAGTAAAAAAAAAAAAAAAAAAATTGCTATGGCCATAACATTGAGAAAAGGTCAGTTTGCTCTGACCTTGAGTGCAGTTTCTCTCTAATTCCTGGGAACTCCTGGTGTTTTGCTCCTTCTGATGCTTACCCTACAGAAAACATAGTCATCCTTATTCATATTCGTTATTAAAAACTCAGAGAAGATCCACATTACCTTTTGCAAGAAATATGCCTTCTAACCCTCCAAGTGTACACAGCAAAAATTGGTCCCAAACACTCAGGATCTTACAAGAGAAAACTGATTAAAGTGCATCAAAGAGGAATCTGACATGATGTTTTTTTTCCCTTTCCAGTGTCCCTCCTGTGTGCAGTTTACTTTTTTTAGTTCAATTCCTGTTGCCAACAGTGTATATTTGTGCAACAGGGCAGCCAGATGTGTGCCAGAGGTTTGTGCCCTGCCATGAAACACAGGTTAGGACACCTTACATGAGGTAAGGTGCCTGCCTTCGTGTTGGAACAGGAAATCCAGGCAAAAGCTTCAAGGAAAGATGGTTTATTTCAGTATATGGATGGGAATGGAGACAGAGAGGTGTGGAGGTAAAATTTCCTAAGAACTTGGGGCTGCCAAGTGCAGGCAGGTTTTCAAAAGAGCTCAGCTTCCATTAGTAAGTAAAATCATGGGCTAATTTATCCAAAGAACTCTGGACAAGGGGAAATGAGATATTTTGGGGATCTTGCCTCATATAGTAACTATAATGACTTGGCTTTACTGCAGTGTGTATGAGAATCCATCAAAGGTGATTTGCCAAAAGAGATGCAGGGAGTCTGTGATACATCTGGGGATCAAATCCTCATGTATGAAACAAAGTGCATTATTCAGGCATCTTCCTTGTTTGGGAAGGAGAAGAATTAGCTTTGGCTTAGCTGTCTTGCTTTACAACAAGAGAAAAAAAAAAAAGGAGCTCAAGGCAGATTGTGCAGATCCTTTGTGACCAGGCTGGATGGGGCTCTGAGCAGCCTGGGCTAGTGATGGGTGTCACTGCTCACTGCAAGGGTTTGGGACTAGATGATTTTTAAGGCCCCTTCCAGCCCAAATCCATCTGTGGTTCTGTGATTCTCTCCAAGAGGAGATGTCAGGGCTGATGTGAGTGTAACAAGGGAGGGACACCCCACGTCCCTCTGCCCACCCTGGACAGTGCAAAGGGTTTTGGGGCTCGGAAGTTTTAGAACTTTCATGCACATTTTGTAATTTCTAGCAAATTCCTTGGGGTTGCTAGGTGAGATGAAGGCTTGGAGAATGTCTGTGAGCAGGTCTGTGCAGCATCTTACCTCAAGTCTTGTGATGTCATGTAACTTTTCTTGTGGAAAACAAACGTGAAGCTCTTCAGTGGAGTTGCCTGGATTAACCTGCAATTAACTGTAAATTTGTTTGATTTTAGCTTGTCACATCATTTGGTGTTTTATGTTTTCTGATGGTCATGATTGATGTAATTTTAGAAATAGAACAGAAGCAAGCACTGTAATCTAGGAAGAAAATAATTCAGATGCATGAACTTAAATTCACTTTCCTCCCTTTTGTTTGTTTGTTTGTTTTTTGGTTTTGGTTGTTTTTTTTTTGTTTTGACAACTATCACAGTTTTGTTTCTTATTGTGCTTGATAGGGTGAGGGGCTGGTTCAGGGCCTCACTTCATGGAGTGCTAAAGAAAACACTTTCTTTCTTTTACAACAGAAGTACCAGATGTCAAAACTGTAGAGAAGTGTGAAAATGTGGTCTGTTACCATTCCCAATGGGCTCCTTTTCCCAAAAAACTTATGTTTTCTAGATCAAACACGAAGTTTTGCATGAATCCTAATGGAAGATCTTTTAATGGTGTGGATTTGCAATATAACTTCTAGAAGCAGCTCCCCAATTCAAAAGAAATAGAAACTTTTCACTTCCAGTTTTCAGTTCTCTATATAAAAAAGGGAGAAAAACATGCAAAATAGATGAGCAGCTAGTCAAGTTTTTAACATGTAATTTCCCATTGACAATGTCCATTATGAATTCTTCCTCCCATTATCTCAGAAGGAGTGGCCAGTGTAGGAGTTCTTGCTGCTGCAAAATTGTACTTCATTGTACAGTTCATTTTGCTTCAAATTTCCTTCCATTTGTTCTCAATTCATCCAAATGCTGACTGAAGTGCAAAACTGAATCCCTAAGTAAGTCTGTGTTTTATTCTGCAGGCTTTAATGGGAGGCAGGTGAGCACTGCAGCTCCCAGAGCTCAGCCAGTGTGATTGCAGTGCAGAAATATCCAGCACTGCAAGAGGCTGCTGAAAGGGAATGCTCCCCTCACAGGCCAGGAATGGCTTGTTGCTGTTCACTCTTGGGAGCAGCCATTCCAGCTTGGATCACAGTGAGGAGAGCAGGGGAATTGTGGAGCTGCCTTTGTTTTGGAGGCAGTGTGTTCATGGTCTGTACTGCAGCAGACACATCAGGCAAGGGGGGAAATGCAAAACTTCATCAATAAGCAGGTGTTTGATTCCCAAATGCTGGATGCTGTGTCAGTCTAACTCTGGAATATTGGAGGTTTTTTGCAAAATACTGTGAACTTGCAGGAACTGGTGGTGAATTTGTGTTCAGCTTGTTGACTTGTCTAGGGCATCAAAGGAAACAAACACTAAACCCATCCCTCTGTCAGTACTTTTGTCCACATCCCAAAGAAACAGGAGTTATGTGGAATGTTGAAATGTCTTGCCTTGACATTTCAGAAATGAAACTCTAAATTTCCTCTATGTTTGTTTTTAAAGTGCTGTTTCTTGTAAGTTGAGCACAGGCTGACCTAAGAGGTAAGCTAGAAAAACCAAACCATGCATTAGGATCAAAAGCTTTCACTTAAGTCAAAATTATTTTTGCTTTCCCTCCTCCCAGTTTTGTGGTTTTGGTTTTTCTGGAAAAATGGACTCTTTTCAGGTTAACCTGCAGAGCAAAGTCTGCTGGCCTCTCGTCCTCCTGCTGTTTCCTATTGAACCAGCTAAATGAAAATGAAAAATAAACCCATCTGCAGCACAGAAACTTTCTTTGTACATAGAAAATCCCCCATCCAGGTGCAACAGGGACCACAAGAGAAGTCCCCTCTAGCAGATTGCAGCATTGGGGTGCAGTGTTCTGCTCCCTGACACACCAGTATCTGCAAACTGAGATACCTGGGCCCTTCCTGCTGGAGCTTCCCCCCCGTCCCTGCCTGTGAGCCTTTCTCATGCCTGCTTTCCTTCTGGGGTCCCATGCAGGGTGAGAAAAGCATCAGTGGAGTTGGTGTCATGACAATTACAGCCAAGGAAAGCCAGATTGGGTGGAGTGAGCTGCTCGAGTGGTGGAAGGAGAAGTTGGTTCATGATCTGGATTTAGGCTGATGGGAGGTTTGGGGACATTTTGTGTCTATCTCAGGTGCACATCTCTGCTGTGGCACAGATACTTGGGATCTGTTCTGGTTTCAGCTGGGATGGGGTTAGTTTCTCCTAATAGAGGGTACAGTTTTGGATTTAGTATGAGAATAATGTTGATAGCACACTGATGTTAGAGTGGTTGCTGAGCAGTGCTTGTGCTAAGTCAAGAGCTTCTCAGTTTCTCATGCACGAGAAGCTGGGGGAACCAGGCTGGGACAGCTGACCTGAACTGGCCAAAGGGATGTTCCATGCCATAGGATGCCATGGTCAGTGTATAAACTGCAGAGTTGGCTGGCAGGGTCAGTCACCAACAGGTGCTGAGCAACTGTACTGGGCATTTTTCTTATTATTACTATTTTTTAAAATAAAAAATTATTTAAGTCATTAGATTGACCTTACCTCAACTCATAGATTTTGCCCTTATCTGCTTCTTCTCCCCATCCCACTGGGGAGGCTGTGGGGAAGGAATGAGCAGCTGCCCAGTACTTAGTTGTTGGTTGGGGCTAAACCACAACAGGTCACTGATTTTCCCCACAAAACCCCAATCTCAGTGGAGCCAGACTGAGCCATGCATCAGGGGAAGCTCAGAGAGCTCAGTCCGAGCTCTGAGAAGCAGGTTGGCATCTCTGGAGATGTTTCAGTCCACTTAAGGGACTGCAGGTTGAGCTGGGTGACAGGCTCTGAGCCACTGCTGGTTGCTGAAGACACCAGACCTGCACAGAAAGAGCTCTCTGAGCCATGGCTGGGTGACCCAACAAGCTGAGTCCCCATGATTCCAGCCAGCACCCATGAGCTGGGCTGCTCCTGAGGGACAGGAGACAGCCAGGCTGCTGCTGGTTGCTCTGCTGCCTTCCTCCTGCACAGCATGGGCCCTGATCCTCCCCATCCTCCCATCCTCCCCATCCTCTCATCCCCACTCTCCCCATCCTTTCATCCCCACTCTCCCCATCCTCCCATCCTCCCCATCCTCTCATCCCCATCCTCCTCATCCTCCCCATCCTCCTCCCCACCCTCCCCACCCTCCCATCCTCCCATCCTCCCACCCTCCAGGCTGCCTGGGAGGTCTGCCCGCGTTTTTCAGAAAGGATGATTACATCTGCAAAGCACCCGGCAGCGCTTTGGGATGAAGAGCGTTATGTAAGTGCAAGATAATGTTATTTATAGAGCCAGGTTTTATCCAAAATGGAATTAAACTTGTGTTCCTGGAGCCTCTGCTGTCAAAGACAAATTGGAATTTTTCCATTAGTCTCTAATGCTTTGCATTCAAATTGTTTTTCTCAATTAATCCCAAAGTTTAAGAATGTGTTTTATTTTCAAATTATGCATCTCAGAAAGTGAGGAAATATCTTTCTCATCAGCTCTGAGGTGACCATGTAAGCCTGGGCAGTGGCTGTGGAAGCCTGGGCTGTAGCTGAGCTTTGCAATCACATCAGCTGTGACACTAAAGTACCATAAACCAGGAAAGGAAGCAGAGTTTGAGCTGGGTTAAACAACAAAACCACAAACAGTTGTCCTAGGCATCAGATTTTGCCTGCACTTAACAGTCTCTGTAGCAACCCATGAGCTGCAGGAGGGTATCCAGCTTACACTGCTGTTGGAGGTGGCACCAGTTCAGTGGGTTAATGTTTGTGCTCTCACAGAACTACAGACCCCATGACCTTTCAAAATCATGCATTATTAACTTAGACAGATTTGCTTGTTCTTTTGAAATACTAGATTCAAATCCCTCGTATCTGTACTTTTTACAAACCATGAAAATGCAAATTTCTGGGATGCCTCCTGAAATCCATGCTAACAGGTGTCAGGAATATTGTTTTATGAGGAACAGCACCTTGCATAGGTTAGTTTGTGCAGTTCATCTGCTACCCCTCACTTGTCATAGTATCTAGCATGAAATTCCACACATGCCTTTTATTTAGGAAAGAACACAAAAGTATGTTATCTTATTCCTCTGGAATTTTCCACAGTTATTTAGCATGTTAGTTTAAGCATAATTGGTTAGTGGGCTCTTGAAATCTATATCTTAGCTGTACTTATTTACATCAGGCTAAAAGTGGTTCATTTCAATTGAGGTAAATGTGAAGCATTAGATTGCAAACGTACCTAATCCATCTCTCCTCCCCCATGACTAGAAATCCTGTGGTTAAAATAACACAGCCTCTATTCAGAGCACAAACTTAGAGCTGTGAGCAGGAGCAGGCTCGGGATTTAAACAACTCTCAGCAGATGAGTCTGTTCAAGGCTCTTTCCCGGGTTTGTTTTCCATCCTACTTCTGATCCATGAGAGGAAGCCAGGCTCTCTCCTCTGGGCAAGCAAGGTAAAGATTTTCTGCATTCTATATACGGTTGCATGTGCTTGTAAAGGAGCTTATAAACATGATTGCAAAAAGCCTGTTGCAAAAGCAATTGTCAAAATGTTGCTGTTATAGAGCAAGAAGCGTTTGCATTCACAATCTTGAAATGTTAGCCTGGTCTTCTGGCTATTTCCACTCGACAGTGAAATGATGAAATGATAAATCTTGCACAGAGAAGCAAGGAGCAGTGATTCTCCATCACACATCAGAGAAGCTGAGCATGTAAAATAGCAAGCTCGGGTAGTAGTGTGATGTAGCCAGGCTAAAGCAGAGCTGGCGTTTTGCTGAGTGCCAGGTAGAGCCCCTTCTGGGTCTGTCCAGCTGCTGTGGTGCCTTTTGGGAGGCTGAGGCTGTGCAGAGGATGGCTCTGGCTCTGTTTACAGAGTCTATGCTAATGCTGCTCCAGCGTGACTCCACAGAACGGCGGAGCCGCGCTCTCGGGAATGTTTGGATGCGGCGTGCCAGATAATTAACTGCCTTCATTTGCTCTCACTGCTTTCCAAGTCACAGGGGATGCAGAAAAGGATCATCTTTCCTTGAATCCTTATTTTATTTGAAATCCAGGAAACAGGCGTGATGTCTGTGCTAATGCCCGTGGAACTGTACTCGCAGAGCCAGAGCCTGTTAACTCTCGCAGCCCTGTGCTGTTTTTCACAGGGCATCCTGGGCAGCACACCAGCCCTCCTGCCCCGCGATGTTCAGAGGCTGGGGGAATATGCAAACACCCTTACTCACATTTTTGCTAAATTTAAAACAATGCTGCCCCTCCCTGCCCCAAGGCATGGGGCAGTTTGATTTCGTTGTGTGGTGCTGCTCCAGGTGCTATCTGTCACTCCTGGAGAAAGGCTTGTTCTGCACACAGAGATGCTCACTTTCCCCTTCTTCTGCTTCCCATCCCTTTTTGCCAGCCCTGACAGGCTGGTTTCACGCTGTCCTGTGTGCAGTCATTGGCCTCCCCGGTCCCCGTGTCCCTTAGTGACTGTCGTGTCACTCCCCATGGCAGGATGCTCTCACTCCTGCTGGGTCAGGGCAGAGAGGAGAACCCTGCCCACCAGGTCCTCCCAGCACAGAGCTGCCACGCTGTGGGGAAGCTCTCTGACAGGAGAAGGTTGAGCCAACAGTGCTGCTTTGTCCTGGGGAGAAATGCAGCTTTATCACTGGGGTGCCGGGCACAGGCAGGGACAGCAGGCTGTAAGGAACACAAACACAGAGCTCTGCCTGATTCCCTGAGCACACCTCGGCAGAGAGGCAGCAAAGAGGAGAGAGAACATGTGCAAAACAAAGAAATGCGGTCAGGCAGGAACTATAAAATTCCAATATAGAAAGTGGAGCTGATGTCATTTTAACGTCCTAAGCAGTGCCAAGAATTCTAAGCTCCGTATCAAGATTCAGTGCAAAACCCCCACAAACTCACAACTTGTTCTTGTGGAAAAATTAACTTTTATGGAAAATATGCATGGGAACATGCCAGAGGAGTGTGTTGTTTTATTTCTTTTATTAATTTTGAATACATTAGTTCAGAGAGCAGTCCCATTTTAGCATCAGCTGCCTCTATCCAAGAAGCCGAGCCTCACATACACAGCTCACAAATACTGGAGGCGAGGGAGCTGTGTTTTTCTGTGTCATCAGTTGTTGGATGGAAAGAGCTGTTCGAGTAGGAAGGGGTGTGGGAAGGCTCAGTGGGATGACTGACTTAAAGCTTTTTTGCTGGTGACATATCTGAATTGTGATCAGATGCACCTGAATGGAGCAGCATCATCAGCTATTCTGACTCCGAGTGCGTCAGAGGTGGGATCTTGTGCAGCTCCTGTGATGAAGGTTACTCATCTCTGTCCTGCTATAGGACTGCCCTCGCTGCTGCTTGTAACTCTGTCAGACTTGAAAAGTTTAGACTGAGCTCTTCCAACTTGATTGTCTGCCTTGGGCTAAGTTCTCTTCTGGAAAATTTCAGCCAAAACTGTCCAGCCAGTTTTGTCCATTCCAAGAATAAGCATAGGGAAAAAGGAATTGTTGCCCAATTGGAAAAAAAAGAAAGGAAGAAACAGGAGGGGGGAACCTGGTGATCCTTTCTTTGGATAGTTCTTATCCCTCTGAGCTCTGGAGTTGAGATCTGAAATTTGGCAGCTTTCTGTTAGGAATGTGATTTTTTTTAAAACTTTGCAAATCTCCTCCAATTTGGCATAGTAATAGCCTTTGAAGAGAGAAAATAGCAACTTCTTAGGGATGTGCTAAGGCTGAGCAGTCAAAATCTGCTGAGATTCCTTCCCATATGAGTGATCTGAGCCCAGCATCCCAGCAGCTCCCAGTGCTGACCCCAGTGCTCCTGTGTAAACAGTCAGTGCTACCAAGCTCCTGCAGATCCTTGCTCTTCCCCACAGCACCACAGGGGCCTGGGTCCTCTCTCTGCAGTCCAAGAGTCATCCCAGCTCAAGGGGTACAATGAGGATGGGCTCTTCATGTAATGCTGCTCAGGACAGAGTTGATGGTCAGTGGAAAGGCAGGCAGGGAACAACACTTTGATTCTCTCCTGTCACAGCCTGATGGCAGACAGGCACCCCAGCAACGCTGGGCTGAGCAGAGATCTGGTGCTCAGATGCTAAAACTGGGGGAATGGGAATGGGAATGGGTTGAGGAGTACATGGTACAAATGAAGAGTCAGGGGACTTGGAGCAGGCCAGGAAGATCAAGGTATCAAGGTGTGAGCCATAGGGAGAGTCTGGGCACACCAGAGCTTGATATGAAACCTCAGCTGCCCCATCCTGGTCCCTTTTTGAGAACATGAGTGTGACCTCAGAACTGGCTTCAGTCCCACTCTGCCTGCAGGGTCTTCTGTGCCAGATCTTGCTGAGGCTCTCCCCAGTCTGCAGCCAGGGGCTGTGGGGTGCCCCACTGTCTGCATGGGCCATAAGACCCTGCTCCTGATGTCATTTTCTGGGGTGGGAGCTGGTGGGAGCCCTGCCTCAAGCATGTCCAGTGTGCCTGATGATGAACACTCCTGCACAGCCCCATGTGTGTTGGCCACTCTCTGGGATGAGTGGCCAAGATCCTGATAAACTGGTGCCTGATACAGTCAAGATGTTGTTCACAGGCTTGTCTCTGTTTCCATTTTATTCAAATGGCTAAAGAGCCACCACCCTTGACAGAGGTACTAGAGCTCAAGGACACATGTGAAGAACCCAGGTACTATAGTGAAATGCGTCATTGTAGTTCCAAGTTTTGGGAAAATCAGTCATTTTTATTGAGAAGAACTTGGAAGGAAAATAAAGTCTAGGGCTACACTGAACTCTAAGGGGAAAAAAACAAAATTCTATATATAATATCTCCAGTGAAAAAAAGTCCATCTGGTACCATGGGATAAAGCTGAGACCTCTGGAAAAATATTGTGTGTTCATCTAATTAACAATTGTACCATAACACATAGCACAAAGGAGGCCTAATTCTGGCAGCTCTTGCCTCATGGATTTTTCAGTCTTTACAGTATTCTTGTAGCCTATTTTTGTATGCTTTGCATATGCAACATTGGAGACAGATGGCAAAATCTCAGTGTTCATTGTGACGTGATTTCCACATCAACAGGTAGGGAGCTGCAGTCTGCTTGTTCCACTCCTGCTGGACTGGCAGGGAGAGGTGGTTTAATTAATTTATTTTATGAGTATAGACTATGGAGCAACCTTGGACACACCCTCCTTCCACAGAGACTGTGAAGTTTCATCATCTTCTTCAGCTCCTGGGAACCCCATGTGCACATCAGGAGCCAGCTCTGTGAGACTGTGTAGAAACAAAGAACCAGGCCAGGAGCTGTGAGAGCAGTGAGAGAAGATCAGAGCTGCCTACAGACAGCTACAGAGAGAGGAAGGAGCACCAAGAAGCTGTGAGACAGTGTTGGCCAGTGCTGCAGGCAGTGCTTGCTGCACTAACAGCCTTGCCTTAGTCAAGGATGTCACAATCAGGAGTTTTAAGCAGGGGTTTGCAGAAGAACTGAAACTGAAAAGGAAAAGGAGTGCTGGATACTTATGGGCTTCTGCTCCAAGGGTCAAAGTAGAAAATGGACATCCCTAAGGTAGAAAATGGATGTCCCTAAAGTTGGTGCTGAATGACTACAGAGGAGGGGAGACTGATAGTTAAGAACCAGAGATACTTATTGGGGATGTTCTTGTGGAAGTTGTCACAAAATAAATAAATCCAGGAAGATGATGCTCCTACAGCTTTGATGAGATGATTACAAGTAGGGAGCAGCACCATGAATGAAGCAGTCAGGTCTGTGCATGAGGTTTCTTGCACAGCTCTGAAAGAGATGCTGCCTTCTCATCTGCCACCCCAGCTGGTCCAGCCAGCTCCTTGCACTGCACACAGCCCAGGGCAAGAGTCAGGTCACCTCATGAGGCAAACCCAAAACCTTCACTGCTTGATGAATTGTTTGACCTACTTGAGGCTCAGACTCCACTCAGAGAGTCCCATGCTCTTCCTACAGTTTTGGTCTGAATTAAACCAGTATGTACAACATGACTAGTTCAACAATCACAACACTGTGCCTTGGGACTCTGCCTCTGCTGGAAACTAAAGTACATGCAATTAATTCTGTGGTTCCTCAATGGACAAAATGGGGCTTTTGTGTAATACTATTACTCATTTGTTTCCAATTAGTCATGAACATGAATTGTTTTGTCTCAGAAATTAATGCTCTTTTTTAACCTGCTTTGCATACCCTGATGTTTCCACAGATTGTGTGGGCCAAGTCTTCTGTGCTGATCCATGCCAGAAACTTGGGTTTCTGAATGCAACTGCAGAGTAATGTTGTCTCCAGAACCTGTGGCTTGAGAGAATCAAATTGATTCAAGAAGAGAGAAGGTTGCTATTTTCCTGCAATTGCAATTCAGATATAAATATGTCTTCATGTTATTCTGCTGTCCAGCAATGTGTGTTAGGGTGGAACATCAATGAATTTTCTTATGAATGGATGTACGAATTTTGTCTCCTACCAAGGCATAGCCCTTTCTGAATACTCTTGTAATCCAAACAGTGTTATCCCATATAAATCAATCATGCTTAATATAGGGGATCTGCCATGTCTCCAAATGCATCCATGTAGCATGTGTCACTTGGGCTGAGTGACCTTTACAGAATCCTCCAATTTCAGGGACACTCTGGATAAGTATGTGCTCTATTGTCTTTCAACTCAGATGCAGAAGGGGAGTGAATACACAGTCATATCAGGAAAGAAATACTCATTTCTGATAAGGCAAAAAGGCCTTATTTTTTTCAAAAGAAGGAGGCTAAGCACAGGGTGAGGAAGATGAGCATTTCAGCCTTTTGCACTGGTGAATTTAAGAAACTCCTACCCAGACATAAATTCAGGTTTTCCACGGTGAGACAAATGTGATTCCCCACATCCTTTTTTATCAATTATAAGACCCTTGTGAATCCCATAATCCAAATATGTGCATGAGAATTGTGACACACAAAGGTTCCTAACAACCTCAAACTCACTGAGTGCTTTTAACTGCTTACGGCCTTTTAGCATCTTCTCACTTTTATTTAGATGTCTTGCCCCTCAGCAGTGAACTCCTTTTCTCTTCTCTTCTGCTGCTACCAGCTGGGTGTTTATGCCCTTGGCATTGTCTGTCTGGGGGGCAGGCAGCAGCTCCTTGTGTCCCACCACAGAATGTGGCTCCAGCTCTGTACCCACCACACACAATAAACCCTCGAGTCACCATCCCTGACCCTCAGCCAAATCAAGAAGGGCTGCAGAGCAAGCCCAGGTTGCAGAGGGCAGCCTTCTGCCACCATGGCTGTGACTGTGTGTCCACCAGAGCCTGGCCAACACTTGGGATGGGTGGTGCACAGCCACCCACACCCACCTTCTCCCATCCCCATCAGGCACAGGGTCCTGCTGCTGTGCTGGCTCTGGAGTTCAGCCTTGCATTTCCACCCCCAGACACCTCAGCAAAATGTCAGTGGGGCTTGCAGAGAGGATTTCTTGCACTGTGCATCCACTGGCTAGGACTGCCAGGGCCTGCATCCCTGCTGCACATCGGAATGAGGCAGAAATTCCCTTGTCAGTAACTTCCCACAGAAAAACAGAATCAAACAAAATTATGTTATCTGACACCTTTGCTCATAATGGATTGTTTTGGCCTCTTGCATATGTATAAATAAATTCTGCTGCTTTTCACATGATACAGTTCACTGTGTTTAAATTGAGAGTGATCTCCCTTAAATATTTATTTAAACAATAACATCCCTTGAGCTCTTTGTAAATTGCTGTACAAAACTGACCCCAAACACTATTTTAAAAATTTAATTAAACTGGTTTTCTGCCTGAGCACAGTGCTGTGGGTCAGCACCTCTTTCTGCCAGAGCTGAAAATCCTGCAGCTCTGAAAGCCAGTTTCTGCTCCCCAGGATTTATGGACCCAGCCCTCAAATTGCTCCAGCAGCTGCAGAGTCACAGAGCAGAGTTTCAGAAGTCATATTGTTTTTGCCCCAGGAACCCAAAAATCCTGTAACTTCCAGGAATAAGCTCTTTTCCTGGATGCAGGAAAACTGCTCTGAGAGCCTTCTCTTCCCACTGGTACCCACACACCACGGATGAGGCTGGAAACACAACAATGTCAACCCTATGCAGCTCACAACTGCTGGGGAGCAGGAGGAGGCTGAAGCTGCTGATATTTTCAATAGTATTTAAATTATAACTTCATAACCTGCAGTTCTGGGAATTTCCAAAGCAGAGCACCCTAAAATACATAAAACACACAACATAGTCTTTGCTATTTGGCCAGAGACTGAAAATCTAAGAAGGGACTCACTATCCCAAATAAAAATATTTTTTTATTGTATATAAAAGAGAGGATTCAAACTGTTCATTTAGCAGGCCATTTTTTTTTTGTATTTAATTTCCATCGAAGGTAGACTTGCAAAGAAGTGTTGGTAGTATTAATGTCATCTGTTAAAAATTTTGCACTAGATTAGCAATGTTTAAATGGAGAAAGGCTACAGTCCTTCCTCTGCATTTCTAAATCTACATTCTTCCTGCATCTTTATGAATCAGTTATTGGCTAAATCTTCATAGCCAACATGGATTGGGGTGGAAATTGAATTACTCACCAGCTAAAGTAAGTGCAAAGAAGATAATTCATTATGCTGCTCCTTAGCTCATAATTGAGGCTCATCTCCTCATTTGAGGCTCTGTGTGGGTTTAATCATAGAGCTGAACTGGGGAAAAATACCAAAGCTTCTCTGAATCATTTTTATTCTTGCCCCTGTTCTTTACCATTAATTACATCAAGACACATCTCCAAGGAGACAAAGAGTGGTGCCATCAGCCTGATATCCCTCAGGTCCCCCCAAAATCTGTATTTCTTTGCTAAGTGCAGTGTAGGGATGGTCTCTTGGGAGGAAGAGGCAGGCTGCATTTTGCTTGAGATCCTTCTTGTTCTGAGTGCAGATTTCAGCAGGTGAAATGAAAAGATACAGCCTGTTTAGTGCTAACACCAGAGGTGAAGCTGGAGATCAATCAGCCTTTTCTCAGCTGAAGATGATTGCAGAAACAGTTTTGAACATCAGGAGGGTATTGAGCATTACTTTTCTCCCCTGGTGAAGGCAATATGTGGAACGTGTGCCTCAGACATTCTTTTCCTTTTTCCAGTCTGAATGGGAAAGTTCTCTTGCACTTTCCTCTCCATTAGGCAAGGCTATGGTCAGCAGCATGGATGAAGTATCACAGTTCAATAATTTCAAATCAATACTTCATTACTTTTCTCTGTTCAGAGGAAGTACATTTTTCTCTCCATGGGTACATAAAGCCTTTATCCAGCGCTCATCTACGCAGACATCTTGTGCCAGTTTTAGGGTTAATTCCCTCTTTATTTCCTGCTATTATTACTTACAGCACCTGGAGCAGACCTTTGACAGTGAATGTCAAAATGTCTGTCTGAAATGCGATTTCAAAAATAAAGGGGGGGTTTTTTGGTTGGTTTTTTTGGGGTTTTTTTTTGCCTGGAACAGTCAATCTGAACAGCTACTTGGTAGCTAGAAAAGGTTTTTTTTTCCTCTCCTTCCAAACTTTTGCCCTTCAGTTCTTGCATAGCCATTGGGCCTGGCAACTCTACTTCAGGGGATCTTCTGAGGATCCTATCTTTAGGTCAGAAAGTCATATTACAGAAAATTTTAGGAACTGCATGGTCCAGAAACTGTTGTTTCAGACATGTCCAAGCTGTATAATTCCAGAAATGAAACACTTTGATGGTTCAGAACTGAACAACTTGTTTCTAGTTTGAGCTGAATGAAAGCCTCTGAGCTCCTCTCAGTCTGATATTAGCCCAAGCCCTGTCTTTTCTGCTGTGCTTGCCTCCAGCTGTGTCTCACCAGCTGAGCTGCACACCCAACTGCTCACAGCAATCACACTCCTGTGTGGCTCCACTGGAGATGGGAATACCCCTACACCAATTTTCTCATGATAATACACACCTGTAATGGAAGGTATTCACCCAGAAAAGGCACTTTGGCAGTGTAGTCCAAAGTACTGCAGCTGGAATCTCATTTGTCCTGGAAGCCCCTGGGAACCTGAACTGGGCAAGACTGAGGAAACCAGGCATGTAGCATGACTTGAGGCTGTGCCAAAAGAAGCAAGCCCACTTATTTTACTGTATTCTTGCAAGGACTGGAGCTGCCTCTTGGACATGGTGATACTTCCCAGCTTTCACCCTCCTAGATCTGGAGAAGCAGCTGAAGTGTGATGCTCCACATCTGTTCTGGCTGTCCTGCCCACAAAACCAGCTGTTGCCTTCTGCCCAGTGAGGGCTGGAGGGTTAGGCATGGGGCAAAAGCAAAACCAGGAACTGTGGCCACTGTACCAGGCACCCCTGCAAAGGTCTCAGATGTTTGCATGGCCAATGTCTGCTCTGGTTTAATTCAGCCTTGTTTGTGTGGCTATGTGAGCACTGAAGCAGCGTGAGTCCCAATGTTTAACTATTGTTATTTATTAGGTAGAATACTGCCCAGTCCTGAGCCTGAACTCTCCAAAGTGAAGCCCAGTATATACAGTCCATCTTGCCTCTCTCCAAACAGCATCCAGCATCAATCAAAGCACTGTAAATTGTTTACACAAAACTGCAGACATCATAACTTATTAAATAACTCTCTTGTCGGTCAGATAAGTAAATATTTCGAAAGACTGTGAACATCATGGCAAGCTGAGCTGCCCAGACCAGCTCCAAATGGATCCAGCATAACAGGGGACCATATTTGCCTTGCCTTTGATATCCCTGCTCCAAATTGGGTTGAGAAGGGATCTGAAAACAAGCCTCCCTAAGGGAAGCTTATGCAGTTTTAAAGATGCTCAACCTTCTGTGGAGATAATAACAAGAAGAAAATTGTTGAAAGAGTTGCAAAGAAACTATCTTCTCAAAGCAGAAAATTTGAACTTGTGGGAGTCAGACCCTCCCCCTCCTTGTCCACGTCCTCCTCTTTAAACCCAAACAAATGAAGTGGATGCCAGAAAGCCTCTGCTTCAGAAGGGGCTGAGGGTTCACTCCTTGGCCATAGCTGGAGATACAGAGGGGATTTTCCTCACTGTAGGTGGAATGGGTGGTGGCACCTTCACACAACCACCTTTTCTTGCAGGCAGCCATCCCAGGAGCTCTGGCCATCAGAAGGGGAGTGGTGCTGGCATTGGCTCCCACAGCTCACCCATGGTGAGTCTCTGTGCCTTTGAGAACAGACCATGGCTGTGTGCTGCTATCAGAAATATGTTGTTTTATGAGATGTTTGTTTCCAGCCATTTCCATCAATTATTTGGGATCTTTTTCCTTTTGAGTTCACTGAGTTGTACCAGTTCACCTCCTTTTCAAAGGGATTGTGTTACATGCAGGAATGTGGAGTTGAAAGGATCTGAGTTTTTGCAACAGGAATTTGTTTTGGAAGCAAGTGAGTTGGAAGGAGAGGAAGCGGGCAGCCCACCAAGGGCTCCAGCAGGATTATCCCACCCTTTCAGCCAGCTACAGCCAGGGCAACTCATGAGCTGGGGCTGGCCTGCTTCTGGTGGGGGTAGGGACAGGCAAACTGCTCCTAGCAGCAGTTTCATACAGCACAGGATCCAGTCATGTCGCTTAAAATCCCATCTGAAAAATCCCCTCGGGCACAGACCTCACTGTGAACCATGGAATCACAGAATATCCTGAGTTGGAAGGGACCCCCAAAGAGCACTGAGCCCAGCTGTGGCAGCCACTGTGATGTAGGAAAGGTTCATC
Organism: Erithacus rubecula; assembly: GCF_903797595.1. Classification (NCBI taxonomy): domain Eukaryota; kingdom Metazoa; phylum Chordata; class Aves; order Passeriformes; family Muscicapidae; genus Erithacus; species Erithacus rubecula. The sequence continues at coordinate 14,602,102 of NC_136689.1, read as the reverse complement.
TGGGTGAAGCTGGCTGTAGGCTGCTGCTGTTGGGTCACTGGGGTGCTCAGGAGGGCACCCCTCCCCAAAGGCCAGGCACAAAGCCCATTATCAGATGAAAACTCATGGACTCGAGCCTAACCTGGTGCTGAATCAGTGACTCAGCTGTGTGTTTGGCATTTACTTGTTTGGTACCTGGCTGGCACCTCCTGGCCTAAAATTTTTCTAACAAGATTTTAATTCTTAGTCTTTTGAGATACTTCAACACCTCCCATTGCTGGTGCATCTGGGTAGTTTTATTAAAATCTGTGTTTCCTTGCACTGTATGTATCACTTATTTAATGTCAGAGGCATGTGTGAGTCTGTCCATGTTTGCAAAAGTCAGGGGTTTCATCCCAGAGCTAAATCAAACGCTGCCAAGACAGCACAGTGCAGACATAAATAAAACACAGGTTCTAGAGACCAGCTGTCAGTGGTTCTCAAAATATCCATTCCTGTTTGTGCACAGGCATACTACTGGTGCTCCTGCCTCAATATATTCAGTATAAACTGATGATTGGTTGAGGAAACAGGTTAAGAAAAACAAACAAACAAAAAAAAGAGTTATTTCTTACACAAGTGGGTACGTGTGGAGGGGAGATGGGAAAAAGATGCAGAAGTAACACTGACCTGGTGGCAAACGGGGCAGGGTGAAATGCTGTCAATGCAATCAATATGCTCATGTCCCACAGGTGCAGAGAGGTTTCACACATTGGAGCAAATGTTTCCTAATTCCTAGATACACATGATAGAAAAGAACAGCACGCAGAAGGAAGCACATTCTGATAACCTGCCAGAAGGAAAGGTGTTATTTTTCAAAAGAGAGCTGGAGACACTCCAGCTCTGGATTCATATCCAGCTCTAGCCCAGCCACAAACACAAGCCTGTACTAATGCAGACACCACCACAGAGCCACCACTGCTGTGGGCTGCATGCACACCTAGCTGTGTGGCATTGCTGGGGGGTGTCCCAGAGTGCTATTCCCACAGTTCCCACAGCCCATCTCAGCTCTGTCCCTTCCCCTCTGCAATGGGGCAATGGGTGATCCATCTGTCCCATCAGACTGCCAGCCCTGGAGAGGTGCTCTGCTGTCCCCTGAGTGGGTGATGTGCTGGTAATGCTGCTCAAGGCTTTGCTGTCAGTGAAGGTACTGTCCAGCTGTCTCTTTGTTAGTGTTCCTGTTGACCAGCACCTACCACAGGAACTTTGCAGTGGGGGAAATTTGCCCTTAAATAAGTGCATTTCTTTTCCTATCTTCATGTCACTGTTTTTTCAACCATTAGTGATTTTTCCCCCTCTCTCTTAACATTGTCTCTGATTTCTGTGTCATGAGGGTGAGTATTGTCAGATCACATTCTCATGATGGGAGAGGCAGAAAATCCCTTCTGTATATCATGTGACCTTGGCTTCCAACTCCACAAAGGATTTCTTCAAGCCCTGCTCATTATCTCGTTTTATACTTTATAGAAAAGTGAAAATGCTGGTGACAAATGGCCTCGTTTATCACATTTAATTGACTGACTATTCTTTCAAGTCTCTGAAACACACTTTGGGCCAAAGCACTGGAAAAAGAACATGCCATTTCCCCTGGTCTGCTGCCAGGTCACATTAAAAAATGTTCAGGAGGTGTTTTCTAGATCAGTACACGTAGCAGGAGTAAGTGTGTGCACTCTCAGCACAGCGCAGTTCCCTCCTGGTTTCTAGCAACCATGACAGTGCCAGCCCTTCCACAAGGAAACAGCAGAAATGAGCAGAAATGAGAACTTTGAGTGGAACTGTTGTGGGAAGGGTGAAGCCACTAAAATGTTGTATGTGAAAGGTGTCAATATTCCCTGCTGACCAAGGGAGTGCCTAGAATGGGACTGTGGGGTCTCCCTTCATCCCAGAACTAACACCAGAACTGACCAACATTTTCAGTGGCAGCTTAGGCAATGTGGAAATCAGCAATAAGCTTGCTGCAGCTATGGCAGGTGTTGTGCTGATTGTAGGTTGCTGGGATGGGGAATTGGAGATAAAGACTGAAATCCCCAAAGGTGCATTTTGGGAGGGATGGCTGCACAGCTGTCCCCAGAGTCCCTGGGACAGGCTGGCACTCCAAGGGCTGCTGGGCAGCCCCAAAGGCCCTCGGGCTGTGTATGTGTGTATGTGCACCCATAGTGCCATGCTGGTCCAAACAAAACCCCAAGCATCACTGTAAGCTACACAGATAGAAATGCAGCCTGTAAGACATCTTTCTTCCCTCAGTTCAGCTCCCCTAGTGTGAGTCTTCACCTAAAGATTTTTCTTATGGAAGGAGATTGTATTCCTCAAAAAAAGGTGCATACAAGTATGTACAGGAGAGTAAAAAGAAACTGGGTTTGATTGAAGAACAGAAATGTAAAGAGAGAAAATAATTCCTTCAAGCACATAAAGGAGTGATCATCAAGAAAATGAATAAACTGGTCTCTGTCCCTGCTGTAGATATCAGCCACATTCTAAAATTTCAGTCAGGGTGTGTACCTGCTCTGGCTGGAAGGGAGTTAAGAAAGACTTAATACAGATTTAAGGAATGTTTTTAATAGTAGGTGTAATAAAACATTGAAATACTTTGTCTCAGGAGACTGTGGAGGTTCTGTTATTAAAGGTTTTTCAGAACAAATTATCCAGACATCTGTAAGGATTCACCTAGGCATGGGATGGAATGATGGACTGGAGCCAGCCTGAGTCCCTGGGGACCCTTTGCACGAAATTTTCATCACATTAATGTGAACACAAGACTCTTCTTATAAACCACTAAGACACCACCTCGGTTTTACAAAAATCCCTCTGAAAAGGTTTCAGTCTCGACTGAGCCTGCCTCCAGTTTGGAGATGGAAATGTTTTGACCAACCCACTCTGAGACAAAGGGACCAATGAACCCCAGAGTCACAGAAATGTCTCCCCTCCCGTCCTCTGCTAGCCTGGGACCCCTGAGGTGGAAAGGGAAGGGTAAGGACCCTTGTTCCAGGTGGCACTGGAGTCCTGTGCCCTGGGAGAGCCATTCCCACATTCCTGCTCCTTCCCACAGCAGCACACACAGGATTCCCCAAAGCCCAGTGCCACCCCCACAGCTGCTCACCCTGAGAACTCCAGGTGCCCTCACAGCCCCAGACCACCCCACTGACCACTGGGGGACTCACACTACTTCCTAAGCACAAGATTGACACAAATCCCACTGTCCTGATTAGCCACCCATCTAATCCCCGTGATGTCAGCGGGGTTTTGCCTGGCAGGATTTGGCTCATGGCTACAGAGCTCTGGATTTTACAGCCCTGGCTCTGGAGGAGGCTGTAGGTGTGAGATTGCAGGAGGAGCCTGAGCTGGCATTTTAGATACCCAGCAAAAATTACTGCCAAGTTTTGTTTATCTTTGTGGGAAAGGTGTTTCAAGAAGAATGCAGAAAAATCCTACTGTGCAGTTCCTCTTTAACTACACAGCATATACATATATAAATATATGTGGGTATGGGTTTGATTATATCTATGTGTATAAATATACATATATATAGTAATTATGCTGTTTTCATGTTTCTTACAAACACATTTTCAGGGGTTAAGACAAGGTACATGTGTAATGGGGGGAGGAAAGGAAGAGATGGAAGGAGAGGAAACTGCTGCTGTACACAGCAGCTCTCATCTAACCCCCATTTTTTATACTGATGGAATGCACCCAGTGACTGTTTCTACTATTTAAGGGAAAAGGTTCCTATACAAAATCCTGTGGTTTTGAAGTGATCCTTTTATAGGCATAAAAAGATTTTTCCATATCCCTCTGATTTCTTTTTTTTTTACTCAGACCTGGCTATTCAAATAGATATTTACAGAATATCATGCACTGGAATCAGACACTTCATTCCTATTCTTGGTACTGGAGATCAAATATCCCACCAATTTACCACATAAAGCCATGGGGAAGCAAGCTGAAATTGGTTTAGCTGTAGGGCAGTGCAAGAGAGAGTTGAATTTTGTTGGGCACCCATCCCAAGGGATCCTGTGCTGGCAGTGACCCATCACAGAATTGAATGTGCTGTGTGTGCCACAGCAGGTTTGCCTCTCTCGGGCTTCCCACTGGGGGTGGATATTAATGGTGTTTGTAATCTCATGATTTGGAATAAGCATAGCTATATGTTGACCTTGAGTTAATAACACAGGGGTTTAGGGTGGATATCCTAAGCAGCTGGATGCAATGCACAGCCTGCACCTGGAGCAGGGACCTGAGCACTCATCTCTCCTGTCCCAGATGTGGGAAATGTGGCATCCACATCTGGGCAGGGGGTGCTGGCAGTGATGTGTGCTGGAGCTGTGCTCTGGGGTGTCTGGGCTGTGTGGGGGCTCTCCTGGGGGAACACTCCTGCAGGCAGCACACATCACCTGTGGGATACACAGCCCAAGGGCTGACACTGAGCTGCTTGGTCCAGCTAAAATCCTGGGATGTGAAGCAGGAAAGCAACCCTAGGGATGTACAAGCAGGTCCTGAGACACCTGGGTGCTCCCTGTCTCTCTCTTCAGGCAACAGGGGACATTTTGGGGCATCTGGCCACGGGTTAGGCTGGGGATCCAAAAGCAGCATCACACAGCTCTGTGCTTTGTAAGGACCAACACAACCTTTCATTTGCTACTCCAGCCTATACAGCCATATACTGTGCTGGAGGTGGTTCTTCTGCACAAAACTACAGGCCAAGGGATTTACAGAGCTCCAGTAGCTGCTCACTGCCAGATGTGTATTATCTCATCACATACATATGCTTCACAATGATGCTGGAGCTCATACTATCCTCCACCACCACAGAGATGTGCCTGGTACCACCAGTTTGTGCTGACATAAATAACAACCTGTCCAAGCATCTCCCCTGCAAGTGCTGGGGGAAGGGGCAAGGACATATGTTCCAGATGGAAATACAACCAGGGGTTGTGCCCTTGGTGGCTTTGAGTTATGTAATTTTATCTCAAGGCAACATGAGAGGAAGTAATTCCTCCACACAGAGCAGGGTATTTGGCTGCCTGCTCACTTACTTTTTTATGAATGTAGGAGGACTGGTAATAGGGATGATGACAAAACTACAGCAAAGCAGCTGAGATCCCAGTATATCATAAAAAACTTAACCTGCCGTGTGGTTCCCCCTTGACAGATGAGGTATGTTCACTCATCCCTGCATTAAAATTATGTAAATCTCTGACTTCAGAGGAATCACATTTTGATTTACTCCCACATGGAATGAGTGGGAAATGCTGAAGCTGAATTTTGGAACAGTGGTACAGGTCTCAACTCTACAGGTTTTGAGAACTTTCCATTTAAAATCATCTTTTTACTGTATACGAGGTCACTACAGAAAATTATGTGATCCACATATGGTTCCAGCTGATCTAGAAGGAACAAGTAAGGCCAGGCTGAAGATACATTGACAGAATGGGGATGAAAAACTAAGTGGTGTCTGCCCACAGAGGGACAAACTCGTGGCACCCTCCCAGATTGTGGGTGGTCTATTGTGCACTGCTCTAGTCAATGAGAACATTACACTCATACATGCAAACCTAATTTGAAAAAACAGTATTTAAACAAACAATGAATGTTTTGTAACCTCATAATTCATACTCACTGAACCTTGGCTCTCTGTACTTCAGTACATAGTAACCTTCTCAAAATCCTGCAATTTGATTTTAAAAAAGGAATGCTGTGGGCGTTGAGTTAGTGTAGAAGTACACAGGACCATTGATGACTCTGTTTCCATCTACTCAGAGCATAAGGCAAGTAGGTGATTTATTTTCATTGGCACTGCTGGCAGATAAGCTTTCACTATTAAGAAGCTGTCATAGGCTGGGTTGGCTCTGGCTGTCAGTCAGCAAACCAAATTCAGTAATTACACCCTCCTCAAGGATGTGCTGTGGAGGAAGGCTGTGATCCCTGCTTCTCCCATGGCACCCAGAAATAGCCAGGATGCTCTGAGTCAGCTTGGACTGTTGATATTTGTAAATCTTGTGTCACGTCATGGGACATCACAACTATGCTACAACTGAATGAAAAATGTTCAAACTCAAATAACAACTAAACTCTGAGACTGAAAAATAGAAATCCTTTAGAAAGACACCAAGATCTGGTGCCACCAACCCCCTTTACAGACATCAGCAGAGAGAGGGCAAGAAGAGCAAGGTGGGACATCTTCACTTGGCTGCTGCTCTCCCAGCTTCAACAAAAATGACACTGTGATCACCTGGACTCTGGAATTAAGAAGATCAACTGGATCTGGATTTAATCACCTGGACTCTACAATTAAGAAAAGAAACTTTTGAAGGATGTTCCCATGCTTGCCAAGTTGTAGCCAATTTATCCAGATCCTACCCTTTTCTTGAAGGAGACCTTGATTATCATGCAAATGACATTTTTACCCCATTCATCTGAGATCTCAAGAGAAAAAGGAGAGTTTTTTTTTAATTAAAGATTGCTAGAGAGGTCTAACAAGTACAAAGACCATGAGTACGAATGGATAATCAGGGCTGAATATCAGATTGTATTAACAGCCCAACAGATTGCTCCATAAAAATCCATATTAAATCCATAGCTTTAAATTTCTGTGCTGTGGGTTTGTGTGTCTGCACTCACACTCCTTGGACAATGGCAGCCTACTCTGTTCTCATTTCTGCTGTGGAAACAAAGCAGCTCTCCTGCAGCTTCAAGGCCAACAGCACAGACATCCCAAAGAATGGCAAATCACAGCTCCACATGCTCATGCTTTGAGCAGGTCTGAAAGCATCTGCAGTGGAGAGCAGAGCTACTTAGACTTTTGTGACTTAAAAATTTTCTTCCAAAAGTATAATTTTGTCACTGTTTTTTTTTTCCACTTTTTGCACAAAAAGGCTGCTTTTAGAGAAGTATTTTGCAGTGTATTTTTAACAGACAGCTGTAATTTCTGCCTAGTTTTTGAAAAACAAAATACCTTAAGAAATCTGAATTTCATTTGTCCATCTTTAGTACCAGGTACATAACAATTCAAAAAAATATCAAAAGGTGTTCTTTATATTTTAAGGATCTCTTCACCCTATTTGTCCATCTCTCCTGTACCCCCAAAGGCTGAGCCACTGCTGCCTTTTCTGCCTTACCAAATTCACCAGAGTGGCCCCAGGAGCTCAGCACCAGCATCACCCTGGTGCACTGTGCATTTTGGGGAGGGTGAGCATCCCCATGCAGGGCAGGGGCTCAGCAGGCATCCCTCAGCCATGGGCTGTGTCCAGACTGCTCCTGTGCTCCTCCTCCTCCCTGTTCCTCAGCCAGAGCTTTGCAAAGGTCTGAGTTTCCTCCAGCCAGCAGCTGGGCATGCTGCTTTCCTTGATGAAATCTGTTTGGAAACAGTAAAGATCTGAGGGATCCCTCAGCTGGAAAATCAGATTTGGCTTACCTGAATGTCAGGTCAGCTGTGCTGGAGTTAATAAGCAGCTGGGGATGGAGAGGGACAAACAGTGGTGGAGGAGGCTGTCAGCTTGGTTTCCTGCAGGTGCTGCCTTGAGCCCCATGCCCCACTGGGACAGAGCCAGCTCCTCTTGTGTCCCAAACCCACGGGGACTGCATGGCCTGGGGCACCCCTGGCTATGGCAGAGCCACACACTGCCTGCTGCAGATGGGCTGGCAGCACAACACAACCTCCTCTCAGGGAGAAATGCAGCCAAATAACCCAGCTGGTTACTTGTCCCTGTCAGCCAGTGGCCAGGCCCCAGTGCTGCTGGGCTTCCAGACTGTGGGAACGGGAAAATATCCCAGGCTCACCATACCTGCATCCCTAACCACATGGCCAAGGGCCTCTAAAAATGCCCATAGAGGTGGAGCAAAGTGCATTATGCAAGGAAACCTTCCTATACAGTAGCTCTGCTCAAGGAGAGTGTTCCTGCCCCATATGCCCCCTCCCCAATGAACCCCACACATCCTCTTCCCCTGGGCATGTCCTGCCCAGCATGGAGCCTGAGCCTCCCCACACTGAGCCCAGAGTGCCTCTCCAGGGTGGGAGAAAAAGGCAGAGTCCTCCCATTGCCATGGGTGGGTTCTGGGGCTGTTGGCACAGGCAGGGCTGTGCCCACACTCTCAGGAAGCTGAGCAGGGAGATAGCTTGCTTTGGAAGAGGGGACAGCACAAAGACAAAAAATGCAGAAAACTGCTGAAAATGTGACTCCTGGTTACCATGGCTGTAATCCTCCTCACAACACCGTGCTGCAGCTGAAAGAGAAGCAGCTGAAGGCAGCCACAGGCTCTGCCATGGGGATTTTGTAGTGTTCAGACAACATACGGGGTGACAGCAGGTGCTGCAAGGGGCATCTCCAGGCAGGCATTGGTTATGACAGTGCTCCTTCTCACAGATGTTTTGGGGCCATGGCATGCCTGGATTTGGGCCCCTTCTCCTTCCAAGGCATGAGTGCCCCTAGAGCAGAGACCACCCCACTGCATCCTCCACCCTTCCCTCCTTCTGGGCATCTCACCACTAAATGGACACAGTGGGAAGGAAATGCTGGAGGTCCCCTTGGGAGTCAGATCACCAGCCCTCACCCTGTTTGCTCATCTCCTTCTAGTCAAAAATGAGATTATTCCTTTCAGCTGCCAGAGGCTGAAAATAAAAATGAGTCAGATCTGATTTTGTATCACTGCAGTCAGACTTTCTGTGCTGTGCAGGGGAAACAAAGAAAGGTGAAATCCCTGTAGGGAAGGATTTGCAAAATTCTGCGGGAAATTGGTATTACAGATAATTGTTTCCTGCTGAGGGGATATAACAGAACTTTGCAGAAAAGCTGCCCTTTTCAGCAATATCCACTGCAGCCTACCCAGGCACGAAAGTCTGTCTCTAGCAGAAATATGCTCCATTGCACATTTTCCTCCTGCACCTGAAATTGAGTATTGGTTAATTCCACTGGGATTTCCTTTAAAAGAGGCATCATAGTGTAAATGATAAACCTGTTATTACAAATGAGGTGAAATGGTGGGTGCTTTGGCCTCTGGAGCATCAAGATTTTGATTCTTAAGGGTAACTGTTGAGACCTACCAGTTGAAAATGTGAAGAGAAAATTATTGACTATCAGAACAAAATCCCCACTCCTGGGCAGGTTCATGCTGCCAGAAGGCACTTCTATTCATGTTTGGCTGAGCATAAAAAAAGACAATTATGAGCAGCTTCTTCTTTGCATCTAATTCCCAGTATTTTGAGAATCTTTTTTTTTTTCCCTCCCTGTTGAAGATACCACGTTAAAATAAGTCAGCATTAATAAAAAAAAAAAAAAAAAGAGAAAATTCAAGTAGTTCTAGCTTTCATTGCATACTGGGATGAATATGCTCTTATATATATATATATATATAAAAATATAAAATCAAATTTTCCTCTAAGGCAACACACCATTGGTAGGTGACTTTGAGCTACCGTAGTGTCAACAGTGGATGGGAGAGTGGGTGCTCAGACAAGCTCCTCTTTTATTCTTCCACTGATCTTACCAGAGCAGAATGATGGCACTTACTGAAGCAGATAATGCCATCTATTGAATGAAGCCCTCTTGCTCAGTGTCTCTGACAGCTCTAAATTTGAAGCAGCAGAAATCTTTGACCAGACAAAAGAAAACTTCTGCTTATAATTATCACAATAAGACCAAAACCAAGAGCAGTGTGACTGTTTTATTAATGGTGTGCTTTGCTGCTCCCAACCTTTGCAAAGTCCGTGTATCTGGCTCTCCAGAAATATTACTACTTGGACCTATTTCATATGGATTGTGAAGGATAAAGACATTCCTGAGAGCTCACTTGCCAGCTCTGCTGTTCTGCCAGCAGCAGTAACTTGAGAAGGAATCATGGCCCCTTTGAAATATGGATCACAGCAGGGCTGGAGGATGGAGCCCAGACAGACACACATGGATGGACAGACCTACAGGAGATACATTTTCTGTCCCACAGTAGCTCTCATCTTCCCTCTTCTGCTGCTCTGCAGTTTTCCTGCTGAGGACACATGTAGGCAGAGAAGACACAAAATCTCATCCTTGTAATCATTTCAGAGCCATGCTTCCACACTGGGCTCTTCTCCTGGTTGTGGGAAGATGTGCCAACTGCAGAAGGCTGGAGCAGGAAGTGGCTCAGATCTCATATTTTCCTTACACATCTCAGTAATAGCTTTTTGAAGAACTAGAGCATTTTTGCAGAACTGAAGGGTGCTGATGGCATCTGGTTTAACATGATAAACTTTGCTTGTCATCCAAAATTTACTGGCTAGCAGATCAGCTCATCTGTTAGATGGGTAGAGTGGCTCCCTGACATCATCAGGAGTGAATGTGCTGCATCGATTAAGCCTTTTACAGCCCAGCTTGGATTTAGGTGAAGAGCAGCAACTGAAGGGCTTAATGAGGAAAACAGCCTGTGCATGTAGAGCCCTACCTGGGATTTGTATTTGAAAAGTGCAAATGTCTGTCACACAGAGCCCTAACTGCTTTATCAGACAGGAGGAGAAACCTGGAAAAGTGTAATGCTCTCATGGCAAGACACGTTAATGTGGTCAGGATGTCAGAGCACCCAAACATAATGCAGCAAGGAGTGCTGCCATCCCAAATAACCACTTCCCAGCACTGGGAACTCTGTGCCTCCATTTGTCGTTTACTCAGAGCTATCTTGGACATAAGTGGCTTTTTCAGGAGAAGGGTGAATAAGCTGTAGTAGAACAGCTATGCTCTTTCTCACTCCCTGTCACTGCAATTTGATAGATTTCTCTAGCTATTTCAAGCTCTATCTTGGAAAAAGAGGCACTTGGACAGATATACTCTGCAATGTAATAGAAGAGTTGGTTATTGGAGGAATTTTGTACCTTGTTAGGAATGCCTTTCAGCTGTTCTTGTATAGATTTCTATTGATGGATGGCAGTGTGAGTGGATTTTAGCCTGGAATCCCATGACCCATCCAATTTCTACACAAGCAGCAGATATCAGACCTGACTCCACCATTCACTATCAGGCCACCAGGAGGAAGAGCAGTGGAGGAGAAATCACCCATTTTCTGTGAAAGGCATCTCCATCAGCTCTACTGTGGAGCCCTGCTAGAGAGAGGGATAAGGAGAGTGTTACATGGGGAAAACGTACTCAAGCCAGGTCAGTGGCTGCCTCCTCCCTCAGCAGCATAAAATCACCTTTATGCTGTTCTCTCTATGACCCTCTGGCTGCAGAGCCCCACGGTGGCTATGCCAGCTGGAAAGGCCAGCACTGGCCACAGTTTGAGCAAGAGCAGCTGTGGCTGCTTACTTCAGAGCTCTGGCACATGCACAGAGTGTCTGAGTATCCCAAGCACAGACACCTCATCTGCTGGACAGCACAGACACAGCAGGCAGGCTCTGGTGGCCAAGCCCAGTCAAGGTGACAACACCTACTGCAGAAGTCCAGGATTTTAAAGAGGTTCAGGGAAGGGGCATACAATAGGGGGAAGCTCAGTCCTTAGGCAGCTGTGAATCGCTGTCTTGGGTTTAGGCACCTAAGTGCTTTTTTGGACTTTATCCCAAACACTTCATTGAGTGAGTGTTGCATTAACAACAGCCCAGTCAGAGGATAAGCAGCAACAGAAATGCTCCAAGCTGCTATTTTAATGCATCCTAGAATGCAAAATAATGATCACTGCAGAAACAGCTGTACTGGGTTATTGTGTCATTGCCCCAAGCTGTTTCCTTCACTTGTACAAGGAAACACCCCTCAGCAGAAGTTCACTGCAAAACTTTCATCCCAGTGCAGTCCAGAAATCCAACCAGGCTAGAAAAACTGACTTGGTGTTGAAATGGGCAAGCAGGTCCCATTATCCATACATCTGACTCTGTTAGAGGGGAAGGTGGATCCTGGCAGGTAGACAACAGCATCTTAAAGCAGCATTGTTAGTTCAGCAAGGATTGTTTGCCTCTATTTTCAAATATGGAGTGGCCACTTGCAAGGACCTGACAACTTCTGCAACTCACTCTTCAGCTTCCATTCTGAAATATGGTAAGAACCGACATGGTTAGTGGTGCTGCTCATGACCACTAAATTAATGCAAAATAGAGGACAAGAGAGGCTGATGGAATAAAAAGAGATAGGAGCAAAAATGTGTGTGCCATTTTTCACTTGAGGCAAACACACTCTGACTTTGGAGGATACACGTTCAGGTGAACGCTGCCTGCAGGGCACAACAAAAGATGGAGCTGAAGTAGGAAGATTCAGTTCTATTTTAACTTTCCCCTTGGAGTGGATGCAGCCTGACTTCTCTGATGTAGGCTGCCTGGCTGGGAGTTGCACATCCAGGGGAGGGTTTAATCTCCTTTCATTCAGAGGCTGCTGGCTGCTTTTCTCCCAGAGCACTCTGAAAAGCCTGAACAAAGGATCTCCCTCTGGGTTCAGGTCTTTGTCAGGTGAAGGCAGAACTTATGTGGCCTCACATGTAGGCAGGGGAATGTGGGACCCCCAAAACAGGGACTTGCCTGAGGGGATGACTGGGTTTGGGCACAGTGGAGATGCAATTAAAGAGTGTCTGTGATGTAAATGTCCCACAGCACCCTGGTCTTTAAACAGCCTGTCTCCTCTAAGGGATGCCTGAATGATGCTTCTGTATCACTGCTGCAGTATGCCCAAATGGCAGGGTGAAGCTTGATGCAGGGGAGGAAAGGGTGTGACAAATAAGGCATCAGTGGTGTCTGTTTCTCATCTGAAGTAGAGAAAATATGGTGAGGTAGAGGTGTAATTTCCACAGATGAGTCTGGAAGTCCTTTAGTGGATTGGGGGCTGCATAAATTGTGCATAAGGTGACCTCAGAATAAACCCATCTAGTAAAATGCACATGGATGCCTTTTGATTCATCTGAATGAGACTTTGCCTAAAAAAAAATAAAACTTCTATTATTTTGGTTCCTGGTTCCATTTTCTCTCTGGTCCAGGAAGGAAGGAAGGAAGAAAAGGAGAAATGAAGGAAGAAGAGAAATAGAAAAATTCAGCTTGATTAGGAAGATCTTCAGGCCAGAGAATTTGAATTTCTTTGCTTTCCAAGTAGGACTTTTTTGTAATACCAGTATAAACTTCTACAACATAGCTAATAGATTTCAACGACTTCCAAACTGAAATGAAGTCCAGTGCAAGCTGACATTGTGGTGTTGGTGCTGCAATCCTTTTCACAGTTGCTGTAACTTAAAGGGTTGTCAACAAAACTGTGCTTCCATAATGCTGCTCAGAGAAGTTCTTGGTACCAGTACTTTTCCAAAAAAGCATCTCCTTTCCAATCTCTTCAAAAAGCAATTCCCGTGGAGAGTAGATAAGAAATGGAGATGACAACAGTATCTGCAGAAGTGCATGTAAAAGAATAAGAGGGTTTAATAAGAAGAATTTAATTCAAGATTAAGATATGCATGCACAGGGCAAGTTTATTACTGTGGGACTGAAACACAGCCCCACTCACTGCACTAAACCTGTCTACAGGCAGGCAGAAAGGAGGAAAGCAGCTTGGAAAGCTGACTCTGTACAGCAGGGATGTTCTCACAGCTGCATTTTCCTTTTCCTGGTTTTCTGCATGAAGCAGAGGTGGGTCTGTACCACCCCCACAGATAACAGCACACTCCTGTGTGATTCCATGGGGTAGCCAGGCATTTAGAGGTTTTCCCATGAAGGATGGAGTTGAGTCATAGTCCCTTGACCCCGCAGCCGCTGGAGACGGCCGTGACTCGTCCCTGCCCCCTGATAAGGATTCCCCACGCCCCCCTGCCGCTCCCTGAGCTGCCTGGGGTGGGTGACATCCCTGGCCTCCCTCCAGAGCTGGGATCTGTGCAATCTCCAGTGTCAAGATGTGTTTGGATACGGAAAGCTGCCACACTGCTCTGTGTCAGATAGATAACAGGAACATCCCCAGCCCAGGGTGCCTGGTGCTGGTGCTGAGCAGCCAAGGCTTGGGGCTTTCTGCCTGCTCCTTAACCCTGCAGGACAGGCACATCTTCAAGGGGCTCTTTTTAGGAAGATAAACATAGCTTTCCTGGTTCAAAAATTACAAGCCATTCTCCTATTTTTTGTTTAACTAGGAAGGACTGTAATTTCAGCTTTTTGGGTGAGGTTCTCTGTGGGAATGCGCTGACATGAAGGGGTCTTGCAAACTCTTGTTGAACTTTTTGAGTGCTCCCATTGCAAACAAGCTTTTCTTCACTCTCTGCCCTTGCCACTGTGCTCAAATTTTCTTATTTAAAAAACTCAAACAACCTACTGTAGATAGCTTTCTCCCCTTGATCTCATAAAACCAGCTCATGTAGATCCACTGGAGGGAGGCAGTATATCAGAAAGGACCAAATAAAGACCTGCTCAGCACCCATCATGTATTTGCAAGATAAATTATCTGTATTAGTAAGAATATGATTGCAGCTGTTTTGAAGATGAAGTTGATTCTTTATTTTTCTCGCAAGTAAAATTGAAATTTATTTGATGAAAAAGGCAAAGAATTTTTAGCTAATGCCTATGGGTGACCTGAGTCTGTTTTCAGTCTTCACTGTAACTCCAACAGGTCAGTATCTGAACTTAACACAGTAAATCTGGAGGCACAGTGGGATGGTGCTGAGCTGTACCAGATATCTGATGGGAGAACAGGGTGGAACCCACTGCTTGACTGGGCTTACACTGGACATGGGGCATTGTGGCTGCTGAGCACTCACAACCAAATGTGAGGTGGGCATTTCTTTCCACAGACATCATCAACACATTATGGTAACTCCTGAGATCTGACCAAAGGCTGCTCTTCTTTCATCTTGTTTGAAGTCTGTTTTCCCCATTCACTAGAGCACACAACGATGTTAATGGAATCCACAGCTCCTACTAATTTCTTCTTATTACAGAAATCAAGCTAAAACCTGTACTTGGAAAAAAGACCTTTTCCCAGCTGCATGTCTCACTTCCCAGTGTCTGTGAGTCTTCCCTCCTTACCAAGTGAAGCTCACACCTCTTGCAGGAATGCCAGTGTGGCAGTCCCAGCTGAGCCTCATGGAGATGGATGGAGCTGCCACAACAACTGTACAGTACCACTCTGTATCCTGTTACATAATGCTTGTACTGTCAAATCTATAGTACATTATTAAGGGAATGAAGGAATTAGTCTTCTCTGAAGTAGAAAGCATTCAAATTTTAACTAAGAAAAGTAGGGTAGATCCAACACCAGCATGCCTTCCTACTGCATAACTTTTCTCCTTTTATCTTCCCCTACCTTTGGGGGGCACTCTTCCTCCCCTCAACACCTTGCTGAGGGGCCAGCTGGAGCTTCTAATCCTTCTCAGCTGAATGACTGTACAAATATTTCAGTCAAGAAACACCCCTGAAAAACAAGGCTTAGCTTTTCTGTTCCTCAGCTGGGTGGCAGGGGTAATTACTGTCATAACTTCCCCTCTCTCTTGGGTGTTATGATGAGAAACTCATTAGTTATTTTCTGAGTACCCTGAGCCAAGTCCTTGTATGAAAGAGCTGTGAGGATTGTTTTAACAATATTTAGCACTTCAAAAGTTTTGGAAGCACTACCTAATTTTCCCAAATGTAAACCAGCGAGATTCTGCAGGGTAATTTGTGTGCCACACCCCTCAGCCTTTTTGTCAGTTTTCACAATGTTCAGGAGCTCACACGATATGGGTGTATGCTTCTTCTGTGTTAACTAGTCTTTTACTTTTAGCTTTTTTTCCCCCATTTTTCCTCCTTCAAGCATACTTTCATGTGCCATACTTTATATTAATACCAAGTCAAAATACAGCTAAAGAAGCACCAGAGAACTGGCAAATGAAAACTTCCCTTCTCCACAGCAATGCTTAGTGTTTCCCTTGACGTAGCAATAAAACATATGAAGTTTCTCTGTTCCAAGCTAAAAAGAGGTGCCAATTGTATAAACAGGTGATTACTGTCAGGATGGGCAATGTGAATTTTTTCTTGCAAAAAAGTAATAGCTATATGTTTTTGACAAGCAGCTGTGCCAAGTAAGTTTATTATCTTATGGCTGTAACATGCCATATAGGATGGACAAGAGGAAAAAATAACCACGGGTTTAATAGCACATCTGTGCCTAGTTAGTTATGGTAAACTTCAGGTATGTGGTGATTTCAGCATATGTTCCTAAATATTTTCCCAGCAACTGGATCTAAAACAAGACCTGTTACAGTCTTTTGGGGAGTAATTAATACACCTAATCACTTCAAACCCCACCACATAATGAAAAAGTATGCTTGATTTCACTGTAAAAAGCACTGATGAATGATCACCTCCAGAAATAAGGCTCCAAGCCCACGACAAGTTCTGTAGGAATGGCAGGAAAGTTCTGGCCCTAAGCAGCAACACTGCTGATGGGACATAAAACATAAACAGAGGGTTCCAAATCAGGGAGGTTTTGAGGCCAGAGAGAATTATAAAGGCATAGAGCAGCAATAACTTTCATTGACTTCCCATTCACTTATTGCAGTGATGACACGCTGCAGGGCTGTTGCTGAAGAGTTGGCTGCTGTGCAGCACCTCTCTGTGTTTTTCTTTTTCCCTTCCCTGTAAATTAATTCATCTGCATTTTCCCCATCTGGCTGTCCTGCTCATGTTTGTGTGTTTCTGTTTTCCACAATTTCTGTCCACAATGGCACTTGCAGGCCAGACTTGCAGGCGCTGCTCATCTCCTGGGGAGCCGAGTCCTGGCGCTCGCCGCTCGCCCAGGCACGCAGACCTGCTCTGCCGTGTCCCACAGGATCCTGGCCTGAGCCTGTCTGCTGTGACACCTGCCATGCTCTACTGCTTGCTGGGCTCATGCAGCCCCACTGTGCCCCTGTTCAGCTTTGTGCATACAGCCACCATCAGCTTTTGATCCATGGTTCCTTTGCTCTCCTCTTGCAGGGGAACAATAATAGTTCTCTCCTCTGTTGCCCCATTGAGCCACCCTGCCTCAACACACTGATTTTTACCTACATGGCTTTAGTGCTTTTTTCTCTTCCACAAATGTCATTTGTATGCTTCTCTCTCAGCCAACATTTAGTTCTTTCAGCCTTTCTAAGGATGAAGCTCTAACCTCAAGAATGCCTGATTATGGTCCCCTTCTCTGGAAAGAGCCAGGAGAGGGAGATCTCCTCAGGCAGCTGCAGGAGTGTGGGCTTTGCAGGCGAGCAATGCTCCATCAGCTGTGCACATTGACCATCAAAAGGCAGAATTGCTTTCCTGCCTCCTCTGTTTCCCTTCTGGCAGTCACAGTTGGAACTGCAGTAGCAACCTGAGACCACAGCCCCCTGATCTGAGCACTGGGCAAAGACAAAACAAGAAGCAACATCTGCCCAAAGAACTTGCTCTCTAACAGGCAGAGGGCAAGATGCTGCAGGAGCAAAGGGACTCCCTGAAAGCTGCACTGATGATGAGAAGCTCAGCCCTCAGACTTCCCAAATCACAGACTAATAGCTTCACATGTTACACCAACCCTCTGGCAATCTGCCTTGGACATGGATTGGGGCTACCAGACATCATTTGTTGTTAATTGTGAGCCCAGCCCAAGGCATCCCTCTGATTGCCTCAAAAATCATGTTTGCTTTCTGCTGTCTGACTGTGGAGCATGTTCATCTCACATTTTCAGGTTTTTCTCTGTACCAGGAGGCCTAGGAGCATGCGCACTGTTTTCTTTTTAAAGGAGCTTTTCCTCTGTTTTTTTTAACTTCAAGGTCCTTTGACTTCACCTGAGGGGAATCTTCAGTGACTGTAGGACTCCAGACAAATCTGCAGGAGTGCTTCCTTCCAAGGACTGCACCCTCCTTTGCAGCCCACAAAGTGTTCTCAGAAGAGATGTAGCAAAAGTTAGCCTCAGGTGCAAAGAGGCAGCTCTGAGATTGCTGTCCTCTGTTCTCTTATCATGCTCTTTACAGGTTGTGACATCATGAAGACAAAAAGATGTCCCTTCACTTTGACATTGGAATGGTCCAGCCTGTTCTCCCCCTTCTCACCTCTTTCTATCCCCTAAATCCAGGGCGAAAGCATCTTTCCCAACAGAGAGCCATGATCTTCAGGAGCAAGGACCTGCTCTGTGTGACACACAATGACTACCCCACCAGAGCAAAAGCTTTTGTCTTGGGAAGAAGGGATATAAACAGGACTGTCTCCTACAACCGAGGAGAGCAAGCAGCTCAGAGCTGCAGCCACGCTGACGAGAAAGTAATTCTGCAATTTTTTTCTTACAACACAGAGGAGACAAGTATTTAAAAAAATCCAGAACTCCAAATTTGCCTGTTGGAGTCGAGATATTTAAATAAAAAAAAAAAAAAACCCTGCAAGTTCTGGCAACATAGCTTCCTTGATGGAAACCCTTGCTATTGTCACACCCACATGAAGCTGCTCTGTGGCAAAACCTAAACCTTCTTCTGATTGACTGCTGTGTCAGCTACCAGGCTTTACCACGAGAAAATACAGGGGTTTCCCAGCCAGCAAAGCCACAAAGAACTCCACATGTACCCTACAGAGGCAGGGTTCAAGGGGTCTTGCCCAAGGTCCCCCTGCTGCTGGTGTCATTGTCCTTGGTGGCAGCACCATGTGTCAGCAGCTGCAGGCTCTAACTGCTGAAGACAAAAGGAGATGTACACAGAAAAGCAGGTCAATGACGATTAGTCCCAGAGCCCTGTGAAACCGGGACACCAGGAGACCTGTGTTCAGTTCTGGGCTCTCCTGCAGACTTCTGCCGTGACCTTGGACTCATCACGTAACTTTACTGCCCTTGTTTCCTCACTATTAACTACAGCACATATTGAATAGGATTCAATTTATGAACATGTTTAAAAGCGCTTTGATAGCCTGGGGTAAAAGTCAATTAAGACGGGGCGAGCAGCTGATGGGCACAATCAATTACTAAAGTAAATGATTCACAAACATACTTCTTTTGGAGAGTGTCATTAAACCAAAAGAGATTTGCAAATTATTCACCTGTTTCTAGAGGCTGAATAAATAATCGGGAGGGGAGAGGTGGGGAAGCAAGCAGCCAATGATGCTTCCAAAACGCTTGAAAACGAAGTGGAAAATAAACCCTTTGGGTGCGTGGCCGGTGCCAGCAGGAGCAGCAAATTTTGGAAAGATCTGCTCGTGTCCTCTCCATCCTTGATAGACCCGTTTTCCCTTGTGCTGAGAAGGCTGATGCCGCTCATCTCAGCCGAGCCGTGAGTTGTGCTCGGCTGTGGAGAGGGAGCGAGGGCAGCAGCTGCCCGCCCAACTTTCCGGAGTGAACACTGCGTCCCGCGGAGCCCGAGGCGGGCCGGGGCGCGGGGGGACGGGCGGGGCGCGGGCCCGTCCCTCCTCCATCCCTCCTCCATCCCTCCCTCCATCCTTCCCTCCCTCTTTCCCTCCCTCCATCCCTCCCTCCGTCCCTGCAGCCCCGCCCGCCGCGGGCCGGCGCCTCCCGCAGCCGCGGCGCCGATCCCGATCCCGCGCCCCGGGTCCTGCGGCGCCGAGCGGTGAGTGCGGGGCGGAGGGGCCGGGGAGCTGCGGGAGGGAGGGAGGGCAGGGCAGGGGCGCTCGGAGTGTCCCGGAGTGTCCCGGAGTGTCCCGGAGCGACCCGCGGCGCTGGGGGCACATCCCTCGGGCTCCCATCCTCTGCACCTGCTCGTTCTGCTCTGCCCCGTGCCGCGGTCTCTGGCGGGGCTCTCCGCCCCGAGCCGAGTCCCCGCCAGTCCCGGGGAAGTTGGTGGGTGCCGCTCGCTGCCGCCGCTCCCCCTCGTTCGCCGCCGCTCGCTGCGCTCGGTCCCGTGCGCCCGGACCGGGGCTCGGCTGCCGCTCGGTGCCGGCTCTCACCCACCCAGGGGATGTGGCACCGGGGTCTCAAACACCAAGCGCCGTCCCTCTTGGTGTTCATCTGCACTCCGATATTTACACAGTAGTCAAATGGCTCTTCGGGTTATTTTACTTTCTGGTGGTTGTTTTAAACCATGTCCTGTTGCAAAGGAGACAAAACCCCAGCTGTTTTGTCAGATGGAGATCTGTGCTGTTATGTCATTTCATAATTGCCTCAGAATTGCAAATCATGGCCTTAGTCTGCCACTGGATCTGTGCCAAAGGACTCTTGCATCTATTTAGGATGAGTGGTTGTTTGGGTTCTTTTCCCTTTCTTTTTCTTTTTCTTTTCCTTTTTTTTTTTTTTTTTTTTTTTTCCTTGTCTTTTGGTCAAGAGTTGAGAATAATGCCGTTTTATTAGCGTGTACTCTACATGTTAAGTTACTCCAGCCCATGTCTTTAAGGGAACACACGATGTAACTGCTCTGAGTAGTCAGTCTGATTCACAGAGTCAAGACATTAAATCTTGGCTAGTGACAATGAGAATTGTGTCCTGCTGAAAAGTATTCAACTGCACTTCTTTGCGTGAGCTGGAGCCGTTTCTCATTGTTACTTCAGAAGTTCCGATTCTGCCCAGAACGGCTGTTGCTTTTTGTGGGTAACAGACACATGGAAAATAGCAACCTTCCGGCTTCAAACTAAACAATATCAGATTAATGACAGAGAAGGGCTCTACAGATCAGAGATGCAGCCACTGGCAGGGCCTTAATTTGTGCCAGCACTTGGTTTGTAATCACAGAGGCTGGATCTGCCCTACCCTGCTATGCTGTGCCGTTCTACCACTCACCATGGTGCCACTTGGAGGAAACTCTGTGGTCCTGACAGCTGTTCCCTTTTCCAAAGATGCTTTGGGCAGCAGGAGGAAGTTGAGGCCGTGGGGTAGAGAAGCTGGACATGGCTGTGCCTCTCAAGGCAGGGTCATCTCTAAGATGTACCACCAGGGCACATTAGAACACCAGGTAAAATACCAATTTAGTCTGTCATTTCAAAGGCTGGGCTCTTCTGCATCCTCCCTTCCTATGCTGATGTTCAGTATTTCTCCACGCTGCCACATGCGTTTGCCAGCTCTTGGAAAAGACAGATCTTTCAGGGTCTGCCAGGCTGTGTGTACCAACTGGCATATTACAGTACTATATTGTTCTTTAGATGCATAACTTCATTGGCCTCTTATGACCTAAAAAGCACACAGAAAATAAACAAGGGCATATTGTTCAGTGGGAAGGATGCAGAAAGTTCTTCTATGTTAGCTGTTAGTTAGGGAAACATTACTTTTAAGTGTTTCTCCTGATTGTCAGAAGAATGGCATGGCACATGTGAGCTTGTTTTTTGCCAAGCTAGCTCTATTTGGAAAGTGAGGCATTTCTGAACTTCTTGGTCACCTTGGAACTAGTTGCGAGTGCATAGCAAAGTCCTGCCCAAATCTTCTCCTCTAATTAATTTGGCCAGAGGCCATCCTAATTAACCTTGTGGGAGTTCAGGGGTGGGAGAGCTTGGTATGAAACAATTGTTCTCTTGTAATTTGCCGTTCACAATGTGTTGACCAAGCCACAGGCTGCATCTCTAAAATCCTCTGGGTCTCTTGCTGAAGCCATTACACCAGTTTATTTGTTTTTTAACAGATGTTGTTTTCTAATCCTTGGGTGGAAGGGTTATCTCGCTTTCTGCTACCTTGTTATTGTGCTTTGTTGCAAGAGCCAGTGGACTTGGGCTTGCTGGGGAAACTTGCTCTCCAGTTCCAGCTGTGGAGGAAGGGGCTGGTCAGCCTTTCAGCAGTCCTGATGCAATTGTTAAGGTCTCCGTGTGAACTGATGGCTTCTTTTCACATCTACCTAGAAATAACCCTCAGCTCTTCTGGTACAGGCAGTGCCTGCAGGGAGCAAAAAGCTGAAGGAGCCTCTTTGCCCAAGAGTATTGCAGTTAGGATATTAATGGATTTTGTCAGCCATAACTTGGACTGTCTCAAATGGTGAGGCAAGGGAAAAAAATCAGAGATAGTTGAAAAAAGGAAAAAAAAAGTTAAAGGTTGGGTTCTGCTTTTTGAAAATGCTCACAGCACTCTGCAGCTGATGAAGGGAGAGGAAATGAACAGCTGTTTCAGAAATTCAGAAGGGTGATCCATCTCCCTTGTGATGATAACTGCTCACCTTGTTGGTCCAGGGCTTATCTATGCTCAGAGAGTGGGTCACCCTTCACCAGCCTGGGCTTGCCTTATTGGTGTGTAGCCCTGCCCAGCACACACAGGTCCTCAGCAGCACAGCATTGATTGTGTGTAGCCTTCTGGAGCATCTGTCTATTTTTTTTTTTTTTTTTAATGCTAATGCATAAAAATGCTACTTAGGCATTTATTTTCTGGTAGAGCAAGGGGTCGGAGGGAAATCCTGCTGAGACTACCAGTCAGGACACACAGATCCAAGAAGGAAAGATCAAAGGCATCTGTAATACAGGAAGAAGCAGAGGGTCAGTCCGGAAGAGAGGGCATTTGATTATATGTACAAGGGTAATATGCAAGGGATAACACACAGGAGAGGATGGTGGTGTCCAAAATGAGTAAACAAACAGATGTGTAAGACTATGCTGAGAATTTATTTACTCCAGAACATACAATCCTTATCTCTTTGAAGGAAGAGAAGACCACACCAACCTTGGAAGGCTCCTGCTCCTAGCCACATTTGTGAGCAGGAGAAAGTGTTTGTTTATGGATCCCTCCTCCTGGAGTCCTGGCCTGATGGGCTGGCCTGTCCTGCTGTGATTAGTAGGATGCTAATGTGTGTAATCCTTTTGATCACAGAACCCAGGCTCTATAAGTCATGTCACTGTCACCTCAAAGAAGTTCAGCCATGTGATAGATCCCTTATTAAAAATTTTTGCTCTGAAAGATTTAATAAAGAAAGTTATTATTGAGATCCTTTTTCCTTTTTTTTTTCTTTTGTCTTGTACAGATGAAGAGATTTTCTTTAAAAAAAATACAAAAAATAATACTTATTTCTGAAGTCCTAATGTGGCAGTAGTTTATTAGGACTTTGCCCATAGGTATTTTAGGTGGGATGACCAGCCTGTAATATCTTGGTTTTAAGATGTGAGCAACAAATGTTATTCCCTGTGCTGTGTTCCAACAGAGTGGACTACTCCATACAAAACTGTAAACAGCATGGAAGCATTCATCTGAGTCCTCAAAAATATCCTCTTCTGCAGCTCCTTTTTGGGAGGCAAAGAGTTGACTAATTATGCTTTGTGTAATAAATGTACTATTTTGCTCTCCTGTTGTGACAGACAAAAGCTGTCATTTGAGGAAATACACCATATGCTGCCAATTGGTGTAAGGACTGGTTCTATCTGGAGCACAGAGTATCACTGAGTCCTCTCTAACAATTGTTCCTTCTCTGAAAAAAAAATCTGGGCCAATTTCAGTGGACTAGTGTGCTGACTATCATCAGTGAAAGCAAGCTGTTGACATTTTGGAAACCAGCTAATACAAACAGTGGTATCTGTGCATGCTTGGACATATCCTCTCTCCCTGTTATGCATTTACATCTATTTGGATGCTTAAGAGCCTCAGCCCATCAGTGCTCAGTCAGGCCTGGATTGGTCCTGGATTGGCAAATTTAGAAGTCAAACTTATTTCAGATACCATCTCCCATCCATGCACAGTCAGACATGTTTTTCAGCATTGTGTGAACCCAATACTCAAACACTCACATTATTAAAAAAAAAAAAAAAATATATATATATAAAATCCCTTTGCCTACCATTTTTTCTTGGCAAATGTGAGAAAGCAGCATCTGAAACCTCCTGACTAATGGCAGCACCTGAAGAGCAGCTGTCCCTGGTTGGGATCTGCCCTGGGAGATGCTGTGCACTCTCTCATGCCATGGTGGGTTTGCAGATGCATCTGCACCAGTGAGATACAGGACAGGAATAACTACCTTCTCATAGTTAAATAAGCTCTTTAAGATTGCTCCTCTCATCCTCCCCACTTCCTAATTTTATGGGAGACACATTGTATCATTAATTTGTTCTCTGGCACAGTTCCTCCAGGATTTCAGTGAGGTCTTTTTTGCTCAAAGAATGCAAAGAGGATGTGAGCTGTAATTTTCACTGTCTGTGAATCTTTGTGTTACAGAAAAAATGTTAACTCTCCTGCCCACAGGTAATGAGAGTTGAACACAAAAATTCACATATTTCTTTTTAATTTCTTTGAGGTGAATGGGAGGGACTGGCCTGGGAAGACATGCAGAGCCAACATAAAGTTGGCTTATGTTCCAGCAGAGGCTTTGGCACATCTTTCTCCCGTGTAGTCTGCAGAGTTGATTATGCAGGTAGCACTGGTGGCTTTGAAGCCTTCAGAGCGGCATGGACTGCAATGGGAACTCTCTTGAAATTTTGCCTGGTGCATATCCATGATCTGATAAGAGTCCTTTGGTCAGGACCCCATTCTGGTGCCTCCTCTCATCTGCTGCCTTTTCTCTGCTCAGGAATCTCCAACCCACAGTGCGTGTCTCAGCCTCCCTGTCCCTCCCATCCCTGGGGGAGAAGCAAAGTTTCTTTTTCTACCCCTGTGCCAGACCTGCTCCCCTTTAGCATCCCCCTGGCTCTTCCCTGAAATGCAGAGATGTCAGGAAGGGAGGGGTCAAAGAGAGTGGTAGCAGGAGGGCTGGGAATAGAGGGGAAGGTCACTTTGTATTTGAGGTGAGGTGGCCATTTGCAACACAGAGATTTGGACAAAAGAGTTTTGATTTTCTTGGAAATGTGTGGAGCATGCCAACAAAACAGTAGTTTTGGGGAGGGAAAGGTGGAGGAAGAATATTAAAAAGTTTAACTCCGTCCCAAATCCCATATTTCTGAGGCAGGACTGCTTCATCTGCACCACTTCTCATAGATGTTCATTCAGTCTGTTCTTGAAAACCTATATTGATTCACAGCCTGCCAGCATCAACAGTGGATAACTATCATTATGGCTAGACAGTTCCTCTTAATATCTAATCTAAATCACCTTGCTGCCTCCTGAGTCGGTCCCTTTGGTTATCCACATCTGCAGGATGCAGGACAAGGTTATCACAGCCTTTAACAGCCTGACATATTTAAAACTTGTAATCATCTCTTGTTCTCTCACCCTCATTCTTCCACACATTTCTTTAAAATAAACAAGCCCACTTCTTGTGCCCTCTTCTCTAGGGGTCACACTTGGCTCAATTTTTTTATCATTGCTGTGAGCATCTTGCTTGAGGTGGGACCCAAATTGGATACACGACTGAGAGGAGTAAAGAGCCTGATGTGTGATGCTCCTCTTGATATGTCTCCAAGAACTTGTGTGTACCAAGCCCTGCACTGCTCTTATCCTGAAACCATAGAATTGTTGAACTTGGGAAAGGTTCTTTAAGATCACTGAATCAAATTATGTCTTCCCTTTTTGTGACTCTAGCCCCAGAGACTCTTTTCTGTACTGCTCCATTTTGTTTTGCATTACATCCTTCTTCTTCAACAAGTTTTTTTACACCTGCCTGTATTGAATCTCAGTCATTCATTTCAGACTGAGTCTTTGATTTATTAAGATTTTATTCTAATTTTAATTCCTGAAAATGCTTACAGCATTCCCCAGAGATTTGTAATTGTAATCTTCCTCCTAATTTACAAGTCATTAATGGAAATACCGAATAGAATCAGACCCCAGGCACAGCCCTTATGTGTCTTTTCAGGTTGACATTGGATGTGCTACTGTTCCTTGAGTACAGATTTGAAGCATTTGTATGCCTGCCCACAGTAAATTATACCTGTTGTATTCACCTGGTTTGCATATAGGACTATCACATGCATTCATCAAAGCTTTCCTCATTCCAATGTGTGACTTCTACTGTTTTTCCCTCCCTAGTCACTGTTCTCCCAGCTCTGTCAAAGAAGAAAATTAAATAGATTAGGCTTAATTTGTTCTTGACAAGTCTGTATTTTGTGTTTTCTCATGGCTTTATCATGTGGGAGTGGATGCAGCTGCAGTGCAAGGCAGCAAGCAGGGAGATGGAAACTCTTCTTGGATTGCACACTCCCTCCTGCTCCACGATAAATCAACACTTGTTATAAGTATTTACAAGGGAATTGAATAATAATTTGTCTGATTTGATATCAAAGCAAGGCTGTTTGGTCTATGATACCCCAGATCTGTCTCCTTCTGCCTTTTGTTTGAAGTTAGATAATATATTTGCCTTTCACTCTTCCTTTGAGAATTTCTAGAAGGTTTTACTCATGGCTTGGAGGCAGCCCTGGTTAGTTCCCTACTCCTTCCTTACTCCTAGCCTATGCTTCATTAAGCCCCACCAAGTTGGATCCATCCAACTTGCATTAATGTTCTCCCATCTCTTTCTCCCGTGTATCTTTGCATTAAATAGCTAACATTTGATAGTGAGCATTATTGTTGAAGGCTCTTCAAACACACTAATGTTATCTTTCCCGATGGAGCGTGTGTCTACAAGTGAGTGGATGTGGTGCCCATTGTTTCCATAGCAGAGGGCAGGGCCATGGCATTCTGGGGTGGCTGCCTGCACAGCACCACTGCAGCCTGCTGGTTATCTGACTTTATTGTCCTGCAAAAGATGAAATTAGCAAGGTAAAAGCCTTGTTTAATGTGTTTTTGATAGCCTGTTTTATACGCACACATGCAAAGCCAGAGTGAGAAAACAGGAGCAATTAAAATGTCCAAAGCCTTAGATATTCTCCTGGGATGTAGCTCAGGGTTATATTTAGATGGAACAAGTAGCACCATCTAGTATTAAAACAACCATAAGAACCTGTTTTCCATTGCTCTAGTCTGTCAGGCTTTTATCACTTGATCTGAGACTTTCAGGTTGTGTCTCTCTCTCAGGCTAGGTTTATTTTAATACTGTCAGCTAAACCAATTCAACCATTTCTAAGAAGAACTAGGGGGGAGGAGAGAAAGAATGTCGTTTTGCCCACATTAGAAAAGGGAAAGAAAATAAATGCTCCAGCTTTTTGATTGAGAGCTGTGGTGCCATCATGTTCAGGAACAGGATCGATGGTGACAAGGCTTGGAGACATCTGTGAGTGCTCTTGGCAGACTCATCTCTGTTTTGAGTTATTTCATTTTCTGAAGACTTTTCTCCCCATCCATGAGCACACCCCAGCCTCTGGTGCTGAGCAGCCCACTGGTGACCCAGCCCTGTGCTCATTCCCTCCCTGCTCCAAGGGATGTGTCAGCAGAGCATGCCCGTGTAATCCCAGCCCAGGGCTGTGCTGCTGGAGTGGGATCATCCCTGTAATGATAGCTCCTGCTTCCTCCACCTATAGGTGAGATGGGGTCTCAAGTTTGGGAGCAGAGAGTAGGCACAGAGGTGCTTCTGCTGGAAGTGCAGACAGGAGAGTAGGTGTTCCTCAGGAGGGGAAGGCAGAAATTGGGGTGATGGATACCAACTGAGGACTGGCCAGCAGAAGCTGTGAGGGGTGCAGAAATAAGGATGGGAACAACTATTTGCCACACGTAGGTTCATTTGCAGAGGCAAATTCTTGCAGCAGTTGCTTTGAATGTACCTAATTCACTTTTAAAGCTGAGTCTCTCAAAAAATCAGGTTGTAAGCGCTTCAGACTGGGTGCCTAGAGTGGAGAGGACTGTTTTCACTTTAGTCTGTCTGCATAAATATTCTGTCTGGCACATGTCTGATATGAAATGGGAATAATGTCACCCAGACATGAGTGAAGATAAGCTAGTTTAATGTGTGACCCATCTAGATAATACACTTTGTAATTCAAATATCTGTTAGTAACTATATCTTCAGAGCAGTGTTTGAATAGCTGCTGTAGAGACAGCCCAGGAAGAACTACCATCACCTAGCCTGCACACCAACTGAGGCCAGAGTCCTGCAGAATTCAGTAGCCTTAAGTCATGTAATTAGAAACTGCAGCAAATTGTGTGTCCATGCAGGGTGCCTTGATTTTGGCAATTCTTGATGTTGTGTGCTTCATTTTGCAGTATGAATCACGTTCCTTCGATGTTTTCTTTTCTTGAAAGTTGTACAAAATCATTTACAATATGGGTATAAATAGTTCTGCAGAGGTGGGCAGGGCAAATCATGCTCAAGAAGGACTTTAGGGGTTGTATTCAGCCAGTTAAAGGGTTACCACCTCCCCTACCTTTCGAACAGTGGAGGGCAGGAGAGATGTTACAGAGGGCAGCCAGGACCAAATCCTCTGTCATTTCTGGTCTCTCACCCAGTGTGTGCCAGGACACTCTCTGGAACTTGGGCTAAAGGGGCTGCCAAGGAGCTGCTCAGTGCACCATGCATGTAATTTCAGAGCATGGAGGTAAGACCTGCTTCTGCCACTGCTGCAAGTGCTGGCATCCATCCCCAATGGTGCTGGTCATCATCAGATGGTGGTGGTACCCCCCCAAAACAACAAGGCTTGGGAACCCCTGCCACTGAAAAACACTATAGACAAAGGCAGATCATAAATAGGGAACAATGTGTTTCCCCCACTGAGAATGAGTTCCAGAAGCAGCTCAGAGGAAACTAGCACCAACTTCTTCAGAGTGTTTTTCAGGAGAGCTTTGGGCTTTGCTCAGGCCGGAGGTGAGATGTGTGCTCGTGAGCAGAGCACCCCAAGCTGAGGTGCTCTGATGAGGGTTCCATCTGCTGACCCATTGTGTGCTGCTCGCCCAGGCTCTGGGTCTCCATTGTGTCTGTCTACACGGGGGCTGATGCTGATTTCCGCTCTTCACGCTTGTTTCTTTGCATCTGACAGTGCTGTTGAGAAGTTTCCAGAGAAAAGCTTGGCCCCTGTTTCCAAGGTAGTGCAGAGTTGTACCGGCTGCTGGGGACAAGTCGGAAACACTGGCAAGATAGCAGGCATCCTCAGGAAGCAAACCCTATCAGAAAGCACTGATGTCATTGCAAACAAAACAAATGAGTGCTGAAAAAACAAACTGTTTTACAGCCCTGTTGATCTTCCCTCAAGTTAGAAGCTCTGCACAGCCTTTACTCTGCAGTCCAGTCTGACAGATTATTTACATGGCAGTGCTGCAGCAATGGTCTGGTGCTCCTGCCAATCCGATTACTTTGATATTTTTTATCTTTTTTTTTAGGTTTATTTATTTAAGGGAGGGTGGGATGAGTGTCCCAGAACTCTAGCCAGATTTAGAAAGCTGGCCAGCATCCTTGCAGAGGATGGGTGCTGACATGGTTGATGTCCTGCAAGCTTTGATCAGGCAGGACTTCCAGCTTCCCTGTTCAGGTCCAGGGCAGGAGATGCTACTTCCCTGTGACCTCTGCACTGCCCTTTGAGGCTGTGTCCTGACAATGTCCTGACTAATGGCTGCCTGCCACCATTACTGCTGGCTCCTTGGAGCTTGTGCCATGACCATGGAGCAGGATTCTCCCCCTTGCTTGTTCCTATTACAGAGTTGTGATGGGCATAATGATAGCATCCTTCTCCCACATAACAGCATGGGGTTTCCCCTTGTACACATGGTGAGTTTGCAGAGCAGGTAGAGACAGTTGTACCAGTTCCACATGGCACACTTCCACTTGTTGCTCCTCACCACTGGTGCCAAAAGAAGGATCAGAGTAAACCCCATGGGCTGGAGGTTTTTCACCCACGCACCTTTGCCTCTCTGATGGCTGCAGTGGGTGGCAGAGAGAGGGTTAAACTCTTCTCCAAGCCAGCCTGATAATAGCAGGAAAAGCACATTTCTTCCTTGCACCTGTGAGTGCTTCGATGGGCTTTCTGCTGTTTCTGGTAGTCGCATTGGATCTTTCTCCTGTTAGAAGCTGAACAGTTCTAGCAGCCAGCTGTTCCCTTTGCTCTGCTCATACCTGGCTCCTTGCACAGTCTGGGCAGGGGGTGGATGGAAAATCAGCTTTTTAGGTCAGTATTCAAAAATAACCCATAAAGCCTTCCCTTCTTTCCATGAGGGAAGGGTCCCACTCCTCCCTGTTTTCTGCTGGCTTACCTACTCAGAGCTCTTACTGGGAATTTGGAGTCTTGTTCTATCATGGGCTAATATCTTCAGCACAGAGCTTTATTTCTCTGTTTTTAAAGGATGTGTAGTGTTACATGCGTGAAAAGGGAGGAGATTCATTAAGCTCTAGGGACAAACCGGTTTAGGCGTTCAGGAGGCTCTCAGGCTGGAAATGCACTTTTGTGGTGTTGCAGGATAAATTGTGGCTCTGCATAGAAATCATGTCTGTTTTTCTACACTGTGAGCTCTCCTTGAGCGAGTGCTGTGGCCACTGTGGGCAGTGCAGGTGGAGGCAGCTGGAGGGTCCCTGGATGCCTGGGAGATGCACACCAGAGCAGCTGGCCAGACTGGCTCCACAGCTGGCACAGCATCCTGGAGTCAAGGCAGGACAGAAAATGGATGGGGCACTGGATAGGCAAAAGGTGGCCATAACACAGGGTGCTGCAGCACAGAAACTGGTTTATATAGCATGCCAAGCCATCCACTTCTGTGTGTATGTAGCCTGAGAGATTTAGTACTAACAAACATGCAACAACCATCTCAGTAGTTGTTCCACTTCAAGTAAATTTTTGTGAACAGTAGTGAACAGACTTCTCTCTTTCTTCATGCCCAAGAAGAGCAGTAGAGACCAGTGTATAAAACACACTTTTGTGTCATGATCTTTGCAGACAGTCTACTTTTAAGCTCATGATCCTCAGGTGGATCTGCTACTATTAAGGACATGCAGTACTCACTAGGTGTGTTAAATGAACTCTTCATGAAGGGAAAATAATCTTGTGGTTTATATTTTACATAAATCTATTTCTGTGTGTTTTACCTTTTATCCATCTTTTAAAAATTTATTTATTTTGGTAACACAGTTCAAACAGCGAGGCATGTGTCAGGATGGGTCCATTGTTTTGTACAACCTTCAGAACAGAACATTACCTTCCACACATTTTAAAATTCTGGAAGAATAGGCATTCTCTAATTGCCATTATAAGCTGTGAGAGTGATATAGATAATAGAGACTGTTTTCAGCCAACTAATTCAGTTTGCTGGATCTTTGCTCCAGTCAGTGCAGAATTGAGGGCTGTCATGGGGGAAGAAAAACCTTCCATCCTGTGTCTTGCAGATTCTTGAGATGCAATACACTTGGGCATCACGTGTTATTTCCAGTCATGACACACAATGGAAGTGTGCTGTGAAAACAGCATACTTAAGTCTTAGTTTTTGTATTATTCTAGGTGAGGATTGCAGCAGGCTAATGCAGGGAGAAAAGAAAATAATCTGTAAAAAGGACTCTGTAACTGGGGTATTGCATGATATTACCTGGGTTTCTCATGTGGTTGCATAATTCATTTTCGTTCTTATGCATATTTTGTCCTTGTTCATATGAACATTTTTTTAATTGGAATATGCAGAGCTGTAGGGAGAGGCTTATTGCTCTGTAATCCACCCCCTCCTCCTGCAGCAGTTTAAAACATAATACAGAGCACACCTTTCCATGACTGAAGAAAAATAGTTTTCTAAGGAAGTGCCTGCTCAAGTCGTGGGCTTACCTCCAGTGCAAAGTTTTTGAGATTGCCTTAGTGAAATCTGAAAGCTGCAATCATCAGTGAATTCTTGAGTGAAAGGGACTGAGTCAGCAGCAGCAGCACAGCATCTGCTGCTTGGCTGAATGCAGGGAGGTGTATTGTCTAGGGAAGGACACCACATGATTCATCAGCATCTGCATGTACTTTACTTCATCTATTTTATTAAGAGGGTGAAAAACTGAGTACAGGAGATGAGGCTTTTAGCTTCAGTAGCTTACTGTCTGATCAAAGGTATCTGTCCTTGTCTAACGTGGCCTTCTGCTTGGTTTTGGTTTTGTTTTGTAGTGATGGGTCCATCTGGAAAGAGCTTTCTGATGGCACAACTGTGAGTGAAACCAGCACAACATGTTCAGTGTCGAAGACCTCCTGATTTCTCATGGATACAAATTGTCAAAAAATCCCCCTGTTTCGTATGAGACCAGGTATGATGGATACCAGCATGAAATCACGGGGAGCAGATCTGCTCAGAGAACAGCACTGAACGGGATCGAAACAGAATCCAGAGCTGGGGCCTTCAGCAAGAGACCGCTGGTGAAAACCAGCTCAAGCAGCACTGAAAGCAGCCACGGGAGCCAAGGGAGGCAAGCAGGTCCTGGTTACCACCATGACCTTCAGGGTTTGTCCACTTTTCATACTTCAGAAGGGGGGTAAGTTTCAGCATCATGCCATGGCTTTGCTTTCTCTTTCTTTTGGTCTTGACAGATAACTAATCATGACTCTAACCCTTAACACCATCTTCCTGTGATCCTTTCCTGCTCCCATCCTAGTAACGTTTCCATTCACTGGGTGTCCACGTCCAGTGACACATCCATTCACCTTCTGCTGGAGAAAGGCCTCTGGGAGTACTGGGATAATGGGAAGTGGCTGAATGTGGGAAAGTATGTTTTACTAATGTGGTCTGTATGAGAAAGGCCTTTCTGATGGACTTAGGAAACCTTAGTTCTATCACAGGGGTAAAAAAAGGGGGAAAAAGGTCTTCCTTTTCTTCAAATTTAGAACTGCACACAGCTTTTTCTGCTGCTTACACACCCGTGTTTTACTGTGGGTTCAGCCACATGCAGCTCTTGGTGGGTATTCCTACATGCATTGAGGACTTGCTTGCTCTCCTAGCAAGTGGAGTGAGCATGAAAGGTGCCTGTGCACTGCTCTTTCAGCACAGCTCAGGCCAGTGGAGGCTGCTGTGGTCACTCTGCACTTGCCCTGCTGGCTCAGCCCCGCGTACGTGCGCGGCGGGGCAGGAAGGGCTGTGTGTACACACCGGGGCTCAGCCATTGTTCTGCTGCTATTTGAGTGCTGCAGATGAACAAAGGAAGGGGCTCGAGCAGGACTGGAAAACAGCCCAAGTATGACGATGGTTTACAAGGAAAAGCCCCTTCCTCTGGCTGAGCGGGCTTGAAACTGAAAGCAGGGCAAAACACCGTCGCCTTGGGAGCTTGTCCTCTTACAAAGACCTTCAGTAACATGTGGCAAAGCCATGTGTCCCCTTGCTCCTGGGCTCTTCTGCTCTTTCCCTCCACATCCTTTCCCCTTGCAAGTGCCTGGAGCAGGAGTGGCTGCTGGTTGCCAGTTAGGATAATGGGCAGGAAGAGATGTGAGCCCTCTAAACCAGGACAGCAAATCCTAGTGAAGGTCTCCAGGTGGAACTGTTCATTCTAGAGAAGGAAGGACAGAATTAAGAGGATCCTTTCTGGTGTGTTTTGGATGAAGTAAACTGGACAACAAAAGAAGTGAGAAAAGACACTGAAAAACAAAGAAAGAGAAAAAGGTTTTGAAGCAGGGGAGTGATGCTGAGGAAGCTGGTGCTGAGTTAACAGTGTGGAGAAATAGAAATACTGTTGCTGTGCAAGGCTGGAAGCAACCACAGCACTGCTGCTCCTGCACTCTGTTAGTCAGAGCCTGTGTAGATTCACAGGGGCTTGGGAGAGCTGCTGCCTCCCTGCTTCCCACTCCCCTGGGTGCATCTACAGGGGCTCACATCTTGGATATGGCAGAGATATCTGTAATTGCTGGCCTTGGCTAAATACCAAATAATGCTCTCTAAGAGTTTAAACATCTCTAAGTGCAAAGGGTGGGACCTGTCAGTCTACAGCATAGTTAAATATTATATCCTGGTTTTTAAAAATGGCTTTTCCGCACAAAATAGGGAATACAACCTTGGAAATGGCTTTGTCACACTTCCATAAAAATAGAAATATTTTCTTGCTATTACTGTTTCAGCAAACTCTGATTCCCAGTGAGCCTACTGGGAACTCTCACAAGGCACTAGCAGCTGGGAAAACCTTTGTATCATCCCTTCCTTGCCATGCGTGGCAGTGTGGTGTGCTTCTGCTATGCAGCGTGGCCCAGCTGGTCCTGGAGGAGAAGAGGGAGCTCTCCAGGCTGGATCTGGGAAGCTGCAGCACTGCAGCACCTTGTGTAAGCTCCTGAGCCCAGGGGACAGTCCTCCTCCAGAGCCACTCCTGAGTCACGAGGCTGCTGTGTGTGTGAGCTGCTCTAAAACTCAGCAGCAGATACCTGTGATGGCCAGTGACAGGTGGGCTGTGGTTACCTCCCACAGAGATTTTGATATCTCTGCTTGGATTCTGGACTTCTATGGGAAATCAGCTGCTTGTTGCCAGGCTGGCACACTGCAGAGACCTGGGGACAATTTGGGCCCAAAGAGGAGATGATCATCCAGCAAGACTCTCTGGGCATCACAGGCTGCCTGCCACCATTTCCTGGTGCTGCTTTCCCAGTCAGCACAGAGCAGGAGAGGGCAAGAACAGACCTTGTGTCTTTCACAGATGGTGACAGCTCCACAGCAACTCAGAGCATGGCTTAGGCTTCTTGTCCAGGGAATTATCTGCACCATACTCTTGTTTACACCACTGATGTAGAAGAGCTAATCACCTCCCATCCACCATGGAAGTGAGTGATGTTGCCAGCCTCATATCTGCCTTTGCAGGGAGGTTTGCAGGGCTTGTGGTGTTTTGTGATGACCAAGGGGATGATGACCAGGGAATGACACTGTTGTCTCTGCTTATTAAGGTTGTGCTGCTAATCAAACCTTGCTGAGGAAGGTAGAGATTTCACAGCCATTGCTCCTGCTGCTTGTGAGGGGAGAGTGATTCCCTGGTGGAATGGAGAAGTGGTGTTTGGCTCCATCCTGTTGTTCTTCAGGCAAAGTGTGAGGGAGCAGATGGTGAGAGGGCTGTCCTGGCTGTCCTGATTAACTGAGCATTCAGAGGCCACATAGTAAAGGTTTGGAGGAGGAGAAAAGTCAAAGAAAATGGGAAAGCTGATCCTATGGGTGTAGATGAGAGTTCTCTCTTCACAGGAGAACTCCCTCCTGATTCTGTTCTAAGTAAAGAGGCATTTTGCTTAGTTGTTTGTGTGGGTGGAACTATGTTAGTAGCTAGCAAATTTAGCAATAAATAGATACTATAATAATGAGATCACCTGCTAGAATAATTAAAAAAGTATACTGGTGTTTTCCAATGCTGGTCTCAGAAGACTGTATGTGAAGATAGGATCTCAAAATAGAACAGAAGCTGCCAGAGTCCAGAGCAGCCCTCTGAAGATTTTTCCACCTTGCTGACTTTCTTAACAGTGCTTTCTGTGGGGCACATAGTCTGTGGCAGTGCCTGCAGCTCATGCAGGATGAGCCACTGAGTGCCCAACACTTTCCCCTTGCATGCTGGCAGTAGGGACAGACATTCCCTACACAGCCCTGCAGTGGCCTAACTCTGCAGGGTTTGGACTTCGATGCCTTTGCCCCACTCCTTTGCTTTTGGCCCATTGTCTGCATCATGTGAGGTCCTGCTGGTCCTGTGTCACCCTAGGAGAAATGGGCAGCTTCAACCCATGGCTCTGAGCAAGACAGCTCAGTCAAATGTGGTCATGCAGCCAGGGGAGGGTAGACTGATGGCCTCATTTCTGGTAAAAGCCTAAAATTCACAGAAAGCTAGAGATAGTTTTGGGGGTTTAAAACCTTTTAAATGTAGTTAGCTTTATGTAGAATCAATTCAGTGCACTTTATGAGAGCAAATGTGATAGTTGTGAGAAGCAGGCCTGTTATAAAAGAGTTCATAATGTTAAAATCCACCTCCTTGTTCCCTTGGGACCACTCTGCCCCTGGAACTTAAATCTCCACAGTTGGTCCCATGGTACTGCTCCATCCTTGGCTCCATCCTCCTTTCAGCTGTCAGGCACTTGTGTCCAGGTGTGCATTTCTTTGTGCATCAGCACCAGCACATGTGCAGAGACACAGGGTTGTGTTAGTGGCATAGTCAGAGATGAGCAGCTGCACAGAGGGGCTGTGAAGTCTCTCTTTGGTGATATGTCTTGGGCATGAAAGACTGCACCATGGCTGGTACTCATCATTCAGGGATCTAGCATTGCTGAGGCTGCAGTGAAGCATTTTAAACTTGGAGTGGCTCTTGGAAGTTTCCCCTTCCACCACTTTATTGACTGCAAGAGCCAGAAGTGCCACATGTCCTGGAGGGAGGCAGACTGAGCTGCAGCTGTGTCCACAAGCAGTGTGGCTGTGCTGTGCTGCCCCATTGCCTCCTGCCTGCCATGCCTGCATGCAGGTGTGCAGGAGCTGCTCTGCAGCAGGGACAGCAGAGGAGACTCCAGGATGGAGCTGTACTGGAGGGTCCTTGGAGCATCCTCTTCCCACTGCACAGTGCAGTGTCACCTTCAGAAGTTTACAGGGTCTCTGATAGAAGCTGGCTGCATAACCACTTCTAGTGCCTTAGCCAGGACTTAGAGAGACAGATACTGTCTGTCCTGTGAGTAGATCTTAGAAAGGATTAGGTTTAAAATGCTCTAAATGCCTCCTTTTAAATGTCTTTTTTACACTCTTGTTGCAATGATGGCATAGTACAATTTACACAGTGGATTGTATAATGTTCTAAAGTTCATTACTGGAACCTAGGTATTAACCTTAAAAATAAAATTAATCTTTTAAACAGCTTTTAATAAATGCAGGGTCTCTCTTTCTTTTTGAGAAGAGTTTTGGGTTACTTTGTATGGTTTTTTTTTAAAATGGTGAATTCAGCTTTGCAACATCACTGGAAATTAAAAAATGAGAATTTTAGGTGCTTTTCTAAGATGTGCAACCACTTAAGCAGGAATCATCACAAAGAACTCTGATGGTCTGTGCTGCTGAGCAAGATGTCAAACTAAATAATTGTAATGGTCTCTTCTGATCTTGGAATCTACGAAGGTACTTCCTGCAATTTCTGTTCTCCCTGGATAAAATCAATCAGAAAGAGCAACTGTCCATTTCCTCCTCACTCTTGCTGCACCCCGTTTCTCAGCTCATTTTGTAAGCACAGATGCAAATGGTGCCACAGCAGTATGGGGATGAGATGAAAATGTAGAAGACAGAATTTGTTCAGCTGTGTGTTTCCAGATGGAAGTGTTGGTTGTTACTACAATCAGATTCTGATATAGGAGGTGTCCTGTTATATTTCATTGATTAATGAAGATGTCTGTTCCTTCTTGGGCTTCAGCAATCAAACTCTATTTCATGCTTCAGAGGCAGAACATTTTGTTCAGAAGTTCAGTCTTAATCCAATTGAATTAATATGAACAAGATGCTCCTTATCCCAGTCTGGTTTTTAAACTTTTAGACTCATAGGATGAAGGTAATATACATAAAATAAAATTGCTGTGAATCTGGATGGTTTAATTTTCATTCTGAATTTTGACTTGTATTATGTCTTCGCAAAGTCCTATTTAAACAAATAATTGTTTTTGGAAAAAAAGAGCCTGATGATACTGTTTATATACCTTGGGGTGGAGGGAAGAGGAAGAAATTCTTGGGTTCTATCTACATACTTGTCCTATTTCTGTCAATTTTGATTTTTCTTTCCAGTCTTATGCTGGTGGCAGCCACATAGTGTAAAGGCAGTTATATTGTTGGACACCTTAGGTACAAGAATAGCAGAATGCAATTCAAGTAGAAAATTAATTTTTTATGTAGAAGGATACCAATTTTGTTCTGCAGGAATGTATAAAACAGTTTACACTTTCTTCAGAACAGACAGAGAACCTATTCTGTTCATGTAAAACTGTGCTCTGAATTTCTGATCTGCAATGTCTAGTGTCTTTCATGTTTCACTAATATATTCTTTTATTTAAGAATTTTATACTTCTTTTGAAGTATTTTACATTTTAAATATTGGTTCCATCTTATTCAGAACTGTGTTGATACATCACCATTGTTGCGACATGTGTCATTTATTCCAAAGTACCCTGAAGAAATTTGTTCCCTCAGAAAGATGAACAGAAATTGGTTCTGAAACAGACATGTTTAATTTCAGCACTTTTACCAGAATGCAAATCCTTTTTCTTACAGACTGTATCTTATGAAATCTTATGATATTGACATCTACCTGTTCTCCCTACCTCTGCTTCTTGAAATCCTATTATACTTGAATACTGCAGTAGTCTCCTTGAGATATATAGATTTTGGTTTGGCAGGATACAGAAGTAATTCAAGACAGTAATTTCTGGTTTTAGAATGGCATCTTAGAATCAGAGGGTGGTCTGGGTTGGAAGAGACCTTTAAGATCTTCTAGTTCCAAGCCGCCCGCTGTGAGCAGGGAGTTTTCTAATGTCCATCAAGGAGAGCTGTGCATGTTTGCACAGCAGGTAACTGGTGCATTTGTCTCTCTTTCTAAAACCTTTGCATAGTTAACAACATGTCAAAAGAGCTTCTGTCCCTTCCTTTACCCATCTTAACTGACTAACTTTTAAATCCTATCATTAAAATTGTCATCTGTTTGCAAATAGATTACACAAAACCCCATTGGCATAACTCATCATTTGACCTCCTAATGACCTTACCCATGGTGGAAAGAACAAGCACCTGTGCACACTGCCTCTGACACTGCTTTTTTTTCCAGGGTTTATGACAGGCCTCATTTAGCATGGTCTCCTCAGCCCAAGACTGATAAAGATCTCGCCTACTGGAGAAGACGGGGACAGGACTTCAGTGTGCTCCTGGGCTATTCCCAGAAAGCCAGTGTGGAGATGAAAGGCCTGGCTGCAACCCCAGGGGCACCCCGGCACCCCAAGGAGACTCAGCTGAAGGTGGGGACAGGTGCAGGGTATGGCAGAAGAAGCGGATTGCAGGAAAGCTGTGAAGTGCCCAGCGACTGCAAATGGCGAAGCCTGGAAGTAGAAAGCTGGAGCCAGCCAAAAAAGGTTGGAAGGCAAATGTCTGAGGGTGACAGGGAGAAGCTGCTTCAAGAGCTGTATTCGCTGACCATGGGAGACAACGTACTCAGCACCCAGAGCAGGGGCAAATCGCAGTCCTTGCCGAGGGTCCTTTCACCCGAGAGCATGAGGTGCGTGGAAATGCCCTCCCTGACCAACAGTAACAACTCGCTCAGCACCGCTAAAACCCCCTCCTATCCCCCAAACAGACTGAGTGTGGAACCAGCCAAGCACCATGGAACAGGAGGCCATGTCCTTCCCCTGGTGAAGCCCAAGTATGGGAGACCTCTCAAGCCTCCATCCTATGAACTGCAGCGGCAGACCAGGGCACCTGCAGAAAATGTGGGTTTCCAGGACCACTACCAGAAAGAGGAGCCTGTCTCCTACTTAGCCAAAGTCAGTGAGCTGAGGCAAGATGCTGGCATTCCAGACTCTGGTTTGGAGCCCCCAGTGTACGTACCTCCTCCTTCTTACAAATCCCCACCTCACCAACACGTGACCCCACATTCCCCCAGTGAAGTGCCTAACACCAACACGTGCGCCAGCAGTGATCCGCAGGGTCCTGCAGAGCGGGTTGTCCCCTGCCAACGCCCAGCCATGAATACTTCTGAAGTGGGGGGTGACCCTTGCAAAGACAACCATTTTCCTCATGGGAAGCAAAGCCATGCAAGGCGCCCTGCTGACCACCTGCGTTCCGTTCAGTACATTCCCTTTGATGATCCTCGGATACGGCATATTAAAATTGCGCCACTGGAAGGTCTGCAGGGCAACTCTAACCACACTGAAAATGCACGTAGTCCCAGTTCTGGTGCTTTGCAAGAGAGAAATCTTGAAGTACAGTACAACAGTGCCTTTGTGGATGCATCAAACTTGTCCAGTTCTGCAAAGGGAGAAAGAACTTCCGACAGCTCCACCCACAGCAACAGATGGTTGGCACCATCCATCCGAGATCAGGAAAATTGTGCCTTGATGGACCAAAGAGACAATTGTAGTGCAACCAATCACAGCCCCCATAACAAAGCCAGCATAGAGTACACAAAAGGCAAACTTTCTGTAAGAAATTCACATATGGACAACACCTGTGAGACTGTTACAAAAGTGAAAAAGTTTGAACCTGGAACTGGGATGCAGAGCAAGAAGAGTTCAAAGAAAAAAATGAATGAAACTATATTTTGTTTGGTCTCCATCCCAGTTAAATCAGAATCCAATCTGCCAGATACAGATAGGAACAACAACATAACTCAGAGCCCTGATAAGAATAGGTTTGATAACAATGGAGCTTTGCAAGAACAAAGTCTCTTAAGTATGTCTTCAACAGACTTGGAGTTACAAGCGCTTACAGGAAGCATGACCAATAAAAATGAGTTACAAAAACAAGAGCTGTGGAGACCAGAAGAGTTCAAACAAATGAATGACCTCAGATTTATTCAGCCTACAAAACACAGAGAGCTCAAATATTCTGGCTCCTGGCCAGGTGATCAGTACAAAGACCAGCAGACACAGACCAGTTTCTCTGAAGAACCTGAGAGCCCAGAGTTTTTCCATGCTACAAAGCCTGGGAAGCCTGATAATAGCAAACCTCTATCTCCAAAACTCCCGGGATGTACAGTAGCCACAATGGGGGCAAAACAGACAGGGTCTCCTTCTGGTGAGACAGGCTGCAGGCAGAGTGGCTACGGTATGAAGGGCCAGACACACCTCAGCCAGTCTAGCAACAGTGCATTTTCCAGGACTGGAACCTCAGTCCTTCAGTCTCCCTCCCCAAAAGCCCACCAGAGCCAGCCTGTGCCTGTCCAAGAGAGGGAAAATGGCCTTCTTTCCAAGGGAGATGTAGTTAAGGGAGAACCAGGTGCTTCCTGCAACAGTAAAGAACCGTTTGGGCAGTTCCTGCTGAAACCTGTAAGTCGCCGTCCCTGGGATGCAATAAGTGAACTAGAAAGTTTTAACAAGGAGCTGCAAGGGCAGGAGGAGAGCGCAAGCAGTGAAGAAGATTTGGAAAGTGCTGCAGCTCCTCTGCAGGCAGGTGCCTTTATGCAAAGGAGGGAGTTCAGAAATGAGAAATCAATCCAGGAGCCAAAACATGGTGGGAAATCAGAAATGGTTGTGCCAGAGGTGCCTGTATTTAGGTCAGGAAGGGTTAAAAGTAAGTCTGAAAGTTGGAGCATAGGGCCAGAGCATGGTGGCGAGCCAAGATGTGTTGGCTCCCAAGGCTCCTCAAAGCCAGGAGGGAGCAATGAAAGAGTCAGGCCAGCAGATGGAAATCTGATAGCAGAAATGGGGATGGGGGAAGCCAAGAGAGGAACAAGCAAACAGCCAGTTCATGTGGGCCCTGTCAAAAGAGTTTTGTCCAGTAGTCCAAGTAGTTCATGTCACAGTAATCCTTTTAACAACCCTGTCTTGCAGGAGATGAGCGAAGACCAAAATTACCTAGACTTTGTTAAACTGAGCAAATGTGCAACTCCCACAAATGATAGTGTATTAGAGAGAGGGTCAGTAGTACGCTTGTCACTAACCAAGAGGAACCAAAGGTGCTCTGAGCCAGATTTGAGGTCAGTGGGACTTGATGTGGCCCCAGAACTTGGTGCTAACAACTCTGATCACTCTTCAGATGCAAATGCAGTGGAAATCCCTGTAAATGAGTCATTGCAGGCAAGAGCTGCAAGAATTTTAGGTATAGATATAGCAGTGGAGTCTCTCCTTCCAGATGACCATGCTGGGCCCCACCCAGGCACCAGCCCTTCCAATGGTGCTCAGGACTTTGAGTCATCAACGACAGGGAGCACAGTAAGTAAGAAAGAAGGAAAAAAAGAAGATTCTTATGAAGGCAGACGAAAGTGTGGCTGGACAGAGAGTGCTCTCTTTGTCAGAGCAGCAGGACGATCTTTATACCCTGATGAATGCCAGGCCACTCTGCAGGAAGCCAGCATTAAACCACTGGTAACTGAGCAAGTTCTTGAACAGCCTGTGAGTCCCAGCCAAGGTGAGGACCAAAACTTGGTTTGCAAGTCATCTGCTTATCAGCATTCGGAAAAGAGAGTGAGGAGCACCTCGAAAGTGATCGAGACCCTCCAAGGCAAGCTCACGTCCCCCCCCAGCCGGACCGCCATGGATCGGCTGGTGCGGATGAAGGAAGTTGACTCTGTGTCGCGGATGAGGCGTCTGAGCATTAAGAGCGCAGACTCGGGAGAGGAGGTGGATGAGGAGAAGCTGTCAAAGGTACCAGAGGAGAGAGGAAGCAAGCTGGCAAGCTCAGGGGCTGTTTCCAAGCGTGTCATCTCTCTCAGTGAAAATGGATGTTTAGGTGGAATGGACAAGAAGAGGATCGACAGAGATTTTTCTTTAGGTAAGATCCCGTTATGGGAGATCCAGATGGGTACTCGTTCCTTATGTAATGGGCATGACCAGTTTGCTTATGCCCACGTAATGCTGCTCAAATAGTAACAGGCTGTAGGTGGTACTATCCTCATCTGGGAGCCACCCACTATGCTCTCCTTGTGGAAAAGATGAGTGTTCTCTGCTCCCATTTTAGGAATAGTTACTGTAAAACTCACTTGTGATATGGAAATTCATTCACAGAGACTGGAGTGCTCCCTTAGGTCTTATCTCTGTCTAATTGTTTCAGGGAATGGCCAGGCTAAAACAGTGGAGTTCAAAGACAGTCACTCTAATGCCAGTGTTTGGGAACATGTGGTGATTTAATCATAGCTGTTCCTTGAATGCCAATTTTTTTCCTTCTCTAATACTTAAGTAGACACATACTATATCATAGTTCAGAAGAAACTAAAAATAAATATCTGATGTTCTTCTGTGAAGCCTCTGGGAAATGGCTGCATGTAGGGGCCTGGAAATTCTCTTTCATGAATATTTTCCAGATCAGATGTTGAGAATAACTGTTAACCCCAGGACAAATGGAAAGTAGACTTTTTCAGTGAACACCTTTTTTTCTTCCCCTATTTTTTGGTGTTTCTGATCTCTCTAAAACATATAAACTTGTGTAGTCCATATGAATCCCTAAATTACCATGAGCTGTTCCCTCTCTAAGACATTTTTCATTTAGCATTTTGTTGAACAACCGAAAATCAGTTGTTCCTAGAGACCTGTTTAAAGGGATAGATCTCAGGCCACCTGCTTAGTCCATTAAATAGATTGGAGTGAGCAAACATACAGCATGAAAGTTGTTAAATTAGTATTAATCTTCTTCCTTTTTCCATCCTTTCTGTTGCAGTTGACACTTTATCTTGAAATCTGCACAGGTTATTCATTTACCTGATTGATATAAATCTGTTCACAGTTTTTCAGTACAGAGGGACTGAATTTAAATGGAGTATACTTTAAACTGGATTTATATATTTCCAGCTGAAAAGAAATGCTTGTATGAGTTCTAAGCAGTGACTCCTGCAGCCTTTCAGCCTTTTTCTCCATGCATTTTTCTGTATCCCACATATTTGTCTCTTTCTGCTCTGAACTGTATTTCTCCAGACCAGATTTTTCAAACAGGCTGATTCAGCTTTCTTGAACCCATCAGGTCTCGTATGCCCCACATGGATTTCATATGCTTTCCTCCCTTGGGGTTTCTGCTGGAGTGAAGAAAATAACTGTTGTGGTGACATGACTTCAGGGATGTATCAAAACAGATTGTGTGCATTTTATTGGAGAGTTATTCTGCAGTAAATTAGGTCTAAATTTATCCCTCTTGCTGACAATGCCAGGCTTGTATTCTGCAGCGTGTTCCCACTGCAGCAGTTCCCTCACAGCCATAACAGCCCTGCCCTTGTGTGGATGGCATGAACATCCCTTCCTGCTGCACTGTCCAGCACTGCAGGGTGACACACATGGGCTGGGCAGGTGGCTCCTCTACTGGTCTCTTCCCATCCAAAGAGACCCTGATTTGGTGATGGCCCCAAAAGCTTCACCTTACAGAGGGACTGTAGATTCATGTCTGTAAAAAGGCCTGATGTTGTGTCTTCCTTTGTTAAGTCTCACTCCAATTTTCTCAATAGCTCATTGGTA
Organism: Erithacus rubecula; assembly: GCF_903797595.1. Taxonomy (NCBI): domain Eukaryota; kingdom Metazoa; phylum Chordata; class Aves; order Passeriformes; family Muscicapidae; genus Erithacus; species Erithacus rubecula. Next base: position 14,558,523 of record NC_136689.1, on the reverse strand, counting down.
CCACTGAAAGCCCAAATGAGAATTAATCCTGGGAAAACATTGCATTTGTTGCTTTCAAAGAGCAAATATTCCATTGTAAAAGGCCACTTTATTTGGAGTAAGGTAGGGTGATGTTAGTCTCATAATTGCAGGCTGGGCCTGTCACAGAGGCTGCAGCCCTTAGCAGAAACAGGCTTTCACATGTATAATGTAGCTTGGCAGACGAACAATCATCTCAGAGTAAGAGCCTTGCCAAAACTGAATGCAAGAAGCTCATCTTACTATGCAAATACTGCCATTAGGAGAACATCTCCAAGTGTTCCCAAATGCATTGGATGTCTTTTCTCCTTTGCTGTTTGAAGGCATGAGGCTGCTAATCTGGCTTTGTTTCTGTAGAGAGCATTTTGAATGAGCGTAACCAGATGTTGAATAAACATTTCTGTATCAGTGCTAGAGCTCTGTCCCCCTCCAAAAGGTGACCTGGCCTGTCAGTCTGGCACTTTTGTGTTCTTGGTTTAGGTGCTGAGGGCATGGGTAAGCTGTCAGGGAAATACATTGAGCCATGCAGAGGTTCCCTGTCTTGTGGCCTGGTTTTCTCCCTTCCTCCCCAACCCTGTCCTGCCACTCCCTGAAACAGCTAGCACCTGAAATTTTGTGGGGAATTCTGTTAATGTGAATGTGTCTGGCCTTAGGAAAATCAGGTTTCTGAAATGCAAATCCATTTTTATTTTTAGGTCAACCTGTCACAGAACACTTCAGAATTTTATGTTCTAACAGTTTACATGGCAAAATATTTACAATCAAAAAAATGTTACTGCTTTAGAGGCATCTTCGTACACCATCAGTGCATTAAACTTAAAAAGGTGCAGCATTATCCTAAAGCAAACTAGCCCTCAAAAACTTAATTCCTGTTGATTTTTTACATTCATGTGGTGTCTATTTGGAAATACCAGAAAAGGCTTAGCAGAAATCATAGGCTGGCACAGACTCCTTTCTTGGCTGGACTAGCAGCTTGGGGAGGGTGGGCAAGAGAAGTGATAAAAGATTCTGCACCACAAATCCACCCACTGGGACCAAATCCAGAAGTTCTTTTTTAGCCAGTTCCCCCTTGACATGAGTGTGGATGTCGCAGATGGACAGTTGCACGTAGGAGCAAAAATTTCCCTGGAGGATTTTTACGCTTTTTATGTTTGAATGAAGACATTCACTCACATCAGCGCGAAAGTCCTGAGGATGAACGTTTTACTCCGAAGTGTGATATTTCTGTGTGGAAGTATTTTCCTGCTCAGCTGTTGGAAGGCGAGCTGTGGCAGTGCAGCCCACGGGAGGGACGTTTGAGGTTAGCGCAGATCTCAGCTTGCGTAAGAGCAGGAGCAGCACGCGGCAGCGCGGCTGCAGTGCCGCCTTGGCCGGGCACTGCGCCTGCACGCTCCTCCCCAGGTAGCCCTACATGCCAGGACAGGGCACCCCAAGGGTGAGCCAGCAGTCTGCATGATGGCACTGGGCAGGCAGAACTCACAGGGCAAAGCCTTTTCATGGCAATCCTGTCCCACATGACCAGGGTGGAGGAAAAGGCTCAGGTCTGCTCACTTCATGGCCAGCAGTGGGATAAATCCGATTAACAAATCTGATAGAAGAGTGTCCTCGGGGATTTGGGAAAGGGAAAACCAGCCTGTGGTATGTCCTGTGAACTGGCAGGAGGGAGGCTGGAAGTGAAGGAGAGTATTAATAAGCCAGTCCAGTGCTTTAGTGAAAAAGGCTGAAACATGAGCTGCAATTTTGCAGACTGAAGTGAGACAGGCTAACCTTAGTGATGCAACACAGCTGTGCTTTCCTGTTTTCTGTTGAATTAATCTGAAATGAAGGCTTTGCAATCAAATGAAAAGTCCCTGATGGCTGTATGGCATAACCACTCCTTCAGCTAACCTTACACACCCCGCTAGAATGTTTAAAGTGTTTACTGAACCTTAGTGTTCAGTACAAGGGGGAAAAAAATCTCATGTCTTTTTCTTCCTGTCAAAGTGCCTGAAAACTGGAAGTAATCACTTAGCATTCAGTGTGCTTGTTCCTACCTACCCAAGGCCTTCCCAAATTCTATCTTTATGCATTTGATCTGAGTTGTTCCTCAATTATACTGGTAAAAATACAGAATTTGTGTCAGGAATGCGATATGTATCTTTAATGCAGCAAGTTCATTATCAGCTTTTCTTTTTTTTAAAATAAAAACTAGGGAAAATATGTGTCATTTCCACACCTGGCAATATTGAATAGATTTCACAATACATTATTAATAGTGTTTTCTTGGGTTTTTTTTCCAGATACATATGACCCCACCAAAGTTGAAAAGGTGTGAGATTAATGAAGAGGAGAACAGAGGAATTCCTGCTCTACTAAGAATGTTTCACTGATTTTTTATTTTCTGGGTGCTTTTTGTTTGGTTTTTGTTCTTTAATGTTTGGAAATTGTCTCCATTTGTGATGTTCATGGTGTACTGATAATGCCTTTACCACTGCCACTAGGAATTAGCTATTCATGTCTGAAGCTGTTGTGGAGACCACAGAAAAATCTGATTTCTACGTTGGAACTGTCTGGCTTTCTAGTGTTTAAGACAATACCTACCATTTGCAAAGAATTTTCTTCTGAACTTTATTTCAGTCTTTAGCAAGGATGTTGAAATGCATCAAGTGAGGTGTTACATTGGTGTAAATGTAAATGTGGGAAATCAGTGAAATTACTTTTAAAAGAATGTGAATCTATAAGCTAAACTTCTAAGTATCTACATTCTAAACTTTGTTTAACTTAAGGGATCTTTTGCCATAAGTAGAAAGTGCTGCTGCACTGTGTGGGGAAAGGAATGTGAAAGAATGGTAGCAGAGACTGATTGTGAAATAATCTCTGACTTCCAGATTTTGAATTAACTTGGGTTAAATACTTACTTGCCACCTAGAAAGAAGAAAAACAAAACCCAAAAGCTTCTAAAAGATGGAAGACTTTTGTAGTACAGTGTACAGAACATGTAATTATAGTAGCTGGCAACTATGTTTCAAACCAATGCAAAGTATACCACTGGCTGTTTTGCACTCAGTATTACCTATTTTTGTTTTGCTGTTTAGAAATTCTTTATATGAAAGAATAGTAGCTGGTTTAAAATAGCCCGTTTTAACAAAGTAACTATATTTCTTGTTACAGAATACTATCTATTTTTCTACGATGTAAACAATTGCTAACAAGTGGCAAGTATAAAGAAGTATTATTATTATTATTATAATTATTATTATATTTTAAGAAGACTTATTCCTCTGAGTGAAGGTGCCCCAAGCAGATTTCACTTGTATATCTTAATGCACATACCATATTGCCACTTAACTCAGTAGTGCTACCTTATTTTGCTCTGAAAAAAAGAAAAAAAAGCCATTCATCCATCTATCTATCTATCTATCTATCTATCTATCTATCTATCTATCTATCTATCTATCTATCTATCTATCTATCTACTACAGGGTTAATTTCTAATTTTTTCCACTCAACCCTTGGAGCCACTTTCTGAAACACACTGAGAATTCTCCAGGCTGGTGCTGCTGCCATTCCATTCCAGGGACGCTGATTACCAAAAAATGGGTTTGGATCTTTGTCCCAGTGTTGCTGAGTGGCTCAGATAAAATACCTGCTTGCTTTCTTATACTTTGTTCCTTTTTTCAGATTATGACTTTGGATTAGGCCAGTGTATAAAAATAAGCAAAACTGGACTCTTCCCTGAAGTCACCAGCTGTTGCTCGGAGAAGTTCAAGTGTCTTTTTGATGGCATTTAAATACATGGCTTTAAATATATTTTATCTGCACACACAAATGCATGAATTACAGAATTTATAATAAAGCCTATGCATTCTGCCCTTTGATCTTGAATTAGCCTGCTTAGTATCTGTGACTTAAAAGCCTTTATGTCCATTCTTGTATGTTTTTTGTAAGTACCTGTGTACTAACATTCTTCTGATGACTTGTTCATTTACTTCACCAGTCTGTTCTATTGGCCTTTTCTGGGTTTTAGCATAATTTTTTTTTTTAAATCTTGTAATTTCTTGAAATATTTTTTCTTAAGTCTGTAATTTGGAAAGAACAATCGGGAAAAACACTCATCCTGTGTTTTGGCAGCAAGACTTTCTTGTCTGTAACACATGATTCTGTTACATATGGACTATTTAAAGCTTGCTTGAAAAGAAAATGTGGTGTATAATTTATTTTATTAACTCTTGTGCATGCTGTGTAGCAATACTTTTTGACAAACTGTTCCTACCACTCTTACTATAGTCACCTCTCTTCATCACCGTCTAGGATATCTGGGGACTTGTAAATAGCTACAAAACATGATCCCCCCCACCTGTGCCCCTCCACCTGAATCCTGCCCATAAAAAACAGTTCTTAAAGACCTTCATCAACTCTCATCTTCCCACTTAACCAGTGAAGATGAGATGCATAGCAATTAATTGAAAGTTTTAATTTAAACTTGTTTGCTGAAGAACTTTAAATTGTGCCATATAAACATTCCTGTGTTACCTTCTGTTGAGGTCTCGATGGAACAAAAGTTTTCTGTGCATGTTATTTTCTTCTGATAGGAATAGGTTAATTGATTCTGCAGTGTGTCTGTTTCATCAGTCATGTCAAGTAATTACTTTTCCAAAGCACATAAAGAGCCAAAAGCTAAAAAAAAAAAAAAAAAAAAAAAAAAAAAAAAAGCAACAATATTGCAGGGAAAGTTTTATTGGCCAAAACAAAAATAAATTAAAAACTAAATAGTGGATAAGCTTTGTTTTGCAGTAGTTTGTGACTGACCAGTGGATAAAGGAGCAGAGTTAGTAGTCTTTTAGAAATGGTGTGTTCCACTAACAGCACTGGTAGTTCCATTTGACACTATGATACAGACAACTGAGAAATCCATAGGGTACAGTTTTCTGAACAATTTTGCCTCAGTGTTTCTACCGTGTCAATGCCATGGATCAGCTATTGGAACGGACTGGATGGTACTGTAGCTGAACCAGCTTTCCAGAAACCTTTTGCCAGTTTGCAGTCAACAGGGAGCCCCTTTTACACCAGACATGGTTGAAAACCAGAAAATGGTGCCTGCCAGTGCCTGTCTCAATGGGTACATAAAACTGTCTTGGCAACAGCTGTCACTGGTAATGGCACCAGCAGAAGCTCAGGGCTGAGCGGGTGCAGAGGTGGAGGATGCAGCAGGCTGCTTCCAGTGCCTCTTGCAGTGCAAGCACAGTGAAAAGTGAGCAACTCTGTCTTTATTCTAGGTGGGAAATCAGAACTAGAACCTCAGAAATTACGTTTTTAGATCGTGCTGTGTATCCAGCTCATGCTGCTGCTAGTGTTGTTGTAGCTGGGGAAGGTGAGGTCGGTGGAAGATACTGATTTCATGGGCATTCTCAGAAATCCATGCAAAAAACCCACAAACTTCAAGGATTCATACATTTAAAAAAAACCAAAAAAAAAGTTTAACGGGGACACTCGGGACCTGGATGGCTAAAGACCTGCCATCTCCTTCCCTTTACCGTGTTGAAATCCAGAAGGGACAGTCACATCCTGAGGAGCTGGTGCCAGTAAGGACGGGTGGTGGCAGAGAGATAAAAACGAGCACGACATTCCAGGCTGCTATCTCCTATCTGAGGAAGAGAAGCCACCCGTGAAGCCCGGGGCTGCTGAGCAGCCCGAGCCCCGCGGGCAGGGCAGGACGGCCTCTCCCGGTGCGGCAGAGGCGGGGAGCGGGAGCGGGACTGGGAGCGGGACTGCGATTGGGATCGGGGCTGGGAGCGGGATCGGGGCTGGGAGCTGGATCGGGACTGGGAGCGGGATCGGGGCTGGGAGCGGGACTGGGATTGGGATCGGGGCTGGGAGCGGGATCGGGGCTGGGATCGGGATCGGGGCTGGGATCGGGACTGGGATTGGGATCAGGGCTGGGAGCGGGATCGGGGCTGGGAGCGGGATCGGGGCTGGGAGCGGGATCGGGGCTGGGAGCGGGCGGCTCCGCCGGGGCGGCGCACCTGGGGAGGGCAGCGCGCTCCCTCCTGCGGTTCCCGAGCGCCAGCAGGACATTGGTTTCCCTGAAGAACCGCTGTTTGCGGGCCCCACGCCATCCTCCTTGCTAGAGTCGTCTGGAACTAGTCAAAGTGCAGCCTGAGCAGAGCTCTTGAGTGTTTGAAATGCCACCAGCAGCCCAGCTAAAGGAGGGGATGGGAAGGCAAAGGAGGGAAATGCCTCTGAATGACCTGAGAGCTCCAGTGACAGAAATGTCCAGTGATACAATACACCTGATCCAACCATTGCTCGTCAGATATTCACTAAGGAAGCCTTCCTCAGGCATAAGAAGAAGGGCTGTTGTATTTCATACCACAGGTTTGTCTGTATCGAAAATACCAGCATGGTATATCAAAACGATCGTTTCCTTGACTCAGCTCCTGATATGGGGAGCAAGTTTTTGTACTGAAATATCCAATGACTCTGGGAAAACAAGAAGGACATCAATGCTTAAAATGGTGAAGTCACAGAACTAACCTCTCACCCTTAGAAAATAATCAGTCCTATCAAGCTTATTTAAGGATAAATATTGAAATTTTGTAAACTATTTCTGTTTAGTATCACAAATCAAAATAAATATCTAGAGTCAACATTCTATTGCCTTTGCCACATGGACAGCCAGTTGAATGTTAGCTCTATAGTGCACAACTTTCTCTTTGGGTTAAAATCTTGATATCTTCTTCACTGCCTCCTTTCAAAGGGAAAAAAAAAAAAAAACAGTGGAGTGATTGGGAGAAATGCAGAAATCAAATGTTCTTGCATTTTGAATGACAAAAGTTCTTGCAATTGCAAAGTGGGTCCTTTTGTCCAGCTTCAAAATCTGATAGAAGCAAGTATATGTGAGAAATGAATCTTTACTTGGCAGGAGCCTTCAGCTGAAAGAAGATAGACAAAACAGTGCTAAACGGAAAGGAGAGAAGTGACAGCTTGTCAGACTTTTGAATGTTTTGTGTAAAGCTGTCCTTTTGGAAGACATTGGTATTTTCTTGGTTGAGGATCAAACAATCCCCTAATTTCCCTCCACTGGCAATAAGCCACAGTGCTGTAGCCCTAATTTACTGGAGTGGATTTTAATTACAAATGGAGTCTACAAAATTTAAACTTCTTTTCTTCTGCATAATCCAAATAAAGGTTCAAGCTGAAGATTTCATGAGATGACAACTATATCACTGAATTAATTAGAAAAGTTGGAAAATTGTGATTTCTTAATCAAATTTGCATGAAAATGTTTACTGTCCCTTCCCTTTGGACTAAATGAAACATGTTTACCATCAATTCTATTTTCAAAGGAAAAAAAATATTTTAACAGAGAAAAAGGGAAATCCTGATAGCAATAGCAAAGCCCAAGCTACAGTGCTACCTCCCACCCATGCTGAAAAATATGTTTGCAATATGGCATGCAGAGCTGCACAGCAGGGAGAGGGTGAGGGGAACTTAAATCAGAATTGACCGACACATGGCTGAGATTAGAAATAGAAATGAAATTTCCCAGCCAAGAGAAACCACAATAACATACATATTATAAAATGAAGGAGGAACTTTCTACCCTTAACAGCCACAATCTCAGCTTTCTTTAGAGCTCTGAACCAGCAGAGAAAATAATCAGAACCATTCTGAAAGTCATTCCTGACCTGGAAAGAAAACAAGGAGATATATATACTAGACAGTGAATCATTATCCATGTGTCTTTGTCTTTATACAATACAGATAAGTTTCCACACTGACTTTTAAGATACTGTGGCCTTTCTCCAAAACTAATACTATGTCATTGCCTTGGTTTTCTTCCCTCACTAGTCCACAGGCGGATTTAGTGGGATAAAAATAGAGGAAATAGATGTAAGCAATTATACTACTATTTATATGATATCAGAAGATGAATGTATTTTAAGGTTTCTTTGTATTTTTTCCTGCACAATGCAAATACTGTTTCTAGGCTTACATGTTAACTAGAGGGGTGCTGTTTTCAAGACAAGACATTTTACAAATAAAGATTTTGCATGAGTATGCTACTCGATGATGTTGATGCTGTTGTCATGAGGGAAAATGGAGCATGTGCTCTGATGTTTGCACTGGCTTCAAGAAAGGTAAATGTATTGGTGAAGTGTTAAAAGGCTGCAGTATTCTCCAGAGGTCTTCTACTTCCAAACCTGTTGTCTACAGCATGAGGTACAGAATTTTTTTTACTTTAAAGAATTTCTTTCCACATCCACACTGTCTCAGACCAGCACAGACATTCATTTCCAGGTTGTGTTCTGTTTGTTTGCTACCTGCAGGTTGTGTTCTGCCTCTGTTCAAGGGTGGATTCCTCCTTTACTGCCTGGCAACCAGCCATGTGCACCAGCCAAACCCAACCATCAGAGCATTTTCCACTCCATGTCAGTGCTTTCCCCTCCCTTTGCAAAAGTTGATATGGCACTGGGATAGTTTACTTTGGCTCTGTTGCAGTAAAGAATGGCATGTTCTGTATCTGTGCTGATAGGACTTCAAGAGAGCTAAGTTATCAAGTTAATACAATTTCTTTTTCCCCCAGGCAAAAGTTTAGGTTGCTCATGGCTAGAACGTGCAGCTCTGTCTTTTGTCACTGGCTCACAAGCAGGTTAGATATTACTGTCACACTCACATGTATTGCTGTGTAGAAGCAGTGGATTCATCCCAGGACCTCTCACGTGTCACCAACAAACCTCTGGAACAAAAGACCCAACAGATCTGGGGAGGCTGAAGATAGAAATCATTGTGGCAGTTTTGCTCTCCTCTTCATCATCCAGCCAACCTGATCTCACTGTACCCTCTCCTTCCCCACCTGCTTGAAGCATAAAAATCTCTAGTCCAGCATAATCCCACCTTCCGCCCAGTTTGAGACTAGATACCAATTTTCCTACATTTTTTTTCTGCACGTAGGAATATGCAGGCATTCAGTTCTTTTCAATTGCTGATATGTGGGGGATTTTGTTTCTACTCTTTACCTAGTTTTGATCCCTGAATCAATTCAAGCATGCTGTTAATTACCTTTCCCAGAAACACATAACAGAATGGGCCCATTTGCTATCAGCTACAAAAGGCAGAAGTGCCCTGGGTCCAAACTCTCCTGTTACATTAAGACCCAACATTTTGAAGAAAGGAGCTGGCCATATGTTGGGGAACCCACACACAGCACCATAGGAGAGGTGAAAGAATAAGAGCAGAGACCTTTCTGACTCACCACCACCCACCCTCCCTGCTGCAGCAAGGCTGGTGCCAGCCCCTCCAGCAGGGAGCCATCTCTCACTTTTGCTCTTGGATGTCACCAGGCCAGCACTCTCATGCCATGCTTCAGGGGCACACGTTCTGCTTGCAGCTACCAGACAGGGACTGGGGCTGGCCAACACTCAGTGCTCCCACCAAGCAAACCTGTCAGTGCTCAGGCCACCCTGGCCTGCAGAGCACATCAGTGGGAAAGTGTAGTGTTGGCTAAGGATGAGCAGAGGTTGCTCAGCTCTCATTCAGAAGTTTCCTTGCTAAGTTAATCAAAAACACTTCCAGATGTAGGGTTTCCCTTCTCCCCCTCTCCAGCATTAATTGTGAGAGCCACCAGGTCACTCATCCTTTGCCACTCTAGCCCACACATGCCTGACCCTTGATAATCCATAAGACTCTCAGCTCTTATCTTACTCTACACACATCTCATCTCCTTTATCTTTCCCACTGAGCTCTCAGCCCCTTTGTTTGACCTTTCTGGGCAACAATGGTATGTTACCATGTTCGGTTAAAGCTGTTTTATCTCTCAAAATCATCCCTTTCTTGGGGGAAAGAAAAACAGCCCCCCCTGGGGAATCCCTTTGCACCATTTATGCAGTGAGGTGTTAACACCAGCCTGAATAAGTGTGATACCTCAGGAGATTATGCAGAAAGGAAGGAAGCCAACTCCTTCTTACTATACCTTAAAAGAAGATAACATTGTAACAATATTAAGATCAAGGCAAATTCCTGGGGGGAAAAAAAAAGGAAAAAAAAATTAAAATCTCAAGGTGCTATATTGTGCTCTGTAGCAGTGTATTTATAGGCCTGCTGTACCTCACTTGGCCATCCTTGGGAAGGGGTGGGTAGATGTTGTCCTAACCAGGGAGCTTCAGCTTCTCTTCTGACCCCTTCCCTACATGATTTAGTCTGCAGCATGTTTAGACTTTCCTTCCATGTACTGTCCAAGGTACAGCCTTTAGCCTTTCAGCATAGTAACAATACCACCAGTACCCTGAAACCCACATGAGTGTGGTGACCTGGCCAGCTCGTGTCATTTGAAGTGGCAGGGGATTATGACATTTTTTGGGCAGGAAAGCCTGTCATTTGTCCTATTTTCTCATTATTATTGTAGTGTAATGTTTAGAGTATAAAGGAAGTCCTCTGCTCTCCCAGTGGTGGGTCACACTATAAATACCCCAGATGGCACAGGACAAGGAGGGCTGTAAAACTCAGGATGTGGGTCACAGGATGGCTGTCTGCTTGCTGTCTGGGGGAACAGATAATAAACTCTTGCAAAGAGCTCTGATAACACCACATGAAAGGAGTACAAACACTGTAGAGGAGATCTTCAGCTGCTGTAAAATGTCACCGCTTTCTTCAGTTCATGATATGCTGCTTTTCTTATTTCCTTCCCTTCTCAGCCTCCTCCTGAGTGCCTGGAGTTGAAAAATATCCACAAATCATTTTTTTCTTTCTGCATTACTTTTCAGCTCCTTTTCCGTCTCAGTGCAGACACGCCTCCATGTTCCTGCAACCTTCTCCTTGCAATTCTGACACTTAGCCAAGAGTCCCCTGAAGGATATCAGCACCATGCCAAAAATACAGAGCCCTTTCCCCTGCCCCCAAGAGTCACAGGCACAGCAGGGAGGTGAGTCAGGACAGTCAGAGGCCATCAGGTTCCTGGGACAGATTTTAAACAGAAACATTCCTTATATAAAAATCATCCTTTGTTCTCCTGGAGAAGTTAAAAACAAAATTCAGGAATTTTGTCAAGTCATGCAGTAAGAGGATGTTAATTAAGAACATTGTGCCTTTTACTGCAGTTTTAATATCAAAATATTATTGGCTATGTCATTGGTGTTTAAATAATCCTGGGATAATATTTTTTGAAAGATTTAGAAAGAGTATTGGAGAGGAGCGGAAATAAAGAAACAGTGGTGGATTGATTGCAAACCTTTAGAAATGGTCTTTGCAAACTCCCTTTTCCCTCTACCCCAAAAATAGTTATTAATGGTTTTGACCAGTGTACCTCCATATTTCCCCACCCTCAACCTTTCAAACCACCGAATCCTGGTGTGGACCACAGCCCTATGGAGTGTCTATTGTGGCTAAAGTTCAGTGGTTGGTAAATATTTGGGACTGCATTTATATCTGTACAGTATTGTTAATGGCTTAGAAATTACACTGCTTTAGCTATGCAAGTGAAGCAATATAGTTTTGTAATGTAAGTCCACATTTCACCCAGACAGGGTTGAAAGGTGCAACTCATGGCTCCTGAGGCAAAGGAGATTTATTTCTTTTTTATTCTCCCTCCCCCTGAGATAGGAACTGCCCTCTGCTGCTGAATCAGCAGGATGTGCCCCGTGACACTGACTTCAGCTGGCTGGAGAGCTGTTAATGGGTCTGAAATCCATCCCCTATCCCACAGCGGGCACGGGAGAGGCAGGGAGCCGAGCAAACAGCACGGGAGAGGGAAGCGAGCCCCCTGAACACACAGCTGCTCTCGGTGATAAGCTGCATCCTGTGCCACGCTCCGCCTCGCTGCAGCGGGGAAGGCGTTTGAACTCCGGGACCTTCCCAGCTCAATCCCTATCTGACAAACACACAGCAGGCAGCTGCAGGGGGAAAAGCAGAGTTCAGCCACATGACTCAGTTTCTAAGATTTCTGACCAATTTCCTAAAACTCTGCCCTGAGGATTATTTTAGGCAGTGTCGGTATATTTGAACCATATAAATAATGAAGAAGTTCATAATGGCTGTGGGGTGGAGATGCAAAGAGATCGAGGTGAGATGGGAGTAAAAAACTTCAATTATGGGCAGGCAGGGCGGTAAAAAAAAAAAAAAAATTAAAAAAAGCTTTCAGGAGAGCATCTTGGCTGCAGCTGAGCTCGGTCTGCCATCGAACCCACCCGAGTGTGGCTGCTGCTTGCGTGTCCCCTTCGCACTGAGACTGTCCCTATGGAGCCGGGTGCGACGGGGCTCTTGAGCAGAAACAGCCCATCTCCTTCCCCACATCCTCCTCCTTTCATCCTCCCCACGTTAGCAGTGACAAAAGTCACGGCTGTAATGTGTGTCTGTCTGAACTTGGTCTCATCTTTGCCATGCGGCGCTGCCCCGCCTCTGCTCAGGTGTGTCCGGACCCTCAGCCCGGCGGTGCCGCCCGCTCCTGTGGGGGAAGGCTGCCACCGCGCCTGGCTACCTGCTTGTTTCTTTTCGTCACTGGAAACTTAGTTCGCTTTTGTTTTGTTCACGTTGGCGCTCTCTTCGAGCAAAAGGCGAGCGGCTCTCGCCCCTCAGGCCGCTCGGGCCCGGCGCGGCAGCGCCACCTGCGGGCCGGGAGATGGGAAATGGCGCCGGGCCCGCGGCCCTCAGGGAGCGGCGGGAGAGGCCGAGGGGCTGAGGGGACAACTGGCACCGAAACAGGCTGAGACAGGAGAGTTTGGCATTCAGGGATAGCGTGGGAAGGGAGGCAGGCAGGTGGGATAGATAGGAGGCGTTGGGTCCAAATCCTGTTGGGCTGGAGCCTGGACATGGGGCAGAAAAGGCTGGAGAGCTGAGGGGAGCTGAGGGGAGCTGAGCGTAGAGAGGCCAGGTATGTAAGGTGTGTTGGCTTGTTGGTGTAGCCGTGACATACTGTTAGAAGCATTGTTTGGCAGACCTGGATGAGGACAAAACATTCAGAAACCTTTCAATTGAGCTCACACTTCCTTGGGTTTACCTGCAAGGCGTGTGTCATAGAATCATAGAATATCTACCCTGAGTTGTAAGGGACTCACAAGATACAGCACCTTGTGCTTCCAGGTGCCCAGCCCATGTACTCATCAACCAAATCATCCTCTCAGCATCCCTGGGACACATGGGCTGTGCTTCAGCAGATTCCACAAAGGCAGGGGTACCCACAACTTTGCTGCAAGAGGATTTCCCAGGATTAGGAATTGATCACAACGTGGATGAAATTACTCCAGTGCCACCATGCTCACCAGCTGCCACTGCCCTTTGAAACTTTTCTGTCTGCTTTGCTGACATGTGCTCTTGATTCTGAACAAAACACCTCTACGCTCACTTCTGCCAAAACCACATTACCAACATTTGACTCTTCAGTAAACCCCTTGAGAGCATCCTACTTGCCATCCCTCCCACAGCCATCCCTGCCCTTGGTGTCATGCCTGGCTTCATCTCATTAACACCTTGCACTCTGGCCAAAACCCTTGGTTTTTAACCCTTTCCTCTTTTTTTAAACTGGAATGCTAGTAATCAGTCATCCATCTACACCAACTAATAGCCTATATGGACACACTTTGTCCTAATCTTACTGAATATCAATTTTTAAAATACAAAATTGGACTCTTCTAGAGGGAAGGACAGAGACATTACCTGAAATTTTAATTAAAAGGAATAAAAGCCAATGCATGGGAGCCACAGTCTTCTCTGTCTGGTACAAAACCAAATTATAAGGTTGGACTTAGGTACTCCAGGCTACTGTACTCTTCTGGCAAGGGAGAATCTTCGTTTTTAATGAATATTTCAAAAGACATGCGGTTTATTCAAATTATGGTTTTCATGGAAGCAGAGCAATATGATACTATTTTCAAAACTGCATTAAACACAGTTTCTTCCCACTTGCCAAACCCTAGCAACCAGAGTTCCATAACTTTTTTCATGCCAGCCATCCTATATCCCAGTCCCAAACATGTAACCCATAATCCCATTTAACTTTGATACCACAACTGAATTGTCCCGTCCCAATCCTGTGGTTTCAGACTCAGCATAGGCAAATTTGACATTTCACATTTGTATGGAAAATAGCTTGAAGGCTAAAAAGTCTGTGGAGATTGGGTTTGTTCTTCATTGTTGATTGGGTGGAGATGGCTAATGAATGATTGGGAAGGGAATAGGCATGTTAGCTTCATGCTAGATGAGGAAAGCTGTGTCTTGGCGTTTCTTTCATGGGTAATTGAGTTCCAGGGTCACTGGGAACACCCACTGAGTGGAATAATTAATTGTTGAGCTGCTCATTAAACTCACACATCACTTACATATTTTTTCTCAATGTTTGAAAAAGCTGTTGTCAAATCAACACCATTTTTTTCCCGAAATCCATCTCAATTCCAAGTCTAACTTAGATTTTTCTCCATCTTTGAACTCAGAGAACCTCAGTTATGAGGACAGAAACATTTATATTGAAACATGTCACAAAATGAGTTGGGACAAAGAGTGCAGTAGCATGGAGGTAATTTTTCACTCTTGATTCTCATGTAAACACATTTGGTGAACATGGCAATGGGTTTTGTGTTCTTCCCATCTTATAAAGTAGTGAAGCATTTTGAGATCTGAAGGTAAAAATATATTGTACTAACACTACATATTTATGACTGTGTTCTTTGTTGTTTCTCATCTGGTTTTCTTAAAATGTTTGTTTTTCCATCTGTCTATCCATCTCCTCCTTCCTGGGAGACTGCAAATGCCTTGCTCCACCTCCTTCTCTGTAGTGACACTAAAAGGCAGGCAGTGCAATCACATTGTCAGCCCTGGTTTGATACACAGTCCTTGGAATTCATACACCAAGTCACACAGCATGGTATAAAATTTTTTATCTATGCTGATCCCTTTGGACTTATGGACTAAAACAATGAAGTGCAAGCAATCCAGATCTACCTGGGTGGGACAAAACACATGGCAACTGCACTTCTTTTGTCTCCCCTTCTCCCCTCAGCTTCTAATACTGCCTTTGATAAGGTAGGATATTCTTCTGAAATAGAGGGAGAAAATCCACAGTCAGGATAGCAGGGAAAAAAAACCAAAAAAAGAAACAGGAAAAGTTACAAGTCGTGTGAAAAGAAGCTACTCTTGTTTCAAATGAGTAGTGTATCAGTCTCTCCTCTGCAGATCTCCAGAAGTGTTTGTAGGGCTTTTTCTACTGAACTGACCAAAATCACAGCACAGGCTGCCCTAGAGGGAAGTGCCTGCCAGACACAACCTCCAAATATATATTTCTCAAATTAAGGTGTTTTTTTTGTTTGTTTTTTTTTTTTTTTTTTTTTTTTTTAACAAGAAAAACACAAAATCCAGCCTGATAAAAATCTGCATGTGATGGAAAGAGTCAAGCATCCCCCTTCTGCTTGAAGCCAGGAAGGGGTGAAACCTTTTCAGGGACAACCTCTGCTTCGTCAGGCTCATCTTCCTGCTCCCACTGTACTAAAGGCCAGGTCTGAGTCCACAGCTGCAAATCTGACCCTCTGGCCAGTTCCCAGCACCTGCAGGCTGCTTCCTACAGAGCCACGCCAGCTGCTTTCTCAGGTCTCTAAAGGGCATAGATTTTTCTTACACTGTTTTTCTGCACAGTTTTATTTGCATAAAATGAAAGTTCTTTAAACTCAGATTTTTATTTTTTTTTTTTCTTTTTTAAGATCAAAAGCCTAGTGCCCTTTATTGCAGCTGTGTGTGTTGCTTAGCATGTAAGCCAGTTTTAAAAATCGACACAAACCAGCTTTGGGGGACTCTTCTTTCCTGCAGTGCAAGAGGCTTTAGGGAAAACATATATCAGTGAAAAGTAAATTCAAAAGAATAGACATGAACATAAAGCCAAAATCCTGAAACGTAAATTGGAATTATAAATATTCCAGCATATCTTACATTAGGTATCTAAACCAGAACCTTTTTGGAGTTCCTGTTTCAGTGCCTACATTTTAGCCCACAGGAAAATAGGTACTGAGAGGCAACACTCATACAGACAGTGTCAAAATAATGCTTTTCCTTTCTCTTCCAAACAGGCTTTCTACAAATGAACAGTAACATTTTGAAGAAATCATCTTCAGAAAGAAGGTGATTTATACAAGTATTTGTTTTCACCTTGATCTAATAAGTGATCCATTATGGTCTGTGAATTAGTCCTACAAATTGTTAGTGTAGAACAGAAATCTAGCAATTCAGTCTGAAGAGACTTGCTACTCACATTAAGCAAGAGGCACTATCACTTTTTGGCTGTGGATTTAGTTCAGTACAACTCTTGGTGTCAGTCTAATCTCAGTGAATGTCTAGAGGCAGACGTAGAGCATTTGCTGCAATCCTTCCACATCTATAAAATACACCAGTCCTTAGTTTATCAACTTTGAACCCTATGTGGAGAAATGCTGAATATCACATGAAGTGATATTTTGGAGAGATCTAGCAAGTCTACTCATTACTTGGGTTGAAGAGTTTTCTAAATCCTCAGTCTTTGTGATTTTGACAAACTTTTAAAAATGTTTCAGCAGGAGATTTTCCATGACATCCAGCTTAAGCTACTTTCAAGATCCAAGTTAAGGATCAAAAAATGCTGTTTTTTTAATGGCCTGAGATTTCTGAGTGGCCTTTCTTGTATGGGCATTGGGATGACTGACAGTTCTTCCATTCTTTGGAAAGGGTTCACAATGTGGCAAAAGAACTGACTAGAGTGCAAAGCATGGAGAAAAAGAACTGCCTTTGAAAGACCAGAGCAGTTTTCAAGGAACATTTAGACTGTGATTTTAGAACCTCACAGAGTCCATCTTCTCTGAGCACAAACAGAAGGGAAGCACATATTACAACCAGGAAGGACAGGAATAGAATGGATAGCATTGCCCCAAAAATGGACTGCCCTGTCCCTCTGTCCCAGGTGATACAGGGCACTGCATTCACACAGTCTTTGAAGAGACTGAAAGTCTTCTTTGGGCAAATGAGGTGCCAGGTTTTAAAATCCTGAAAAATCAGGGACAAACAGAAAAATCAATTTTCTGGCAGGCTCCAGCTGTCTTGATTTATATTGGTGAGTACAGAAGGGCTCTTCATTCATGGAGATACTAATTGCACAGACCATGTGTTTTCTGTGGAGGACAATGATGACTCCCCCATTCAAAGTTCTGAAACTGAGCATAATGACCTTATTTCTGGTATTGCCTGGCTTTTGAATCCTTATCTTGGCAACCTTTGGATTGTTCATCTAATCGAAGTTTTATGTGCCATAATATGACTCCTACAGGCTGGAATGCTAATTATTAGGCAGGCTTCTTAATCTCTTTCTAGTTTTACTGTTCCAAGACAGAAAAAGCTCAGCCTTGAAAGTGGGTTATGAAATATGATTGATCTAAAACTACAGTTTTCAGTCATCAGATCTCTGGAACAACTGCTGTGGAGTTTGTCCAAGGGAACTGCTTGTTGTCAGTCAGCTTGCATTTCAAATCCAGGCTCCTCCCCTCTACTACACGGTTCTTGCTTTGCAAATTGAAAACACGGATTTGAAGAATCAAGGCTGGTTTTCCTGGTGTTCTATTGCTGATGGCTTGCCAGTGGGGTTTAACTAGACATATCTGAATGTTGCCATGTGATTAGAACAGAATAAACTTTTTGGAATAAAGATAATCTTTGGATGGTTTAACTTTGTGTGTGTGTGTGTGTGTGTGAATTGACCACAAGCAAGTTATGACTATTAACAACATTTTTGCTTAATCAAAATTACTCATAGGATAACTCCCTGGTTAAAAGCAATTTAAGAGCAACCTATATCTAATATGCACTATTTAGACACTGAGTGATTTGAATGAATTCATGACTCATAAGGGTGGTTTTGCACCTTGTTCTCCCATTGGCCAAGTAAAATTTAGCTTCACGTTTTATGCAAGATCACTCCCACTGCACAAGTCCAAAATTTCCCTTTTCTGTGAATGTTACCAAATGTTCCTTAAAAATCTACTGCTTGGCATAAACAGTAGATGCTGTCAAATTCAATGTGCACTCGGACACCTGCAGGGACTCTGGAAAGCAGCTCCTGATTGCTGGACAAGTATGAACAACTTAAAGGCAGTAAATGCTTCACTTCACACTTCCTTTTTATTAAAAAGCCAATAAACTTTTTTGGCTTATATGATATCCCTAAGTAAAGATGTGAAAGAATGTTTCCAGAAAATCATTTGTACATACAAGATGTGGCCAGGGAATTTGCTTGGTTTTGTATACAGGACACCCTCTGGAAGAGCTGTGTGTCACATGTAGGTCACTGCAGCATATTAGATCTGCAAGAGCAAAATACTTATAACATCACATCATAATCAAAACAAGTAACAGTTTCCCTTGGTCACTTCTATGGTCTGTTAACTCCTGGCTGTCGTGGATTTTGACTAGCTCAAACATGTCTGATACTAAGCTGTACATTACTCACTGGCTTTGTTAATCACATTATAGCTTTTTATGAATTTTGAGAGAAAAATCTCATTAAAAAATTAGAAACTTCCCCATTTTTTGGATAAAATAATTTTCTTTAAAATAACAAATATAAAGGGTCAGTTAAAGAACAGGAAGTTTTACTCAATTGTTTTGCCCTCTAGACATAAAGGCTAACAGGCATAAACTGTTTTTAGAGGAGAGGGAAGAGAGAAGGAGACTAGAATAATTTTGATCTATCCTCAGGATTTCCCCATCTGCATCCAGTTGTTGTTTTGCTTCTGCCAATACAGACAGCACTGTACATAGCTGTGCTGTTTGTATTCTGCCTCTTGGGTAACTGTGACTTGAAGACTGCAATTGATACAGGACCTGTGGAGAGACTTCACCTCGTCTGGGTCCAGTCAGCCCCTGGCTGCTTTGGTAGGCAATGAAAAGATGGGGGCTGTTGGAGAGCCTGTTGGTTTAGGTACACATTAAGCATGAGACATGCTCAAGTCTCCACTGCTCACACTGACCAGGTCCCTGCTTGTATTATTATTTATGATGCCATTATTTATTATTGCCATTATTATTTATTATGCCATACCCAGATGCCATGCATGTCTCTTGCACTGTAGCTCATACACCACTCACACCTGAGCTGCAGCTGCCCTTCATAACCTTGCTGGGCTGTACTTGCAAGTCTGGCTGGAAGTCACTCAAAGTGTGAAAGGTGTCTGCAGGGCCTCAGCATTTAGCTGTGTGGTTTTCTGAGACAGGAGAGCTGCACTGGGGAGGCAGTGAGCAGTGGGAGCTGGGACTCCCTCATTCCTTGCAGCTCTCCTAGAGCTACTGGAGCACACAGGAGAGGAGGAGCAGGGTGGTGTACACAGGACCACAACAATCCCAGTGTGGTTTCATCTTGCTGAGACATCTCCTGGGATGTCAGCAGGTAAGAGGAGGGATTGAATTCTTTCTCCGGATCTGTGTCACATTTCCATATGAAACTATTCTCATTCCAAGAACCTTGCTCACAGGCACTTCTCCCCATAATTCAGATTTTTCTTTCCTCTGTAAATCACATGCACTATGGAGCCTCATTTATGAAAACAAGATCTATGACAAAACCCTCCAAACACCAGTAAATCTTCTTTTAATGAATTGGGCCTGTAGCATCAATTATGAATCTGGGATGTGAAGGCTGCTGAGTGAGCCATGCCAACAACAACACTGAGGCAGATCACTGTCATAAGGGTGTTAGGAGAGTCTTGGGAAAGACTTGGATGGTCCCCCTTTCCCTTCAAGCACTTTCACATCTGCACTTCATTATATCCCTATCCAGATGACTTTGCTGGGATCTCCAGTGCTCTTGGGAGTATTTACATTATAAGAAAAAACCCATGAATTTATTTGTTCAGTCTTCCACATAAATACACCCATAGTCTAGTGTGAAACAGCTCACATTTATCTGGTTTGCTTTGTTTTCAAATGCAACTAGCCTGGATTTTCAGTTTTAGTGTATGTAAAGAATAAAACCCTTTAATTACATTATAAAACCTCTGGATCTTTTCTTTTTACCCTGTTTCTGTGCAATGTATACCATAAGATGCTACTGTCCTTCAACATTACTGGGAATAAAGCACTTTAAGGTACCTTGTAGGAGTTGAATGAGCCTTTTACAGGGAGGGGCAGATCTAGTGGCTCCCACATGGACAGGTGATGTGGGAAGGATGAAGGTGCTATTTCTATCCCCTCCCTTGGGAAGTCCATTTGGGCCATCCATAAGAAAGGGTGTTGTCAAGTCCAGTTTTTTATTTACCATTGAGAAATTGCCAGTGGATTGACACATGATAGGTGATGCTCTTATCCTTCTGGCCTTGGGAACAGAGAAAGCAGCAAAGCACAAAACAAATCCTCACCCTCAAACCCTCCGACACCCATCTGTGACCAGTGTGATGATAAAGGCAATGGGGAGGAGGGATCAGATTGCCTCAGGTCTAGGAAGTTTTAATATGTTCTTGTCGTATTGATACCAGTAGCAAGATTTTCTGGCTACTTCCTTCTGCTGCTCTCCCAGGGCAGCTCTCTTGAGTTTTGGTGCCACAGTAAAACTCAGTATTGCAGAGGATCTCTTTGACTCCATTTTAATATTTGAAAGTCTGCACTTTTCCTGTCCTCTGTCCTCCTGCATCAACCTGGGTCATGTTGATTTAGTGATTGGAAGATCCCTTGGTTGAGAAATGGGAGAAGGGAATATTAAAACAATAAATTTTACATACTGGAATGCTTGGCCAAGAGACACCTGTTTCTGTGTATTTCCATCACTTGGAGTGGATGCTGGTCTAGGAGCTACTGCAGCACATAGGTACTCTTGTGGACTGCAAGGTGGACTGCAAGTTTCCTAAAGAGAGCTGGATCAAACTTTACTATTGCTTTTGTTTCTGTGAAAGTGCCTGGTTTGTGCAGCAGTTTCAGTTTGGGAGAAATTTCAAAAATTTTGGGGAATATTTAGCTGCAGACTTTGTGGTTTTCTTATTAAAAAAACAGTGTACAGCTGCTGGAAGAAAGGTAACAGCTGTCACCTGTGTGTGTACCCAAGCTCAGGAGAAAGGCTGCAGATGTTTCAGCTCCTGAAGGGCCACAGCATTTTGGGGTGTGGCAGAGGAGGGATGTGTGGGTGTGCATTTTTCATCCTGGTGACAGCCACGTGACATCTATGGCGCTTGGGAATTTGAGGATGAGTATTTCCCCTGATAGCACAGTTTCTGAAAACCAGCTGGGGGCACATCAGTAAGGTCAGGCATTACTCATGAGTCAAAAATGAGTCACTCCTTATCTAGATATCAAACTGCACATGTTCTGGAAAATCATTTTGCCGGTATAGACTAACCCCATGGACTTGGGCTCAGCTGCATAGCCCAGAAGGAGATTGCAGGCAAGGGTGTGGCTGAGAAAGCAAGAGAAAAGACCCTAGGACTGTGGCCAGTTTTAGTCAGAGGAACTGCTTTGTTATTGTACTACAGCTGCACAGTGTTTTTAACTGAAAACTGCTTCAGACTCAGGCTGAAATGGGTGCCACAGCAGTTTGTATGGCAAAACAAATTACAAATCCCTCATGACACGCTGCTTGAAAGTCCTTTGAAAGCATTGTTTGGGCAGCAGCAGGACTCTTTTCAAACCCTACTAGGGTTGCAGATCTTATTTCTAAAGGTACAGCTATACAAACAAGTGACTGTGGGGACATGCATATACATCACATCATGTTTTCCACACCAAGATCCCATTCACAGCCTATGGTAAGTGAAAAGCTCCCTAACCATAAAGGGAAATTTGCTTCAAGGCAAGAGGAAGAAGTTGCCACGAGCAGCTACACTGACACTGTAAATCCACACCTCCACTTCATTCAGAAATATCTGTAGCTGTGCCCTGTGTTACTAAAGCACTGGTTAGAGATACAGTGGTGCAAGAAGCACCACAGAAGCAGGATGTACTTGGAAAGTGCACGGGGTGCTGGAAATGGATACAGTACTTGTGCTGTCAATGGGAAAAGGGAAGTGTGTCCCTTTATATGCCTATGTGTTAGAGTGTTATCTGCCTCCTCTATCCATTTCCTGGAAAATTCTGGCTATTGGGATGTTTTCTATGTGGATCCCAATCTAAACTCTCACAATTAAAAGGAAATGGGCTGAATTTGCTGCATTGGACACAATGAAATGCAGAAATGCTGCTGCAGGTACTTGCAGCATCACAGGAAAACAGCTCCTGCACTTCTGATGAGCTCCTACGAGCACAGCACAGCCTGGGCTGGTGGAAGGTCCATCTCAATGTGTGGAGAGGCCATAGACTCAGTACAGACTTCATTTTATGGACTTTATTCACAGACCTCATTTTATCTGCTGCTCTCCTTTATATGAGTTAAAGGAAAACTGTGAGTGAATGGGACAAGGATTGCATTTGAAGTCTACCCATACTTCCCCTCCAGCTAGGATTTCAAGTGCCTCTCCCTAAATTAGTGACAAGGTTAAATACTGCCAGAGAAATATGGGCTAAGGTTGGAGCTCCAGCTAGCCAATATCTAAGTAATAATTTAAAATGTATTATTCATGAACACTTTATTACTGTTCACATTAAATTATAATTCTTTCAGTACCAATGTCCCTGCTTCACATGAGTGATGTTTAATATTAGCTGCTGTTCAGCCCTTTCCAGTCAAATAAAACCATTCTTAGTTGATTCTGTCCTGCTTGGATCAACAAAGATGGAACTTAATGAACTCCCCTGTGACTTGCATTGCCAGGATGGGAGGGGGAACACACCACCACAAAACATCCTGCAGAACTTTCCTTTGGCTGCACACAGTCCAACTTGTACAAGGACCATGGCAGTGCCACAGGATGCTGCACCTGCCAGCTCCTCTGTCTGCCAGCACAGGAGAGCCACTGTGCCTGCCCTCCTCAACACAGCTGCTTTGGGAGGGCACTTCAGCAATGCAGTGCCTCCTATAGTCAGTCTGCTTCCCAGAAAGACTCACTGGGGGTTATTCCCTCTTCCTCTCTCATCCCCAGTAGCACCTGTCCAGGGCAGCAGTTTTTGACAATGTGAGAGCAACCCTGGTGCTGGTTTGGAAGCACAGAAGGTCCAGCTATGCAGCATATAATGTTAAACCAGCCCATCCCTTGAGTGAGGCTGACATATAATGATGGGGACTGGAAATTTTGGGTACACCCAAACCCAAACCAATCTCTCTTAAGAGTTTGAAAGCTGGACACTGGGAATGTTTTTGAACTACGAAAGCAATGCCAAGAAGAAAACCATAGAATAATGTCAGGTTCTTTTGATTAAATCTAAAATGTTCCCAGTATTACATGAAAACTAAAAGCAGACAAAATTATCCATCATGTTATGGATAACTTGGCTGCAGAAATATGGCATCAGCATATGCTGAAAAGTAAAAGCTAACATGATTAGTAGACTATTAGTTCTAGCATCAGACTTGCCTACATGAGATCCACATGTACAGAAAATAAAGTCTTTGGAGCAAAGACCAAAGTTTCTGTGTATCTGTAAAGCAGGTGGAATAGGTCTGAGCATTAGAATAAAAACTGTGATATTGAAAAACTGGCAATGGCCTTCAAAACTATTTGCACATTTGAAGAGTTGCCACAGACTTGTGCTTCTATTGAAGCTGGATGATATCCATATGTTTAATTCCCCTGAGCTGGTTAGGCTAACTTGGATCTGGCATCCAGGTATGTCTATCCAGAAACTAGGTTTTAAAAGCACACTGCAGCTCCTGGAGTTCATAAAAGCTCTGATTACAGAATTTGTAGTCAGTGCAGTTTGCATGATAACTGGCCCCCAGATCTCCCAAGCCTCTGGGGTTTTGCACTTAACTCAGAAACTGCAAATAACTCTTTCCTCATTTATAGTGGAGGGGAAAGGGACTTGATTAAAGACTTTTAGATACTTGCTAATATTAGATTAGATTAGACCCATGGAACTGCAGTGGTTTTCATTTCCCAGGGAACATGAAGAAGAAATTGCATCCTGCTGAGTTTTGACATTGGAAGGTACATAAAGAAAACACTATCAGTAGAGGTCTTGTGAAAAACAAACTTCAAGATTGCTTGATTCAAAAAGTCCTGTTAAATAATGTTAAATATTTTTTATGCATCCACAAAGGATTTGACAGCTAGTGTCTTCATATCACTGCAGCCTGGATTAAGCCCTCCTCTGCTGGTCTCCCTCTCATGAGTCCATCTTAGCCCTTCCAAATCAATTTGGCCATAGCATTTTCTGGCCTGGTCTTCAGTCTCCAACACTAATAATGTGTGTTGCAGTTTATTAATCCCAGGATTTTTGTTTTCTCTGTGGGATCTGAGGAAATTCATGTTCTGTTTCCTGGGAAAAGCAGTGACTTCCTAGTGGTAGATGAAAACTTGCCACTCTCTGCTGAAATAGCTCTTCCCACCCAGGAACATGCTGTGCTGTGAAGCTCCCAGCCATGCCTCATCTGACCTCCAGTAATCACCCCATACCCCATCTCAGTCATGGGAATTTTGACAGCCAGAGCAAACCCACAGAAGGTCAGAGATCAGGAGACCCTTCCCTATCCATGACCTCTCTATCATTTTAATGTTACCACATTTAATTAATTCCAGAAATTCTTATGTTAAAAATCTCATTTACAGGTGAAGGAGAAACTCACTACATACCACTGGAAATGTGAACAATAATTTGAAAATTACTGCTAGTCTAGATTTGATTGTTACAAAGAAAGAAAGAATAACAGTGCAGTTAAAATTGTTTCACACACACCTGGTTTCTCCCCTTTTCCTGGTGTCAGGCTGCTCCTCCATGCCTGAGCTGGGTGGGCTCCGTCTGGTAGGGCTGGGGCATTGCAGAGAGTCAGGGACATCCAATGGGTTTTGCAAGGAGAATTGTGATGTTCAGATTGATGTTCAGGTTGGTGTTCAGGTTGGTGTTTCCTTTCTTGATCTAGGATCCCCTTGGAATAGTTTTCCTAAGTTTTCTAACTTACTTTTTTCACACCTTTCTCTTTCTGCACTGGTCTGCAGCTCCATGTTGCTCTGGAATTTACTGTATATAGTGCCTTCTACATATGTTTAGAACGGTTTCTTTTTCTTATTTTACTCTAAAACCAGGTTTGTCCAATTCCACACTTCATTGAACTAACTCTACTTGAATTTTATTGGAGGGAGAGATATTTATAGCTGTGTGATCAGCAGTCCCTGTCCGTTCCACATCTCTGCCATCCCATGCCTGTGCTCCTCTGTACTGCATCCTTACATCCACTTCTCCATAGATGTTGTGGCTGACTTGTCCACCCCTGCACTGCATTATTGTACTGATCAAAAATAGCTTACTCTGCATAGAGTAAGTATAGTCTCTGTAAAGCTATGGCCATAACAGGCAAAGATGTGCAAAAGTAAAACCAACTAACTTTGTACATGTGGTCACTTCAAGAATTTACTGCCACATCTAAATGAAGCAAAACAAAGTAAAACAAAACTGCAAGCAGATCAAGAAGAGTTCAGATAGAGCAGAGCCTGGAAATCTCAGTCCTGAGTATTTTGAAATCCAGTGCAAGGCTTCTGGCCTGAGAAAATCAGTGGTGCACTTCAGGGCTACCTCATCACATGATGCCCTGCTCAGCTTCACAGACAATAATTTTTCCAGTGCCTTACATGAAAATAAGATTGCAGGCACTGGAGCATGTGAGGATAGATGACAGTGGCACATGAAGGCAACAGTGTCTTTCAAGTGTTAGACCAGTTTGTGCTTGCTTTTTTATTTAGCTGTTCAACATCTGCTAGTGGGGAAGTGCTGCTGTGGGTGATGGAGCAGGTACCTCCTCTTTTTGTCTCTTGAGCTTCTGGCCTATTTTAGCAGAGGCAAAGGCTGGGTTTGACACCCCAGCTGTATCTCAGCAGGACTGGGAAGGTGCCCATCTTCAGGGTTACCCTGCTTGCTTCCAGAAGACAGCAAAACACTTCACATTTGGCATGGGCAGCATGTCAAAATTATTTTCTTTTCACTTTCAGACACATTGTTTCACAGATAAATAGCATCTAATGACTTCTGGCATCACTGAGGTATATTCTATTCTTTAAAGAGATATGAGTGTCCACATCTGCATCAGTCTGGCTTTCACTGAATTAGAACCATGGGGAACTGGGAACTTTTATCCCAAGCTGTCAATAGATCTCTGACCCTGACAGTCCTCTGTAATAAGGTGCCTAGTGCCACTGAGCAAGGAAAATGCCATTTCTGTTTGCAAAATGGACACACTTCCTTGGGTAATAAGTAAATGAAGCAGGTCACTGTCTGTATGGGCTGACAGTTATCTTCAGCTCCTTTCTCTTTGATTTACTCTGTGTGGGAGCAGCTTGGCACATCAATATTGCAAATTAAATACCAAGCAGATAGGTGATCATTTGAGTTTGCATCTGGGAAGGAAATAGCTTTCAAACAGAGGTTCAGCTCTCCTTCAGTTCAAATCATGTCACTCAACTAATGTTTGATCAGCAGTTTCTAATGCAGTCCCAGTTTGTACAGTCTATTCTGGGCTTTTTCTTCTCCCTCTTCCTCTCTCTGCCTCTCTTTTGCAGCAGTCAAATTCTACTTCAAAGGCTGGTTGAAGCTTTTAGACTAGTATTACACCACTCACTGTTTAAGTGAAAGCTGCTTAAAATGCTGCATAACTGCATTGTCTTTGTTTATCTGTTTTCCTTGGGGCCCTCCTGGTGGGCTCCAGATTCCAAGATTCCTCGTGTGGAATCAGTGGGTCTCAGGACTATTAGGGCCAGGCACAATTTAGCCAATGAAAATGCTAATTAGGATGAAGAAATATATTGTATGCATTCTACATGTTTAGCCCTAAAAAATATGAAAAATCCATAGCCTTAACACTCTAAAAATGCCAGATATTTTCTCAGATGATGTCTTGGGTGTTCTATGAGCCTTGGCAAAGAAAATTTTGTTAATGCCTCCCCGATAATTAGATCCACATGCACACAGGATACACCATGAGCCCTGCCTTGCCTTTTAGCTTCAGGCCTGTGACAGTGCTTTGTGCTGAACTTCAGGGTGTGTTTTAAAATAACACAGAAATATGTCAGCTAAGTATTGAAGCTACCAAATGAAGCCCCTGGGCTAGGAGAGGCCAGTACCCAGCCCTCATGTGTGCCTTGTGTCACATTCTTCACAGGCTGGTGCCCCATCTCCTATAGGACCTCTGTCCCACCTGGGATACAGCCTAATTAACCAACAGCTAATCAAGAGGTGGGTTTCATCCTGTTCCTCATAGGGTAATCCAGGACCCTGGCTCCTGTGGCTAGGGCAGGGTCAGAGCTCAGGCCCCACAGGTGGAGCTCAGTAGCCAGTTGCCAGCACCCAGTAGAGCTGTGAGGATGTGGCTGTCCTCTGCCTTCTGCAGATAACCCATCCACCCCGACAGAATGGCTCCTTCCTCTTTATCATCCTTCCCTTCTCCTTTTGGGCAGACCCTTCTGGTTTCTCTGTCCTTTACTTCCAGCTAAAGGCAGGATGTTGAATCCTGTCCCTTGTCACTCTGTTGGCAAAGGGACATTTGGGGTCCTGTGAGGGAGTGTGTGCCAGCAGAGGGAGACCCTGGAGCAGCCCAGAGCTGCTCAGTGCCTGCAGCAGCAGGAACGTGGCTTCTGGTGGCACATCTGGGCCATGCAGCAACAAAGGGCAGTGGGACAAGCTCACTGCTGGGGCACCTCGAGAGCTGGGCAGCTTCTGTCTCTGTAAAGCACGTGGGAAGTGCAAGTTCTCTGAGGCAAGAGCGACCCTTCACTCAGGGAATGTTCTCAGAAGGGCATATATCTGTAATGGCAATGCCAAACCACTGCTGCAGCACAGGGGTAGCTGGAGGAAGCTCATCAGAAGGGCTACAGAGGAGGCTGTTAATGTTTACAGTGGGCTGAGCAATGTGTGTTTTATCTTAGCCTTACACTTGGAAATGGATGAACTGTTTTAAACTGCACTCTCAGTGTCACAGGGCCTCTTATAACATCAGCACTTTGCTACAGACCATTTCTGAAAGATGAAGGAGGTGAGAGCACATTTGCACCCACTGGAGGAAGGGCTCACTTGCTTTACAACCTCCCCACCTGCTCCTTGTGCTGGGTCCACGAAGCCTCTCTGCTCTGGCATGGGCTCAGGAGAGAAGAGGCACGAGGGGATGGTTTCCCCACATGCCTGGCCTGTGTCAGGATTTGCCTTCCTTCGGCCCCAGGGCTGCTGGAGACACGGAGATTATGCATTAGTGAAGAAGAGGGGATCCTCTCCCATGGAGGAAGAGAGCATTAAAGCATAAATAACTGCAGAAAATGAAAATGATGTTAAGAAAATAAGTCCAAAGGTTTTAACTGTTAAAGTGGAAAAATAATGTTTTATAAACATAATCTTCCTAATACTCCATAATGTACTTCTCCATGTCATGCAGCACAATAATTTCCTGTTCAGCTTCACTTTCTGAGCAAAAGCAGAGCCCAGGATTGGCAAGCTGTAAGGTGAGAGCCCGGGCTCATCCCCAGCCCGGCCGCCTGAGATCCTGCTTTCTCCTGCCTGCTCCCAGCAAAAGCCTGCTCAGCCGCCGGGTGATCCTCTTGAATCGCTTTTTAGCCGAGTCAAGAAGACTTCTATGGCAACAGCCTTGTTTGTGTGGAGTAAGGAAAGGGATTTGTAGCGAAGTAGTGAAGGGGGAGGGAAGAGAAAACATTTGGCTAAGAACTGCTTACACAAGTAAAAACCATATTTCCTCCACATCTTGCTTCTTGCTATTTGGAGAATGGGACCTCTAGAAACATGTAATTACCATTTGCTTTCTCTACAGATTTTTTTTTTATTTCTGTCTTTACGGTGCTGCCGCGGTGGGAGCAGCTGGCTCTGCAGGCTGTAGGTGTGTCTGGGCTGCTGTCGGTCTGTCCGTCCCGCTGCCCGAGCGCGGCTCCGCCGTGCGGGCGCGGCTGCGCCCCGACTGTTCTCCCGTTCTGGCGGGGCTGTGTTTAGGCTGCCCAGCAACTCTGCCCTGGACTTGCTAAATAAATCGACGCGCAAGGCCCTGATTTAGCGGAGCGCAGCCTGCCCTGGCTTTGAACAGCCGCGGGCAGAGACCCCGGTCCAAGCCCGGGTTTAACCAGACTCAGCTCCTGGCCCGCTCTGCCCTTGCTGCCACCTGCTGACCCGCGCTCAGGTTAATACAGCCCCGCTATGAGTGCAGCTGAATCACAGATTTGCACCTATGCAGAGAGGTCAGAGCTCCTGGCCTCTTTTCCTATTTTAACCATAGCTCGATACATATTTAGATTTGTATGAAAAAATAGCCGCCCGTCTTCGACCTCTGTAGGAAACAAGTCAAACAAAACAATCTCTTCTATTGCAAGTTTGGTCCTAAATCTGTATTTTAATACCAGGGATCTACTTACAAACTGAACCAAAGGTTCAGTTTACAATCTGAACAATTACTGACTGTAATTTTCCTAAGTTGTTCTGCAAAACTTGGAGAGCCAGGCACAAGAAATTTTTTCCTCAGTCATCAAATACCTTTTTTTTTCCCCCCCCTAACATGGACTGGACGTTGTGGAGCTAGTTAGAAAGTAAGTCTGCAGGAATTAGGCCTCAAAGCTTAAATACAAACTCCCCTTATTTCAAAATATAAAGACTGATTTTGGCCCATGTCCTCACCAAACAGTGGCTGGGTTTGTAGCCACATGCTGCCACTCTATCTTGCTGATACTTTGCAGTGTTTCTGTAAGGCTCACTGGCATATTTATCTTGCAGAGCAGCCAGTGATGCTCCCTGCACACAGACATCAGCTGGTGCTGGTAGCATCATTCAGAGGTATTTGCAGAATTGAATTCCCACTGGGCTGGCAAGGCTGTGTGCCAGCAGCCTGTCTGGCCCCACAGAGTGGAGGATCTCCAAGATGAAACTGAGTTTCATACCTAAAATATCAGCCTTGAAGACAACCACAGTGTCCTTTATTTAGAACTCATTTGAGACAATGTCAGTAATTAATTTGCTGTTCAGTTTTTGTGGTTGGGATAGGATTTTTATCAAGCTCATGTAGTCGAAGCACACATGGGTTACATTTATAAATAAAAGGTATCATTGCTGGGGTCATGTAGATCTTGAACAGCACACAGTTGTTCACTGAGGTGCAAACTTGACAGGCAATATGAACTTCCAAAGTTCAAAGGAATGGTCAAAACCTACCAAATGGCAACATTTCTCATAAATATAAATGCTCCAATGTATCAGCTGTCAGGAATTCAGTGCCTAATCTGTCCCATCATTGGAGTGATAGGGGCACTGCAGTTGGAAGGATGCCATTCTGGGAAGCAATCACATATAGTCTGTCAATTAATTTTTGAAGATTTTCAGCAGTTTTGTCTAATCAGCATTTTTATTGCTGTTTTCTTTATAAGATATCTTGTGACTTCTGCTCCAGTGATCTGGCCAAACCCAAGAGTGAGGGGCTGAGAAGCTTCAAATCAAATCAGATGTGAGACCTAAATAAGTTGGGGGGTTCTTGGCAAGGCTTCTCAGAAACATAGAAACAGATGTAAAAAGAGGCACAGAAGAAACAGCAATGCCTCATCTGCTCCTAATGAGGGTCCCAGCAGGGAGCTAGTTAACCCTGCTCAGGGGCTTGCAGGCTCCTGGCTAACCAGAGGAGAACCTAAAAATGCAGTGTCAGCACATGTGAAAGTTAAAATGGCTCTTTCCAACCTCGTAAGCTGACACCACATGCTGCTGGTACTGTGCTGTGGCATGTATTGCACAGCCTAGCAAGGATTCTGTCTGTCTTGGGAGCTCTTGTGCAGCAACCCTGAAATGATCAGTCCTCCCATTTTTGGCAAAGCTTGACTAGAGAATATGTCTGAGAAAATGCAGAAATGCATGGACTGTCACTGTCATTAATGTAGCCTTTTTGGTGGGAAATTCAAGGTATATGAAGGATTCAAGAAGAGTAATTTTCCACTGGTGCCAGATTTGGGGCCTGTCATGCTGCACCGGTGGTGTCAGCCAGCTCTTTACTGAAAGGAAAAAAAAATAGAAAATACATCATAACACCCTCCCCAGAAGAAAGGTTGCTCTGAGCACTGGCTGGAAAAATTCCCATGCACTCCAAGTGCCTGTGGTTGTGTTAGTCATGAGAAAGTGGCCTGCCCTGGGGGCTCTGTTGGTGGTGAATGGGGGAGTGGGATGGAGCTGGCTGCTCCCAGCTCTTCCACCTTTCCTTTCCAGACCAACAACACTGACAAACATGCATGGCAGCTCAGGTCTGAGCCAGGAAAACTGATTTGTTGTTGAAGCCATGCTGAGGACAGCAGGAGAGGAAGACATGCCCTGGTTATTTTCAAGTACAGAGAAGCAATACTTTAGCAAATGTTCTGAAATGCAAACAAGGAGAAGTTTACTGTGTAATATTTCCTGGCTCTGAGGTAATCTTTGTTACAAAAACAAGTTATCACTTGTAGATTTTTTGTTCATTCCTGATTAACCAAACTTCAGACTGCCTGCCTCTGAAATAGTCCTATTTTGTGACTCTGTCATAGTTAGAAAATTAAAAAGAGAACCCTTGACTGACATGAAAGCTTCTTTCTTGCCTTTTTTGGTAGCATGTCTTACTACAATAATTCTGCCGAAACACAAACAAAGGGCACTTTCTAATTTCTAAGCAAAAAGCAAAACAAAAAGTATCAAATATTCAGTGGGGTAACCCATGCTTTAAATATGGTATTTTTGAGCATTGTGTCACATTCTGAAATGAGTGGTAAAGTCCTGCATCTCCTCTAGTGCTGAGGTTTGCCATGCTGATATCCAGCAGGTAGGTAAAGAACTACAGAGTGATGTAAAACTACTTTTTTTTTTTTTTTTTTTTTCCACATGGGAAAGAAATTAATGAAAAAGTAACCAAAATTGACCCTTACTTTTGCTGAAAACCAGGTATTGGAGTAAGTATATTTCCCAGCAGTGGCTCACAGGCTCATTCCACTGCTGGGGTGCAGCTCCCATGACAGACTGAGCCTCACATGGTGTCCCAGGTGTCCCCTAAGCCCGAGGAGGAAGAGAAACATGGAGCTCAATCCAGTGGTAATTTAGGAATGGCAAAACATAAAAGATTCTGGTTTCTTATGGTTTCTAGGAGTCCACTTGTTCCATATAAAGCCAACACTCTGAAAACTGAGTGGCACTAGAAATGTAGTTTTCACAGAGGAGTTAGACTGCCTGGAAAGATGTTGGCCACCTATAGCAACAAAAAGAACATGCTGGTGAGCCAGTCCTAGGGGGATACCTGCAAAGCTGAA
Organism: Erithacus rubecula; assembly: GCF_903797595.1. Lineage (NCBI taxonomy): Eukaryota > Metazoa > Chordata > Aves > Passeriformes > Muscicapidae > Erithacus > Erithacus rubecula. The sequence continues at coordinate 14,526,232 of NC_136689.1, read as the reverse complement.
TGTGCCCCATAGTTAGGAGGTTTCCATGCCTCTGCATTCCTGGCCAGACAGGAAGGGCTGAGTTTGGACACAGAGGATCCCAGTGGAATGCAAGGCAGGTCACGAGCTGCAGCAAGGACAGTCAGATGGCCAGGGGTAGGTGTTCAGTGTATCTGTCTCTTGGTTGTACAAAGTGAATTTGAAGTATCTATATAAGGAGAAGCTGAGGTAGGTATAATCCATTAGATTTGACAAGGAACATTACTGGATATAATATTGTTTCCTAGTGGTCTTAGAGCCCCTGTTGCAAAAGCTATTCCTATTTGTCTTGTTATCCTTGCTAACCCCTATTTATCTCCTCTCTTTGTGTTTATCCCTGCATTTCTTTTAGATAGCACTTGCAGCATCCTGTGGTATTGGGGAGAAAATTTGGATGTGAAATTGCACAGCAGGGAGAAAGATCTCTGTAGAAGTAACAAGCAACAAGGAAAGATATGCAACGTTTAACTTATTTCTTGCTTCCTTGCCCTGGGCAGGCTGGTACAAATTGTATCTTGTGTCAGACTACAAGAATCACAGAGGGAACATGGGATACCAAGGGATTTAGCTAACAGGAGGCAGAATGTGTTTGTATTAATTGCTTAGTGCTCAAATGTGTTAGAAATATTTATATAACTATAACAATCTATTTCATAGCTTACGTATGACTTGGTATTTCCAAAAACACTGTTAAACAACAGTGCTTGCTGGAGTCTCTGACAGTGAGGACAGCTGGTATGCACATTTAAATGGATAGGTTGTACGTAAGTAGACATTATATTCTCTAACAGAAGTCCCAAATTCAGATCTAAAACTTGGGAAATTGATGGAGTTATGCATCCTTAACAGAAAGTTTGGGAAAGATTATCTTTTGGTACTGCAGCCAGGGGGAGCATCTACAGATACAAAGACAAAAAACCACCAGCACACAAAATTTTCAAGAAATCTGCAGCTCTCTCATATAAATATGTTTTATGAGTGTCCAGAACTGCTTTAAATCTTTCCTTGTCAAAGTGGAGTCTCAGTGTTGAGGAGAACAGCTAGAAAATAAATTATGAGTAAACCAAGCTGTACCAAAATTAATTGTCAGCTGTACTACAGCCTCACAGACAATATATGATTGAAACTCCGCATAGCTGTGATGTGTGTGTCTGAGGCAGCTGGACTGGCATTGACCTTCTTTGCAGAAAAAGAAAAAAAAGAAAAACAAAAACAACCAGAAATCTCACCAAAGGAGGGGGTAGGGGGGAAGAGAAAAGCCCATTCCAGATAACGAGACCGCAGAGCAACTCTTTGTTTGGAAGTTGGTTTCTCACTGAGCCGCTGTGTCTGCAAGGGGCTGAGCTAATCCCCAGTCATAAGCACCAGCAGGATTGATCTTGGCTGAACTTTGTGACTCTTGTCTGTCATGCTCAGTGAGAGAGGAGCCAGGAGTCCCTCAAATGCCCTTTCCTCCCCTGGCTGGGCAGTTGCCCTCCGTGGCTGTGTGAGCAGATTCCTGCTCCTCGCATGCTGAGCTGCTGGTGCCAGGGTGAGAGAAGAGTGCTGCAGACTGTTCAGCAGCTGTGCCCATCACAGGACCCTGCTGCTGAAAAGGGACTCTACTGAATAGTTCAACTCTGGTTGGCCTTAAAAATAAGAATGAAGGAAAAGCATGAGAAGCCCATTGAACCTCCAAGGTTTGTCAGCATCTGGCTGAGCCAGCTTGCTCAGAACAGGGGAATGCAGCAGGAGGGCTAGTGTGTCCCTCTAGCTTGCGTGTGTGAAGTGACCAACCCAAACAAATCAAAGTGGTTTATAGCCTGCTCAGAAGTCAGACTGGTTAAACTAACACAGATCTTTATGCTATAACAAAACCTGCTTTTCTTGAAACAAATATTTGAGACCTTGAACAACACATCTGAGAAACTATAGAATAAGAATAAATGTAGATCTCCTTGGAATAATTACCTTGTGTGCACCTTTGAAACACTCAACACCCTGACAAACCTTTCAGTAAATTTCCTGAAACTTCATGGACCTCATTATTAAAGGTATTGAAGTCATTTTTATGAAGGAAAGATGGAATGCTTTCTCTGCATCACTTCACACTGAACCTGCATCAACTCCATTTGATTTTATGTCATTTCTTGTAAACATGACCCAAGCCCACTCCAACATCAGAGGAGAGAGAAAAGGTCAGAACCATAAATTTGTGACCTTGCTGGGTGAAAGTAGACATTACACTCAAATCCCTGTTACTAATGGTTGCTATACTTCATGGCAGTGCAGGCAGCCCAAAAGGGCACCAGCAATGACATCTTTCATCACTTGTGCTAAAATGCTCTTCGCTTACTGCCTCTTGCATGGGGTGCCAGCAAAATGAGATGTAAATGGATCTGTTGACAAACAGGTTAAATGTCAACACTCACAATGATGCGTTGTTAATAGTGAGGGCACAAGATATTACAGAATTGTTTAAAAGGGGCAAGTGCTGAAAGGTGAGCAAAGTTGTCATCGCGGTTATTTACTGCCTAAGGACCGTGGTTGGACTGCTGGCTCTGGTTCAAGGCAGCTCTCATCCTAATCTTCCTCTTCTTTCTGCCAGCCTTGCTCCAGGCTTTGCTGCTGAGCACCCCCAACCCTGTGGCTCCCCTGCCAGGGCTGCAAAGCAGCAGAAGCCTCAGAAGACACAGGGAGGCACTGAGCCCTCCTGGGACCCCAGCTGGGCACCAAAATGCCTTTGCTTGGTGGGAGCTGCTCTGGGGCATGGTGAGAGCTCTAGTAAGAGATGTTGTGCAACTCAGGGCAGCTATTGGATGCAACACTCCTTCTGTGTGCTCTGACTTGTTTGCCTTAGAGGGAGACTTTTTAATCACACTGGTATTTATGTTGTTTTGCAATGCTTTTATTGCTATTCTGAGTCTCTGTTCAGGGCAAAGAGTCTCTGTTTTGCTAGGCACAACTTAATAACTTAATGCTGTTATTCTCACTCGATTTTCTTCTGTAATAAGGATCTTGAGACACTGACAGTTGCTACTAAGGGAAGCAAACTGAAAACTTCCCCTTCTCCAATATTGAAATACACAGGTTTTTTTCATGGGTATGGTGCTGGAGTGAGTGACTGCTGTTTGTTTCCACCATACCTCAGGCAAAAGAGGAAGGATCCTACAGAAATATATTAGAAACATACACAGACAAGGTGGTATTTGTGAATGACTTAGTGTCTTCCATGCAAAATAGTTTATAAGCAGGATAGCAATTAAACAAATGATTCATTCTTTTTGTAAGGCTGTATTACTGTGTCATGTTTAATCCACAGTCATGCCCCATGTCCCATGCAGGCTGCAGTCTTGGGTGATGTGTAAACATGGTGAGATATACAATGGGCAAGATTAGACTTATTCCAGTCAGTTTTTGATGAATAAATATTGTGATGGTATATTTTAATGATGTGAATGCAGAAACTATCCCATGAAAGGATGTTAATAAAAAATAGCCAAAGGGAAAAGGAACTTCTAACGAGATATGCACAGCCCTGAAATCAGTGTTTCCCATCTTAAGTTGATGGATTTGTCACTTCCTCCCTTGGCTCTTTCCCAAATGTAGATGCCAAATGAAACAAAAATAATAACTACAGATTAAAATCATCCTAGAGATTTAGAAGAATCAAAAATCTCCATGCAGACCATTGGCAGAGTATCTCCAGGAAAACTGAATTTCAACATAAAATGTAAGAATGTTTCTTACTAGAAAAAGAGAATATTTTAAACAATAAAAGGAAAGCATGGCATGTAAAGTCAGCAGGAACTTCTGTGTAAACAGGACTGGTTTATGGCTCAATCAGGGATCATCTCAGATATTTCTCACAGCTAATCCTTAAATAACTTCTTCTTCAGCTAAAACAATGTAACTTTGAAATGAGAAACCAGGGGGAAAGTAAGAATTCCTGGCACAGAAAAAAATACTTAGTAGTTTCTATATTTTGGAATTAGAGATTTGAGGGAATGCTCTATTAAAGATATTTTCAAAAATGCCTTTTCAAAGGTATTTTTCAAACCAATGTTTGAAAACAAAGAATGGCCACTTACACTCTGAGCTGAACAATGGAATGGATCTAAATTTTGAGGCCCTAGAGCAGAATGGCACCTCTCTCCTGGGGAAACCTTTCCTTGCAACATCTTTTCCCTAATGTCAGCTTCCCCACTGTTCCTTCCTCAGTGTCCATAGCTGTCATTCCACAGGAGGTGCTGGCTGTGAGTGTGATCCAGAGCAGCAGTTCCTTGGTCCCCCACAGAAGAAATAATGGAAACATGGGAATATCCCAGACACAGTGGTGATGAGTCATTAGGCTACATGGCAGCTACCAGGACTCTGCTTGCTCTCCAAGCTCTCTGCATCCCACTTTGGATGTGACCTCCAACTCCTCCTGGCTTTCTGCTTCCATTTGCTTTTTCCCTGTGTTATTCTTAGGGCTCCTTCTTTCTGCTCTCTAACAAGGCAGCTCCATCTGGCTCCTTCTAGTGCTTATTTTGTTTCATGGTTTCCCCATGTGTCCCTCACAGTGTGCCAGGTAGGAGCATACAGGTACTGATAGCTCTCTTATTGTTTGCAATAACAAGAAAGGGAGTATTATATGGCCCTTATATATGAAATTTCTTGCAGGATTACAAAGCTCTCCCTGCTGTGGTGCTAAAATGCTCACTCCACCTCAAGCTGTATAGTCCTGCATATCCCTCCTCACAGATGCCTTCATCCTGTAATAAAGGAAGTACCTGGAAACTGTCCATTTATAGGACAATACTTGAGTGCTCTTTGCTTGAGTAGTGCATCAGTTTTGCTTCTACCTACTCCTTCCTCTCTTTCTCTTTTCTCCACAGTAATTCCCATGCTTTGAGCCTGACCTCCCTTCCTCTGCCTGTTCATTAATCCTGTGTCTCTTGGCCAGGTCCTGGCTCTTGGCAATTTGTACAAACCAAGGAACTTCCTTCTCTCCAGACCTCTGCTGAAGTCCAGATCTCTCCTATCTTTCCTGCCTTCTCTTCTACCACTTCTTGTGTCTCTCAGCAGTCACAGAACATCTTCCAGTTCCAGCTATCCATAGCTGTGAATTCAATACCTGTCTCTCAAACCCAGTAACAGCAGTAAATATTTATACTGTATCAGCATTTAAACTGGTATTCAGTTATTACTGAATTATTGCACAAGCTCAAAGGGAAGCAATCTTTGGCCAGACAGCAAAAGCTGCAGAAGGTGGGTTCAGCAGTGCCTCAGGGCAGGTGTATCAAAGGGTGTCTGTGCTGTGCTGAAGAACTCTGTCTTTTCAAGTGGGAACTTGAAAAACTTCTGTGTACCATAAATTTGCAGCCTGTGTTCTGCTCTCCTGTCACTGTGTTGCCATACAAATCCCAGCCAAATCACTCAAACTGCATACTAAGCACTGGTTAAAGAACATCACACATTACATTAACTTACATAAACCACTAAGGTTACCAAAGATTTAACTTCCCAAAACAACAATATCTTACAGCTCTAAGACCGTAGCATGAACTTCCTCAGGAAATACCTCATCACTTCTGCCCTCAGCATAAACTCTGTTTCTTTGATGTTACCTTCTTTTAAATATATAATAACATGTGTGTGTTGTTAGAAAATTCAAATAACTGTATATACTGGAAGCGAGAGTAAAAGAGAGCAAGCACGTGAGAAGCTAATCCCAGTGGGGAGCTCAGGAAGGAGCTCAGATGTGTTGATGGAGTGTATAAGTTTCAGTGTGGGAAGGATGGAGTAGCTGAGTGGCTTGCCAGGATGAAGAAGTGACTTTGTACTGATGTAGGAAGGGACTGACTCACAAGGTCTGACTCCAGGCTCTTTGCTTGATCAGTTTTTGCAATTAAGAAAAGAAACCCCCTTTCTTCCTACCATAACAGGCACTATTCAAAATAAGACATTAACAACATCACAATGTAGTTTACCACAGTTCAACCCTAAGGTGAGGGTAGAGATAACATTATTCCTCCAGTATTTCTTCCTGGCCTTCAGCTCTGGTCAAGTGCAAGGCTATTTAATGGTGTCAGTGGGTAACTGCAGGACTTGATAAACTTGTCTTTATCAGTGAATTCAGAGCATGTTATCATCAAATGCATATGGATTCTGTGTTTTGCTATAGTATAGCCTTTTCTGACACTTAAAGATGTGCTAAGTTTCCTTGACAGAAAACAGACATTTTAATAAAATGGCTGTCATTTAACTAGAAACTCCTGGGCAAAGCTCTATGGGAAACAGTTCCCATGACCTTCAGGGGGGAAAAAATATTTGTCTTTTAATAGGGTTCCATTCTGTAAAAAAAAGTCCTTACTCTGCAGTATCCAGGCTTTTTTAACACAACCCTAATGATGCAACTCCTGAGGAACTGCATATGCCCTTTGCAGAAACATATTGTTAATCACATTAGTCTTTACTTTCAGATAAAGAAACTTTGAACTATTTCAGAACAATGAATTTGAAACAGAGTAAGATTGAAGCAGAATCTTCTGTAATGCATCTAATTTCATTACACAGTGCATTTTAAATTTTAAATGACAATTGCATATTGATTTACTTACCCATTTATGCAGCTGACTGATAGTTTTGTGTGTCTGGCAATTCATACTTGTACTTTGCATTGGTTTTGTTTTGGATCATATCTAAGTTCACATTTAATGTATTTTTTAAATATAAATCATGTTTTACAAAAGTAGCAGAACCTATAACCCAGCTGTCTTTATTCAGCATATTCTGTTCATGCTTAAGGGTCACCAGCTTGAATAAGGTCCTTATTCAACATTGCAGGATTGTTTATAGGCTGCACATGTCACTGAGCAATTGTAAGAAAAAACTTATTTATGAGCTGCCCTGCCTGGGAGTGCTCCCCAGTGGCAAGACAAGAAGTGAGCAGTGGGAGCTGAAGTTGCAAAGGAAGTTGCACCATCTGTCTTGAAAGCCAGACACAGGTGAGAGATAGAGAAGGGATGAAAAGGGGCATTCATAAAAAGCTGATTCATCACTAATTTGCTTGTACTCAAACAAAGAAAACAATAGCTTGTTTTGTGATAATGTTCTGCCCTTCCAAAGCTGCATTCCCCTTTGTCAGGGAGAGTGTTGTGTATGCCACAAACCAGAGGTGATTTGCTTCATTTCACCAAAGAGCTTCTGCTGAAACTCCAGTTTTTGTCTGTGTTGGCACAGAAAGAGAATGGGTCTACTGGGCAAGTAAAAAATGAGAGAAGTTCTGCAGAGTCCCCCTGGACCCATTGCTGTGCTGTTTGGCAGAGCTGGATGGGCAGCCCTGCTGGATGTGAAACCTGTGCAGCTCCTCAGGCAGCTTTGGCTCTGACCCACCAAGGGTCACTGCTCACCCCATCTGCAGTGGCACCACCTCTGTGCATCACTAATTCAGTCCCATAGCCTTAATTACCTAAGTGTCACATGGCCTGTGGGCTTGTGCTGTGTGTGCTGTGCCCACTCTGTACAGCTTAAAGTCGACCTGGGTTTAAAATAACAGCAAGTTTCTGTCTTTTTCTTGCACACATATGAATAAAAATAATTTTAAATTAAAAAAATAGCACAGTCCTTTCTTCCTGCTTCCTCTGGTAGGGGCTTTTGCCAGCAGTGTGCCTTACCCTGGCATTTGTGCCACCCTCAGTTTTCCCTTGGAGCTGCAGCATTTCTCCATAGTAGGATGGCTGGCTGGCCCCTGAGCACAGCCCCACAGGCTGCTGCACTCATGAGGAGGGAGCCCACTGCTGCACACAGAACCTCCACACTGCTCTCCTGGCACTGTCCCACACGTGTGTCCCCAGCTCACAGTGCAACCCATGACCTATGCCAATGCATAGTAAGGCAAATAAAGGTCACATACATGTGGTAAAACAAGAGAATCCAAGAGGGGTGAAGATTTTCTGAGCCTTTTAGCAGCTGCAGAAAGAAATCCTTCTAGAAAAAGGCTTGCACACTTTTTGACCAGCCTGTTTTCCAAAGAAATGATGCTGGTGAGGCTGCACTCTGTCAGACTCCTTTCCTCTCCTTTCCTCTCCTCCAGCCAGCACCTTTCCAGCTTGTGTGATGATGAGTTGGAACAGGATGAGGCTCCCAAAAGGCTCTTTCTCCCTGTCACATGAGACCTGGGGGCTGCTCAAAGGACTAAGACCCAGGTCAGTGCCTGCCCTGGGGGAAAAGCCCCCAGTGGTGTTCAGCAATCACCCAGTCCAGTTAGATCACTTGCTGGCAGAGCAGTTCATGACTATCTGTGCAGGGGAACACCAGATATTGATACCAGAAAACATTTCTTCAATTCATGGGTCATGAGAAGGAAAGGAAGAATTCACATGGTGACATCAGGCTGCTCAACTGCTGATTAAACAGGATTTTCTGTGTTGGATTTCAACAGGGAGAAAATCACAGCATTTTTACAGGCTTTGATTGCAGAGCAGATAAAACACAAAATGAGGGTCTCCATTTTTCAACACGTTTTTCACACCTGAAATGAGAATCACTGGGACTTGAGGCTTTGCTAGTTACAACATGATAATAATTGCAGACCTTTGTTTTTAGAGGGAAGGCAGGTAGAAGAATGGTATTCATGGAAGAAAATTTCTGGCTGGGTGTATAAAGAGCAAATATTACCTCCTGCTTTTGATGTGAGTTTTCTTGCAAAGGTTCAATTAATCCTATATGGAGGGGGATGTCTTTTCACTGTAGGCAGCATGGGAACATCTTGGTGTCCCAAACACCAAAGGCAAAGGACAGTCTGGAGCAGGCACTTGGGGCTGTGATGCCACTCAGGCAGTGCAGAGGAAAGAAAACTGCACAGCCAAAACTGGTCTGAGCACTTTGGGTTACTCAAGTTACCTCTCAGATAAATTGCTTTCATGACAGTGGGTGCTGAAGTAACATTCTTATCCTGTCAAGAGATACACCCCCAAAGATAGACAAAAGAACTTTGCACTGCTGAAAGCAAGAGAAAAAAACCATTTTATGCAGATAATTGAGGGTAGTAACAATTGTTATTTGACTTACTGTAAACATTATGGGAGAGGCTCTTGGAGAGCTCTTAGTGAACTTGCACATTTCACACAACTTGCAGAAGGAAGAGAGAACAAAAATAGCAAATTGTTTAGTCTTCAAGTTGTACTTTAAAATTATAATGGCAAGGCAGGAAAGGTGTAAAGCAGCACCATTCCATGTATATATTAGTTTATAAATGCCTGTCTTCACATTTTTATTGCAGCAAACAAAATTTCATTAATAATTTTAACCACTTTCATGGAAAAATTAGTGACAAAAGATTGAAAGCAAATTACCAAGCAGCTTGTCCATGTTTAAGGAAAATTGTACTAGGGACTGGTCTAAGCTCTATTTTCAGTCATATTCTTCAATTTATTAAAATATTTTGAGTTTTTAATGCCCTTTCTCTCTTCAAGTGCAGAAACAGAAATAATATTTTCTTTGTATAAACAAGCTGCAACAGAGCTCTACAGACAGAGTTTTATGAATTGGAAAAAAATCCATCAGACTAAAATTGTCTATAAGTAATGTCTTCAAAAAACCTGAATTATATTGAAGGGCAGTAGCAGTGTATACTTAAGAAGGAAATGAATCATCTCTAATGGAGATATAGTACCTCTGACTATCCCATTGAACAAAAAGTTGTTCCACATTTGTGCCTTATATCCAACCAATACAGGCTGTGGTACTAACCACCATGTTGTTGCCAAATGGGAATACCTACAGAAGATACAAAACTTATTTACTTGCTGAAAGACACCATCACCCCAGCATGAATATGGGGAACAGAAGTAAAAAGTGAGGGGCTCAGGGTGGTGGTCTACAGGTGGGTGACTGGCATGGTAGAAAGAATAAAATTCAGAAAAGGGAATTATGAGGGAATAAGAGGGAATTGAGACCACAAGAGAAATATGGTATATGGGTTGCTGAGTAATGGTCCATGAATGTACCATGAGGTGATGCTAGCCACCAGATCATGTGCAATTCAGCCCATTAGCTGAGCTGCATCCAGCAAAATCTGATATTTCTTCTGGCTCACTCCTAATACAGTGCAGCTCACAATGTGTGACAACTGCAGTGCCAAGCACACAGTGGCTATCAGCCTGTGGCTTACAGACATGGGGCTTGTCAAAAGTAACAAAGAAAAGACAGGTTATCATACAGGTTCCAACTACCTAGAATGTTTCTCTCTTCAAAAATATCAGAGCTACTCAAGCCATGGAGGGTCCAAAGATGGCTCAGTACATAATATCCAGTGATGTCATCTGTTCATTGTCAGAGGATAGCTCAGTGGTCTGATGGATTTTAACACTGATGTGCAATTTCAGTGTAGCAGAGCTTCATAAATTACTGCCATGCCTGTCTGGTGTTGTTAGCTATCATTCATCTCCCAGTGCAGGCACTGCAGGAGATTTTGTGCTCGTGTGATAAGAACCCATGCATGATAATGATGCCAAAGTGAAAGGAGGAGATTTATATAAGGTATAATCCACTTAATGAGGTCTATTTCCTTCCAGTGTAAGTCTGTGAAATTCACTCAGCTGCTCAACACCTGCAGATGCAGCTACATGTCTGTAATTAGATGTGGTCACTGACATTGCCAGCAGTGCTCAGTACCATTGTACAAAGGAAATTCAGAAGCAGTGCATGGGTGTCTCAATGACAGCCACATGAGTGGTGACCTCTTCAAGCCTCTATGATATTCAGGCTCATTACATCCACTACAGTTACAGAATATCACCTCTTCCCTTCTTTTCCATTGTGCTCTTGTGAAAAGCTTCACACAGGGAAGAGCACTCTCTGCACTGAAGGTGATTTTTTGCCCACCACTTCATGAAAATACAACCACAACTGCATCTACAGGACAGAGAAACATGAAAAATCCTTATCTTATTATTTGTGTCATCTGAGTTGCTGTCTCTGGATAATAATTATCTCCTGATAATGTTTTAGCTTGCACTTTGAATCTTGCGTCACCATGTTTGTAAACTTAAAAAGAAACTTCTGTTAAAAAGAGGCATCCTGAGCTACCAACAGACTGCACAAGACTCCTTTTCAAAGAGCAGAACCCTGCTGCTGGTGCTGAGTTGTGGCCCAGGAGCTGGCCACAGCCTTGGAAAAGCATGCACCACCACGGCTCCTGTCAGCCTTCAGGGAAGGAAGGGAGGGAGAGCAGCAGCAACAGGACTTGATTTTTCAAAAGACAGGGTAATCTTCAGAGATAGTAAGAAAAAAATAGCAAAATGACTTCCAACTTGCATAAAACTCAATATCATGTGGAGCTCATCATGTAGTGACATTTTTTTTTTTACTCTAGCTGCTCCTCATCTAATAATGAAGGTCCTCAGATTTCCATCCAGAAGACTTGTGTTTTGATAATCTACTCTACTGTTTCCCCAAATCCCCTTCCCTTTGTAATCAGACCATCAGTCACTACAAAGGATCAAAATTGCCACATTTAAATACTATTCTTCTTGTGAGAAACTACCATCTGATCAAAGATTAACAGCATGAAATACGTTTCTTGTTTTTGCAGTAAACCTGCATGTCCCTTGTTGTCGATCCAAGTTCATGGAGGTTTATTTTCAAAGCAAATCTCTTGTTTTCCTTTCACCAGAGAGCTGTTATAAAGCCAGCTATTGTTATTGCAGAGTATAACTTTATTTTTTTAGCCCAGCTACTAGAAGCAAATGGTTTTCATCAGGTAAAAAGTCGTTGTATACAGCATTATATAGACAGGTCCTGGACACAACAAGCAGTTAATGTTTTTTAATTAAATAGAGTGAGACAGGACACTCGAGGAGTGACCCAAGGATTACTTGTAGAGGAAGTTTCTCTCATGACTAATAGTGACTACAAATAAGATGGGGTATTACAATAAAATTCTACTGCTGACAAAAATATTAGCAGTAAACGATGACAGAGCCTTCATCTGGGACTAGGAGAGCATCTGGAATATATTAAGACTGTAAAATTTCCCTTTAAGTGTGGATTGCTAAAGTTAAAACCAGCCACCCAGAAACTATGGCACTCAGAGAAACTCAATATTTTTTTTCATTAAAAATTACTTAAGGAGATTTACATCTTCCCTTGGTTGACATTGTGATGTTCTGCTTGTCCAGACTTTGAGTCCTGAAAATATGCATGTGATGAGAAGGAATGGAGAAAAAAATTGTCTCAAAAATGTCCTGCCTATGTTGATCTGGGAAAACAACCCCAGTTCCAGGCATCCTTCTGCAATGCAATCAGTCAGATGCTCTTGCAACCACTCTGTGCAGATACCCACTGCTTACTAAAACCACATGTGAAGCTGATGAATTATGTATCTAGAAATGCAATATAAGCACCAGATATTGACAGAGATAAACAGGAGTGAAGAGGGATGTGCTGGGAGATCATTACAGAAAAGGAAAATTTGCTTTAAACAAAGGACAAGGACAGAGTGCTAAAAGGCCAGCATGGAAGCAAAGTTCCTGCTTCCCAGCCTCCTTTCTCCCTGTCCCCAATGGTCATGACACCTCTCACTGCAATCCTGTCTCAGTATGGACTGTGAGTTCCTGGAGACAGAAACTGTCCTGTGACTTGCATCTACTGTGTGCAGCACAAGAAGGGCTCCAGCCTCTCCTGGATATTCAAGTGGTGTTTGGTAGGCAGCTGCACTGGGAGCTCAGTGTGTCTGCAGGTGCCCTGGGAGCTCCATGTGTCTGCAGTGAACTGGGAGCTCCATGTGTCTGCAGCTGCTCTGTGAGCTCCATGTGTCTGCAGCTGCACTGTGAGCTCCATGTGTCTGCAGGTGCCCTAGGAGCTCCATGTGTCTGCAGGTGCCCTAGGAGCTCCATGTATCTGCAGGTTCATTGGGAGCTCCATGTGTTTGCAGGTGCCCTGGGAGCTCCATGTGTGTGCAGCTGCACTGGGAGCTCCATGTGTCTGCAGCTGCTCTGTGAGCTCCATGTGTCTGCAGCTGCACTGTGAGCTCCATGTGTCTGCAGGTGCCCTAGGAGCTCCATGTCTGCAGCTGCACTGGGAGCTCCATGTATCTGCAGGTTCATTGGGAGCTCCATGTGTTTGCAGGTGCCCTGGGAGCTCCATGTGTGTGCAGCTGAACTAGGAGCTCCATGTGTCTGCAGCTGCACTGAGAGCTCCATGTCTGCAGCTGCAATGGGAGCTCCATGTATCTGCAGTGGACTGGGAGCTCCATGTCTGCAGCTGCACTGGGAGCTCCATGTGTGTGCAGCTGCACTGGGAGCTCCATGTGTGTACAGCTGCATTGGGAGCTCCATGTGTGTGCAGATGAACTGGGAGCTCCATGTGTGTGCAGATGAACTGGGAGCTCCATGTGTCTGCAGCTGCACTGAGGGCTCCATGTCTGCAGCTGCACTGGGAGCTCCATTTGTCTGCAGCTGCCCTGGGGGCTCCATATGTCTGCAGCTGCACTGGGAGCTCCATGTGTCTGCAGCTGCACTGGGAACTACATGTGTCTGCAGCTGCACTGGGAGCTCCATGTGTCTGCAGCTGCACTGGGAGCTCCATGTCTGCAGCTGCACTGGGAACTACATGTGTCTGCAGCTGCACTGGGAGCTCCATGTGTCTGCAGCTGCATTGGGAGCTCCATGTGTCTGCAGCTGCACTGGGAGCTCCATGTGTCTGCAGCTGCATTGGGAGCTCCATGTCTCGCACAGTGTTCCTGGGAGGGCACTCAGCACTTGCTCCTGTAAAACTGGTCCAGCTGAGGTCTCAAGCCACCAAGAATTAGGAATAACCAGCCATCTTGTACTGACTACCATTTTCAGAGTAAAACCCAGATGATGTTGGCTTGAGGAGCTCCCAAAAGGCAAGTCCAGGTTTGAAGAAGAAACTGAGAGACAAAGGGTGGCAGTGAATTCCTGTTCTCAGCAAACAAGACCAAAACCTGAGAGATAAAAAGTCCATCAACTGTGTTCAGGAATCAATCCCTCCGAAGAACTTTCCTGCCCTATGTTTTCCACCATGAGGTGCCTCCTGTTTGTGGAGGAGGCTTGGAAATGGGAGTGCAGCACAGCTCAGCACATGAAGCACAGGAGGCCTTAATTTGCCATCAGTTAGCAGTGGTAGGTTGTGGTATCTCTTGGAGCCAAGGATCCCACAATGAAAGAGATTCACAAATACAGAACAGAGAGTTGATCCAGAATAAAAGCCAACTCACTGGGTGGCCTTGGTAAACATCTTATGTCCCAGTTGAATATTTGTTTTTATTTCCATTCATGCAGCATCTCCTCAGAACAGGGGAACATGAACTTTCCTGTAAACCTTCAACACAATTCCTGATGTTGAGGTAACAACCCATATTCAAAGATCAAAAAATTGTGTTAGGGAGAATAAATGAATCTTCTCTCTCCTCTTACCACCTCCCTCCACCTCTCATTTCCTCCTTCTTCTGACCATGTATTTGTGTGAGTGAAACATTCAAAAGTAGTGATAGAAATAAGATCAAGTTTTTCAGAGACTGTCAAGGAACATCTTTCCATCATGATCCTTACACATTGACAGCACACAGGACCTAAGCTCTGACGAGCCTGTAGCTACCTTTTCTGGCATCTAAGAGGAAATTTTGAAATGACAGCCTGCAGTTTTAAGAAGGACAAAACCCTGTACATGTCTCCCATTAGGGAAATCTGAAGCTCTTGATCTACCCCACGTCTCATCCTACCAAGAAGTTGGTGAATGCTATCAAAACAAACCAAACCACAGAGAGAAAGTCTGCTCCTGGAAATATTCTGTAAGGAGAAAAATACAGATGTACACTGCCCTGGGCACTAGTTCTTACCACCCAGCCCCACTTCAGGGCTTGGCAGTAAGGGAGTGATGTGTGTGTGTAGGAGACAAACTAGGGGAGCTGGAATAATCCACTAATGTCCTCAAATTTTCCCTCCTATCAGTAAGTCCTTGCTGCTAAATGCAATGAAGGAAACCTGCCAAATATAACAGCTAAAACCGACACCCTGAAAAACATAACATTTAGGAGAAGTTGTGTGCTGGGTCCAGCTTGTGCCAGCTGCCAAGTCTGCAACCAGGAGAGGCCCAGGGCATGGGGAGGTGTCCAGGAAAGCCCCTGCTGGTGGCCAGGCACAGGACAAACCCTGCCCCTGTGCAGACAGGGGACTGTGACCCTCACAGCTGATGCATGTCCTGCTGGCAGCAGGGAGGGCTCAGTTCCCCTCCCTTCAGCTGCTCTTTGCAAATGGGATGGAGAGAAATGCTGGTGACTGTCCCAGGCAGGGATGCATGGTCTTGGTGAGCAGTGTTCTGACAAGGACTGAGGCCATGACTCCAGCTCACAGGGCCTTAGCAGGAGCTCAGCACCAGCATGGAGTGAAATAGGGCCTTAGGGAAGACTTGGACCTGCTAGAGTCCCGTGGATGTTATTGGACAGGAATATGGAAGTTCTTTTCTAACTCATCTCTGTTAGGATGAGGGCAGTACAATTCCTTTCTCTGTGCTTCTGGGGGGATGTTGGGAGGGATGCACATCATGACACAGGGATGGGGGACACCTTGTTAGAGTTGAGAAGACTGATGTGGAATATGCAAAGAATTCCCCATTCTCCCTGTTTATATACCTGGGGCCTAATTTGGGCATACAGTGAAACTCCTTTTCTCTACATGGAGATGGCATTGCCTGGTTACCCTGCAGGGGGATTTTGATTGAGGAATTGTGTGTGGATTTTACAAGGGTGATTCCTGATCTTTTGCTGGTAGCAATGAGTAGCTCTAGTCCATGAGGATTTGTGTGTCTTTGTCTAATTCATGGTTATGGGCTCCAGCAGTAAGTAACTAGGCAAAATTTTACTGGCTAAATACCTAATTTGCAGGTAGTTTGATCTTCTGGCCCTAAGCTCAATGAAATCCATGGCTTTGGGTCCATGTGAGGTGCTCATCAGCTGTTTCTCTCAGCCAATGTTGCTGTCCTTGGCATTAAATTCTCCTGAGAAGCCTGGGACTTGAGGCCATGGTGTTCAAAACTAGTATGGCTTGGGATGAGTAGTGGTGATTTCTTCCAGTAGATGTGAACTTTGGAGCACAGCTGAGCACCTGTTCTCCAGTCAGGCCTGTTCAAGCACAGCAGATACATATCCAAGGGTCAGGTTTGCTGGCTCCACATTTCCTGTGAGCTCTGCAAAGCTTCTCCCGCACCAGACAGACCTTGTTGGAGCACAGTTTCTGGGGAAGCAGAAACAGCGTTCACTGTACATCATAAAAAGTTTACCTGCTTATTTTTGATGGTCATCTCTGTCTAAAAGCTGCCACAAAACAGCTTTTACAAACTTCACAAGTTCTTCCTAAGAGATCGCCTTAATTTTCCAGTATCCGAAAGCCTCTTCTCCCCCTGGGGCTCCTGGGAGCCATTGCAATTGCTCCTGTCTTGCTTCTCCTTGCAATTTTCTGCACACACTCTCACTCAGCTGCTATTCCTGTGCTCGTTTTTATCTTCACGCCAGGCTTGAGCTGTGGCTCATTGTGACAATATTTCCTCATAAGGCTGTGCTTAAAAAGTGAGGAGCTTGTGTTTGTTGGTGCTGGGTGGTGGCATGTGAGGCTGCACAAAGGAAAACAAATGTTTGAGATGTTTCTGAAGGTGCTGTCATGAGACAAAACAGGGCCCTCATTGCTAAGTTTACTTGTGCTTGGATGTACCAGAGACTGTTCAGGCTCTTTAATAACTCTGCCCTGGGAAGTTTCCATCACCTCCCTTCCCTTCCTCCCCTCCTGCCAGCTCTGCTTGCTACCAGAGCTGAGCACTTTGCAGGGATTGTGGGGACAATCTCCCCACCCTGGAGTCTGACCAGCACTGCCAGCTTGCAAAGGCCACTTCTTCTGCCCTGTTTGCCACATGGGTGACACAGCTGGGAAACCTCCTGCAGTCACAGCAAGGCTGCATTTGTTCTACTCCAGGGAAGAGTTCCACTCAGACCCCAGAGATTTAAGCATTCCAGAGGCTTTGTCCTGGCTCTAAGCAGTTAAGGTATCCATGCAATATCCACTCAGCTCAGGAGAAGCTGTAAGAGGAAGCACTAAGTCTTATCTCTCTCAGGGTCAGGGCAGAGGAAGGGACAATGAATTGGCCACTGCACCAAACTGAGCTTGCTTGCTCCTTATCCAGCCTGATTTGGAAGCAGAGCTGAAAAGCTGTTTGCTTAGGAGGTTTGTTATAGCTATGAAAGCTAAGGCTGGAGTTATGCTGAGCAGCAGGGCAGAGGGTAAAGCAATATTTTATCCCTAAGTTAAAACACTGTCAGCAGGGTAAAGTAAGTCGTGTGCTCTGTCAGCAGCTGGTGTGTGCAGGGTGGGATCACCTGTGGGTGCCCCCATTGGGGCTTTCTCCAGGGCTGCCTGGGGTGGGAATGCTGCACCTTTGGGTCATCACCTCACCCTCCCTATCCTCTGGACTCCCTGCTGATTCTCTGGGGTGAGAAATGGGGATTATTTCACTAGCCAGCCAATCCCAGGGAAAACAGCTCTGTTAAAGCCCTCAGAATGTAAGACCTTCTTTCCCCACATATGAGGTTTAGAGCTGTGAAGTTATGATTCCTGGAAACTGGTGTCTTCTCCTACAATATTTATGTGGACTGAGTAACAAAGCACTACTAGTACTGAGGAGAAGATTTCTTTTGGGCTTGGAAATGTTTGCTACTGGTCTGGCCAAAGAGCTGTGCTCTTCTTTGAAATAAAACTCTATCAGGCTTTTAAACTATGGAATTTCTTAGTTCTCTTTTTTTTTTTTGTTTTTCTCTTCTAAAATTTGGGTACCGATTTGCCCTGGAAATGAGATATGCAAAGGAAATACATTTTTAAGGAAGAACTGTGCTCTGAATATGAGAAAGTGAAATCCCAGGAGGTGAAGGAACTTGCCCCAAGCCCCATAGGGAGCTTGTCCCACACTGTAGAACTAAGGAACCTTTTGAACATTAAAACTTTTTCTTAGTTGTAGTTTTCTTGTAAATATTTGGGTCTCAGGTTTCAAAGTTCAAGCTGGGTTAATCACAAAGAATGCAGCTCTTCCTGCTTTCCATGCAGGGTGTAAGGTAACAGTCTGTGGTGCCCTTCCAGACACCCCATGCATCTGCATGGGTTTCAAGTGACAGCTGGTCTTTTAACTCAGTATCACACATACAGATTAATCATTACCTGGCTGCTGTCCTGGCTTCCAATCAGTTCCACTTTATTGACTTAGCCTGGGCTCAACAATGGTTTATTAATCTTGCCTTTGTGTCTACACAGCAGCCTTATTGTGATTAAATAGTTCCCCAGTTTTATTAGCCAGGGTTGGTACTGTAAGGCACTAAGGACTTTGTTAGCTGGGGCTACCTGTCTGCAGACTGGAACAAAGGTGAGATCCTTACCAGGGTCAGATCAAATTCCACTGCGTGGGAACTTTCTCATATGGAGAGACATAACAAGATGCTGCTGCACCCTGAGGAAAACACAGGAATGGACCTGGGACACTGTCAACACCTGGAAGTTGCCGATGCCAGGAGGTGCCATCAGAGACTGTGATGCAGCCTAGGCTTGCAGGGCAGGGATATCTGTGTGGCAGAGATATCTGTGTGGCTTAAGGTAGCAAACATGTTGGGAAAGTTGCTCCAAACCATCCACCAGAGCCTGTTCCTGGAAACAGATAATTCAAAACATTTGTCTGAAGGATGATTTGTGGGATAACCACAAGCATTTATATCACAGAGCAAATATTTGAGGCACATCCAGATCAGCTATTACTGATGTTATTGCTTTCAATCATCTTTCAGAGGAGTTCCTCAGGGCTGCCTGCACTGGGAAGTGACAGGAGGAGAGCTGGGGCATGAGGTGCACCCCAGAATGATGATTCATCTGCTCTTTGCAGATGCAAGTCCCACTGCAAGCATGGATCTGAGAGCCTGGGATGGTGATGCAGAACCTCCAAAGGTTTATTTTTAGGGAGGCAACCTGCACATGAGGAGAAAAAAGAGCCTATTATAAAAAAGCAGAGGCAAACAGCAGCTGTAAAAACTAAAACTTCCAACAATACAACAAACAGAAAATTACATTTCCCTTCATTGTGTGGAAGGAGCCAAGCTTCTAGCCAGCTGTGGAGGAAATAAGGAGTTTACATTATTTGCAGTGTCAGTGAGGACCAACATACAAATTTCCTGTCTGTCTCTCTCTACAAATTAGCAAAACTTTGACAAAAAGTACACTTTCATTTTATTAATTTTATTCATTTTTCTGTTTCCGTGGGGAGAAGATGCAGCCCAAGCAGTGTGGTCACAAATAGAGAAGCTGAAAAGTGTCGGGGAAGCTGAGCAAACAGGAGATCAGAAGAAAAATACAGAAATGGGATGCCAGAGCAACACAATTCTGCCCCTCACATTTCTGGGCCCAGACAGAGCAGCAGCTTCCAGGTATGTGTCAATGTCTGTGGTCTCACAGAGCAGCACATGCCATTTACTCACAAACCCAAGCTCAAAGATTTTACAACATCTCTTGCCATGCAGAAAATTACCTCCCCCTATGTTTGTTTTAAGTTTCAAAGCATTGACGTGTAAACTTAAATTATTATAAAAAAAATGACATATTCTGTCTTGGTGCTTGCTTATTCAGTCTGTGTAAGCAGAAACCACAGCTCATATGTGCCAGAGAGTTTTCCATGCCTTCCTGCACTGCAGCACAGGGTATGTCAGCCAGTGTGGGCAGGCATGAGCCCCACAAGATGCTGGCCCTGGGTGGAGGCTGGCGTTCCTGCTGCTTTCCCAGCTGCTTCCAGCATCCTGTGACTGATGTTGCTGGGCAGGAAGAAAAGCAAACATGCAGAGTCAGCAAAGTACAAGTCAGGTGTACGTAAAATGAAGCAGTTGATAGTCATGAGCAAACTGCTCAGCATGGCACAGGCTTCCTGAGGTACACTGGGGGACTGTCAGGGGTGCAAAGTGTCCTGACTTTGCATTCTCTTTCAGTCAATCCCACTGAAAATAAAACCAGTATTACCAGCTCATCTTCCTATCCAAAATTACAACTTTTATGTTCCTAATTTAAGGCCAGCTCCTGCCTGCCCTTTGCCTGTGTTTGAGGTATGCTGGCTGCTGGGTCTCTGGTCTGAGTGTCTTGGAATAAATAGCAGAGCAGTCATCTGCCCTGTTCCAGGATAGTTGGAGTCATCAGGGAGCATTTCAGGGGACCAAGGGAGGAATATTTCAAACTTCTTCACTTGAAACAAGGGAAAGAGCATGGAGGAACCTCCAAATGAAAAGAGCTGGATTTCACATTAAGTTCTGTATTACAAATTGACCTAATTTAACTGCTCTCTTTTCTGTAGCCAAAGAGATGACCTCCCCTTGCTTGGTGCTTCCAAGACTCCTCTTCCTCTGCTACTGGGTGCCCTGTGCAATGGGGGCACTTTCCATGGGGGGCCCTCCCAGGGCAGCCCATGAGCCACTGCTGATGGAGGAGGATGGCCAGGAAGGGGGGTCAAGGGGCCAGGCTGAGGTCTAGGAAGAGATTGCACTAGAAAAGAGACAGAGCTCTGCTTTGGGAATGGCTACAAGGATTGCTGGCTCCAGGGTCTCCCAAGCTGATTAACTTCTGGTGCAGAGTAGGCTCATGTGTTTACCTTCTCAGGAGATGAAAAACAGAGTGAGGTTTTGCAGCACTCAGATTCCCTGAATTTTTAAAAGATTTTGATTAATCATGAGGCATTTTGGCAGCCTCCTTGGATACTCCATCACCCCTGTTTAATCAGTCACTGACAGTGCTTGCTCTGCCTGGTCTCAACTGCAAGGTTGACACTACAGGGGAATGGGTGGGCCTCAAGATGCTGGTGGGGCAGGCAGCTGGCTCTGCTCAGGGTCTGTGCCAATATCCCCTTGGTTTCTGCAAGGGGAGACCTCATGACAAATGCCCTTACATGGATGTAAGGCATAAAATAACCTTAGTTTATATTCTGTGCAGTGACAGTTGGTCTGTGGGGCTCAAGGAAATAAAAAGAGCCAGTCTTCATGGACCTGGAGGCAATCATCGTTAAAGCTGGACAATTATGCCATCAGTATTATAACAGTGAGGTTGAGGAAGTATTGCCAGACTGGTAATAAAAGTGGGTTTTCACTGTGCTCTTCAGCTCTCTGAGTGTCTCTGCTGTGCCAGTGAGGGACCCCCTGAACTGTCTGTGTCTCCATTAACAACTTAGTGCAGACCAGGATGAGACTTCTAAAGCAAAAGTCTCTGTGTGTCATGTTTTATTATGACAGAGAGGTTTTGGAGGATGTGAACTGCATAATCTTTCACACAAATGGGAATGCACTCCAGACATGCATTTGACAGCACGTGGGACCACATCCAGATAGTGCAAAGCAATCCCTCCTTAGTGTGTAGGTATGGCCCCACACATGCACTTTCCACTTTCCACTCAGCAATTTTGCTCCCTGGGCAATGATACACAGCCAGTACTGAGCTGGTCAAAAAGATAGATACCCTTTTCCTGTCCCTTGTGCATGATGGAGAGCTTGTTCAGTTCCAAAAGGAGCTGGGTGGTACCTCCTGTTAGCAAAACAGCTTTTCTTGTGTTTTACTGAGATGGAAAAGCTGCTTCTGTACACAGAAAGTACAAACATGATTTGCAGAAAAATCTTTTCTCTCAGACAGAATTGAAGCTGTGCTTCATTTTCCCTTCTAAATATTTGCTTGCCTAAACCAGGAAAATTTAGCATTCTTCCTTCCAAAAAATGAATTCCAGGAATATGCATAAATATGCCACATTGCAGACCTTGAATAATAATATAGGCCACTGATTAGCCTAACAAAGTAAAACCAAGCATGTCTGAAAGAACATGATGAGCATAAATTGGCACGAGAATAAAGATGAACTTCTACAGTAATGTGTCACTTATGTCTTACAGTGTAGGAGAATTTAAAAATGTACAGTTCCCTGCTGATTGCAAGTTCATTTGGATTTACTACATTTGGGAACATCATGTTTCCATCATCACTGTGTACCCATTCCTTGGCTTCTTCTGTGGTGATGAATGTGGCTGGTACATGCACAGTATCAGAAGTGTCATCTGTCTCTTCTTCAGTAACCCAAGCAGATTTTCCTACCAATCTTCTTTGTGCACCATCTGCCATGGGGGTGCAGGCTCTTAATTACCTGGTTTTGCATTCACAGCAAGGAGCTGATGAGTGGATTCCTTTCTGATATGTCTTGAAGACTCCTACTGGTGCTGTATTTACATGTTAAACAGAGTCAAAAGTGTATAATGAATCACAATGTCTTAGTCTCGGGCATTTCCATCAAAGGATGGAGCATGGACTGGCTGAGAGCAAGCAAAGCTCATGTGGGAATTGTTCAGCAAGTTATGTGTGCAGGAAAGCTGTCAGCTGTCTTACCTGCCTCTTCCTCTGTAGTCAAGTCTGCACTGTGACAGCCATCAGATTTTGGGTGCACTATAACCATTCTTTCTGATAAAGTGATAAAACAATTTGTTCCTCATTTATTGTTACAGCTGAATGACATGAAAATAATATTGATGCTGTTGGGGAATACAGCTGAGACTGTTGCAAGTTTTAAGCTATATGGCATTTAGTTAGTTGTGAAAAAAGGCTTGTTCAGATAACCAAGCATTCAGTTAAATGCCACGCAGACAGTTTGTACTGAGTGTCCTGGGATCTCTTTTTCTCACAATTCCTGAGAAACTAAAAAAGTAAAGGACAGTTTTCTGCAGGAATTTCCCTCATGGAGGTATTTATTAGTTCAAGAAATATCAACATTATTAGGGGAACATTAGAGGGAACATTGACCTCTAACTGGAACCAAATTGTTATCCAAAAGAACACTCTACTCCTTGAAACCCCATGTTTATTTTGCAGCTGTCAGCAGCAGGAGAGGTACATGTGATCTGAAATATGCTGCAGAAATGCTCACTGACATTTCCTGATCAGGCCTGTAGCTGGGCCAGGCAGATGTGCAGTGAGACTCTTTTTCCCCAAGAATTATACAACTGGCACTGATTTGTCTTGAACTCTCAAGCTGCTAGGACAGACTGTTCACACATGAGTTCAACAATGGCAGTGGAATAAAATATCCCCCTTGTCTTCCTTGTTGCTGGTTCCAGCTGTAGATTGCTCAGCAGCTTTCCTGTGTCTATCCTCAGACTAGAGAAAGATCAAAACTGTGCTCAGCCAGTGCCCCTTAAAAATTCTGAAGAGCCAGTGGAAAATACCTAATGAATAACTTGTGCCCATGTGAATTTTAGTATTTTGATGCTGCCATTTCCCTCACTGCTGGGGCAGAGTGCAGTAAGGGTAGAAAATAAACCAATGAGGACAAGAAGTAAGAAACAGATTATTCATTGCTCTTGCAGCTCCTGCTGCACAGGGTGCTGTGTCCTCTGTTTAATAGCTGATGGAACTTCCATGTCTGTGGCAACTCAAGCTCCCTCATGTGCTGTACTTCCTATCTATCTGAAATAGTGAAATATGAGGAGAGAAGATTATTCTTAAGCCTTAAAAGGCTGGAAATATAATCTTTAATACAGCATTGAAAGCTTGGGACTTTCTGTATCTTGCCTCGAGCTTTAGGTTCTCAGTCCCCAGTTCCAATTTGTACCTTCATGGGAATTACTGGGATAAAACAGCACACCACAGAGCTCTGCAGCTCTGATTTAGGTTTACACATCCAATGGGGGAATGGGAAAAAGGGGTTTACTCCAATTATTAAGTTCTTTGGACCATTGCATTGTGTGCAAGGGGGAAGTTTGCAGAAAAATAGTGATCCACGATTCCTGGACATCACTAAATTAAGCAACTAGAGACAAGATAGGAACTGCAAAACTGCGCCAAGAAAACTGGAAAAAAGTTATCCTTTAAATTAATAAAACATGTCACCCACAATAAACAGAGTTTAATACAGATCTGAATGCATCAAATAAAATAGAACTAGATGGAAAAATCAATTATGTGTTCTACAGAACTGAAATAGAGACCTGGCTGGAAGCCTTCCAATGGAAAAATTTTACTTGCAAAACATTGACTGTAGTTAATTGTCTTGAGGATACTTTTGGCCTTCAATTAATAAAATCAACTGAAGGGAAAAATTGAGATATAATTTTCTTAATATTGAATATTTTTCTATTTGGACATCATCAGTCTTTTTCTTTGTATTATGAGCTATAATCTATTCCCAAAAGCTTATTTCAATCAAAGTCTTCATTTTTCTTAGTACAAGAAGTTTCAAGATGTTTTAACAATCTTGTATTTCTTTCACAATTAGGATTCATTTCCAATATTCATTCTGGAATAAAAAAAAAAAAAACCCCAAAGAAGTAAAATTTTCTCTGCAATGAAAACTCTAACTTTTGGATTAGCTGTTTATGTTCCTCTCAGAATATCTTTACTTACTGGCCTTTCTTTTATTTATTTTATAACATATTCCAGCTTTTGAAATAAAAGCACAGTTGTTGACTAGGACATTCTTCTAACACCTTATAATATGTCTGCACAAGAATGCAAGCAAATTTTACACTCTTTGATGTATACCATGTTCCTAGAAATGGTTGTATGATAAACATGTGTCTAAGTAACTCAGATATATTAAGTTCTGCCAGAAGGTTTGAAAAGCTCCATTATATTATTTATTGAATTTATTTTTTCTCTTTTGTTCATCCCTAAGACTCAGACTGAATATTTCCCCAGTCTGTATGGAATCCTTCACGGAGACAAGGAAAATATCTGCATTTTTAAATTTTTTTGTCTGGATTTTCTCTTTTCTTATGGAAATAGGAATGAAAAAGACCACAGAGAACTTCTCTAACAGAGATTTGATGATTTTAAAAAATGTAGAAAAAGCCTGCTTGAGAGGTTCCAGGGAATGGAAGAAAGACAAGAGGCAAGGAGAGATGACACTTTCTTGAGCAAGTCATGGTGCAGGGATGAACATCCTAATTAGTCTGGTGACTAGCCTGGCTGAAACAGAGCCTTCAGGAGCCACAGGGAAACAAAAGTTGTGGAAACTATATTGTATGAATTAAGTATGATGCATGGGAAATAGAGGAAAGTCAGAGGCAAGAGAGAGGCAAGAACAAACCAGGAGCAAGGGGGCAGGAGGTGGCAAAGGTGGATTTGCTACTGGTGATGTCCTTCAAGGTTCAGGACCCAGAACTCATACAGAGAAACAGCACATTTGTCTGACAAGCTGACAGAACACCAGGCTGGGGGAGATGCAGGAGCTGGCAGAGGACACAGCAAAGAAAATTACAGCACACATCCAGCAGCAGCTAGCAGGTGACATCTAGAGGAAGGGGAATCCCTTGGATAGAAACATTGGTAAAAGAAAAAGACCATGTTTCACTGCTCAAGGATGTTGCAACTGTTGGCAAAAGACTTAAACTTATTGCATTTTTTTAAATCAGTCTTTGCTGTAACCAGGTAACCAGTTAATTACATATTAGGGGAAAAGAGGAAAGGCTTTGTCATTAATAGTTAATTTTAATAGTCTCAGTATTCAAAAAATCATAAGCAAGGAAATAAATAGCACTCAGCATGGAATTGTCAGAAACAAAGTTATTTTCCCCCTAGGGTAAATAGCAGGCTTTGTGGGGGAGGGCAAACAGTTTCATTTTAGCCAGGCACTGAATGCCATGTTTGGCCATTTTCAGAAGCAGGGCATGGAAATGTGGTGTTGATGGAGGGAATGGACACCTTTGAGAGGAGGCTACACAGATAACTGTGAACGCTTATAAGGTGAAACTTTTAGAGACCAGAGAAGAGATAAGGGATTGTTGGAGCATTTTCCCTTGTGTTTTTCTATATTTCTGTAAGTTCACATGCACATCAATTATTATTATTTCTTACTATGTTTTGCATTCTGTTCTTGTCCTGCTTTGAATCCCATGCTGTTTTTCCTTCCCTAATTGACACTGAGTTCAGTGGCTGCTGAATTATATCACAAGTGTTTCTTAGTTCCAAGTGGCATCGAGATCTGACAGCCTCTTTTGCCAGAGGAGTTTCTTTCTTCTTTGAAGTCATTACATTCAGTAACACAGGAGACATGACAAGGCAGAGAGAAGGGATTGCAAACAAGAGAAGCCAGACTCCATGGAATCCATAGCAAAGCTGACAACTGAACCCAAATATCTTGGATCCCCAGAGAGTGTCTCATGTGAATGACTGTCCTATTAATCATGGGGGCAGGACAGCCTGTCACGAGCCACATCAGCAGCTGCCATCTTCTCTCTTTCTCAAGTTAAGTGAGTACAGGAACTATTGGACTGAGTCTGAACTGTGAAAGCCCAGGAATTACTCCTGAGGCTCCAACATCCCAATGAATGCGAAGTTTTGATCTCAGCATCTCGAGCTAATGAGCCTTTCAAAGCTCCCCTCAGGTTGTCTGGAGCCACTCCCCAGCCACAGACTTAATTTTCTCTATACACTCTGAAAAATGTAGTCTATTTAATATTCTACCCACAAGCTGGCTTGAGGCTACTTGAAGCTATTGTTTAGGGTTTTTTTCCGGTCTGTTAATTATACCTAAAATTGGCAAACCACCATTTCTGATGTAAAGCTACATGTGATGTGTCCCTAAGCCAAATCACATACTATTTTAGCCTGGAAAGCTGGCAGCTAGCAGCCAAACACAGCAAAACCTGGGCTCTGGAGGTGTCCCCTGAGCATGTGTAGGCAGCAGCAAAGACAAAATGAGGAGGTGCCCGAAGGGCAGATCCTGCAGCACTTGTTCAGTTTTTATGGCAATCCTTTGCTCAGGCAAAACTCTTATTTGTTTTAGGAAAGTGAAGACGTTGGAGTGTGGATTTGCAGCACTTACAGGCAGACAACCCTTGGGGAAAGATCATGTACTACTGTGTTGGGTTGATGTGGCCAGAAATGTGTATTCTATCAGCTGTTAAAGCCAGGTGGGGCAGTGATTCCTTATCTCCATGGCACATATTATCTGCTAATGGGCCATCTTTAAGACAAGGTGGGGCAATCATCTTTATTTTTTCCACAACCCATCCTCCCTCCTGGAAGATATCATCTGCTGCTGGGCCATTGAGTCCCACTATATGACTGATAAAATTACATCATCCCACTGGGAGATGCTCCAGGGGGAGGAGCCAAGCCTTTCCTACCCAGATAAAAACTGATATTTTGGACAGCTCAGGCCTAAGCAGCCATGACTTTTAGTTGCTGCAATAAGAAATGGAAATGGAATGGAAAATGGAAAAAATCTAACCAGAATGGAATAAAAAATATTTTCATTTTGCAGAGCCTGAAGTGAATATTGTTCTACACTTTTTGCAATTCGTGGAATGTTTTTGAAGTATTTCGTCTTTTTTGGTAGTTTAGCTTTTAGTTTCTTATTTGCTGCCAAGTATAATAGACTAAGTAGTGGTCACAGAGTAGCACTTTTCCCCACTTTCTAAAATATACCCTTGTCACCCTAAGCTTTCAAGACATTATAAAATTGTGGAAGTTCTGAAAAATTAAAGAGTGGCAGAAAGAAAATCATAAGAAAAGTGATGAGTGAGGAGAAGAACAGGGGTTATTCAAGAAAAAAAAAGATCAATAGACTCTCATCTGGCAAACGGGCATTTTCTCAGAAATCTGGACAGACTGAATGGCAGTCACAGGGCCACCCTCACACAGTTTGTGCAGCCTCTGTCTCCTCAGCCTCTGACTGTTAGATGTGCTGTGCAAAATGATTTTGTGGCACAACATTTATGCTTTAATTACATGTGCATTCCATGCCATGTAGCAAAGAAATCTGAGGAAACTTAATTTTGCCAATTACTCTAAGATCATGGCTAGTGAAGTCTCTTACATAAACAATTGCCTATGCAACCCATTTCCTTCTTTGCACAAATAAACCTCTCCCTTCTGTAAAATTTTGCACACAGAATAAAATTGGCTAGAGCAAGTCCCCTGGTAGAAAGGCTGCTTTCTGCAGCTACTCAAAAGAGATATTTTACAAGCAAATCTATAAAGTTGTGTGAAACAATGCTCCAGCCCCAAGAACAAAATGGGGTGAGCTGGCTGGATCTTGGGCTGTGGCTGTGGAGGGGAAGGGCTGGGTCAGCAGCAGCCAGTGTGGTGGCAGTGCCACTCTGGGTGGTCCCTGGTGGGTTTGGGGCCCGTGGCTCTGCAGGCACTGCTGCAGGGCTCACAGGGGACTGGGCAGCCTGGCAGTGCAAAGCTGCTTCCCCAGTCTGGCAGCTGTGACTGGGCTCAGGCTCAGGTGATGAAACTGCAATATTACAGAAACACAGAATTTAACAACAAAAAAAAAGATACATTTTCCTTCTCACCTTAACAAATTACTCAACAGAATGTTTTGTTTGTAGAAAATTTTAGAAATTTGATCACTGCTTTATATTAAAACCCTGTTATTCCCTTGTCACCCTTGCATGATGCAGGGTTGAAACCACTGTGATCTGGCAAACAGCAAGAGAGGGGAAGAGGAAAGACATGCCAAAGGTGTCCACATATTTTAGCAGTTACCTCTTACTGAATATATCTGAACCAGTCATCATTGCTTGGAAATAAAATAATGTAAGAGAATTTAGAGGGCAACATCTGTTTTAGTGTCAGAATTCATTAGTGAAGGAAAGGGGAAAACAGGTACACTAGGGGGATTTGGAAAACCTGAGATTACAAGCAAATGTGTCATTCAACATACACTATTTTCTGTTTCTTGCAACTTTGCTTGACAGATGAAAAGAATTTGAGTACAGCTAAAGAGTGTATGTGAGGCTAGAAGTATTATGGCACTCATTATCCTTCATGGAATCCTCCTTAATGATTTGTTCTGTGGCCATATAAAAGATCACAAATGCAATAAAAGTGGGAAATATTGAGTTAAAGCAATGTCTGGCATGCTGATGTCATCTACACGATAAACAAATGTCAATGTGGAGCTATAAATAATCTCTTTATCATAATCCTGAATTGATCCCATACCAGATGTATACACACTTCATGAAAATTCCTTAGCTTTGAAGAAAGAGGACAATAGCCTGTAACACGAAGCTGTATGAATATCTGTGTGTGTTTCCTGTGGGTAGTGTGTGCTATGGCAAGAGGGCACAGGGCTGTTCTGTCCTGCTGTCAATGCCTCTGTGCAAGCACGACACACTCCTGTGAGCATGCAGACTGCAAGGGTCACTGTGGCCTGGAAAAGGCCTCCCCAGGGACAGGGGGCTCCTTGGAAGGTTAGAAAAAAATTAGCAAAGAACATCTAATTTATGAGAGAGATCTGAGCACACCTGAGCTTTCCCTCTCCAAGGCAAAGTGAAGTACATAGTGATGAAACACCACATGAACAGACATCCGTGCTGAGATACCACTCTTGGGCATCTAAATCCATCCTTCTGTTTCAGACCTCTTTTTAATGCTGCTTACATGAGATATTTCTGTCCAACAGTAGCTTTTACACTGTAATGATTGCATTAAAAAAATAAAAAAAAATCCATTTCATCGGTCAAGCAGCATCTTGGGGCTGACTCAAGCCAATGAGAATCTTTCCATTGACGTCACTAAGCTTTTATTCAGGCCCTTAATCTGCAATCAATCAACCTTTAATATTATTCCATGCAGAGCTCCATGCCTTCCTTTGGTGATAGAAAAAGATGAGACCAAGCACTTGTCCCAGCTACCAGTCCTGGCAAATGAGCTGGTCATGATTGCATTTCCAGGGAGCCTCAGTCAGGAATTATCCTGAAATGCACTGTTTTGCTTTTTCTCCCTTGTGTACATTCCTCCAGCTTCATGTTTTGGCTCATGCTGCATGGGTCTGCTCCTGCTGATCCCAGCTGGAGAGCCCAGCCCTGTGGCATCCCTGTGGCTGCTGGGGACAGCCTGAGCCATGGGCTGTCTGCAGGGCAGGCAGTGTGTCCCAAAGGCAGGCTCTGGGATGGTAAATCCTCCTACAGTAGCACAAGGTATTTACTAACAGCTGAGGAGCTGCATGAGATTGTCAGGGGAAAAAAAAAGCAAAAAACCCTGATCTTCCCTGGTCTCTCCCAGCAATGCATACTCCTCATTTAACTTTTTCCTCTCCAATGGCCATGGCTGCATTTTCTCTGCACAAGCTGCCAGAATAAGGAACTTCTGTCTAGGGCTTTGATGACAGGGACTTTATCTCCTGTTATGTTCTGGTGGTCTTTCTGCTATGTTTCCATCATACCTTTTTTTAGAGGAAAGAGAACAGGAGCCTGGGTCTACTCCTGCAGGGAAAGTTTCACAGGACCATATACAGCTCAATGAATCACACACACCAGGACTATGACGTGTCTGTAATGGGTGAAACAATATTCCTCATGTAGCAGCAGAAAAGAACAGGCAAAAAAGGAAGAACTGAGATGCAGGGCATTATCAGAGGTGATGAAACATGGTCTGGTACACTGGACATTGAGAGGATACCTGGAAGAGGAGTGACATAAGGGAAGGCTGCACACCAGAAATAAATTCACACAGGCACAATAGTGACTGCAGAGGTGCCAGAGATGGCGAGGTCCCATGTGGGAATTGTGCCTTGCTGCTTCCTATAGTAAGTCTGTCACTTACATTTGGAAATCATTCAATGAAGCCTTGGCTTTATTTGCTTCAGTGCCAAGTTGCCCCTGAAAGAATAAAAATTAACCAGCAACCCCATGAGGTCAGATAACAGGGAGAATGGTCTTAGCTTTCATGGACAGGGAGTTCAGGATAGCTCTCAGGGCTAAAGACAGCAGAGCTGCAAGTACCCACCTGTACTTGAAGGTGTCAGAGTCCTGGCCCAGTCATGAACTGGAGACCAAATGGACAGATTTAAAGGAGTACAGAGCACCCAAACAGAAACTGCAGGTCCAGAGAGTGTCCATGTGTCTAAAGCAGACCAGGAGCAGAGGAGGAATCACTTCCATGTCTCTCCAAATTTGTTTCCATATTTTATTCATGCCAACTCCATCATTCATGCCATGGATTGAGGAGTGAAGTGTGCAGTCAGACAGAAAGGAAACTCCTGGGCAGAGGGATGCAGGGCTCAGGGCTGGCCTGCTGTGCCAGCAGACAGCAGCTTTCCCCCAGACCAGGGGCACACAGGGCTGCTTTTGTGGGCTTTAGAGGTGGGGAACCCCCAAGGGCAGAGCTGAGGCTCAGGGAGAAAGGAGAGGAGCAGTAGAGTTCAGAAGCCTGAACTGTGCACATCTGGGTGAGGGTAAAGATGGTCAGGGATCACTCACAGGAGGTTGGTGTGGCAAAGAACCTTACTGTATCTGTAGCTTCATTGCAATGCTAAAGATTAAATACTTGCCACTTAAGAGTTAATTTGAGGTGAAACCATAAATTAAATTTTTTGTATCTCTCACCATTCATCTTTTCTGGGAGGATATAAGCATATACAAGTCAGAGCTGGAAAATGAGGAGTAACTGATGGAGCAGCCAGAGGGCTTTGTTGTAGACACATTCATTTCGTGCTTGTGAATTATGCCAACAACAGCAAATAGATTTACATTAATAGCACATTCAGGATAATCTCTTGATGTGTAAAATATGCACAGGTACCCTGATAGTACAGATTCTGCAGAGATGTGCTTTATCAACAACACACAGCTTTGTTTCTGAATTAATACTGAATATTCCAGGTGCTCTGTAAGAATGAAGGCCTTTGCACTATAAATCACAGGAGAGCAATAATTTCAGCCTTTTACTATGAGAAAGCTTGTTCTGGGAAATCTTTCCCTCTTGAAGGCCTCCTCTTTACTTTGAGTAGTTTGGGCTTGCAGGTCTCTCTAAATTTCTAGGCTAGAATTTGCAGATAAAAACGTAAAAAACAGGTCTCTCAATATTTGTCCCAAGTGTGAATATAATATGACACTAAGGCAATGATGCTCAGCTGGGGGACGTGAGACCTTTTCTTTTGTGACTTAGGGCCACAGGAAATTAAAAACTTTAAGCTGAGAAGGGACAAAATACAGTATGTGTAATATTGTTTCTTACATTGCTTCCCTCTGGCATCAGGGGACCCACTGATAGCCTGACTCTGCCACAAGGTTTCTGCCATTTCAGGTGTCCTTGGAATATTACCATCTGGACATGCAAGAAATGCAAATGTCAGTTCACAAGACACATTTTCTTCCTTTCAGCACAGCAGGAAAAGAAACTCACCTGGAAAATGTGAAATTAATATAATTAATGACTCTCAGAAATTGAGAGGAGAAAGTATCCAAAGTAAGTAATTGTAGAAATCTCATGATGTTTAAATTGAAGTGCTTGTGTCTGATTGAACAGGCTGTTTTCAGAGGTGTATCAGCCCTGCAACCAGATAAGCCAGCCTTTTTTCAGCATTGTAAAACTGTTAAAAATGGATGATACCCCAATTTTCCCCTTTTAATGCTGCTTGGCCAACTTCAGTTGAATGAATCTGATAAGTAAACAGCTGCAAAGTGGTGCTGGTTGTGTTGGAGCTCAAAATCTCTCTGCCATGCAAACCAGAGCTCCATCATAAAAGCAGGAGAGGGACCAGAGCCTGGCTGGGAAATGCAGGAAGGCAGGATGGGCTGTGAGCAGCCTGGTGTGGGAGGAAGGCTGAGCTGCCTGTGCTGAACCTGCCTCCCTTGGCTGCATCAGCAAGTGCTGGGGTCAGCTGCACCAAGTGAAAAACCCTGAGCAAAACCATGGCTGGAGCTCTGCAAAAACTACCTTGTTTCTGTCTTACTTAAAAACAAGAAAAAGAATTAAAAAGTAATCATCTATCTGGGTCAAGTGAAGGAGGAGGATTACGATGCAGGGAGGTACCTGGACAAGCATTTGTGCAGAGGGGATTAGCACAGCTGGGCTCATGAGCTGGGTTTCCAGCTGTTTTGCTTCCCCATCTCTGGCCTCCCCAGGCTGGGACACCTGCAGTAAGCTCCTGGAGCACTGTGGCCAAGTAGCCTGGCTCCCAGGGGACTTCTGCCTTTGAGCAGAGGAGCTCACCAGCCTGGGGAAAGCTGCAATTCACTTGCTTTTTAACTGGTCCTGTCCAGCCTTTTGTTCCCAGCCACCAGAAGGTGAATTAAGGAGGATTGGGGTTGCACTGTTATTCTTCTAGATAAATGCTACTGACGTCTGGCCACCCTTGCCTGGCAGTTATTTTGGATTTCTAATATATTTGCATATTTTAGAAAGAAAAGAAAAACAGCTGAGGTCACAAGCTAGGTACTTTCAGCTAATCTCAGAGAAGAAAACAAACCGAAACCCAAGGAAAACCAACACAAAACTGTCTAATAAAGGTGCACTTAGAAGATGGCTATGTCAGTGTGCTGCCCACTGGCCCTGGGCAGGGAGGGGCACACTGAGGTGGACACAGGCACCAGTGTGGCAGGGAAAGCTGGGCCAGCCTGCAAAACCATGCAGCTCCTGTGGGGCTGCAACCAGGGGGCACTTTCTGAGCCCCTCCAGGCCGTGTCCTAGATGAACTCTCAGCCTGGGCTCTGCAGATCCTGCACTTTGCAAAGGCGTGCTGCAAACTCAGCCAGCATGTCAGCACAGCCTGAAGGCACCCAGCAGGGAAACAAGCCCAGGTCTGGCTTTTTCACTCTTTCTAAATATATGGGCAGTGACAGGTGTAAAATTACACCAACCAAGCAATAACTCAGACCTGTTTGAGTGCCAATTATGTGTCTTTTTACAACATTGGGCCTCTGCCTGAACACATCATTTAGGAGAAAAATATGTTGTAAAAGTGTATTCACTCTAAAGAATGCTATAAAAAATGATTCTTAATATTGGTCTCACTTGTTTAATCTTCAATCTTTTCCTCTGCTCCTCCCTCATCCTGGGATAAAGGAGTTTTGGATGCCCTGTGTTTCATGCACAATCTTGCAGGGTTAGCGAATAGGCCATCGAAAATAAATATACATAAATCTTTGCCATGTATGGTCTCCAGACGGGGAAAATGGCTCACAAAACACAGAAAGATGACCACCCATTAAAAAAATGCTGGGCAGTGTTATTTTGATGGCAGGCTGCACAGTTTACAGAAGAGGCTGCTGGTTGAACACACTGGCTTGGCAGGCACAGCAGCGCCCAGGGCACAGGGTCAGGCTGGGCTATGCTGATTGCCACCACAGCTAACAGTTGAGCCTGTGTTATCTGGTTAATAACAACTAAAAATTAAGTTTAGATGGTGGGAATCCTGTCTCTAAAACATACCAGTGTGGATTCTGTCCTTTGCTAACAGGATGCTTTGCATATGCTCACATTGTGGGTGGAACCACTGCCTGCTCTGAGCCATGGGGGACTTCTGCAGGCAATTAACAAAACTTATCCATGGAAGAAGGCTTGAAGAAGATAAGCAAGAATGATGTGCTTATGAAGCTCAGAAAACCACACAGGAAGTGACCACAGATGCAGTACAGGAAGC
This sequence comes from Erithacus rubecula, assembly GCF_903797595.1. NCBI lineage: Eukaryota > Metazoa > Chordata > Aves > Passeriformes > Muscicapidae > Erithacus > Erithacus rubecula. Next base: position 14,491,816 of record NC_136689.1, on the reverse strand, counting down.
TGAACTTTACACAAAGAGGGCCAGAGGGTGGCCTGCATTTTAGATAAACAGCTGTATCTGTTGAGTGGGTCAACTGGTTGTGAAAATGGCCCTTCCTGAGATGATTAACAGGCAGTATTATCTTCCTAAGCCAGCCATACCAGCATGGGGGAAAACAATTCATGGTTCAGCCTCACACAGAGTCTAAAAGTCAAAAAAAATGGGCCCTGAAGAGAACAATGGGGCTGAGCTGCTCTCAGCCAGTAGTGGCAATCACGTATTACAATCCAACTGTTTATCCAATTTGCTTTATTGTGTTTGCCTTGTGATTTCAGGACATTGCTATATCAGCCTGTTACATCAGAATTCCATGCAGTGTCAAATACCTACTAATAAGTAAGTTTGATACTAAACATCAAACCTTCTTGAGTGAAACATCTGAAAGAACTTGGTCAGAGGATGACAATCATCTTATTGGGTCAATCAATTGAGTCATGACAATTCCACATGTTACCTTTCCCAGGAGATAGGCTTAGGAATTGGTTTCCCAAGCCCTTTTGGAGCATGTTACTCCTGTCAGTAAAGCTGAGTGCATATATATTCCTGCAGACTGTATCACACTTAGTGTCACTGCAGTTTCCAATATTTCCTGGCCTGCAGATGATTCAGGGAACTAATGTGAAACCACAACTTCTTTGCAAACTTCCCAAAGCACTGCATAGGCCTCTAGAAACCCTCTTACCCCCATGCCCCCAAGTTTCTATCCAGGCTCTTCTCCCTCATTTCCTTATCCCTTGGGTTGCTCACAATCACTGTGGGACTCAAGTGAACAGAAAAATCATGTGCTTATTATTGTTCATATTCTGAACAGCTGAAGGGGGAAGGCTGAACCCATATTCTTGAACAGAAGTAAGCAGAACAATTCAAAGCACGCCCATGCTTTTATTTACATGTTTATAATTATATTATACACAATTACAACATCCTATAATGTGGTATTATAATAGCAAAATATTTGAATATTTTTATTATTACATATGGTGATGTATTTTTACATTTAAATGTGTAAGCTTATAATGTTTAGCCAACTAGTGTAAACACTGAAGCCTTAAACTAGTTGAAATGTATCAGATGAATGTGGTAGTGCTTTGTCTTGTGGCACAGACATATTCATAAGGAATCATTTGACACATGCAGTTATTCTGCTGAGAGACAGTTTTCTTTTGCTGACACTGTATTCCTCAGTCTGCAGAAGCTGTTTCTTCCCTTACAAGTCCTGCTTTAATAACACTTCAAGCCATTTAAAAAGGCACAGTGCAAGCTGAGTGGAGGGGTGTAGAGCAGTGTGGAAGTCAGGGTGAGGAGCATGCAGCAGGCCTGGGGCTGCACAGATGTGCTGTGCACAGCTGCAGAGGCACCCTTTGGTGAGGGAGCTGCAGAGCAGGGCTCAGGGGCTGCACATTCCCATGCACAGCAGAAACACTCTTTGGCTGCCATAAGAAATGATCTGCACCCAGTCTCAGACACAGGTTCCCTGGCTCCAGCTTCTGCTAGCTCCTTTTGAAATGAGGTCTCTTGCTGTAAGTTTTTTATGTGAATTCATGACAAAGCCTGAGGTAGCTGCTCTGCTTTGACCTTCTCAATATCCTCCTGGCCTGGGGCTGCCTTTACCCTTTCTTAATTTGCTCCCAAAGTCCCAGTTCACAGCAACCTCATTTCAGCTGTGAAAAAGAAGATGCTTCCAAACTCTTGAGCATTTCTGATCATCATCAATATTTCTGAGCATCATCACAACCCTTCCTTCCCTCCCACTGCCATTGCCAAACACTGAACTAAAAGTTTACCATTTCTGTCCTATTTATATTTCAAATTTGTATCGATGAAAACAACAAAGCTAAAAGAGACTTTGTGCTCCATGAAACAATCAGACACTGAAAGGCATTACCTTTGTCCATGGGAGGAACCTGGGTGCAAGGCTTATTTCTCTCCCAGGCATTGCAGAGGGAAGTGGGGGGAGAGCTGGGGACTTCTGGGTTTGGGACATTTAGAGTTCTCAGGACTCCATCAGATTCAGATCTAGCAAATTGGTGGACAGTGGTATTGAGTATCTTTTAGAAACCTAAAAAAAACCCAGTCAATGTAATGGTCCAGTGGTTCTGAGGCAGTCAGCAATTAACAGTCCCCTGGGGGAGAGTCTGTGGAAATTGGTTTATAGAACTGATTAAACTGGGAGAAACATCAAAAAACAGATTATAAGAAAGAATGAGAATGCACTTGTGAAAGGAGATTTTAATCACTGTAAAAGGGCAGCAAAGAGGCTGCAATAGCTGCTTGTTTTACCTATTTGCCTTGGAAAGGCCAAATCCTGCAAATATAACACCTCAGATATGTTCTGTATGGTGTCCTGGCATCAGCTTGGTTCTATTTCCAGAATACCTGATGAAATAATTATGTGTTTCAGGTCTGTAGAGAATAGTGATATTAGAGGCAATACAAACTAAAATGCCTTTTATTCAAAAGGCTTTGGCTTGTTACTGAGATTGGACCAGCAGATGGTAAATACCAGCTTGTAATACAGTATAATGCAGTTTGCTGCAAAAAAATGTAACATAATTTAATGTGAGAGTAAGGAACCAATCAGTCAGCGCAATGAGCAGGGAAGGGATTGAGAGTATTACAGAAAAATCATTGAAACCATGAGGCCAGCACACAGCTGCAGTAATAAAGTCTGCCATAAAGTGGAAGGGACTGTAAGAGGGGACTTAGTGTAGATGGTATTAGTCAGAGCCCATCTGCTCTAAGCCCCACACCACACAAGGGAGATGTTAATGGCTCAGAGGGGCACAGGGCAGCTCGGGGTGAGGGCACCTCTCTTACTGCCAGGTTTATGGGAAGGAGTGACCCACATGGAGGTTCCAGCAGGAGCAGGATGCTCTCCTACAACAGGCAGGGCAGCAGGAAGGGAGCTGAACCCAGGTTTGTAGCTGCCAGGCCTTCAGGTCTTTACATAGAGAAAACTTGTTGTATTCTTTGCATGATTTATGTTTAATTGCGAGTAAGACCCAAAAAGATGTTTCATTATTTGTGTGACCAGCCTGCAAATGTGGACCATCCCTGGTACCTGTATGTCAAGTAAGGATTTTACAAATGCTTCACTGGTTAGTGAGCTTACCTCTCCTTAAGCCCACCTGCCTCCCAGCAAACCTTTCCAGAGAAAACAATAATCTTCCTCCAATTCCACAAAACCTGGGTTAGATTTCTCAAGTGAAATATTGGAAGACCACTGAATTATTTAATACCATTATTCTGAATTTTTGGCAAAGTTCTGTCTCAGATGATCATGATTTTCTGATTTGTTGAGCAAAAAGATTCACTTTAGATGTGAAAGTCAAGCTGAAGTTCCCCTCCCTGTGTCTCATGCCAGCCCAAACAGCCTGAGACCTGGCTAAGCTGCATTGCCCCTGTGTGGTGCATGTCATTGTACCCCATCCCTCCACACCAGGCACCTTCTTTGTCTTCTGTGGGATTGCAGGGTGATGAATGAGTGCAGAATCTGACTGAGCAGGAATTAATGAAGTTTAATACTGTCTTTGGCCAGACACAGTGACCACTACTTGATAGCTGAAGAAACGATTGCATTCCACAAGAAACCATATAATTAAACCTACAGGAACCTCCACATCAAACACAAGTATGTGTCACTGCCCCAGATGAAAGTACACATGAGGCATAGAAGGGGGGAGAGTTTTACTGCCTCTCTTTCACAAAGGCTTATGTGTTTGAGAAAGAGGCTGTGCAGCCAAGGGGAGCTAGCAGAGAAGATGTAAAAGAAGCCCTCAAAAACCCCATCCCAATAGTGCAGTATAAAAAGCTCTGCAGAAAAGAAAGGATGTTTGACTGGGTTAGAAGTGTAAAACAAGAGATTATCCCCTTTTGTCTGATTTTTCCTGTGATTTGTGGCCAGTGCATACCCTTAGTGCATTAACAGATGTGTACCAAAAGGTCTTTCTTCATTGTCATTTTTCCTTTTAAAGGAAATAGTCCACTATTCCTCATTTGGCTAAAAGCTTAGGGTTAAAAGAGAAGTGCAATACTGCTGTTGCCTGAGATTCAAGAGTGCAACTCAGCCTCTCTACCAGCAACACAAAAAAGGAGCATGTGAAAAAAATTCTTGCCATTGAAGTCACTAGACCGGTATTTTGATTTCACACATGGAATATATCTGTTAAGGAAGCAGATGCCAATTTTATACAGGCAGTCTTTAGACCAAAACCACACTTTAAATAATGAGGGAGTGAGGAAGTGCATCAAAGGCTGGAATGAAACTTCATGCTAGCATGAATAAAGGCTAGCAGGGCTCTGGATGCATTCAGAATTGAATCTTTGTGATATTCTCTCAAATAAGGGAGGTGAGTGTGATGGAATTTTACACACATTAATTCACTTCCCACAGATACAGGAACACAAGGCATCCCTAACCCTGTCCCTGTCCTGGACCCAGGCCCAGTTACCCAAGCTGATGTCCTGGTTGTGTGCACAGCCTCAGAGCCACTCCTGGCCCACTCCCCTCCTTTGCCTGCGTGCTCAGCATCCCTGGAGACACAGAGCTTGCTAGAGCCAATCCCAACCCCACCAGGGCCAGAAAGGGCCAAACCCACTCCCACAGGCAGGAGCAAGGCTGGATGTCTGTGCTGCAGTAAAGCCAGGGGCAGGACTGGAAGCAGTGCCACAGCTACACAAACATCTTGGAGGCCTTCTGACCATGAAATCTGCAGTCTGCCTTTTGAACATGCAGAAGTGCAGAGGGCTTTGGGCATGGGGGAAGGATCCAGTTATGACACCTGCGTGCTGGAAGGATGACTCCCTTCCCACCTTGTGCTGCCTGACTGTACAGTGGGTTCATTCTCTCTCCTCATTAACCAAAAGAAATCCATGGGTTCACTGAAGCTCATTACATCTGTCAGAGGCAGCAGAGAGAGTCTTTCTGTGAGCAGTTAGATTAGTTTAGCTCCATTCTATCCCCAGCACATCACCATGTCCTTGTCAGATGTACAACAGACTGTGGTGTAAAAGGGATCCCTACAGAACTGGCAGCCTTTAAGGGACTTTTATTTTTTCAATGTACTTTGGGATAATTGTTCCAAACAACTACAAACAAGGTTAAGAAAAATACCTCCACTCTTCATTTTAACCTCAGTTGCTAATTTGTAGCTGTTCCTGTATACATTGATCCTTACATGCCATAACAATCTTTGATCTGGCATTAATCCTTTCTTAAGGAGGAAAGGACCAAACAAAAGGCCATGTTCTGAAACACTCACCATGACATTCAGATCATTTTGAAACATCTGCATAACCCTAGCACAGATCAAAGCCTGCATGCCTGAAAATGCTCCCCTGACGATGAATGTGGGATTACAGTGTCCATCACATGACAGGTGCTGGGGTACCAAAGGATCATATTTCTGGAATCACTTAGGTTATGTGCCAGGAGGAGTTTCACACATGAAACAGATCAATCAAAAGCAGCCTTGAGCTCCACTTTGAAGATGTAGAAACCTCTTGGTCCTCACCTGGCTGCTGCTGCAGGTCAGTGCTGGAGGCAGGACTGGCACCTCAGTGCTGGGCTGTGCTGCTGGCAGGGCAGGGACAGGGACAGGGACATGGATCTAAACACCCTGAGCTCCTCTGGGCACAGCACTTGAGTCAAGGAGCTCTCAGGCACAGCATGGCCTTATCTTTTATCACCCTAAGACACAGCCCTTATCATGGGGTGCTGATCTGCAAGTTACAACAGTTAAGGTAATTAAATTCTTTCTTGCCAGTAAATTTTAGACCCCTTTAGGCTATTGCTTTCAATGATGAGAAAGCTGGTAGTTACTGTTTATGAAGCCAAGCTTGGTAACAAGCTACACTGTAAGGAAGGTTCCACTCTGGGAACTACTTTTCAGGGATTGTTAAAAAAGAATGGTTTTCTTTAAATTCCAGTGCCATCTCAGTACATGTAACTATAGATCCATATATATATATGTTAATGCACATGCATAAAAATAAATTTTATATATATGGTACTTATATATTTGCAGTTATTTATAAAATAATTTTCCCACTAGACAAGTTCAGTGCCAAAAATAATGCTCTTTGCATTGCATTTGCTTTAACTTTCACAACAGAAGGATGAAAAGGAATTTTCTTTAAAATTTGAATATGTTTTAGAGGCTTGTTTAAGCTGCCTTTTGCAGCCCATCCAGCTGCTAGAAATGGGATTCTGTCAGGCACAGGAAGTTGAAGGGCACTGTCCTCTTCAATGACAATCCCAGCACAATACCCTAGAGAACAGTGTAAAAGCCTTGCACTGCATAAGCATAAACCCAGTATAAGTAGATTTAATGGGATCTTCCCCTGGCCTGAATTTTACAGCACACTCTTTCATCATGTGCTGTAAACAAAATGCAATCTATTTACCTAAATCTTATCAAAGAGTTTGCAGTGAAACTGTGGCAACTTCATATAGATATTGTGGATGAAGAAATTCTGTTCTCCCAGAGAACACACAAAGAAAAGTTTATGTCCTTCCTTACTTTGATGGTATGGCTCTGCCCTGCAGCTGACCTCCCACACTCATCTGTCACCAGAAACAACACTGGTGTGCACCTGCATCCCTTTGGGAAGCAATTGTGAAGGTTACCCACTCTTGCTAAGAGAATAAACACAGGTTTAGGAGCCCAGGCTTAAAACTGGCCTTGAGACTGCATGTTACTCAGTTAGAAACAAGAACTTGGTGTCATTAAAGAGAAATTGAAAAGAGTGATGCTCACAAAGTAACACCTTCCAGTAGTTGAGAATGTGTTGGCTCACAGCCAGCATCACTCACTCTGAACCAATTTTAAGGTAAAAGGTCATTCATTAAAAAGTGTTGCTCAAGAACAAAGCAGTGCAGGTGAAGAATCAGGATGAGCTCTGTGCCAGGGCAGTGGTCTGGGCACATCCCACGTCTCCTCAGCTGCAGTCCCTTGGTCAGAGGGGACAGTACAACACCACAGCATCCCCAGGTGCAGTGTCCTTCTAACCAGGGCTAGAAACCTGCAGCCTCAACAGCCCTGCTTCTCCCAGCCTGATGTAAACCACAGTGAATCCCAGAGGGAGCTGCAAATGACCAATGGTGACTGAATGTTACACTGCCTGTGATTTTCTGCTTTGCATTTTTGGATAGAAATTATTCATTCTAGGCTAATATCCAACAGACTGATTTATTTGTAAAATTTCATACAAATGATTAAATATTAGGTAACAAAATTATCTGTCAACTAGCTTATAAATAGATATCTCAGTTACTGCACTGCATTCCAGGCCCCAGGGACAGCCCTAACGAGCTGATACAGACAACCCTATTAGGAAAAGGTTTTGCCATGGTTTTGATTGGGGTTTCACTTCAGATGAAGAACTTTTTGACAACTTATTCTTGAGAAATAAATGCAAAAAAAATTTTGTACCTGTAACAGAAAAAGAGTAAGGTGGGGGAGGTGGGCAAAGAGGGAGGAAGGGAGAGAGGGGGAGAGGGAGGAAACAGGATTGTTAGATATTCACTCTTTATTTCCACAAGTAACTCATGAGCAACAAATTTAACCATAAAAATGTCATTGGAACAGATTTTGGATAGCACACCCCTACCTAACAGCAGTCCCATTGGGGCCTCCCTCTTCTGATCCTATTACAATTAGCAAATAGCAATAGTTTGCTGCTCAGCAGAAACAGAGTTGTCCTCATAGAGGGCACAGACTTTCCCACTTCAGGGGCCTTCAGGGGCAAGGACACACATCTATCTCTCTCTGGATTGGTTCCACAAGGTATGAATTATTCCTGTTTAAAATTTTTCTCCCGTTTTTGCAACCAGAAAACACAGCCAGGTCTGAAGCTCCTTTTTTTCTTTAATTTTGAACAGGCCTAATTTTGTGTCAAAATGATCTGCAGCAACAAACTAAAGCATGGTTACAGCCATATTTATTGGCATTCCAGAACCATGACTCACATGGAATTAGCTCTTGAAGCAGAACAATGTGAGCTGAAGAGGTTTACACTTGAGGCATAAACAAAGCAGATGGATTGAGGATCCAACCTACAAGAGATCACATTTAGGAGGGCATTGGTGCAGTACAATTTTGTTAGTTACTGGGCTTTCTCCTTTTCTTCTTTTCTTCCCTGACATTGAGGGTGAGGTTTTTGGTCAGTGATGCTGAGGTTTCATAGTTAATCTTTCAGAGTGAAATGGGTAACAGCAGATACCCTGCCTTTGTGCACGCTACCTGACTGTGCTTTTTTCAACTTGCCACTAAGAAAAAAATGTTCAGTGACTAAAATGAGGAAAAGGATTAGGCCATGAATTACAGTTTATCCTTGAGGAATTTATTAGGTTTTTATTCAGAGCTCACCACAATATTCACAAAATCCTTTAAAGACCAGGCTCATAGGATGAGTTCTGCACATGGGAATTTCTCACCTTACTGGGGCAGTTGATAAAGATTCTGGCACTCCTTTTTTTACTGCTGTACTTCATTTAGAGTCTGGAGGGCAGACAGTGCCTTTTGAAAGTTGCACAAGTTTCCATGTTTCTGTGAGTCTGCACTCCCAGAGTTGTATCCTCCATCTCCATTCACCACCCAGCAGCTGGAGGCTACCTGACAAGTTTATATAAATGTAGGCACTGTTTTACATGCAGCCTCCTAATTTCTTCAGGATTCAGCTCATTTCAGTTGTACAGTGCTGAAAGCTGGTGGCTGCTGATGGGGCAGAGCTCCAGTGAGCTGTCGGTGCAAGTGCAGAACCAAGCAGTGTCTGGAGAAAGGCACAGCTGAGGGCAGTGACACCCAGAACAAGCTGGAGAAAGAGCAGATGTCATAGCAGGAGGCACACTAGGGCCAGAAATGTGGATCAGGCCTCGGAACAGATGGCTCCAGGGGCCACAGCCTGAGCTCCTGTGTGGACAGGGTGGATAAAAACCAGCTCAGGGAAGGGGCAGAGCTGGGATGGGATGAGCAGGGGGAGCAATGGCCTCAGTGTTTGCTTGTTACAGGTGAAGTTCTGCATGAATACAGTTGCTGTGGAGGGCAGTGCATGAAATGGGATGGTTTTGCTTCATTTAATGGTGAAAGGCATTTCACTTCTTGGAGGTCCCTTTTTCTCTTCCCCACCCCCCCCCCCCCACCATCTCTGTGCGTGATCCAGACTGGATTCCAAATGGGAGGAAGAAAGGAAACTCACAATTATTGACTTGCTCTGCCAAAGTTTGAATAGATTCCTTGGAAAACAAATGAAAGCCTGTTTAACTGGCCTGGAAAACATGAATGTGAACAACATTATGGACTGGCCTTTTTGTAACTCTATCACACTGGGAGATCATTATAGCAAAAGACAGAACAACATTATCCCCAGCTGCCTGAATTATAAATCCCAAGGGCTGTACTACACTAAAAAATCCCTGGGTGATGGCAAGAGTTGGTCTTTTTCCCTTACCTAGGCAGGGAACATCAGCTTCTTAGCTCAGCATCTCATTAACTTTTTGTGTCTGCTTTCTTCCTCTGCCCAGCTCCCAGCTGGTGTCTGAGGCTTCAAAATATTTAATGCAAGAGAAACTCGAGACAGTCCACCAGAATTTGGAGTAGAAACAAAACCCCTGCCACCTTGCTTGTAATTTGCCACTCCTTTTGAGTCCCAGTCTGGCTGGTGAATTAGTAGATGTGGAAAAATCTCCTTCACACAAAGAAATGATCTAGCAATGAAACATCTCCCACAAATAGACAGATTCAGTTTTTCAAGCTGCTCACTTCCAGCACAAATAAATTTAAATTTACTTTTAGAACCACTTGTTGATCTGACTCTATTAAATATCATGGTGATTTCCCAAAATTTCTTAATTTTCTTCATTTTTTACCAAGGCACTGAACCTTAAATGCTTATGATACTGCACCTCTGGGCTAGCAGCAGCTTCTGCACAGGCTAATGGGCAGGGGCAGAAAGGGGGCTACAAACCACCTTTGCTAACCCTTTCAGCTCAGTTTCAGCCCTATCCGGGCTATGTTTGTCTCTGCACTAACTTGTGTGAACCATATAATTTGACAACTAAGTCTTGAAGTGTAGTCCATGAAATAAATTACATAAAGTGAGGTTACAGTGAGGTTACAGTGCATTCACACAAGACAAATGGGGCATTGCCACAGCATGAAGGCATAGAAAATGCCTTGAAAAGCTAAGAAGAACTAGGCTTAAGAAGGCTTCACTGCAGACAAGCTGTTCTCTCCAGAGCACACACAGGGGCAAGGGTGACCAGTTATGCTGTTGCTGCCCCAGTAGGTATTTCTGGCTGCATGGTGTCCCCATACATGATCCCTTCAAGGTCACAGTAACATCAGAAGGTTGGACATTATTGTTGTGGAATTTTTGAGAAGAATTGAGAAGATGGGAATGGACATCTTATTTCTTCTTCTTCAAGTCTTCAGAAATATATTGGTTGAAAGAAGGAAATAGGAAGAGCAAACAATTATGGATAACATCTGTTTTAAGATAGATGCAAACTATGAATGAGGAAAAAACTTATAATAATTACAGTGAAAATGTTTAAAATGGAAAATTTCATAAATGTTTCTCCAGTTAGCCACAAACAGTGGAAGCAACTACCTGCAGAGAGCTGCCCCATCCCACAAGATGTCAGTGTCATCAGCTAAGGAAGTTTCTAGAGCAGGACTCTGCTTTGGAGGCAGACTGTAACTGAAATGCACCTGAAATGCTCCCATGAGTAAGGTTTTAGATGTTTATGATGGTTTCTATTTCCTTTTGGAATGAGGACCAAAAAAGAAAAAATATCACAAGAAAAAGCTCACTTTGCAGGGTTCCTAGCCCCTGCCAGAAGTCAGAGAGCTGAGAATTGTCATGTGAGAGTGTTTTACTGGTCCTTCATCTGGTGAAATATGGGGTATATGTAAATGCCAGGTAAACTTTACCTTTCAGGTATTTGACTGAGCCCAGACTCTGAAAACTGTGAAAACTACACAACCCTGTTTCTGATTTTTCTTTTTTTTTTTTTTTTTTTTTTTTTTTTTTTTAGGTCAAAACACATAGAGAATCAAAGCATAGCCCTCAAAATGGATGCAACTGAAACAACTTTCAAGAACCACACTTTTTTACTGCTCCCTCTGAAGGACACTTGAAATTATTCTCCAGTGCTTTTTTTCATCTGAGTAGGTTAGAAACCAAGACAATTTAAAACATTCTTTCCTGCTCTGTTTCTAATAACTTGTACTTTGGAATAACAAATAATTCAGTGGGTGATTAGGCAGTCTGTGGAATCAGTGTATCATTGCACCTTTTTTGAAACATTACTGTGGGGAAACAAACCTTCTTGGCCATCAGTCAACTACCTGGCTCTAGGAAGAAACTTGTCTTGGGCAGCCTAACCTTAGACTATCTACTCATAAAGTTACTTGCACATTTTTCTGAAATATCTGGCATTAACCACTGCCAAAGAAGGAACTAAATAGGATGAATCATTAACCAAATGTGGGAAATACACTGTGATTAAGGTGCAAGAGTTTGCCATGTTAGCTTGGTTTTGTGACAACATTTCAATATCAAGAAATCTCTCAAAAAGACATTGAGAAATCTCTCAAAATTTATACAGAGCTGCTTCCCTTTGCCTAATTGTCTTTTCCTAAAGAGAGACAGACAAAGTCAAAGCAGTTCCTACTCAAGCTGAGTGCTGACCCTGCTCATGGTGCCAGCAAGATCCCCTTTTCCCTCTCACCTCTGGTTCCCAAGCTGTCATTTTCCTCAGACCAATGCCAACTACAAAAGCAGAATTAGGAAATGGATTTGATCTTCTGAGAACACATCCAGAATTTAAAATCTCCATTTTTCTATTGTCTGACTTGATTTGCCATGTCACTTTGTGGAACCTTCTGGGGAATGGTTCTCCTCTGAGTTAGGCTGGTAAGTGTGGGGATGGCATTTCCATTCAAGCTTTGCAGACCACTTATAAGTTCTCTGTGAATGTGTTTTCACAAAGAATTCGATGTGAGTTGAGTAACCAGGCCTGCTTATCTACAGAACAAACATAGTAGGAGGTAAAACAGAGAAGTGAAACCTCTTGTGCAGGCTCATGAACTGGGTTATCAACAGAGAGATGGGAATAAGCCAGGTCTCCTGAATTCAAGGTTAAACCACAGCCCCATTTCCACATTTCCAGAAAGTGAGTTAATGAACTTGCTAACTGTTTGTTCATTCCCATCATCTTAGCTCTCTGCCTTGATACACTCTGCTGTGTCAAAACAGTTTGACAGCTCCAGTCTTGAAACTGGAAAGCTTTAAACAAACCTTAAAGTGCCTCCCTGTCACTACACTGAAAAGGAGCTTGGGCAGCTCTGCCATACACATGGACACCAGGGACTGATGCCTGTGCACAAAGGTAAATGGCCCCTGATATATCTGAGTCTACAAGGTGCAGCCTGAGATAACTGCCTAGCACAACAATAGATGCACCACTCCTGTCAAAATATGTGCAGATGTATGGACAAAATAATTTATTTTTCTAAAAGCTGATAACAAACTAAGAGCCTTGGAGGCAATGCTCTTAATTCCAGTCATACCTGGATGTGTAGTGACAATACAAAGGAATCACTAAACCCCTATTTGGAGTTAAAAGATCTCTGCAGAAGATAATTGGGGACAAAATGGGCTTGACAAGGTACTTGGCTTGGACGGTGAAGCTCTGGACAGAACGAAACTCTGACTGCAGGTGGGTCAATTAGGATGTGGTGTTAGGGAATTCTTAGCAGATGGCTTTCATCCAGGAGGGATCTAAGGAGGTGTCTCTATGACATTTCTCAGCTCTGTGCCCAATTCACTAAGGAAAATCTTGGGTTTGAACATCTAGGGTTTCCTCCAAGGAATCTGCCATACAATTGCAGGAAAATAATACAAATGGCTATTCCAAGTTTGGCAAAAGTGAGAAAATCCATTGTCAGGGCTGAGTAAGCTTCTGCATTTCTTATAGTCCAGAGGCTTGCTTTTTCTTTTGGTTCAACTCCAGCCAAAGCACACCTGAGACTCTCAGTTACTGTAATTAATATAATAGCAATGCCCCAAGCAGAAATTAGGTCCCCACTGAATGCTGTGCTGTCCAAATGCATGCAAAGATAGAGTTCCTGGCCTTAATAACTTGCAAGTTGAAAGAGCAAACAATGGTCAAGTTTGTGGGATATAATACCAGAGACAAATCAAGGGAGGGGTGATGATAGATGCATGGCTTGTTAGCTCCACTTCTTTCTGACTCATTTGCTGTACTTATATTACATAAACCTGGTTTCAGGGGATGTCGTGGGGAAATTATTATTGATTTAGGAGACGAGAGGGACTGTTGGAATAGGAGGAAAGGTGGGGTCAATTCAAGACTGTTACTGCACTCAGGACTCTGAGATGTAGGAAAAGGGAAAACAAAGGAGCAAAAGATGAGCAAGAGGAAAAGCTGAGCCCACTCATCCAACAGCAACAGAGCAGGAAACTGATGGCTTCCCTTTCTTCTAAGAGCTCATTACTTTAAACAATGCTGAGTACCAGCCTGCCCAGTTTCTTTATTTGACCAGTTGTTAGAAGGGGCCTGTGCTGGCTCCTCTCCTGGCCTGGGAAAAGAATCAACCAGGGAACTGGGCAGCTTTCCTCTCCAGAGCCTTGAACAGGCTAGCCCTGAAAGTGCTATGGCAGCTGGCACAGGTTCTTTTGGTGAAAATTCCTGTGGAAATTCAGGCAATCTCATGACCTTTGAGAACCAGGCCTTTCTCTAAGCCAAGAGTCAAGACAGCCTGAGTATGCCCAAAGCCGGAGAGAACCAGAGGGCCAAAGTTTCCTGCTCTCTCAGCCCATTAATCACCCATCTCAGGGACTTGCTGCCACCTCTTCAGGTCTCAGATGAAGGCACTCCTGTCTCAAAGCCCTGGCTTTGACCTCCAGTGCTGCTGGTGCTCTTCTTCCAAAAACCAACTGTTCAGTGTTTTAAACATATCAGGAATAGCATACATGGTGGTAACATTGCAACTGCTATGTGCAGGATCACTGCCTGGGTAAGATGTATCTATCATTCTCCAGGGACAACAACCCACTGCAAACCATCTTCAGGGAAAGTATCCTTTACAGCTGACTCCTTTTCCCACTCTCCTTTAATTTCAAGGTACCCTTTCACACTGAACAGGTGGCAAGCATCATTGGTTACTTTGCTCTGTACATCACTTTTGTGTAGCAAAGTTCATTTACATGAGTCCATATGCTGTCCCTCACTAAGTGGTAATGAGATATTTCTAGTGTCTTCCCAGAACATGGTTCAGCTGAGTGTTTGATGTTCCAAATCAACAGTGCAGTGTCAAAACTGTTTAGTAGAGTCCCTTTATAATTGTAGGATTTATTTGGTGGCTGTCACCATGATAAATAGTGCTTTACAAGGCTTAGTTGGAATACAAACCACATGAATAGTTTCCTAGTTTTATCAGGGTTTTATTGACAAATGGTTTCCAGAGCTTGTTTCTGACCCTCGTCTTGTAGAAATAATGGTGTCTCCTTAAGCCAGAGTTTGTCCTACATTAATGTCTGTCTGTAGCTACAAATCTAAAATAGGCAGAGGAAAATTAGAAATGAGCTAATTTGCCAGTGTTTCTGTATTTAAACTTTCCTCTCCTTTGAAGTAAATCCACAGGTATTTAACAATACTGGCTTCCAGAGAACACAAGTATTTCCTCAGATAATTATCATCTGGAACTTTCTGCATAAATTCTTTTTTAAAACTAAACAGGCAGAGTGACAAGGCCAACAGGAGGGAGAAAGAAATGAGGAAAGAAGGAAAGAATGAGAAAGAAAGAGAGAGAGAAAGAGAGAGACAGAAAGTGGAAAAAAAAAAAAAAGAGAGAAAAAGAAGGAAAGAAGGAAAGAGAGAAAAGAAAGAAAGAAGGAAAAGATGGAAGGAAGGAAGGAAGGAAGGAAGGAAGGAAGGAAGGAAGGAAGGAAGGAAGGAAGGAAGGAAGGAAGGAAGGAAGGAAGGAAGGAAGGAAGGAAGGAAGGAAGGAAGGAAGGAAGGAAGGAAGGGAGGAAGGGAGGAAGGGAGGAAGGGAGGAAGGGAGGAAGGGAGGAAGGGAGGAAGGGAGGAAGGGAGGAAGGGAGGAAGGGAGGAAGGGAGGAAGGGAGGAAGGGAGGAAGGGAGGAAGGGAGGAAGGGAGGAAGAGAGGAGGGGAAGAGGGGAGGAAGGGGGGAAGGGAGGAGGGGGGGAGGGGAGGAGGGGAGGAAGGGGGAAGGGAGGAAGGGAGGAAGGGAGGAAGGGAGGAAGGGAGGAAGGGAGGAAGGGAGGAAGGGAGGAAGGGAGGAAGGGAGGAAGGGAGGAAGGGAGGAAGGGAGGAAGGGAGGAAGGGAGGAAGGGAGGAAGGGAGGAAAGAGAGAAAGAGAGAAAGAGAGAAAGAGAGAAAAAGAGAAGTTACCATCTTGACAGCAAGGAGCTAACAATCATGAAGAGAGAGCCTTAAGGCTCTTTTTCCAAATAAACTAAGCAGTTGGAGCCACACTGCTTTGTCTTTTTCTTGGGTGTGAGTCCTGCAAATATGAAATGTTTGAGACATAATGGAAATCTTGCACATATGCACTTCAATAGCATAACCATAACTACACTTGCTGCACACTCACCATAGCAGGAGAGAAGTCCTGCCTCTGTAAAGGGCACCTGGGAAGATTTTACGGGCATTAGCAGTACAGCTAGCTATATATATTGGTTCTAAAATGTAAAATCGATTTATATTATTATAGTTAAATAATATATTATTTGATAATAGTATTTTTCTTAGTAATTTATATTATATATTTGGGTTGCTTTCTGGGCATAAATCCAGAAAACATAGAAATGTAGTCAGATTAAGCCAGTACTAAGCCAGCTCAATGTTGACTTTCTGTTTGTGCCCATTACCCCAGTAGTTACATCTGTTTGAATGGATGGGAAAGGACTCCCACAGCTCCCCAGATGGGCAGGAGTCTGTGACACCACTAATCAACACCACTTCCTTAAATAAACAACTCAAATCCTGCTACATGTGAAAAACAACCCCATACCTGGCAGAGATTCCCTCCTCCCCTGCAGCTGATGTTGCAGAATAAAAACTCGTCAGCCGCAGGAAGAGCGTTGGCACCGGCTCGGCATCAGCACACGGCTGAAATTTTTGGGGACAGGAAAGTTGCTCACCCCTCCCTCCCAGGAGCACAAGGAGACTCGGCTCCAGTTTAGATTGGTGCAAATCTGCCCGGGCAAGGGCGGGGAGGGATAAAGCCGGTGCCAGCTTCTGCTGTGGCTGTTTAAACATGATGGTGGAAGTAGGGCTGGGCTCAGCCAATATCCTCTTTTGGTTTGAATGGATAGTTAAGAATCATTTATGGAGAGAAATCTGCCAGTCTGCCTTGGTGCTGTTCTACTGAAATCTAAGAGGAATCAGTATTTTAATTTCTGTCGTGTCTTTTATACTTTGTGTTAATTCCTTGTGCTTTCTGGCAAAAAGAGTTGCCCTAATTTTGGTCATTTCATGGCTTCAGAAATGCATGTGTAATTTTTAATTTTTAACCCTATGTACACACTCATTCTTATTTTTAGATTTTGAACAGTTTTAGAATAGAAATACATTCTCCATCCACCTTTAAAGCAGGAGTTAGGAAGCTGCTTGTGCTCACACCTGGGCTGGTACCTGGATTGAGTAGGAGCCTTAAGTCTCTTCAAAGTATGTCTGCTTTTGATATGGTTGCTAAATCTGGTTCTTGTCCTTGTTAAGTTTGGCTGCCTCGTTGGACTAAGTCACTTTTCCACAGAACAGATGACTAGAAAAGCTGGTTGCATTTTTCAAGCAGTTCCCTTTTGGGGATGATCAGATTACTGCAAATGCATTGGAATTTGCACAAATAAAAATGTATTTTAATTTCAATGGCTTGGGATTTTTTAAAGTGGCAACACAACTGCAGAAAATGTGAAAAATATAACATCTGTTAGAGGTCTACAGTGCTTGGGAGGCTGGAGCACGACTTAAAAGCAGAGGCTGAGGCAATTTGGTCTGTTCAGCCTGGAGAAAAGGCTGAAAGTAGAGATCTAATTTCTGTCCTAGCTAGAGACTGGGTGGTTTAATACAGAAGATAAAACATACTTATCTTAGAGGTCATCAGTCAAAAAGGCAACAGAGATAAACTGCAAGAAGGAAATTCCAATTAGGAAAATATTCCTTGGGGGCAGCCAAACACCAGAACAAGCTGTCCAAAGAGCCTGCAGAGATCTGATCCTTGCAGATACTCAAATCTCAACTGGATGAGCAACCTGGTTGAATATTGAAGCTAGTCCTGTTTTAAGAAGGGGATCAGACCAGATGATTTCCAGGAGCTGTTTCCAACCCAAACTCTGCTTTGAATCTATGAAAAATATTGGAACTAGTTACCAAATCAGACCAAGGGGATAGGTACACCACAAACAGTGCAAGGAAAAAAATTTTTTTTAATTGTTTCAAGAAGTAGTTTGTTCTGCCAATATAGGAATATAAACTACAGAAAATATACTTATTACAAAGTCCTTTTATCTTTACTGGTTGAGCCTGGATTGCCAAGTGTCACAGCCTGTGCCTGAGGCTGGTGAGGTCCAGCAGCTTCCTAAGGAAGCCAAGACCTTTGCAAATCCCTCACTAGCATAAAAGAATCATTTCTCAGCCCTGTACCACAGGGGTTAGAGAAGATGCTCTTGAAGGATGTGTTTTTGTTTGTTTTCCATTCTGGAATGCACAGATCTGCATTTAATCAATCACAGAAGCTACAAGGCTGGAAACTCATTGGGCTGTTCCTGTTCAGGCTTCCAGTGGTACATCTGGTGAGGTGGACACTTTTCCTGCATCCACCCAGAAACCCTGACTGGCTTCACAAAAGAAATGTGGGGAATAATAGACACATTCTTCTTGGTTAGCAGGGCAAAGGGTAACTGCAACACACCCTGGAGCTATGATAAAGCAGCCATAATTTGGGATGAAATAATAGAACTCAAACCTTTACAGACATGGAGAATTGAGTGCTATATGATCATTTCTCTCTCCAGGGCATGCTTCAGAAGTGGGGTTGGACCAAATATGTGGAATAATTCAAGTTGAACTGTCAAGTAATCACAAATTTAAGAGTTCAATATGTGAAGTAATTTCAAACTTACTCCAAAAAACAGGTTTGGGAGGATTGGATGAGGGTTTTTTGAGGGGAAAATAATTGCTTGTAGCCAAATCTGAGTTAAGCATTTTGTCTAACTCCATTCTTATAGAAAATTTGGAGAAAGAGACATGTATAGATGTCAAATCACTTCATTCAGAGCTATGTATGTGTTTAGGATGGTGATGCTTACATCAGGTCAAATGGATGCCACACAAAGGTTTCTGTTCAAGAATGCTGAAAATTAAATACTGAGTTTGGAAAAAAGGAAATTATTTTGTCCTTTCTTTTCTCTTTTAAAAAAGGTGCTATCTAAATAAGAAAGTGTTTTGATGATAATTATAAAATTAAAAAGGGGGAATGAACTTCAAATAATTATTTTTCAGTTTTTCTATTTATCTGCAAAACAGAAAAAAATCTACACTGACTTTTGTTCTACAAGTCCAATATCATACCTATTGTGTGTGGGGTTGAGTCAGTATTTACAGAGCAAGACAAAAAAACTTCCTAAGTAGCAAATAGAGTTGCTAATAAGCTGAAGAATGCCTTCTGTTAATTTGTAGTATTATTAATCTGTTGCCTTATTTAGCATTTCCTCCAAATGCTTGTGGTTACTAACTTTTCATTTATTTTAGAAAAGTAATTATCCTCTAGAAGCAGAATATGTTAAGGTTTGATATTTTTATCCCCTGATTTATGATTCTATTTTAAATTAATAGTCATCCAGTCAAGAAAAAACAATGCATGAGAGTGCAAACACACAACACAGATAAAAGCATGGAAATGCCCAAAGGAAGCTGTTTCAAAGAGCCAAAGGGCTGCAAATTATTTGGGGAAGGTATTCAACAAGGAAAGTAGGTGAAAAGCAACACTAAAACATTAAAAAGCTCAATTCACATTTTTTTCCCTTTCCAAAAATAATGGTAAATCCATAACAAACAGTTCAGCCAGCTCTAGACTCAGCTGGGATCTGATCCAGTCATTATTTTGGTACTTGAAATCAAAAGGGATTTGATGGGAATGTATGATAGATTATTTTCTGCACATTTTTAATTGGGTGACTTCTTCCCTTAAAGGGTCTGTAATTTTTCACACATGTCTCCAAACATCCTCTGCCAATATTAAATTCTGCTCAGATGGATTTTCTGTTAGAGAAAAATTTGGCAGTTACAACTGTTTGGCCAAAATCCAGTAAATTCAGATGGGTGGAGCCAGTCAATGGAAATGCTTTATGTAGATAGTATGTTACTAGTTCATGCATCCAGATTTACATATTCTTGGAAGAAATAAAGTCTAGAAATTTATTTTGGTTCCTTTTTGACTTTGAAAAAAGCAAAAAAAAAAAAAAAAAAAAAAAAAGCTGCAGTAGCAAAGAACTTTCTCCCAAATCTTTGGAGTTTTCTCTCTGGTCTTTGGTATAACAGAAGTCACCCAGCTGAGTTTACATTGCCTACATATCTCTTCCCCTTTGTCCATCTTGCAGCATAAAACCTGCTCAAGGCACTTCTAGAAATAAGAAGTGATTTGGTGTCTTGAATTACCAATATTCTTCCTAGGCAGGATCAGTAAGGTGAATGTTTTATGATGTTATATCCTACATAGATATTCTGTCTTTTAATCTTCTGAAAAGAGATTTAAGAGAGAGAAATCACTAGTTAAATTTACTTGAAAAATAAAAAAATAAAAGTCTCAGGCTTAATGTGAATAAATTGTTCAGAGAGAGAATGGATTTCCAAGCTTGTAGATGAATATTTAAGTATGCCAATAATGAGCAGTTGAAATAGCACAGCTAAGCAAAGCAAGGCAGCTTTAAAAGGCCCCAAATGGTTCCATTCAGATTTCATGATTTTATGAGTGATTATTTCTGCCACAGATTTAAACAAAATCCATCTTCTCATTCCAGCCTGAGGAAAAGAGTGACCAGAAGAACAGCTTGTATCATACCAGTGATGTGTCCTTGACACCACAGAGTCTGAGGGCAGGCACAGGTTTATTGTTGGAAAGCTCTTGCTTATGAGAACTCCATCTCCAATAGAGACTATTGCAGGTATGCTTGAGTTACTGAGGACATGCTCATCATAAAAACTGCGTAAGTTATTTCTTCTCACAACTTTTTTTCCTTTTATTTCTCTCCTGCAAGTTTGGATTTATTTGTATTAAGGTAATTAACCACTGTTTCCCAATCTAAAGGCTCCACAGACAAGACTATGGCAGAGCTGGAACTTCTGTTTCACAGGAAATTCTGACATTTTGAAACATGTCCAGATTTGGAGTAGAAAAAGATCAGAGAATTCATAAATATCTATAAAATAATATGTTTTTTAAAAGTCATGTCAATGGAAACATATAACTTTGTTAAAATTCAATAGAATATCAATTTAGTTTTATGTTTGTTTGCTTACTTTTTTAATGAATTAAAGTTTTTCTGAAAGAGGAATAAAAAAGAAAAATATTTTTCAAAGACTTTTGCAATAAGCTTTAACCAAATTTCCTTTTACTGAGCATGAATATTTCCAATATAAAATTTCCACCTTGACATACTCTTACTGATGATTCAGCATTTTCAAAATGGAGAACATTTAGAAAACATTTTCCTAGCACTAGGAATAGATTGGGAAACTGCTTCAAAGTATTTGTTTGTTTCTGTTTTCAAATAACTGTTACTAAAAAGTACCATAAATGTTATATAAGTGTTCTCCATCTCCTGTACTTGGCATAGTTTGCATGAAAGTTAGCAGCACACTCACCTGGTGATTGTCTCAATGGACTGGAAAGAAGTTTGCTCAGGAATCACCTTCTTGGCACCAGCCAGAACATCTCAGGTGCTGCTGGCAGCAGGCTGCTCCTTTGCCACTTTGGGATTTTTGTGCAGCATTAAAAGGCCTTGCATTGCTCATTTTCACTCAGGTCCCAATGGTCACAAAGAAGCAGAAGACAGGACAGCAGTGGACATCTGAAGAACAAACTTCCTGACTCATTGTCCCCATCAATGAGATGTTTATCTACACACTTTCCTCCCACCTTTCACATTTATTGGCATTATTATCACTGGGAAAAACAACTTGGTGGTCTTGCAGAGCTGCTTCCATTTTCCTAATTCAGCCACTCCTAAGTTACCTGAATTTTCTCCCCTTGTGTTTCTGGATTTGGTTTGATTTGATTTGATTTGTGTGTGATCTGCACACATGAAACACCCTAAACTCCATCCATTCATAGGTGCAAACACTGTCAAGGAGAAGTAGTATTACTGTTTTTCTTGCTGCTTCTAGCATAAAATATAACATTTCATGAGTTTTTCATGGCTTGTTTGTGTAGTAATGAAATATAATTATATTCACATCAGATTGGGTAAGGTTATCTGCTTTAGTGAGAATGATAATAAGAATATAAAAAATTAGACCTGAGTATAAAGATGCCTGACACAGAAACCCAGAGCAGCACAGGAAGAAAATCCCACCCTATCATAGGAGGATGCAGTTTCCAAAACAGTGAGCTAAGTCTGCCCAAGTCAGGCCAAAACTGTGAATCTACAAGCAATCCCACCCAAATGTGTTCATTATATAGACCTGTGCAGCAGATTTAAAGTTCCTTGACGTCTTTGTGGCAGGTACTGGCTTTCTTTATTGGTTTTGGACAGGCTTCAAGATCATGGATTTACAGATTATTTGAACACACTGAGACATTTTAATTGGCTAAAATGCAAACATTTTGCAGTTAATGAGGGGTAGCTTTAGAACCTGATTTTCCACTGCCTTGTACCTTGTGTAGCCATTAGTTCACAGCAGGAGAAAGGTCTCACAGTGCTCAGTGCTTATGACCTTCCCATGACATTAAGCCCACTGAGCTTTTAGAAACCTTCTGTGTGGCTGGTTCTGTTCTGGCTCCTCCACACTGTCACAGCAACATGATGGGGTTCAGAGTTAATGCAACTGGTTCCCACAGATTTTCCCAACCTTTTTCCAAGGCACTCCCTTGCTCATCTCCAACTTCAGTACCCAGATTTTGGAGGATATCAATGGAGAGAGATTTGTTGCCAGATCATTTTGAATTTCAGCCTTTTATTTATTTTTTTTTATTTTTATCCACCCCCAGCTATTACAGCACTTGGTAGAACCTCAAATACCTGAAGAAAATGAGAAGCAATCCCAGAGCTTGAAGTACCAATGTCTTTTGCTACAAACCTCAATCAATCACAGTTTGTAAGGTCAGCAAAAACCTGGCAAATCACTTTAGCTTAACTTAAAGTCTTGCACTTCAACTATTTTATTCTGAGTATTACTACTGTGTTATTTGAGAGAACTGTTGGTTTTGAGTATATATTTTATGGTAAATAATTTCTGATCTTTACAAAATTATCATCATTATATGGAAATTACTCCTTGACACAGTGTTACTGCTGGAATTATTATGTTTCACATTTTGTTTTTCTTATTACCAGACACAAATCTTTGGAAACAGTACCTCCAGGCCTGGAGGAAAAGTGTGTGAAATTGTCAGTACTGCAAATGAATTTATAAGCAAGTCTCTTAAAACACTTTTTGTACCTTCTGCCTTACTGCCTACAATATAGTCACAATATTCTGGATTGCTTTGGAGATGTGTGCAGTGGTTCTCACACTCAAAGTGTACAACCAGAGAAAGAGTTTTCAGCTGAAAGACACTCTAACCTGCGTTTCTGTGTTTGGGAGTTGCAGCTGATGACCCACCCTGATTTCCATTTAATCTTACTACCCGAGTCATGTTGTAGATACCAGTGAATATAGAAGAGTATTAGCAATGTAATTTATAATGAAGACAATATTTACATCCCACAACACAGTGACATTGATGATGTTTTTGAAATATCACAGTACAATCATTCCACAACAAATTGCCAGGTCACCAAAGTACTTTCCATATCACTTGGTAGTAAACAGGAATTTGCTTCATAAAATCTTTCTATAAAATTCCTGCCTTGAAAGTTTTATATTTAGGCCTAGAAGAATTTGGGGCATTTCATTATGAGACAAAACATCTCTGTTTAGCTTTTTGCTCCTTCATTAATTCAGTTTGCTGAAAAAGCTCTGAGTTGTACAGAGTGTTACTTGTTTAAATTAGGGCTTTCCTATTCAAATAACCTTATTCTATTTCTCTGAAAAGTTGCTTCAGGCAAGCCAAAAATGAGATCTTTATTTCACAGATGAGATGTGGCCTGGAGGAGGATGGGTCCCATGTTCTTTTCTGAGACAAACACTGCCAGTGAGATTGCAAACATTTTCATTCTTGTAGACAGAAGTCACTCTAAGCTCCTGTTTCCCCTCCTGCAGTCTTTTACCCTTTGATGTGGATTGCCCATAAGAAGTGTCTCCATTGTTTCTGGGGGTTTTTGTGGCTCTCATATCTGTTGCTGGCACATGACTTTAAGATGGAAAATAAATAATGAATGCATATTAAACTGCAGGATCCTAGTGAAACATTGCAACAAACTCAGGCTTTCCTTGGGAGTGTAAATATTAATCATACTTTATGTTTATATGGCACTGGCAGCTCTAAGACTCTAAGAGGGATTAATTTAAAAAGATTGTGCTTTTCACATATTTCTAACTATTTGCAGTTGCAGAACTTCATGGGAAGTCTGTGTTTAACCACAAGAGTTCTCCAGAAAACTTATTATTGCTAGTGGATCAATCAGGACCATATATTTCCATCTTCTCCAGCCACAGTGATCCTTGCTCCAGCTAATGAGACAAGACACAGCTTCATGTAGAGGATTACTGGATGTCTGAGCTGTGGCCAGAGCTCTCCCATGAAAACAATAGGTCATGGACTTCTAATTCAGTGAGCTACAATATTTTTGAAAAAAGGTAAAATTTGAAAACTTTCAAAGTTGTGATTTTTCCAAGGAGTTTTGTCTCATGCTTAAATTTATTTAACTTTATTTATTTAGCTGTTTTTGCAGCTCTTTTAAAAATTAAACCAACTATAAAACTGACCTGGTACCTTCAAATTGAAATTTCAGTTTAAAATATCACCATTAAACATTTAGTGTTTCTGATTGTCCTCCTTCTATTTTCCAGTTGAAGCGATTAAGAAAATTAAACTGACATTCCAAAATACTGTTGTCTCATTGAATACAACTTGTTTATTGACTTGACTGTGTAAAATAAAATCCTTGTTACTCCAAAGTAGTGCAAAACAATCCTTTTTCTAAACCTGAGCAGTTCTGCAGCAAAAGCACTCCCACTAGGAGCTCTGCTCTCATACTCTCCCATGCAAGCAATCAAAGTTTGTGTACACATGAGGAACTAAAGCTCTAGTTGTAGATGTTTGCCAGTAAAGACTTTGCTTTCATACAAGGCTTTCAAGAAAAGTTAATGTATGTTAAGACTTTGTGAGTGAACTGCTTAAAGTACTGGTATTTTTATTTACATCATTTCTTGTAAATGGAATATGTCCTTGAAGTGTTGGAAACACAAGTGCAACCCTTGCAGAACACCAGCTCTGGGGGAACAGAGCTGAAAGGGCAATGGACAAAACAATCAACTGGTAAGGTCAGTCACACAAGTGCAAGGACTGAAAACAAGCAACCAGCAGGGTTTTGGCACAAGGAGGAGCCCTGCATGTGAAGGGCCCACACGGATTTTGCTCCATCTCTTTGTGCCATTGCAGGAAGCCACAACAGACTCCAAACTCCTGCCACAATTACACAGCTCACCAGGGCTGGAAGGCTGAGGAATTGCTTGTAGGTTCCTTGCATATTTCAAAGCCATTAACATCAGAGATTACCATCTCCACTGTGCCACAGGCACGTCAGAGGAATGACTGCACCGTGTCTGTGCAGAGGACACAAGGCTTTGTGCAGTCACTGGGGTGCCCTGGGTGCTGCTGGACCATGAATATTTGATGCCAGGAACTCTTCACTCTCTAACTCTCTTGTGAACAGCAAAATGAGATTGCTCATGGTGAGCTTCCTTGTCATTATGGAATTACTATTTTTGTTCCTCTTGCATGTTAATTGTTTTACAGCTTAATATCTGTTACAAGACTGCTGGTTGGTACTGGAGTCCAAGCTGAGGAATGACAGTCAAAATCCCATATATTATTCTACAGGCACTAGAATTTTGTATTTTAATAACTGTGACCAAATAATGTGAAGAAAACTGTGAGACAGGCCCACTGCCTTTGCTGAAATCTGTATGTCAGTGCCAGCCACTTTCTGAAGAGGCTTTCAGCTTCTTCTTGATATTTTTCAGATGCTGCCAGTAGCTAAAAGCTTCATTCAGCATGACCCTGTGCTCCAACACTCTACTGAGTTCAGTGGTTTGGGTGCAACCTCAAACTACAACAGTCTTGCTGAATTTTGTGACTGGTTTCAAGCAAAAATCAGGTTTTTTTCCCCAGGTAACAGTGTCTCATTGTGGGGAGACATGCAAACAAGTAAATAAAAAGTCAATTAGTTTGTATCAAAGAAATACTATGTAGAATTCTATCAGTATGTGAAGAACAGAAAATCACCATAAACCTGGCATGTCCAAGTATCAGAGGTACAGTGCATAAATTACAGTTAATCTGACTTTGCACAGTAAATGGGTTTAGTATGGGCTGTGCAGTTCATCTGGGCAACATATGCTCAGAAGGTTTAACAC
The DNA here is from genome assembly GCF_903797595.1 of Erithacus rubecula. Classification (NCBI taxonomy): domain Eukaryota; kingdom Metazoa; phylum Chordata; class Aves; order Passeriformes; family Muscicapidae; genus Erithacus; species Erithacus rubecula. Next base: position 14,465,984 of record NC_136689.1, on the reverse strand, counting down.
TGTGGAAGTACTGCAGACTTGGTAGAGTAGATCTGCAATGCACATGAATAAGTCTAGGATTTCCAGGTATCCAGCAGCTCAGGCAAAGTTGCTATTCTGGAGACACTGTTCCAAACAATTGTTAGCATTCTCAAATTTGTCCCCAAGAAAATTGCCAGGAATGTAATAGGACATTTCTGGTAAAAGCCAGGTAAAGGTAGGTAAGAAAAAAAAATCCTACCATATATATCAAACTTTTATTAATGACCTTATTCCAGTGCCTCAGACTAAGTCACCTCCTCAAGACCAATAAGAAACAACTCAATAACCTAATGTGCTAAATAGATGACAAATAAAAGAATTAAATAAAAAGCCAAATTAAAAATCAACCAACCAACCAACCCCAGTTCTACATATAGTTCCTAAACAGAAATACACAGCTCCATTGTCAGGCCAGGGAGAACAGGACAAACCCCTCAGTGTGACTCCCATGAGAACCTGGAGAAGCAAATATGCACTTGGTGTCTGAGAGCTGCAGTGGTTCTAAATGCAGCTGTGACCCTCTTCCAATATTCTTCCTCCTTAGAACTGAAGCCACTCACTGCAGTGGAGAGCAGGAATTTCCTGGGAAGTGAGGTGAGCACGGCAAAGCAGGTCACTGGAAGGCAGCATGTTCTGGGCCAGTAACCCCATTCATCCAGCCAGGATTCCTTTTCTGTCACACACTGTCTAGTGTTACTGCCCTTGGTATTGATTGCCAGGGAACTTTGACATTTGCTTGCTGTTGTTTGATGAAAGCAGCTAATTGGAGTGCTTCCTCTGAGGAAAACCTTTCACATGTGTGGAGCCCTTTGTACCTGTGCATATGGAGGTGATACATCCTGAAACGACATAAAGAAAAGCTGTTTACATGTAGCATAAATGTAACTAACTGCTCTTGCTTTGCTAAACATTCACTCATAACTTGCAATTCAATTCCATCACCTGTAACAAAATACTCGAGACAACTGTAAACTAAATGTCAGCCCTCTTTCTTCTCAGAGAAGCTGCCTTTTTCATTCCAACCTATCTTACTTTAAAAACACTTTTCTCTTTCGGAAAATACCCAGAGGGTTGGGTTTTTAAAGCAGTCTTAGAGAACCTCAATTGAAAATAATATGAAGTGATTCAAATAGAAAGGACTGAGAAGTGGAATATAAATCCTGACATAATACTTTTTTACCTACAAACTTTTTTTTAACCTTGGTACTCATCCATGTTATATGGCAAAATGAACAAGCAGAATCAGAGACCAACAGTAAAGCACAAAAAAAAATGTATTTCCATACTGTGCATGAAATTTAAAACAAATCATATGCTACAGAACAGTTTCTCCAAACATCTTTTTCCAAACTCAACAGCTTCTTGGTAAGATGATTTAGGTGATGAGCATGCTTGTATAAATGCCATGTGGACCACAAAATATGTACTCCACCTGTAGAAACTGCTGTCCTAACTTATCCAAACTTCCTTTGCACCCCCCATTTTCATTTTTTTCCAGTGCAATAATTGCAATAGCACTGACATAAGGCAGGACTTACTCCAACATTCTCCACAGCTCCATTTAGAAAATACATGAGAGTTTGTAATGAAAGGATCTCCTGACAAACAGGAGATCTCTTGGGGATTGTGTTGCCATCCCCTCTCCCCACCTGCCCCTTCTCTTCTCTTTATTTTTTGTTGCTTATGAGATGGATGGTTATTATCAGTTTATTATTACTGCTTTTCCACAGACTTTCTCAAATGTCAAGTGAATCTGATCTGGAGTTCAGGCCCATAATTACACTGGACCAACTCCAGGAACTCGTAAATAAATCGGTGGTGGCTGCTATGGTTGCCAGAGCTCTGTCATTTTGCTCTTCTGAGAGTGGACAGAGGCTTTGGCTCTTTTCTAAAATTCTACACTTGCTACAGAGTTTTTCACACCTTATTTTAAAAGACTCTAGGCTTTCTCACTCTAGTTTGGCAAAGTTTTACCACAGGCTCAGTAAGCTACTAGACTGCCACATTGTTGAATGTGTTCACTTACAAAAGCAGCTGAAATGTGAATTGTTATTTTTAGGGTTTTTTTTTCTTCTTTCTCTATATGTGGGAACCTTGCAGGAACAGACATTATTTCTGTCTCTCTGCTCTGGCCTCTTTGTTGACATTAATAGTTTACACTGGGCTCTACAATGAGGCTCATCTTTGTCACACTTTGTCACAGTGTATTGACTGTGCTCAGCCACAGAGGTCAGCCCCAAGAAAGTCCCTCAAGTGCAGAGATGTCTGGATTCCAGATCAGGGCTTTAAGAGGAGTGGGCACAGCATTCATTCCCAGACCTGGCTTACTGAGGTCTGAGAAGTTTACTGGTGATTTTCAGTGTAACTTTCAAGCCTGTTTCTAATCATGTCAATGCACATACAGCACAGCATCTGGTTACAGAACTGAATCTCCAGCCAGTCCAGGCTTGAACCGAAAATGTTGCAGATATTTATCTTCTGATATTTCTGACACTGTTTTCCTGAAAACCTTTAAATAAACTACTGAAGCACACCATGGCAGTTCATCCAGAATATGTAACTATTCAGAACGTGGTTCCTCTCCTTCAGCCTCCTCTGCAATTACAGCTAGTCCCCACATCAGCCATTCATTGATGCAGATGGCAGCACAGATCACAGCTTGCACAACTTGATCTACAGTGAGTTTTTACCAGAAGCTAAAATAATTCCTGAAATCAGAACTAACCCACAGTGCAGACAAGGCCTCAGACTGCCAACTAGCTCCAAATGTTTTTAAGATGTGAATACTTGTGTGTTGCCAGTGAGACCGAGATGACCAATTCTTTTCACGTGGATCACTCCAAGGCCAGCAAAAGGTATCAGCATTTCCCCAGAGCCACCCTGGCTCACAGACACACCAGTCACATAAAGGTGAAAGTTGCTGGATTCCTATATGGATTGAGTCATTGTGTCTTCTGCAAAGCACTTTTCAAAACAAAGCAAAATACTTTATGGAGTGGAAAACACTGAATTATTTGCAAAAAAAATGTCATTTCTTTTCTATATCACTCCCCAGGGAGCCCATTGTTCAAGTAAGTATTTGCTTGTACCCCAAAGTACAGATGTTTTTGACTCTTGTCATAAATCAAGCATGCTTATGTCTAACACATTAAAAAAAAGAGTAGAAAATTGCAGGCATGGATTAAGATGGTTGGTCTGGCCCAAATTGTAGTTCTTCAAAACTGTTAATTTTTTGCTGATTCTTTTGGAAACAAAAGGTTCGACACATCATTGTGCCTCCCTCTTCTCCCTTGGAATTAAAATCAATCTTTTACTCCTTTTGAAATGTAAATTTGAAATAATCATGTATCTGGATCATGGATTAAGTTTGCAGGAGAAAAATCTCTGGCAGAAGATGGCAGGGACCGTGCCTAAAGCTAAATCCAGACACACAAATCAGCTCTGAGCTAGGCTGAAAACAGAGTTCTGGTTAAATGGGTTGCAGGCTTTCAGTTGCAAAAGTTCCATCAAGAAACCAATCTGATATTTGAAAACAAGTAAGAACAGCCTTATGTCATTTGCAAGAAAAGCAAATTTAGCATTCCAATTACTTTTTTCTCCCCTCAGACATTTCTCTCAGGCCTGTGTTAAATGGCATTTTTTTTCAGAATCAGAATTCCATCTGTAAACCTTGACAATTCTAGTGAGATGGTGCTGCCTTTTTTTTTATATTTTTTTTTTTTATTATTATTTTTTTAAGGAAAGACAAACCTTTGATAGTTTCAAGTAGGTGTGTTGAACAGGACAAATTGTCTTAAAAGGTAGCAAGATAAACCATATTTTCAAGGCCAGTTTTTTAATCCATGGCTTTTAACCTTGCTATGATTTATGTTTAATCTCCTTTCCACAATAGTTTTCTTCCTTCTCTCCTTCAGACTGAAAGGACACATCTATGCTTTGTATTTGATGTGGGTTTCATGTATCTGCACAAAGTAATTCATAACCACTTGGCAAAGGCATGTGCCCACACCACATCATTATCCTGCAATTAAGAAAATTCTCCCTGCCACAAAGCTATAAAGCCCAGTGATGTTTCAAGCTAAGCCCTCAATATTCATTCTGAATTCATCTAGGGCACAAAGCTGCTGTAGTGCTGCAGAGAGATTTTGTGCTTCATAAAATAATTGTTGAGTGTTGATTGGAAATTCAAGTTTGCCTCATCTCAGCATGTTTCCATATCCATTTTCTTCTGCTTCTCTGCACAGAACTTCACACAGATATGGAGAAGACAGCTCTTCTCTGCAACTGAATGGAACAAAAGCATGTATTGTGTATGGTTCTGTGCATCCTCTACTTAAGTGGTCAGGTTTAACACATTCTTCAAATGATTTTTAGATTTTTGATTATTCTCTCTGTGTTATTAGTCAGGTTGCTTTTTAAGACTTGATCAAGCAGGTCTTGAATTATCCATGTAATTCACTTTTAAAATCTTTGATTTAAGTAAAAGATTGAAGTGAAAGTAAGATAAAAAGATTCTACCCCCTGAGATGTTTAACATGAGTCAGTTTCAATGCCCTGTTTCTCTTTCACTGTGTGGAGGAACACCTTTGCTGCATCAGAGGTGAAGTCTATAGCATTTTGTTTGTATTTCCTCCACCTTCCTAATGATGCCTAGATTTTAAATAAGTAGATCCGAGGGGAAAAGGTTTCACCTTTAAATAAAATGTGGTGATGACTTTCCAACTTCTACCTCATGTGGCCCCAGTAGTAGGGAGAGAGCAGGACATTATGGAATTACTCCTTTAGACAGCCTTCTCCCCAGGGTCTTCCAGGATCTGCTGCAGCCCAGCAGGAGCAAACTCTTCCATCAGGTCGAGACAGCTTGGAAAGGTCGTGCAAGTCAATAAAGAATGGTGGTGTGCCTCTGAATGCACGCTACCGAGAAACACTGTCCAGAAAGGCTGCCAGCGCAGGAGCTGCCCATAAACGAAGGGGAGTGACGCTGCACTGGAGCTCTCTCGCTGGGCCTGCTCTTCTTTGAACGATTGACGATTCTATTGGCCAGGCGCGGTGAAAGGAACCCAAAAATGCCGCTCCCCGCCGCGCCGGGCGCGGCTCCTTTAAGGCGCGGAGCGGAGCCCGCGGGAGCGCGTTCGGTCCGGTCCCGCTCGGTCCGGTCCCGCTCGGTCCTTGCCCAGGAGCATCCACCCGGCCCCGCCGCCCCCGGCCCGCTGCGGGGGGTTCCGAGCCCCGGTCCCGCCCCGGTCCCGCCCGGCCCGGTCCCGCCCCGCCGGCAGGAGGGGGCCGCTCCCGCCCCCCGCAGCCCCCGCCGCGCTCCGCCCCGCCACCGGCCGGAGGCACGGACGGACGGACGGACTGACGGACGGACGAGGCCGCCGGAGGCAGCGGCTGCCCCCGAGCCGCCGGTGAGAGGTGAGAGGCGGCGGCCGCGCTGTCGCCGCGCTGCCCGCGGGAGGGGACCCGGCCGGGCGCTGCCCCGGGCTCGGTCCCTGCCCCGGGCTCGGTCCCTGCCCCGCCGCCGTGCTGGAGGCGCCGCGGGCTCCCCGCGCTCCCGGGCAGCGCCGGCGGTGCGGCGGTGCCGAGCCAAAGTTGCCCGGTGCTCCGGCGCTGTCACCCCGCTCGGGCTCTCCCGGCAGCCGCGGCGGTGCGGGCTCGTCCCGCACTCGCCCCGCAGCACCTGCTCCGGGCCGGGCTCAGCCGGGGCTCCGCGGGTTCGGCTCGGAGCCCGGGCAGCGGCGAGCGGGGCCGCGGCGCAGGAGCCGCTCCCGGGCCGCCCGCGGCGCTGGGGCCGCCCCGCAGCGGGGTGAGAAATGTTTGAAGGAGTTTCGTCTCCTTTCAGCTGGAAAAGGAAAGGCAGCGGCGGTGGCAGCAGCGCGCACGTGTGATGTAAAGAAAGAGGCACTTTATGATGCTGGCTCGGTAGGATACCGGGAAAGGCGGGCAGAATCAACAGGGTGCTCGTTGAGCGGTGCACGGAACCGCTTCGGCCCAGAGCCCCCGAACTGGTTTGGAGAGACTGAGTGCTCAGCCTGACTTAAATTGGTCAGCAGTGGGGTTCCAGCTTGCCCCGACTTGTCCAAACTGCAGAAAACAACATGACGTTTAGAAAGGGGGAAACAATGTGGTATTGTGATTGATGGGAGAAAAATGGGTAGGGTATGCTGAGAGTTATCAGTGCAGTGCTTGTAGGGTTTTACATAAAGCTTGGATATCCAGTGCTGCTATTACACCTTTGCATCCATTCTGCTAATAACACTTACTGGAGTCTGATGGATTATGATCATGTGTTATGACTCTTTTGATGAGAGACTTATGTGGTCTTTCTAAGCCTGAGTGTACTCAAGTTTATTACTTGGCAGGGGGCAGCAGCATGAAGCCTGGGAATGAAAATAGGAAGTGAACATTACTCATTTAGTTTTGATATTGTGTCTTTGACGGTTATAAGTGTCATCATAGACTGATCCTAGCTCAGATAGCATCTCATGTGCTGAGAGACATTACTCTTGTCCTGGTTAATACCTACTTCTAGCTGTGCAAGCACTCCCTCTGATATGGAATATGTTCTGAACAAGTCTGGTTATTTCTATAATGGGCGAATGTGTTTCTGGAAGAGTAAACCAAACTGTATCATACTGAAGAATGTTCTCAGCCTGTCATATCTTAATCTTATGCATTCAAATTGAAAACAGCAGCCACCGGAAAACTGAAACCACTCTTGACTGATTCACATGGCTAATGAGGTTTATGACAACAGAACTGTGTGCAGTGTTACTGCACTGAGGTGTGGTTACCTCACTCCTGGAAGTGTGGCTCGAGATGAGGATGTGCTGTCTGCTGGCTCTGTGTAACCAGCAGTGGCAGGGGTCCAGCCTGAGTTTTCAGAGAAACAGTCCTGGCTTCTTTATGGTCATTTTGGGGCCTTCATGAGATAGAAGTGCTTGTTCTGTGGACTGGGAAGGAATGGTGGTAATGTGCCCCAATCCTGAAGCACAGGCTTGACAGCTGTTCTTGCCAAGAGATTTGTTTCCCTGGTGGGACATTGAGAGGCTTGGGATGCCACCCTGTTTTTCTCTGCCCCCCAACGCCACAATAAAAGGGTTTTGGCCTGATCCTTAAATGCATCTGGCTGTAGGTAGCAGCATGGTGAAATGCACTAAAGTAGTTTGCTCAGTTTCAATTCTGCTTTGTTTATCTGTCTGAAGGCTTTGTCAGATGTTACTGTGTTAAGTGAGATGCACTTAAAATTTTGATTTGCTATTCTGACAGGAAATGTGCTTCAGCTTTCACTTTAAAGTAGGTGAGTGTTAATTGTAATGCTTAAGGATCTGTATCCTAGCATGGATGTGCATGCCTTTATCTGGCCATGGTATGCTTACTAACCTCCTTGATCAGGCAGGACCAAAGTGTCTCATCCTGTATAGAAACTTCTGAGGTCACCAGAAGAAAGTCATGGGCTTTTTCACAATAAAGCTCTGAACAAAATTCCTGTCTTCAGGTGAGTGTTAGCTCCTGCTAGGTGTGGCCTGACTGTATTCCCCTGGGGGAATCATTTCACGCCCTTTGTTTCCCTAGAAAATTTATGGTTCCCAACTGCACTGCTCAGTTCTGAGTGGATGCAAACCGTGCTGACTCATATGCTGAACTGCAGCCTTGCTCAGTGTAAACACAAGCACACTTCTAAAATATTTAATTTGTAATGTCCTCTGTGGAGAGCTATCCCACAGCTCCTGGCATAATTCCCAGAAGCAGCAGATTTTGGGGTTCTGGGAGTTTCAAAGGCCATGGGTGCCCAGCGGGATAATCATCTGAACGAGTTTAGTGTAGTTTATCCTGGCACTGGGACAGTTCAAACTGAACAGGTATTTAATCTTGCTTAAAGCAAGTCTGCTTTGAACAATACATGGTATGTGTATGAACGATCTGGAGCCTGTTGGGACATGGCTGTCAGGAGATCTACATGGAGGGAAATCTTTGTTATGGCAAGTACACTCTGGTGTAGATGTACCTCCCAACAATTTCTAAAACAACCTCTGTGGGCAGTTATAGTAAAATCAGGAATAAGCTATTAGAATATTTGTTTTCTTAGTTCCTCTCTGGCGAATACCAGAGATAATTGTCTTGTAAAACACCCAAGTTTATATCCACAGGTAAAATGCATGTTACAAAAAACTTATTAGAAATACAGAAACTCACTCCTATTCATGTACACAAAAAATCTTATTATTTTAATTGAAAATAAGTTACAGTATATGATTTGGCTACAAAGGAGGAAAGTGGAACCAAAGAATGATTTCTATGTACACTTATTTTGTCTGTACCTGCTAAGTACATTATTGGAGTTTAAGACAAATATCTTCTCCTTTAAAAGAGTAATTAATTCAGTGGAGACTAGTTGATAAGAAATCAGAGTTCCTTGGTTCTTATGTGACTTTTAAAATTTGGGTTTGTTTTTTTGGTTATTACTGTGAGCTGGGTTGAAAGAGTGATCCATTACAGTAAGTACAGGTAATTTGGGGGAGGTTCAGTGCATCTTATGGGTGGTCTGGATCAATCCCATATCTCTTGCTCAGGTGGGCTGACTGTCAGTGCATTACCTGAAATTGTTAAGCATCATCTGTTTGCTGAACTGAGCTCAGCTTCACTGATGTTGTGACATCATCCCAACATCCTGCAAAGTTTTCAGTTCCATTCTTAATTTTCTGCTTTGTGATCAGGATTCTAGAAACGCTAGGGTAGTGAGATGTGCTCAAAACTGGGTGAGTCTGGGTAGCAGAAGTGGTTCCAAACCCTGGAGGAAAAGCCCCTGGTGCAGATGGGGCTCTGGAGCTCACTGAGGTCTCTGGGGGATACAAACATCATTCCCAATGCCACAGCATGGCAGCACTTGCATCCATGCACCGTCAGTGCAGCAGGAAAAGCAAATCTGTGCTCTTACCTTTGCAGATGGTAGGATTTGAAGGTAGTGTGCCTGTCACTTTGACTGGGGAAGGGTACCTGGCATAGTACTGTTTTGCTACAAGAAGCATCTTTTCTGTGAGTATGAGTCAAAGCTCAACTTACTTTTCTTCTTTATTAATATAGGGAATTTCCTTACAAATGTGGCTTAAACCACAAATTAATTTCCCTAGAAAGACTACCTGAAGTCTGAAATAGAAGTGTACAGATGTGGCATTTTGTTACTTGATTGTGCTGAGAGATAAGCTTGCCATTAGCAGAGTCCCATTAGCTACAAGGTAGTCTTACAACCCATATTTCAAAATCCTGCTGTCTATGATGGCTGCTAGTGGCATTTTTCTTTGTAAAAGCAAAGGAAGTTAAAAATTGTGTCTGCATCTGTTATTGTTGCTATGACAGCTGTCTTTGTCCAGTTTTAACCATCCTATTCTGAGTAGCTCCTAACTGGGGTTGTAACATCAATGGTTATGTGTAGAGGAAGTAGAAGTGGAGGTCTTTGAGTGCTGTCTCCTTCTCTCAGTCAAAAAATATTTGAGTTACACTAGTTTTAATCAAGATGCAATGAGTCGAAACATTCCACTCTGTTTTGGTGCCTAGTGTAATTAGGACTGATATGGTTACAATATAAATTAGCAGCCAGTTCCTTAGCAATATTTAATCATGGTTTGTCTTGAGCAAGACAGATGGTACCACTGATACTGTGCTTCTGAGACTTGAAACTGGGAAGATCACTTGAAATAAGGTGATGCAATTTTTGTAGGAGGTCACGTACAAAGTTGTCCTCTTCAGATGGCAATTGTGAAACAAACCAGTGCTCCTTGCAACATGCTATCAGTTATTGCATAAGTAGGCACGAAGTAAGGGCCACCCCTGTGTCTAGGTGAGCAGTGGGATGTGCTGTCTTCAGGTGCCAACTAACTTTCACACCGATGTACAACACCAGTGTAAAAAAAGATGTAGAATAGCCCATGTTTATTCAAACCCTCCTTTCTAGCATACTCAACATCTTCCTCTGAAGTGGAAAGCTAACTTCTGTGTAGTCAGAGTCTATATTAAGAGTTTGTAAATGGCTGTCTTCCTGGCTCTAGCTGGGAAATACTGTCATGAGAGAAGTTTTTTTGTAAGTTAGATGGCAACCAGTTAGTGTGAGTAACACATGACTGGAAACTGTTGGTGGTAAAGTAGCAGCTTGGAAAGCTCTGTGACCCTAATCCAGACTTGTTTTAGAGGGTAACTTCTAATACAGAATCTTGTACAGTTTGGTCCAGTTGGAAGGTCAGCTGTCTATTTTGGAGCTCAGACTGCTGCCTTTTAAGATGAAAGCTGTATTTTGTGAATATGAAGTCCTTTTTATCTGTTTGCTTGCCCTGTCTGAGGGCAGGAGCAGCTGTAGTCCGTTCTCCAGACCTGCATTTGGCTGTTGCTGCCATTGTGTTGTGTGTAAACATGTACCATTATTTTGGATCATATAGCAGCCTGTTCAAAAGGGTCTCGCATTCCCCAGCTGTTCTGCAACTTTTCCATCTCTGAGCTTGCCAGCTGCTTAATACAGGCAACTGTAGCTGCATTTGTTTCTCTGGTGTTAAGTATTAGTGGAGATAAAATTGACTTGTTAAATGTTAGGTGCTGTGAGCCCCTCTCCTGCTTCGAATGGACTTAAAACAAAAGCAGACTGTTCTTACCACAGTGAAGTCGTTACAAGTTTTCTTTGTCACTAGTTGAACAGATTGTATAAAAATCTTTGTTTTGTAGGTTTGAAACAGACAGGAAATACAATTGTGTTTACATATATATATAGCCACAGGTTGTAGCAACAACTACTCTGAAAGAACTGGGTTACAAAAGGTGTGCCTTAAAGCCGTGTCAACAGCTCATTTGTTTATCCACTTCTCTGAACAATGTTCAGTTTGACAAGGCATCCTGTGCTCTCTTGTCAGCCAGCCCTTTTGTTTATTGAATCTGGGGACTTTTGTTTCAGTGGCAGCACTGCTCAGGCTGGATGTCAGGGAAGGAGCAGCGGCTCTGCAATGTCTTGGACCTGCAGGGAGTGCTCAGTCCAGGTGGGGAACCACAGGCTGAGACCTGCCTTTTACAGCCTGCTCTCCCTGCTATGAAAATGATAGCAAATGTCTGGAAAATGGTTTGTGTGACTAAACTCCTCTTTACTGCAGCCATGAATCCAGAGCTATCTGCCTGGAGATACAGAAGTTAAAAGTCAGTGTAAATTCAAGCTCCTTTGGAAAAAGGAGATAATTCTGTTCATGACTGAAGTTACTATTCTAACCACTTAACCTGTTCTATGATGTCAGTAAAAAACTTGGGGTGAGGAGGAGTGTATCCTTGGTTTCTGCAAGAGACTGCTAAAGATAGACATAAAGCAAGGTTTTTAGAGGCTTGAGCCATTAGTTAATATTCCTTACTCCCATACAAGAGCATTAATACAAACCACCATAGTGATAAATCAGATATTCACTAGAAATCATATTTAATGCAGTTTGTATTTGAAAAATGTAGATTTGGTTTTTGATGGTTCTGCCATTCATTTCATGGTGAAGGAGACTGGAAGGGAATGACTTGTGCATTCTTGCTCCTGATAGCAGAAAAGACTGCCTCTGCCCCAGGGTCCAAGTTACCCATTGTAACTGGCCTGAATACCCTATTATTCAGAGAGGAAATTTCCAGGTGACTGTAATTTTTTTTTTCCCACCCTTTCACCAGACCTGCTCTATCCTTGCTGGTTGTAGCTTTCATGTTAAACATCAACACTACCTAAATCATGCTAGGATGACTCTGCCTTCATAATAGAGACTTGGCCTGTAAAAACAAAAGCAAAACTATAGAAAAGTCTCTTGATTTAAGGTCGCATGTTTCAGGATCTGTGTTTTGTATCTCCAAATAGCTGAGAGTTTGAACTTTTCCATTCTAATGCCAGTGGCTTAAAAGAAGTTGAAACACTATTTGGCTAGATGCTTGCATTTGTCTTCTGGAAAGTTGATTTTTCGAAGTCAGTATTAGAGCACTAAATCACTATTTTTCTGAAATTATAGCAGAAATACAGGCCTATAGTTTGAATTGATCATACTAGATACATAGTTATGTTAGCTGAGCAGTCATGGATACTAGATTACAATGTCCAGCTAACACAGAAACTGTAGAAATTCATGTGTGTTCTGGATTTAATATGAATGAAAAGTTCTTTAGAAAACAGGTAACAGGGAATTCTCTTTCAGAACAGCAGACTGACCACACTTCAAAAATAGAATAAGGAAACAGAGTGTGATACTGAGGGAATGGAGAAAGGGTAGGGAATGGGGAAGGAACTTCTGTCACAGAGAATGTTAGGGAGAGCATCTTAACATTTTCTTTCTTTTTAGTGCTGCTGATTAATTCACAAACCCCTTTGGAATGAGTTTAGGGAATGGACATAGGGGAGATTGGGAGAAGTAGATTTTGAGAAGTAAGAAAGTAAAGAAGTGTTGGTTTGTCCTCAGTTGAACAGAAGAGGAATGCAATCTGATTAATAAGTATTGTTCAATTATTGAAGGTTCTAGGATAAATAAATATTTCTTTCAGAACATTGTGGGAAGTGAAGTGAAAAGACTTTAAATGGCTTTAAATTGCTTAAATGCGTTTAAAATAATGGGGGGAAAGAAAGCATTACCCTCTCAACCCACCTCCAATGACTGTTTTTAATTGTTTTAAGTTGGTGGAAGTTTTGGGAAGGCATAAAAAGAAAGCATTTGAGAAAGCTTTTTGTTAGGTGATTTTGTTTCTTTCTTTCAAATAAAAGGTTCTGCCAGTGTTTTTAACTTGGCTTAGATTTGCTCCATCCTCTACAGGGGAAAATATTTATTTTAAAGTTTCCTCTAAACTTAAATTGGCTTCCCAGCCAATTTAAAGACATGTCTATGTAATACCTTCCAATCCAGGAAAACTGAAAACTCTAAGGCTTAATGAAGGAGGAGACCTTGTTGATTGCACAGGAGAGCAGCATTTCCAGCAGCAGAAAAATTGCTGTTCTGAAAATGTAGCTTGAATTAATCCCTTCCACCTTTGTTTCCTTTTGCTGTTGTTAATGATTTCCTTTACTCAGCTAGTGGTAAGTGTTGTTGTGCCTGCCTCACTCCACTGATTCTTCCACTACTCTCTGGGATTGAAAATTATAGTATGTGTCAATTTAAAGACAGAAATAGACCAATGGCAGATAGAGCTTCTTCACTAAGCTGCAAGCTTATGGGAATTATGATCTTTAACTTTGACACCTAGTATTTTTCTCCAGGGTGGTCACTGCAGCTCTCAGTGTGGGTTGTCCTGCACACTGATGAGTTTGGGTGCCTGTAATCTCACAGGCTGTGTGGATCAAGTCTCTGCCCTGTATGTAGCTTATCAGCCCCATGAACTGCTCCCCAGGGACCACAAAATTGTCTCTATCACTGGAAAAATTCAAGCCTTTGAAAGAAGGTTGCTTAAGCAAAAGATGCGATAATGAACACAATTACAAAAAGAAACAATCTGTTTACTCAGGTAATATGTGAGGACCTGGCTCAGTTAGGCTCTGTTGTTAAGATTGCCTGTTACAGCTGTTTGAGTTCTGGATGCTTTGCCTTGTTTGTGTGCTCTCATCTGTAATCAGCATTAGGTGTAAACTGCTCAAAAGTACCAGTACTGCTGCTTCTCCCACCTTACCCCACAACACTGCTTAGCTGAGGTGTTCCTGTTCAGATCACACTGCTGGCTTTAGGCTTAAACTACTTTAGTCAGAGTCTTCTGTCTTTGTGGTTTAAAGTATATGCTGTGACAAATATTACTTCAAAGGAGTTTGTACAAAACTTGACCCTTGCAAAGCTCAGAGAATAAGGACTCTCCAGAACTTTATAAACAGCCTGACCATGGGATTGCACCAAACCTCTTCTCCCCCTGGGCCTGTCCCCTTCCTTCCTGTTGCATTGCACAGTGCCAGTAGTTGACAGGCAGAGGGTTTGTTTTTCCTGAAATACACTTGTTTGTCTTGTCTCCATAATATTTGTTGCATGCCTGACCCAACGACTTGCATGCAAATGCCTATTTTTGTACTGTTTCTGTGGGTTGGCAACAAAGCAACTGTGGCTTCCTACTGCAAGCAAAAGCCTGGTGTATGGAAGTGAGTTGTTTATATGGATTCCTGGTATGGAATGCAAGTTTAATTCTTTTAGCTTGAAATTAAATTGTGTTGAGTAAAATTAACTTTAAATTTAAGTGGCAGTGAACCCAGCTAAACAATTTTCTAGGGCTTACATTAATAAAAGGGAGCTATAGCACAGCTAACTTCTGCTAGGGATGCATTTCAGGTTCTTAAAATTTGTGGTTTAAGAGGGGAATGCTCAGCTTATACTTCTGTAATAAACTTCATGTCTGATGTGCACTGTATGGTGTACCCTGCTGGGATGTACAGCCACAGATAACCTGAAGGGATTTGTGTAGGCAGGGAGAAGGCAAATGAGACATTCCAGGTGAGATACAAATTTCCATGGCCTGGTTTGGGAACCTAACCTGCCTGACAGTAAGAGATGGGGGAAAAAGAAGTTACCAGTGATTTTCTTTCATCTGACCTACTGTTAGAGGACCTAGTAGCCTTTTAAAAGAAATCTTTAAATATTTGTTTGAATGTGCTTTTTCTGGACTCCCAGGAGGTGCTTGCCAGCAAGGAGCTGCTGACATCAAAAGCAGAACCCCGACAGGCCCATATATGTGTGTGAAGTAAGGAAACCAGGAATGAGAGTGGTTTTGTGCTGAACTTCAGCTGAAAGATCTTTCCAAATGCAATAAAGAAACAGAGCACCTTAATTACTGCCTTCAAGAGTTATGATGACTTGTGAGATTCCTAGAGTAACATGCTAATGAAGGCAGTGTCCTTGCAATAAAACAAATCTTGCTTCATTAAATGGTTCTTATGCAAGGACCAATATGAGAACTTCTAATCACACCAATCACCTCTGGAACAAAGCGAGCAATCTTGGTGTTACAGAGGTTTGTTTCTTAAGGAAGCCCTGAAAAAACTTTTTCCATGAACACGTTGGTATGAATTGGCATTCTTCCTTGCACAGGAAACCACAAATTCTTACTGCGGAAAACTTCTAACTCTTGTAAAACAGTCATTAGTTTTGTGTCTTAAATGTTCAGAATGTTCTAGTTATTGGTGTTTTTTGGTGGTTGTTTTTGTTTTGTTTCTTTTTTTTTTTTTTTCCTTGTGTGGCCTCTGGAGAGCTGCTCTAAGAAATGCTTCTCTTTTGATAAACAGAAGATCACTTGCTCAGATGTTTCCAGGCCCTTGTAGTCTCTGTGCATGCTGCTCGGGCTTGGATACTTCTCAAATGCCTACAAGCCTGAGACCATCTTTATTGCTCAATTATTTTTACCCCCTCAAGTCTGACAGTTGCAGCAACTGAACATGATCCCTGTATGAAATGCAGCAATGTGTTTGAGGAGTTGCTTTGCTTTGTTAGGGTTTCTGGAACTGGGGCACTTGAGATTGCCTTTGGTGGTGGGGCAGCTCCCAGACCAGCATCACTCAGTGCTCACACACAGACAAACTGTGCTTGGGTGCACTCCTTGGAACACCTGTGTGCAATGTCAGTGTGGCTTGTGCACCTCTAGTGTGTGATGTGTACTACAGGCTGGGAGCTTGAGTTTCAGGTGACTGGAAAAATTACTTCTGTGACTTCACTGAGCATCCCTTTTTTTCTTTATGCTAGTCTTTTTGCTAGTCTTTATGCTAGTCTTTTTCAGTGTTTTCCTCTTCCTTTATTTATTTATTTATTTTTCCCAAGCCTCTATTGTGGATTTGGTATGCAATCTATTATCAAACATCACGTGAAGTAAAACCCTTTCTTAACTAAGTTTTCATTCGTTTTTCTTCCTTTCAAACACACTATTAAGAGTAGAACTCAAATGTAAAACTCAAATTACAAATCACATTCTTTTTATTTTTTTTAATGACAGAGGAAAGGACAGTGGGTGGGGATGTAGCAAATCACATAAGCTAGCAGTGACAAAAGTGTTTGTTGGGGGTTTTTTTGCAGTGCAGGCTACTTGTCTGAAACAGATTTATCATATCTACATCAGTGTTTTATAGTTTCTACTATTTTGGAGTGTAAGCTGGGTTCTCAAATACTGGAACGCTACTGCTGCTATTTAAAGCAGGACATCTGTCATGATGTGTCTAGAGTCTGATTTCCCCAAGCCTGAACAATTCTTGCCTTTATGCTCTACCTATGCAGCCCTTGCTCTTTCTACAACCTAAAAATAACATGGAAGTTAAACAACTCTTTGAAAGTCTGTAATTTCTGAGAGCAGCAACTTGCCAGTAGCTGTGTCTTGTGTCATCTGGACAATGCTTTGGCAGAGTTTTAAGAATTTGCTAAACTAGGCCAAATTAACTTTTCTTTCTGGTCAGCTGTAGCTTTCTGTACTGGAAGGATGTGCACAAAATAAATGCATGCTTCTCACAAACAGTGTGAGCACTGCCTCATGCTGCACCCACTGAGGCTCCTGTGACCCATCCCAGCAGCATCCTCCTGGTGTCCTCCCTTGGTTTCCTCCCTTGCTTCTGGAAGTCATGTCTTGCACATTGACTGTCTTGGGATTTGGGACTTTCCCCATCAGTAGCCTCAGTGTTAGCTGCTCTCTCTGCTCTGGTTTGTGTCCCAACAGCTGTTCAGTTTGCAGACTTTCATTGTAAACACTTTGTACAATATTATTACAGTATTATCAAGTATGCTGTGCACAGGATGATGAGGCTACTCTGTGGAGCCTCAGAGCTCTTCTGTAGAACAGGCAGACTCTTTTAATCTAGAGAAATTATTCCCCTTCTCCCTCTGAAACCCTACCCTGAAAACTTTGTTCTAGAGTTTAATGAGTTTTGAAACCTGTATCACAGTTTTCAGAACAACCCCTTTGTCTGTTGCCTTGCAATAATGCCATTTTTGGGATGAAAGTTTATTGCTCTAACAGCTCTCTTCCCATTTCCCTCTTTCTGTCCTGCTCCCAGCTGTATGCATGTGCTGATTATTCTGGGGTGGTTCCAGTCCACTCCTTCAACTTTGTAAGCTGCTTTATCTCAGGTTTTGGTTGTTGGATCAGCAGATCAGTGTCTGCTGTTAGTGAACCAAGGGAGGTCTCAGACCTCCAAGGCATGTGGGAGGTGGTGCAGTGGGGACAGTGTCAGACTGAACAGAAAATCTGTTCTCTGCACAGTTCACTTTGCCTAACATGGATCTGTAGATGAATATGAGTTTTCTGATTGTGCCTCTCAGTTCTGATTTGACAAATTAAAAGCTTTCAAGTGGAACCCTGAAGCAGTGTTCATTTGAAGCTTAAAATGCTGGAATTGGATTCTTTTTCCTTTGTATTTGTAACTCCTATACCACACTATGTTTTTACATGTTTTTTGTTTAAAGGAAACTTTGCACTTCCCAGGAAGATTGCAGCTGGGAAAGGCCTGAAACTATTGCAGTTGCTTGGCTCTATTGCATTGTATGTATGACTCTTACTAACCTAAAATTGTAGATGCCTTATTGTTTGTTAGATTGTAAAAATGCTGTGAGACCATCCAGCATCTTTTAAAATTAGGCTGAGTTACATAATTTTGGAGTTAGAATGGTCATGATGACAGCATGTCTCTCTGTACTAGTGGAGAAAATTAGAGAGAGTGGGGAATAAATGCTAAGGAGTAAGGAGATTTGAAATAACTATACATGGATCAATCCAAACAATATAGGAAGTTTTGGGAAGCTTTGTAAAATGGGTTGAGTACTTAAAGGTTTACTGGAGAGTAATACATGCTGTTGAACCTGATGGCTTTGGCTGGTGATCACCAGTGAAGGCCTGTTTTTTTACCTAGTTTTGCAACTGGGAATTTATCTGGGAAGATAAGTTTCTTATTTGAGTTAGCAGAAGACATGGAAACATTCCCAGCAATGATCTGATTCCTACCCTTTTCTGTAACTTCTCAATAGTGCCACCAATGCATATTTGGCCACAAAATAGTTATGACAACTTGCATAAACTCCAGGATTTTTTAATGTCTGAAAACACTTTAATATAGCTGGTCATTTATAAACACTGGCTTAGATAAAGTAATCAGATTTAACAGAACAGCTTGGTAGATGGTCAGTTCCAGGTGCCCTGGCTTCCTAGGAAGTTCCAGCTGAGTTTATCAGAATTATTCCTTCTGCCTGCTGAGTTCATGGCATCCCAGGCTGCAGTTGGTAAAGTGGCTGCCAGCCCCTGGCCCTGCACACCTTCCTCACAGCTCAGGAGTCTTGTGACTGAAGACAGCATCTCCCAGACCAAGATCTCCAGATTATTGCTGGGCTTTGTTTGGAAAGGACACCTGAGCTGCTCTGTTCCTTGCTGCAGGTGTTGAATTGCTGCAGTGTTTTAGAGGAGGCTGTGCTGTAGTATCAGCATCTATTCTGCAGGCTAATTCATATATACATTTTTGACCAAAACAACAAATCACCAAAACAAAGCAATTTGATTTCTCACTTCATTCTGGCAGTAGAGGCACATCCAGTGTGTGAAGGGAAGACACATGACTGTGTTAAGCTCCAGATGTGAGAGGGTGATCTGCACTACAGGTAGATGAAATAAATTTCAGAGCCATCTGGCAATGAGCAGAGTGCAACTGCTTGACTGCTGTGAGCCTCACTTGTATAAATGAACCTCTTCACAGGTTTTCTTTCGAGGAGTGTCCTGAAAAGATTGTCATTAGATTGTTAATTTTTTTTTTTATGTTGTTGTCTGGTGATTTTATTGTACAAAATACTGCATAATTTGGATTTGAGATTTAGATTCAAAGTTAATATATCTCCATAGCAAAGTCCATGTTGTTCAGAGATTTTGCCATGTTAATTGTTAACAAAGGTGCTCTTGCTGCTCAGCAGAGCTGCAGGGTTGGTTAGCTGAGCACTGCTTGCAGCACTCTGTTGTTTAAGTGCTGTTTTTGATGTCTCACAGCACCAACATGTGTAATTTGATTGATGTGACATGGAGGAGCATTATTCTGAAATGTGCTTCTGGAGCTTAGTTGGGACTGTTCAGATTATGCTCAAAAATTCCACTTTAAGTTTTCTCCAGGGTTAATTGCACCATCAATTCAGTTCATTCAATTTAAATAATATACTTACTTTGATCTTTGAGCATAAGATCTGATTTTATTTGGTTGTTCATGGCAACCTGAGCATTGTGTTTTATGTTTGTTTTTAGTTTTTTTATCCTTGTAATACCTTCTTTATTCAGTGCTGTTTAGAATGAGGATTTATTTGTGTGTGCACCTTGTTCACAAGATTCATTGTTGTGTTTCAGGTATCTTCAGAGTCTTGCTTCACCTTGTCCACTGCCTTTGCTTTGTTTCTTTCTTGTGTGGTGCTACCCATTTGCAAGACCTTGGAACTACAGCTCTCTCTCTCATTATAGGCAACTCTTTTGTCTTGTTCCATAATTGCTCAGTGAAGAAATCTGAATTGTTGTCAAGGAAGCTTGAGATGCTTTGAGGTGTTGCAGATCAAAAAACAATTGTAGTTCTGTAAGAGTTGCTCTGTTCTCCAGTGTGGTCACTAACAGAGTGTTTTTGAAAATTCACATAGGTGAACAGAAATGCAGTGGGCTGCATGAGTCCAAAATGTCCCCTTAATATGCTATTTTGTTTGAAAAATACGTATTTTTAAAACTTTAGGAATTCCTATTGAATTTATTTTTAATGAAATTAGTTCCATTAGTAAGGGAGTTGTTTTCAGTCATGCTTTCACAAAATGCTTAAGTCCAGGAGATAAATCTAAATGTGGGGGATGTCTTGAATGCCTTGTAAAGTGATGATCTCAATGGACTTACTGGTTAAGGGTCCTGCATGATTAGTCATGTGTTTCTGACTTGTCTGAGGAAATCAATGTTTCATGTTCCTTCCATTTCTGAATGTTTATAGAGACTGTACTTAGCAGTGACTGGTGCCTTTGGTAGGAAATTCAGCTGTTTCTAATTCAGATTTTATGGTCTTCTTTCTATCATTAGTAGATTTTTGGGTATTTGGGAAGTTTCTTTGGTGTGTATTCCTCCTTATCTTGCTCCAAAGATTTCGTTGTTAAACACCAACCACATCCAGTTGATATTCAAGTAGTCCAAATAGCTGAGATAACTTGTTTTCTGTTGGAGATGGATGATGAGTAATAACCTGAGCAGGAGAGATGCCTGTGGAAAAAAGAAGAGGAAAGCAGGATTCCTAATTATGTGACTTCTTATTAGTTTTAGGGAAAGGGCTGCTGGAAGGCAGGTATATTTTAAGAGACTACTTTTTTATTATGAGTCTGCATAACTCAAATTCTCATTTGGCACTTCAGCCTTTGCCTGGCCTCCATCAAATGTTTTTATTTAGCCATATTGGCAGTATCTTTCTTTTCTGGAAAGAAAAAAAAAAAAAAAAAAAAAAAAAAAAAAAAAAAAAAAAAAGCACATTTTAATATGTCATTTTTTTTGCACTACTCTATAATTTTGCCAGAGTGGGGAAGTAGTGTGAGTTTGGAAGGAGGATGTGAGTTATGTGAATGATATTGTCTCAACAAGTTTTGTAGGTGTAGACTCAATAGGGGTTAAAAAAAAACCAAAACAACCCTCCAACTCTCTTTTTGAGAGTTTTTGAAAGCAAACTAATTTGTTTTTGAGAGCAGACTTACCTGAAGTACTTGATGTTCAAAACATGATTATTATATGTAGAACTTTCTTTTCAAAAGATATTTTCCCCCTTAATTCTTGCGCAGCAGAAATGGACACCTGTCTCTGTTTGGATAAGTGCTGGCAAATTCAAAACTGTCAGTGGTTTTTATGATGAACTGGAATTTCAGAGGTAACACTGCTGTCAAGTCTTGTCTGTGTCCTTGACTGTAGCAACTGTTCCTCTGTGGTCCCATGGTGAACACTTGTGATCTCTCCACTTCTTGGCATGTAAGGAGTTGAGCATCTTTAAAGCAATGAATACTTCATGCTGCTAATGGCTTTGGAATAACTAATTTAAGTAGAAACTGAGCAGTCTCTGACTTAAATGTGCTTCAAATTGTGTTTGTAAACATTCTAGAGATTAATTGCTGCATCTGACTTTCAGTATTTCTCATATATTTCAGGGAGACAGTAAAGTATCAAAATTGATGTGAAATTGATTTGTTTTGGAGAAAGAGCACAGACTGACTTGAAGGAATGACTCTCCTGACTTTAGTGCTTGGTATAAACACTGAAACTTTTGTACTGGGAATGCCATAGACTTAAATTGCAGTAAGGAGATGGCAGAAAAATGAGTCAGAGAAGTGAGGTAATCTAAGGAAGTAAAATAAAATTTACCTTGTAATAATGGATTATTGAATGTATGGGGATTTTTGAAGAGATGGTTAAGAACTGTAATCTGCATAATGGAATGTGTGTTCTAAAGGAAAAATCTGCTACTGTTAGGAAATCAGAACATGCAAATGTTTCTGAGAATGAAGAAATGTTTCAAAAATTCATTTTGAGGACTTGGAAGCCAATCTAATAAGCATTTATGGAAATCTGCTCCATAGTACTAACGAGACTAAGGACCTTATAATTTGGTTTTGCTTCTTTTCAGAAGATGTCCTACATAATTGATGCCCCTGCCAAAGGAGCTAAGGGAGGCATTGTAATGAAACCATCTCTGATGTCACATTTTAGTTGTTAAGGAGCTATTAAATAATGAAACTTTTAAACCTAAGATCATATTTTGTTTTGGCTAAAACTGTAATTTATTTACTTACATATGTGCTCCATTTCTAGGGAGTTTGTGGGGAAATTTTGAAAGTTGTAATTGTTGTTGCTCAGGTGAATAGTTGAGCAGGCAATTGACTGCAGGTCTCATCAGACATTGGTGTTTGCCTGTGTTAGGATGGATGGCTGTGACTTGAATTAATGGCAGCTGGTTACAGGTACAGAAGGGATCTTCTCTTTACCAGGTGCATCTTAGTCAACTTTGCTGAAGTTATTTGAATGTACAGTCAAGTGTATACAGGGATCTGGGTAAAACTTGGACTGTTTATCATTGGGATACCCACTCTTGTGTAGCAGTTGCAGAACTTTAAAAAGTTCTGAACTTTAAAAAGTTCTGCAGCTGGTGCTTGGCTTTTATTCTGGTGCATCTAACTGATATGTAGAAGGAATTCAAGCTGCAGATTAAGGAGTGAGTGTGCCTGTGAGGGCTCAAGCAGTGAGATTTGCCCTCTGAACTCCTGACTGAAGCTCTGACCACAGTCTGTGTTCCTGTCCCTGGCAGTCTGTCAGGAGGGGTTCCCACTGCTGTTATTTGCACACTGCCCATGTCAGGGGGAGCTCCCAGCAGGAGTGCAAATAGCACAGCCCCAGTTTCTACCCAAGACCTGAGCAGAGCTGGGCAGTGCAGGTTAGGAGTCACTGAGATAACAAACAGCACACTTGGGTCTGCCAGCTGGCTGATACACAAAGTGAGAGTTTTACAGCACACACTCTCTGAACTGCAGGGAAGATACTGAAGACAAGAGTTGATTCCCAGATATAGGAGTTCCTCTGTGCTGTCAACCCAGGAGTTTTAATCTGTTTGTTTGTGCTATGAAGGTTGGTTTGGGACTTTTTTTTTCCCTGCCCTTTTTTCACCTGTAAGTAGTGAAATTCATTTGAATTTAGATGAATTTCAACAGTGATGCAAATAGTTACTTTTTGCATTAGAACAGCAGCTTACCTGGCTGAAAGGGCATTGCTTTCTACACTTTACCTTTTCAGTGGCCATTACTAGCCTTAAAGAACACTCACTCATTTAAAGTGAAGCATAGTTGTCCAAAACTCAATTAAAAATAAAAAAAAAATAGAATGTACCTGTTGTGTGTGTTTCAGGGACAGCACTTGCCTGCTGCTGGCTAAGTGGCAGACTGAACATCTGCCCTGGTTAGGAATTTCCATGGGGCTGGGGAAGAGTGAGAGGACACCCTGTGCAGGGCAGGCTGTGCTGGCATCCCTGCTCTGCAGTTTCTCAAGCTGTGGAGCAGGGAGGGCTGTGCTTGGGATGCTTTCCCAGCTGTGTGGTGGAGGAGAGGAGTGCTGGCTGAGCTTGCCAGCAGTGATAAGGCTCCAGGTGGGGGGATCACAGTAAACATGCTGTGGGAATCAGCTTTCCCAGCAGTTACACCAGGCAAAGATGTTCTTCTGTCACTTGTTCTGCTGGAAGCTTTTTGCTGCTAACAACTAAATATGCAAATCAAACTTGTGGCTCTTCCAGCCTTCCTGGTGTTCTGACTTATGGTACTTGCTTCTGTTTTCAAAACTGAATTTGTCAGCACAGACTATCTCTGAAAATGTAAAATCTTGCCATAAGTTATTCTTGTGTTACAATAAACATACATAACTTTCCTTTAGATAATCTGCATATCATGCTTGCTTTTTCTCCCCACTGTTTATTCACTACCCTGCCAGCAGCATAGGTATCTTCTGAGCAGGTTTATAAAAACTGGCAGATTGAATGGTAAAGTCATTGCTTCTAGTGAATTCAGACTATTGTACTCCATACAGAGTATTCACAGCTGTATTACTGACTAACAAGACTGCTGTTGGCTACAATGAAGTGCACCACAAAATTGCTCAGATCTAAGGCTTAGGTTATAATTTGAGACAGTTATCCTAAACCAAAAGAACCTAAGTCCATAAATAAACTGTTAAGCAATGTAAACTTTATAATGGCAGAGATAGTTAACAAGGAACTATGAAAACCCCCCAGGCCAAGATAATCTCTACCATAATTATGTAGTCTACTAAGTGAGAAAAATTCCAGAGTTTTGCTTATGAATAAGATTGGATTATTTGTGATGCGATTTCATAAAATAAACAAAGAGACTAAAGGCTCCAGAGGCTACTTAAGGTTTTGCAGAAGGGTAAATGTTAATACTTAATTGTTTAAAGATGTGTGAAGTGATACATGGCAAAGTTGTGCAAAGTTGTACAAAGTATGCCTTAAGAAGTAACTTATTGTTAGATATGTGGTGAATTTCTTTACCCATATAGCTGTTATTCCTACAGGTCACTTCAGTAATCTATTCAAAATAGCCTTGAAATGTACAGTGAGCTTTTTGCTACTTGTTCTGCTAGATAATATATATTGGTAAATACTTTCTCTTCTGTATTCTAATCGTGGTAATAAAGTGAGCATTGCTGTGACCTTTCTTGTTCTGCTTTGGTACTGTTAACACATCTCTGTTCTGATCCCATTTATCCCATCTAATTCTACCCCTAAGACAGCTGTGCCAACAGAAGCACTGGGAAGAATAAAACAGTTGCACTAGAAAAAAGTGCTCCCCATAAGATGGGTTCTGGAGGAGAGTGTGGCTGAGATGCTGGAGTTGATGGAGTTGATGGACTTCATCCTAAGGGCTTGTCCTGCCTGCACTTTGAGCCAGCCCCAAAGAGCCACAGAGATACAGACAACACTCTGGAGATCTTGGGGAACTGTAGCTTCCTTTTGGGTGCTTTAAGAATGAATTGTGTCTCCTCCATTTTTTGAGAGAGGAAAAGAGTTCCATCTTTTGGGGACACCTTATCTAGGGAGCATCCTCAAGACTGTCTTATCTCTTTTTTTTAATGCTAATTTTATCCAGTTGAGATAAAGCACTATGGATGCTTCTGATACAGGAATTTGTACTTGTTCAGATAAATCTGTGTCATGCTCCACACCCAGACACAGAAGGAACCACAGAAAGAAGCAGCAGAAAATGGTGATCTTGTATGGGAAGGCCCCTTCTGTGCCTTTTCCCTTTTACATCCCTTGTACTGGAGCTGCCTGCAAAGCAAACCTGTTCTGGAGTCTCTTCCTCAGCATGGATCCCTTTGTAAGCTTTATTTTACTTCACTAAGTCTCTGACTCAAAATCCCTATGGAGCTTAGAAATTTGAGTGGTGGAAGCCAAAGACTTAGACCAAAATGGGTGTTTGGTAAAAAAAAATCCCCTTCCTAAGACAAATAATCTAAGCAATTGCCCCAGTGGGTTAGTATGAATCTCAGTGTTTTTTACACCTTCTGTTACTGATGCTCACCAGACTCCTGTGAAATTGAGGAGTTCCCTTTATGTGAATGATGGGTTATGGGGCTGCTGCCACATTCTCACCCACATGTACCAGCTTCCCCTCACCCTGCTCTGCCCTCCTGACCTGCACTGAGTCATCTCTGTTTAACAGGTACGAGAACAATTGAATTATTTTTATGGTTGCTGGTCTGCAGTGAGTCAGTGCAGGGTCAAACATGTGGAGCAGGGAAGGGAGAGGAGTGGGAATCTGGCAGCCAGCAGCTTGGAGCCACAGACCAACCCCAGTGACTTTGCCAAGGTCACACAAGCTTCTGTCAGCAGGAAACTGAAACCTCTTGTTTTATACAGGGTGCTGACCACAGCTCTGTCAAATGCATAACTGGCAGGAAGTGGCTTTAGATTTATTTTACTTATTTTATTGTTTGTTTGCTAATACTGATGTATGAATTAATAGTTGCTTTCTAGTGTGTGCTTTCTATTAATAGATGTGTTCAATTAAAATTAATAATATTATTAATATTTATTTGTTAATATTAATAATTCTAGTGTATGCCAAAATCCAAACATATTGAACTGGAATTCATAATTAGCTCGAGCTAACTTTCCTTTAGAAATGTGATTTTTGTATAGGTAGTGATCCCTCAACTACAGCATAATTCTGTATAAGAGCTACTGCCCTTTAATAAAGATAGCTCAGGAGTTAGTGCCTGAAAGAAATCATTGCATGGTATTATATTGCCATTTTGGTAAAAAAATCAGTTGCTTGATAACTCACACAATCTGCAGCTGATACTTTATCACTGGCCTAATACAGAATTTAGAATGGAGCTTTTCACCAATCCTGGGCACACAAATTTCTGGATACACTCAAGTTTCTGGATGCACAGCATTTTGAGCTGCGTACATTATGAAAGCAGTGCTTAAAGTAAAGGTGTGAGGGCTTAGGTCATGCATTCCAGCATCAATTTCCATGCTTTACTTTTCTGTTTGAATTCATTTGGGAGCAAAGAAACTAAGAAACTTCTTTGAGTGCAGATTTTGGAGCTCTGTGCTGGTTATAAAGTTATCTGCATCAATTCTGTCTTTTTAAAGTTTCTTTAGAAAAAGGGCTTGCTAAAAATATTCTGGCTGTGATTGTATGTAACATATGTGCATTTTCTTTACACAATACACGGCAGTTAATTCAATTTGAAGGGCTTTCTCCTAGCTCTGACAAATCTTGTCAACCTACCACTTGACTTAGTTTCTGTATCTGTTTATATTTTTGTTTTGTTTGTTTGAGTTTTTTTTAACTTCTTGAAATCAAAGGAAGCTTGTTGCAGGTGCGCTTTTTGGTTTTGTTTTGTTTTTTTATTTTTAAGAAGGATAATACTGGAGAAACCTGTCTCCAGCAATCTAATATATTGCCTGGTGTTCTTCTAGGAACAAATATATCATGCAGATTTTTATGTAGGAGGCTTTTTAGACTTTTAAAGGCTGGGTATTAGCCATAAGGTTCATGTGACATGACAAATGTGGAACATCTGTGTACTGGTGCACATCACTGTTCTAAAAGTCATTCCCCTCACCACATGCATTGAATTAAACACAAGAATTTAGAGAAAAAATAGTTGGAAGGACACATTCTGTCAAATACAATGGGAAGGATCTGTTGTGCAAGCTGTTGGAGCTCACTCACACAATTCTCCAGTCACTAATTCAGGGTCTGGTGTGCTCTGTGCCTCAGCTCTTCCTCCCTTGGAGCTGGGAGAGTGCTATTGTGCCTTCCTAGCTGGTGGTAAGCTGTTTTCTGCATGGAAATTAAAGTTGAGCATAATGTTAACCTCTAAAGGGATTTCTAATAAACTACAGGGATTTCTCAATGTAGTTTCTTGTTTGAGTGGTCTGAAATTGTTGGGTGTGGACACATCATTAAGTGTTAGGTTTTTAAAGTCATTTAAAGCTAGCTTTTAGATGTTGTCATTGCAGATAAGGGTTTATTGATACAGCTATAAACCAATATTAAAAATGTGGTCCTTACTTCCAGACTCAAGTCTAGGACTGCAAATGTAAAGGACTTCTTCTAGCTGACCTGAACTTAGTTTCAAACATTTACCTCTGAGAGGACTTCTGAATATTTCCTTTATACATTATGATGGCTGCTTTCATGCTGTGCTTAATTCTTTATGAATTTCGTATTTCTAAGTCTTTTAAAATCTTGTTCAAAAGGTAGTTTATAAGAGCTCCTGCTCTAGAGTGCATGTAAAAGCTATTTTTCCAGCACAGCCACCTATGCCAGACTTGGGAAAGCTTGTTCATGTTGAAAATATCACTTCACTTGGAAACAGCCTCTGGATGATTCCTTGCTTTTAAAGGAGGTGTGAGAAGTGGTCTGGAGTAAAGGAAGCATCTCTGGGATTTGTTGTCCAGAGGCAGGTGCATAGGGAGTGGACAGAAGTGGCATGCATGCCTAAAGAATTTGGGCATCCATTTCAATTGTTCTGGTTTCTTAGAATTTGCTGCTCTAATTAAGTAATTCTTGTCATAAAACTCTAGTTAGCTCATAACAGAATGCAGATTCTATAATCTTAGAAGTTGTGGGGAAACCTTCCTTGTTTAAAACAGTTTTTGAAACTAACTTAATTTTGTTTTGTTTGTGTTTTTTTTGTTTGGTGTTGATAGGCTGTGTTTTTACCCTCTTCAAAAGCTGCTAACCCAAACCAAGCAGCCCCTCTCTCACCCAGCCTGCCTGGGCTCAGAGGGCACCTCCCTGCACCTTTGGGAGCCCTGAGTCTCAGGGAGTGAGCACTCATGCAGATTTCTGTATTGCATTTTCAGCAAACTGCAGTGCTGGCTGCAGGACATTCATCTGCCTGTATTCCTAAACTGTATTTAGGGAAAAAATCTACACATTCAGAATGTGTAGGTGTTAAATTCAGCTGGGTTCAAAGAAGTGACATGCAGCTTTGATGTAAATTGCTTTATCTAAACACAGTAGGAACTTCACATCTGTTGAACAATTTGAGTTCTGTAGCTTCTTTCACCCTTGCTCCAGTTTTCTCAAACAATTGAGAGTAATCCTGGGAGACTCTTCTGACTTGAGTCTGTTTTACTGCATGAAAATATTCTTCAGAGTCCTGGAAAAAAAGCTGATAATTTTTCTGTCTTTGAAGAGGCTTCTGATGTTTTGAGTCTTTATTACACTAGAGGTCAGTGTATGATGGGAGCTTCTGTGCTGTGGTATAGAGTTTCTTGCAGAATCCTATTTCATCAACTTTGAAACCAGATTCTAAGAGAAACTGTAGCCTGTTACTATGGAAAAAACTTAACATTGAAGTGTCTTGTGACTTTCTTGGCTAAAGGACTTTTTTAAGCTTCCTACTTTGAACTCTCCTGGCCTAACAAATGCAAGGCAAATATCAGTGAGTGTACTTCGGTGTGGTGAGCATGAATATGCACCCCAAATATTCATCTTCCATTGCAATGCCATGGGTTTTTGGTTCATATTCCTGTATGCCAGGGTATTTCCAGGAGTCATCCTCAGCTTGTGCACTGCCCCTCTTAAGGGCATGGTGGGAGAATTGCACGTGCATCTATTATTTTTAGAGTAGGTGTCAGCTTCCTGAGCACTGAGCTGGTAATTTCCAGGTGGGAGGCTTCACTTTTGGGTGTTGAGGGAAGCACAGTCAAGTATGACTGTCATGATACATGTAGAGATTCTTTCCTCAGCAGGTCTTCTTCAATTCTCAGATAAGTAATTTATTTAAACATCTGGAATGCCATGTCCTGCTGACATCATTGAGCAGATATCTGTTTGAAACACAGCAGTGTTATGTGATGGGGAATGGGAGGGAAATGCCCTGGAAGAATCCTGCAGACTGGGGCAGGTTACAGCACAAATGACAATTGGAGTAAGATGCTGGAAATACTCCACTAGGGTGGATTTGAGCTCTTGGATGTTTTTTTATGAGAAATGACTGCAAACAAAAGTGGCTGTATCCTGTTGCTCTTGTATAGAATTCTCCTTAAATGCCTCAGAAAAATAAAAGAACAGGGGATGTTACAAGTTTACAGGCTTGCACCAATGTAGAGGATAAGTGCAGGCAGAGAGCAGAATTTTGCTGTTTTAAAGTGATTTTCTGAGTGTTCAAGAGACTTGGACTGATGAACATCTTTGTGGTCTTTCTTTTTGATGAGGTGGAAGTGGGAGGGACATAGCAAGAGGAAAACCAGCAGTCTGAAAATGCCCTTTGCACCTGGCTGCTGCCCAGTATGTTGTGCTACATGCCTCTGGAGCATTGAGAAGGGCAACACTCAGCTGAGATAGTGTGAAGGAGCTGCTAGACTCTGCTTTAATTGAACTGTCTGTGAGGATTCCTGGCTGCACAGGAGAGATATTGCACTCTTCTACCTCTTTCCTGAGTTTTTCCAGGCAGCATTTATTTTTTTTTCTGTAAAAAAATTAAAATGTACCAAGGCTTTTCAGAATGGAGCTTTATCAAAACATCTCTGTGATGTTAGGCTTCATTTGTTTGGGGAAGAGCCTGAAAAGGCTTTACAGCACTGTGTAATGACAGTCATCAAGCAACAAATAAAGCCTCCTAAAAATTGCTT
Organism: Erithacus rubecula; assembly: GCF_903797595.1. Lineage (NCBI taxonomy): Eukaryota > Metazoa > Chordata > Aves > Passeriformes > Muscicapidae > Erithacus > Erithacus rubecula. Next base: position 14,436,343 of record NC_136689.1, on the reverse strand, counting down.
TCTTTTTCTTATCCTTTTCTGATTGTAGGGCATGCAACCTTAATTTGTTTCAGTGGAACTCATCAAAATCTGTTCTGCATCTAAGAGCTCAGGATATGAGAGGCTTATCTTGAAGAAAAGAAAGTGATGTAAAGGTGTCCTGGAGCCAACAAAGTGAACAACCTGATTGATCACTGCAGATTCTTGTCTGTTGAACATAGTTACAGTCTTTCTTAGTTTACCTGCCTAGTGTTAAATCAGTCCAAGTGTTGATGCTATCTCCACCTGAAGAATATTTGTGTAGAAGAAATGTAAGTTTGATTATTCTCTTGGATCAAAAATGATGAATCTTTGTGGCTAAACAGAGATGATTATCCACTAGCCCCTCTTTCTAGTTCATAATATGAAGTATCCAAATGCTATTTTCATGTCTGTCTTTCCTTCATGATATACTGACTATTTCTGGTATCTGTCTGTTGTGTAATAGAGTCCATCAAAAAGGCAAAAAATTGGTATTTGGAGTGTCTTTTCCTGCTTTTGTTCTAAGCTCTCAAAGTGCAGGGCTTATCAGACATACAGTTCAAGTGGCTTGCCAGGCATTTCTCAGATGAACTTCAGAGAGAGCACAAAAAGCTGCAGTTTTGAAAAGATTCTTTTACAATTTAATTGTCAGCCCTCACATTTTGATTTCAATCTCAAAAGTTTCCTGATGGGTGATCTGTATTTGTTAGATATTATGTTTTTCTTGTCATGTGTTCTTGCCAATACTTCTCCTATGACTCCTGACAGTATCAAAGATCTGTAAATATAGTGACACAGGCAAATACATGAATATATAAAAAGCCCCAAACCACTCTGTCAAGATATTTCAACTTTCACCAGTTACTCAAGGTTCCTTTAAAAGGGTAAACTTTGACAGGCTTCAAAGCTGCAGGCTTTGAAAAAAAGGAAGGAATTTACCCAAAAAATGAAGAAGAATTAATAAAATGTATTAGTGCGACAGTGGCAGTGTGCACCAGGTTTAGTGTGTTCTGTGCATTATAAATGTCCTCTATTCCCACCTCACAGCTGCATCCTGGAAGTCTCTGAAGAAGTTGACCAAAATGATTGCTGGATTTAAGATCCTTTCTTTTCTATTTTTTTTTTTTTTAATACATAAAGAGGAAGAAAGTAGGAACAGCAGAAGTAATCAGGCAACCCTATAATTAAGTAGCAAGAAGAAATACGGAACCAATAATTAAGTAATGGTGGAAAATCTAGTTTATCTTTTTTTCCAACTATCCATTGCTGACCATTTAATTTCTTCACCTTTCCTACCACCCTGAAGTGCCCACTAATTTACCCTTCTAAAGTGCAGGAGTGCTCATTTGAGGGGGAAACAATGGCATGTAGTTTACCATATTCTTTAGGCTAGTTTCCTCCCTGAAATGCAGAGATAAATGTGGGTAGATCTTAAAAACTGTCTTAGTTCAATTGCTGTGAACAGTTACATAGCATTAGGGACAAGACTGTTTTGCTGCCTTACCTGTCCTTCTGCACTCTAAGGTAGTCTGTGTTTGGGGGTCTGTTTGTCTTCCAAAATCAGAATTTTTCCTGACTAAGGCAAAATTTCTGTCTTATCTGTCTTTTCAATGAATTATTTTTGTTTTGACCTCTTCTCTAGATGCTGTTATTAGAGTCTGACATGTTCAGCAGCTGCAGGAAGCAGAGCAGTGACCTGGCTGCTCTTGAAAGTTGTTGCTCTAGTCTCATAGGATATCATGACTTCATTTTGTACCTCCTAATAGATTGAAAAAAAAAAAAAAAAGAAGTTGAATAAAGCAGTTATGAAAGTGAAAACAGTATATTTGGCACTTAAACATACACAAGTGAGCTGAGCCTGAGCTGAGCAAGAGTAAAAATGTAATTTCACTTAGCAGCTGTAAGAGGAGGGAGACAATAATCTGTGCAATAGCATGGGCTGCTTCAGGTGGTTCAGGTCTGCATTGGAGAGCTCTTCACTCTCTGGAAAGAAACAACAGCATATGGTACAGAATAGAGAAAGAAGCCCAGAGCAGTTGGTTGTTTAAGTTTTTATAGCTTCAGGGAATTGGCATCTTTAAGGACAATGTAGTGCTCGGATAATTCAGCTAGTTTGAAACAATCTAACTTGAATACTTAATCAGCATGAGTATCCACATGGGCTGAATCACCCTGCAGATGATGTTGCAGGCACAGCCAGAGGTGGTTTTATTTGCCAAAGAATAAAATAAAACCAGTTGTGGCTCAAGGTGTGGGGATCAGAAATCAGGCCATGTGTTTGCAGAATTGCTTGACAGGTCAGGGGCTCTGCACTGGGTTGGGTCTGTCTTCTGGCTGCTGTGAGAATTGGCTTTCAGTTGCATTCAGTGAGTATGGATTTTGAGAGTAATAGTATTTTGGTAGATGCTTCTGGTTTTGCTATTATCTCCAGTGCTGCTGGACCTTATTGAAAGACTGAATTTACAATAATAAGGACATCCTCTGTGGTGGCTGAGGAAAAGTTCAGCTCTTGTCTATATGGATGGGCAAGGTAGCAATGTGCTCTAAGCTGCTCAGCCCTTGCAGTCAATCAGTTCATTGCCTTTGTGCATCTGCCTGCCAGTTCTGAAATGGTCTCCTTATCCTGGGATGCACTGTGATTCTTACCCATGATTTTGTGTTTGTTTCTTGTAGGAGGAGTGCCTTTGGACTGTGAGCCACCTGGACAAAGTGATGCTGTTGTACCCAGAGGGTCAGGCCTGGATGGCTGGGATTTAAGGTAAACCTTTGCTGAAAAATGCATGCAGATCTGAAACAAGAACTATGGGTTGTTGTTTTTCTTCTTCCTTTTTTTTTTTTTTTTTTAATTTTTTTGCTGGAGGTGTTTGCATCAAGCATTTAAAGAAGTCTGTGTGTCCCTTCTAGTGCATATGTACTTTAATAAAATGAAGTGATATAATAGTTAAGGTTCAAGAGTAGCCCATGGGAGCTTCAGAAAAGCTGATTGGTATTTAAATACCTAGAGGTGCTAATGCTGCCTTGGGAAGAAATGTTGCTCAATAAGAAAGTAACAATAACAAAACAACTTCTCAGAATTTGCTGAGATACAGCAAGCAGCTAAGATGGACCTCTTGTTCAGCCTTTCTATTATTCCTTCTTCCAAATATTGTATAAGAAAGAGAGAGTAGCTTCAACCACTCTAGACAATGTACAATACCTTATAATATTATATATAATATAATATTTTAATTATTTACAGGTCTGTATTTTCTTTGATGCTGCACACTCTTCATGTTGAAGACTTTTGATTAAATATTTGTAGTTTAGATTTGATTTTTTCAGCTCTTAGCTTTGGAAAAACCTTTCCCTATGTGAACATTAACCAAGAACAAAAGAGACATTTTTTTATGTGGAAGTGCATACCAGGCTCTGTAGGTCTCACAAGGCAGAGCTTGCAAAATTTCTGTGAAGTGTCAATTCCTGGAGAATTGTGTAATTTCACTGGAGAGATGTGATTTCTTGGATGTGATCAGGAATGTCTCAGTGGTTTTGAATCAGCAAAATTAGTATGTAGATGATATAATTTAACCTTCCTAAAAGAGAATTGATATTTAATTCTGGTCATACTGCCAGACAAGAGCTGTCATCCTATTAGTTCTCTTGCCACATTTTTCCCTAAGTTTTCCAGCCTTTCTAGGCTCTAAGTAGTCTAAGTTATAATACTCAAAGGTATGAAAGGCACCATTTTCAGCTGTTGCTCCAGAATTACATAAGAACTGTTTTCCTTGCAACTTATCATGGCTTCTGAAGTCTGGGGAAACACTCTGTGAAGAGTGGAAGTTGGAGTGAAATCATCATCTGCTGGTTTTAGCATCTTACTTAAAAAGAAGGAAAGTGAGAGACTGGGAGCAGTGCTCACTCTTACATGTGATAAAAAGCCTGAAAAGTTGTAAGGCCTTGCAGTAGAAAAGCAAAACCTAACCTTGGTTCCTGAAGATTTGAGCTTGGAGCATGAAAATGGAAGACATTAACTGGATTTTGATAAATCAGGATTAAAACATATGAATAAAGTCTCCTCAAAATGTTAGAGCAAGCACATCACATCACACTTGTTAGCTGTGTGCTTTCTATGCAGAGAATAATTTAATGGAGGTGAGCAGAAGTAGTGTGGTCTTGTAAGACTAATGCAGATACTGAAAATTATGTGAATAGTCATGGGAATTTATTTTTTAAGGGTAATATGGGTTTAACTTCTTACAACAAAGACTCAAATCAAGCCTTCAGAGAATTTCTTGCTGAAATTCTTGTTTTTTAGTATACACCATCATAAAATGGTTGTAAGCTTCAGAAGATGATGCTATTAGACCATGTGAATGAGTATTCTGCTGTATTTTAAAAAAATCAGCAACAAAAAAGAGGTTTATTTTAGTAGAGAATTTACAGAGCTAGAGTTTGTTACCAGTATGCAATTTGCACACTTGATGTGCCATAGCTGGACCTTGTCAGATAACTAAGCCATGGGCTATTTGGATACAGCCTTCAGATGAATGTGCTCGTGTTTTTCCACAGCATCTTGGAATATTGTGCAGTATTTCCTGCAGCTGTTACTGCCTTGTGATATATATTCATTAAGCAATTACATGGAATTCAGATTATCAGACTGAAAAGTGATGGGAAAAAAAAATTGGTAGTTTCTGGAGGTCATGACCAGCTTTCTACTTCATTGCTGGAGTTGCATCTAAGACTGGCCAGTTGACTTTAAAGGCTGGGAAATGTGCACAGTCAGAGTCTCTTATCAGATGAGTCACCCTCTTTTCATAACATTACAATAGAAACAGTTTATGGACTGTTTTAGGTATTTGTTTTTTTAATTTATACAATTCTAACATTGCTAGCAGCATACCATTTATCATGTGCTGTCTGTATTGCATGGCTTCCATAAAGTCAACAAAGCCAAGGCTTTATGTGCAAATTCATGTGCTGTCTTGCTGGACACTTTAGCAGCCTTGCTGATATGTGAAGAAACATACACTGTTCACTCTAATACTGGTGTATTTTTAGTTGCATAAATTTCAGCCAATGTAGGCTAACACAGCTTGACAAACAGTGAATGGGTTAATTTCTGCCATCTAGAATAGAATTGGAACGTTGGGGATGTCCAGCTTTTGTAAATCCTGTCTGTGCAGCAGTCCCCTTCAGCTTAATGTTCTTGCTAGTCTAAGTGGAAGCTTCCTTCTCTCCCTTCTGAAGGCAGAGATGTATTTCCTGTTTATTTTTCTAGGATATCATTAAGATTTCCCCCCCCCTATGGTTTCAATTCAGCTGTTTTTCCAAATACTTTGTAAGCTGAATTATTAATGCAGTTTTAAAAAATAGTGCATGCAGTACCTCACAATCCATTGCTGACCCAGCAGTTGAGGTTTGGTTTTTGTTCTTGTTGTTCTGAGAAGTTTGCTTGAACTTCTGCATTTTGCTGTTCCAGGACAATGCTACTGAACTTATTGCAAAAGGCAAGCTTACAGGAAATGTCATCCTGTCAAAAGTGGTTTGTTCTTGCTCAGCATATGATAATACTTTTCTCAAAATGTATTTGTTTGGCATAGGACCTGTTGTGCCTGATATTCTCTGGCAGTGTTATTCACTCAGTTTACCTGAGGATGGGAGTGTTAATGTTGGGTTTTCCTGGTGTCTTGGCAGAGTTGAGGTCTTCACTTGAACTTAAAGCTCTTCCCTCTACCAGCTCTTCCCTTTCTACCTTCTTGTAAGGACAAGTGTTACACTCTTTTCTCCACACAGTTCCTCCAGTCTTTGGGATTGCATTACTTGAAGGCATCCTCAGAACTGATTTTTGTTGTCAAGAATTTTATTTAGACCATTGGAAATTTTTAATGAAGGTGTCAGGTGAAGAAGGGTGAAATAGGAGGAGTGCAAAAGTATCTTCCTTATTGCTGCATTTTTCTTCAGACTAATAATTATTAGTGAGAAAGAAGCTATGCCTGATATCAATCCCAAAATTTAACATGTCTGCACATGGTCTGGGCTGTTGCCAAATGTCCTTAGCTATTTATTATGGTCAAAACATTGTCCTGACTATTTGTGAATTGTGAACTTTGGATGAAGCCAGGAATCCATTCAGTTGTGACACTGCACTTCTTTCTGTAGTGTGGCTTTTGAGGAGCAGCCTGTCCACTTGGGTCCTTTCTCCCTAATTCCCATTCACTGAAAGATTTCATTTCTCTTTCTGGAATCTGGATTACTCCTACCTCTTCCCAAAGCTTTTATTGCAGTGCCCTACAAAAAACATCAGAAATTTTCAACCTTAGGAATGTGTTTCCCCCAAACTCTTGTGCCTCAGGTGTGTTGCTGTAAAGCCACACTACAAAGTGAGAGAGGGTCAAGAAATCTGAGAAGCAATGATGCAATTGTACTGTTTTTGCTGATTTCTTTGAATTGTGCATTCTGACTTCATAAGTAGTGTCTACAAACCTTGGTGTTTGTGACTTGCAACTGATACCTTTTCTAAAAACAGAAGGAGGCAAGAGAGAGAGTACTCTGTTTATTTCAACAACCACAAGCAACACTTCCAAAATACACTTGTGGTTGTATCGCAGAGTTATGAATCTTGGGTTATCTGGTGGTGAGTAATGTGGTGAGACACTGGCCTAATATGTCCAGGCTTTATTTAGAAAAGGTAGTTCCTGTCAGGGGCAAGGAGCACTGGTGTTTCATTCTCTGTGCCTGCTGAATCCCTAAGGACAGACAGATATCACCCTGTTGACAGTGTATGGTGCCAAGACACAGCACCTCCCTCTTGGGGTCTGACTGCAAGTTCTTAAGGATTTTGCAATATAAAATAAATAAATTCCTTCCCCCCTCCAGCTGCTCACTCAACTGCTCTTTTTAGTCTGTCCTGTGGTTTCATCAAAATTAACAATGCGCTTTGATATCTCTTGACCAGATAGATTTATTTATTTTATTTTATTGTTTTACACTATTATCTTACTAGAGAGGAGGCTCACAAATAGATTGTAACAGCTTTCCAAATTCTTCAGACCGAGCCTAGATTGTACCAATTATTGCACCTAAATAATCCTGGAGATTAAGAAAATATTAGTTAATTTTCCTCACTGCAGAGTTAAACCTGGGTGTGTGTCTTCACTAAGGCAATAATCTTTTACTGTTTTACCTACTTAAAAATAAAATGGAAGAGCAAATCCTCCCTGATAAACCAGGAGATGCTCAGTTTTGGGATTATATACAGTTTGCATTGAAGATAAACTGGGCTGGGGGCATGGGTTTTGACACAAAACATGTGGCTTTATTCCCATGGACAGACAATGCAGCAGAACTGGGGATTACTGGAGACTGTGGGACTGTCCTCCCTGAATTGCCACCTTTTCTCCTTGATTCAGAGCACAGGGAATTGTTCATCCCTGTGGCAATAACATCACTGCAATTTGTGTCTGATAGTGAAGGAATGAATGATTTCTTCTCCCAGAAAAACAGAAGGTGTTTGTGTTGGGTTTGGGCTTTTTGTTTTTTAACATTGTTGGTGTTTGGCTTTTTCTAAGATAAATAAAAAATCCTCTGTGAGTCATTTTTAGCTCTCACAGAAACACGAATGTGCTAAATGAGTAGGTTCCCCTGGCTGAGCCAATGGGGATGGCCAGGCACAGGCAACACTTTTATCCCACGAAAGGGAGGAGGGGTGAATGAGCCAGAAGATATAAGCTGAAACAAAGCCATGCTGTCCTTCTGAGTCATTCGCACACTCTGGATGGGTAAGGCTTCCTGCTTCCTGGGACACACAAGTGGGGTCATGATTCTAACAATGGATGCTGGTAAGTCGCTTTTTATTAAATTTGTCTGGGGTTTTTTCCCTGGGAAGTCTCTCCTTCCCCTCCTCCCCCAGCTGAAAAGAAGATATCTGTAAACTGGGAAGCTGAATTGTTAAATAAGAGAATGCTTAATCCAGACTTTGCACACTGTGTGAACTTCATTGTGTGTTACCCTGGTGTTATTTCTTGAGTTTTACTCATTGAAGCACTTATCCTCTCCTGCAAAGCAAGACTTCAGAATCAAAAGTGTGTTTGTTAGTTTGTGCTTCTGTCTTTGTTGGGTCAGAACCTGTGGCCTGAGAAGTGTGTGATGTCTCTGTCTTTGATGATTGAGCTGATAGTGTCTAGAAGATACATTCTAGATGTTATGCTTGTTGTAAAGGGATAGTGGTTAACTACTCTCCTGTCTGTGGCTTCCTCTACTCTGTGTTTACAGAAATTTTGTATTGGGAGAAAGAGGAAGAAACTTCTGTATTTCTGTGGTAGGCAGCTCTGTTTTATGTGCTTGTAGTCAAGGGAGTCTATGTTATATGAAAAAGCACATTCAAGATTTTTATTTGTTTTTTAAATTAAGTACAAACATGAAATCTGCAACATAGTTTCTCATGTGATATGGAGAATGAATGTAGAGTGGTTTCTATAAAAGAAACAAGCAATCCCTGTCTTGCTTCTAGAGGGGGTGTGTTTCCATGTCATAACTTGCATCCTTCAAATTCCACAGTAATAAAAGACCTTGGATTTTAATGGTTATGGATAGGGCATAAAGCACCAGTGGTTGTGGCAGAATCTCTCGGCTGCTCTTTCTCTGTACCAGCTGCAAGCATGCCTTCTGCATTTTTGAGAGCTCTGTTGAACTTTTGTGAGCAGTTGGTTCAGATTCTTCTTTTTTTTTTTCACCACAATGCAGAAGCATAATGTGACATGTTCTACAAGCTCTGTTCAAAGTGATAAACTTTTGATAAACAGGCAGATCTTGCTGGTGTGTTTTATCTACTTGTCACATGCTGAGTTTACTCCATGCTAATGAAAAGCTCACTGTCCCACAAATATCTGAATTGATTCAGTTGGGCATTTGCTAGGTCCTAAGAGAAAACTGTCTGTGCCTTTGTATAGCTCTGTGACTTTACTGAGACTTCCAGAAGGTGACCCAGCTGGGTTCTTCGTGCACAATTTAGAGAGACAGCAAACCAATTCATTTCACCCACCCACACTTAATTGAGGTTGTTTTGTTATTGTCTTGTAGTCTAGAGACTCTTTTTGTGTTCAAGGTATGTTACATGCTTTGCAAATCAGTTAAAACCTTTAACTAAGATGATAAAATTTAACACAAGTGTGAAGAGGAATACGATGGTTTATGGCTGACAATTTTCCATTAAGTACAAGCTGGTGATTTTTATATTTTGACCTTTTCAATAGAGTAGCTTCTAGAGGCCCTTAAAGCAGTTTGCATACCAGGAATGGGCAATCCTCTTTACCCTTGCTTCAATAAAAAGGATGGATGCCTGCATGTGGATGTCCTGCCCAGTATTTCAGGAGGATGCCCTGGCAATGTTCAGAATTTACACACTTGTGGGAGATAAAGATACAGACTTTGCCACAAGACACTTCTTCCCCTTTGAAATGCCAAGTACTCCTGTACTGCACTGGAGTAATTGGTGTTTTGGGATGTCATGTTTTGGAAAGACTGGTGGGATGTTAATAATACATGTTAGAAAAAAATACCTTTTATTTGCATGTACTTACGTGCTTCATTGTGTACTGTTTCTTGGCACTGCGAGGTGAGCCATGAAGATCATACTGCTCACCTATGTTTTGTTGGATCCAAACCTGCTTTTTTTCTCAGAACAATGTCACTGCACTGGTTTCTTAGTAATTACCATGCTCTAGTACTCCTAGTGGTAATTTTCAGTTATACCAACTTACATGGTTAGTAAATATATATTTTGGAAGCTTTTAATTCCGTGAGAATTCTTAAATTACAGTTCTCAACTTCTTTGTGGGAAAATGGTTCTAACTACCTGAAAGGAAACATTATAGTTTAAGGATTTATAACAGGGTATTCTAGTACTTCTCAAGTGTATTTAGGTTACAGAAAAAAATATGCAAATAATTCAGTGCCTTATGCCTTATTCTGGGACATGGATACTGCTCCATGAAGTTTATCTGCTTAGTTTCACCCACCTTTTAAAGCTGTGCTTGCTGCTCCTGGAACTGTTTGCTTATTTCAATTTATGTGTTTGCTTTATAAGTCAGGGCTGATAACTTCTTTTTTTATGGGCATCAAATACTTAAGCTGTTTTTTAAGAGAATAAAACTTGTCTTCCTTCAGGTAATTGTAAGAATACTGTGCATGTGTTTCAAAATTTATTTAATGTGCTTGATTCTGCTGTTTGCCTTAGCAGCTTCTAATTTCTGTCAGGAGGAGGACTGAAAATGTTTTGGACCAGGGGAATAAAAGGGAGAGCTGCAAGCCAGAGTTGACAGTATAATTGGATTTGAAGCAGCTACAGGCTGGGACTGTTGCAACAGCTGATTTGATCCTTCTGAGTTTCAAGAGCTATTTATGGTAGATTAGCTGTATCAAAGCTCTACTGTTCCAACCATAAAAGGCTGGTCCTATGTGAAGTTGCCACACTGCATTTGGCTTAGTCCTCAGAGGTTGGGGAGCCTATAGCTTTTTATGTGGATAAATCCAGTGATGGATGGAAATACTAAAGGCAGATCAAGGAATCACACTGTTGAGGACTTCAGATGGCAGCGAACTCTTAAAAGGAGATTTTCACTAATAAATTTTTTGCTCTGATGTTTGGAATCAGCACTTGGATATAGCTCCTGCATATTTACTGCATTTGGTGAACGCATGCTTTTAGGAAAGCGCTGTTCTAAATTTATCTGACTTATCTGAATCATCTTGACTGCACATGTACTTGCCAGCCATGCATGTTGATATTTGGTAACTTTTGTGAAGTCACTTTTCTGTTTTCTAAGTGGGTGAGTGTCAGGTTCTTGGGAAAAGAATCTTAGCTGGTGCGAGAAACTTCTTTAAAACAAGAATTATGAAGTACTTGGCCAAAGAGAGCTACTGGCGTTATCAGTAACTATTTTGAGAAGACTTTGACCCCTTTTGCTGCATCTGTCCTCTTTGTGCAGAGGCAGACAAGTGGATTTTTTACAGGATTCTGAAGTAAGTAGCACCTCACTCGGGGAGCCTGCACGCAGTTGCTGGAGCATTTGTTTGAGAATATTCACAGCATTGTCAGGCTGAAATGCAAGTGGGTTTATTCCAGCCTGTGCATGCCAGTCCTTCTTGTGCTTTTATTCTCGTGGTTTTGCTTAGAAGATGAGTTCATTCTGCTGTGAATGGAAAGTCCTGTTGCTGGTTGGTTTATGTGTGTGTTTCTCTTTTCTTTTTCAGTTTTATTATATTAACCTTAGCCACAGTACTACAAGTGGCTGTAAGAACACTTCTGTAATAACAAAACTTTTCAGTGGCAATTTTCTCTTGTGCTTAAAAAGTTCTATAAATACATGTGTGTACTGTTGCATTGGATAACTCTGCTCTATTTTGAGACCTGGAGCATTCTGAGGAAATCTTGTTCCAACTTTCCATTCTCTTAATTTTAAACATTACCAGGACACTGCAGGTAGAAGAGGTATAAGTTACTGGCAGTATTTTACTTTCTTCTCCTGCAGCAATATCTTTGCTTGCAATTCCTTCAGCCATTTGTTTGAGAAAATTTGCAGCATTGTCAGTTTGAAATGTGAGTGGTTTTATTCCAGCCTGCTTAAAGGGGGGGAGCATAAGGGGCAGGGGGATTGGAGGGTGAGTTTCCTTGCTTCAAGGATATTCCAGGTGCTGTATTTTAATCACCAGAAACACAACAATAGTGTCCTTGAAAAAAAAAATAATCTACTTCTCAATTTTCCTTTTAGGAACTAGCAATTTAAGGTGACCTTCTGATTTATTTGGATTATAAATCTGTATTTATCTGTCAAATGGATCTAGAATTTTTATTCTGAATTTTATAAACCTTTGTTTTAGCCCTGGGAATACCAGAAGACATATATGGAGCATTACTATTTTAAAACCACTTTATGAGTTTTGTGATAGGAATATTGTATTGGAATAAACTGCCCCATGTAGTGAATTACTCTCCCATAGACTTTGTTAGATAAATATTTTAATTATCACCTATATCTGCATGTTTCATAGGAGGTTGAATCCTTCTACCTGCAGAAGCAGTGAGGGCTAGGAAGAAACTCCTGATAAACATACCCCTTCAGACATCTTAATTTTTGTATTGTGCAACAGATGTGTGCTTCAGTCTCATACTGACTTTTAAATGTTTTTACATTGCTTCCAATAAAATGAGTATTTTTAATAAGCATCCTTTTTATGTGATCTGATTTTCTTTTCCTTTACTAATTATATTTTAAACAGCAAGTTGCTATAAATTTCTCCACCATTTTAATATGCCTGTTGTGTTCCTGTAAACCTGCTAGAAGGTGTCAATGCCTTTAAGTCTTAAAACAGATCATAGAGACATCACATATGGAAGTTAAATACCTCAGAGTGTGCAGAAGCTCTTAACTTGAATTTCAGACTGAAGTTCACTAAGGGTGGAATGCAGGAAACATTTTGATTGATGAGAAGTAACAATATCAGCTTCTCTTTGTACAGCAGAGGTTTAAACTTGTTAGAACAGGTACATTTTCTTCCCTATCTCAATTTAAAAGTTAATTCTGCCTCTCCCATGTTGTTTTGTCTTGATTCCATTGCTAAATGACATTTTTGGCAAAAGTTTCCAGTAGGAAGGAGGAATTCAGATTTCTCTGAATTTTATTCAGCAGTGCACTTGACATTTATTTGCTAAATTCTTTGTTTTTGATACTTTATATGGGATAAAGGTGGAGGGGGGCATAAAGCAGTTTTAATATGTATTTAACTCAGCCATATTTACTTTTTTATACAGAGAAGGAGGATTACACTACAACTGTACACAGAGCTCCCCAGAACTATGTAGTAGAGGAAAAGGGAAATGGAAGTGCACATTGCTCCTTCACAGTGAGTCCAGGTGGACTCAGAGATGGTGGAGGTGAGCATTTGTGACCATTAGACAGATCATTGGAATCTTTTGCCAATTTTCTGTTTGGAAAGTGTCTGTCTTGCACATCAAAACCCAGTATGAGCTGAGGTTTCTCTTGGCTCTATGTTGATGAACTGGTTGGAAAGCTGTATATAGTTTAGTACATTTGTTTATGCAAAAGGTGATTAAGAATGTGTGGAATTTGTGGTTTGTGGTTTTGGGTTTTTTTAAATGCAGCATTGTTATTTTGCTTTCTTAGAACATGTTCACAAGATCAGGTGTCTATGAAACCTTTAATGTAATGAACAGAGGAGAAAATTGCACAAGCTTATTTAGTTTAAATTGCCATTGTTTGAGTTCATGTTTCTCCCCAGTGTCTTGGCTGTTGTGGATGGAAATTTCACTGTAATTTTCAGGAGGCAAAAGCTGTGGAACAGTTTGCAGTACCAGGGTGGCTGAGATTATCCTCTTTGCAGAGGCCTGGCAGTCTGCAGTGTGCTTTTCTTGCTGAATGCAAAAGTTCTGTCTCCTGTTCCTGCATGGAGAAGCTTCCCTTTGGCTGCTGCAGGGCAGCAGTGAGATTGCAAAGGAATTAATGTGCTCAGTGGTCTCACCTTGTTGATTCCTTGCTTTTGCTATATTCCCAACTAAGAGTTAATAGACATGGAAGGTCGTGATTTTTAATGAGCAAAACATGTCCTACTTGGAGTCTGCCTTAAGCAGATAAGAATGCATTGGGTAATTGGTGATAAAAATGCTTCTGATGTCACTGCTTCACGTGGTGGTGTGTTGAAGGGAGTCTTTCAGTAGAGAGGGTACAGCAATTATGCATTAACTCTTTGATGATTTATTTGGATTTAGTTGTTGGAATGTCTCTTTGTTCTAATGATGCTCAGTTTTCAGAGTTAAAAAAAAATACATCTGTAAAGTCAGTTTTCAAAGACCAGATTAAAATTATTTGGCTTTCCAGACATGTCACTCTTCATGTAGACAAAAAAAACCATCACGAGGAACTTGGACATCAAGCATCATGTGTCATAATATTTAAGGCCAGATATATTTCTAAAGCAACTTGAGTCTCCATCAGACCCTGATGAAGGAAGTGTGCAATTTCCTGACAGAACTGAGCCATTTGACACAAAAAATGCTATGCTGTTACCAGTGTCTGTTACAAAGGGACTGCACTCAGGTGTTAGTCCAGAGATGGTGTGCCAAAGTCCTGTGAGAAGTAAATAATATTTCTGTGGGGTTAATGACTGCCAAATGTGTTCCTTTTGGCTTATACCTGTAAAACTCTTGGCAGTCAGCAAAGATGTGCAGGATTTCATTCTTCCTCTGTTATATCAGCCTTAGATTTAGACAAAATTACTGTCTATTCCCTGAAATAAAACAAAGGTAGCACTGTCTCCCATCAGCTCTCTGTGGAGTGTGGATTACTGTTTTTAAACAGTTGCACCAAATGGTCTAGAGAATATGCAAGTCATATGTGCTTCACATATGACTTTTTCAATCTTTCCCTTTCTGACAAGAAGCCCAGTTAAGCCTCAGAGACAACTAGAATAACTCTTAGAAAATAATTGTCCCAACTGTTTATATTAGAGTGAATAATGGACAGTATTTCAATGTCATTTTCCATTAAGTGACAACTGGCCCTGAAAGCAAGGTGAAATCCTACTGAAAGCAGCATTTCAGGCAGCTGCTGGCATTCCAGTGGTGCCTAGGGTTTGGTAAGGTTAACCCTGGAGCCACAAGTGAGATCTGGGAGTTGAGTTCTCTTGGCTTTGGTGTCAGTCATTGCAACACCTGCCTGCCTTCAGTTCCAAAAAAAAACCTGCCAGATGTTTTAACACAGGCAACTGGAGCTGAGCAGCCAACACAGTTGTTGCTCCAGCAGCACTGAATTTCACTTTTTTACCTCTTTATTGTGAAAAGAAGTAGCTATTTTTTGTGGTGAGTAAAGCTAACCTTGAATGATGCATTTCTTATTGTAGTCAAACATCCAGAGCATATAATTCTTTTGAAAGCAAACTCAGGGCTTTGGTGTTGGTAATCCTAAGCAACCTGAAGCTGAGGCAAATAAAGCTTACTGCATGCCCTAGAGTTAGTTTTTACTAACCTGTTTCAAACAAAAAACATATGCTAACTCCTAAGTTGCTCTCAGCAAAAGCTGTGTGAATTGTACACAGTTGCACACTTTGAAAATACAGCTCAGCCCCCAACCTTTCATTCTGATTAGATAGTAGGGGTTGGCTTGGCAAGGAAACTTCATATTTATAGATGAAGGTTGAGTTTTAGAATGAGAAACTTCATTTCATACCTGTAAAATTAATTCAAATCTTTAAAGGCTGCATTACAGATTTAAATAGCAAATTCTGAGGTTGAAGTTTCCCATCTTTCTTTTTTTTTTAACTTTTATTCCTTAAACTATACTTTAAAAAATAGCACAGAATATGCTTTGGTTATAGAGCTCTACATACTAAAATACTCTGTTTATCAGTACACAGCTTTGCTGCAAATGTAATTGTGACAGATGCATTTTCAACTGCCAAAATGCATTGTCAGTTTATATGTAGAATTACTGGAAACTGTAGCTCTGCAAAATATCAACATTGCATTTTCAGTCAACTAACTGTATTAAGAATGAACAAAACTGTTAGAAGTTTTCTTGTGGTCAATTCTGCTTACATAACAATCATCTAGAATTGTGTTTCAACTGACTAGAGTGGTTTTGTACCCAAAACATTAGTCAATCAGAACACTTGTGGAAGAAACATCTGTTTGTTAAAATTGTTTGTGTTTGATGTGTGGGCAACTTTGATTTTTTTTTTTTTTTTTTCTCCCTCCCTCTTGTTGACATTCCTAGAAAGGATAAGGGTTTTTTGGCTACTTCAGAGCAATAAGGACTAACTGAACTGACCACATATGCTGAAAAAGGTGAATTTTATGAAATAACATGTAAATCTACTCTGGTAATCTGCCAAGGATTTTGGAGGAGTGGGGACCAGGCAGGTGTGTACACATCTGTAAAGGGCAAACAGACACAAACATGAGGCTGCCTTGAAGGGCCAGGGTCAGCCAAGCCTTCTCCAGGGCTCCTGACTGCTGTCAGGTCAGTGACATCTGAAGAGTGACCTGTCCAGATGGAGATCTTGCAGAAGTGGGAACAGCATGCTTAAACCTGGCTAGGTGAAGTTCTTTGAAAAAGTAGCCAAGGAATGGTTGTCTTGAAGTACATCAGAGCTGAAAAGGACAGGTTTGATGATTGCATGCTCATTGACAGCACAGTGTGCCAAATAAGAGATAGTGTTTGGATCAGAGGGACTCTGAAAGGAGCTGAAAGAGCTGTGAAGTTTAAAAAAAAGCTCCTGTATATGCAAGTGTTGGTAATTTCTCCTCAGATCAGAGGCTGGAAGCCTTTGCTGTTCAGTCATTAGATGAAGTCACAACCTTTTATATGTAAGAGCTATGTTTAGGTGGGCAAAGGAAAGTGATCCATCCTGGCACTTACTCAGAGTGAGTCACAGAGGCTGAGATTTTCTGGTGTTAATCGTGTTTCTGGCTGTTTGGACTATGTATATTTGCTGGCTGTAAGGATTTGTAAGTGTTAAGTCAAAGGAGAAAACATAGTATCAACTCTTCAACATTTTGCTCTCTGAGTAAGTAATATGTTCCAGACATATTAGCTAGAATTCAAAGCAATTACTAATTGCTGAAAAAGAACATAAAATTATCCATGAGACTGTGTTCTTCATAGCTGCCCTGCTTTAAACAGGAGAGGCCAAGAGTGGTCTTGCTGTTTGTTTGCTTGTAGGCTGGTGCTTAGGGCTGTCTTGAACTGGATTCAGACTTCAAGTGGGTAAGTTTCAAAATCAGATCTCCACACTTTTTTGGGGGTTTTTTTTTGCTGTTTTCTTTTTGTTTGTTTGTTTGTTTGTTTGTTTGTTTGTTTGTTTGTTAAATGCCAGGGTTACCAATTTTACTCTTCTGACTACTTCAGGCAGCTGATGGCTTGGATTGGGAGGTAGGAATAGTGAAAGTGGCAGCCTTGCTTTAAAATACCAATTTAGGAATCTCTCCCACTTGTCTTTCCAGTCCCAGTTTGCTCCAGAGCCACTCTACAATAGCATCAGGTGGATACATGGCCACAGAGATTGGGGAACTGCTCTGTCAGAAGTTTTTCCCATTCCTCCCAAGTCCTGTGGCTGCTCAGACCTGCTCACCATGGCTGTGTCAGCCTGATGCTGAAAGCAGCAGAGGAAGAGTCAGGGTTTGAAAAGAGTCTCTCAGTGTGGGGGTGAGCATGTAGGACAGGTGAGTAGGGAACACTGTGTTGGCTCAGGTTAGAGAGAAGAAATAAAAACTATGAGCCCTGTGAGGTTCCTCAGTGCTTTGCTTTCACATCTCACTCATCAGGTGGGATGTCAGCATCTAAAGGTTGTGCAAGGTCTATCAGACTGTGCTTGTGACAGCCTCAGTTTGCTTGATTTAGAGAGTTAAATGATGGCAAGGCATGCATGAAATGTGTTGTGTGAGTGTTGGGCTGATACTCTTATGCAAAAGAGAACTTCTCTTTTATTTTCAATCACTGTATTGATTCTTGGACCAAATCTACTGCAGTGTCTTCTAGCCCAGTATTAAGACTGCCCATGATCTTCTTGCCTCTGTGTAATGCTGCTGGAAGAGTGTCATGAGAACTTAAGTTTGAGCAGTCTTCTACTTGAAATTACTTAGATCTGCACCTTTGATTTGAGATATATGTAAACTCTTTCCTTGAATGACTAAAGCTCATATACTGCCTGTGCTGGCTTGTATGGACCTGGGTAAAAATAGGCATAAGTAAAATTGGGGACATAATTTTGAATTGCAGCTGTGAAATAATTTTATTTAATATCACAAGTACTTTACAGCTTGATTGAAGCCAGCACAGAAGTAGCACATTTGTAGTGAAATATTAAATGGAGAAATATTTTTGATTTATACCTAGGGCCCAGTAATTGAACAGAATTTAATGAGTGACTTCCAGTGCCTGTAAGAGACTGAATACAGACAATCAAATGTCATGACAGCACAAGTCCATGGAAGTTAATTGTCAGGAAAGAAGTGACTTCATACATAATCCTCTCAGCAAATGCTTCAGATAAATCAAGAACTGTTAGGTCACTTTGTTGTACCTCCTGGTGTCATGAGCAGCCTTCCACAGCAGGGCCCTTGCTCCCTGTCCCTGTGGAGAGACAGAGAGGAGAGAAGCAGGAGCTGAGAGACAACAAGGATAGGGACCAGGCATTGAGATGGAGAGGTAGAGGTGTCTTCAAGGGAAGCACTTGGAGAACCCTAGAACGTGCTGAGTTGGAAGGGCCCTGGATCATTGGGTCCAATTCCTGGCTGCTCACAGCACCATCCCCACAAGAGGAGCTCTCTCATGTTTTTGTTTCTCCTGTCTTGATTGGATAAATGAGCTAGTTTAAACAGGATCTTCAGACACCTCTGCTGGGAGCAGACAGGGTTGATATGGTGGGATAAGAGTCTGAGATTTAATCTGAGTATTTCATCATGGGATTACACCCTAGGAGGTGCAAATGACTCGTTCTCACCGTGACTTCACTTACATGACCTGTGCCCTGGCAATGCCTCATCAGGTACCTGGGGGTGTTTTACTCCTTATTCATATTTTTGACTCAGTCTGTGAAACACAACCTGCCCAGATTCAGTCTAATGAATGCTTTGAGTTGGAATGAGCTTCAGGCTGATTAACACTTCTGGATTGCTCATCTCTGGTGAGTGTAACAATTAGCTGAATTACCATGAAGTTTTCTGGTGTCTGTGTTGCTTTCACGAGGACAGATTTTTATTGAGCATTTTTTTTGCCCGGAGAGCAAAGCACAAGTTGCTAAACTGGTGGGCAAAACCCAGCCATGAAAGCCAGTGGAGCTGAGGTGTGTCCTGCCTGCTGAAGGATGCCTTAGTGCATCTCCTGCTGGGCAGACATGTGTGGATCCTCCTCCACAGTGCAGTGATTTTCTCAGTTCACTGGAGGTTAAGTGTATTCAGTGGAGTTCAGTAAAAATCAGTGTAGCTGGTGGTACTGTTCCCATGGCCAGCAAGCTGTACTCCCTGTGGGTGGTCCAGCAAGGCAGACAGGCTCAAAATGTTTGGAGATATTTGCACAATTCAGGACCCTGAAGCTGGCCAGCATAGCTGTCTATCCTACAGGAGTATTGGGTGCCAAAAAAAAAAAAAAAAAAAAAAAAAAAAAAGGCATTCAGCTTCATCCAGCCCACCATGGGTTTTTTGTAGCTAAAAGTCTTTCCTAAAACCACCTGCCTAGTGTTGTAGCTGTTTACCTTTAAGGGTTGACAGCTACCCAAACCTGATTTTATTGTGGGCTAGAGATTTAACTACCCACTAAAAATAAATAAATAAACAGTGCTGGAAGAGTTTTGCAGACCAGATTCAGTTTGGATTTTTTTAACCTACTTTTGGGGCTCTTAGCAAAGCAACAATCAAGCTTTTGGATCAGATTCTTGAAGTAAATTATTTTAAACTTCTGTTGCTTTTTAAAATAATCATAACAGTTTAAAAAAACCCATTCTGCTTCTAAGGAAGACAAGTGAATGGCTCCCCTTTTCCCTGCACAACAAAGGATCTCTCCTGATTAGGGCAAACAGGCAGCTTGTGACTTTGACAATAGGTCTTTGTGTTCTGAGGACAATAAATTATTCCCTCCCCAAAGAAGGCTAGGAAGCTAAAAAACAAGTCCAAATAAGCTGGTTTCTCTACAGAAGCCAAGCAGGAATAGTGTAACTCAAGCACAGTTGATGCTTGCTGTCCCTGAGCAGTGCCCAGGGTGCCTGGAGTGCAGAGCTTGCCCCCAGGCTCTGGTGGGAATTCACAATAATCTTCCCAAACAGCAGCCTCTGGCCAAAGCTGTGACCTGGGAGCTGGAGGAGGCATCAAGTGATGATGTTCTACAAAGCCTTTTTATTTATGGTACTTCAGACTTTCTGGATTGGCCCATAGGCCATTGTATCAGTCACAATTTTAGCCTTTCCCTTTTTAAAATAGAATCATGATTGCATCCTTCAGGACTTCTGACCTTTTTTCTTCATTGTTTCAGTTGCTGATCTCTAATTTCTTCTCCCTTTCCATTGAGGGATTATAGCCTTTTTATCATTTGTTATTCTTTATTTACATATCTCTTCTCTTTTTTCCTGCTGAGTATTCTGCAAGTTCTCTTTGGAGATGCCTTTAAACACTGCTTTTTCCAAATGGTGCTGTTGGAAGTTACTCTTCCAAACTGAGAGCTTTTCATTGTTCTATAAATATTTGGAGCAGAAACAAAAACCAGAAGCTTGGAATGCTCACTTAAGACAGATCAAGCCTCTTACCTTGTTTGTTCTGAAGCAGTGGTGCTGAGGAGGAAATCACATAATTGCATGAATTGTTGTAAGGTAAGGCTTGACAATAACTTAAGAAAGTTCTAACTAAATTTGTTTTTCCAGGAAATTACAAAAGTACAAAAGAGCTTTGCTGAGCTGCCTCTTTGCTGACTATGGAGAAATATAATTGAGTAATACGTAGGAGAAATTACACTATTTGGTTTTCTAGTTTTGCTTTACAGCTTGCATGACTATTAGGAGAAACTTCTGGCTTAATGTACACCTGGTTTAATGCATTAAATGTAGCCTTGAATTTCACATTCCTTCACATTCCTCTGCTTTAAGTATTTGTGCCCTCTTCAGATTCAAAAGAGCTTTTCATCTACCTGCACTATGAGGTCTTATTGAGCTAAATCTGGAGATCCTTCACATCTGGGGATGGCTGGATCCCATGTCTGTGACAGTAATGTCCAAGCCAGTGGTCTAGAATTTCAGCACTGTCACAATTTGGACAACACAAAATACTGTGGAACAAATTATACCTTTTGATACAGGAGAAATGTTCATGCCTGTTGGTAATGGAACCAGTGTCACAAACTTTGCTTGGCTGTTGCAGTGTGCCAGTTCCATCTGTGTTGTAGCACTTGCTGAAACAAGCTGACTGGGGAATAATTGCCTGTGCACATCTGATAAACTCTGTGGTTTGGGCAGCAGTTCTCTGACATGGGAGCAGCCTTTGAAGGGCTGGCTGTCGTGTGCTTGGCTTGTAATTGCAGTGGCATGGAGGAGGAGAGAAACAGGAGGAGATAAGGGAGAAACAGATTGTACAGCCTAGAACCACTGAGGCCTGTGAAGAAGCATCACGTCCACTGGAGGGATTAAAAGGCAGCCCTCAGTGTCTGCTGTGCCACTTAATCTCTGTGAATTGACCCAGATGGTTGGATCAACTGCAGGCTTGGTGCACTTCTGACTTGTAATAATAGGCCAAGGAAGAAGCAGAAGTAATAGAACCTCTTTGAGCACTGGCATGCCATTGGCTTTTCATAAATCCCTGGAAGTGTAATGCTGGCAAATGAATATTCATAAACCAGGCTATTAAAATTTTAAGAGAACCTTGAGGGGATGATGATGATGTCAGATTCCAGAGTTAATTATAGAGGTGGTAAAGTTCTTGGGTAACTAGGCTGAACATACTCTCACAATAGTTTTAACACAATGCAACAATCAGAGGGAGCCACAGTGTTGGATATAGGTTCTCAATCTTATAATATATTCCTTGAACTGAAAGTCTAGCAATGCAGGGAAGGAGAAGGATTTACATCCAGCTCCTCTGAAAATAAAGCAACTTCTAGTGATTGAGTTGCTGTTTGTCTTTTGAGCTTTTTTTTTGTCATTGATTTGATTACAGTTTGTGGTTCATTCACTTGTCATAAATTGCCCTGCAGGGCTGGGCTGCCCTGCTGTGGTGGCTCCCTTGAAAATTGCCAATTGCTATATTCAACCTGTAGTGTTCATGAGCCTTATTACAGTGAACACTAATACTTCACTAGCTTTACTACTCAGGGCAGCAGTCAGTTGCCATTGCATTTTTTGACAGCATTGACTAAAACTCTAGGAGAAATGCCAGTGCCAATCCCTCATATCTATTAGCTCACTTGGTTAGAGCATGGTGCTATTAACCATGGCTTTAGGTTCATACCCCATGGGCCATGCAGAGTTTAGAGCTGGACTCTCTTATCCTTGTGCAGCCTTTGCAACTCAGAATATTCCATTATTCTTCCCATGGCATGGTAGTAGTGCAATGGGCAAAACTACTGAACATGATTATAGCTGCCCTGGAATCAGGTGGTTAAAGTTTTAAATTGTGGCATCTTGTTGAAATTTATGTTACTGTTCCACTTCTAATAATATTTCCTTTCTTAAATGGAAAGCGTGAAAAGAAAGAAAGCATTACTTTGTTTCTCAACTAAAACTTTGTACCAGGGGACCCTTTTAATACCACAATCCGTAGAAGGAAGAGGAAGAAAATAATTCTTGGAATATTTTTTTTTAAAGATGTTGTATAAAATTAAAATTGAAAGCAAGCTACTTAATTTGGTTTGGTCAAGAAAACAGAAAAAAACAACTGTAAACATAGATTAAGCAGTTCTTAGATCCAAGCAAAAGGCCTGAAAACACTGTGGATCTCAAAACATGTTAAATAGATTCCAAAGGTTTAGGATGATTTAGAATATAGTTCCAACTTGCTTTGAAATATTTCTTCTTAAGAGGCAACTCTTCAGCAGTCAGTAAGTCTAAAAGAGATGTTTGCGACCATGAATATGCAAAAAGTCTTACATTTTGTAATACATTTTATCAGAAGTAATGCTTCCAAGAATTCTCATCAGTTCTGGGAGTGCAACAGGAAATTGGTAATGTCCAGTGAGATGTGATGCAGTTTTGAGAGAAGGAAAATAATTTATTCACCCCAGATTTCAGCTGCCCTTGTTGTAGGGTGACTAGAGAGGCATTGTCTGCTTTTGGGTGTAAAACACAGGCTGCCTTTTTGGAAGAGGTTTTCTGAGTGCTCTGAGAGGAAAGCATATTTATCACTTGCCTAATCCTGCAGTTTGCATGATGAAGTAAGCATGAGGTCTTCCTCACTGCTCAGGCTTGAGTCCTTTTCCTACAAGAGGGGCTGATGCCACAGAAACTGTGTCCTGCCCACCTTCTTCCTGCTTACTAAAGATGCTTTAACAATATGGCCTTTACACATAAGATCAGGTGGAAAAATAAAAACATACATCTGCAAGATGTGTGTCATGATGGAAAGCAAAGTTCAAGACTGCTGTGGCTGAAAGGCTTTTGAATGTCACGTGCTGGCAGCCAAAGCTGGGCTGAGGGGACAGCACAGTGACATGTCACAGAGGAAGAGCTGAGCAGATGCCAAACCTTCATCATGGATCTGCCCACTGGAAAGGAAAACCATGTCAGTTGGAAGGCTGGGCTTTTCCTTAGCAGAATAATATTTTAATAAGTATTTCCCATTCTTTCTCATATCAAACATCTGTCAGAGGATGGGTATGAGTGGTTCCTATTATAGAAGGCAGAGGATTCTGTAAACACCATGGTCTAGAAAGATTGGAAGTGAGAGACTGGCTTAGTGCTGGTGGTCCACCCAGCACCAGTGCTGGGATCAGCACTGAACTGGATATTTTTTCCTCAATTCAACAGCACTGGGCCAATGCTTCAGGAGTGTAGGGAAAATCACAAGCTAGATTGTGCAAAATGTGGTGACTTTAAATTGTGGAACAAAAAGGTTTTTTCTGAAAGGGATGAAGGTACCTTTAAATAGATACTTGCTCTTTCTGCTTTGCTTTCATGCCTTTTTGTATGGTTCCTGTATCTGACCTTGGCAATACTAGAGAGGAAGAAGGTAGTGAAGAAAACCTGAATGGAACTTGGATTATCTTTTTCCAAAAGAAAAAAGAAACATTTCTCAAGTTATGTCAGCTGAGTGTTTTTCTTGGTGTGAGAGAAAGAAGAGTGGAGAAAGAAAATGCGAGCAGATCCTGATCTTTCACCTCAGGTCAGGTTATTATTTCAGATTCTTGGGGTCTGCTCTTCTCACTTGTTCTCCTCTGCCTGTGACATTCCTGAGGTCCCTGGGAGAGAGAAGTACCAGGAAGATGACTGACCTCAGGTTTTACTTCACCTCTTTCCTCTCATGATTAATCAGCAATTACAAAGTGGTTTTTTGTTTGGTTGGTTTTTCGAACCGTAAACTCCACATTGTTTTTGTTGGTGTTATTTTTTTTTTTTTTGTTCAAGGAGCATATGGCTGTATTGATTGTGCAGAGCTGCCACTCATTTTGCCAAGTTGTTGTTAGCTTGCCTGTGCCCAGGCAGCATCTGTGGAAAAGCCCTGCCTTGCCTGCTCCTGCATTGTTTCCAAATAAAGGCATGTCTGAAACCAGAGCTAAGCCTCCAACTGCCAGACCTTAAAGAAAGGACTTTTTACCCATGGATTGAAAAGAGGTGATTTTTCTACAACAAAATGCTCCTTCCCCACCCCCTTCCTCTTCTCAAATTAGGTGAAAAAGTTGCTTTAAAATGTAAATCATGCAGACTGCATGTTTTGAACTCATTCTCTCTGCAGACAGGGAACCTAACCATCAGGCCTGGAGTCACCTCAGACTTATTAAAATGTCCAGTCTATATATTTCATTATACATTTACAGCAGCTTAAACAGAAAATGCTCATGTTCCTGACAGCCATTTAAAAGTGATCCTTTCCTCATCTGTGTGAGGAGTGGGAAAGGTGAATGACCACCTGTAATGCAAGGTAGTAGTTTGAGAGATTTTGTTTTTTTTACTATTTCTTAAGCCAGCATGGCATCTTTATCATGGTTTAATACAAGTGTGAAGTGTCATAATAGTATTTAGCTGTGTATGATGTAAGGACATAACTAACATGAGGTTGTTAGGAAGAGGTAATTTATTAGACCAGCTGGTATGGGGGGAAAAAATGAGCCAAGCTTGCAGGCACTTCATCAGGTCTGAAATAGAAGCAGCAGATTTCAAGGTTAAACAGGAGTTATGAAAAACTGTTCTGTTTAATCAGACATGCATTGAACTGCCAAAGAGGAGCTGGTATGATATTCCTTCAGTGGAGAGGGGAGGGTGAGAAGATGATTGTTATACTGTAGAAAGAAATAAGGACTTTACAGCCTGTTAAACAGGGGGAGGCTATAAAACCAGTACCTGATGAGGTCATGGTATCTTGGGGATAGGAAATTTTAGTTCTTTGTCTTTAAGAAGTTTTGGTTTTGTAGGATTTTTGAGAATCCTGATTGCCACATCAGTAATTTGTAGACAGATAGTTGGTTTTACCTGAAGGAACTTTATCAGACAAATTTAGTTTTAGGCATTCTTTGTCAGTTGGTTGCCATCCTTAACCTACACTGCTGACTTAAGAGGTTACTTAACACCAAGTTCATATTTGTAAAGATAATGGCTGAAAGAAAAAAAAATCCAAATAACTAAACCTCTTTTCTTTATTGGTTCTTTTCAAGTATTGAAACTCTAAAATCTGATCAAATCTACAAAAAAAACCCAAAAAAACCCAAAAAAACAAAAAAACAAACCTGAATGCCAGTGGGCTTTTTAATAATCTAATCTTTTACTCAATCAGAAGCCAAATTCAGAGTTGAAGTGTTTGGAAAAAAATAGATTTCAAGGCTTTGTAGAATAACAGATGCTTTACATGTGCTGTTATCAGAGTTGGCAATGTGCTGTTTCTAAGATTTGAATTGGGTTGTGTTAGCATTGTGGTTTCAATACAGATCTGGTGATGCACTCACTGTCAGTATATATGACAGTATGTACACTGTGGAGAGCAGAGGGCAACTACTTGGGACTCTATAAAAAGCTTTTCAATATTTTTCTGTAGTGCTGTATCCTAAATTGATAAATATTATAGTTAAAGCAATGTCAGATGGAATATGTTGAAGTCACAATCTTCTCACTTGCTCATCTGACTTCTTAGTTGTGTTTGATGGGCTGTCTGTACAAAAGTGCTCTAAATTAACCTCTGTGTGTATTTTAAAGTTATAGTATCTGCCTTTATCATGCAAGACTGACTTTTGGTATCAGTTATGATGGTCAAAGCGATTGCTGCTGTTGCAGTGGTGTCAGGAGTCCCAGAAATCAGCCTGTTTTTTGAGTCCCACTGCTGTGTGCCAGGAGGGCAGAGCTGTTTGCTCAGCTGTGTCCTGTTTGTATGGCAGGGGCTGCATAGGTAACCCTGGAATTTAACCCAAGCCCTGGCTAGGTAGAGACTGTCAGAAAAGATCAATCTAATTCAGATAAATTACTTGCCAGGAAAGTGTATAGTTGTACTAGCATTTGTCTTTCTCTGCCAGAAGACAGCTTCCTCCAACCTGCTGAACCAACAATTTGGAAAATGTTGTCAGGTATTGGGAGCAGTTAGACAGCAAGTGGGATATACTGAGGAGGAGATTGCAGCATCTTCCATGATCCTTGATGGTGTAGGATGTGGCACAGCTGTGCCTTGGCTTACTTGAAGGTAGTTTTATGGAAACTTTTAAAGTTTGAAGTATGTTAAAATATCCCTTGCATGGGGTACTAAGTCACAGAGCTCTGGTCACATGGCTAGCACTGGGGCTAAGGTTTTTGTGGTTTGCTCTCAAATTTGTCAAGAATTTACCTGTAATTAGTTGTGAATGCCCTCCATCACTGCCACTTTAGCAGTATTACCAGTGCTTTAGTTAGCTGTCTTATGAGTCTCAGGAAATATCCTGAACACCCACACTGGACACCAGATCACCCCTAGACTGGTCTCCAGGGATTGCCAGTATTGGGTACAGCCTCTCTGTAACAAGGTCATAGCAAAGGTGATATTAGAAGCTAAAACTCATATATTATTTTAATACTTGACCAAAAAGGAGTAGCAGTATTAAACTGATATGTGGTGTAGAACAAGTTGCAGAAAAGCTGTAATCTGGAGCTTGATGGAGTGTGGTGGCTCAGTTCTAACAGACAGGAGCTTTGTATATTGGCTGCACATTGTGTACATAGCTTTTATTTATGGCAGAGCCAGCATGCTCTATAAAGTTGAAATATGAGTATTTATAGGACTCCATCCTGATTAATTAATAATACTTGTGCTTGGAAAGAGAGAGAATTAGATGGCATAACACTTGATGGGATTAAAAATGGGAAGGGGAAAAAAGTTAATTGAAGCCATTTCAATAGCTTAAATGGGTTAACTGTATATTCTTCCAACACAATTGGACCCCAAATCTGTTCTGAGATCTTCTTTTCCAACTCCTATCTCTTCATGAGGGTAACTGAAAGGAAGCAAAAGCCCTGCTGCAAATTTAAATGCAGAAAAATTCTACACGGAGCCCACACTCGTTTATTTTTCTCACAATAGAGGATATTAAAGGGGAAAAAAGAGTCAATGAACAGAAGCAGTTAAGCCCTGTAGATAAGAGAACAGAAATACAATGTTAGTTTTATTTTTGCCTAGTGAGGGATAAATTTGTTACAATATTTAACAATATTTGCTATTGGATGTTCCTATTAAGGCATTTTCCACTAAGTAGTGATCCTGGAACACCCTCAGTAGTTTGCTTTGCAGGTTTGAAAAAGAAGCACAACTAACAGTATGACTTCCACAGGGGAACAGCTTTTGAAACAAAACTTGAGAGCAGTCCACACTAAATGTAGATTTCTGGCATTCCTAGAGCTGATTCACCTTGGCATCCTACAGTTTACTCCTTTTCTTCCTCCCTGCCTTTCTGTTTTTGGAAGCAATTTTTTGAGATTACTTGCCAAGTTGACTGACTTCTGCTGTTTTTGCAAGACAAAAAGACAGGACAGGTGAGTTGTATGTTCATTCTGACATAAAAATTTCTAGTAATCAATTGATTACTAAACAAAACCCTAAAACAACCCATCCCAACCAAGGAAATATTTCTTCTTGTAAAATGCAGTTTTTATTCAGGTGTGTTTTATGCACCCACAGACCCTTGAAATTCTAGAAATTGGATGCTCCTACACTGTTCCTCATAGTGACTTGCAAGAAATAATAATACTTAGCCAAAAAAAGCTCTCAGAAAAGGAACCAGTTGAGAACTCACATGTGCCAAATTGTTTAATGGGATACTTTCACACATATGCACACATACCCTTAAGGGCAGAAAGTGAGAATTTGACTATTAAAATGAAATTATGCTGTCCAAGTGAAATCTCTACATAGTGCCCTCACTAGAACAGTCCTCTAGTTTTGTTCAGCCTTCATTAAATAGCATTCTAGTGCTCCAGATCTCTTTGGATAGGATTTTGTTCTTTTCTGCATATTGTGAACTAATGCAACTCCTGGACTTAGTCCAGCCTGTGATGACTTTACATCTAGACTTTGAGTTTAAGCTGCTGATTATGGTTTCAAATTTCTCAGGAAACAAAAATAAAGAGCTCAAGAAAATGTTGCAGCTTTTCACAGTGATCTCATGCATGGCCACATGCTGTCAGGAATTTAAAGTTTCTTGTGCTGGGTTTGAATGCAGGCATACTTTCCATGGCAGTCTGAAATACTGCTGCAGTTTGACTTACAGCCACTGGCAGACAGTATATTTACAAGATAGTCTGGGTGTCCTAAAATGTAGCCTTCAGTGAGCCTTTTTTTGTTTTTGTTTTTGTTTTTGGGCTGGGCTTATTTTTTTGTTTGTTTGGTGTTTTTTTTTTTTTGGGGTGTTTTTGGTTTTGTTTCGGTTTTTTTGTTTGTTTGGGTTTGATTTTTTTTTTTGTTTTTTTTTTTTTTTGGTTTGGTTTTTTTGTTTTTGGTGGGTTTCTTTTGTTTACTTGACTATTTGTGAACTTGATTTTTTTAAGTGAAAGCAATCTATGTGTATGCTCAGCTGCGCCACAAATTGTTAAATCATCTAGAGAAGCTGCTGGATTATTAAACTCTTCTACTGCTGTCTTTTATTCAGTTTTTCCATTAGGACTTAAAAGTCAGGCCAGGTATTGAAAGGCAACAAGGAAAACAAGCATCTTACTGGGACTTCAACGTTGTTTGTGTGGAATGTAGATATAGAACTTACTAGGAAATATGCCAGTAGTGCTGGTGGGCCAAGATGAAGTTCCCAAATGGCTCCCTGGAGTAGGAAGGAGGACTGTTTTCATGCCATAAGAACAGCTTTCTGTAGACTCTGTGGGCAGGACACTGTGCTGACAATAAACTCAGTGCATGAATTTCATGTGTGTCTGTGCAGTACATGTTCTGTCAAGGTACTGAAACTTGTGAACAGCTGACTATCATAGATTAAATCAAACTGTGGGCCCAGTCTTTATGATGTGTGTGAGGGTGATGGAGCATTTAACAAGCTCCAAGGAAGGTTCTTAGGGTCCCTGTACCCAAAAATTCCCCAAGGCTGGCAATGTCTTATTTCTCCTGAAAACTGCAAGGTCCTGGGTTTGGAGAAAGTGTGGTTTGGTGGCAGAGAGAAGTCTTGCTGCAGAACATCCCCCTTTCCCTGCTGGGGTTTGCAGCCTCTCCTGAGGTCTGTGCTGCTGTGGCAGCTGAACCTCAGCTGAGCATCAGGCTGTGCTCACACATGACAGGGCCCTGGGCACTGAGCAGTTTTGCCTCATTTTTAGAGAAATGCCTCGCAAGGCAAGGTCCTTTTTCTTTGCCTTGCAAGGATCTAGTCCAGCACCCTTTCTGTAACTGGTTGTTGGTGTATTACTGTAATAACCAATGGCTATTAAGACATTGAGGGAGTTCCATTCTTTCCAGCTCTTAATTTGTTCAAGCTGCCTGTCTTTTCTCTGTTTTAAGGGATGTCTCTTTCCATTACACATGCTTAGTGCCTCTCTTCAAACAGTGCAGCATTCCTTTGATGCTATTCATGGGACAAACAAGTTGACTGATTAAGGGAATCTACCTGCAAGAAAAAAAATGTCCAAGAGTATCAGCATGCTTACATTGTGACCTTCTGGTTGTTGGGCTGCTCCACAGTGTGCTGCTGAAGTTAAGCTTTGGGCACTGCAGTTGGTTCAGCTCTCACTAATACACCTCCTGAGTTTCCCATGATCAGTTCTCTCCTAATAAAGTGTGCTAGTGTTGGACAGACCTTTACTGAAATCTCCTGGAGAAGGAAAACAAAACCCTTCTCAAAAAGATGGCTGGGTTTGTGCAGGAGGTGAGATGAAGTGGGTTAAGAGAGCCACTGAGGAGACTGGGTCTCTAATGGGAGAATCTGCAGTGGGAGCAGAAGAGCCAGGGGAGAAGTGGAAATACATTTAGGAACACTGGAGAATAGAAATGCAGTGAGATTACCCATAGTATGGGGTATAGAAGGAACGTGGAAGTATACAGAAGGCAGCAGAAATAAAATCAGAAGTGAGAGATTGACAGCAATGAGAGCTGGGAGACTAGGAGGAATAGAGCAGGGAATGGTGGTTCTGGTCTTGGGAAGAGGGACTTTGGGCAAATGCAGCTGAGCTC
The DNA here is from genome assembly GCF_903797595.1 of Erithacus rubecula. Taxonomy (NCBI): domain Eukaryota; kingdom Metazoa; phylum Chordata; class Aves; order Passeriformes; family Muscicapidae; genus Erithacus; species Erithacus rubecula. The sequence goes on along the minus strand of NC_136689.1, from coordinate 14,406,048 downwards.
CTCCATGAGTCAGTCAAAGCTGGGGTGTGACTGGGCACTCCTCTGCAGCCATCACAGGGGCATCAATACTGCACCAGCCCTGGGGCTTCCCTGTGTGCTCATGAGGTGGCTCTGGGAACCTGGACCATAACAAACCTCTTGGTTTCTCCCCAAGCAGCTGTCTTTGTCCTTTCATTTGTAGGCTGTTTTCTTTGCTCATTTAATTTCAACAAAGTCATGATGTTTTACTTTGGTGCTTGAACTGACCATCTGTAGACCAGGGGAAGAGCACCTCCCCATTAGCTGACTGAAACCCCATCTGTCTTCTCAGTGAATGTGTGCCTGCAGCACATAACTGGTGATTACATGGTGGATGTGTTTCCTCTCCTGTGACTGAGAGCTGGGGTGGCAGCTGATTCTTGTAAGGTCACTGGAAGAGGTGGCCTTTTTGGGGCACTGAGAGTGGAAAATATTCTTCAGCCTTGATTTAAGCAGAGGTCTTATGTGAATCATTATTCTGTTCTTTCAGCATCTCCTTTGATATGCATATGCAGATTTTGCTGAAATTGCTTTTCTGGCCTGTTCTTGAAAAATTCAATGAGAACTTTAGTCTCTAGCTCTGCACCAGTCAGGTTTAACTGAGTACAGTAACTGTGCTTTGTCCTGAACCATGCAAAAGCCAGGTTTCTTCATGAGGGTGACTTCCCAACACTTAGGTATCCTTTTGTGTTAAAATATTCAGAACACCGATTTTTAAAAAATGTTAATTCTACCTTTTCCCCATCTTTAGCACAAGGGAGGAGATACTGCTATATTTCCAAAACTCCTTCCTGAAGCCTGTCTTGGAATTCATAATGTCTATGAGAAAACATGAAAAATGGGAGTGTTAAAATGGAGAAAAGTCAGCTGTAACATTATCTTCCATTTAAATTTAAAACTGTGAAAGCATAAAAGCATTCTAAAGCTTTTGCCTCTGTGCAGTTGTACAAATAATCTTAAATTAACTGGTGTCAAATAGGAAGTCACCTGTGAGGGTGTCAGAGTGTTCCCTTCCAGATGTGCCTAAGTTTATTGAAATTCTCCTTTTTAACCAAGAGAAGTAGTGTTCTCTTGGTGCTTTGGATTTGTCAGTGTGTGTTCAGAGAGACTTGAAATAAATGGGTGAGCCCATTTCCTCTAGCATGGCATGTCCAGTAGCTTTTCTCTCATCCCAGCCTGAAAGTCTGTGCAATGTCTGTGAAATGTGACTGATTTTCATAGTTCAGGGCTATCTGGTCTTCTTTCTAAAACTCTTAACAGGTCTAGTGCTCGCACAGCAGTTCTTCTCATTTCTTGTGTGTTGTTTAGTTTCCTCCAGCATTCATTATTGATATTCATAAGAGCATATTGTGCTGCTGATCTAAGCAAATTGGACACAAAGTGAGTTGGCTTATTTTAGGACTCACCTTTGTGTAATCATGTCTGACTGGCCCTTTACTGAATGTGTGTGCCCCATTTCTTTGTATAAGTGAAGCTTATTTTGGGTGAGAATAGATTTTGAGCAGAAAGTCAGCAATTCTGAGCCAAGATTTGTGTGTGCACCTGGGCATGGCATCAGCCCAAAATGATAATGGCTAAGCTTACAAACTAGCAGCTGTTAACATGTACTGTTTTAAGAGTGAATGGGCCATATATTTCATCTTTTTAAATTATAATTATGTGAACCCCATGTTTGTAGCAGGAGCAGGACTAACTGTGGTAATTTGGTTGCTTCAGTGGGGTGATAATCAGTTTAGTTTTACTCCCTGTGCTCAAGACAGTTTTCTAGCTGAATCATATGACAAATACATCATTATATCAGGTAGTGTTAGGGAGGTATTTAAACCTTACAGGGTGTTTTTGATGAAGGATGGAAATGCACTGTCTGTACTGACCTGAAGGGAGACGCCACTGTGCACAGCCCCTCGCAGGGGTCTGGTGGCAGCACCCTGGCAGGAGGTGACCTGGCTGCTCTCCTCTGCCTGCCAGCTCCAGCCACAGACTGTGCTGGGAAAGAGGGTAGGACAGTATCCCAATCTAGCATCTTGCCTTAGGAGATGTTTAAAGGAGAAAAATAGACTGAGTCACAAGGGAAGCAGCAGCAGAAGGGATTTTTCTATTTAGCCAGCTCGCTATTTTTGTGGAGGGTAAATCATTACTTTTGAAGCCATCTGTCTGAATTGCAGTGAATCTCACCATAACTGATCAAGAGTAATAAATAATTAAGCAGTCGTGCTCAAATGAGCATCTCTGCCTTGCTTTCATCTGGTTCCCTCGGTTCTGCCGTTTGACAAGTACCTGCCTGCTGCCTTGGAGCTGTGAAGGTGGCTGCTCCTACCTACGCTGCTGCCCTACTTTCCAGCAAGTCATGCAGTGAGAAACTCGATTATTTTCTCAGTCTAGTGGTCCTATAATGTGCTGTGGCCAAAGTGTGCCTGCAGTTTCCCGCTGCCCGTGGTGAAAGCAAAGCGCGTCCCGGGCTCAGCTGTGAGTGCGAGCCGACGGCAGCGCTGGCCGGAGCAGAGCCGGGCTGGGAGCTCGCAAGGTAAACACTGCTGACCTATAAGCCAGCCAGTCAACTCGCTCGTGGCCTTATTAGGCAAGCTGTGGAGCCGCGCCTGGGGCTGGGACAGGCCGGGCCTGGATCCAGAGCGGGTCGGCGCAGCCCCCGCGGGACGCGGCCCGGAGCTGCCGGCGGCCCCGCTCCGCCCGGCGGAACCGCGCCGGAGCCCACACACGGACTGACACCCTGCTGGGCTGGGCTCCTCCTCCTGCAGGGTTTTATGTGATTAGTTACAGCCTTAGGATGCCGGTTCACACCGTCAGTCCGTACACTGAAACACTTCGTGGGGGCTTTTGCTGGAAAGTGCCTTCATTCCTTGCTCTGCCTAAGGAGTACCTGGACTAAGAGGAACTAATTTATATATTTTTATGACTTTGGGACTCGTTTTTCCTTTCTTATTACGCAGTTTTATGCCCATTATTGGAAAACTGTTTTTGACTGGCTAAAGCAATTATCTCACTCCCAGAGGAAGGGGATTATTGGCACCCACTGTCTGTGTACAGACCAGGACTAAGCTAGGTTCCTTCACACCCACCTCATAAAATCTGACTTTCACATGGAAGAAGCCTTTGGAAAAGTATTTACGCTTTTCCTTTGGTGCAATCTCTGTAGATTTAGACAAGCAGATGCTGTGCAAACTTTCCCAGGCAGCTCTGGGAAGGCTCTTCAGATCTGACTTGTGATTAACTTCCTGGTGCCCCCCTGAGCTCCAAGAATATTGGTGATTTTTGCAGGGGCCTTGGCAGTGAATGAGGGCAATAAAGAGAAAAACACCATCACTGCCATGGATTTAAACCTGCTCTCTAGAGAACAGACTCCAGAATTGCAGCATCACTGGGTTAGATTTTCTTTCCTCATTAATTTTTGCTTAGCCATGCTGGTTGCAAATTAAGCCTGGCACATATGCCTTTTCCACAGTGCAGTGACAGTACTTGTAGTCAAGCTGTCCATCCTACCTTGACCATCATCTCTTGAATAAAGCATAGGTTTTTTTTTTTATTTTTTTTAATAAATATTTAATTTTCTGAGAAAGCATTGCAACATGCCATAAACAGGATGGGAGCTGGGGTCATGCATTTCTTGTCTTCAAGGTTCCTGTCTGCCTGAGGCTTGAAAAATTGTATTTCAGGGTAAGTATGCAGGGATAGGATGTGGCCTGTGAAATGTCACATCACAGTGGTAAACAAAATTGGTGTTTTCCTTAGATGATTATCACGAAGAGCCAAAGAACTTTGTTATAAATTCTTCCTTGGGGTATGTGTGCCTCTCTCTACTCCCTTATTGGGTTTTTACACACATGCAGAGGTGTTCAAGAGCAGCCAGGAGAAAACTCAGTAATGTGGCTTGGCTTTTTGTGGCACCTAACTGCATGGGGCCACTTGCTGCTGCAGGCAAGGAGCTGTTCTGGTTGTAGACACTGGAAGTGTCAGAGGATGGGGAAACCCATCCTAGAAACCTTGGCTGTTTTTGAGGGACACAGGTTTAACAGTCTCCCAGCAGCAGTTTAAGCCTGGGGCCATCTCAGCAGCACAGCTCTCATTCACTGCAACAGCAGGAGAGAAGCTGAGGCTTCACAGCTCCAGTGAGGGTTGACAGAGCTGTGACTGTCCCTGTGCCTCCAGAGCCAGTGCTGCAGCTGCTCCACAGAGAGCTGTGCTGTGAAAGGCTCTCCAGTGCTTTTCCCTGGGTAAAACCCCATGTCTCCTCAAAGCCCTTGACCTGTTTAATGATTGAGATGAGTTCCTGCCTTATCCTCCTTTCCAGCCATTTGCTCAATGCAGAAATGGCTGTGTTCACACCTGACAGCTTCTGTTACTGCTTTGGGCCCAGAGACAAATCAGTGTGACTGAATTCAGATCATGCACTCCACTGATATATCTGATTACCACATGAGAAAAGGGCATGTGCCCTTTGAACTTCCTTGAAGGAGTTCCTCCAATCTGATCCTACTCCTAAAGAGGAAAACTTGGGCATCTTTTAATTATATCTTGTCGTGCAGTTTTTCAAACAATGGTATGAGAGGTAAGGACATTAGATTCATGTTCCTTATTCTGAAATGTGTTCCAAAACTGAGAGATACCAAAATCTCCTTTTAGGAGTAATTAATTGCTGAAATTAATAAGTGGAGTGAAATCTGAAATAGTAATCTGGAGATTGGAAGTGTATTTCTAGTGTGGGTACAAAAATACCTGTTGTTCTCCCTTTTTGCAGAGCACATTACTAAATAGCCAGTACAAAAAGACCATCCATATTCTTTCAACACATTTTGTGCTACAAACCTCAGTCCCCTTTATAAATCTTACTAAATCTCTTCACATATGGCCTGTTTAAAGTATGCTGCACAAACAATGCTGAAGTTAAACTGAAGACTTGTCCAAAACACAATCACTGGCCAAACATAAATCATTATTTGGAAAGGATTATATTTGCCTTTCGCTGGAGTGATGACACCATGTCAGGAAACTTTATCTTATTTTTAAAGTTCATACAAATGGCCTCAATTTAAGAAATGAGAAAATACCACTTCCCCACATACATGGGGTTTGGGTGGAGAAGACAGACCTGACTGGCACTGTCAATATGTACTGTGATTGCAAGGTGGGCTGCAGGGACATGATGAGCTTTTAAGTGATTGTACTACTGAAGTAATCTGGGAGATTCTTGACCTGTCCTTCATCTTTGGGCTGACTTCTTGAACAACTTTGCAGAGATTGCAGGAGAGTGAGGAGAAGGGGAAATAAGAAAAGGGAGTGCCTTGCCACTTTCCTTTGGAAGATGTGCCTGCATGCCAGAAACTGTCAGGGTGGTGTGGGGCAGGCAAGGAGCCAGCAGCCTGGGAGGCTGATGGAACAGAGTGCTCTGCTTTAGCCCAGTTTTCTGACCTTCATTCCTGCAATCATCCACAGCATCTCAGATCCTGGCTTAGCTCATTTTGACTAGCTATTCCAGGAGTGCTCACCTTGGCCAGAAGAACAGTTGAAAAAAATTCATGGGCTCCTTTAGCTCACTACCCATGCAGAGTGGATGAAAATATGAATTCATCATTACATTTATACAGATCACCTCAGTTTTCTGTGCTGCTCAGATTCCTGTTTACCTAACTAGCATATTTGGAAAAAGTTTAACTCAGTCACTGTGGGTTTTCTTTCCTCTGCATTGTTGATTTCTTTAAAATTTTATTTTATTTTTAGGTTTTCTTCAAACAGCTGTCATGGGTTTCTTTGATTTTTGCTTTTATGATAACTACAAGTCACAACAAAGTATCTACTTCTCTTTATCACTTCTAAACACTTCTAAATATAACTTCATAAGTGATCAAAATTCAAGAGGAAAAAAGGCCTGATCTTGGTGGGACCTGGTTCATAACTCCTCAGTGCTTTGGGGCTGGCAGGCCTGTTAAGTTGGGAAGTGTTTTCAAGTCATTTATACTCCAGCTTTGATTAGAGCTATTAGTTTTGCCAGACAAAAGGAAGATATTTTCCTTCTCTTCCTGTGGGAAGCTTCAGAACAGCATTTAACTGCCAGCTGGTCTTTCATGAGCAGTCTCAGATTTGAAATGTATACATGCTTAACCTCGAGCTCTAAGCCCAGATTGCTGCAAACTTAGCTTCCCACTGGGCTGCCCCCCTTCTGACAGCTGAACTGTTGTTCTCTCTTTGTTTGCTTATGTTGGAAGCTGCTAATGTTCAAGAATTAATGATGGCAGAGGGGGACAAGAACATTACTACTGATTTGTAACACAGCCTGCATAACATAGTTTGGCTGAGCACACTTGTAGGTCCTGGAGACTGGATCATTTTTGAAGGACAAACTGCTCTTCTTCCTTTCTTCAAGTATTTGGAGATTGATTTCTTTACCTATGGAAAAGATTTGCTCTTAAACCTGCTGTTTTCAAACAAGCAGCAAAATGCTAAATCCAAAACTTCTTTTCTTAATCCCCTTGGTTGACTCTGCTGACTTACTGTTTTTGTGCCCTGTTTTTCCTCCACTTCCAAAGCTGGTTAAGGGCCAGCACAGAGACTTCTCTTGCTGTAGGTGATCCCATTTTGATGGAAAGGAGGGATGGAAGTAGTCAGATACCTACAGTTCAATATTCCGAATGATCTGTGTGAAGTGCATAGCATTGCTGTAATACACCAAGGCTCCAACATCTCAGAGGTTTAATACTGGAATCCACATCCCTCATCTTGAATCGACACTGAGTGAACTCTGGGATCACAGATTCTGCACAGCAGCACAGTTTCAGTATGAACAGCAGTGGCACCAATGTAAAATCGTAGGTACTGTGCACAGAGCAATGGCTGGTGATCACCTTCCAATCAAATGTGAAGATATCTTGAAGGTATTTTTGTGAAGAGCTTGATAGAGATTTTTTTTAAAATTGAATATTTTACTTTCCCCTTTAATAACTCTCTTTGGTCCCATGAGGTAGCCCCTGGATTCTTGCTCTGCCAGCTGTGTATTGTGGGAAGAGGAGTCCTATTTGCACCAAAGCCTATCACAGATGTTTCTTCACAGCTGGTAGCCAGACCAGTTGGAGACAGTGGCTTTGTACTGTGTTCTGTAGGCAGAATCTGAACAGCACAAGCAAGAGCCCATTTTAACATTGCACAACTGGAAAAGGCACTCTAGAGTTTTCCTGTCTTTCTGCAGCTCACTGTGCTTTCCCTTCTGCACCTCATTCACCAGGAGGATGCTGAGGACAATATGTTGAGGATGATGTATAGCAGAGGAGTGGGGGAGCCTGATCCCTACCTCCACAAAAACAAACTCCTCTCTGTTGTAGGGGACATTGCCAGGCAGGGGGGTGACATTTGAGCTGAGCTCACCTCCTTTGTTATCCTGAAGGGTTGATCCCATGCCTGATTATAAGATCTTGTGCCTTTTTCTTTGTTCTGGCACCTCCTGAAAAGCACACCCAGCAAAAAATCAAAGGGAATATTTACTGCCAGTATAGTCATCAGGCTGGGTCACTAGGGGAGCAGGACCTAGAGAGGTCCTGCAGCAGGAGGAATGGCTAGGACTGTCTTTCTTGGCAGCCTTCAGCTATTGCATCAGCTCAGCTGTCAAGTCTAACTTCTTCAACCTTGCTAAAGATTGCAGACACAAAATTTATCAAATGAGTGGTGTTTACATGTGTTTTATCAGAAACTTCCCTTACTGTGTACCAGATGCTTAAAACCAGGTGCTTAAAAATGCTCCAGGTAATAATACCTCTATTCACAAGATCAGGTAAACAGTCTTCAGACAAGCAGGGTTGAGAAAAAAGGGGGTTTTGGAAAAAAAAAAAAAAAAAAGAGGATCTCTCATTACTGTACCAACACATATCCTGGTTCAAAATTTCCCCGTTGACTGTTACCAGCAGCTCCTTATTTTTGTGTTTTAAGCACACCTGCACTATGCCTAGCCCATAAAGCACCAAATTTTCAGGTTGATTGCAGATTTGGACTTGAGTCAGCAGATTACATGTTTTGTTTTATATTAGGCTCAAGTACATGGGAGCCTTCACAGCTGGTCAAGAGTGCACAGCAGTGTTATTTTGTGTTCTGTTGGTAGTGCTGGGGTTGGTTAGAATTGAACACAAGAGGTAGCAAGGTTACAGGCAAAGAAAAGAAACGTGGTATGTACCATCAAATATTTCTGAACAGAGAATGTTACTTGGTGAGTCAGAGGCTTCAAGGTCATATTCCTGTTGTTGGGTGACTCTTGTTCCAAGGAGCTCTGGGTTGTTGGAAGATCAGTTAAGAAAAGGTGCTTTGATTAGGTTGACTCCAACATGATATGTTTTTAAAAATAAATAGACTAAAACAAATATCAGGTGCATTAGACAAAGTGGAATATATGTTCTTCTATCCATTGCAATAACTTGTTAGCATGAATAGCAGTTTTTGATGACCTAAATAGGCTAAATACAATTTCATGATGAGCCAACAGCCAGTAATAGGTTTTTGATTTAATATTTTTTTCACTCGTGGTTTTGCAGTCTCTTTCACAGCACCATTGCTCATATCTTGTCTGTACATTGAGGTTCCCAGCATAGATCAGGGCTCTGTTGTACCAGGTATCACAAAAACAGGTGAGAATAGTCAAGAACTTCAGCCTTGTGTTTCTAGTCTACCTTTTAATGATCCTGACAACCCCAGTCCTGCGGAGAGATTTCTACTCATAGAATCACAGAATGGTTTGGAATGAAAGAGTCCTTAAAGATCATCTCATTCCAACCCCCCTGCCAGGGACACTTTTCACTGGACCAGGTTGCTCAAAGCCCCATCCACCCTGGCCTTCAACACTTCCAGGGATGGGGCAATTCACAGCTTCTCTGGGCAACCTGTTCCTCACCACCTTCACAATAAAGAATTTCTTCCTAATATCCAAACCTACCCCTCCTCAGCTCCAAGCCATTACCCCTTGTCCTAGCTACAGGTCCTGGTAAAGTCCCTTTTCTGCTCTCTTGTAGCCCTCTTTAGGCACTGGAAGGTGCTCTAAGGTCTCCCTGGAACCTTTTCCAGGCTGATCCACCCCAGCTGTCTGTAATACTGACAGTAGCTGAAATCTTTTGGAAGGGAAGAAGTCTTTTGGAGGGAAGCTGAAGACTTCCCTATTGGTTTGGATGGGGTGAAGTGCATGGACCTGTTTCAGTCACACATTTCATGCTTCTTTGTGTCTGTGTTTGACCATCAGGTAGTTCATTGTGGGTGACTGAGGCAAGGCTATTGCACCATTGCAAACAAATATTTCCAGACTTTCAGAATTAACTAAAAGGGTGCCAACTCTTCAATCCAAACTCCATCAAATCTGTTTAATAAACAAATAATAATTTAAAAAAAGGTAGCTAGAAAGTACTTTAGTGTAATTTTTCACCTTCTGTCTTGAATTAAAATATTTGGAGCTGTGGTGTCTGTTCTTAAATCCCTACCCCCACCAGTAATTTTGCTCATATGTTATCCATAAATCTTGTCTGTTTTAAATGCTCCAAGTAATAGTTAGGCAAAACATTTAAGCATAATGCTATGATTATCAGAGTCCATTTTTTGGCAGCCTGGGTACTGTTTTTCTTAAATAAGCACTGCAGTTTATCCTGATTGGAGATCTGAAGGAATTATTCCTCTTCTCGGCATTTCTCCTGTTGTTGTTGGGTTTTTTTTTGTTTGTTTGGTTTCCTAATATGAGGATTTAGGGGTTCTGCATTCGTTTTGCAGGAATATAATGTGTGATTTGGCTGGATCTTTGAAGTGGTAATATTATAAATCTCCCAATCACCGTTGCCCAATCTGTTTTAGCATTCATGTGCCTAATTTCTGTTGGTAATCTGATTACTGGCTTGAGCTGCTGGGGCTTGCAGCCTATTGCTATGCATTTACTGTACTCCCTGGGACGTGAGAGCCTGACAGCTCCAGTCCTGTGCTATGAAAAATCTCTACACGATATTGCTAAGACAGGCCCGAGGGCTGGGGCTGGCTCAGAATTAGCTGCTATTGTAGTTTCTCTTTGCTGAATCCTTTGTTTGTGCAACCATGTTCAGAAATCCTTGGATCTCCAGCTATTTGGGAAATGTTAAATACTCTGAGGAGCAAGGTAAGAGTTCCAAGTAGATAAAAGAGAATGCAGTTTGTGTGTGTTTAATCTGTCGTGTGTGTGCCTGCATGTGTAAATATTGTTTGACTGGCTCTCCTGCAGCTGCATTAGGTGCTTTAGCAATCAGTATGCAGTTAGTCACCAAGGCTATTTTGTTATTTCCTAAAGGACACTTTTGAAAGATCCGATTAGATGGATCTTTTAATTAGCTTAGCATGCCACCGACTTAGGGCCTTTAAATATACTGAGTAATGCTGGAAGGTTGCATCTACTTTTTCTTTTTGCATTCTGCATTTTAAATTTCCTACATATTAAAGTATGGGTAGTGGTTTTATCGGGTAGTTTGTACCTAAGAGAGAGCAGAACTCGACTGAACAAATGGTTAAACTTGTGAGCAAGTCTGATTTGCACTTCAGTGAAGATGCTCTGAATTTTGAATAAAAATATTATATTGCTATAATATGATTATGAACATGTTTAGAATTCTTCAGTAAAAAAACAGAACAAAATGCTGTTGTAAATATTTTCCTTCTGTCTATTGAGTACTGTGTGGGTGGTTTTTTTATCTTTAAATTAACCATTGAACAAGACTGTGCTAAATTGATGTTTCTTTTGTGGGCATATTTATTGTCTTTTGATGCATAGTTGTTTTACTTTTCCTCCTGTGTTTGTATTTAAGACTTCCATATTGTGGTAAGTAAGTTTTATTGGGCTTTAATCCCCCCCACATGGTGTTTAATTTGAACAGGAGGAAATGCATAAAATATCAAAACTGTGTAATGGAATTTAATTGTCTGCTAAGTTTTTCTGTGTTTGGGGGGAGAGTGGGACTCAGCCCTGTGAAACACAGCAAAGTTTTAAGATGATTTTGAGGCATTATAGATGTGGTGTGTATGAATGTGTTTAAGGGGTGCAAGAGCTGGCTTGTGCCCGTCCTGGCAGCCCTTCTCCCTCCCAGCTCCCAGGGAAGCAGTGCAGGCTCCTTCCTAACATTCTCAGATTCCCTCCCCAGTTTTGGCTGGGCTAGGCAGAATTTCTCTGTGGTCCACTTGTGGTTTGCATGGTGGACAGCTGTTCCAGTGCCAAAACTTCTAGGATGGGTTGCATCCTGTTGGAACAGCTATAAATTTAAGATATGCCTGGTTCTGATTAGCTAAGCTGATACTGAGCTGGGCTTTGGAAGTTAGTGCATAGTCTTCTCAAAGTAATGTAAATCTGGCCTTTTTAGAGGATCCGTATGGCTCAGAGTATTCTTTTTAATGCTGTAATGTAAAATATAATGATTTATATACCATCCACACTGTTTTTCTTACAATATTCTGTTTTGGTCTAACAAGATGTTTTTGTGTAATCTATGTGCTTTATTCTCCCTTTAATGGAAATAGAAAATGAATGTTAACAAAAACAGGAAAAAGTTGCCTATTAAAGTTGAAGAATGCTATTAGCAAAGCTGCTTGAAATCTGCACTGACTTGTAGCAGATGCCTAAAAAATGCCTTTTTGCACATTTTAAGCTTCTTTATCTAGTTGTTAATGTCCTCTTTTTAATGTTACTTTTTAAAGCTTTTTTTCAATCTTTATACCTGTAGAAAAGGTAGGAGGAAATGGAAAAGGATAACAAGTTTTAAAATACATAGACAAAATGTACATTCTCTAAATTAAGACCTAAATTGTCAGCTATAAATTTCACTAAACCTTTGTTGTAAAAATAATAGATACTCTATCCAGACTTAAAATACTGTGCATAAGAAGAAAAATTTTTTTTGCAGTTAGATCTTCCTTGAAATAGTTAAATCTCAGCTCTGAGGTAGAGTAATAGGAGTGTAGCTGCAACTGAGTTGTTCTGAAGTCTGGGTCTGTCTTTGAAAAAGAAAATGATTGCTGTGTCAGTGACCAACTGTTTATTAATTTAGTGTCTTGGGTAGTAGATTTAATACAGATGGGGAAGGAAGGCAATTTTTCATTGGGAGTAAGTTGTCAGTTGCTCCATGTGTTTTTGCACAGCAGTCCCAGAGCAGGACCTGCTCCCTGGCTCTGAGTGCTCTGGGGTCTCTTGGTTGCATCCTCAGTGAATGGAGGGAGAGGGTACTTGGAGGACTGGTGCCCCTTGCCTCTGGGCATCATTCAGACCCTCTGGTGATGCACTGGATTGCAGAAATGAAAAAGTTTCATCTAGGAGAGCATGAGGAGATTGCCCATTGCTTGTTGTGGTTCACACAGTTTTGGGAGCCCAGAGGCTTTGTAATATATGCTTTTTGAACATGGGGCTGCAATTCTGCAATTTCGCTGTCTGTGTAAACATGTGTTTCTCTGTGAAGTGCAAGTTGTAAGGCTATTCAGAAAAAAAAAGAAAAAGAAAAAAAAAAAAGAGGAACTTCCAAACAATAGGTAATCTTCAGAAATATTTTTGTCATAGGTGGTGCAATACTGTTGCAACAGATCCTCAGCTGGACATCTCTTGGCTTCTGCAGTGAATATGCAGTTTTTATAGTATTGCCAGGCTGCAGCCAAAAAAGCTTTTGCTACTTGCAGCATTTCTCATTTGCAGAGTGCTTCATAAATATATCCATTGCCTATTTTATAAGCTGGGAAACAATGAGTTTAAATGGTCACCCCAGGCTGTAGGGCTACACCACAAATAATAGGAATAGAACATGGCAGTTCCATAAAGTGTTGATGCTTTTGATATATCTGCTGTCTGTGCTAATTTTTGCAAAGCTTTGGTTTATCACCATCTTGGACATGCCAGCTGATCTGGTGCTCCTTTGCTTAGAGAGAAGGCCTCTGCAGAGTCTTTTGCAGGGGAAAAAGTCTATGCTTGGAAACTATAACCTATTTTTACCAAAAGTTCCCCATTCATTACAACATCTTCACCATGGTGTGTTTTCTATTTCACAGATTTTGCCAAAGGAAACTCAATCAGATTTAAGCCTTCACGACTGCTCCTAAGGAAAAGAGCATTAAGGTAAGGTTGAGATTTCTTGCTCAGTGCATTTATCCTTTTGTCAGGAAAAGTCCTCTCACAGGACCAAGCTTTTGCTTAGGGCAGATACTCTGATCAAGCATTTAAAACACCAACAGCCTCTAAAACAGTGTTAAATTTTATAGCTGACATTGCTTTAGGGAAAGCCCCTGTGCACTGAGCCTCCTATCATTGCAATGCCCATCTTTCCTTGCAGGGCTTGGGCAGAGTACAGACACCCAGTGTGAACCAGCCTGGAGCTCTTACCTGCCTGTAAAATCAGGTGGCTGAAGTGGTGAATTAATGATAGATCCTTGCAGGGAGCAGTGTGGGGGAGAGAGGAGGTGGCCACTGCAGAGATGAATGGACTGGTGGTGTTGCTCCCATGCAGGGCTGTGTCTGCCTCATGGTCTGTGTTCTTAGGGCACAGTTCCACAAGGCAGATAAGGGGATGCCATTGAACAGTTAAGCAAGAAGGCACCTCACATTCCCTCTGTTCCCATCCTTGCTCCAGCTGCCTTGGGTGTCCACGTTTGTGCTTGCTGGACTCATTCACAGTGGCACAGGGAGGTCAGGAGCTGGGAATGGACCCTTGCCCCAGGAACCAGCTGTTTCACTGGCACAGTGGCACAGGGAGGTCAGGAGCTGGGAATGGACCCTTGCCCCAGCTGTTTCACTGGCTCAGCTGCACGGGAATCCACCTGCCATAGCTGCACAGGCTCATGTGTGCCAGCTTCTCTTCAGTCAGTGCACACACCTGGAGCACACCTGGTTCCCTGCTGTGTTGTTTCGGAGGTCCTGCAGAGAGATGGAGGGAATGGGTGTGCAAGTCACAGTGCGCTATGAAAGCAGGTAGGGGAAAGAAGAAATGAGAGTAGTAGAGAAGGACATGACTGTAAAAGGACCTTTTACATAAGAGACCAGGGAAGGAAGTTCTCCTGCAGATAAAGAGAAGTGAACAGTGAGCCCCGAGCTGGCAGGTGTACAAGTGGGTTTTGTACTTCAATCACAAAATCTCAGTACATGTCATAGCTTTAATTGGGATGGCAGGTCAGTGTTGCCCGTGGCATTTGGTTCAAACTTCTGGTTGCTTTTGGGCATGTAACTAGGTTAGTGGGACAGCTATTTAGAAACCATATGCTGCTGCTGCAGCAGCAGAGGAGGTTTTCAGCCTGATGTACAGCAGGCAGCTTGCACTTTGGAAGTTGCCAGAACAGTCCAACTACTGAGACTGTCAAGCACTCTACTAATCCTACATTATACATTGTTTTTAAAGAAAACTATTGAGATTGTGAAATATTGTTGCCTATGTTCTGAACTCCTGAACGTTGCAGAGTATAATGAGTTTGTTGAGAATCTGAGGCCAAGCCACACACAAACTCTGTGTGAAACAAACTGGTGGAACCTCATGCTGCTGACTGCATTTCATGAACCCTGATCAAAGGCTGTGTTTCAAGCAAGGAAAGGACAATAAATTCCTCTTTCAGTATCCACATTTATCAGGGACTTCAAGAAAGAATTCTTTCAAACTTCTAGTTTATTTTTTTTTTTGTTTAGAGAAACTCATGCATTCTGTAATTATTTTATAATAAATGTGCATACCCTAGCTATTAAGTGCAAAACTTCATAGTGTTGCAGCTCAGAATCTGCACCTAAATTTACAGCATGACTGGATGTACCTGTGGGATTTCTAAAAGAGGGTTTTGGATGAGGTTGAAGGTACAATATATTTGGCAATCCAAGTCTGACTATCTGACTCTGCTTAAGCAACTGAAAGGGTGCTGTGACTGCTCCTCCAGCAGAGAAACTAACAAAGCAGGGAGAGCTCTGGAAAGATCCCTTTGAGGAAAAAGGAATTGCTCATGAGTTTGTTTTTTAAAACAATTGAAAAATGGTGATGAGTAGCCTTCTGCAATTTTTTTTTCTTTTTTCTCTCTTTTTTTTTTTTTTTTTCCCTATTTGAAATTGCCTTAGCATCATTCCAACTCAATTTAGATTCCTAATGAATGTTCTTATTGAACACTGTGACATGTCCTAAATATGCCTGCTTTCATTTTTAGAACTAATTTGATGTATGTGTCTATAAATACTCAATTGTTTGGCTTGACTCTGTCATCTTCAGAGCAGTGCTGTCTCTGAATCCTCTGTGCATGGGAGAGCAATGTAGTTATGCATTGGATTAAAACATTTAGGTTTTCTCATGTGCAAACGTTTAAAACAAGCAATTCCACCTGCAGCTTAGCAGGAGAGAGGGGGAAAAAGTGTCTGAAGAGATAAAATTGCTAAATTGTGGATAAAATAGTATATGAAAATTGTTAATCTTTAAAAAATAAATGGTAACAGTTGAGAGTCTGTCCAGAGGGAAAATGGAAAATGAGGGCATGAGGGAAACTGTGAAGGGGCTTTCACAAAGCTGATAACCTGTGATGCTGTGTAGTGTAGCAAGGGTTAAGCTTAGGAAGTTTGTGGTTATTTAAAGAATTTTAATGAAATCTGCCAGTGAGCAAAGGCTGCAAGCCACCCTCTGTATAAAGGAGGAGGGAGCTCCCATACAGGAAGAACTGGATGACCTTGAGGAGTAATAGAAAAAGGATGTAATGTAATAATACTAAGTGCACTGTTGTGCATTGGGGGCTGATAAATTTTTCTGTCACTTGCAACTGGTGAAAGCAAAGCCTTTGCATATTAGTTTCTCATGTAGGATTGAGCAACCAAAACAGTGTATATGTAAAATGGCAAATGTGTTGCATATGCCAGCATTCAGCTAGCTAGTCATATAATAATGCTTTCTCTATTAAAAATCATATTTTCATGAGATACTGCTAACACCCAAGACTGGTCACCATATTAAAAAAAAAAAAAAAAAAAAAAAAGAAAAGATAATAACTTAGGACTGGAATAAGTAGAGAGCATTGTAGCAGATAATGAGTGAGACTGAGAGCCTCTCCTGACAAATCTGAGTGCATGTAGATAACCTCTGTTAAAGAAAATAAGTAAAGTAACTGACAACACTGGCACAAGAACAAGTGAAGGGAAACCTAGTGCCAGACATTTAACCAGGGTTTAAAGGATCTCTGCCTTCAAATTCCCTAGAACTCCCTAGAGGGAGGAGCAGGAGTGAATGTAGCCAGTTTACAAGCAATCCAGTAATACAGTTTATAAACCACAGTTTATAAACCATCAGGCTAGTGCCAGTCCTGATTCCATGATTTTATCCCTGGAAATTCACATAAGAATTAGGCATGGTGGTGGGTGCTCACACACAGTTCATTTAAACAAGGATTTTGCTGTTGAGTGAATGCTTTTCTGTACAAAGCCCCTTGTTTAGGGAAACTTAAGGTGCTGCACTGTCACAGGTATTATGAAAGCAAGTGGAGACACAGCTAAATAAAAACCAGGTATTCAAAAGTTATGAGCTGGATCCTTCAGCACTTTTGTCCTAAGTAATTAAGTTGATTTGACAGAATAAATTTGGGGTTGGTTTATAGCCTTATGCCAATATAATTTGCATTTTTCAAACTCATCCTCAGCTAAAAGGAATAAAAACTGTTTTCAAATGGGAACTGGGTATCTCTCCATCCAGGACTCTCCAGAAGTGTGTCTGTAAGAAAATAATATATTGTGAGAGTAGTAAGAATTACAAATGTTGGCAGTGTGGGGTCAGGCACAGAAGAACATCCAGTTCACTGAGAGTCTCTGCCCAGTCTCAGATGACACATGGATCCATCTGCTTGTGGCTGCTGTGTGCTATTTTCCATTGTGTTTGGTTTTTGTTTAGTTCAATTACCATGTGTTTGCCCTGTAAGGATACACAGTTCTCTCTAATGACAGCTTATTGCAGCTCTCCATCTTCTGTTTGTTATTTTCTGCAGTGCCTAACACTGCTTTTCTTGGCAATACCTGGAATAATTTCTCTAAGTGCAGTTGTTGGAGACAATTTGCAGCAGGTGGCACAGTGCCTGGTAGTGACACAGCCCAGTTTCTTCACTGTCATTTCAAGGGCTTTATTCTCCCCTCAATATCTTAAAAAGAAATGTTATTTGTAAATTATGAACAGGGAAATACTTATGAAAAATATTAGTCAGTATATGTTAAAACTCTTTTCAATGAGACTTGTTCTTTGTAAATAGTGAGTACAGAATTCATGCCCTTAAAAAAAAAGCAGCCATTTAAAATCTGTCCTGAGGAAGGATTTTCCAACAGTAAGACTGTGCAGTTTATCTTATCAAAATTACTTTAAATCATATAGCACACCACTACTGTGACAAAATGAAGAACCTGGGAGGATTTATCTGTTACACCTCTCCACAGAGTTTACTAAAGGTTTTAAGACCATTATAATTTTCTTATGCCCAGCTGGGATAGTTACAATGGCAGAATGCAATAATTTGTTCTCTATAATTTGTTTTTATTGATTGAAGAAAAGAAATCTTGCTTACAAGAAGGAAAATTTCCTCTCTGTAGACAGTTGGGATCTACTTTAGAGCATTATGATACCTACATTTTACAGTTAATATTTGTATATTTAATGGAGATATTTAAATAAATATTTTGTTTCATCTAAATGGGCAGTTATCCTTTTTTGAGAAGACATGGTATAAAATTAAATGATCTGATACTCCTATTGGCATATTACAAACTCTATAAACTGTTCCAGTGAACAGTGCAGTAACAACAACAGGGTAGTCATGCAGAAGGTTTCTAGGTGGTGTACATGCAGTACTGCATTTGATGACATGTTTTAATATTTATGAAGAACCATTCAATATAGATTGTTTTAAATGTAATTGCTTAGTAGAGCATTTTGAAGGCAGTCTCCAGTCAGTAATTTAATGCAAAAATGTGTCACAGTCAGTTCCAAACAAGTTTCAAATTATGTTAGGTTTGGCTTTCTGAGTTTCTTTGGGTTATTTCTTAGCTCATTCTCAGGGAAAATATTTTCTTTAGTATCTCTGTTAGACTATCTTGCAGTAAATTGGTTATGTCTTGGGTTTATTTGATTTGTAGCAGAGATATCCACAGTTCTGTAAACCAGATGTTGCTTTCAGTTTTCAGAAGGAGTTCTCATTTGAAGATAAAGAAGAACTTGTGAACAGCACAAAGGATATTGATGCTAATCTCTTAGCAGTACTTCCAAAAGGTAGGGAACACATCATCAACACAGTGGCAACTTAACAGCATGTGGAGTTTTGTCTATGCAAGTACAAGGCACAGTTAAAACCACTTAGGCACAGGTGTTTTGTAAATGAGTTTTCCCTGTGAAATATGCTTGAAGGATGAAATAGGGGATGAACCACAATGGTCTTTTCTTACAACTCTGCTTCAGAAAGTTCAGCTTTGTTTTCCTAGTTTCAATAGATTAGTCGTTGAAATTTAAAACTTCAGAATTTCTTTGTACAGTAGCTCATTCCAGACCCCTTTGGTGGTTGGTGGAGTCCCTGTGCTTGCAGGACCAATTGACTGCACTCAAATTTTTGCCTTGCATGTTAAAGGGCTTGCAGTAAATATGGAGTTTAGTTTGGGGTTTTTTTGTTAAAACTTCTATCTTAATCTGAATAATTTCTGAAGTAAACAGCAGTTCCATCTTTATCATTTGACACAGTTGATGTAGAGGCAAGAAATAATTCTCTTGAATTATTTAGAGAAAAATCACAGTGTGCTTGACCCATAGAGGGTGACATTTGACTGAAGAACCATGTGCAACTGGCACAAAGGTGTTCCCTTCATTCAAGGGTGTTGTGGACCTAACTCTGACTAAAATTATGTGTATGTTCTAGTGATTTACTCTTTTCAGACAAGCTGCAAGGCTAAATGCACTAATCCCAACATAAAGGAACTGGCTTGCTCTTTTTATGTCATTTGCTGCTGAGTTCTTCTGCAAAGGAGCACTTCTTTCAGCATAACATTAAAGTGCTACTTAAGTGACATGCTTGCTTTTAAATATAATCATTACAGATGTTCACAAAGAAGCATTGTTGGCAAAATGAGGGAATACAGTGATATGCATTTATACAAAAGACTTCTGAGAGCACCAGATAGCAATAATCCATATTTCCTCATTGTTCCTTATGTTTAGCCTTACAATCATGTAGCCAGCAAGTTAACTGAGCCTTCACTTGAGAAGTCTTATCTGTAAGTTGCTTCTCAGTGAACTAATTTCTATTCCAGGATATTTCTGTTTTTCAAAAAAATATTCTCATAATAAAAGCATCATATTTGGTGTGTACCAGACTTAAGAAACAGCAGTGAAAGCTTTTGGTTGCGTTCTGAAAGAACTACTTGAAGTCCAGAGCTTTTTGAAAATGCAATTTATTTGTTCTTTCTAGAGACTAATTTTGATGCAGATTTGCACAAGTTGAGAAATTGAGGGAATGTTTACTTTTCAACTGATACAGACTGAACTGAGGCCTGCAGTTGAGCACTGAACATGTCAATACACCTTTGCTGGCATAAGCTGAAGATAAATGCTTCTCCAGCCTAGTTTTAAGACCATCACCTTTCCAGTTGTGGAAAGGAAGAAGTAGGAATGAGGCTGGTAGGCTTTGCCATGGTGTTAAATTTTCCTCAAAATGAAAAGGTGTGTTACCTGTGTTGCAATGGTTATCTACTATCTCTGAGAAATTAATCCTCTGGCAGGTAACCTTTTCATCCATGTCTATCCAGGCTTCACAAATGAATGTGCTCCTCCTCTATCATGAACTTCTAGAAGGCTTAATTGAGTATTTACAGCATCTGTACTGTAAAAATAAAACTGCTCTCACATGGCTGCAACTTTATTCACATCTCCTCTGCAGCTGTCAAAGAGGGCTTTCAGCATAAACATGTTTATATTCTGTTGCAGGTTTCTGAAAGATTTCCATGAATATCTATTTCTATAAAAATATTTTACCTTAATTTAAGGAATTTTTAAAATATAAGATGCACTCCAAATGTACTTTTTGCTTTCATTCTGGGACAACAAGGGGAGCAATACTTTTTTTTCTGAATAATGGTATTTCAAAGTAAATTTTGTTTCAAAGGACTAGAGTTACCAAAGTTAAGATGCCTCTAGACAGTTTACCTCAGAGGGTATCCTGCCACAGCATGCTAAAATAAAGCCTCAAGTTCAGAGCTGTTTCTGAGCTGTGGCTGTTCTTCCTCTTGCCCTTAACTGACCAGTGGTGCTTACTAAGTGTGTTGCCATGAAGTAATCTAGATAAGGAGCTTTTACTGTGAAATTAATTATTTTAAGCCTCTTAGTCTTTTCTTGTGTGCTGAATCAGATTTTTGTGCTACCTTTTAGGTGGAAGTGTTGCTGTTCTTTAGCACTCCCATGGTGTTGTTTGTGATGGTCACATGGGAAAAACATCCTATGAACAGATGGGAACTGGCACCAACTTATTCAAATTATAAGCTAAAAAGGAGAAAACAGCTAAATTTACAAGGACCAACCAGTGTCCTTGGGAGTGAAATGTTTCCAACTGGTTTTTATGTTTTGAAATAAAATTTGGAAGAAAGAAACCACTAGACTAAAATACTTTCTATTTTATATCTTCTTTTGTTTTTGCCTTTTTTTGTGCTTCTTTTTCCCACCTTACCAAAGGAAGAATATTAATGGAGCTGCTTTCACAAAAAGAATTCTGCAGATGTTGGCCAACCTAGCTGAAATTACTTCTGTAAACTCAAGCTTGGAAAAAGTGTAAGGCAGCATAGAGTAGTACCATGCTATTTTTGTCCCATGTTGTTTGGGGAGGTGTTGGGAGATTTTTCATGAGACCAGTGCTCTTTTTAGGGCTGCAAAGTGGTAGTAGAATCTCTGGAACTTCAGCTAGCATGTAGCAAGAGAGTGTTGAGTTAATGCTTTGGGAGTTCTTTGGATGTTCCACATTTCTTGTATGTGGACAACTTGTAATCAAGTTCCCTTTTTTGGGGATGGTGAGAGAAGGGTTTCTCTAGTAAATGAAGCTTTAGGGTTTTACCAAAGCTGTGTAAAAGACCTGTTGTCTGATGATGGTTTTGGTGACTGTATAAATTGGTGGCTAGGGGAAAAAAGGGATCAGGATTTGGATGGAATGTGATTTTACCAACCAACTCTGAGCTCTGGAGGCCTTTGACTTGTCTGAAGAGAGACAATTACAGGTTTTGTTTTGACAATGTTGTGTATACCTAGCCAACAGATGGAACAGAAAATCTCTAATAACTAGTGGAACATAATTAAACAGAAATAGATTTGGGGAGGAGAGCAGTCTTTATGAGAAATCATTTCCTTTGGTGTGGATCTGAAATGAAGGCTGGTTTCAAATGGCTAAATTCTCTGTTTAATACAGTTCCACTGCTAGCACAGCTTGAGTAGACAGGGCAGCAGTGGAAACTGCTCATGCATTGAGAGAAAAGTGTATGAAAATACAACATAAGGGCTCATCTTTGCTGTGGTGTTGGTTCAGGATCAGAGTGTGTTCATTCTTGCTGATCCTGTACATTTTATCTGTAGTCCTACTTTCAGGCTTTTCAGCATGTGAGGTTGATATGACAGTCAATGTCAACAGTGTCTATGAGGTGTGAGCACTGGTACTGAGTACAGCAAACTTCCTGCATGAGTCAGCTGAGCTGGAACCCTGGAACCTGTTAAGTTCTTGCAGTAGAGGGAAGGCAGAAAAGGTGTATCTGACCTTTAAAAGGGTGGTGTTTTCATAATATTTATCTTCTAAGTATCTAGAGCAATGAGGTAGCAAGAAAAATAAGGAGATAGGTTTGCCTCTGCAGTGGAGCAATATCAGCTAGACACTCCTGACTCATCAGGTATTTCTGATGGCAATCTCTGCAATTTAGCAGGTGTAGATTCTAGCTTGCTGTAACTTTTGATCCCTGGATCTAGAGAGTTGCAACCCCAGAGGTGCATTGGCTCCAGAATAGGTGCACACAGCTTTCAGCACCACATGTTTGCCAAGCCCACAGTACAGGGGTGTCTGGAGGTGCATGTCTCTATTAGGCACACCCCCACCCAATCCACTGCTTCCCTGGACAGCCTGGACAGTTTCTCTTCCTGGTGGTGAGGAGTCACACCACACTTATTTGTGTAGCACTCACTGCTGCAGTGTGGTTTGCACATGTGTGTGTATATATAGGGATCACTTCATCCATCGTGCCTCCCCGTGCTTCAACACTGTTTGTGGACAGCTGGCAGCAAAGGGTTCAGGGCAGGAGAAGGAAAGTATGTCAAATTAAAACTGCAAGGGAAAGTTAGCAAAGAAGCAAGTGATTAACCATGCAAGAGTACCATAAGGGTGCATGGTAATGTTCACTTCAGCAATGAGTCACTGGGATTATTGGGATTTGATCAATATAAGGGTGTGGAGGAAAGTAAGGAAGAAGGAAACTCGTCCTTACTGCTTCTCTTTAGACACAGTCAGACCCTGACCTTAGAGTGGACAGGGTGAGCAGACTTTCCATACTACCTGGTTTTGAAATGGGTCACTAGGGCATGTAAGCTTGACTTCAGCTAATGAAAATACAATTTGTCCAGTGTATACTAAATCTTGGAAACTGCTAGGATGGTAGCAGATTTGGGATTAGCCTGGAAGTACATGTAGGGGAGGAGTATTTGATGGTCACACCTATGTGCCTAATGCACTTTTGGCAGCACAACCCTAACAAACTGGGAAAACAAGAGGAAAATGCTCATTTCCTGAAAAAAGCTATTTCAAACCTCTGAACTTTATTTGACTGTTCCTTCTTATTCTAAAGCATTTTAGCAAGTTTCTGAAACTTACTGTTTTATAAGCTACATAATCTTTTGTTGTCTCAGTTTCAGAATTAAGAAAACTCTTTGAACCAAACAACCGAGATTTTTTGGAAATGAAAAGGTAAAGAAAAAAATAAAATGAATAAAATAAAATAAAACACACAGTTTGTTTTGTTACCTCCTCATAGAAACTCTGCCCTCGAATCTTCAAGGTGCCTGTTTTCACATTTTTCACATATTTTTCAGAAAAGAAAGAATAGCCAGACGCTTAGAGGGAATTGAAAATGATACCCAACCTATGCTTCTGCAAAACTGCCCAGGATCAGTCAC
This sequence comes from Erithacus rubecula, assembly GCF_903797595.1. NCBI lineage: Eukaryota > Metazoa > Chordata > Aves > Passeriformes > Muscicapidae > Erithacus > Erithacus rubecula. The sequence goes on along the minus strand of NC_136689.1, from coordinate 14,382,901 downwards.
CCACCGTTTGCTAGAGGAGGACACACCAAGATATATGCGTGCAACTGACCCCTACAGCCCCCACTTGGGTAAGTGACACAGTCAGTGGGACTTGCACTGCTGAATTACTTCATGTTTGCTACACTACCAGTTATGCAGTGCTTAGAGAAGAGCTCTGTCAGCTCATTTGGGTTTCTTTTAATTTTCCTCTTAAATCTCCAGTTGTCCTATTTGAAAAACATTGATGGTTCTTATTGCTTTAAAATAACTATTTGAATCGAGAGCTATTGCTTACTAAAGAACTATCCCTAACACGTATTTCTTAATTGTTTGTATGTGCTTTTGGAGACAAAAGTGCAAAAATATGTGCAGTCACTTAGATTTCTAAGAAAATAGGAAGCTCACTCGGTTTGAGTGGTGGGTAGGGTGGTTGGAGTTTTGAAAAGCACTTGCTCATATATGTTGTGCTTTTGACAGGCAGATCAAATGAAGAGGAGGAAACTTCAGATTCTTCTGTAGAAAAACAGCCCAGATCATCCAGATACCGATCAGAAACCACAGGAGGTAATACAGAGCCCTTGTACAGTCCAGCAAACATGGATGTCCAGGAACTAGAGTCCAAAGCAGAGAGAATAGCTAGGTACAAGGCAGAGAGGCGACGCCAGCTGGCAGAAAAGTATGGATTATCTCTTGATTCTGATTTGGATTCTGACTACTCATCCAGATATACACGGGCAAGGAAAGATCCTGACAGTGTGGAAAGAAAGGGAATGAAAAGTGAAAGGCAGGATGGTGAAAACAAGGACTATGGCACCCTCTATTTGTCCAGGACTGAGACGAAGGCATCAAAGAGTGTGATTTCTGATTCCAGAGAGTACTCCAGCCATGAAGATAAAAATGACCTCTCAAATGAGAAGAGTGTTAGAAAAGCAGATGACAGTGCCATTAGACAGGCTCCTGACCCTTCAGCAACCTTGGATAGTTCTGTCTCCCTTTCACTTTCTGGAAGAGACTCCTCCTGCTACAACGAAGTGCCAACACCCAAGCAGATCCCCCGAGAGTCCCTGCCCTCACCAAAGCAGGCAGCCTCACCCACCCTGCTGCAGAATGACCAGCCCCTGCACAGCAACACCAGACAGAGGTAAGCAGGGCTGTTATTCCTGGTTTCCCTGTGGATTCCTTCATCTTAATCAGCTTCTGCATCAGTGTCTACAGTGTTAATGAGAATGTGTTTATTGCCCTTGAAGAATGTATTTAGTTGATTTGGGTGTCTCAAGATGGATTAGTTGGGTTTAGTGTATCAGTATGTGATACAAGGAAGTGGCTATATATTTCTCTAATTAGCTATGTCATTGGTTTCACTTTATATTTATAGAATTTTTGCTAAAATTAGACCCTTTGTGAGGAGGACACAAACTGGAAATTGAAGGAGTTATGGTTCTAAATCTCCTTGTGTTTTGTTTTTTACTTTTTTAAATAACCAAGTATTTAACTTTCTTTCTTCTCTATCTTGTAATTTTTGGCTGGGAGCTTCCAAGTAGAAGCAAGCTATTTCTCAGTGAAGATTTGAATATCTATATAATGGCTTCTGCCAAAATAAAACAGTCTGCAGACTTAAAAGCTGAAGAGTGTCTTGGGTCAGTTGAAATAATAGCTGACTTGTTTTCCTGTTGTGAAGCATAAAAACCCTTTTGAACTGTGATAGTCAATCCTTCAGATAATATCAGGCATATATGTATGTGAAGGGGCAGAGGGGAGAGTTAAAATTCTATGCTGAATTGCTTCAGACTTGACAAATCTGCTATGGTAATAAGGTAACCAGATTCTTCCAGAAGGAAAAAATAACTAGTTTTCACTAATTTTACATTACAATATCTCAGTGTGGTATAGAAATAGAGTCAAATTCTTATGCTGACTGAAAACAATGTGTGACTAAGAAGTTTTTAAAAGTATGTTTTTTTCTAAGTGCAAATCTTTAATTTCTTTGTAGGTGACTAGATAGAAGATAATAACTGTAAAAGCCTAAGTTAAAATGTTGCAACTAAAAATTATGTAAATGAGAACTTAATTTTAAGCATATGTGCATAATGCTGAGCAGTGTTGACTGTTTTTAAGAAACTGAGATAACTGGTATAAACTCAACCATTTATGCTTTCCATAGAGCACAAGAGCTCTCAGTTCCCAGTTGAGAGAAATCAGGAAAAAAATGGAAAGACACCAGCATGGATTATTAAAGAAGTAAATGCACAGTCAGTGAGCAGAGACAGGTGTTTAGGGAGGAGTACAGAGTCACTGCCCAGTTGTGTAGAGACAGGAAGGGCAAGGTGAAGCTGGAGCTGAACTTGGCAAGGGATGCAAAGCATAGCAAGGAATTCTACAGGTGTGTTAGCTGGAAATGGAAGGTCAAAGCAAAGCTGGTAACAATGGACAAGGAGAAGGTTCAACTACTTTGTTGGCTCAATGGCAACCTCTCTTTCCACGCCTCACAAGAGGGTGGACAGCAGGATGGAGACTGGGGAAGCAAAGTACCTCCCACTTATAAGAAAAAATAATGTTCCTGACTACCTGAGGAAACTGCACAAAAGTAAGGCTATTAGATTTATCCCAGAGTCTTGAGGGAATTGGCTGATACATCTCCATGATATCTGAGCAGTCAGGTGAAGTCCCAAGTGACTGGAAAAAGAGAAACATTGCACCCATCTTTAAAAAGGGTAAGAAAGCAGGATACTGGAAACTACTGCCCTGTCAGCCTCACCTCTGTGCCTGGGAAGATCATGGAACAGATCCTCTCAGAAGCCAGGCTGAGGTACAGGAGGACAGGGAGGTGATTAGACAGCCAGCACAGCTTCATCAAGGCAAGTCCTGCCTGACCCATCTGGTGGCTTTCTGTGGTTGAGTGGCCACATCAATGGACAAAGGAAAGGCTACAGATGTCTGTCTGTCTCCTGCAGGGCCTTCCACACAGTTCCCCAGAGCATCTTTCTCTCTAACTGAGGATAGATTGGTCAGTAGATGAGGAATTGGATGGACAGTTGCATCCAGGGAGTAGTGGTCAGTTCAGAGTCCTGATGGACACCAGTGACAAGTGCTGTCCCTTAAGGGTCTGTATGGGGACCAGGGTTATTGAATGTCTCCCTCAATGGCACAAGGGGATTGGGTGCACCCTCAGCAGCTCTGCAGAGGACACCAAGCTGAGTGGTGTGGGTCACACTCCTGAAGGGTGGGATATCACCCAGAGGGACATGGACAAGTGGGTTCCTCAGAGTCTCAGGAGGGGTTTGGTAAGGGCAAGTGCAAAGTCCTGCTCCTGGGCTGGGGCAAGCCCCAGGAGTGCCAGTACAGGCTGGGGGTTGAAGGGAGAAGAACTTGGGGGCACTGGTGGATGAGGGGCTGGACATGAGCTGGCAATGTGCACCTGCATCTCAGAAAGATGAATGTGTCCTGGGCCACATCAAAAAGATCGTGGTCAGAGGTTGAGAAAAGTGATTCAGCCCCTCCACTCTCATGAGATCCCACCTGGAACACTGTATCTGAGCTCTGTAATCCTCAGCATAGGAAAGACAGAGCAATGGAGCAAGTCCAGAGGAGAGCCACAAAAATAACCAGAGAGATAGAGCACCTTTCCCATGAGGAAGGGCTGAGAGAGTTGGGGTTGTTCAGCTTGGAGAAGAGAAGGCTCCAGGGAGATCTGATTTCAACCTTTCAGTGCTGCAGGAGGTGATTATAAGATTGGGACAGACAGACTTTGTAACAGGGACATTCCTCCTTTCCTATAGGACAAGGAGGAATGTTTTGAACTAAAGGAGAGATAGACTGGTACTCGCTGTAAGAAAGAAATTTTTTACAAGAAGGGTGATAAAACACAGGTTGTCCAGAGAGAAGATGGATTTCCCTGATCATTGCAGAGGGATTGGACTGAATGACCTTTAAACGTTCCATCCAACTCAAATTATTCTGTGATTCTGTGAATAAGTAATAATGTAATACAAACTGCTGAGTGCATTATCTTTAATTTTGGATTTCTTTCTGGATAAGGATTGGGTCACTATTTGCATAAAACAAATTTCCCCTGATTGCTGTCTGTCTGTTTTGTGAAGGAAACCATCTGCACCCATCAATATGTGGTGCAGTGCTTATAGCACCCAGGAGCTTAAATGTAGGATTTGGTCTCTTGTTTGGATACACAAGTAGGCAGCAGGATTTTAAAGGCCTTGTTGCCATCCTTTAATACCCCTGACACTTCCAGTGCCAGTGTGTTCTCCCTGATATGATATTCAGAGATGTAAGAATAATATTTCTGAAACTCTTGTGCCTGATTTTGAGTGGTAAAAAAGTCACTGTGTCCATGCAAAAAGTTACTCTGTGGTGGTCTCCTATAAGGCTGTTTGTACAAGAGAAAAAAAGGCTAAATCCAGTTTTTCAGGTGACTCCTGTTCTGAAGTCAGTTCCACATTATATACAGACTGCAAAATTGGTTTTGTTAAATTTAAATTTCCTGAGTTTAAATTGGAAAATAAATGCAACTCACTTTAGTGCCTTCAGTACTAAGATTTAATAATTAATCCAGTTAGCCATCACTGAGGAGGTATCATTTGACATTGCCTACATTTGGCTCCTGAAATGGCTAATTAAATTCAAAACGTGGCTTGTGTTCTTCTGATTGCACTCTTCAAAGGATGAATGAGCAAGTACAAATAATTGCTGCATGGGCCATGCCCACTATAAAAATGTGCCAAAGTACACATTAAGAGAGAAGGAAGTTCCCTTGCTTCAAAACAATTCCAGATAGCTTCTAGTCAGCTTCTGAGCAAAGGCTTTGCCTCCTGTTTGATCAGTTCTGTTAGGGATTTAAAAACGTTTGGAAAAACAGAAGGTGTTCAACAGTTGGTGTTTGTCTTTCTAAGATAGATTTGGATTCACTGACAACAGTAGGTGAGTTTTCAAATTTAAACTTACTTACATCAAATACACAGTTGTTGATTTGACGTTTTTCAACTGTTTTTCTTAAAAGAATAGTTAAGAAAAATTGAAGTATGTGACCTGGAGCTTAATTTGGGGTTTTTATCCCAAATGGCTCTTCTCCAATAGAAATTCTTTCAGATGTTGCAATAAGTGATGGAAAGCATCCTGGATGCTTGTCACCTCTGGGGATGAGTATGTAAATGTTAATTTGACAGGACAGGCTGTGTTTGCAAGGTTAAAAATATTTGATGTGTTCTACTGTTGCTGGGGGACCATAGGTGAAGGTGAATTTTAGGAAGTTATATGAGAAACGTTATGTAGGAAGTCTGCAAACACCCTTTCTTGCACTGCTGCAGGGCTTTTAAAAGCTCTTCTTTCTTTTTATGCTTTCAACTTCAAAGTGTAAACAGAGTAGTCAAGGCAAGATTAAATTAGGGGTCACTTTGTTTCTTAAGTTTTCCTTTGCCAAGTTACCCAGTGGCACAGGGTGTTTGACTTGTGCTAACCAGGGGGGCATTTCTGAAGCTTTGTGATACAGGGTTATAAGAGGACAAAGGGGTTCTAGATGCTCCTGAGAATTTCTTAGGAAATATGATGTAGCCATGAGAATTTTTCACTTCATTAAATTTCCATTACTATTTTGTTTTGTTTGCAGCAGTCTTTACCACTTTAAATCAAAAATTAAAGGAATGGTTTTAACAACTTTTTCTGGTGTCCTTACACAAACTGACCTACAATGGCAAATGCAAAAATAAGGTTGTGTAGTTGCTTTCACTTCTCATGTAAAGTTACCTCTGCAGAATCTTTACCATTTAGAATACTTCGTATATGTTTGTGGGATTATATAATAGTTTCTTTCAGTTTATCACTTTTGAAGTGGATTAGTGTACATTGCTTTTGTTTTCTGAAACAATCCTCTGCAGCTGACTAGTCAAGAATAGAAAGCAGTGGGGAGGGGAGATTGGGAAAAATGACAGAAGCGTGTGTTGAGATCTCAGAAATTACCTGAAGTTCTGTTTTCTGTAGTAGTGCAGGGAAAGCAAAACCTGAATGGTTTCTTCAGAAAGATTCGGAAGGGGACACACCTTCACTTATCAGCTGGCCCTCCAGGTATCATAAACAAGCTGTGTGGCTAACAACCAGACTGCAAACCTCCCCGTTCTTTCCTTTTACTATCTACATTTAACACTTGCCCTTAATTTTCCCTTAACAGCAGCAAGAGTGAAAGTGGGGGTTTTTTGTGAATAAAAAGCTGTTGAAACTTTTCTGAAGCATCTGCTTTTATCCTAACTTAGAACCAACTGGCATTTTGATGAAGAAGTACAAATTCCCCAAGCTTCTTCCACAGCTACTATCATTCTGGCTTCCACTAGGTTTTATAACTTATTTTATCTCATTTTGTGCTCTGCAAACCAGCATATTTTTATAGTGTACACCATTCCACCTGAGCATTTCCTTCAATTAATTCCTTGAATTCCAAAGGAGATGGTACAAGAGAAGTAAAAAAAATAATTACATGGAAGAGTAAACCAAAATCCTGATCAAAGCTACAGGCAGCTGCTTTCTCCTGCTTTGGTAACACATACAGTGAGCCCACCATGAAAAGCATTGCAGGAAGTCTCTTTTTCATGTTCCTGATTAAAGTAATACCTATAACCCAGTACTAACATTGGTGTGGATGTTCTGGAGAATGCTTGCTACATGTAGTTTAAAGAATATTTCTTCAGATTTAACATACTTTATGTGCTTAAGCAACTTTCCCTAACAAGTGTATCAATCTTAAGAGGTAAGAAGCACCAAAATATTAGAAAGATTGGTGTTTCAAATAACTTCAGATATCTTGAATTATTCTCTTTGATAATTTGCCTTTTTTTCCCTAAATCTTACTTTTTTCTTAGTAATGTAAACTCCAAAAAGTCTGTTGGTAGCAAGCCTGGAATCGCACATACTTTGAGCTGGATTACTTACTTTCAAAGAGAGCTAGTTTCCTAGCTTGAGTCTCTCTTTCCTCAGAACTAAAATGATTTTTTCCTACCCATTTGGGAGGGGAGGAAGTACAGGGCTTTCATTTTTAATGCTGTGTGTTATCTACAGACACTTGCCCTGTAAGCTGTGTGAGCCCCAGCAGGGCTGTAAAAGTGCTGGGGAGCTTTACCTGCAGTGATAGCCCCAGAGCAAAGGCTGCCCTGGCTGCACGTGCTTCCTCCCCCTGTGCTGCTCTACTCAGTTTAGAAAGGTTAAATAAAACTGTTTTGCATGGATGTTGCAGAAGTCCAGAGGTGTTTCTAGAAAACACACTGAAGTAAGGTAACTTTTGGGAACAAGTGGTTTTTGCAAGTTTTGCATGTTAGAATGTAATGAAACATTTAAAACAGAATGCCTGTTTTGGTTTTTAAATGCCCTTTTTCCTGCAAGCTCTCTGAAGAGCAGCAGCCATGCCATAGTTTCACTTTCGGGTTCAGAACTTGCCCTTTCAACGTTTTCTCTCACTTACTGAAACAGGTTACACGACACGTGACATTTCAGATGTCTTAAATCATACACAAAACCACGAGTGAACCAGTCTCTGGTGAAATATCTGAATGTCTAGGTGTAGATAACATTTTTTTTCACCCCTTTCCTCAATGCACCAACATCTTGGTATGACGTAAGTTTCCCAGTGTTTAGACATCTTCAAGTATCTGACTGCATACACAGCTGCCAGTAGAATTTGCAATTGCAGGCTGAACCCAACACTCTGATAATATAAAAAGCAGCTTTGATCATCTTGTTTGTTTGAGACTATGGGTATGTGCTGTTTGGCAAACAAACGCTTGTGATCACACTTGTGATCTCAGGAGAACATCCTGTATGTTCCCAGAGCTTGCACAGTTACCTTCTCAGGAGTTTGCATGTCCAAGGGCCCGTGAATCACTTGACTGTTTTTGAGCAGTGTTACTGCTATGACTTGGGGGGAGGAAGGGGTTGCATCATAACATTGCTTTATTTTATTGCACTGTTTTTTTTTATTTTACTACAACGTTGATGTCTGTACCCACAGTAGGTGTCTGTGTTCCTTTCCAGATTGGGTATTGCTGTTCACAGCTTTAATCCTTTTTCTTTCTTAAAGAGTAAAAGTTAGAGAGAAATTGGTGAAAGAGGAAAGTGCTCGTGGAAGCCCTGAACTTGTCACAGACACAGTATCTCAGAGAAAATCCCACCCAGTGCCAGCCCACTACATGCCTCTCCAGCCAGAGCCGTCTGCCTTTGACAGGGCTGTAAATCAGCCCGTCAGTTCCGTTCGCCAGCCAATCCATGGCTATGTGCAGCCTGCTGGCATTGCTCACACAGCTCAGCTGATGGCAGCACAAGAACCAGCACACAGCCCTGCTGGCAGCCTGCTCCCCCCAGACACTGCCAGCCTCGGAACAAAACCCTCAGCAGCCGCTGCTCCAGACAGAGAAAAGAAAGAGGCACCTGGTTACGGAGCAAAACCCCATGAAGAAGATTCCTTAGAGGGTGAACAGGCTTCCAAAGGCAGGAGGCCAATTCTGCCATCCGAGATTCGCAAGCAAGGCAAGAACCACGAAGGCCTCTTTGGAGGAGGAGAATTGGAGACCCCTGTGGGGAGCTCCTCCTTTGCAAGCAAGCCGAAAGTTAACTCAGAAGTTCAGAGGGAGTTGGAATGCAATAAGAGGCAGGCCCCTGAGCAGCAGTTTAAGACCCCTGAGAACATAGAAAGGAGTGAAGCTGTTATGTACATACAGAGCGGATCTGTGTTGCAGCCTGACAAGGCAAAGGCTCCTGTTTGGAAAGTGTCAACAACAAAGCATAAGGTCCTGACCCGCTCCATGTCTGACTATACTGTGACTGCTAAGCTAGAACCTTTTAAAAGTAAGGAGAGCGTGGAAGCAAATCCACCAAATGGTGAGATTGGCATGGTTGACACAAAGGTCTCTGTTGCCCAGCTCCGTAATGTCTTTCTGGAGTCTGCTAATGCCAGCAAGAAAACGGAACTGTAGGTGACATTTCACTCGTATTTTCGTGTGAAACTTGCACGTCCTTGGCAAAATTACACCCACTCAACAGCAGTTGTTGTTCGGCACTTAAAGCACACGGCTTAGCTCTCACCAGTGTGTACTGGAGGCTGAGGTGGTTTGGATCCTGCTTCTGTGCTTCTGCTTGCTGGTGCGAGTTGTGATGTGGGGTAGCTGGAATGTGTCCGTCTGCGCATGGAGGAGCATGCAGAGTGATCTCTGGGGAGTTGTTGAGATGCTCAATCTGTGTTTTACTTCTCTCTCCTATTTTCTTTCCTGCGTGCTCTCTGCGGTTTGAAAGGGAGTCTCGGTCTGGGATGTCAGCAGCAGGCAGTACTGGGTCTGCCAATGGGGACCAAGGGCCGCGAAAGGCCAGGCGCTATTTCACTCCTGGTGAAAATAGAAAGACTTCTGAGAGATTTAAAACTCAGCCCATAACATCAGCAGAACGAAAGGAGACAGATAGGTAGGCACGTACACAGCTCTGTGGGCGCCCTGGCACAGGTGGATATTGACAAGGTTGTGAAAAGATTTGTTCATAGATTAGAATAAACATTTTGCAAGGTTATTGTTTGTCTTTAAAAACCGTCAAGTATTTATTACAGCTTCTTATAATATGAAATCCAATCCCCCCTCCCTCCAAACCAATTTGTTGCAAATTCTTCCCATTTGAAATAATGAACAGTGAATCATCACAAAGTACTGTAGCTGTCTGGTTAGAATGTTAAATACTTTTGGTTTCCTTTTCATCTACTCTGCTTTATCATTTACTCTCTTTGTAAGCCACCAAAGCTACCTATTTTATGTTAAAAAGCTGGCAGCAAATCTTAGACTTTTATTTTCTGCAAGGTGAACTAGAAATAATGTTCCTTTACTGTATTTAAGTTTGCCTGCAATTGCTTGCCTTTATACTTTATTAAAGGATGTTCCCAAATGGACACTTCTGAAACCTGAAAAATAGATAAATTCTCCCACTCTTAAGACTTTGAGGTCCTGCTACTTCAGATTGAATGTGAATTTCATTTTTGATGTCTTGTTTCCAGCTAACTTTTTTCTGTTTGATAATTTTTCACTAGGTCAATTTTGTATGCAGAAATACCAACTGCTGACGGTATGTTACTGTACTGTTTTCCAAGGAAGAAATGGGATATGATGTGTTTTATTTTAACTGAAGAACTGTTTGATAATACAAACAAAATCCATTCAAAATGTCTCTGTGATATATAATTGGAATTCCCCTTTTCTTTGGGCCATGTCTACTATAGACTTGATTTCAAACTCATTTCAGTCCAAAGATGTGTCTGTGGATGCCAAACTTCAAATGGGAATCAAGTGGAGAATGGCTTGAAATTTTTCAATATAATTGGGATTATGTTTTGTCCTAATTTTGACAATGAATAAGCTGGTTGTTGGGAAAAAAATTAGTCATTGGTCAGTTTTAGTCACTGGTGTAGACTTAAGATTTAAAAAAAAAAGCCTTAAGTAGAATGTGAAAGTGATGTTCTAACTTGTTTTTGGCTAAGGAAGTTGCAAAATGCAGGTAATTAAATTACAGAATTCAGTCTGCCATCTTGCTTCTCCTCCCCTCTTGTCACCCTTGGCAAGTCTGGCACAAATTAAGTAGGTAATCTCATGAGTAGCTATATTTAGATTTAATGCCTTATGCTATTTGAAAGCTGATATTCCTTGCAGCTCTGAGATGCTGGCTCTTGGATCTGGAGGATGCTGATTTCAGCTCCTGAGGATACCAATTTAGCCTCTGAGAAATGGGCACACAAGGTGGTAATCAGAATGGTCAGCTAGTAGAAGATAGATGTTCAATACTCTTCATTGACCCTTAAGGCAGTCTTTACTTTCTCAGTCCATGTATTTTCATAGACTGATGCAATAAGTGTGATTATTCATCAAATGATGAAAGGACTTGAACTGTCCTGAAGACAGTTGCTTTTGTTTGCAAATCATGTCAAGATTTCTCATTTGATGCAGTACATGTAAAAACAGATAAAGTTTACACAGCTGGGTTCACAATAAGTTTTTTTGTTAAATGTGAACCAGCTTATTTGCTGGTTTGTAATCATTTGTATTAAAAAAACATTACTCTTAATATGAGATTGATTCATTATGTTCAGCCTCCTTTTTTTTTTTTCCTTTGTGTAGATGAAGAAAAATTGGATGACCGAGCCAAACTAAGTGTAGCTGCAAAGAGACTCCTTTTTAGAGTGAGTATTGCATTTGCAAGTAGGAAGTTGAATTAAACATTTCAAATGCAAGATGCTGAAAGAACCCAAAGTGCATTTCCATGAAGTATAATGCAGTTAACCAAGTTCAAGCTACGTGACTTTTGTTTTTCACTTCATTCTCTATCCACACAGTAGACCTGTTGCCCTAAGAATGTAATTTAGAGAGAAATGTGTAGTTAAATTCCATGGTGCATAGTGTGCCATTGCACCTTGCTTCTAATTCAGAGATTGGCATTTGGGAACTTCACTGCTGTGCGTGCAAGAAAGCTAAGAGGAAAGTATTGTTTCAAAACTTTTCTTCCATGGTTTTAATTATGACATATGCCCTGTTAGGAAATGGAAAAATCATTTGAAATGAAGAATATTCCCAAGCCCCCTGCAAGGAGCTCAGCAGTGGAGAGGAGGATGCGGCGCTTGCAGGACAGGTCCCACACCCAGCCCATCACCAGTGAGGAGGTGGTCATTGCAGCCACGTAAGTCCTGCCCTGGGAAAAATCTGGGAATAAGCTTCATATCTCTGTGCTTGTAACTTTGTACTGAGGAAAGTATTTATTGCTAAGGGCTTGAGAGCCACAGGGGAAACGATATTGAAATTCCTTTTTATGTGTAGAGGGACTAGTAAAGCATGTGCTTGTATGAACTGTAACTTGGCAGAAAGTTTAGGAGCCTGTGGATTAGGTAAATGAGATTAATCATAGCATTGTTTCGTAACCCCAATGAAAAGGATAGTGCTGAGGGAAATCTGCAAAATTTCTTATGGAATGTATATGTTTTGGGGAAAACTTTTCACACTCTGAAATCTCAATGGTACTTTTTTGTAAATGCTTTTCTTGCACTTTGGTCATATATCATGACGTTTTCCTGGAAAAGGGAAAATCATTTTGAGGGGGGAAATGAAACAATGGTGAATTGAATGGATGTTCCCCTAATGGTCAGCTGAAAGGTAGCTTACTTTATGGATTAAGAATAACTTCAAGACACAGCCTGTTTGCTCCTCTAGGTTTTTAGTTCTTTCAAAGTATTTGGAATTGTTTTGCAAATGTCACAGCAGATAACTCAGTTAATTAAAAATGACTGCTGTTTGTTTTTTTTTCTGTTTTGTTTTGGTTTGGTCTTTTCTGTAGTTAACACTTAATGTATTGCTTTTCTTAATGCTTTTTTCTTCTCTCTCCCTGTGAATTTTCCCTCCTTGGCAATTCTTTAAAGTGAAACTACCCCTGCTTCACGTTCTGTGAATACCCACACAGTAGTGACAAGAGTACCTAGTCCCACTGTAGTTAAGAGCACTGTACAACCTACCAGGTACTGGGGGGGTAAACATGCATGTTACATGGAGCACAAGATTCCTCAGTGGCAGATGCATCTTTAAAGTCTTGAATGCCTTTTCAATGTGTCAAGTCAATACTCATTTCAAGAATAGTTAAAACGTTTGTCAACTCCATTTATGTTTGCATGACAAAGCAATGCAGCTTTTTTTTTTTGTCAAGCATCTGTTTTCAGGACCCTTCTAACCACACTTTACCTGTTGTAGAAGCATATTCTTCTTCTGAAAGAAATTAATTTGCATGTAAGCAAACACAGCAGAACCCTCTTTGCTCTTGTAATTTTTTTTGTATGGTAATGTCATCCTGAGATGAAAATAGCACAGCTGAGTGCTTGATTTCACAAGGAGTACATGTCCTTTGTCTGTCTCTACATGTATTTTTTAGCTCACAAAATTAAAGGAAATATAAGAAATTGCACCACCTATAGGTAAAGTTGCAGAATACTGTTTGCTTATTCTGAATGAGAGAATTTTAGCAGAATGCTACTAATTTAATAAATGTGGAAAAAGTTGAACAATTAAACCTTTTAATGTAAAGGTGAATACAATACATTATTGTAGAGACAAATGCAGTTACAGCTTTTATGAATTAATATGTCTGCCTTCAGCATTGGTCAATCTTCAAAATCAATGGAATATGTTTCAAAACTAATTATTGTTGTTGATTTATCACAGATAACTCAAAACAAAAGAAAGTCTGAATTCTGTTCCACTTCAGATTAGAAGAGTCATTGCAATTTGTTCTGATTTAAAAGCAGCACTAACTTGGAGTTTAAGTCCATCTTTTAAATGTTTTTATCATATATGGTCCACAAATTGCTTTCAATAAAATTTAACTTTATATAAATTGCATTTATAGGACCTTAAAGGCATCTTAAATGTCTCTCTATAGCTCTGTACTCTGTATAAAGAGATTGTCTGTAAAATCTCTCTTCAATCTTGAGTTCCCTCTTAAAAACATGTTGTGTCCTAATCAAATGAATTCTTGATTGAAAATGTAACTTATTTAAATCTTCAGCTGTTGAATTAGAATTCATCATGCCAATGTTGAACCACTGCATACCCACTTAGGCTGCTATATTACATTGGCTATCGTGCTTCACATGCAGACCTTCTGCTTCTATCAGGTTGAGATTTTGAAACCGCACAATGGCTTCTTCAAAACTAATTTCCAGTTCTGCTTCTTCAGCTTGCAGGCATCAGCACACCAAAAAATTTTAGCTAAAGAGGAGATAAGAGCAGCCAAAGAGGCGATGGGGCAAGATCAGTCAGAGGAACCAGATTCTTCCACCTTAAGTTTGGCAGAAAAGATGGCTTTGTTTAACAAACTGTCTCAACCAGTGTCCAGGGCCATCTCCACAAGGAATAGAGGAGATATGAGGCACAGGAGAATGAATGCTCGTTACCAGACCCAGCCAGTCACCCTGGGAGAAGTGGAGCAGGTAAGTGCCATCAGAGCTCTTTTACTTTGCATTTTATTGGGGAAAAAAACTTCAGTTTAGGAAACCACAAAGGCTGGCCTTTCCTTTGCTCTGAGCTACACACAGAGAAAAAAGTTTGTCAGGAAGCAGCCTTCTGACATTAAGGAACAACATTCCCTAAAGGGCTCAAATTGCTTTGTGTGTTTTTCTTCTTTTTTAAGTAATTTGAGAGTATATGGACTTCCTGCCTCTAGTGCAAGTTGTACTTTCACAGTGTGTGTCACTTCCACTAGAGTATTACATGTTGTCTAAAAGTAAATTCCTGATCAAAGAGGTAAAAACTGAGACATACATCATTTTGCTTTAGGTGCATTTTCAGGGCATCTCAGAGGTTTGTCATGTGCAATTTTCAGGCTCTTTCCTGAAAGCACAATGTATTTCCATTATTAGAATGGACACAGTCTGTCATTTTCCTCTGGGAGGAGGCATTGATTTTTATCTGTATCTTTCTCCCTAAAAGCAGAATACTTTTGAAATTCAGAAAGTCAAAGAGAAATTATTTTATGTATGCAGTGAAATTTGGCTTCCTGTTCTAGAATACTTCGTCTAATTGGAACTGCAAAGGAATGCCTTTCTGGTAAAGCCTCAGCATAAGGTGGCCCAGAAGTGGTATTTTAGATCTCTTCTCAATAGCAGAAACAGCAGTCCCTTTGCATTACAGCTTTAAAAGAAATCACTTTAACAGTGAAGCATAACTCCTCTGCATGACATATTTCTGGATAAATCTGAGTGTTAGAAAGTCCCTACCCTTTTCTTTCTATATGCTTCATTCATGGTTATACATTTTCCATATTTAATAATAACAGGATAGTGAGAAAGCAGGTTTTCTCTAAACATATTGGTGCAAAGCTGTACAGATTCTAATTGTACTTTATGCCTACTTCACTTGCACATGAAGTGTAGTAAGAAATGCTTGACAGATTTATTTAAGCAAGATTTCCAGACCTTACATAGTCCTTTTTCCATTCACTTTCCACATGCCAATCACTGTCACAGCATGGCCTCTTTAATGATTGTGTCACTAATTTGGGGGCCAGTAAGGTGGTGAACAGAAAAGGGCTGAAGCAGGTGGGGAAGAAGTGACAGTTATGTTACTGTGCCAGACTTACAGAGCAAACATGCTTTTCAAGCAAGGAAAATCAGAGGAGGCATGTTGTGTTATCTTTCTGAACCTAGCAAATAAAATCAGAGTTGCCTCTGAAGCAAGCTCAATGGGAGTGTATTTTCAAAAAGACTTTCTATAGTGAACTGTTCATTGGAGTGTTTGGGGTTTTGAGATGCAGATTTCGTTTTTCTAGGAAGAAGCAAAAGAGAGTTGTCAGAATAGATAATTAGAGATTATATTCCCAAAATGCATATTTGAAAATGTGAATATCTTGTAATTAAAACAGAATTCACCTTTCTGATCTCCTTTAAATTTTTAATTCTGATAGATGCAATGGAAAAAAAATAAACTGGTAACTATTTTCTTAATCTTGTTTTGGAATCTTTGAGCTAACATAGTCTTTGCTCTGCTTTCCAGTTTGCTTAATGAATGACTGTTGTCCATGTTTTATGGAATCTGCATGCACATTTTAGGTTCTGAGCTGATTCCCTCTTACTGGTGTGGTCTTGTCTGTCCTTTTGCATACTGTTCACTAGCTCTGCACTTTTAGAAAACAGCAAAAAACACCCCTCTCCAGATGTGTATGAGGCATGTTTGTCACTCTCTTTCATAGCTTTTATCTCCTTTGGAGAAGATAAAAGAAAGCTCTGCATTTCAAAAAAACCCAAAATCTTAATTGCATCTAGGAAAATTTTAGAAAATTATTATATTAGAAGAGTAGAAAACATAATTGTTCCACTGTGGGGGCTGTCAGAATAAATTTGGAAGTATTTTTAATATGCTTCTTAGTCTCAAATACTTTGCTCATGACAGCCAATGTTTGTATTTGAAAAAGTCCCATGTGAAGGGGATTTATGTGGCAAGAGCATCAGGAATGTCAGCCATGGGCTAGGACAGCAGGGAACAGTCTCTCCCTGGTGCTGAGCAGCCTCCAGGGCTGGGAGCTGCAGGGCTGTGTCAGAGCAGGGCTGTGCCAGAGCTGGTGAGTCCTGCTGGGATGCTCAGGTGAGCAGCTGGGCACAGGGCATGTCATCCAGCATCCACCCTGAGCTAATGCCTCCCATGCTGCAGGGGCTGAGCACTGACACCCTGTATGTTGCATGTCCCACTCACAGCCCTTCTTACTAAAGATGCTGCTGTTCACATGCAGTTGTTTTTACCTGGACTGGAATAACCCATCTGCAGACAAATTGTGGGGCATTGTTGCTTTTCTCACCTGTTCTAGTCTCTACTGATAGAGCACAATATTTACAGGAGACCATACCTTTGATGAACTGATGTGATTAGGCTGGTGTGTGGAATCGATAATTTCAGAGCTTGCAAGCTCCATTTGGGTTTTTTGGGTTTGTTTTCCTTTTGTTTGTTTTTTTTTCCCTTCATAGGTACAAAATGAAAGTGGAAAGATTGCTCCCCTGTCACCTGCAGTCGCAACATCGATTTCAGCCATGGCCTCTGCCCTGGCCCCCTTGTTTGGGCAGCTGCCTGGGAAGGCAGGGGCTGATGGAAGTGTGAGTGCTGCCACCAGATCCCACCCTGCAGCAGAGAGCTTGGACTCCTCAGGAAAACACACACACAAGTCAGAGCAGTGGCAGCCCACGGTGGAAGCACTAGAAAGCAGAAGGGCATCAAAGAAACATGAAGAAGAAAGAAAGAGGTTTCTAGCACATGAAGCTAATGAAATTAAAAAGTATAGCTCCTTTGAGGATGAAACCACACATCCTGCTCCTGAAAAAACAGGAGACCACCATAAAGAGACAGCATACAGCTTCCTGAGGAAGGGCAGCTTGGAACTGTTTAGTTCACAGCCACTTTTTCAGCCTCTGGAACAGAAGGAAATCGATACTGGCATGCAAGGTAAATGGGAAGACAAAAAAGGCCAGTCCTTTGAAGAAAAACTGCATTTGGAAAGTGTTATGAAAAGCAAGACTTGGCAAAGAGGTGTGGTAATTACTTGCTGTTGGTGTGGTCTCAGTCACCAAATGCTGTTTCAAACTTTATCAAGGCTGGTTATGTTTCCTTTTCCTAACACTGCTTAGAAGTAGAGAAATATATGTGAAATATTAAATTTTTAAAAAATAGGTTTTATTTTTTATTCTTTCAATTCTTCAGTCTTTAAGGATGGCTCAGTTTTATTCAGATTTATTTACTTTGAAAGTAGTGGTATTATATGCTGAAGCTAAAATTTATTCTTTCTTTTTTTGCCCTTACCCCTGCCCTCCAAAATTCTGAACAAACTAAATTTGCTGCTCTGGGTCAATTATTTGCCCTTAATTTTTGCCTTATTGTGAATATGTAGTTATGAATTACCTACATATATGCATACATAACTAGGAGTAGATAATTTTCATATAATTAATTTTGCAAAACTAATATTATTTTCTCTTTAATGTGGTGATGAAATACAAACCAGGAAAGTCTCAGAGCAATTACATTTTTACATGCACAGCATAATTTAAACTTTAAAAATAAACTTGCCTATCTTTAAATAAAGTACTTTGAAAATAAACAGTGAATATGGTTGTTGGATAAGTCCTATTCTGTTGAATTTAAAAGGATGTTATAAATGTTTTCTATATTATAGTGATGGGTGACAGAGTCACAGTACCCTGTAGCACTAAAAACATTTTTTTTTTGTCCTGTGAAGTTAATTTATTTTTAATTTAATGGTCTTGACACAGGCATAGAGAGGAAGGTACAGCTCTGCCTGTATCCTCTAAAGCAGTATCCATTCTACCCAATTAACTTTTGATGACTGCAGGGGAGATGGAGACTGGAATACAATAGGAGCACTCTTATATCAGAGGGGTGTTGTGCTTATAACACTTCAAAAAGAAAAAAGAAGATCACTTATATTTCTTTAAGGATAACTGTAATAGTGCATTTATCTTTCATGAAGATAATTTTTTCTCCTGTGGTTTAATTACTGCTTTAAAAAACAAACCCAAAAGAGCCACCAACACCCCACTAGAAAATAATACCTCTATTGAGCTATTAAATGCCCTAGTATGCTGCTCAAGCATTAAACTGCTTCACCAAATAGTCAATTTTCTTGTTTCAATTTTGTCTGCTTCTCTTCCCCTGCTCTTTGTTCCCTGTCACTTTCATGTGTTCATTTTCCTGTTGCTGGGATGATTGGGAGCAGCAGTTTGTGCCTCATCCATATGAAGTTCAGAATTGTGTGTTGAACATGATATTCTGTGGCTTCATGTGAACGTCAGTCACAAATGGCTACTCCCTGCAGCAAGCAATGCTGCACAATTAATCTTTGTGCTCCTGCTCAGCCAGAAGTTTCTCCCTGTTAGAACAGTATGTGATGTGAATGTTTAAAACACAGATTTGCTTCTTCAGTGTTAGTAATGTAAAGTGTCTTTGAGAATTGAACTAATTCAGCTCTTCTCTTTTGAATGGGCAGACCACGCTGAGCCTTCTGAACTCACCAGCACATCAGCCATGAGGACAGTCTCACAAACTGCAGCTGCAGCATCCTGTAGGCTGCAGGAGCTCTCTGAACAATTGGAAGGCAAATTTTATAAGAATTCCTGTGAGATGTTTTCCATGGGAGAGAGCAAAGCACAAACAGCTGAGGATGTCCTTGACAATTCCAACAAAACTATGTCAATTAAGGAAAGGTACTTAAACTTCTCTCTTTTTTCCAATGATCCCTGTAAATAGTTATTATATTGACAATGGTATAAAAAGAAGCTTTAAAACTGTTTCTAAAACAGCTAAGTAGTGATTATTAGGCTTTATTATTACTAACAGCAGAAACATGCAGCTAATCTGCCTGACATGCTCATAAAGCAGATGATGGGGAATGAGAATTGCCATTCAAGAGAACATAATGACCTGATTTTGAAAGAGCCACCTGAATAATCAGTGAATATTTCAGAAAACTGAAGTTGTAAAATATAAATGTTCAAGTTACATTATACTCTTATACTCAATATACTTCTCCAGGTTCTGCTTTCAGTTACAACAGGTATAATGTGATTTTGGTTTATTTTAATAAACATTTCTGGTTGCTCTACAGTAGTCCCTTAAACAAGCTGAGTAGAGGGAGTCAGATAGACTCTGATACTGCCCCACTACTTCAGAAGTACATGGTTGCCATTTTAACTTCTTGGAACTTGCTGTAGGGATTTTTAAAGGATAGTAAGCTGGACAGGTTTATGGGAGTACTAGAAATACTATTTCCATCCCAAGATCATTCTGATCTGAAGCAAAATGTTAGATTCTGCACTTGTGCAGAGAGTGGGAGTTCAGGATTGAAGTGCCAATAGCTGCTGTAGTACTTGTAAAAGTTTTTCTAACCTAGTTAAAACTTTGAGAGTATAAACTCAGTCCCAAACTGGTAGCAGTCCAGTGAGTAGAATTATGATTAGTTAGCCTATCTATACTTAAGTTTTTCAGCAATGAAAGCAGAAACAATAAATGAAAATAGCTGCCTGATGAAACTTTTACTGTGTAAAAGTATTCCCTCACTTAGTGAGGTGAGTGTGATATTAGTCATTCTAAAACTTTTCTTTAAAATTTCATTTCTTTAAAATGCAATTCTAAAGTTTGCTGCATAAATTAATGTGTTTCTAGGAAGTGTGTGAGTCATTCTCATTTACAGAGCATCACCACTCCTGTCAGCCCCTTTACACAAAGGGGTGCAGGGGCAGCTACAGCAGCTGTGCAGTCTTAGTGCCCCTTCTGAAGTTTATACTGTTGTTTTGTTTAAAGCAACTTTTCATCCCCATCCCCCTCCTGTAAATATTTCAATTTGACAACTTCTGGCTTATAGGTGGTAAATGATCTGCCATCCCTGATCCTGGTGGGGAGAAAGAGGTCAGAGGGAAGGCAAGATCCAAGTTTTAGCAGCTGTTCCAGTCCTGACTTTAATGCCTCAGCTGAGCTGATTTCTTGAGGAGCTGAAGCCTGTCAGTCACACAATCAGGGACCACTTTTGTTAGGACTCTGAGACTGTCTGCTCAGCCCCAGAGCTGACAGAAGAAAATACCTCCTGCTGTCTTGTCAGGAATTTGTATACCCTGATTCCACAAACATCTGTAAATGACTGAGCTGGTATCAAAATATTTTAGCCTTCCAAAATACCACAGTAGTCTACTTCTTGTCCCAGAATTAAATTACTACAACCAGTAAGTTTCTTTTGCTTGGCTGTAGTGGATGCCAAGTATTCATAAACATCAAAGAACATTTCTGCTAGAGATTAACTATTACACTTTGATTTTTTTTTCCTTTTACATTCACTAACTTCATCTTCCCATCCAGTGGATTTTTCTGGCTGTGTCAGACATTCTTTCACCTTATGGAAGAACAACTTTTCCACACATGCAATAGTATTTGGGCAGGATGCATGAATGCTGGTCTGGATGAGAGTGATTTTCCACAAAGACTTGCTTCACTGAACTAATACTGTCCTTGAACAGTGGGTGTATAGCTGGCATTTTCAGAATTATCTACATTATATAGAAGAATGAAAATCACTATTTTTTAAGGAGGAAAGAAACCTATATTCTCTTCTCCTGTCTTTGTCCATCCTGTCAGCTCCACTATAGAATTCAGCTGCATGCCATGATCATCACTTAAAAAGCTACATCTGATTAATTTCTGGTGAACTTCTTACATCATTGTCACCTTCTGAGGAAGAATCTAGTCTAAACTTAGTTTTCAACTTTTTTGATGTATGGATGCCTAAGCAATGCTTTCTTATGCAGTCTGGTCCCCAATATATTGAATTTATGCACTCTTTTAACAGGCAACTTCTTTTCTATAGTTACATATCTCATATTGCCCTCCAGGATTTATGATTTATCCAAAAAGAACTGATCAAGTGCAGCCAAGGCAGAACATGTGAAAATCAAACCTACATCCAGTTTACTCTAGCTCAAGGAGACAAGCAGCAACTAAGATACTAAAATATTGCCACAGAAGAAACATATGTCATTTTGGACATTTTTTGCCACGATTTTTGCCAAGGCCTTTCATCCAGTTCTCTTTGTTTAGGCGAAACTATTGTTCAGATCTTGTTTCTGTTTCCTTCAGTATTTGCTGTCCAACATTTTGCCTTCAGCTCTGAAAGTTTTTGCTTTGAGGCCACCCTGACACCTCTGGGATTAAGATCATTCTATCTTGATGTCACATAGTCTGACTCAGTAGCAGGTGAAAGAAGGATGCAGAACAAGCTGTCAAAGTGGGCAGACACACTAAAAGCTTTTTTCATTCAAGGAAAGAGTAGAACTTACTTTCTTCATATTGGAAAAGGAACTTTTGGAGGCAAAAGCAGTGTCTAAACTGTGAAAAGCGACTACTGAATGATTATTCATTCTTTATAAAAGCAGAAAATTAGAGGTATGCAATGAAACTAGCAAGCAGTAGGCCTTAGACAAATCTAATATTTGCCTTATTTTCTAAGATTTTCCAAAGAATCAATTGCTCTGTACTGCTGAGCTGGTGGGCTTGCTTTTAGGAACCATTTCAGTAGTTCTTGATCTTTATTCATACAAAAGGGTGTCCTCCATTCAGCTGTAGCTGAGTCAAGGCAGTCTGACTTTATTGCCAATTCCATTGTTTGAAAGAAATGTGTTCCTTTAGATTTTACACAGCAGTGAAATTTTTATTGGCATACAGAACATACATGTTTCTTTAAAGTGATGATTTCATTGCTCAAAACAGGCACATGTGTGTTCTTGCTAGTAGGAGTCAGTTGTTTCATTACACATCCCAGTGAAGAATGGAGGGCTAGTATCAAACCATCCTTATGGCAGAGAAGAAAACAAAATCTCTAAAGACACAGAAGTATTCTTAGAATTACAGATTTTTCTCTCTCTGATCAAACAGACTGTTTGTGTCAAAGGTCTAGAGCAAATACCCTGCAGTAATGTTAAATAAAAAAAAAGATATACCAAAAAAACACAAAACCAATTTTTTTCTGCTGCCTGCTATGCTGAGTAGCTGCAAACATTTTCAAAAACAAACCCAGCTTAGGCCAAAGCTGACCAATATGCCTTCCAGCTTCAATTATCACAGATCATTTCTAAGCAAAACTGACTTGAGAGAACATAGCTACTGAAGATAATCCATTGCATGGTGACAATTCAGTCCCATCTTGGTCTCCTCCACAGTTTCACACATGCACGGATGCACTCCAGAAGATTAGTTCTGGGCAGTGAAATCTGTCCTTTCTGCAAACAATGACCATGACCTCAGCTCCCTATTGTGAGTCCTCCTCACCCCATTCTCATCCTGTGCTGTGAGGTATGAAGCAACCAGGCAAAGTGAAGCCTGCCAGCACTGCCTGCCTGGGCAGGGAGAGAGGAAATAACTGCTTTCTTGAATACTAACATTCTTACTGCCATTGTATTCTGTAGATTTACTGTTTTCTGCATTCCTTATTTTTCTCAAGTGACTGCTTTAGGCCCAATTGATCATCCCCAAATAGGTCATAGCATGGATGCACCCCTGGATTTTTTGCAGGAAGCAGCTGGCTGAAACTTCTATCTAGGCCTCTTTGGTTCTACCCTTTCCTTCTCCTCAGAGTTTCCAGACAAGATTTGCTGTAACAGTAATCACATCTCTGAAAAAGAATTTCCATTTCTCATGGTCAGAATAGGTTTAACTACTGAACCTGTTCAAATATTAATAGGGTTAAGGCTTTTAGATAATTCTTACTGAAATGCTGTAGAT
Organism: Erithacus rubecula; assembly: GCF_903797595.1. Classification (NCBI taxonomy): domain Eukaryota; kingdom Metazoa; phylum Chordata; class Aves; order Passeriformes; family Muscicapidae; genus Erithacus; species Erithacus rubecula. Next base: position 14,360,105 of record NC_136689.1, on the reverse strand, counting down.
TTGAGAAAGGTATGTTGTAAGACTTAACTAAAAAATTATTTAGTAGATCAATGCAACTGTTTGCACAAGTGCTGCAGATACACATTTTATGGTTTGCTAGGAATAACTTCTGAAGCATAGAAAACTCATATAAATGTTAATTTCTGAGGAAGGTAAACTGAAGATCATCGTGCCTGTATAGACCTTGTATTCCTGACTGACTTCCCCTACCCCCAGAAGTAGTCATCTCAGGGTTTGTATGGTCAAATGTAATTCTAACAAAACTAATCTATGTGTTGTCCCCATTGCAGCCAGTCATTTGTACTACATTCAGAATTTTGCTCAAGATTAGGAAACAGTGCTTTGAAAAGATCCCACTTACTGAGACTGATGATAATCCACATTTTAAATATAAGACCTCCTTTAAACAAGTTGAATCTTGCTGATAGATTTCACAGCTGCAGGGTAGTTAGCATCAGGTTATTAGTGTATTGGTGCTGCTGATTTGTCACACAATGCCTGGACTGAGCAGGGAGAGACAAAGTGATCCCAGGGAGTCTGATAAGTAACCTCAGCCCTGGAGTTGTAATGACAGCAGTAACTGCAGAGTTGTCCTTTGATGAGACCTAATTGGTGTGTGCCTGCTGAACAGACCTCTTTCTTCTTGGGCTTTAAAGAAAATAATTTTAGAAGTATTTTTAAATTAGTGCAGTGAAGACCAAAAGTAGGATGCATATGCTTAACTTTGGACATCTACAGGATAAGCATCCCTAGCCAAGCTACTCTCTTGCTGTACCTGAGTGACAGAATGGAGGGGGGAAAAGCAGTTATTAAATCTGACCTTTTTGTGTATCTACTTTAAGAGGATCTGTGTTGTACCTTGGTCTCCCTTGGCTGTATTGGCAATTTCCACAGATGATACAAATTTACTGGAGTGTCTGTCTCACTCTAGATGTCTATATTTTGACAGATGGTTGCCACGCAACATGTACAGTATAAGACTTGGTGTTTGTTTGTGAGCTTTGTATATGTGTATGAAATGTAAATAACTTAGTTAATGCTATAAAACCTAAATTCAGATTATCTTGAATGCAGCACTAGTGAAACAATAAGGTTATCTTTTGAGCATAATGGGAAGTACAGTGTTTAAAGTTCCTGTTGGCATGCTTTTCCTTGTAGGTTGGCACTGCTGAAGAAGAGTGGTGAAGAAGATTGGAAGAGCAGGCTCAGCAAAAAGCAGGAGTATGCAAAAGTGCCTGTCACTGATCGTAGTGTGCAGATGCAGGAAGTTGAGCAGCTATTGAAGAAGGTAACTCTATCTCTATTTGAGAAAAACATCTTGCTTGAAATGCTTTGGCTTCTTGAAGATGCATCCAGCTAGACAGGCATGCCTAATATTCGCTGCTAGCTCCTGCTACTCCTCTGTTGTCAGGCTTGTTTAAAAGACAATTCTCCCAACGTGAGAGATGATTTAATGAGAATGTCTTCACTGTCCTGGGATGTGTGATGCTGGTTACAGTGTCTTCACAGCAGGAGATAATGAACTAGTAAGTGGGTCTGTAAGGCTTCTGCAGATGTACAGGTATAATGATTTAAGCCCTTTCTCCTGCCCCTCTTCCCTCTCCCCCTTCCATGCCCCCACATTCCTAACACTGTGTTATCTCTGTGCACACAGTGGGTTTTTGACCAGTAATTTTGAGTCCTAGAGCCACTGAGGTCATGCAGGTACTAGAGCATTCATGAGCCATTTGGCTTTTGCCTATCTTGCATGATCTTTGCTGTTTGTGAATAGCCAGAACTGGCAGGACCAAGATTTTGTCTATCTGTAGGTACTGAACAGAGAGGGAGATGAGTAGAAAGGTGTGGAGGAAAGGGTGATCCACATTATTAGCACATTCTGATTATGTCTGTACAAAAGTAAGTTAGGTTGCCCAGCAAGAGGGGATCTGTAAATCCAAATAATTACTGCTGAGGACCTGCTACCTGTGTCATACTTGCTTGTTTTGGTTCAGTGAAATTTTGTTTCAGACTAAATTTTGTTTTAGTTTGGTCCTGTGGCCTGACAGCCTTTAGCAGCAGTGGTGTTACATGGGGATCTTGGAGTGCACTTCAGGGCTTGGTTTCATGCAAAAGTCTGTGCATTCTGCAATGTGAACAAGGTGCAGAAAGTGAGAACTGGAATATTTGCTCCGAAATGAGCTGTCTCCTGGCTCAAAGTACAGGATCAATGTAGACTTGTTCCCTCTCTCTCTCAGATGAAATAAGCTGTCTCAAAAGCCTTTAATTTCTGAAGGAGTACTTCACAGAGGACAAGTGAAAAAAAATTCTGTTACAGAATTTACTAGTGGGGATGGCAGTATTTGGATCCAAATATTTAGTTGTGAAAATACTGTTTCTACTACTCAGTATAGGCAAACAGTAACAAAAAGTCCCCTGTTCCATCAGTGCATTACAAGTAAGGACACAGTTTGTCATTATCGAGGATAAATCTGTGTTTGAACATGTGAACATGAACATCAGTTGTGTTAAATGGACAGAAAAGAATAAAGCTGATTTTTGCAGTTTGGCTTATGGGGTTTGTTTTGGTTTTGCCCTGTGGACTTGTTCAAAAATCCAGCTGCTAGTTTGAAATACGTCCCAAAGCAAAAATAGTTCCAGGGAGGAAAGCAAAATTGTGGTCCATTTTTAACAGGCTAGTCTCCAAAATGACAACTGTTGAGATCAGATAACAAATGTACTCCAGCTAAAGACAATGGGGTTGAGAAAAAGCTTTAAACAGCTGCCAAGATTTAGGCAGAGACAGACCCTTTGTTGTCTGTCCTCAGCACCCATATCCTCCCTGCTGAGTTGCCATGTGCAGCAGCTTCACTCAGCATGGCAGGAGTCAGGCTGTTAAAGCAAGTAAGGGAGCATGAAGTGCTTGAGGGATACAAGCTTTGAAGTGGCAGTGCTAGCAGGGGGAGTTTCTGTGACACTGGGTCACCCACTCTGATAGTTCATATTAGCTCTTGGCTATTTAGAGCTAAATCAAAGGATTTTCATCTCTGCCTATGGGTGAAAACTTGGGTATGTAAGATACACAATCCCATGAACTATATTGATGTTTGGTGTGCTGATTCATGAGAAATATGTAAACCTTTACTAAGGTGACCACACTACTTAGGAGACACCATGTCAGCTGCCCTTAAATCTAGAAATTCTGGTTTTGATAAGTAATCAGTGTGGTGGCTGTTATCCTTTGAGGACCATGAAGCTCTGTGCTATTGAAGTCTGCTTGCAGAACTTTGAGACTCTGGTGTACTTGAGAATCTTAAGTATTTTCTGTTGCTGGATTACAGTAAAAATGTAGGAATTGTATTGTTTATTGAATTTAGAGCTAGTTAGAGAATTTCCATGGCAGTCATGCATCAACAGCTAGAGTATGTAAACTTCTGTCATGCCCTGCTGGTTCAAAACAATGCCTGATGTTTTGATGTTTTTAGTTGCAGTATGGTGCTTCTTTAAATGTAGTCAGACATCTTTTTAGGGGGTTTTTTGTGTGTCTGTGTGTGTTTCTCTCTTAAAAGGTTACCTAAATTTTTCTGGATTTAATTATTGAAACATATCTGAAGAAATTAGAAGTTATTAGAGTATGTTTAGATTTCATTTAAACAACAAAAGTGGAAAGATTCATACTCTTAACAAAATAGCTACATTAAATACTGCTGTTTGATCACTTCTAGTCAAAATGCTTCTGTGTGGTATCTACATGGTGAAAAATTTATCCAAATGTGTTATAGTCATTTGTATGTAGACTAAACTGTATAAAAACACCATAAAATTCATGGAAAAGCTGACAGAGCAACCTCAAACAGGGAAAAAAAAAAAAAGAGACTAAGGAATTAACTCAAGCAGATACAGATGAGGGGGGAAGTTGAGATTTACTTGGAGGTCCAGCATCTGTTTTGATGATTGCTGCACACAGGAGGAAAATTTTTTGGAAGTTATGAGACTTCTTAAGTTATTTATATATATGGTAAAACATATTTGGACAATTCAAAGAATATCTGTAACATCAGGGGACCAACTGTATGCTGATGAATGTCTTACTGGAAAAAAAAAATCTCTTTTATTTGGGAAAAATATTTTGGATTTAGTTCCTTTGTTTTCAACATCTTAGGCTGGATGGAACATTTGCAGTTTGTTGGACTTCTTCATGAGTAGAAAAATTAATTAACTTCAAAAATCTTTCCATAATATCAAAATAGGAAGATTTACTGGAATAAAAATTTCTATTTTATAGTTCACCATTTTTAACAGAGGCCCTGATTAATGTGATTACCAGCTGCATTGCAGTTGCATTAAAGCAGCGACTGACATTTGAAACACTTAATTCTTACATTATGTTTAAATTGCAGCACAGCACTGGTGTTAAAGGCTAGGGCTCAACAGTCATTTCAAAATTACTCAGAGATGAAGTGTATAGAAATCTTAGAGAGGGTAAGCCCTTGAAAAGTGACTTTTCAGCAAAATATTAGTCTTTTGCTGTGGTAATAGTTTTATCCATTTCATATATGGCCTCCACCAAGTCCTTGTATCACATTCTCATCAAAGCTGAAACTAATTATTAGACTTCATCTTGAGCCACTCTAATAGGCTGCATTTATCCACCCACAGTGCCATGTTCCCCATTTGCTTTAACCTACAGAAAGGGAGAAGAATTAAAGCTGATAAAGCCATGTCTAATCAGCTTTGGCTAAGCCCAGCTCTGGGGCAGGGTTTATTTGTAGGCTGTGTTTAGAATGGTGAACTCACCTTCACTGAGTACTCTGGGCTTAGCAAATCCTTCCAGATGGCTTTTGGAGCCTCCCAGTTTCAGCAAGCATTCTTCCCTTTCATCCAGAAAATAGATGACTTGCTGTTTAGCAGGGTCTGATTAAACTTGGAGCAGAATTATTCACATTGTGGTTGACATGGTTCATCAATTTAATGGTGCATGAAAAGAGAGATATATAAAAACTATCAGCATACAAAAAGTGTGCTGTTTTGTTCTGTGTTGGCTTGTAGTGATATTGTTACTAACTTGGATAATTCCTGCATGGAATGGCTTTGGTAAACATGCTGTTGTATTATCACAACATTTTTGATCTCTGCTTTCCAACAGGGAAAACATTTCTAGAAGATCAAAAGATTTAGTAAGAAATAAGGGAAAGAGGAGTTATTTCTCCCCCATTTCCATTTCTGGTAGTCCAGTTCTTTTCTAATTCCTTTGCTTTGCTTCTGTCCTTGTCATAGGATCCTGTATATGCTTCTACTTACTCTCCTGTTATACCTGCTCTCCATAAATTTCATCCTTTTCTACCTATTAATCAGGTGAGCAAAAGTTTGCACAATTTAAATGCTCAACAATTTCAAGTAAGCACATTTTAACAGTGTTTTTTAACATATGGAATTAATAATCCTCTTAACTGATTAACCAGCTCAGTAAATGTAGCTTTAAAGGAGCATAATATTGTGCCACTATGCCGTGTGCTCTTCTTCAATATGCATTATGCTACTATTTCTCTTATGGTTGCTTTTCTAAAAATTCTTTATCTGTTTTAGACTGCATAGGTGAGAAAATGAAGGAAATATAAAATTATAAAGGAAATATAAAATTATAAAACTGAAAACTTGTAAGTTGCTAAAAAGGGTACATAAAAGGAGTAGTATGTAACTGCACAGTATTTATTAGAATAAAATGCTGTGTGCCCTGACCTCCCTGTAAGTAATGTGCATGTACAATGTAAAACATAACATCATCTAATTTACTGACTGTAAAAAAGCTGCTTTTGTTCAGAGGTGACTTTCCCATAGTGCTTTTCCCTCGTCTCTGTGTGAAGGATTTTTGCTTTGGCATGTCCTGCTTCTGTTCTGTGACTATCCCATCTTCCTGCTTCTCTCTTTCTTCCTTTAAGGTCTGTAGTACTAGTTTGAAAGAATCAAGCTCTCTGGTTTCTGATGACCGTCATCCTTGGAGATGGAAGGTGAAATGTTTTATAAACTTTCTATTTAATTTTTGGAGGGAGAAGTGAGACAGGAAGTTATTCTCAGATTCCTAAAGCAACTTGTGGCAGTGGAGTTAACTTTGTGTTTGCTAGGGAATAGAGTTCTGCTGCTGTTCAGTAAATGTTAAGAGAAGCTTCATGTGAAGTGTTCCTCAGCATCATGTCTGTACCTCTGCAGTTCCATCATAGACAACTTGAGGAATTAATAGATAATGAGAAATATAAAATTTCTACAGCCAGAGCAACATAATGAAGTTGTCTCTGAGCAGTGGAATAGCAGACCTTGATCTGAGGAAACTGTACCTGGTTACCATGATCAGAGGTGACAAATGCAAAGGCAGAAGTGGGCAAAGAAACAAGAAAACAAGAAAACAAGGAGAGCTCACTGGATGCTCCCAGCAGATCTGTGCAAATCAAATTCTGTTCCATTACACCTCCTTGTCCCTTGCCTCCCAGGGCACACTTGTGGTTCTTGTGCTGCAATGAATCCATTGGGTTCTTCATCCCACAGTCTGTGCTGCATGCAGGGAGCTTTGTGACCAGCATGGGTCATGGCAGTGGATTCAAGGAGCAGACAATCACTGCTGGGTTGAGGATGAGGCTACTGGATATATTATAAACATTTAGATGACTGATATTTACCTTCTCCACATTCACTTCCATTGAATATGATTTTTATGCTGAGTTTTTTTAATTTAACATTAAACTTTGGGATGAAATTTTTTAGTAACTGGAATGTGTTAGTGTTGCCTCTTTCCTGTAAACTCTGGATTTAATGTAGCTTATTTACTTTGGATCACCTTTTAATTTTGTTGTGACAGAGTTCACCAGCTTTATGTATCTAGAAAATAACAATATAGTTTTAACTTAATAATAACCCTCAGTAATGACAGGAGGTTCTTTAATGAGCTCATTCCATCTTTCTTAAAAGGAAAAACAGTAAAAAAGGTGTTCATCTTTCCATTGATTGTGGTGAGATATAGCCTGCTCTCTTAGCTAGCTGTTTTCTTCTAGCACAGGGCCAAGGTACATGCAGACTTGTCTGGGGCTTTTTTTCTGGCACAGTTAATCAATTTATTTGCACCAAACACGAGGTGAGTGTGTTCTGTTTTCCTCAAACCAGTGCTGTACTGAAAGCCTTATGTTTGCACTGGAGATTTCTCTCCATGCTCTCTTTTAGCAAGGACCATATAAAGTTGCAGAGGAAAACAACTCAAAAGACTTTATACCACATTTGAACAAGTGCTGGATTTTCCTTATGGGTTTTTTTGGTTTTTTTTTTTGTCTTAGGAGCTTAAACTAGACAAGTTACTTTCATTAAAAAAACAAATAGATACTTTTTGAATTCTTCTTTTATGTAATTTATAGCATTGGTTTTAAATAGAACCCTCTTTTGAAAAACAGATTTTATGTGTGTGTTCTTTCCTGGTTTGGACTCCCCTAGGTAGGGGCAGTCTTGATTTTCTACATAGAAAACCATGAATTACTTTCTTTCTTGTATTAAAACAAAAAAATCCATAAAACAAAACCAGCAAAACCAAACAGAACACCAGCATGCTAACAGACCTCTCTCTCAGTTCTTGTCACCTAAACGGCACAATGCTTGGACTGCAAAATTGTAGGGTACAAGATGGAGCATTGCTTAGATGTGGCTCCTTCCTCAGGAGTTCCTGCCCTACCCTCAAAAAATGTGTTGCAGTTCTAGAAAGGACCAGTGTCATCATCCAGCCTAGCCAAGCACTGGAAAAAAGTAATCCCTGTTTCTAACTGTTCTTGCATTGAGACTATAAATCCTCCCCAGACTGAAAACAGGATCTTTTAGAAAAACATGCAGTCTTAATTCTAAACTGTCAGCCTACAGAAAATTCTTGGCAATATTAAGTAATTTTTCATATGTTATTTTTCTTACTGTGTTAAATGTAACTCTTAACCCTTTCTTCAGTGAAAATACATACTTATCTGATATAATCTGAGGTAGATTAAAAAAAACCCCCAATATTTCAGCCCTTTACTGAAAATTTTAAAATTGTCAGAATCATGAGTAGAAGCATGGAGTCTGGAAATTTCAGTACAGATTATCTGTTCAGAACAACTTTCCATGGGAGTTTTTGTCTCTCTTGTTTTTGTATCTTCCTAATTGCTTGGGTTTGGGGTTTTTTGGTTTTTTGTTTTGTTTTCTTTTGTTTAGTCTTTTTGGGGTTTTGGGTTTGGTTTTTTTTGTTGGTTTTTTGTTTTTTTGTTTTTTTTTCTTTTCAAATGACATTTCTCTTAAAAGCCTGGATTTTTCTGATATTACTTTTTTTCCCCCAACCATTTATGTGATTATCTCTTCTTTATCTTCATTATTCTTCTGTACGTTGGTGTCATCATTAGGGTCTTCTCAGGGGATGAGACTACATCTTTTGTTTTCCATGTTCATGAAAGCATTTTGATCAAATTTGGGATGAATCAGATCACTGCATAGCTCTTTCCTGTTCAGAAATAATTTTTCAGTCAGTTAACCATTTACAGGCTGTAAGCTGGTTTGATATTTTTATATTGCTCAAAAAAATTCCTCAGAATGTCACCTGTGATTAACTCAAATATATTAAAGAAATCAGAGGTAACTGTGTTAATATATATAATCATGCTTGAGCTCATCAAACTTTCCATTTTGATTAAACCTATTTTCCATAATGCCACATGGAATGTCATTAATTATGGTGATTTGATTCTTCATTGATTGTCTTTGCAGCAGTTCTTTCCATGGGTGTCTGGAACAACCCACAGTTTCTGTGACCTGTTCCTACATGCTTTAGTTTTACCTCTAAATATTGTCTGAGCTTTTATCCTATTTATTTTCCCATTTTCAAAGGCTTAAAAAAATTAATTATTGTGATTTGGGACATCTGCTTTTCCACCTATTTTGTCCAACATATCCATGAACCCATCCATCTATTGTGCACAATAAATTATAGTAGTTCATTGAAAGGAACAACTTTTTAAATGAAAAAAATTGCATTGGAGCTGTTTTATTCCTAAGTTTTTCTATGTTATTTTTATTTATTCTTGATGTAGCAATTTTTGGTTTGACTTTTTTACAGCTGCAAATTTGAGGTTATTCTTTTCATGTCATCATTTGGATTTTTTAACTCAAAAATAAAATTTGGACTCAAAAGGTTTTTGAGTTTTAGCTTTTGTAACATATTTTCTCCCGAATAGAATGTGCTTTGACAAGTTAATTCCTCCACAAATGCTCCATGTGGCAACTCTGAAAGCTTTCTAAACTGTTCCGAACTAGCAGGTGGATTTTTTCTGAAATTTCTTTTGACAGTTGTATTGGCTCAAATTAGCTTACTAGCTGTAGAAAATATTGTTTATTTAATCATGGCATATACTTCTGTTTTTCAGCAGGACTGTTAAGGGAGATTAAGTTGATTGGGAATTGATTGGTGTCTATTTAGTTTATATTATTTTAGTTCATTTGTTCATTAATAAATCAAGGTAGGAGTCTTCATGGATTAGGAAGAGAACTAGTATAAAATTACTCCCAATTCAGTAACATATGCACCCAGTCTAATTTTTTTTTTTTTTTTTTTTTTTGGTTAGGAACTCCAAAGATGTTATTGCCCAATGGAACAGCTTGAAATCTTTTATTATTAAAAAAAACCAAAAAAAGTTTGTTTCTCCTGTCCAACAGCTGTTTTCTTTAACCCTTTGGCACAGCTCCAGAACTACTGACAAACTTTCTGGCAATTCATGTGTGTAGTGATTAACACACATATTTTCTAGGTCTGTATTTTCAGAATTTTCAGTAGCTCTGTAGGCTCTGAAGCATCAGGTATTTGCTGGAGACAAAATCCAAAATTAAGACTCCTGTACGTTTAAAAACTCAAAACCAATTCCATATGATTTTACTTCTTTCTGCGTTTCCCTCACTTCCCTCATATTGTAATGGGAGTCAGCATCCTTGCTAAGTTAAAAGTATTTGTTTTGTGTACTAAATTTTACCTGTGGCTTCACTAGGTATTTATTAATTTCCTGCCCAGGTCTCCTTTAATACATTGTTGAGGGTTTTTCTAGCAACTTTTCATCCCAGAGCTGGCTGTGCTGACACTGCAGTGGGTAGAGACAGGAAGAAATGAAAGAGTTTTTCTTTCATTTCTTCAGTGTTTTTCTTTAAAGCATTCAGAGACTTTGACAGATGAGGAAATGATACTGAATAGACATGTATGTTGTTATTTCTACTGGACATTTTGTAGTTCTAGGGGAAAAATCAGAGTTTTTAATCTTGATTATCATGGCTTGCAGTCATATTGTCTGGCTGTCCAGCTCACTTTCCTGATAAATTGAAAAGAAGTGTTTCTGCAGAAGGCTGAAGAAATATGTGGAACCAAAGGGAAATAGTGAAGGGCTCTCATGGTCCTAGTCTTTGTACAGACTATTTCTTGGTTTGTCTTCATTCTTCTGGCTGATGTGTACTGATCCTGGTAAACTCTGAAAGCTACAGAGTCACTATTTTAAAGTGTCCCCTGCAGTTACAATAGTTTTCTATATAAAATGCCTTATTTAGGTAGTTTGATTGATTTTTTAGAAATTTAAAAATAATATTTTCTTTGTGTCTTGAAAGGAGAAGAATGTTTATGTTCACAAGCTTGTACATACTTTCACATTTCCCTTCTGTGGTTCTCTGAGCTAGAGTGATAGTAAAGCTTGTGATTTTGTTTTTTTTTTCAATTCTAGCAGCTAGGTTGTGAAGAAAAATGATGAATAGCATCAACTTGGAAGTAATTCTAGACTTGACAGTCCCATGCACTAAAAATACTTTCATGTTTGATTTCTATGCAGTGTAATCCCTGGAATGATGATAGTTTTTAAATATAAGTGTATTAAAGTAATAGTCCTTTGGCCTGACCTAGCTAGAGCAGAGTATGTAAATTCAGTTTCTAGCCTACTTAGTGTAGCATCATCAATCCTGTGTGAGAAGAGCACTGAGATAGTGCACCTGCTTCTAATCACTCCAGCTGTTGGCTGCCAACCTCTAAAGCAAGAAAGGGAAGCTAAAGGTAACCTAGGAAGAAAAAAAAAAGGTAGAGACAATCATGGTCTTTGGAAAAATATTTAGTAGAGTAAGCTGACTTAAGAGCTAAAGTGAGCAGCATCTGGAGAGGCTGCTAATCCTGCCTGGAGAAGTGAGTTACTGTAAGAGGCTGATTAGGAATCACCCACTGAAGTTACACCACTTCTCTGTTTTTCCCTGAGCCACCTGCAGATTTGCACACTTGAAAACATCTGCTCGTAGTCAGTAGTGATCTCGCTTGTGTAGCAAGTCATGGTCCAAAAGAACAAGGCCTGGAAAATTATTTCATACACAATAGTTTGCTGTGTGTAGAGGAGTGCCATCTGCCCTGGCTGGTAGTCTCAAGCACAGACCAAAACCTTGTACTCACAGTGCCATGGGGCAGCAAGGCAGTGGAGCATCACAGGGTCACTAAGCTGTGTGTGACTTCACTCCAGCAACTTCTTCCCTGCTCCCTTCCCTCTGCCCCTGGCAGTTGAAATGTTCAGCCACTCTTCAAAAGTTTTTTTTTAAACATCTCTTTCTTTCTTTCTTTCCCCCAAAAAGCAAAGAATGTCAGATAACCAGGAGAGTCAAATGACCATTGAGGAGAGGAAACACCTGATTACAGCTCGAGAAGAAGCCTGGAAGTCCAAGGGAAAAGGAGCAGCCAATGACTCCACACAGTTCACTGTAGCTGGCCGAATGGTAAAAAAAGGTCAGTGATGAAATGATCCCAGTGTAAATAAGACACTTCTTATCTGTCTAGTCAAAATAAAGTCAAGCTAAAGCTATGCAGAAGTAGCATCTGTATTTAGCAAGAGGAAGACTGTTTATCTTCAGCTGAATATTGTGTCATGAGGCTGTTCACTTGGGTTCTTGTGGGCATGGTATTGACCCATTCTGTTCTGCACTGTTGCACTGCCATCCATTTATTACTGGGCTCTGGCTGGCTGGGGGAAATCTATCACTTGAACAGGGATATATGTTTTGGTTTTCTTTCTAATACAACCCACAGGGCATAGTTGGATTATTCTTTCTTACTTATTGTTCCTTTGAAAACCCAGCTGCACTGTCTAGAGAATAGTTGTGAAATCGAGTTGTTCCTGTTGCTGGCATTTCCCCCACTCCTAGGATCACTGGGAATATTTAGCAAACAAGTATTGTTTTTATGGATGCTGTCTTGGACAACAGCTTGAAGTGTTATGTTTGGCTGAAGATTCCCTGGTTCTGCATAAAACCACAGAGTAGAAATTACAAGGGAGCAATGTTGACTTTTTTGGGATCTCTTGAATTCAGCCCCTGTTTCCAGATCTAACCATTCTTCTAAAGTGGACAGGAGTCTCTGAAGGCTGGACATGGTAGGAATGCAGCTGTTCACACAGCATGCCTGGGGAGATGGTGGCTTTGGGAAGAAGGCACCTAAACTGATCTCTTGTGCTTAAGGAATGCTAGGGTTTGGGTTGTTACCAGGACTTCATTATTAAACACAACAATGAGCCTTGAATTAAATTATAACTATTAAAAAAAAAAATCATTGTAAGGCAAGGGCAATACTGCAACAGGAGTAACTGCTTGCAATCCAAGCCACAATCTGTTGGCAGACAAATAAAATAAACAGTATTAGGAATTGTCTCTGCTAGTAACATATTTTAGCTGCTGCTTACACTTTACATGGTTTTGCAGCTAGAAATGACCGTTGGTCACTATTTAAAGAGCAACCCTTTTTGGAGGGTCACCAACAAAAACTGTTTAGTTATCCACAGACCTGGTCTTTGAGATTTGTTTGTTTTGCAAATAGATTGCTCTTTGGAAAAGAAAAGAAGGTGGTAGCATTTGCTCTTCTTAATCAGAAAAAAAAAATATTTTGAAAGGATCTCTTTAGGTGCTATGATCATTCTTTTGAAGAAGCAAGTTAATGCAATGACAGTGAAATCAATAAAGTAGCCCAAGTGGGATTGTAGTTAGATGTGTACCAGTTTATATCCTGAAAGAATAAATTATCATTATGAGTTTTTAATTTAAGGGATTATGAGAAAGCAATGCAAAATAACATCTTTGTTATGTTCACAGATGCTGTATTTTAATTGCTTCTTATGGCTGAAAATTATTCAGTCCTAATTGGAAGGTGATCCTTTCCTAAGCAGTTCTCAGTGTGGTCTTGTGGATTATGTGCTGGTAGAGCTGCTTAAGAGCTGTGTCCTCTTGAGTGTGTCTTGAGGAAGGTTTTTCCCATTGACTTAAAACCTGCTGGAATTTGGTAATTAGGTAACAGGAGAAGAAATTGGTTGTGGATAAGCTACCTACTTCTATTCCAAATTTAACTTGGTGTTTAGCAATTATGACAATTATATTGCTAGGATTTTGTGGAGACATGTTTAGTATGCATTCTCCCAGCACAAAATTGGTTTAATCTGATCAAAATAACTAAAGGCTTAAACTTACATGGCTCAGTAATTAGTAAACTATGGCCAAGTGGAAAATAGATAATAGAGAAAAGTGTAAATGTCTGTTTCCCCATTACTGAAAGTCTAGGCAAGGAAAGTTAATATGTGCAATTCTTTGCCTCAGTATGCTTTTCTACCTAATAAAACCCACAACTTCTATAGAGTTCAGTTCTCTTACTAAAGCAGTGTAGATACACATGAAAACTAAAACTAAAAAATCCACCCTTATTTTATCCACTGGGCTCAGAATGAGTTGCTTTGTGATAGTTACTGAAAAGGATGAAGGCGAGTACAACAAAAGGAGAGGGTACTGCTTGATATGATGGACACTCTAACTTCCATTTTTACTTCAATTTCTATGTGTTCTTAAAAACCCAAAGGGGCTCAAAAATCTCTGTGAAATCCAGGGACAGCATTCACAAGTCAGATGCATCCTGTTATATGTATTAATTGAGATGTGCTTAGATTTAAAAAAAGGGAATAAGAGAGTGGTGGAAGTGAAGGTGCCTAGCAAGATCATGGTGACTTCTCTGCTAAACGTATCATTTCATTCAGAACACTTCCATGTTTTCAAAATACAGCTTGTGGTACAGCTGGAGCCCAAAATGTAGACCAAATGAACTGCTGCTACCTTGAAAAGGAGCAAAATTACTACAGTCCAGAGAAAGCCTATATATCTTGTGTTAGCTTGCTAAGAGACGTGTAAATGAAGCTTTGTTCTGGTGAATGGTTTCTGAGGCTGCTGTTGATTAAAGCAGCAGGCAGGGCCATCTCTAATACAGCAGCTGGGGAGGCTGGGGAAGTGTGCTGGCCTGTAGGAAGCAGCCAGGCTCATCTGCTTTCCCCAAACAGCTTCTCTGCTGTTACTGCTGGAAACACAGGCTGACTCATGGCTGCATTTCCCATGTTCTGTGTCCCTGTGCAGGCCTGGCTTCTCCAAGTGCACTGACACCAGTGGCGTCCCCTTTCCGGCAGAAATCCACCACCCCAGTTACAAAGCCCTTGGAAGGTAAGGAATAAAAATGGCTGAAGTACATGCAGCCTTATTTACTTCCTGTCAATTAACAGGTTTTACTTTCTGGTTTGTTTAGAAATTGAAGCCAGGCCTGATATGCAGTTGGAATCAGATATGAAGCTGGACAAGTTGGAGTCATTTTTGGGAAGGCTGAATAACAAAGGTTGGTAGAGTTATGAAGGGTGGCATTGTATCCACCATCTGACTTTAGTAAATCCATTAAAATGCCCCTTAGTTAAAATGTCTGGTAGCAGAAACTGAAGATTTCTTTGCTCAGAGTGCAGTTACTGATAATATTATTTTTGTGATTCAGTCTTTGCTAAATTTTAAGATGAAAAGCCTTTCACAATTGTATTACAAATATACAGTAGAATAAATCACAGATGCCTAAATAACTTTCTTAATTCTCTAAAAACAATGTACACGTCCTTCTGTAGGGCAGAACTTCCTAAGAGCACACAGCCAGTCTGAACCATATTGCCAAAAACAGTGAAACATCTTTAAATGTAGTTTAGTCCTATTAAAATCAAAAAAGGATACTAAGGTGTTCCCAAGCACAATTCAATTTCCTGCTTTTTTGAAAATTGACTTTCTGTAGCAGCTCATCAGCTTCCTTGTACAACCTGTTGGCTGTTATATGAAGCTCTCTAGAGCTGTCTGGTGTTTCCATCTCATATGTCTGTCCTCCATTTGTAAGACAAAAATCTTCATGTAATTTGTAGTGTAACAGATGCCATCAACAAATGTATTCACAATTCAGGACACAAGGCACTGGAGTAGGATAATGACTTTGCCACACTTGCTAGTCTGAAGTGGTGACTTTTCCCCTTGTGCTTCTCATATTTTCAAAGGCAGGAATTGCATAGTTGGAGGCAAGATGGAATATACAAGACCCTAAAGTGCTTACATCATCATACTATAGCAACTCATTTATAGTGTCTTAAGTTTTTATTTAGCCATATTTCCCTGCCATTTTGTATAATGATTATTGCATATGAGTAGCAGTTACACTGTTTTAGTATTCTTTATCAGTACACTTTTCTACCATCAATTAAAAAAAATCTGTCACAAAAAAAACCCAATAAAAACCAGAACACCACCACCACACTGGAAAACAAAATTTTCCAGACAACTACCAAACAAGCCATGTTTGCCTTTTCTAGAGTTAGAAACTCTAGCATGATTACCTACTGGGTGAGGTGTATTTTTCCTGCAGTTGCTGGGATGCAAGAGACAGTGCTGACAGTTACAGGAAGATCTGTGAAAGAGGTGATGAAGCTGGATGATGATGAAACATTTTCCAAATTTTATCGCCATGTGGATTTCCCTTCCTCCTCAGTGCCTTTGGACCTTGATGAGGACTTTGATGCCATCTTTGATCCTTATGCACCAAAGTAAGAATTGCTTTTTCCTCATTGTTTTGAATGCAGACACAAGGGCAATGTTCAAAATGTTCAGCTCTTGTAGGTATCTAAGTACTGGGCACGTCCGTTTCTTCTGAAATACTCTTCATAGTCCATTTCTTCTGAAATCATGCTCCTGCCTGAATTGAGGAACTGATCCTGATTTCTTGTCATTAGATGATTCTGACTAGAGAAATTAACTGATGTTTATAAACCCTACTTGTTTTTCAGGTTGACATCTTCTGTAGCAGAGCACAAACGTGCAGTCAGACCTACACGCCGAGTCCAGTCCTCAAGAAACCCCCTGAAAATGCTTGCAGCAAGACAAGATATTCTTCATGAGTATACTGAACAAAGACTGAATGTTGCCTTCATGGAGTCAAAGAGAATGAAAGTAGAAAAAAGTAAGCTAACAGGATGATTTGTGCAAGACACCATCTTGCCTTTTTAATTAAAAAAAAAAAAAAATCCCAGTGCAAAAAACTGAAGGAATGGAATGTATTCTCTGAGTGGCAATAAATTGATTGAAGTATAAGGTGTAATTTAGACTGGCTAGGAGGCCTGAAGAGAGGGGTGTGTGTGACTTCCTCAGGGAAAGCTACCTAGAGCTACATCCTGTACATAGATTGAATTTTTTTTTTTTTTAGCACAGTCACCTTGTGCAGAGAGGGAGCACCAGGATGCCTGCAAGGTGTGCAGGGTGAGGACAGGAGATCAAGGAAAGCAGATCCAACTTTGTCATGCTGGGGTGAGAGCTAGCAAGAATAGATGAACTTTTGTGCAGTCACACTGGCCTCAATTTTGGGTCCTAATTTTCTCTCAGAAAGTGGAATTAGCCTTCTTGACTCCTTACGATTAATTTCCATAAATGATCAGTGCTTTGTGGCAGGGCTTGTAGAAGGTGTTTTACTTGTGGAGTTGCTTTCTCCTGACAACCAGACAGACAGCAAAGACATTGTTGTGAAATTCATTCAAAGATTTGCCAAGCCACTCTTATATTTTTGGGTACAAGTTACCTTATTACACATGATTAAAGAAAGATCATCTTTAACGATTGTATTGATGAGAACACTAACTATATATGTAATACTTTATTGCCATCTCATGAGAAGGATTTTCCTGAGTTATAAGTTCATAAAGTATCTTGTCTTTGGTTGAGCAATAAACAAAAGTAGCCAAGAATTTGGGCTGTAAGTTTACAGTAAAACATGACTAAGACTTTGAAATGTAAATGGGTGTTGCAGTATTTTAAGGGAATTTCAGTTAATTAGCCTTGTCTCTATGCTGTCTTCTATTATTAATTATTTATAAGGTGTTGAAGATTGACACAGTACTTCACAAAACATTGGGTAGGATGGTTCCTAGCAAAGTTGATATTTCTGCCAAATAGTATAATTCTGACACTGACAGTGTACTCTTGGGTGATACCTAGAAATTTAGATAACCCTAAACCCACAAATCTTTTGGGCTAGTGCTTAATCTGAGTTCAACATGCCTTTGCTGTTGCTATGAAGAAGAAAAACTGCAAGTAATGGGCAGAAATTATTTTCTTAATGCAACAATCAATTTTTAATTATAATTTTGTTATTTTTATGTCTGTCTGCCTGTCTTTCCTCCAATTTCTTTTTATATACAAGTGTCCACAAATTCAAATTTCTCAGAAGTAGCACTTGCTGGCCTGGCAAGCAAAGAGAACTTTAGCAACATCAGCCTGCGGAGTGTTAATCTAACAGAGCAAAACTCTAACAACAGTGCTGTGCCATACAAGAAGCTAATGCTCCTGCAAATTAAAGGTATGCTGGAACTGCTTTCACTTTCCATAAATAGTAGGCTGAATGTAACATATGGGATTTGCTACCAAATTTAGAATCTTAGCTTGTTCTAGATCTTCAAGTCAAGATTTATATCCAAAATCTGAAAAAAATGTGATAAATATGTAAAAAAATGTGTAAAAAAAGTTAAACCTTACAAATAAGTTTGCATTGGTCCATTGATGTATGTTTCCCAAGGAATAAACAGAATATTTCAGAAATTCAGGCTATCCCCTGCAGAAATTTTTAATTGTCCCATTCTTCCAGAACTTAATGTAACTTGGAAAGGATGTGGCAGTGTTCTTGCTCCACTTCACTTTACTATGCACAGTAACATTTGATGCTGCAAATAGCTAGGTTTTGGAAAGCAAAATTCTTACAATTCTTAAATTCTTAAAACCTTTTACTGCCTACCAAAATTGTGTTATAACTTCACTTAAGCAAATGTGAAAGGTTCTGGAATTTTGCTGCTGTCTGCCATTTACTTAATTAATTTCTTTCCAGAAGGAGACAGAATTGTTAAAGCAAGAACAGGAAATAATAGAAATATTAGTTGATAGGAGGCAACATTTCTTTTGTTTCCTGTGAGTAAACTCTTTTTCCACTGTAGTAGTCTTTTAATTATTCTTAAACAGTCTGTTTCCACATATTTTGCTACATGTGCCGAGATTGTTTGTATTTCATTCAAAACAAATCAGATCGTGGCATTTGATAGTAGAGGTTGAAGGAATTTAATTAGCTTTGTTTTCTCTTTAGGAAGAAGACATGTTCAAACAAGATTAGTTGAACCAAGAGCCTCATCACTGAACAGTGGAGACTGTTTCCTGTTGTTAACTCCACATTTATGTTTCTTGTGGGTAGGAGAGTTTGCAAATGTCATAGAAAAAGCAAAGGTCAGTACTGTTGTGAGGTTTTATTTATTATTTATTTTTCGAACCATTGCAGTATATGTGTCTGATGAAATTGTGCCTTAGTGCCAATTCTCTCAAAAAGTGGCATGTAACTGATAGACTGTGACAGGGAGATATGCAGGGTTCCTGAAAATATGTTTTAGGTCATGCACTGAATGAAAGCTGACGTTTGTGAAGGAGTGTGTAGTTTGTGAAGCTGCAAGAGAAAAAAGGATATCCTCAGGATACAGACTGAACTAAAAAAAAAAAAAATAGTCTGAATTGCAGGATGTCCTTTTTATTCCCATGTCCACTGAAATCAGTCTTGCTTTAAGGCAAATGAAAGAATGAATGCATTTCTGTAACAATTTTTATAGTGTCTGTTTATTTAGTGCCATAAATGATAACTATTTCTTCCACTATTTGCTGTATTAGATCTCATTTGCCTTCTCACTGAGAGAGAATATTGCACAAGTATTCCAAAGACTTAAGCAATCCTGTTCAGATAACTGTTAATCTCTTAGGCTTCAGAACTTGCAACTTTAATTCAGACAAAGAGGGAACTTGGCTGTAGAGCTTCTTATATACAGACTATAGAAGAAGGAATAAATACCCATACCCACGCAGCCAAAGACTTCTGGAAACTCCTTGGTGGACAGACAAATTACCAGTGTAAGCATTGTTATAGATACAGTATCTGATGCTCTACCACAATAAAATAGTAGAGTCAGTTCTCTTTAGTAATGATACTTGGAAGTTAATTTTTTTTTTCTTATTTTTTGGCAATCTTTTCCTTAAGCTGCTGGAAGTCCTGAAGAGGATGAAATGTATGAAGCTGCAATAATAGAAACAAATTGCATTTACCGCCTTGTGGAGGATAAACTCATTCCTGAGGATGACTACTGGGGAAAGGTGCCAAAATGTACCCTGCTACAACCAAAAGAGGTATTGTGCCACTTACTGCTCCTGTGGTAAATGCAGGAACAGGCAACTGATAATGATTTGCAGTAACTGCAAATGCTTGTGGAGAGGATCACTGAACACTGAGTCCTCTGTGTTTCTGGAAGGTTTCTGCACACTTTGCTGTCTAGAGTGTGCTGCAGATCTCAATAAATCAATTCATATTATCTTTAAAGTAGAATACCATTTTAGGAAATGTCTTTTTTGTCAACAGTGGCTTAGCCCAGAATCATGAAGTGCAAAACAAGTAGCACTTTGGAAAAACAAAACAAAATAAAACCTGTTTTTATTTCTATCCCTAGCAGACTTTTCCAACAACATTTCACCTATCTAAGTCAGAAGAAGAGCAGGTTTCTAGAATGAGGACATGATGCATTTTCTTGAAAGTATTTAAGTCACTGGGTTTTTGTCTGTACTGTGTGTTCTGTCCCTGGCTGTAGGACAAGGCATAGTTCTAAATATCAGAGAAAGCCACTGAAACTGGACAGCTACCAGTCATGCAACACAACCAGGTTTTAGCAGTAAGAGCTCCCTAATCTGCTAGTGATTTCAGCCACCTAAAGATACACCTCACAGCATTCCCCTACTTGGTTCCAGTCATTTTCAAAAACTGGACATCACAGTGCAGGCCACTGGCCTGTCCTTACTTGCATTGCAGTGCTACTTGTTAGTGTCACTGTAGAAATTCATATTTGGAGAAGTTTCTGTTAAGCACAAGGAAACTGGATCAAGGTATCACCTAAACTAATGGTAGGTTGATTTTTTTTTTGTGTTTGGTTTTGATTTTAGGTGCTGGTGTTTGATTTTGGCAGTGAGGTATATGTATGGCATGGAAAAGAAGTTACTTTAGCACAGAGAAAAGTGGCATTCCAGCTGGCAAAACACTTGTGGAATGGCACCTTTGACTACTCCAATTGTGATATAAATCCTCTGGACCCAGGAGAATGCAATCCTCTCATACCCAGGTATTGTAACTTGAATTTAGTCTCACTGCAGACATTTAGTTTTATTACCCTCTTTTCACAGTGTTTAATTTGATGTTATATCTTTTGTTCCCTTGCACAGAAAGGGACAAGGACGCCCAGACTGGGCTGTATTTGGCAGGCTCACAGAACATAATGAGACGATACTGTTCAAAGAAAAATTTCTTGACTGGACAGAACTGAGGAAACTCAATGAGAAGAATTCTAGTGAATCCCTTCACCAGAAGGTGCATATAATAAGCATGCTAGGTATTTCAAACTAGATGACCTAGTTGGGATGGCAGCCAGGGAAGCTTGTGCTCAAGGATCAAGAGCATGTTTTTTGTCTTGTGGGCTTTGACCTAGGGGTCAGAACATCACCTCCTACAGCAAACCCACAGAGTTTTTTAATATTATTATTATTTATAGATTATAATATAATGATATTTAATGTATTATATATATATATATAATATATATAATGTATTATACATTATTTATTATTATTATTTATATATGAACCAGGCAGCTCAATGAATATTGCTGAGGTGACTTTGATAGGGCATGAAACAATGACAAGGTACTAAAATAGTAAAATATGCAGGAGTCAAAATGTTTGACTGGAACTGTGGGGCAAAAAAAAATAAATCTGTGCTCAAAGAAATCTTTTCTCTGTGTTTTCTGACAGGAAGAATCCAGATCTGACTCTAAACCATATGATGTCATGCTGATGGTTGCTGTGCCTCAAACAACTGTGGGCACAGTCTTGGATGGAATGAATATTGGCCGGGGTTATGGACTGGTGGAAGGAGAAGATGGGAGGCAGTTTGAAATTATCACTGCCTCTGTGGATGTCTGGCACATCCTGGAATTTGATTATAGTAGACTGCCTAAGCAAAGCATAGGGCAGTTCCATGAGGGAGACACATATGTGGTGAAGTGGAAGTACATGGTGAGCACTACAGGTTAGTGAACAATTCCACTTCATCCTGCTGAAACATGCAGAAGTGCAGCTAAAACTCCTACTGTGAGGGGTGAGATCCAGACCTAGATTTCCATGAAGATGAGACAGTTTGAAAGGTTAGGGATGCTAATTTAGCCTTTCTAGGTCATTAAAAAGTAAAGTTTTGTATTTTCTTTAAAAGAAAGCAGTAGAAAATAAAGAAGTTGTAGTTATTTTTGATACACAAATGTAATGCTGTCTATCTCTGCTTTTACCCACCATTGGTGGTGTATATGTGCACAGGACAGTTCATTAAGCCAGAATTATGCCCACATCTGAACACCAAAATAACTAGGCAGCTGGACTAGTGGCAGTGGTCTGAATGTCTTGCAAGAGAGGTAGGCTTAGCAACAAGAAAAACCTTTGCTGGTTATAGAACAGGAAATGGTTATGGTACAGGAAAAGCCCTTGCCAGCTCATTGCCCTTGCTATCCACTGGAAACCCTTTGATCTGGATTTGAGGCTCAGCAGTGTTCTGACAAAGAGCCTGAGAGCAGCAGGTAAAGCCTGAAAACTGAAGTCAGTTCCATAAGCCCATTGGAACTTCCCTTCTGGCACTAAAGTAAGAATAGGTGTTTTTTGTGGTAAATTAAAGACAAATAGTCTAAAACTGATTGTTCAGAATACCAGTATATTAAGGTTGGTTGGAAAGACCATAACAGTTATACAACTTCAGGCTCTTAGCCAAAAAAGTGTAGGTAGGTCTTAGTCAGAATTGTTGAGATCAGATACTGGCAAATCCAAGAAAAATACAAAAGCTTGTAAGTCTTGGGAGAAGTGGGTAACACTAGTACTGAACTGTAAACAGACTTCTAATCCAAATGGATGAAAACATATTCAATCACTCCTAAGCAGAATAAATTTTTATGTAGAAGGCAGTACTTTTATGGGCTGGATGTACAGATAAGAATGAAACCCATAAATTTTAAGAGTGAGTAGTGGTTTGAGTATTCTCAACTTGAAAAAAACAGGATGCTTTCTCCTAAGTGTTTGAGTTGGATGCTGCTCAGCACTGCTGGAATCAAGGCAGATGTTTTAACTTTTTTTAAAATCTGTCTTAAAAACTCTTGGGTTTTAAAAAATCTTTGATTTAATTCTACCTGTTTATTCCCTGGAAAGTGCAATATTCTATAAGTGGTTGTGTTGTGAATTTCATTTGCTGTAAACATTATTTGCTCATCAAAATAACTAAATACCGATTCTTAAGAAAAAAAAAAAAAAAAAAAAAAAAAAAAGCAGCTGCTGTCCTGCTGCCAAAGAGCAGTGTGTAATGTGGAAAATGAGCCATAATGCACTCTTCTGGTAACATTACTGGACATGCCATTTCACATGCAAATTGGCTCAAATGCTGTCAGTTATTTTTCTCCAGACAGTACCAGGTTTTTTCTACATCTCTTTCTGCAACCAACCCAGGCATCTCTGCCTGTGGGCTTCCATCCACCTGAGGAGACATGCCAGCTCTGCACAGGGACTCTCTGGCTTGGAGAACTAATATTCCTCCAATTGGACATTTTTTCTTTCCTGTTCTGGATGGGATAGTGCTGAGCTGGCAGATGAGATTAAATCATGTGCTGTTTAAACCTATAGCCAGAGTACATTCTTCAGCATGTGCTCTCTGTTTCACAGTTGGAAGCAGACAAAAAGGAGAGCAACAAGTACGGGCTGTTGGAAAAGAGAAATGTGTGTATTTCTTTTGGCAAGGAAGGCACTCCACAGTGAGTGAGAAAGGAACATCAGCACTCATGACAGTGGAACTTGATGAAGAGAGAGGAGCACAGGTGAGATCCTAGATGGCAGACTTGGTAAGATTTGCCTGTCTGGATAGCCACAAACAGTAAATAGGAATTATCTTTTTTGCCTCCTCCCTTTCTGTAAATGTGTTCTTGCCATTACAAATAGTCAGGCCTCAAAATTACTTTTGACATTATTCCAGCTGGCAGAGACACGTAAACTCCTTTATGGATTGTCATTCCCAAATGCTGCTTCTAGGGATATTTCTGAAAAAGGCTGGATGAGAAGGTCTTTTCTCCCTCCCCTGCAGAAATAGGTGAAGCACAGCTATACAGATTCATGCTGTCCTTTCAAGTACATGTTCAGATAGCAGCATATTTTCCTAGTGCTAAGGAGAAGCACTTTCTGCAGGCCAAGGCAAAAAAAAAATACATTGGAAATTTTCAATTTGCTTACTCTGTATTACATACTAATTGCATTGTTTGCAGAGGTTCTAGCAAATGCTGTTTGAAGCTGAGAGGACAGGCTAGTTTGCTTTGTCCTTAGGCAGACTTGGGCTTTGCTGTGGCTTCACTGTTACCAACATACAAGATGGGTGGTTTAAAGTTTCTATGCCTTGATCCTGGTTCAATTAGTTTTTTTAACAGCAGCATAGAAATGACCAGCAAGGTCATTTCATAGAGGAGAAACATAAGGGGCCTTGATCAGGAGTGTGAGAGTCTCTGCAACATAGCTGATTCAGGAACTGGCCATATCAGTTTCATACTCCAAATGCAATGTTCAGTGAGCAAAGAACATGCACATTACCATAAACCAGTTTTATAGCAAATTTTGAATCTACTTCGGCTCCTATCTTATCTTCATAATGGTTTCAGTGAACATGGGTCAAGGTGGACAGGTTCTGTAAAAATTCATAAAATTCAAGAAATGGTTAGTTTAAGCTAATTTAAATTAAAGTTCATTTGGTATTCCATTATCTTCTGAAACTCAATTGTTTGATTCCAACTAGAGGTTTCTTTTAATATGCAGGCTACATATGGAAGCCATTGCATACTGATATATGGTAATTTAAACAATAGTCAGCAGTTGTAAAGTAGAAGGAAACCTATCTTTGTGGGTGGCCATAACTATATAATTTTTAATAATCCATAGAGACCAGTTTTCCTGAGTCTGTATACTTGCTTTATTTTTCTAATGAAGAGTGGTGCCTTCAATTTCCAGGTACAAGTGCTTCAAGGGAAAGAACCACCCTGCTTCTTGCAGTGTTTCCAAGGAGGGATGATTGTGCATGCTGGACGAAGGGAAGAGGAAGAAGAAAATGCACAAAGTAAATTATTGTTAGTTAAGAGTTTCTGCCCCAAAATCCTTTTCTAGCTGTTGTGGAGGGCTTTGTATTCAGTCTCAACCTCCATGCTCTGTAGAAAAGAAAAATTAATGCCAGGAAACCCTTGAGACAGCTTTGCAGTGCTTTGTTTCAAGGTAGTCTTTTCTTCTTTGGGCAGAGAGTGGATTTTGTCACCCTAGAGCATGCTGACTTGATTGTATTGATGCACATATTAGTTTTTTTAGTTTGGTTTTACCTAAGCCAAGTGCCCATTTGCTTTAAAGTATGTTGTTTTCTACACAGTCTGGGGAAGAAAAGTGTTTTTATGAGCAGTTCTTCTACTCCAAAGAAAGCTCTAAGCTTGTATTATCCTATCCTTGCTTTTTGTAAAATATTCCTTGAATGCAGTAGCTGAGGTAGGAAAATTTCAATGTGTTGCTTGGAGATGTTCCAGTTTTCACTTGACTTATGTTCCTAAGGTGCAGAGGGGAAGAGGAGCTGAATAGGAAGAATACTATGTTTGTTTCCTTTCTTCACCATATGAAGCAGCAGAACTTGACTCTTCTGCTCTGTTAAGCTCTTCAGCTCTCAATACTGGTAGTCTTGTTGCAAGGTTTTAGAAGGCATCTTTTCTGCACAGGGTTTCTGAAGTAATGTTAGCCAAACCTGGTGCTTAGCTGGTTCATTCTGTGACAACCTAAGCATGCAGCAGGTGAAAATCATGTATGAGAGCAGCTGTTCCAGAGCAGAGGTTTTGAATTTTCAGTCCCATGTGATTTTGTAACAGTCCTGCACTGTTCCTGTCTGCTCCAGGTGATTGGAGGCTTTATTGCGTGCGAGGAGAAGTTCCCAATGAAGGAAACTTGCTGGAAGTAGCCTGTCACTGCAGCAGCCTGCGTTCCAGGACATCCATGATTGTCCTCAATATCAACAAAGCTCTCATCTACCTGTGGCATGGCTGCAAAGCACAGTCTCACACCAAGGATGTAGGAAGAACAGCAGCCAATAAAATAAAAGAACAGTGAGTGTCTGACCTGTATTTTGGAGATGATTATATAGATTACCAATTTACTTGAAGTAGTCTTACTCAAAGAAAATTTGAAATAAATAAAGCTGTCCTCTAAGTACAAAGGCAGCATGTGCATGCTTAGTCAGGAGGAGTGAAGGTTGGTAGGTTTGGTAGAGAGGAGAAAACTCATATCTTATAATTGCTTTCACTGGAGGTCAAATGCATTTATTAATAGAGTCATAGAATGGTTTGAATTGGAAGGGACCTTAAAGATCATCTAACCCCAATCCCCCTGCCTTGGCAGAGATACCTTCCACTAGACTAGGTTGCTCAAGCCCCATCCAACCTGGCCTTGAACACTTCCAGGGGTGGGGCGACCACATTCTTCCTACTGTACTAATTACAGTTAAAACAAAGTTGTTTTCCTTTTGGACTGAAATGCTAAATATCTGAATAGCAAAATAAAGTGCATTTGATAGGAGGATTAGAAACCAGCCTTGTGAATGAGGAAGAGGAAATTAACTTCAGAAAGCACGGAGGACAGCAGCTGTTACAAAAGGCAGTGAGAATCTCTACTGACAGCTCATGTGAGCATGTCCTTCACTCTGGGAATGGGATCCAAATGCTACAAGAATAGCTGTTGAAATTCCCTGTCTTGTTTTTCCGTAATTTTTCAAAGTGCCTGTGTTGGTATTGAGACAAGACTTTTGGGGTCCACTAATGCAAGTGGCCAGCAGGTTTGTGTTAGCTGTGTTTGGGGCAGGAACACTGAGTGCACTCTTTCTTTGTGTTTTGTAGGTGTCCACTGGAGGCAGGGCTGCACAGCAGCAGCAAGGTGACAATTCATGAATGTGATGAAGGGTCAGAGCCTTTGGGATTCTGGGATGCCCTGGGGAGGAGAGATCGAAAGGCCTATGACTGCATGTTGCAAGGTAGACCTGCCCTCCTGGATTTGGCTCTCATGTTTTGCTTTCCTAGTCTATGGTGTTGTCAGATTTAATGTAAAGTTTTTGAAGTACTTTTTGGTAGTTGAGTTTTTCAGAGAAATGCTTCCAAAAATCTTACTGAGTTAAGTAATACTGTTGTAGAAGGAAAGGACTGGAAAACCAAGTGTTTCATTTTGTTCTCCCCCGCTTCTGCTGCTCCTCTGTATTCAGGCAGCACAGAGCAATACTTAACACTGTTACAAATATATTTTGCTTCTCTTCTGAAGGGATTTAAGAGGCAGTTCTGCACAAATTCCCATCCATCCTTTGCTTTGAAACTGCCAACAAAGGTAGCAGGGGAATTGATTTACCAAGTGGAAAATTTATCAGCTAACTCTGAGATGGACTTGCTTCACGTAAGCTGCAAAACAGCTGGTTATGAAATGGCTGATAGTAACTAACCAGGATCAGATTCAGACTGATGGCAGCCAGCCACTCAGCTCGACTTCTTTACAGCTGTTGCTAGTCCCTCAAGACATCTGGTTGTCTTTCCTGATTTTTCGAAACTCAGAAAATTTGCAGTCACTTTTAAAGTGTATTGTTAGTTTTTACAATCAAGTCTAACATTTTTTTGTTGTGACTCTTCTTAATTTTTGTTCTTTAAAGATCCTGGAAAGTTTAATTTCACGCCCCGCCTGTTTGGCCTCAGTAGTTCATCAGGAGAATTCTCAGCCACTGAATATGTTTACCCTTCAAGAGACCCTGCTGTCATCAATTCCATGCCATTCTTGCAAGAGGATCTTTACACTGCCCCACAGCCAGGTATGTACTTTAAAATACTTAAAAAACAAGAAAACAAATAACTATTCTGCATCATAAGAGATTGGTAAGATGTGAAATGACCTGTAGTGATGCTGACAAGCATGTAAAACTGGGGTTGTTTAGGGGATTACAAAAACTAGCAAGTGGCTAATGATGGATTTGGCATTTTCTTACTGTGTAGCACTCTTCCTTGTTGACAATCACCATGAAGTGTACCTGTGGCAAGGCTGGTGGCCTGTGGAGAACAAAATCACTGGATCAGCTCGAATCAGGTGGGCTACAGACAGGAAATGCGCCATGGAGACGGTGCTGCGGTACTGCAAAGGTAACAGCTGCTGTGCCCCCCTGCTCTGAGCCTGTCACCCCTCCCTGCCTCCTGTCCCGAGCTCAAAGCCCCCCCAGTGTTGGCAAGAAACATCATTTGATCTGAAGATACATTCTGCACTCTTTCTTAGCAAACCTACCAACAGCCTCATTCCCAAATTGCCAAGATACTCTACTGACTGCTCTCAGTGGAAAGTGTTACACCTCAGAATCACAAATCAACAGTTTAAACATTCTCACTTAAGCCCCCAAGCTTAAACTTAGTTGCTTGTTAGCAGGACAGTTCTGCTGTCAGTTCTGCTGAACATACCAGGATGTTTTGTTTACCTGAATTTGCAAATTTCAGACCCTCACACTCTGCTTACTCTATTCTAAGTCTGTTTTTGTAAGATAAGAAAGGCATTGGATTAGAAGTAGCCATTGGGAGTTTTCAGCATATAAATTTTAATCTCTGCAGTCAGATACAGTAAAAGGCAGGTGTAAGAATACTGAAAAACATATTAAAAGATCTTGTATTATTTAAAAATAAATCCTGCAAAATTTTTTTCTGCCTTAAACTGCTCCAGCTTTTCAGGAAAAATGAAATACCCTTCAGAGGTAACTTTGCATAGTGGGTGCGATTGCAAAATATTGTACCTTTTGTAATTTCTTCCTCTTTTTTTGTATTTTGACTGTTTTTAGGAAAAAATGTAAAGAAGCCCCCGAAATCCTATCTAATTCATGCTGGCCTAGAGCCTCTGACGTTCACTAATATGTTCCCAAGTTGGGAGCACAGGGAAGATATTGCAGAGATCACAGAAATGGTAAATCTTTTCCTTATTGTGCCTTGTGTTGTCAGTAACATTGGTTGTTTCCACTGTCAGGCCCAAGATCCAGAAGATAAACTTAGAAAGAACAGTGCAGGAGTCTGCTCAGGGGAAAAAAACCCAACAGACAGCTAAATTCTGATTGGGAATGTGTATATCAGAGGCATTGCTGTTTTATTTTTCATGTAATTTCTCATATTCTTTTTCTCATAAATACAGAAGGAAAGTGTTACCTGAATCATCTCTTAGAAAGAGGTATGCTAGAGTTTGAGCTTAACAGAACAGCTGTTTCAGTCATGCCCCAATGTGCAATGTGCAGTTCTGTTCCCCAGATTTGAAATGCAGGGAAGCAAAACACCTCTCAAAGGATCAGCTGGCTCCAAGGGCTCTGTCACTTACTTCCTCAGCTGGGATTCAGAGTCACAGCCAAATTACACGTGGCTGCTTTAAAAGCTTTCAATCAAGGGGCATCTCAACACAAATGACATTTTCTGTTTTGCAAATCTTCTGCAGCCATTCTGAGTAGAAAATGTTGGCTTCATGACTAAACACAGATTTCAGACTTAAACTGAGATTCTGGGAGTACAGGGTGTCCTTCTGCTAAGTGCAGACCTGTTTTTAGCTTGGTTGTAGGGCAGGTCTGTTGGCCTGTGTGCACACCTGGATGTACAGCTTTGTGCCCACCATAGCCCATGCCATCTGCAGATGGCCATGGGCACAGCTGAGGCTTTCACCATTGTGATCCTGTTCTCTGTTTTCTCCTTCCAGGATGCTGATGTTTCTAATCAGATAATACTTGTAGAGGATGTGCTGGCCAAGCTGTGTAAAACAGTGTATCCATTAGCAGATCTCTTAGCTAGGCCTCTGCCTGAGGGAGTTGATCCACTGAAGCTTGAAATTTACCTTTCAGATGAGGACTTTGAGGTAAGGAGAGAATAGGTGCACTCTTACTCTCTTTGTCTATGCCTAACCATGCAAGAGCCATTTGCTGGTTGTGCTGCTCATCAGTTGTTTTTGCTAATAGTACACCCTCTCATTTTAAATGCAGGTTGCATTAGAGATGACAAGAGAGGAGTACAATGCACTGCCATCTTGGAAGCAGGTTAACCTGAAGAAGGCAAAAGGACTTTTCTAAGCTGTGTTCATGGAAGTGAGCACTAAAGGGATGTCCACTCTCACTTTCTATGTCCTTTAGAAGAATTGTACCCTACATTTACAGAACAAATAAAAATAATCTGAAGTTATTACCTATCTGGAGGTGTGTAATATTATAATAAAAGGCCAAGAGAACTCTTTGAAAATGGAATTCAATTTTGACTCTTAAAGGTAATGGGTTTAAGCTCCGTTCTTCTATGCACTTAAACAGTAGTTTCTTGAGCTACTGCTGCAGGTGTCCTTTGGCTATATCCAATACTTGCCATTTTTGTTTTTAAAGAAGTTCTCTTTGTAAAGTGTTATTTTGTTAGTTTGTGGATTACAAAGAATTTATATTTATATAAACACATAGAACAAGTATGTATTTAACAATGCAATATATATTCACTTTCAAAACTTCCATGTCAAAACTACAGAAAAGTAGCTGGATGGCAGTTGCTTGTACCGAATTAGCTATACCACCAATATCTATCTCCTTTGCATTCTGAAAAGTTTCTCTTTGCAATAGTTAATGAATTGTTCTCAGTGCTGCTTCAGGTGCTAAACCGAACAAAGCATTTGTATTTATAGCATGGATTTCTTGAGAAACTATGCGAATCAACCTTTATACTTTATATCCAAAAATGTATAGTGCCTTGTTTTTTGTGTACAGTTTATATACAAAAAAAAAAAAGATTGGTCTGCGTTTTGAAGATGGCTTAGAACGGTCTCCTATGTTACTTTTATAATAGTAGAAATAAAAACATCTCAGTTTCTAATACTTGTTGTAAACATTAAACATGTCTTTTGTGATATAAGAACCGAAAGTAAAGGCTTCTGAATAAACTCTTAGCGATGCTCTGACTTGTCAATAATAATTTGTACTGTAATCTGTACTAGCATTGGTACCTTCCAAAACATAGTATTTTCTCAAAATATTGTAACCCTAGATGTCTGTGGGTATTGTACAGAGTTATAATTTGAGAAGCATATAATGCAGAAAATAATCGATGTATGAGATAGAGTTGGGCAAAACTTTAATGCTGAATGTTGGAACATGTCAGTCACACAACTCTGTATTCTTTGGGTTTCCCTGTTTTATATATGAAACCAAAATTATTATACTGGTTTTCAAAATTTGAAAATATCTTTTCAACCTTTGTGCAATTGGGAGTAAAATTTGAATTGAAATCAAGCATTGTGTCCATTCTTTCAATATGCACTGAAGACAAAATTGTTTTTACTCAGTTAATTAGGACATTGAATAGAATCTTTGAGTAAATATTTGCTTATGGTTTGAAATGTTTTTCAGGCATTTGGCATTTCTATAATAAGCTGTGTGGTTCTCCTCTGATATCCTAGTGGGTTTCACAATTTCATTCCTGGCTGTATAGCTTTCTTTCTGCCCTGCAACCATTTAGAGCTGCTTCTGGCTTGGAGTGGTGCCTGTTGCTGCTCTTGTCTTTCTCCTTAGGCCAAGGGACTTGAAGTGGGATCTATGAATGTGTGAGGTGTGGATTTCTGCAAGATCTGCAGTAAGTATTACTCCATAGTTAAAGTGAATCTTGTTTTGACACATGGGTTGGTAAGTTGTAATCAAACCTTCAATTAAATGAATTAAACACTTAGAAATATACAAGTTAAATTCACCTGACATGAGATATAACAGGTAAATTTTGAGTACTGGAGTATTTCCTTTCATGTACTGGTTTCTGTCAAGAACTGAAATGAAATAACCCAAGAAAATGTTAGGAATAGTATTCAGAGCCAGAATGTTTCTTACATAGATGCCAGGAAAAAACTGTTTAGATGCCAGTTCCTCAGAGGTCCTCATCTGCCTTCTGCATGGGCTACACTGTTAGTTTGAAAATGCAGGGCTTTATAGCAACAAGTTTATTTTTCAAGCACTGAGAGATTTTCAAGTCACTGCTGTATTCATCTAAGCACCCATATATTTTTCTCTTTCACCCTCTCTGGTGATAAAATCAAGCAGGAATTAGGTTTTGATTATTCATGTTCAGTCTGTACCATGAGGGTACCAGGTTCCTCTGTTTTGATTTTTCACTCCAACAGAGAGCTAATTTGCATAGCATGATTGACCTTGTTTTTCCCTCTAGCATGGTACTATCATTTGCTTTTGTTTCTTGAAAACATTGTCAGTCCTTCAAGTGCTGCTGAAGGGCAACATTCACCCACCTCTAAAGCCTTTAGAGTCTCAGCTGAAAGACAAGAAGAGCCAGCAAGGGGGCCACAAGCACCGAAATAATTCACTGTTGTCAGATCTCTGAGTTCTGTAAATTGTACACTGTTTCATATATAATGGCCCAGTTCCATGAACCAGGACACAGAACTCAACTTTCTACCTCGGTGCTTTGCTCATAACATTCCCTAGGAAAGCTTTAAGGTTTTGCAGAAAATACTTTGTTCTCCATTATATACTTGTTACTTATCAAAATGCTTTCCTGAAATGTGAAGCTGACAACAGAAAGTAAATCAATGTAAGGCCTTAGACAGACTTGTAGATTATGCTTTAATTTTCTGCTACCTTCCCTCTCCACCACAGGGATGCCACTTATGGTTGGAAATTACAAAGGGCCATTAAAATATTCTTGAACTGGTTTTAGAGCCCTGCATAGGAAACAGAGCTGAAACACTTCCAGATAGGGGGACAGGGTTAGTTTGATTGCTTGTCTGGGTTACCTGGTGTTCTCTACTTTTTTCTAATAAGACACCTAAGAACTCCATGTTTAGGCAAAGTTTCTGGTGTAGGGAGTCTGCACATGAAAAAGGTAGTACATTGGACATGGCATTGTGTTGTCTTTCAGTCTCACAGCTCCCAGGCTTTCAAGCATTAAGCCATTATATTTCCTACAGTTTAAAATTGACCCATCCTGACTATTAAAAGTGTTGTTCTTTGATTACACAACTAATCCTACCCACATAAGGATTTGTTAGCAGCTAAATGGCCTGGAAACGTGAATAAATTGGTATGCCAAAACAGCAAATAAAACATTATCTGAAAAATCTGCTACCTGCATGCAGCAGCCAGAAGAAGAGAGAAAATGGGAGATAGGTAAAAGGAGAAAAAATACCCCAAAACTAATCTTGAATTATTTGGGAGAACTTTCTTCTGTCCACCACTGTCCCACCAGTCTCCCAAACAGGTACTTAGCTGAGGAGGAGTTGTGGACCCATGTGCAGAACTGGGTCTGCAGAAAGCTGATTCAGAGCTTCTCTGAAAGTCTGTGGTGCTTTTGTGGAAAGGGGCAGTGGCATCTTGCTGTGGTGAGTCCCAGTGTTTGCACAGCCCTGCTGGGATAGAGGTTTCTACTGGTGGGACAGGCTCCCCACAGCATCAACCCTGCTTGGCTGCACCGTGGGGAAGAACAGTATGACCAGCCCTGCTTCTAACTCCTAGTCAATGTTTCCCTTTTGGATCAAGTAGTAGGTGAGAAGAAGCAGCTGAATAACATTCTCCTGTGCCTGCTTCCCACTGAGGCCCCTGTTCACCTGCATGATGCTGGTTGCCAACAGCTGATGCTGCAGGGAATTTCCTTTTGGGCAGGGTAAGGACTGTGCTCAGCTAGTCAGTACTGGCTCTGAGGACACTTTCCTTCTCACAGGGCAGCAGTGAGATGCTGGCCAGGTAGATGAATGCTTTTAACTTTCCTCCTGAGACTGGATTGATGAATTGATGGGGATGAAGTGATTTGGGTTGCACTACTTGAAATGCCAGGTTTCTTTTCTCTCCTTTGTTCTCATATGTATATGCCCTATAAGATTAATGCTGATTTGTGTTGTTTTCATGCAATTTAAATGATGGAGTAAGAGGAACACATGGAAGAGCAGATAAACTGAGAGTAAGTAACAGCTAACTGTAATTCCTGCTGCTATCAAGGTGACATAGTAAATAAAACTGCCCAAAGAACAGACTAGATAGTTAATGGAGTTTCCTCATTCTGGCTTTGTAGATAAATTTTGTTGAAACCCATGACTGTGGGATGGTGCTGTCACAGTGTTAGTTTTCTTCTATCTTAATTCAATGATCCTGGTCCTATAATAATAATAAAATATTTTTTTTCCCTTTACATTAAGCTCTGTATGTGTTGTACTGGCTTCTTGCTAGCAGTATTTTTCTGGGCAGTGACTTCTGATCTTGGAGGTGGACAAGTGCAAAACCTGTCCATGGACAAAGGCACAACCCAAATAACTGAGAGGTAAGTACAACCAATCCCATCAGAAAAGGGATGCAGCCACTTGTTTTGTGACTCTTAGGTCATCTTAAATTGTTCAGTAGCCCCAAGATCTGCTCTGTATTAAGAATGTTTCATGTGGGATTTTCCAGTTTGTGAGACTCGGGGGTAGATGTGGCAGCTATTTGGCAGGATTTCACCAACCATTCACCTGGCAGCCCTTTCTCATGGGTGGGACAGTCCTCTTCCATGTGTCTCTGTGCTCACAGAGAGGAGTGTGGGCTGGGAGCCAGTCATCTGGGGCTATTCCAACAGCTGAATGGCCACTTCCAGCAGCAAGAAGAAGCAAACCCAAGCAGCCCATAATGCTGCATGCTGCAGAGCTGAAGTAAATCATCATCTCTGTTTGTGTTCCTCCTAAAGTGCAGCATATTTCAGAGAAGTGGTGAAAAAGAGGGAGTACCATACACTCTGCACACTGTCATGTTTTCTACAGCTGGTACTTTGCCTTTGGGTGCTTGCTATCCTTTAACCCTTGGGAAATTGGTGCAGTGTGCCCAAGTGCCCAGGCAGCAGGCACATGCGAGCAGCAGCAGGGACTGCATCTTCACATTTTCATGTCAAATCTTTTGCTCTTCAAAAGATGTACAACCCAAGAGGCAAAGATGTCCCCATCCTGTTTTTACAGCCACAGTCGTAAGGGCAGCCCCATAACACATTCACAGGCAGTCCTGATCCACTGACAGTTGCCCTCTTGGCAACAGAGTGCCAGTTTATAAAGCTTTGTAAATCACTCCTGCTCAGTGGAGCCTCTTGGACTAAGAATATATTTTCACAGCAAGGACCAGACACTGGGCAAATTTCTTACATTCTGTTGCTAAAATATACGATATTTATGTAAAAGAAACATTCATTTTCTGCTCTGTCATTGCAGTAGGGAGCTGGGGTATGTGAAGAAAACTCTCCTTTATCTATTCAAACAGAAGACAGTCAGCTGTAGAGATTCATGGTAAAAGGTACTGACTGTGCACCTGAGGTCCTTGGTCTGCTACATGTGCTGCACACACAGTCCAGGCCCTGTGCTGGCAAACCCTTGCAGTTGTGCATTTGTACAGTTCTGGCTCTGCAGAGCCAGCCAAGCTGGAAGGGGCCATGGGGGGCTGCCTGCACCACAGCTGCAAATGTTACCTAAACCACCCCAAAGTTCTGCTCTCTCCTCTGCAAAGACCTGCCCATGGAATTGCCAAGTTACTGAACCAGAGAAAAGACTTAGAGTGTATGCACTGCTGAAAGAGCAAGGGAAGTCAGGAGAAAGCAATCTGTATTGAGCCCATTTGCTGTTTCACTAACTGATACCTGCTCAGCTTCAATTTTACACTCCCCTATCTCCCTCTGCAGCCTGTGTGTTCCAGGCTGTGCTCACCAGCACATTCATTTTACAGGGGCAATTGCTGAGCCACTTGTGCTTCGTAGCAGAACACTGTGTAATTCCTTTAATTTAGAAATGTGCTGTATTAACTGTTTGCACATGTGGCTATTAATTGTCTTTAAGCAGCCAGTAAACATATAACCTCAATGCAATCACTACCCTTGGTCATGGCAACTGCCTGTGAGGAAAGACACCTGCTTCCTACTCCCAAAATTGGATGCTGTATATAATAATGTTGTTGAAGTGGTAACACTTTATTATTAGTGCCTCTGTTTGCTCACTCTAGACTTTATAAAGTGATCATGACTTACAGACAGAAAAGTAATTGATTTGGCTTGGTTTATCTACAGGGGCCCAGGCAATATTTTATCATTTCACTTCAAAAGCTGTTTTTTGAACTCAAGTCATTTATGTAAGTCATTTCCAAGTAAAAACTCTGCTAGTTCTAATGCTTTTTCTTTTTCCAACTCTGACTGCTACCCTCATTTCACTGAAGTTTTAAAATTTAAATATGTGGGTGTATTTTTAAACAATTCTAACTTTCATATTTGAGGAATATGATTGCTGGTACCTTGCTTTACAGTTGTAGTGGGTGTATTTCCCCCTACACTCTACCACCACCCCCTCAGTTCTTTCCAAGTGGTTTATTAATGATTTGGGAAATATGATTCTCTACTTCAGAAAAGATTTTCAAAATTTGGCTGCAAACGAGAAGCAGAGTACCAGTGCAATAAATGCCAAGGAAAGTTGAACATTCCACAAAAGGAAAACTACCAGAAAGAATCTGAAGTTTTGACTTCATCCAGAAGCCTCTGGTTTACTTTACTGATTAAACCTCCAGCAAAAATTGTTGAAATGCTTTTTGGTTTTGATAGAGCTATGCATTCTGCCAAGACTGGCAGATGG
The DNA here is from genome assembly GCF_903797595.1 of Erithacus rubecula. NCBI lineage: Eukaryota > Metazoa > Chordata > Aves > Passeriformes > Muscicapidae > Erithacus > Erithacus rubecula. The sequence continues at coordinate 14,323,967 of NC_136689.1, read as the reverse complement.
ATGAGCAAAAACTTCCAAGACAGTCTCTGCAGTAACAGATGCAGGACAGAAGGCTGGAAGTGACATGAAGCGTAGAAGGTCCAACCAAAATTACACAGGGCAGCAACAGGAATGAACTTTGAAAATCCTGAGTGTGAGCAATAGAGGGACAAGCTGGAACACTTCAGGAATGACCTGTGAAGATGAAATCCTCTGAAACCACTGATCTTGGTAAAAGTTTGGACAGATGTCACTGTGGAATATCTATAGTTTGCCTTTAAAGTACATGCAAAGACTTCATAAGGTGAGGTTTATGAAGAGCCCATATTGGTTGAACAAACAAGACACCACCTGTCCCAGCACACCTCACTTGTTGATGTTCATACACCATAAGACCAAGTGCTAGAAGAATGTGTGGTTTTGTATTTTGAGGATCTTACCACATCTGCTTCAGAAGAGGCAGTGGTCTGTGAGAGCCTGGTAGCAGCAGATCTGTTTCCATGTTCTATCTCTAGAATATCAAACACAACCAAGTGTGGAAAGTGGAGCTCCTGGAAGCACATGTGCATGTGGCCTCCCCACTCTGTCATGGGAAGGATCTCTTACAGGTTGGTTCTTTCCGAAGCCCTCTTCTTTTTTTTAGCCAAACTCTTCCAGAAGAGTTAGAAAGTGTTTAAACACCATTTTCCAAAAAAGGGACTGAGTCTTGTGTGGAAAAGCAGCCAGAGCCCAGGAAAGCCTGGTAGAGGATGTATGCCAATGAGGAAAATGTCCTGGTAGATGGGATAATGATTGAGCCTTCTTAGGAGGGAAGAGACGAGGAAAAACCATTGTAAAAGTGCCAAAACAGAGTGATTAAAAGTAATTTCGTTTTATATGAGCAGGGCTGTGCCGCACAGGTAGCGCAGGTGAGCAGGGCTGTGCCGCACAGGTAACACAGGGAGCGGGCAGGGCTGTGCCGCACAGGTAGCGCAGGTGAGCAGGGCTGTGCCGCACAGGCAGCGCAGGTGAGCAGGGCTGTGCCGCACAGGTAGTGCAGGTGAGCAGGGCTGTGCCGCACAGGTAGCGCAGGGAGCGGGGCAGGGTTGTGCCACTTCCAGCTCAGCTCACTCGGACTGCCTGTGCCTGACTGCCGTGACTGATCGGCTGCTCTGCCCGACTGAGCTGGACACAGGCTGCTGTCTTTCCGCGGGCACTTCACCGGGTGCTCCCCATCTGGCCAAGCGTTGACAAGCAGGGCTGGCACGGGAACACGCAGCGGCGCCGCTCCTCTCGGACCGAGCGCCTCTCGCCGCAGCGCGGGGGTCCGTGTCGCAGGGCTGAGCAGCCGATCGCTCGGGCTCAGCGCTGCCGGCCGCCCTTTCCCCTCATGCCGCCCCACGGGCCCTGGAAGCAACTTCTGCGCCGGCGTTCAGCCGCCTCAGCCCGGCCTCGGCTCCCGCTTCTCCTCCCTCTCCGCCTTCCCGCCGGGCGCCGCCGCCATGCGGCCCGACAGCCGGCAGGGGGCGCCGCGCCGCCGCACGCGGGCCAGCGCTGCCCTCACTGTGCGCGGCGGGGCCCGGCGGGCCGGCCACGGCTCACGGCCCCGGCCACGCTCACGGCCCCGGCCACGCCACACGGCCCCGGCCACGCTCACGGTCCCGGCCACGGCTCACGGCCCCGGCCACGGCTCACGGCCCCGGCTACCGCTCACGGCCCCGGCCACGGCTCACGGCCCCGGCCAGCTTGGTGTGACCATCCCCGGCCACGCCACACGGCCCCGGCCAGCTTGGTGTGACCATCCCCGGCCACGCCACACGGCCCCGGCCAGCTTGGTGTGACCATCCCCAGCCAGCGCCACACGGCCTCGGGGGAGCGTGGTGTGAGCAGCCCCGGTCACAGCTCTGGTTATCTGTCTAAGCAAGCCAGTGCTGAGGTCCTGTTTCATGTGGCAGCTCTGGGAATGACTTCCTGGCACACCCAGGGTTTTGTGGCATTCCTTGCTCTGGAGTAATTGTGGCGAGCGTAGCTGCTCTTTCCTTCTCCCTTAGGACCCAGTTGTTTGGGCTAACCAGGCCGTGGCTGTCCCAAATACCAGGTGCTAGGGAATTTGTGATGGCTTTGTGTCAGTAAGGAAGATCCACATTGCTCCTCCTCCAGCAGCTCCACCAACACCACTTTTAGTGGTTCTTGCCTACTCCAGCAAATAATTGGCACATTGACTAGAGAAGCAACAGCTTGCAGCTGCCACAGATCAGCCATGACTCGCTGGCCTTAGTGGCTTCACTTTGAACTTGCTCATTTGTTTTTGCCTCTTCCTTCCCCCCTTTCCTCCAGAGCTGCACAAAGAGAGCTGGCAGGGCTGCCCACCACCCCAGCGGGCACCACTCCATGCTTCCTGCCATCCCCCAGCTGCTTCACCCCCATCACCATTGTATTCACTTGCCTTTGAAAGTGGCAGGAGACATCAGCTAAGCTCAGATGATGAAAAGAGAGGGAGGAGCACCTGCTGATGTTTGGGGCTTGGGTTTAGAGCTGTGCTTGTGCTGAGTACATACACCCTTATTTGGGTGCTCAGATGCAGAAGAGTTGGAGGGGGGCTTTTATTCAGCTGCTGAAATATTCAGTCAGATCACAGGGCAACAGTTTGCAGAGAGACTACCTCTCCCATCCTCACACCACCACTGTCCCAGAAAAAAAAGCTATTATTTTTAAGCACTTTAGGTGCTGAATGCTCAAGTGTTTTTTACCTTACAATGGGAACACTGTTAGGATGAGCTTAATGGACTAACCAACAGCAGACTTCTTACCCCGCTGCGCAATGACAGTGTGTGTTAGTTACCTGCATACATCATGTCTCTTTAAAGCACAAAATTTCGACCTGTAAGACACATTTGGATACCTAGGAGGAGTCAGCAGTCTCTAGCATCAAGTGGAAAGGAAGGGACATTTTTCCAATGCATGGGAACTAATGGAGTGATGGTGAAGTACTTATGACAGATGGTTGTTGGCAATTTCCTTGCTCACTTCCAAAGCACAGAACCAAATGGGTGACCAAAACAAGCTTGGACTTTCCTCCCTCTCTCTTCTATGACTTTTTCATGGGGAGGGAGGTGGGTCCAGCACATTTGGCCTGAAGCAAGGTTTTGGTTATGAGCCCTGCACACCCCAGGCCAGGCAGCAGCCCATGGCTGCCCATGTGCAGAGTTGATAACAGCACCTGGTGTCACACAGGCATAGCAGGGGCTCTGATGGCAGTACTGACACATTTGCCTGCCATTGCACCTGAGCTAATAAGCCTTGGGTTTGTTAGCTTGGGCACAGCACTGCACTGACATCAGGGGACCTGCACTGGTTCCCAGCCCACCAACTGGGATGCCTCTGGGCTGTTTTTCCTGGTGCTGGGTTAGCACAGACAATTTGAGTGCCAAGAAAGTTACGTCATTCAAAGTCCCCCTTCCTTTTTGTAACACTTACTAAGGCTGAAGCCTCAGTAGTTCCTCAGCTTTTACTCCTGCCTCCATCTCAATAGAAGATGGACAGGAGTGGGCAAGCTAAGGGAGGGCATGGGAGAGGCTATAAATGGTTTTGTCACTGTTCCCACTGCAGTGCCCTGCCTGCCCTCACTTCTTTTCCTCCATTTTCAGCCATTGGACTTGCAGGGCATCTTGCACCTGAATCCATCTCATGGCTCCACACAGTGGCCAAGGTAAGGTCTGGGAAATCAATCACCTGTGCTTAGATCTATAGTCAGCAGAACTAACTGTTTCAGCTGCTGGATTCCAGGATTGGAGTCACCTCATCCAAAAGGCAGCAGGCATATCATCAGTTGAATTGTATCCAAAAGGCTTTTCCCTTACACCACAAACTGTAAAGGAGCCATGGCTCCACTAGAGAGTGAGAGAGGAATCCCACCATTGTAATCCACAGGTGTTTAAGTTTTCTCAGTAACCCATGGCTCTGCAATGGATGTCTGCCCTCAGCCCTTGCCATTGCTGTAGGACTCCTCAGATTTCTGCCTAGAGCTGTGCAGGATGTCCTCCTACCCTCCCTGAGGGGAGGCACAGGGGTCTCCACTAATGTCTTCTGCACCAGTAACATCAGACATGGCTGTGATTAGGATGTGGAGGCAGCACTATCTTGCTTTTTCCCTTAACACCATTATTGCAGCTAAGGAGAGATTTGGGGTTCTGAACTGACAGGCTACAGGATTATTCTTCTAGGTCATCTGTCTCACTAAGATGTCAGACTGCAGGAGGAGAGTGGAGGGAACCAGGCTCATGCAGGGGAAGTTGGGCAGGTGACTGTGTCACTTACCAGGCACTTCAGTGCTGGATATTAAAGGTCTGTGGGCCACATCCCATCAGCCACTCTGGGGACCTGACCCTGCCTGCCCAGCATCAGGCAGTTGGGTACCAGGAATGCTGCATGGATTGAGTCTGACTTACTAAATATTAGTTTGCAGCATCATGTGTGATCTAGGGAAATGTAAGTAGTTTCCTGCTAAAGATCCTGTTTTCTAAAAGCTGTGTGGTGAATTTAGGAACACTCACTTTACCCCAGCAGACACAATGCCTCAGTCATTAAGTGGGAAAAAGCCCCAAGGAATTTGAGCAGTGCAATGATAAAAGGCTATGAACAGCTGCTGAAAGTGTTCATGAACCAGGAGTAACTCTGCATAAAGAACTAAAACAGAAATAAAACCCGGTTTGATTAAATGGTTGGATTGAGGAAAGCAGGTCACCTCCTGGAAAGCAGTTTATGTAGCTGTGAGATGATTCAGGCTGTTTCTGAAGAGGGAAAATATGTAACAGCTTCCTGGCTAAAGCACAGGCCACCCCACTCCCAAGTAAGGCCACAGACTTTCAGTGGCCTTTGTCATGGCTCCTTCAGGCCCTGTGCTCTCACAGAATACTAATGCTCCTCTGCCTTTCTCTGCTTCCAAAGCTAAAATACACACACACACATATGCACACACACATGCAAACAATTCCCAAATTGTTAAGATTCATTCACCAACACAAAAGCAATTTCAAAGGTGAAATTCAAAGGTGGTGAACTTTTCTGCTCTTGCTCAAATCATGCCCAGAACTTCATTCCTTAGGTAGCACAGTGGTCAAAACCTCTGATTGAAACTATAAGCACTTGGCATCTGAAAATCAGGACACGTCCATTTTTGCGTCTAACCTCAAATAATTTCTTGGAAATAATACCTGATTATCTCCCCTGAGGATGTAAGAGCACCTTGCAAGTCACTGTAGAAGATGGAAACCTTCAAGCCCCTGTGACTGCATGGGTCAGCTGGTGACTGCTGCTGATTCTGCCCATGTAACCAGGTGAACTGGAAAAAGCAAAACTATTTGCTAACTCATGGTTTGTCACTGTGACTTGTGAGAGGCGGGATCTTGTGGCCTGGGTGATTTCTTTGCAAAATAGCTGGCAGAGAGCCTGGATACACATCCTGACTCATATCTGCTTTCGTTGTAATTTGGCCCAAGCAGTCAAAAGCAAATGAGGGAGGATGTAGCAATAATATGGGGGAAGCTTAAGAGGCTGGAAATATGTGCAGGAAATAATCAAATTAGACTGTGCCTGGGAAGACCAAAGTTGATATATTTGGGAAAACAGTCTGAAACACTACTGCTCAGTAGGACAAAAAAAATCTAGAAAGCAGGAACATCAATTAGCAGACACTGCTGCTCTATGGGCCAGGACAGGTCCATGTGATTTGGGGCTGCCTGCTGAGGTATCTTAGCTCAGAGTGGGGTGCAGCAGGGGTGCTGCCATCCTTACTGCAACCCCAGGCCTGGGGTCAGTCAGGCAGGCTGAAGGCTTTCAGAGAGCACCACATCAGATGAAAGGTGGGAGGGAACAGCTGGATGAGGAAAGTCTGAAAGAATTCAGCATAAACAGCTTTTCCAAATAATGACTAAAGGAGGAGGATATGATAACTCTCTGCAGATATTTGAAGGCTATAAACACCAAGTGTGGCTCATGTGGGATAAGATTCGATGCAATAGGATAAATGTATGGGCAGTGAAAAAAGTGTTTTATGCAAGGACAGAGGTACAAAGTAATAGAAGGTGCTTTCCCAAAGGGGGAGTAGAAGTCTGATCGGTGTACACAGAACTCCTCCAGGTAGGAAAAGAAAACAAGGTCATGTCCTGTTGGGACAGTTCAGCAAAGAAGTGGATAAGGTAGCCTTTACCCTCAAGTTTTTTGCTGTGAGACATGTTGTTCTGTAGAGAAAAAAAAAATACTCAAGAAGAATATTTTGTTATTATATTCTGAAGAATATAAGAAAATAGTATATTCATAACGTTGCTTAAAATCCCTACCAGAACCAAGCTGAGTGAAGAACATAGTCTTCATCTTCTCTCATAGTCTGGAATTTTCCTTGCTTATACAATGAAGGAGGTGTGACATCCTGCTTTGTGTGAGTTTTGTGAAGGATGGCCCAGAGGACATAAAAAGGGATAGTTAACTGCAGTCAGCTATCACCTATTTCACTGGCAGCATGCTGGCAGTGCTGAGGTGACTTCATCTCACTGCATTCTTCGTGGAAATTAACATACAACATACTGGGAGTGTTTATTGGCCAGCTGTAATTAATTCCTGGGATTGCAGTGAAAATCAAACCAGGGAAGGGTCACTCCTTTTCTATAGCTAGCTCTTCTTCATAGTAGAAGTGAGGCACAATTTTTCACCTCATGTTTATTCAGACCCTTTGGAGTCTTTCTCTTGTACAGGCATTTTAAAGGAAAAAAATCAGGACTTGGATGCAATCCTATCACCTGCCATTGCTCTCTCCATTCAAGTCAGTAGAAAGTTAGGCAGAAAAGGGCCTTTTTTCCCACTATGTCTCTCTCTTCCTCTCTCATTTCTCCAAATCTGTGTAATCTATAAAGGCCAGGGTATTCAGTGCTTTTCAGACCCTGTGTTTTGGCTCATTAAAATATCAGACTTGCCACTGCACACCCAGGATGCTCATTCCTATTGACATCAATGGACAATGAAATCTGTGGGAGTTGGGGAAGTAGAAAAAGCCCACAACTTTCTTTATGATGAGATTAGTGATCAAAGTAGCTTTAAATTATGTTAAATTTCTCTAGTGTCATTAAGCAGAGTTGTCAGGCAGTCCAGCCTAACACAAGCACACAACATCTCAGCAAGTTTTCTTGTATGACTTGTGAAGATAATGTGTCTGACACTCACCTCTGCTCTGCTGATGAGCTGTGCCAAAGCTTTTGTGTTGCTGATGATCAGTAAAAATGAGGAAAATGGATTTTGCTACTGTGTTTCCAGGTTTTATATCACACAAACCATTTAAGAAATATACAGTAAAGTGGAAAATAAATCATTCTGAGAGAAGCTTGAGGTGATCTGAAAGCCAAGCACAACAAAGCTGTCACTCAGCTTCTCTGGGACAAAACCCTTCATTTCCTTATTTTCAGACTGCAGAATTAAGCAGCTACTACAAACTCAGTTGTCTTTTACCTAGTTGCTTCCAAACCTTATCAAAGGTCTTATATGCAATACTGCTCACAGAAATAATGCACAGCCTGAAAATGAGATTTGATAAGAGGAAAATGACAGTTGGAAAACTGTACTATTGTGGTCTGTCACCTTCCTTACATTTAAAAGGATTTTTGTATTTTCACATTTGGAACAATGCATACCTTGCCCAGAGATGAGACTTTTATAGCTCTAAATATGTTTAATAATGTTTCTAGTTTTATTCTGGAAATTATTTTAATGAGGACTCTTCTAATAAACCAATATAATAGTAGCTTATTAAATACAATCAAAAGGTTTTTCATGTAATAAAACATTATAATATTTTATTATGTGTGAGAGAGCTGCTCAGCATTTCTGTGTATCCCAAACATGAACTACTTTTCCAGGATAGTAGTGAGGAGTTATGTTTTCCCAGAACAAATCAAAGTGGTAATGTTTCTAGTTCATTTCTCATTTTCTGCTGCACCAGACATATCTGAGGTTGGGGCTGGCGTGGGCAGCGATGCTGCTCCAGCACAGGCAAAGACACAGTGTCCTTAGAGAGCTCTCAAATAAGTGCTAAAAGAGGGCAGTGCATGTGTGACACAAGACATTTAATTAGCATGTTAAATACTCACATGTGTATTTCAAAGCAGTGCTAGCTGAGCAGGAAAGCAGCCTAACACACAGTTTGAAGGAACCAATCATATTTGCAAACTTTTTCCCCCTGAGTTGACTGTTGTTTTTTGGATAGTAAAGGAAAACCTGGGTTTTTTTGGAAGCAGAGCATACATTGATGTCCTTTATTAAATCAGCTGGCTGAACTGCAACTGCTGAAGGCTACGGTCAGAACTTGGCAGCTTCTTTTGAAAATCACTGTCTTGTTCTGGGCATGGTTTAGGCTATACAAGTTTATTGCAGATGCTGAACTCTGCCAATAGGGTAGGGGCACACACTTCAGAATACATCACTGCAGATTTCTGGGACACTGAAAGACTGCCAGAGCAAGATAAAAGTGAAATGGAGATTCTCTTTTTGATTCTTCAGCATCTCAGCCAGATGAACTTGGAAACTCAAAACTTGGAAACTCAAATTGCCAAATTCACACAGTTTGAGAAGGTTCACATTAAATCTATGGGACCTACTGTGCTTTCCAGAGCTTCTCTTGGCATTATTCCTGTAACAATCCCTTCCAGTTCCATTGGCCCAAAAGCCTGACAAAATAAATTCTAAGGTAAGTGCCTCCCTAGTTAGAAAAGTTCCAGGCCTTTAGCTCACCTGGTGTGAAGCTGGCCCAGCACACATCCACTCCTCTGTCTGTTTTGGGCCACTTTCTCTTGCAGAGCAAGCAGCAGTGTCCTTTGCAGGCAGCAGAGGGCAAGCAGGTATCTACCTCACCTGGTACCAGCTAGACACAGGCATGGTGCCACTGCAGCTTCTGCTGCCCTGCAAACATTTGGACCTGGGACATAAAGGACCTACACTTAAAAAAACCCAAAAAACAAAACCACAAGGGAAACAAAACAATTCAAACAAACCCATCACCCCACCAAGTCTGGTTTTAGAAACACCAGGAGTTAAGTGTAACCACAGGTGTAGCAATTGTAAAGACCTTCTCCCCCAGCTCTCTGTCAGAGCATCACTGATTGGGGAGCCGTAGTGCAGCCTTTTGGGTAGGTGTTCTAGTGGCCCAGGGGAAGGGAATTAATGCTCCTTTGGACATGATGTTCCACCATGCTCCCTTTCCCAGTGTTGTGGAGTGGCAGCCAAAAACAGAGCTGCTGCCAGCAGAGAAGAGGGACCTGTAGTGACTGTGAGGGGCAACAGTTTTGAACAGTAAGAGGGAGGGTTTAGGCTGGACATCAGCATGAAAATTTTTGTGACAAGGGTGCAACAGGTTGTCCAGAGAAGTTGTAAGTGCCCTGTCCCTGGGAGTGTACAAGGTCAGGTTAGATGAGGCTTTAAGCAAACTGATCTAGAGAAAGATGTCCCTGCCCATGGCAGAAGGTTGATCTCCAAAGGTCCTTCCAACCCAAACTGTGCTGGGATTCTTAGAGCCACTGCAGCAGAGTGCCAGTGACAGGGGAGCTGTTTGCAGGATTGGGCCAGGCATAGAAACAAGACCTGCAAGGCAGTCTTGATCAGGCATGTTTTGGTCATGAGTGCTGGCCATTTGGATGAAATGGACTCTAAAAACACATTATATGTCAAGGTCCTGGCGTCTGGAAGCTGATGAAAGGGAGAAGACACCTGGGGAAATCTGAGAGCAGCAAGAAAATAGGAGGCTGGAGACAAATCTGCAATTTTTAAATCCCCTTCTTCTCTAGAGTTTCACAGTCTGCTTAGGGTTTGGCCTAAGTTGACATGAAAGATCTACTGTGTTTCCCGTTACACATGAAAAATGACATACACACCAGTAACATCAATATTATTACAATTTTTTAAATTGGACTTCGCTCATAGTTTTTACTAAAAATATGTATTTTGAGATTTATAGCTCATCTTAGCCTGGCTTTTCTCATTGAGCATGACCAGAGTTTTGGGAAGAGTGATGAGATACTGCATCTCCAGGCAATGTTCATCACTGCCCAAAGTTAAGTCAGTAGCGACAATGGGCCACCTGCATCTTTAATAATGTCAACAGCTTCAAAACACTGACATCTGTTTGTGAAGTTTGAAGTTTAAGTGATTTCTCAGATATGCAAGTGAACACTCTTTACCTGGAACCTTGCTTGGAAAATATTTGACATTTCTATAGCAGGCATTTGCTCACTTAGGAAAAAATTATCCAAAGAAAATAAGGGCTTTGCTGCTTAGCCAATCCTTACACACACCACAAGTGAGCTCCCCTATCCTTTCTTTTTTCTACATTGTTATGTTTCTATGAGAGAGCCACTGCCATCAGTCTGCTTGGGGGCTTTTCCCTCCTGCAGGAACTCTGCTCCACTGCTTATACACTGGCTTTTTTTTTTTTTTGCTTGACAGCTCACTATCAAAACAGTAAAACTGGGGGATTTTTGGTTATTTAACTAATGATACTTTTAATTGCTCAACAATATAACAAATCTTGTAACAGGATTTGAATTTTTGCTCAAATATCAAAGTCCCTGGAAGAAGTACAATATTTCTTACATTTTAAGCAGGCCTTTATACAGCGTTTTTACAATATTTTAAAGGGCCTCATCTTTTTTATTTTTTATTTTTTTTAATAGCTTTGCGGGGATTTGGCTGTATAGTAAAATTCAATCCAGATCAGCTGCTATTACAGAAACAAATCAAACAGGATTGTTTTGGGGTTGTTTTGGTTTTTTTTTTTTTTTTTTGTTCTCTTTACTGAAAACAAGAAACAGGGCTGGAGCTGCATTGGCTGCCAGTGAGTCAGAGGTTAATCCCAGCATGTCAGATCTGCAACTGGGTTCATCCTTCCCCCCAAGCCCAAGAAGTGCATGCATGTTGCTGTCATGCAGAGTTATCCATGCATGGAGGGAGCATGATTGCTGTGCATGGCTATATAACAAAAAAAGAACAAACCTCCTCCATACACCAGAGCTGGGTGTTTGGTGCTGAGCTGGTTATAAAGCCAGGCTGGAATCAGCACCATGCTCTCTCAGCAGCTCCAGCATTCAGCAATTTGTCAAATCAGACCCCATGTCTAACTAAATCACAGCAGCAGCACCAGCACCCCCAGCACAGATCTGGGAGGGCTCCCATCCCTGCTCTCCCCACCATGGCTTTCCAGCTCCAGCCCTGCTTCAACCCCCTTGCATCAGCCTGATACACTGCATGGTTCAAGCACATATTTCTTCCTTATAAAAACACAGAACAACTTATTTGGCTTCTCTTACCAAAAGCTTGGGGTATAATTAATCCACCCTATCTTGCATTTTTAATTATGTTTGCACTTAAGTATTCAAGTCTTTCACAGCCCCAATAATTTTAAGATGCAGGGAAAATATTACAGCCATTTTCACAGAGACTATGGCACAGAGCCTCTGAGTAAGTAGGCCAAACTTCAGAGAAAACCTGGAGCATGACTGAGAACAGACCCCAGATGTACCCAGGCTCATGCTTCATTTTAATACAGCACTAGGATCCCTCTCACTCATGATGCCAGTATAATGGTATTTCCTCTCCTGGAATGGTGTGCTCAACTTTGGCCAGCACTTGTCTCTCTGAGAAGTCAGATAGAGAGAAGGAGAAAAAGACCAGAGAAGTACAGGCAAGACAAGTTCCCTCATGCAGAGGATCTCCATAGAAGGAAAGGAAGAGGCACAGGAGCCTGTACACGACTGTGAAGTGCTCTGTGCCTGGTGGAGCAGTGGGCAGACCAGCAGGCTGGTAGCACAGAATAGGAAGGCTTGGTGATGGAATTTGGGGTCAGCTTGGGTCTCTTTCTACTTTCTCTCTGCTCTGCAGTGAGCCATTTAACCCTTAAGGGCTTGTCTACCAGGTTGGGGGTAACTCTGGCAGAGTGTTTTAAAATGCAAGTTTAACATGTGCCAGCTGCCTTGAGCTAACTCCTCAGGTCAGTCCAAGTACAAGGCAGAGCACTTGTGAGTGGCTATTCCAAAGGTGATCTTAGACCTCTTGCATACAGGTTGTGACAGTATGATGGGTATACAGAATCACAGAATTGTTTGGGTTGTAAGGGACCTTAAAAATCATCTAGATCCAAACCCTCTGCCATGGGCAAGGATGCCACTCACTAGATCATGTTACTCAGAGCATCACCCAAGCTGGCCTGGAACACTTTCAGGGTTGGAGGGATGGGGCATCCACAACCTCTTTGGGAATCTGGGTGCTTTATCACCTGAGGAATTAAACGAAAGGCCTGATGTCCCGATGAAAGCCATGGCATGCTCTGTGAAGAGCTGTCAGATAGACCATGCTGGGATGGTGGCATTGTGAAAAGCTGCCTTCATCTGACAGACACAGAGACAGGCACCACTGCAGATGTGCCACAGCCTTCAACAAGACAAATCTCCCCAGGACCATACCCAGCATCCCCAGGTGGCTGCAGACACAGGTGCTGTGACACCATCAGCATTTTTGCTCACTCAGATGTGCCTGGCAATCCTACCAGGCTCTCAAGATGTTGGATCACACAAAAAAACCCCCAAAAATTAAGGTCTCCAAGGAGTTTGGCCCCCCAAATGAGTGTCTTTTCAGGGCATTCTTCATTCCTCCCAAACAGAGACTGAAATGTAATATGTCAGCTCCCAGGTACTTGTTTTGGGCAGCTCTTCATTGTACCTGTGCTGCTGCATGAGGGTGTAATGAACTTGGCAATGGTGCAAGCACTAGACAGACAGGACGAGTGCCTTAAGCACAAGGCCATCAGACAGAAATGGTTCAGCCCCCAGCTGCATTAGCTCAGGATTGTCAGCATTTGACTCTACTTTAGGAGTGACCACAAATTCCAAAGGCACCCTCTCCTCCACCATATCCAGATTCTTTATTGCCTCTGGAGACACAGCTGAACTTGCCTGACACCGTGTCCTTTGACTTATATCTTCATCTCCAAGAAGTCCTGCTTTCCATCAGGGCATGGACAGTGGTCTTAGCAATTTTTTCTCTCCTTAAAGCCAGAGGTCATCTGTGAGAAAGCATCTCTTCCCACATCTGCATGTTTTGCACCCACTTTGAAATCTGAGATATCCCTATGGTTCTGCTCCACTGCTTTGTGCAGATATTCATGTGAATGTGGGAATTCCATGCAACTTCAGACAGAGATTTCCTTTGGTAATCACATCCATGATCTGCCTTAACTCTGTATCTTACTGTTCTCCCGCGAGCCTGTATCACCCATTGTTAGTTAGTTTCCTTTACTACTCACCATCTCATTCTCCCATAATCTCCTCATCTTCCTTCATCCAAATCAAGTGACCAGGACTTGCACTGGTTTGACTAACCACGTTTTGTCATCAGAATCTGCTTCCCCACTACCTCTTCAACTTCTGATTGTCTTCACTATCAGAGCCCACAAATATAATTCAGTTAGGAATAAAATTTAATTTACAACATCAAAAACAGTCACATTTGGAAACTAATTCCCTGCTGCTCAAAAGCACATCACATCATAATTTATCAACCATCACATTTTTAACTATGTCAGACATTTGTCATAAAATCACCATTAAATGGATATCTAATGGCTTCTAATAAATGTCAAAATGAACTTGCAGATGCCTATTCAAAATATATTAGGAGCCATTAAATAGCAATTAAAAGGAAGTTTCACAAATAATATTTTATATTAGATATGTTGTAGAGCCAGGCAAGGAAGGGACAGTGACATTTTGAGGACCTTCTGGAAATGCTCCCTTGTGCCACATATTTCTGCAGTGATGGACTGCATACCTCCCTGGAGAGCATCCCATGCTTCCTGGACATCCCTGCATGATGATGCCCTGGGCACTTATGATGTGGATGCTGTGATGATGTGTAATTCACTGCTTTAAGGGGCAGCATGAACAGTGTATGAGGTTAATGGCATTATTCCCACTCTCCCTCATGCCCTTCTGCTCTAGGGACAGAAAGCTGTCCCAGACCCTCCCCAGTGGTTCCCTCCAGGGGCTGGGCAGTGCTGCAGCAGGCAGGGATGGGGGGCAGGAGGGGACAGCTGCCAGTGTGGGGAGAGAGAAACAGACCCTGACATTTGCTGGAGTTTGGAGGGGATGGGTAGAGGAAGATCTCCAGAGGGGTGCAGAAGGTTTTGGGGATGATGAGCAGAGAAGGGGTTATGAACAGCCATTCTCCCTCTGGAAATGTGAGGTGAGTGAGAAAGAGGGTTACTAAATTGGGGAGATGGACAATTTGAGGCCAGTCAGTATTGAGGTTTGCATATGCACTAAACCCCGAAGTGTGCAGTTTTCTACTGGCTTCAAGGAGAGAGCCCACACCACTGGCACTTCCTGCCCTGCCATCTCTTTCTCTAGTCCACATATTAACAAAACTCACCCCGAGTGGCTGGTGCAATGTGGTATGGGCTCTCTCAGGAGGGCACTGAAGGTCACCTTTACCCTCTGGCTCAAGGCTCTCCAGAAGCAGCTGTGCACTGAGAGGCACTGATGGTCTGTGTCTTTTCTATGTGTTCATGCTGCTTCTGTTCTGGAGCTGTGGTTTAAAAGGTGCATCTAACAGGCATATTAAATACACATGCACATGTAAACACAATTTATATAAAATATATAGCTGTTACAGGTATGATGCCTTTAGGTTCTCTTGCTACACAAATATTACTTTAATTTCTACAGAATCATAGAATCATTTAAGTTGAAAAAAACCTCTATGATCACAGAGTCCAAGTGTTAATTCAACACTGCCAAATTCACCACTAAACCATGTCCCTATACCTTGAAAATGACTCACAAACCTGTAACCTTTAGGAGTAAACATTAACATTAATATAAATGTTAAATATGAACACTAAAAACAGCAATTCTTAACAAGAATTTCTTTGTATTCACATTCTTATATTAGTCCAGCCACAGCTTAGAAATAGTTAAAAATATGAACTTCATTCCAGCTTGTTCCGTTCCAATGCCAGGTTCTTTTAAAAGAGCAGCTAGCTTTTTACCTCGGGTTTTTTTTTTTTTTTTTCTCTTTCTTTTTTCACATTTGGCCTCACAAGCAGGAGGGAGGGAAGGATGGGACTGGATGTGACCATTAATCCTGCTGGGGTTCAGGCCAGTGCAGTGAAAATTAGGTAAGCAGGAGGCTGTGGAGCCCAGTGGGGACAGCACGTTCTGGCGGGGTCAGGAGCACGAGCAACAAACCTTGTGTCTTACACAAGGAGGTCTCAGGAGCCAGTAATAGATCCATTGTGTCAGTACACAAATATGTTATGCTCCACCTTCTGTCCTGTTTGTTTCTTACAGTACTATGGCTACTTTCCTCTCCCGCTGGCGTAGCTGAGAATTGGTCCTGACACAGAAAAGAAAGAAAAAACTCTTATTCCCCCCACCCTCCCCATCACTCATGCTGTAAAGGACCTGCTTACACAACTGTGGAAGAGGGTGTGTATTTGCATATTAAATGGGATCAAGAAAATATCTAACATATGTTGCAAACAGAACTAATGTCTAAACACACATGCAAACCTGGGCTAACGGGTCCTGCCAAAATATTTTAACCATCTGTTTTTACTTAACTGTTTTTGAACAATTTATGTTTATTATGTTAATTTATTTTTACTGTCAACAACAGCAAATGACAGAGTTGCTGCTAAACAGCATCATTATATATCACATTCTGGCATAATACCAGCAGGTCCTTTTAATGCGACAGGAATAAATGCATATTAAAATGTCAATTTGTTTAAAATCTAGTTCAGCATGGTAAATACATCTGCACAAACTCATCATGTTTGCACGCAGACTATTTTAAGATAAGGTGCCCCAACAGGACCTGAAGAGGTCCTGCTTGTACTCCTGGCTCTAGTTTTCAGGTTGATCCCAAGAGGAGGGGAAGAGAGGACCAAATTAATGTTTTAGAAGTTGTGATTAAACTAAAAGAGCCTATCTTTATTTGCAGCATTCAGGAAATCTCCCTTAGATGAAGAAAAACAGAAATTGAAATCAGCCACAAAATAATATTAATCTTCATCCTAGGTCCACATCCTGTTCCCACTGTTGATGCAGGAGCCTCTGTCCCAGGCTCTTCACTGGGCTGTTACAGGGGAAGGAATGCCCAGTGCTAGAGGCAGCTGCTGCTGCAAGTGCATATCCAGCACAAAAGTTCAGTGAGAGATGCTCTGGAGGCCCCAACATCTCAAAAATCTCCCAATAGTTAAGTTACATTATATTTTCTGGGTCATCTCTTCTCTTTCTTGATCAAAAAATTTTCTGGTTGTTGCCCAAGAGCAAATCTTTATTCCCGTAGGGTTTTTCTTGCTGATCACCCTAAGAGGAAAGATCTCTTCTCTGGAAGGGGCAGGTGGGTCTGTCAGTGGCTTCTTTGCCCTCCTGCCTGCCTGCCTGCACCATCCCACAAGTTCAAAATCATTCCTCTCCTGATTACCAAAGTCAGCACCTGTTCTCCTAAATCAGCCTGCTCCCCAAGTCCTGTTCCCATGCAGACAGCTGCTCATAGCTTCTGTGACAAAAGCAACCTTTTCTCCAAGTAACTGATGCTGAATCCCATCTTCTCCCACACATGCAGTGTGAGCTCCCTTCTGGCTAATTTCCCTTCCAGTACAATTCATGGGATGGTGCAGACTGCATTTTGCCTCATTCCTCTCTCAGGACCATGCTTGCTGAGCTGACCTTCCTTCCTTCACACAGTGAGAGAATCCTGCTTGTCCCAGCTCTGGTCTGTGCTTGCTTTTACACCACTTCACAGGCAGGTCAGGAAAGTGGTCAGAAAACTCCAACCTACTTCACTTCATCCTTTGCAGTCATGGGAAAATAGCCCATGGTTCCATACAGCTGGAAGCAGAGATTTTTATGTGTTCCAGAAGACAACTAGAAAAACTGGAACACTGGGGAGTCCTCTGGGTTTTCAGCCAAATACCATAAAGAAGACAGACATGATTTCCTGCCTAAATATTCTTTCTTTCTTTCTCTTTCTTTCTTTCTTTCTTTCTTTCTTTCTTTCTTTCTTTCTTTCTTTCTTTCTTTCTTTCTTTCTTTCTTTCTTTCTTTCTTTCTTTCTTTCTTTCTTTCTTTCCTTTCTTTCTTTCTTTCTTTCTTTCTTCTTTCTTTCTTTCTTTCTTTCTTTCTTCTTTCTTTCTTTCTTCTTTCTTTCTTTCTTTCTTTCTTCTTTCTTTCTTTCTTTCTTTCTTTCTTCTTTCTTTCTTTCTTTCTTTCTTTCTTCTTTCTTTCTTTCTTTCTTTCTTTCTTTCTTTCTTTCTTTCTTTCTTTCTTTCTTTCTTTCTTTCTTTCTTTCTTTCTTTCTTTCTTTCTTCTTTCTTTCTTTCTTTCTTTCTTCTTTCTTTCTTCTTTCTTTCTTTCTTTCTTTCTTTCTTTCTTTCTTTCTTTCTTTCTTTCTTTCTTTCCTCTCTCTCTCTTTCTTTCTTTCTCTTTCTTTCTTTCTTTCTTTCTCTCTTCTACCCACGTCTTAAGCACTGAATCATAGACTCATTCAGGTTGGAAAAGACCTGTAAGATCATCACATCCAACTATCAACCTGGCACCACCACCAGACTCACATCCTTAAGTGCTGTATCTGCACATTGTTTGAACACTGCCTTGGATGTGTTCCACCACTTCTCTGAGCAGTCTGTTCCAATGTATTGCAACACTTTCTGTGGAAAAAAAAAATCCTAATATCTAATGTAAACCTTCTCTGGGACAACTTGGGGCCATTTCTTATTATCCTGTCACTTCTTTCCTGAAAGAAGAGGCTGACCTCACCTCACTATGACCTCCCACACACCTTGGCCTCCATCTTCTGCAGACCTCTAGAGCTGTCTTGGTGACTGATGGCAGCTATAGCACAGCAAGTGGGGCAATGTACGACAGGCTATGGAGTTCTTCACTGTGCTTTTATACAGATCTCAGAGAGGATAAAAGAGCAAAATGAATCTGAAGCCTTCAGAAATACTGAAGAATCAGAATAATACAAGATTAAAGAGGAATGAGTGGAAAAGTCCAAAATGAGACCATGAACACAAGTAATGCTCTCTGGCCATCATGAATTTGCTCAAGAAGCTGAAGAAAGGTGTGACATGTAAGCCAGTGACAATGTAATACATTAGAGGATATGGCATAACATAAAATACAATCAGACCACAGTCCTGCAAAGACCAGTGCATATGCAAAACTATGCACATGGCCTGAGAAATCACTCTGGCACAGATGGCTGAACACATGCACAAAACCTTGCAAAGCCAGAGCCCAGGAGAGGTATGGTCAAGGAGGAGCTCTCCTGCCCTGAGCAGTCCTAACACAGCGTAACAATGCCTCTGATGTTGAATGGGCTGAGAAGCAGCTGGTAAGGAAATACAATATTCCTTTCTGGGGATTAAGGAGCAGACAGCTTGGGATAAGATTTTACTTAAGACAAAGAACAAGTTCCTTTTGATTAACCTTGGCCTCTTGAGAAGAGTAGCAAAGAAATACTGTCCATGTGAAAGTTTTAGTATCTCACTAACAAATATCATAAGCCATGTCACCTTTGTTTAAATGCCTTTCTTTGTCATGACAAGGGCTGCTCATGCAAGATGGTTAAGGAATCCTTGTTTACAGCATCCACAATAGCACCAGACTTTGTCAAGTGCAGCGAAATGTGAGAGGCAGTGCCATGCACTGCACAGTTCAGGGAATTCCCCCTCCCCTCTCTAAATTCTGGTTTTATTAAGAGAAAGGTTACGTAGTCTATATTTCAGGAGTTGAAGTCCTGAGAAAATAAACCCCAGTCCAAGTACTCATCCAACATACAACAGATATTCCATAAAATGTATGGGCTGATTTCATGCATATAGCTGCTCATTTTACAAGGGAATGATTAAGATGGTCATGGTTATGTTGGCTTTTAGTCCACAAATGCCTCAGCTGTTCTGGATTCATTTAAGATCATAATGTACCTCTGTGTGCTAAAAGCAAGGAGCCAGCACTGCTCTGCTCTGCTGTCCTGCAAATCCAGCCCTTTGCTTTGTGACGGTGTTTCCAGCACGGTTCATTAGCCACTATTTACTTACATAGTCCATCTCTTTCTTCTCACAGTCTGCCACCTCCCTCTGCTCTGGCACCAAAGGGACCCATGGAGCAGACAGGGCTGGATTTCCTTTGGGAAGAGATGAATTTTTTATTGCAGTGTGCTGGCTTCCACCCCCCTTCCTGATGCCTTTCTTACTCTGTGATATCTCCCAAGTGGCATTTCACAGCCTGCCTCCTGAGGGATGTCAGCCACCCTGTCCTGGCCTTGTAGCCAGAGCACACCAAGCTGCTCTGCTGACACTTTGAGAGGAGGAGTTTGTTGAGCAGCAGTGCTACCAGTGGAAATGTAGTTCAAAAGGGATTTTCCCCTTCTTACACTGAAAATTCAGAATTTGCCCCTCAGTCCGAAAGAGAAGCATGTCCAGCACCATTGGGAGAACCAGTTTTTCACACCCAGGAGTGGAGAAGGCTTTTGTGGAATGGTCTGGGTGATGCAGCATCATGCAGTGTGATTCCACATCCCTTCCTCAGGAGTCACACAGACAGTGATTCAATGGGCAGGCTGTGACACATGAAACATAACCACCTTTTCCCATTTTAATCTGTTTTGGTCATCTTGGGCTTTTCAAGCACATTCTATTTGATACTTCCTGCTTCAGAGGTTTTTCTTGCTGCAGCTGCCTAGCATCCTTTTCCCTCACCCTCCTCCACATCTTGTCCTGCATTTGCTTTATCACTTCCCTCTAAAAAGGAAAGGCATTTATTGCTCCATTCACATTAAGTGATCATCATGTAACAGAAATAAACTGCTTGTTCCTATATAATCATAGATTGCTTTGCAGAACACAGGCTTCAAACAGCAGAGGTAGAAGTCTGCAATGTTTTCCTCTGAAGCAATCTTCATTTCTTAAAAAAACCAACAAAACAAACCCTAAAACCCCTAAGTCAGTATCTTCCCACAACTGCAGCTGATTTCCTGTGTAAACTAAAACCATGTGATATTCCATAAATGCTTCCAGCTCTAAATTACAGGAAATGAAAACCATCATGGAAAAGGAAAGCTTTGGACTAAATTCCCAGATCAGATATCGCTGTAACTCTATTTCAGTCTGATTACAATTTGGATGCTTTCTAGCATACCTGTTATTAATTAAAGGAGCTGGTAACAGCTGATGGAGTGCAATGTTCCCCCAGGGCCTTGTGGTGGGACAGAGACATCTTCCACACCCAGGGCAGTGCCCCAGAGGTGCCACAGATGAAATCATGAGCTGAGTTTGAGCAAAGGAAGCATTTTTATGTAGCTATTGTGAAGGTCAGGCTCTGAACTTCCAACTGTGTTAAATTGTGCATGCCACACACAGCAGCACTGCAGTCAGCTGGCCACACACCCACACCCCACCTGTAGGTGCTGCTGCACCATCAAGGGCTTCATGGCTGTGCAGCTCTTCATTGCTCAGTAATACTTCTTGCAATGAGAATAAACAAGTTGTGCAAGGGAATATGAGCCAGTCATGTACAGAGCATATACATGGCAAGGACATAATAAAAGAGAGGAACTGATCTCACCCCATCCCACCTGAATTTGGAATATGTGCTGTCTACTGCTTCTCAGAGCCTTCTCAGAGCTGCTCTAATCCCATGGAAAGATGAGAGTTAGGCCATGTCATCCCTTGTGATGTGCACCAAGCAGTGTGAATGTGCAGATGGGCACATTCCCAGACAGGGCACCCACTGCCCCTCAGAGCTGCAATGAGTGCACTGCAGAGGTGACACACTGATGCCTTCAGGTGCCCCTCACTTGCTCACAAGTGGCCAAGCTGAGATTTATGGACACTTATCTCAGTGTTCTCATCTCATAAATGACTGCAGAAAGGGGATTTCCATTCCAGTGACCAGCGCATTCTCTTCATTTCTGAAGAGTGTCTGTGTCCTTCAAGACACTAAATCAGCCTGCCACTGCTAAGAAATAGACTTCAATTAAACAAATTATTGCAATGTTCTACACAATCTCTTAATTGATTCACCAGGAGATTTTTTTTTTTAGTTTGTTCAGCCAAGATCATGATAATTTTCTTATTGAACTGATGCAGTGAAAATAATTATCAGACTGAAAAGAAGTTGAGGAAAAGTACTATTTTTAAGGAGAGTTTTGGGTACACTATCATTCATTTCTTATTTCAAATGTCACAGGAGGAAAGCTTCACTTTTACTGGGGGAGGGAGTCTTGCTGGCTGCCAGACCAATGCCCATATACCACAGTCACCCTTTTAGATGTTTTAACCATTGCTGTCACTTCTTCACACATAAAACATTTGGGGTAGTCACTACACCTCTGGGTGTAAATTATTGCTGTCCTGTTCCTGGTACTATGAAAGCATTTCTATAAAGCAGAGTATCTCAGCAGTCATCAATTTATCATTCACATTTAGGCTTGCATTGATTTCTGTCTTGTTACCAGAATGAGGCAGATGCTTCAGCAGGGCAGAGGGTCACATATCCAATGCCAAAGGCACCAAGACAATTTGCACAAATTGAGGACTTCAGCCAATACTTTTTATAAGCTGTTCCTGCTGAATGTCCCAAATGAGGGGTTTCAGTGCCAGCAAAATCATTAAAGTGAGCAGGTTTGCCTTGTTCCCTACCCAGCAGACATTTCTGTTAGGGTGGGTCATTAGTTATTCCTGAGGTCATTAGGTTATCGCATCGAATCTTAATCCATCTAATTCATCCCAGTGCACTCCCATTTGTTTCTAGTGCTTGCCTTTTAAAATACCATTAAATCATGTCACAGGCTGCCTCTGCACCTGCCAGGAAAGCTGCATGCATTCTCTGATTTCCTTTGCCAGGTGAATTCTATTTAGAATATTCCTGGAGAAGGCAGCTCATTGCAAATCCTCTTTCTCCTATTTCTCCTTCCCAAGCACACTTGCTCATGCACTCTGGGGATTTTAACTTTTACATACCCAGCTTAGCCCTCCCTCAAGTCAATCAGTGCTGTCCTGAACAGATGCCAGTGGGTTTCCATTGCCTCAAGCTAGCCTGGGTGCCACTTTCTCTTGCTGAGATAAGTTATTAGGGCAAAGAAAGCAGAAGCTGTTTGCCTTTGATAGTGTAATGCAAAAGTAAAGAAATCCCAGTAAAACCTTCCTTTCTTGTGCATAAAACCCTTTGGTAAAAAATTCTTAGCAGGATACTATAAATAGAGAAACTCCACTGAGATCAGTGCACAGCTTTAAACCAAACATATAAATTAGTAAAGAAATGGCATTCTCAGTTGTAGATAACTTGTAGTGAGACCAGGGCTTTTACAGAACAAAGGAACCTAAAAAAACCCTTAATCTCACTTTGACGGGAAAAAAAGTCTCTGATCACTCCACCTGCCACTTCTTTCTGTGCCAAGAAAAACTCAAGTATACACCAAAAACACTGAAGGAGGGTTGAGTGCTGCATTGAATTTATGGACCACTAGAGACTAGGGTTGAATGTGCTGACTGAACTTATTCTAATAACTTAGATGGGAAAAATCCATACTGCAAATCACCTTACTTAGAATGGTTTAACAAGAACTATTTACCCAAGAAAGAAAAAATATCCTGAGTGCTGATTGCTTTCTCTCTCACCCAAGAAATACACATAGCCAGAGCCTGATAATTTTTTCAAGCTGCAAAATACCACAGAGTTGGAAAGGGAGCAGTTTGTTAGACTAGGAAAAGGATTTTTCATGGAAGAGAAGAAGGATTTGCAGAGAGTTGTGTTTGTGCATGTGAAAAATGTTTACCATTGGTACAAGATTTAAAGTCACACAGGGAACCAGGACATCTTGGGTTTGTGCTAGCATTCTTATTCATCGTGGTGAACCTTAGGGAGTGCACTGGACCTTGTGTTTCTGAGCCCACATCACTTGGCCAGACCTCCATGCTCTTGGGCCATTCTGTGTGTTCTCCTAATTTCACAGGGCCAAGCCTTGTCCCCAGACCTTGTCCAGTAAGACACACACATGTAAGTGTAGTCTGTCCTATGGTGAGGGAATGAGGAGTTTGGAACCACCCTTGGGAGGACCTGGGGAATGTGGGGAAGGATGAGGGGGAAGGGGCTAAAGCTAGGGCAGGTCATGGGAAGACTCAGCACAAAAGATGGGCAAAGCTCCTTTAATTAAAAATTCAGATATTCAACCCCTTGCTGAAGAAGCCAGAGAGTCTAAGGGCAGCCTCTGCTGCAGCCATGGTCTGTAGCAGCTCGTACAGTGCTTATGCCCACAGGGAGGGCAGTCCCTGCTGAAATTGCCAGGGAGGTTTCCAATTAGCACCAATTGAGGCGAGTTATTGGGGTTTTCTTCGTGCAGACACAGCTCCCCTGGGGCACAGCATGAGACCACCTACTCGCATTGCATAAACCACCAAAAAGCATTAAACTTACAGGAACCATTCTCAGTCACCACCAGCCCACACTAGATTTGAACCATCCACCGAAAGGTGAAACGTTAATGCGAGCTAATTTTTCAAATCATTGCTGTAACATTAGGAAGAAGCTCTGGTAACCTTTTGGGGGCTGCTGACTTACTGCCTAGTGTTCATTTGGCTGATCCTACAGGCTACAATCATGATAGGATAGTGTCCCAAGAGAGCAAATAAAATCCAAGAGGTACATTTTTCTTCTCAGCACTTGCCTGCTATAATGCTGAACCCTTCATTAAAAATGTGATAAGCCATGCAATATATTTTCCTGTAAATTATAGCCTTTAATCTTTAATGTTAATGACAGAAATTTTACCATTAGCAGGGCTGTATTTTGCTCCACACTTTAAACATTCTTTAGTAATCATGTTTTCCTGTCCTATTTCAGACAGATGGTAACTATTTTGGCTTGAATTCCTTTTTGTATTAACATAAAGAGAATTTGAAAAAACAAACTAAGGTATAATATAACTAAAATAGAAGAACTTACAGCATTGAAATGTGAAACACTTTTTTCCTAGCTGTGACCACCCTTTGACTTTGCTGTTACTAGGTGTGTGCCATGAAACCAAAGTAAGTTTTGTAAATACTGCTGACAAGGAGGAATCAATCCACCTCAGTCCCCAAGTCACGCTGCCTTAAGCTGGGCACAAATCTTAGAAAACAAATTATTGGCTGATCAGCTGGAAAATTTGTGTATTTATGAAGAATGTGAAAGCCATGTTGGAGAGCAGTGCTTGATCCAAAAATTAATAAGTTTAATCCCAGCTACGTTTCTCCATGTCCATCCCACGTGCCCATCCAGTTTCCCTACAGCTTTGACTTGTAGCTGTTAAATGCAGATAATAGCACCAACACCTGCATGTTGCACAGTTTTGCAAGGAGTGTGCAACTGTGGAACATCTACTCACAAAGGTAACATCACATTTCATGTAGAGTTACAGCCAACCTCCAGAAAATAAAAGGAATTGGAAATGACCAGGGAAAAGTGACCTGCATGGCAGGCAGTGGTCTTCATTGCTCATGAGCACCCTGGAGGTGGACAGTTTTTAAGGAAGAAAAAGGGTACTTTGCATACTTTGGCCTCCAGTGACTTTTGTTCCTTCACAAAGGGTATGAAGGGGGATAGAGCCCCATGCAAAGACAGACATTTGTGATACTATTGCAGGCAAAAACAAGTAAAGGCTTCTGCATTGGTAGATTAATTTTCCCCCCAGTTTTTCCATGCTATATTTGGTCCTAAACACCTGACATTTTTAATTTTAAGACCACAAAGCTAATATTAGAAGATCAGCAGTCTCATATTCCTTTTGGAGGACAACTTAAACTTCTCAAAATTCCCTTTAAAATTCCAGCAATGTGCAAGGGGTGCAACTACTGAAAGTCCTGCAATACTGGACCTTATACAATACAATACAATATAATACAATACAATACAATATAATACAATACAATACAATATAATACAATACAATAGTATTGTTCCAAGTAGCCATTCAATGAGAAAGATGCTCTCATTAAAGCCTTCATGAGCCTTCCTCAATAAATCAGTATTGTTTCAATCTTTGGTTTTCGTTAACAGGTCTATACTAGAAGGTTGACATCATAAATTTTAACTGCCACTGAGGCTCTGTTGTGATTGATAGTGCCAATGTTTTTTCTGTTACTCGAATTTGCACCTATTGTCAGTGTAATTCCTGCTGCTGCATCTGGACAATGCTGTATGTTACATCAAATATTGGAATCTTTTTCTCAATTAGAGTAGGTTCTTTTTTGCAGGTGTAATGCAGTAGCATTAAAATGTAGCTGATGGTCCATATCTAGCAGAGCAAACACTAAATCACCAATGGGCTTAATTAGCACAAGGTGAGAAAATTTTGCCCTCCATGAAGTTGCAAGGCTCTTGCTTGGAAAGGGAGAGAGGCATGTGGACCCTCCTTGTCATCACCAGCTTTGTCACAATTAATTTTGTCACATAAATTTCCTGTCTGGAGGGTTCTATCTGTGTATTTTCCTGTAAATCAATATACGCTTTAGCATGGTCAGTAAATAATAATAAATATTAATTATAGGCAGTTCTGGTTTTATCACACCATACCTGTCAAAAGCCAAAACTTTACCTCATCCTTTATTATAGTATTATAAAATAATGATCCATACTTCTAATCTTTTACTGGACAGCTGAATATAAATAATCTCCCATTTTTGTCCCTTGGACTCTCAACAGCTTTATCTCTGCTACTAATGGCTTCTTATGGCTCCAGAAAGAACAAAGCATAAAAAAAAAAAAAGATAATGATTTAATCAAAGACAACTCAAATGGCAGTTTTGCTATGCAGACATAAACAGAGTTAATGGTTCTCTCAGGACTCCTTTTTGAGAACCATAAAATCCTAACACTTAAAAAATAAGAGTTAATACACACTTTTAGTAGTGTTTTTCTATTTGAGGGAAAGAGTGAAGTCTAATACATTATTGGCTGAATCTTAAAACATTTATGATGGTCGAAAGACAGGATTTTATTATACATTTCATCTTCACTTCTTCATTTATTCTTACAATAAAACCAAATAATCAGTAATAGGCTGATATTTTGGTGTCAAATGGAACCTAAACCACACGTGAAAATGGAAAATCATTCAAGCAATATGTGAACCTTTAGTGACTGAACCTTAACTAAGTAATGGACTGCAGGAGGTGCTGCTTGGGCATTTTATCTTACTCCAAGGACTCTTTCTTTTATTTTAAAGTGTTAGCTACTGGCATAAACAATTATGGGGAAGTCTTCATGCCATTGGCATTGCATTTGCAATATGAGTTTCCCACAAGTCTTCCTTTCTACTTGTGAGAAAACTGTACAATTAAAGCTATCACACAAAGGAGATGCTGAGGTGTCTGCTTACAATGCAGCTGCAAAAATATGTGCATTGCTGAAACAATTTACTTCAAGACTCCTCTCTCACTTTTTAATGGTGTTAACTGGAAATTACTAGGAAATTTCCAAGTGCAAATTTGGTCTGGATTTCTGGAGACTAACCAAATGAAAGGTGAATTTAGACTAAAAATAGTATAAGCAGCTTACAGGCTTATAACTATAGATGAAAGATTATATTCTGTGTGGGAGTTTTGCAGGCAACTCAGGCAAAAGTGTTCAATGTCACTAACCAGTTTGTCTCTTTCCATTACAAAAAAAAAGTATATTTTAGAACCCAAAACCTCAACAAAGAAAGATGGAAATTTTAACATCAACTGGAGTGCCTAAATTTCTTTTAACCCTGTACTGTTTTGCAAGCACTTTCGTAGTTTCTACTCTAAAAAAATAAATAAATGCAGACTGTGCTACTTAATAGCATTAAGAGCATCAGTCTGCTCCACTGGCTGGATCTGGATCAAACAGTACAGATCAAAAAGAATATAAATGTACTTGATATTCCATCATATCCAGAAATAAACTGCATGCAATAGAAGGACTAAAATGAAGAAGCATATATGTTGAGTATTTTTATTTCCAGTGCTCCTTCACAGTTACTGGATTAACTCACCCTTCATTCCCTCTTTACTCATTCAGATCTTGACTCTTTTATCCTCTGCTGGCAAATTGAAGGTCTGCCTTGTGGTCAGAGGTCACTGAATTAATCACTTTAAACAAGAGATTTGCTGAGGTTTCAGAATTTCTAGTGTGACCTATTTCTCCTTTCTGTTTTCCACAGCTTTCCCCCTGTTGTTTGTAAAGGAAAAAATCTGTGGAACAAGATCAAGAGTCAGAAGGTGCCAGGAAATCAGTGGTGTTGTGGCCCAGCTTACAGGAAAGTGAGTGGCTCATATTCCCAAGCTGGGATAGCTTGGTTGCTGACATCTTTCTAGTGCAGCATCTGGCTCTGCAGAAGGAGTAGTGATGTGGGCTCTGTGGCAAAGCATTGGATGAAGAGTTTCCTCCTAATGTTAAAATTGATATCCACCCTTCAGGCCCAGAGGTGCAGAGAGAAGAGTTCTACCCAGTTACATGGTTCAAGCAACTGGACATGCAACCTTCTTAATCTTACACCCAATATAGTTTCAAATTATCATTATCCAAGCATTGGAGTCCTTAGGATGTGGTGGTTGTCTTTGTTTGGTACCAATAATCAGCTCTGCAAGGAGCAAATCACCAAAATTAAAGAAACTCTTGACCCAAACTATTTTGAAAACTTTTGTAAACTTTTTGGAGCTGTGACCAGACGAGATGAATCCAGAGGAATTTGTGCCTGGTCTGCTACAGAGGTTAAGCCATGGCACCTCACTGGCAGAGCAGTGCTGTGGGGAGGGGGGTCAGGTCTGTTCTGTGCAGACCCTGCAGCAGCAGAGCCTGTGCTTGGGGGTGTGTGTGAGCTGAACCTCTGCAGGTTCTGGGCACTGTGATGTGCCTTCTTTTGGGCACTGGCTGTGCCATTTCGTTAGCTAAGTAGCAGCTCTGGGGACAAAAATGCCTGCCTGCATGTACCTTAAACAGCATTCTGAATATTTAAGTCTGCAGCTTATCTAGAGAACAGGCAAAAAGAAGAGTGCAGTATATTTTGGCAGCAATTTATGCCACATGGGCAGGAATATCCCAGTTGTAGGAAATCCATCCTATTGGTTTTATTCACTTTCCACTCCAGCTGAATCCAGGTCATCAGTGCAGCTGCCAATGCATGTGTGCTTGGGCACTGTGGAAGGAGAGGGCTAGCAAGGGTCTGGGGTGCTGTGGGCAAGAACTGTCCTTGGATGTCAAAGGGCTCCTAGTACCTCATTTACTGACTTGTTCAGCCCAGAGGCTTCCCCTTTTGCAGCCATTTTCTCTCTTCTAATATAGAAAGGGCCAATTTCCATATGCATTAACATTCCAGGGGCATCACAGGAGCAGCAAATCCTTTGAAAGGTAGAGAAACTCTTTCTAGCTATTTCCCCTTGGAGTTGATTCCAACACAAATCTGCATCTGAACAACTGTTCAGTGACTAATGCAAGAATTGTACCTTGACCAGTTGCAATACTGCACTCAGGATTTATTTTTTTTTAAATATTCTGTTTCCACTAAACCAAATAGGATTTAAAGAAGTGCTGTAAGATTTAGTGAAATGAGGGTTGTGTTTGGGAGCCAGGGCTCAAGTGTTTTCCCTTCTTTTATTATCTATTCAGATATAGGGAACACGCTTTAAAAAACAGAATTTCTCACTCCTATGCACAGGGGTAGGTGGGAAGGAAAGGACACTGCCTGCTTAGCCCTTGCCCCATTTCACCTGCTGGCAGTGCTCTCAGGCATTCCACAAGCATTAACAGCCTTTTACTGGATTACTCTACTTTCTATCCCACTACACCTTCAATCTCCACTACACCTTGAAATATTGCATTTAAAATGTAAAATAGAAAAAAAGAATTCATTCCATTAATGCAAAATAGGTCTCTAATTGACCTCTTAATATGGTGTATTTAACATGACACCATACCATTTTCATATGTAAATGGGATGATTCTTAATAATTCAGTGCTTCTATTTTCATTCTATAGAATACATCTTCCAAGGAAGTCAGGAGAACGTTGTGAATTTCTGCCATTTATCACTCTGCCACAAAAAATTAAACTGTGGCTGCCAACATGAAGCAGTACATTTTACACCTGCCTTCCTGTGCTTTGCTCATGTAATCCACAACTCCAAAACCTGTATACTTTTCTTATAATAAACATATTGGAATCTTGAATGTGAGCATAGTTTTTCCTAATCTTTTCAGTGGTAGGAAGAGGAGGGTGCTGACAAACAGCATTTCCCATGGCAGGATTCAGGATTGAGCTCAGACTCAGATCAATTCTGAGGAATAAGATGTACACAGGGCAGGACTGGTTAATTTGATGCCATGTTGGGCTCAAATGCAGCATCTCCCCTTGTCACCACCCTCTCCACAGCCAGCCCAGCCCCTCCACCCCCAGGATGACACTTCACATTTAATCTAAACCCTCTCTGGTTAAGCAGGCGTGTAATTCACTCCCACAGTGAG
This sequence comes from Erithacus rubecula, assembly GCF_903797595.1. NCBI lineage: Eukaryota > Metazoa > Chordata > Aves > Passeriformes > Muscicapidae > Erithacus > Erithacus rubecula. The sequence continues at coordinate 14,294,449 of NC_136689.1, read as the reverse complement.
GTCCATTGCAGCTGCAGAGGAGATGTAAAGGAGAGTTTGTTTAAACAATGTTAAACCTGCAAACCTGCATGAAAAAGCCCTGATCTGGGCTTAATGCAAAGCCTTTAATGTGCATTCAGTCTTGCATTCATCTGGGATCTGTGTATGGTATTGACTGATGTTTTATTATTGTTTGGTAGATAAAAATATTTAACTTAAGAACAACTTAATTGCAGGAAGGGCTTTATATAGTCACACAACATGCTTCTCCTGCTGCTGTGAGTGTAGGAGGCAGGGTGGTTTTCTACCACTTAACATGTAAAGTCTGACATATTTTAAGAACATTATCAAACTGCAGTTTTAGAAATCACTTTAAACATTAAAAAACCAAAGAAATAAATCCATAGTCCTTTGACAATTTCCCTCAGCTAAACTATTCCAATGTGCTATTTTTACTTTTATTATTTCTTTCTGCCTTTGGCAGCACAGGTCTTTTCAACCAGATCAGGTATAATGGACCATGAAAGCAGGGTACTTCCTCAGAACCCAAATGTCAGCAGCAGTTAAGGTGAACTGCTTCACTCCAAGGTGCAGTGAGTTACCTTGTGCTTCACTGGAAACCTCAGCACCAGTGCAAGAGAGGAGCTGGGGAAGGAGGTGGTTCTTCACCAGATGGGCTGTGACAGCCCTCAGGCCTTCTGTGAATCACAGCTTGGTTAGAGAAATGCAAGGGAAGGAATCCTTGCCAGATTTGCACCATTCCCCCCTCTCACAGCTGTATTTTACACAGCTGACAGTGCATTTGTTACAGCTTGCCTTCAGTTGTGTGCCAACAGGACATACTGGAAATTGTGCATCCAGACCAGAGGATTTCTTAACCATAGGCCTCCAACATCTGCTGCACACTTGTTACACAGCTGGAACATGAACAGAGCTTTTAATTTTGCTCTTTGATTTTTGCATTCCTGTTTTTAAATGTTGTTTGTGTAATTTATGCCTTGCAAGCCCACAGAAGTTTGGTGGGAAGGAACTTCTTCATTTGAACTCTCTGAAGTGCAATATTTCTCTTGGCCTAATTTTTCCCTCCTTCTAAGCTTATGAATTATCATCTGACAAATTGGATCTGTTCTTTTCCAGCAAGTTATTTGAACACATACTTGTAGCTGTTTTTAAGAAGAGTGCAGCTTTCAGATAACTTCATTGTTATTTTATGTGCCAGATGTGGTTTGTTTTCCACAGTTGGAATATTAGAAAAATGTTGCATAACCACAAACATCCATCTATTCTTTTACAAATAGAAATTAAAATCTACAGATAAAAGCTAAGTGGATCATGCAAAACCCAACACTGCCTTATTTCACTTGTCTCTTTATACTGAAATGAGTTCAGGCTTGAAGTCACCTCCCTGCCAAAATACAAGTTCGTCACTCATCTCCCCTGTGCCTGGGCTTCCCCAGCCATCCTGCTTCTCTGCACTCCAGTGACTGCATTTCACTTAACATGCCCATTGTCCAGGAGCATGGAAAGAAATCCTTCTTTATTCAAACCTTCACAGCAAGTTCAGCAAGCCTTTTGGTTATTCTCCACTGACTGTGTCACCCACATCAGCAGATTTAGTTTTGATATTTAGAGTTTCATTAAAAGCTAGGATGTGCCCTGGATGTTATCCATATTCTGTGCAGCCTCCTTTTATTTCTGTCTTCTGGGAGTTGTTACACAAAGGAATAGATGGTGTCTCTAACTTTTTATTAAGTGCTCTGAATACCACTTCTGGGGCTGTGGGATGAACCCATGGAAGGGTTCCTCTGGCTCTGCACTGAGATTGTGGATTGTGAGACTCTCTCCCTTCAGAGTAGGTTATATGCAAACAAACACATTTAGCTCAGTGGGGATCCAGCAGGGCAGCCAACATGTGCATCCAGCTGCCAGCTCTGTGAGGTCTGGGTGACACTGACCTTCTTCAAAGGAAAAGACAGAAACAAACTGATTTTACAAATTCCATGAAAGCTGCCTTTGCAGATGCTGGCTGGAGAAACTGAGGTACCAGTTTGGCAGAAAGCCAAATTTGCTCCCAAGCTCCATGATAACAGCAACTCATCCTTCAGTGAGAATGGCTTGTGTGCAGTGCTCGTCACTGTGAGCTCCCTCTGCACAGCCTCCTGTCTCACCAGGGTAGGCACAGGTGGAAAGGCTGCCATGGTCCATGTTTCAGCTGAGGGAGGGAGCCCAGCACAACATGCAAAGCCAGACAGGGCATAAATTAGAATTACTGATGAGCTGAATCTGCAGAAACCCTCAGAGCAGTATCCTTGAAATATTGCTCCTATTTTAACATTTCAATTAAGTAGATTTCTATGTATTCATGCTGTAAGTACATGAATACATAGAAAAGGGAACACCCCACAAACAGGAGAAGAAGAGTCATCTTCAGATGTCAGGACTCAATATCTTTCTGGTTAATTTTTAATTTTATAGATAGAATTTATCAGGAATTGACAGACCAAGTCATTATGGCTTCAAAAAGTTTAAATGTAAGCCACTTTGGCAGCATTTTCTGTTTTCAAGGTGCCACAAATGTTAATTGACGAATGAATTTTGCTTGCCTTAGCTGGAAATGTCCCCTGTCAGTCTTGGACTTTTCCCCAAAGCCAACAGCAAAGGCCTTTATGATAACTGCTGCAGCAGCACTGGGCACAGATCATGCCTTGACTAACGGGATATGATGCCATAAAAAGCTTTATAGATAATGAAAAGTGGTACATTGAGAGGGGACAGGACACTGTTACAGGAAGTTATGCATTACTCAGCCATCCTTCCAGCCTTGCTTCCAGGCAGGACCCTGCAGGCAGCTCTCAGCCCGCCCCAGCACAAACCCAAGCAGTTCCCATGCTGCTCACTGAAAAACCCCAAAGGGATTTCACCACCTGCCCCTCAGAGGGCCCTAGCATGGGCCAGCAGGGTAGGAGGGGAAAGCCTTGCATGTTGCTTATTTCCATACCCTGAATCTCCTTGCACTGGGCTGTAAAGGCTTGAAGTTCTTCACAGCCGGGTGCCATAGGTGGTCTTCTTTCCTTGGGGAATATACAGCCTGGAAAATTCATGGGATGGAGCTGCTGTGAAGGTGTGCTCTCAAACAAATGGGTTCAATATATTTTAGCTTGTCTGTGCAATGTCCTAATGCAACAGCACCCAGTGCCTTGGTTTCTAAACTGTGTTTCCTCAGTAATTCTGAGGTATCCTGTGGGCACAGCAAAACACAGGAATCATGTCTTGAAAAGAAACGAGAGTTTCAAATCTCTTTATTTATCAAATACATTCTTGGTGACAGCATAATGAAAGACTAGAAGGAATCAAAATCATAGAATAAGCTGAGTAGGAAGGGACCCAGAAGGATCATCTGGCATTGCACAGAACAACCCCAAGAATGACACCCTGTGTCTGAGAGCATTGTCCAGCAGCTTCTTGAGCTCTCTCTGGCTCAGTGCTGTGACCACTGCCCTGAGGAGCTGTTCCAATGCCCAAACATCCTCTGGGTAAAGGAGTTTTTAAAATATCCAACCTGAACTTCCCATGACAACTTAAAACTATTCCCTTGGATCCTGTCATTAGAGATGAGAGAAGAAAACAGAGTCTGTTCCTTCTTTTCCCCTCACAAGGAAGTTGTAGCTGCAGTGAGGTCTGCCCTCAGTCTCCTCTTTTCCAGACTGAACAGGCCAAGTGATCTCAGCTGCCCCTCATACAGCTTCTCCTGAAGGCTCTTTGCCATCTTTGTTGCTCTCCTTTTTATGCTTTCTAATAGTTCTGTATCCTTACATTGTGGCACCCAGAACTGCCCCAGCCCTGGAGGTGAGGCTACCCCAGAGCAGAGCAGAGCAGGACAATCCCTCCCTTGCCTGGCTGTGCTGATGCCCCCAGGACAGGGCTGGCCCTCCTGGCTGCCAGGGCACTGCTGGCTCATGTTCAACTTGCCATGGACCAGCACCCCCAGGCCCCTTTCTGTGGCACTGCTCACCAGCCTCTCATTGCCCAGTCTCTATATTCAGGGTTGCCCCATTCCAAATTCCTGCACTTTGCCTTGTTGAGCTCCATGTGGCTGGTGAGTGCCCAGAGCTCTGCTCTGTCGAGATCTCTCTGCAGGGTCTGCCTGCCTTAAAGAGAGTCCACAGCTCCTCCCAGTTTTGTGTAAACTGCTAATTTGCATTCCCATGTCCAATTCATTTATGAAAATACTGAAGAGCACAACAAGGATGGAGCCCTGTGGAACCCCACTAGTGACAGGTCACTGGTCTGGTGTCACTGATTCACTGTAACCCCTTGTGCCCAGCCCACGAGTCAGTCTCACCCACTGCAGGATGTGGACATGGTATAACTTACCAGAAGTCTGCCAAGGATGAGGGAGGGCAGAGTCTGTGGCTGTACAAAACTCAGAAGTGAGGCTGGGAGCTGCAGAGGTGTGTCCATAGGAATGTCCATGACAAAGTCAGAATAGAGGAAAATTATTTCAGTGGGACCAGTTTTGGTAAGAGGATTGGCAGACTCAAGGTGAGGCAGAGAAGAAAGAAGATGGAGAAAGGGGTTGTACTAAACTGGATCACAAGGTAACATCCCACAATAAATTATTCTGCTTGTCCATTTCTTTATGTCTCCTTTATAACTCTATGCCAGTGTATCATACAGGTAAATCTTATTTCCCCAATTATCCCTGTTGGCTCTGCATCACTATAATTGAAAGGTTCAGCTCTTCTCTCAGCATGAGCTCACAGAGAACAAATTGCTCTTACAGAGGAGCAATGTGAGAGCACACTCCAGGAGGACCTGACAGCACATCAGTGGTGCAGCTCAGCCACTGGCACAGAACCAGCTCTCAGTGAGCAGGGAGCATGCATGCCACTCCTAATTACACGACTTCTTCATGGCAGTATCTCTGGAAGGAAAACATTAATGTGCCTTTGACAGGACATTTCTTCCCCTGCTCTCAAAACACTGTCCAAGGTGGTGCTTTCCAGTCACTGTTAGAACTGGACACTGAAAAATTCAGCAATGTCTATCCATCCAGATCTGCATCACTGCAATCTTTTTAGGAATGTTAGATGGAAAGAGGAGGGAATCAAAAGACTTTTGCCCATAGCATCTGTCAACAAACCTGCTTCTTAATTTTACCACCTCACATTTGGGAAAACACATTAACACCTCACAGTATCTCATTGTGGAAAGCACTTTTAAGATTCAATTTCCTGCATTATTCTGATTCATATCACTACTGCAATCATGCTTGTCAATGAGGTCTTTGATTCTGATATTAACTTTCCAGTGTCCCACTAATTCACTCAACAGAGAGAATTATAGTTACTGGTCAGTGTAATGGAACACTGAATAACCACAACTGTTTCAATCTTTTCACATCCAGATCACTTGAAAAAAAAAATTTAAAAAAAGGTTTTAAGGAGCTGGGATAAAGCACAGGATTAAAGGAACAGACTGATAAAATTATTATGGATAGTATCCTTATTTTCAATATGACCAGTACTTTGCAGTCAAACACAACACCTTGTGTGTGGTATAAGACAACATTTAATTTAAAAGTTCCCCTGGACAGGTAAGCACTACATTGAATTAAAGGGTACCTCTCTGTTTCCTGTAAGATTTAAAATTAATAGCATAGGGAAAATAATTGCCTGACTGCTGAGAAATGATACATAAAGCAAAGTCATAAACACATTATATACTCCGTGTACATATTTAAATGTTCCCCAGTTACCCCTGATTACAGCTTGCCACATCAACAAAACACCTGCTCTGGTATTTTTCTTACATTGAAACCTCTTGCCAACTGGAATTTTTATCTCAAAAGCAGCAAAAACCTTTGTTTACCCTCTCACAGGACATATTGTTACAGCCTCGTGCTGAAGATCTTTTTTAATGACATGCTTGACAGGACTGAACGGTGAATGTTCACCAGCTTTCACCTTCACTATTAATAACAGCACAGTTCCTACCTGAAATGTCTTCTATAATTGTGTAATTACACAGCTCATTTATCCAATTGTTAAGCCAGAAGTCTGATTAAATATTAACAACTGCTTGGTTCTCCTAGTGTCATTAGTTGGAAAGCAACCCTGTAATCTCAGGTAACCCATGATGGTAATTATCCTTCACAGCTCCCCTCAGCTGAAAATCCAGCACCATCAGAGCAGAGGAGGCTGCCCAGCAGAGAACACATCACCCCTCTGTTCCTCCTCACCTCAGCACTACCTGAGCCCTGCCCTGTGTGTGTGGAATTTCAAAGATGGAACAACAGGTACAGAGCATTGCAGAGGGTGGCCCTGGCTGGATTTGCATCTTTAATCCCATGCTGCATGTTGAGAAATTGCAGCCTGACTTCCAAAGCCATTTGTTACTTTACATGAAAGAAGGGGAAGTTTGGTTTGGCCCAAACATTCCTTCCCATGGAAAACAAGGGGAAGAGCAGAGCATCCCAATTTGTGACGTGATGCTCTTGTACGTGTTCTTGCATCAGAGGGACACGTGCCCAGGGAATACCCCAAATTAGAGATGAAATGCACAAACTAGGAGCATGCTGCACTTCCAATGCACTCTGCATAGGAGTATCACAAGGTCCCTTAAAATAAAATGTTGCAGAAGAGAGCATCAAGATGCTATAAACAACCCTAAGCAATGGCAAACAGATGTTTAGCTGAGCCCCCTGAGGAGCCTGAGTGCTGCTGCCCACAGCCCTCACCAGACCCCTGGGGACCCTCAGCTGGGTGGACAAGAGCAGACACCTCTGCCCTGGGATGGGGACACCATGGGGGGACATTTGGAAAGCCCTGAGCTGTGGGCACGGGGGAGGCAGGGGTGTGGGCACTGCTGAAACCCTTCCAGAAGATCCCTTTCCCAGCTGCTGCAGCAGTGTTAACAGGAGTGCCTGGAGCAGCAGGGCTTTCCCCCCATTAACATCTTATTACCATGAAAGGCTCAGTTTATACCTCCCAGAGTTATTGCTTCCAGCCTGTCTGCACACTCAGGTGAAGCATCTGGTTCAGGTTTTCTGGCTTTCCTTGCAGTGGGGAGGACAGGATCATAATTTGTGTGTGAGGAGAGCAGGGCTGGAGGTGGGGGACTGGCCACCTATCCAGCTGGGCCACCAACACAGTGCCCAGCCCCTGCTGTGCACAGCCCCTCCTGCTCCTCTGCCAAGGCAGGGCAGGAGGGGCAGAGGCCAGGGCTTGCTCTCAGCTTGCTCTGGCACCTCTCTGAGCACTGGGGAGTGCTCAGGGTGGGACATCAGAGCAGGTGGCACTGGAGAGCCCAGGGGGGCTCCCTGACCCAGAGCTGCTGCTCAGCTCAGGCTCCCTGCACGGCTCTGGCAGGTGATGAATTTGAAATAAGATTTGCAAGATCAGAGTCAGAAATCAATAAACTCCATCAGCTAGGATCTAGCAGCTGTCTGAAACAACAGGTTACAGCAGCTGATAAATACTTAAAGGTGGAGGAAATGAATTAAAAATAAGACCAAAATATAATCATAAATCATGCCCTCCAGCTGCTAACACTACATGGGGAAAAAAACTCAAGAAATAACCACATTCAGGTATATCCCTTAAAACACAGGTAGCACAACCTCTCCAAGGATGGATACCTTTATAGGGAGGGCAGACTATGCTACAAGTGACAAAATAGCCCTTGCATAAATTTTAGCTGCCAGGTTTTTGTAATTCAGAAAGCTGAACTATCAATTCCTTTTTTGATTTTGAAATCCACTTCAGAAAATCCTCATCCACTTCTCTGCAATAATCTTTCCCTTTTACTTGCACCAATTGTGTAAATAAAGGAGTCAGTAAAATACTATAGATCCTCCTGACTCAGCCTCAGCAGGGATTTTTTGGAAGCAGAGAAAATGTCTGGGCTCACCTCACCAGCCTGCATCTTTCAGGTGGGACATGCATTAGGAGATGCTCTTGTCTGAGAAGCATTGGAGAACCCTCCATGGCCTGTAACATATCAGCTGAGGCTTCCCTCTCCATCATTTTCCCTTGCAGCCAAAGCTATAAAAAAATGGGTTTTAAGCTAACACATATTAAATATAGACTAGGAAGACCAACTTGCTGAGAGGCAGCCTGGGGATATCAGAGCAGCCTCATCCTCCAGAACCAGAGTGGGAATTTCCCAACTTCTCCAGCATGGGCTGGGACAAAGCACCAGGACCTGGCCCTGCCAAGACAGGCTGGGGGAGACACCAGGAGCTTCACTCTCCCTGGAAGTGTCCAGCCCTGCAAGGGGGAGACCCAGCACTCTGTGAGAAGAATTGAAACTCTGCAGTCACCTGTGGACAGCAAATGTGGAGCTGCAGGCTCATGTGCTGGTTTCCCACTGGAATCACAGGGAGAGTGGGGGCAGATGGGCAGGTGTGGCCTTGGTGGGCAATGGATAAAAACACACAAAATATTGGCAAGGATGCTCATTTCCAGCTGTGCCAAATAGCTTTAGCAAGCTCCTAATGACTGGAAAGATCATCTCAGGAAAGGAGTCTGACATGGCCACCATTCCTGCAGAGGTTTCTGGCTAATTACAGTCTTTGTGCCTTATGTTAAATAAACCACTTAAAATTATGTTGTTGGTTTTTAAACATTTTTAGTTGGTATTTAAACATTTGTTACAACTGATCATCAGAAAACATCCAACAGGCCCCCAGTGTAGAGTCAAGGAGATCACATATGAAACTAGATTTTTGCAGCACATCACTCACTGCCTTCTGTACTGCTGCAAGTAGCTCCACTGAAAAATAAAACCACCTGGAGGAATACATTTTTTCAGTTAAGGCTGAGCAGAATAAAAGGGTTTTTTTCCTTCTGGCACAGACATTTTACAAACAGTTGTTTTCCAAAACAGAGTATTGATCTTCAGCAGCACTGACACTGCATGCCAGGGGCCTGCCTGTCCTCTGGTGATGCAGAGGATCACAGAACCTGATTGCTGCTCTGCAGCAGGGTTGCCCAATTCCCCAGGAAGATGTGAGCTGCCATTCAGAGCAGCACTGGTTCCAGCAGCACGTTAATTCCAGCCAGCAGAGCTGGCTGATCTCAGGGAGCCACCTGCACAAGCCCACACAAAAGTGCTCCCCAGAAACCTTCCAGCCTCATAAACCTCTCACAGGCCCCCAAAGGCCATAAATTCTACAGGGTCTCTCACAACTGTTTCAAAACATTTAATGTTTTCCTTCTGCTCTGTGGTTTCACTGCCCACAGTGGGATCTCTGCACCCACCTGATACTGAGCCTGGAAGAGTTTTGCTCTGTATGCCAAAAACTGCTGTGGAATGGAGCTAAATTGTCTTAGCTGATGCCTGTCTAGATAAGACATTGAAGCCACTTCCTTACAATATTTTAAATTAGACAGGGGAGGAAAAAGCAACTGAGGAAAGTATTTGAATTAGATTTTCAGTTTGTAATGCCAGGCTTTAAGGTACTGGTGGAACAGTTTAATGGCATCCGTTGAACTTGAGAGTGGGACAAGCATAACATTTCTCTCCACAAACATAAAAAGGCTGTTAAAAAACCAGCACCCCAAACAAGGAGAAGAAGCTTGTAAGGAAAATGCCTCATACTGTCACCTCAGCAGGAGTAAAGACTGAATGAGTTACTAAAAAATAAACTGATCAAAAATGCAAAGTTCACTTGTACAGGAAAAAAAATGCAGGAATGTGAACAAACTCAGCTGGGCCATGGAAGGGAACCTGAGAAATGGGAATGGCAATGCAAAATTGAAAGTGCCTGAAAAAACACCTGAAAAAGACTTTGATGCACAGTAACTGGGAATGACCCTCCTGTTTCTGCTGCCAAACATCCATCAAACAAAAAACATCATTATGTGAGCCAGAACTACATCATACAGGGGGAAAGCCAAGCAATCTCAACAATTATAGCTGGTTTAGTCCATTCTCAATATTGAATTATGGAAGCATTTATTAAGTCAAAACAAAAGTAAAGATGTGAAGGTTGGTATATGCACCCCAAAGTTGTCACCCCTCAACCTCATCTCCCTAATTTCCTCAGTAAGATGAGTGACCTTTTGTGAGTGGGGTGCACTGGGTGTAGATAACCTGTAGATAACCTGTCAGTGAAGAGGGGCCATGCAGGAACCAGGCACTGAACCAGGCACAGAACCAGATACTGAACCAGGAACTGAACCAGGAACTGAACCAGGAACTGAACCAGGCACTGAACCAGGAACTGAACCAGGCACTGAACCAGATACTGAACCAAGAACTGAACCAGGAACTGAACCAGGCACTGAACCAGGCACAGAACGAGGAACTGAACCAGGCACTGAACCAGATACTGAACCAAGAACTGAACCAGGTACTGAACCAGGCACTGAACCAGGTACTGAAACAGGCACTGAACCAGATACTGAACCAGGCACTGAACCAGATACTGAACCAGGAACTGAACCAGGAACTGAACCAGGCACTGAACCAGGAACTGAACCAGGCACTGAACCAGGCACAGAACCAGGTACTGAAACAGGCACTGAACCAGGCACAGAACGAGGAACTGAACCAGGCACTGAACCAGATACTGAACCAAGAACTGAACCAGGCACTGAACCAGGTACTGAACCAGGAACTGAACCAGGCACTGAACCAGGCACAGAATCAGGTACTGAACCAGGAACTGAACCAGGCACAGAACCAGGAACTGAACCAGGCACAGAACCAGGTACTGAAGCAGGCACTGAACCAGGAACTGAACCAGGCACTGAATCAGGCACTTTTGTGGTGGGCAGAAACAGGCCAAGACAAAGACAACCTTAGGCTGTGCTGAGAGAGGAGCCATCAGAAAAGACAATGTACCACTACTTTTGAAGGATTAACATTTCAATTTAATACGTTTTATTAATGAGGTAGGAGAATCCCAGTGAAATCTGTGGATGTGACAGAAGTTAATTTGTTTATTAAGGATGATTAGAATCCCAAGCATGAGACCTAGATGACTTTGTGGGTTTGAGTATTAGAAACAGATTAAACTTGACTGCACCAACTGTTCATCACACACCTGGAGACCCCTAAGTGGAACTGTAGCTTTCTCATGGGGACTTACTTGGTTTGACATCAAAAGGGGAGAGCTTTAGCTCACAAGAGGATTATGAGCTACCAGCACAGTAAGGGAGTGTGGAAGGAGATCAAACTCTAGGACCTGAGAAGTTTATTCCTATTGCTCTGAGCTTCATGCACAGCCACTCATGCTTTCTTCTACAAGAGACTGGAAGAACCTCACAGTTCCCTGCTGCCTGCAGCTCCTGTGGGAATGCCAGAGCCCTCCCAGCAGGGCAGAGCTCCCAGGGATGTTTGCAGGGGCAGTCAGTCTCTCCTTGAGCACCAGCTCAGGGCACTCACACCTAATGTGGTGAATGAGAGACAAAAAAACATCATGTGAACCCTTGTACTGTCTCCAAAACTTGGCCAAGACTGTATGCCATCCTTGCAGCTGGGCAGTGAAAGAATGCTCTGCTCTTCCTAGCTTGCCATCATCTCCAGAATCCTCCCCTATGGAGGTTAGACCTCCAGGGCTCTAGGCACCAACTTCAACGAGTTTTCTTCTTAAATGAGCAAAGCAGCTAATAGTTGCTAAAAAGCTGTTTATTCAAAAGGCACATCAGTCTCAAAAGGCACAGAGTCACAAGTGTTGAAGTCCATGCTAAGTTTTGATATAAAGTCCCAAACAGAAGTAGAAGCTGCTGCTGTCAGGGTCCTGGGAAGCTGATGTTGCTGCAGCAGCTCCTGTCTTATTCTACGGTGTTAATGATGGCAGTGAGAGAGCAAAGCAAAACAATGGTAAAAAGCAATGATGGCAAAAAGCAGCAGCTCTACCCAGTGCAGGTTCTTATATAGAATCTTCCCAACAAGCTAAGACACAAACTCAGACCACCACTCCTCAGCTTATTACAATTCTAGTTTCTTAACACACTAGGTTATGTATAGACTATGCATATGGTCTCTCTTCTATCTGAAAAATGTAAGCAATATTCTTACTCCAGCTCTATTATGTCTCAAACTACGTTCCTGGAGCCTCCACTGAAAACACTAGTATATTTTTCAATTTTCACTAGAACTTGCACTTGTGCTCTGGCATCTGAACCTTTCACTTACTAAAAGCTCTAGAGCTCACACTAGAACTTACTGACTCACTTACTTTACTAAAACTTAAACTTACACTGAAGCTTACACTTACACCTAAACTTCTACTTTTTGTGTGAGTGGCTTAATACACTTCAATCCATCCAAAGACTTTCTGTAACATATCAGCTGCACTCTGATTTCTCTCTGAAGAGTTGAGAGACTCGTGGCTCACTGACTCCAACACTTCCCCTCTGCTGCAGGTGGCCCAGGGCTCAGTGGAGAAGAGATCAGTGTGCTCCTCACTCCTGCTCCTTAACCATAGTGCTTGAGGGTTGAACTATCATAATGCACCAAGCTGAACTTCACATGGACTATTTCTGACATGAAGCCTGTACCAGATTTCACTAGTAAAGCATTTCATGTGGGACAAAAATATTCTGTTTCCAGCAGTGAGTGAGTCTTGTTTTCCTTACTTGGGCACTGATGGAGCCTGTGATGGGAAGTGCTGAGATAAGAGCGAGAGGTTTGGTGTGTTTGGACCTCTCCCCTTCCCTGGACACACTTCTCCCAAAAGGAAAAGGGATTCCACTCTGTGCCCATGGCTGCACTTCAGCCAACTGTGATGCTCACCACTTGATAAAAAATGATATAGATTTTTGTTAATTTTCTAATACTTTTTGAAAGTTTCTTATATAATGAATGATGAAAAGGGATTTTGCTAGAAAGGACTTCTATATGCAGAGGAGAGTACAGATAGAAGGACAAAAAATACTGCTTGGCACAGCACACCTGAGAACACCAAGATGCTATTTCATTTTCATGGCTATATCTGAAAGTACAGTACAATCTTACTCGATCTGAAATCTCTGAAAACACCTCCAGACCTGCTTGTCTTAATTATTTTTCTTACACTGTCTATAAAACATCAATCAATAACCAATGCTACAGATGAGAAACTCTGGGTGAGGAAGGAAAAAACTAAAGCAAACCATGTGGTCTTTGAGTTTCAAAGGAAGAAATCACTGTGGCCACCCATGGCTAGTCAGTTTTCACTTATTAATTTCTATCTGGCATTAGATGTTGCTGTGCTTTGCAGAGACTGATATTTTTTACACAAATGACAATAAGGAAATTTTTCTGCTTTCTGCCTGAGCAGCCAATGCCCACTGCAGTCAACAGGAACCCAGGGGGCACAGTGAACTTGCACAGGCTCTTGGTGAGGGGATGGTGCCATGTCTGAAAGAGAACAAAAGAAGAGAGGAGAGGGAGAAAGGAGGAGAAAAAGCCCCTCATTGACTTTAATAAAAAATGGGGAATTAAATACACTTTCCTTTTAATTTCCTTTTAGAATACTCTTTTCCTTTTAATCCCTTGCAGTGATTTTAAAAATACATTAAAAATTGTATATGTTTCTAGTTATTCTGCCTTCACTCTTAATAAATATCCAGCTCTGGGAATATTTTTAAATTTCTTCAGGTCCTCTCATGCTTTTATTGCCCTGATTTGGTACCTTCTGCAAAATGCAATTTGGTGGGTGAGTTCAGATATTGCAATTGTATACAGTAATTAACATCTTTCTCCATAACTAAGTAAATAAAACTATTCATTGTATTTTCTCTGTCTCATTTTAGACTTCTGGTCTGACTCACTCTTTGTCCCATAATTATTTATAACCTACCAGTGAGGACATTCCCTGAAATCCAAGTAAGGCTCTAACACTGAGATTTCTTGTCTTCTTGTTTTGATTGCTGTAATCAGCACAAGGAGCAGGATTTTTATTGGTACACACACAATTACAGTTCTGGCCATTAGTCAGCAGGTTATCAAAGCCAAGTTAAAGAAGGAAGGGAGCTGCATTTGCCACTCTGCTTTATTTCTCAAAAATTATTTTTTTTTTTTTTTTTTTTTTTAGAAATTAACTAATCCTGACTTGACAGCAAGCAAAGCACTTTCTGCTGTGGTCTGAGTCTTCAGAAGCATTTGGATACAGTTAGAGGTTTATTAGAATAGGGTTTGCAGGATGCTGGGTGACTGTGCTGAGCTGGTTCTCATGTATCAAATCTAACAGTGATATAACAGAGGCAGAAAACTTGAAAGGCGAAAAGGTGAATGATGAGAGACTTGGGGCTTCATTAAAATGCCTTTTCTTTTTCTGAAGATTCCTGTTGCCAAACACTGAAGGTTCAATCGATTTTCAGACTTAGCAGTGATTAAAGTTCAACCATCTATTCTCCGTGGAAAAGTACTACTATGGAATTATGGCAAAAAAAGGAATGTTGCAAACAGATGCTGCACAGAGAACTGAGCAATGGCTCCAAGTTAACTTCATACCTGCACCTCTCCCTTGCCTCAGGAAGAATTTCTCAGTTCCCCTCAAAACAAAAATATTTAATGCTTTCTTTTGGTTCAAAAGTTGCTCTCAGTTATATTGCAGCTTCATGAGATTAGCAGAACAGTAAGGCCACTCTATTACGAATTTTATCTGAGTTATTCACACTCAGAGATCCTGCATGCATTTGGGATTTTTGTTGAGTTTTTCTCAAAGCTTTGTTTCCCTCTGCTTACAGTTTACTTTTTTTCTCCTGTCTTAATTTTTTCAGCCTGGTGTTTTTCAAAATCTCTGCCACATTTCTGGGACTCTGAAAAGATATTGAGTAACAAACCTTTAAATTTTCTTTCCAGTGAGAATGAATCCTAAACAATTTCATGAGCTGGAAAGCTTTAAAACAGAGAATGTTTCCCTATGCCTCATGTCAACCATATCTCCTAGAACAAAACCTTACTCAGTGCTGAGTAAACAATAATGTACTTCCCCTCTTAAATCTAACCTGTTGATTTATCATCTTACTTTCCTTGGACACAACTGCAAAAGCAGAATTATTTTTCACAGCTGACAGTGGGAATGCAGAGCCCAGGAGTCAGAGAGCCCCAGAGACCTGACAGTCTTCTTGAACTGACTGCAAAACACCTGAAAAATTCTATTCATCTGAACACTGCAGAGGGAAGGCAGAAAAAAGGATGAGCCTAATTGGTTCTGATTATTAAAGTCAGATCTCAAGTTTTCTCCAGAGATATGCACTAGGGTAATCACTATTAGTGTATCCAGATCTCTTTTAAAAGGGCTGATTTGATCAAATGCAACAATAATTTAAGAATATTACACTGTTAGGAGATCTGGATATGATACTTGACAGTAAAAATCATCAAATGTTTGTCATTGACACCAAATGAATCATTTGGAAGATGGTTGGTATCATCAGGAGCCAAAGGGAGCAGCCTGGCATACAGCAAAGCCTCAGAACAGAGTTTGCTGAGCACTAACTCAAACCCAGATCCTATTTATTGTGCACAAAATGAACACAAAGCAAAAGCTGAAAAGATAAAGGGCTCCTACCACGAAGGTGTGGGAACAATTTACTAGCAAGTGATGGATGAAATGAGTTTGCTGCACATGATGCTCCGTATTTCCAAACTCAAACCCTCAGCTGCAAGGAGGAGCTTTTGTTGAGCAGCATTTCCAGACTGGCCAAGGCTCACCCAGGGCTCCCATCACAGGAACAGAAACACAAACAGAAACTGCAGCAGTACTTTCTCTGCTTCCTCTGCCTGCCTGTGGAGCTTTCAGATGGATTCTCATTTTTTTCAATCTCTCACCTTACATAAGCACTTCATTTATCAGAAAGAAAGGGGGAAAAATCCATTCCATGTTGAAATAGACTGCCACCTGCATTGCTTCCTAATGTAAGCAAATCCCAGTGGAAAGGTTTATCACCAGACTCTTCTGTTGGATCAGTAAATCACTCTCAGAAATGTCATTTCAACCTTACAAGTGGTGTTAACCAGCAGGAGTGGAATATTTTTTAAAAAGAGATTCCAGCAAGGCAACAATTAATCCAATTTCCTGGAGGAACTCGTGTGACCTCTGTGTATTTCAGGGTTCAGATCAGCCATACGTATATTAGCAATACAATAACACTGTTACTGCATTTTAATAAAAACAATTAGAATATATTGTCCAGTGTGACACTAACACACAAGCTACAAGTGTTCCAGAGAATTAATCATTTTGTAATTTTGTGTGTGATTGTGTGTACATGCCTGTGTAGAGACACTGGAAATGCTGCTCTTGAAAGACATGAGACTATCACCTGTGCAGACACTGCAGGTGTCTCCTGGAGTGCTGGTATCCCATCCATTTATCAGCCCAGCTGTCTCATAAGGTAAAAATAAAATGCTGCTTTCAGTTTAACAGCCTGCAATCAACTTAAGAAGCAGGGTTGGGCTCTGCAGTACTGGGCTTGGGAGTCTAAAAAGTGGATTAGGAGAATAGCACACAAAACAGCATAACCCCCCTAAATTCTACCCTGGTAAACTTTGTCACCAAATATTCATAAAAGAGATTAAAAATAAGTGAGCTTTCAAACAGTCTATACCATTTCTCTATTTTATAGTTCACTGCAATTTCTTTTAATTACCTTGCAATTTAAATCAGTTGAATCCTAGAGCCAGTTCCCCTTAAAAAATGTCTTCTTGCAAACTTTGATTAGCTCCAGAGAAAAGAGGGCACATGACTTTAAATGGCACAGAGGTGGATTTATTGGCAAGTGTGTCAGGTTTGCACTTAGCAAGGAATTGGCAGATAGCAGAATATGGCTGGACAGGATTCAAACTCCAAGGACTTAGAGCTGAAAAAGGATTTATTTGAATAGCAAAGTACAGGAGTGTATTTGCAGCAGTTAAAATTATCAAAAGCTTTTAACTAAAAACATGAAGAAATTAAACTTCCAGTGAAAGGCAAGCAACTGAATTGCTTCAAAGGTATTGTCACAGGGATATTTATTGCTTTCCTCCCTCACTCTGTCACTTACTGCTCCTAGCAATAGGAAGGAATATTGATCTCCTTGATCGGCTGTATGTTCAAAAGCCAGATTAAACCTGAACCTGCACAAAATTACTGAGCATTCAGGAAATAAAATGCTTTATTTTTGTCTTAAATCAACTGTAGAAAAAAAAAAAAAAAAAAAAAAAAAAAGTAGTCTATTCACTGCATGTGAAAAATAGAGAGCCTGTAGTCCCAGAAAAACCAGTCAAAGGAGCGTGAGCTGCTTCACATGGACAGACAAGAGGCTTGGCCATGGTCTGAAGCAACAAAACCAGGGGGTTGTGCTGAGAGTTCACACTACTGAAGGACTGCCAGCTGAAACCAGAACTTTATTTGGGGTTGTGGAAATTTTTTTGGTCTCAAATGTCACATTTTCTTCAAAAAAGTAAAAAAAAAAAATTGCTTGTGACAGTGCTTGAAGTGTCAGCTGACACTTTCTTATACTCGTGACCCTCACACTGGCAATGGACCAGTGGGAACTGCAACAGTGGCAAAAAGCAAACAGCACTGCTCTGCTCCTGGCTGGTGCTAAGCCCTGCTTTGGGCAGGAGGCTGGCCCAGCTGGCTCCAGCATCCCCTGCAACCTGTTTGCCTGAAACATTCTGCTAAAGAGTGCTCACAGCTACTCAGCCCCAGGCTTTTGGATGATAAAAAAGAGGGGAGGAGAGGGAGAGATATCAGTCACAGTGTCTCTGAACTGCTGCTTTATGCCATCATATCAGTGTGAGACACTTTTATGGAACTTCTCTGACTCCATTATTCAATTCTAGCCAGATGACAGGACATTCTAGTCTTTTACAATGACACATAAATATCCCAATTCACATTCAGCAGCTGCTTTTTCTTATAGCAACACTTCACTTCTTTTACACTACTACTTACCAGTGTTGCATCTGTAGGAAACTTAGTGAGCCATTTTCCCACTTTTTTAAGCACAGATGCAGCTTTTGATTTCATTTTTATTGACTAAAGCTAAAATATGCTTTCCTCAGAAAGCTCAACGACCACATTTCACATCTGGCAGCAGCTGGTCTCAGCAGCCAGCATGTGGCTCACCTAAGTACCAGCATGTAACTGAGACACCAAAGGAAGAGGACATTGGCAAAGGAATCACACCTAAGGAAGCTGAGGGTGCTCCAGACTCACGTGGAAGCAGAATCTGGAATGATGTAACAAAGGGAGTGGAAGGGAAAAGTTCAAGGCTCCAGCACACTTCCACCAAAGGCCAGTCAGACAGAAGCTTAACTTACATTCAAAACATTTGTGCCAACCTCCATCATCACTACTTCCCTCAAACATTTCTTTCCCTTTCCTCCACTGAAATCTGCCCCTAGAAAGTGCTTGAGTATCTTCATGGCTTGGACCACAATCTGGACTGGCACAACGGCACAAATACTAAGCAGAAAAATCTAAGCCAAAGAGAAGAGATGGACATTTTAAAATTCTTATTTTCCTTGTCCAATCTAAGTAACTCTAGATAAGAACAAACTGTACCCATCAGTAGACCTGTCATCTATAAAGATCATTTACAGTGGTGTGTGTGCAGAGTGAGCCTCATATGGAACACTTAGCTCATGTAACTCTTTCCAATAGATTTTGCTTCTTCCTGATTTCATCTGCTATTCTAGATTAAAATGTGAGGTTTCTACAAAGTAACTTCAGAAAGATGTTTCTGGGTTTGTCAGCAGCAAAAATCATAATTCATCCCATCATTTCTAATGCTTACACAGAAAAGTCAATAAAATAAAAAAAAATAAAAGGGAGAAAGCTTCCTTTGTACTCAACAGCATCAACAGTATCATATTTTACAACACCTCTGGTACTACTATGTCCAAAACGCTGCCTAACAAAACACAAGTAGAGAAGTATGTTATTGCCATTTTTCAGGATTTCTTTTAGATTTGTCAATAACGTACTAGAAAACCAAGTTATTTTTACACTCAAATTTCTATTTTCTGAGAACTGGAGAACTGCAAAATGGTCAGCCTTATGAAGTCATAGACTGAACCCAAACCTTGCATGTTTCCCCAGATGTGCAGACATATATATCTGTAACGTCACCAAGACTTTTGAGTCCTTGAAACATGTCTGCTTGTTTAGAAAAAAAGACACATTTTTTACTGAAACTTGCTTGCAGACTCAGTTCTTCAGTACTCCTCAGCAAGAAAAATTATGGCAATTTAATAAAAAGTGGAGAAAATCCTGCAACGTGACAGATCATTTTTAAAAGCACACACTGAAATGAGGACAACCTTTAAGGCAGAATTTTCTTCATGAGACCAGATTTTTTCTGTGTCATACTCAGCACGCAGAGATTTTCATTTTCATTTTTCGGAGCTCTATGGAATCTGACAAGTAAACCCACTACAGTTAATAACATTTTAATCTTTATGCATAACAATCAGAAACCTACATTGCACAGGTTTGATAATAGTAACTGACAGCTGAATTTGAAGTATACATTTAGTTCCAAAATAGATGCATGTGTAGGTGGATGTGTTGTAGAAATACAATGTACTACATGGCTGAGCCCAGATAAGCTGGTGATCCTCAAGCATCAGCATCATCTGCACGAAGCTGGGGCAGAAATCTGCTCCTTTAAATACCTGTTCATTCCTCTTATGACACTTCTTTGAAAGAGCTCAGCAAAGAGTAGATAAAATAAGTATCTAATGAGGTATGACAGAAACTCTGATTGAGCTAAAAAGCAGCAAGCTGAATTCTAATAAATTAATGAAGCAAAATATTTACTGCCAGCAAATATGTCAAGTTAGACATAGGAAACTGTAGCTCTGCAGCTGGAGAAGGGCAATACTCTGCAAGCCAGAAAAGTGATGGAACTCCTCCAGCTTTGATTATTTATGGTGTGATGATGAAGGAACAACTTTCCATGTGAGGAACAGCTTTAAAGTTGAACAGTGAAGCTGAAAGAGACTTAATGAAAAATCAGAGGGGAACAAAACTACAGCTACAAAAACAATAACATTAAGTTTAACAATTTAAAAACATAATTTGTGTGCAAAACCAGATGTTAACTTGTTCAGCTTCAAGGTAAACAGCAAACTGTATTTATAACAAACCTTCTGCTGGACAGCAAACACACAGTACTAAATGTTGCAGTATATAAGGCTCACTTTGGACCTCCAAATCTTATCAAAATGAACAAAAATGCCAAACAAACACATTTTAAACAAAGGATACATCTGTATTTAATGTAAAGCTATTTTCAAAAAATTCCAATCTTTCATAATCTACCATAATTGTAATAGCCTGAAACATAAGAATGCTTTCAGGCTCAGAAAAAAAAAGGCTTCTAACTTTAAACATTTATGAGGACACTGAGAAGTGGCTTAGAACCATGCTTTAAAACATGCTTTCAAGCTTTACACTGCTGAAAGCTGAGACTCCTTTACCCATTTGGCCAGGAAGAAAGGGAAAGAAGTAGAAAAATATGATGAAAAGAATGCATGTGAAAATTTCTGTTCAAGAAAATGCAGCAGACTGCCTCATTCCAGCCCCTTCCCCCCATCACCACTGCACCTCCAGGGAATGTACACCTCTGACCACACCCAAACAACTCAGCTACATCACTAACTCTCATGCACCACTGTTTTTAACAAATACCTTCTGAAAATAATTTTAAAGGCCCACTCTGTTCCTGAAGGGGAGGGACTCTGTCTCAGCACTGAATTTATGCCAGTTCATTTTAAACTATACCTTGGGATGGGTGATTTAATGCTCATTCTAAAAAAATATCATGATCAAACCTTTTAAATGGTGTTTCCCAGCTTGTAAAATGCATGCTTTAGGCTGGGAGTGAACTTCCTTTTGACACAGTGTAACTATGGGAAGGAGTGATTGTTCTCACATTTCTGTTTCATGGAAAACACCCTGCTGTTTGATTTTTAAAGTTAAAGGATTAAGTTGCAGGGGTAAAAAATGCTACTAAATGCAACACACTCTACTAAATTAAATACAGCCTCAGTCTGATATGAAACACTGACTTTAAAAGTAGCTATTTCTGTCCAAATATGCCAGTGAAAATAAATATGAATGTATTGTAGGCATTAAAAGATGAATATGTCAAGAATAAAAATAAGTATTACTTTTAAGTTAATTCAGCATAAAAACCCTCAACATATGAAAGATAAAAAGCAGCCACAAATCTGAATTTATAGCAGCAGATAGTAGGAAGGAAGTTTTGAAAATCCATGGGAATTCTCCTACCTTACCAGGCACCTGTACAGTTCTGTGGGAATTTTCTGTTTGCCTTTTGTTATTTTTGATTCCAACCTTACAGTCCCACTTCAGGGCAAAGGACCATATAACAAGAAATCACATTCAAAACTATTAAGTCATCAAAATTGCCTTTACTGTTTAAAAATAAAACATGTACACAAAACATTGCAGCAGCTTGTGGAATCCCTCTCAGAAAGCTCAACATTTTTAGACCTCATGTTTTCATCACCATAATTTTTGCAAAGCAGTGAGAGGCAACCCAGGCTATTTTAGGAATGACTCTTTTATCATTGCAATCCCTCAATTCCAGCTGACCACAGGAAAGAATGAATAGATTAGTCCTGTAGGGACAGTACTGGTATGTTTTTCAGCTTGACCTCTGACATGCTCTGACTTCTGTTGGAGAGTGATGTGGTGATTTATTAGACTTGCCTTTGTTATTGCTCTCCAAATAATTCAGAGGTTTTAAGAGTTTAAACAACAATTTCAAATTGGATTCAATGGATGATGACCTTCTCATCAAAACCAAGCTCCAGAACTCCATCCCCTTAGAGCCTGACAGAACCTGTCCCCTTGGAGATGTGCTGGGCTCCATCTTAATGGGTGACAACTCACCTTCAACCCAAAAAGCTACAGGCAAATAAATACCTGTAGAGTTTTTACTTCTACAATACAAAGATCTTTGCTGTTACCAGGACAGAACACCAAAAACACTTGCAAGCAATGTTTGAAGACACTGAAATCAAGAAAACAAGAATTAAAAGTTCTTAAATTTTAGACTATAAAGCTTCTGAGTGCCAGCTGCATGTATGCACATGTAAATGAATGAGAGAACTGTATGGAAATATGCATTTACCACAAAATCTGGAAGCATAGTTGGGATCTGACTTGCAGTCAGGTTTGTAATTTCATTTAAGACTGAGATGACTTCATATAAATTGATTTATTTCTATGTGTACAGTATAATTTAACTCACAAATGTATTTCCTTGAGGTTAACCATTAGTATTGAGTATTTGCTGTTATAAAGTTCCTTAAGCATGAATTTTAAGTACAAGGATTCATAATCAACTTCCATGTACCCATCTGGAATGTTATGGAATAAACACATTTTCTAGTCACCAAAATAAAGGTTAGTATGACTTGAAAAAATATCCCAAACAAACCCAACTAACAAACTTTTGAAGTGATACATCCATTGAGTTAGTTCAGCAAGATAGTGAAAAAACCAATTTGGTAAGGTAGTTAATGTTTTTCATAGCATTGTAGAGTTGAGCCTCAATATTCACCATTATCAGAAAGTTCAATAACTCCTGGTTAAGAAACCAAAGTAAAAATTGTCCATAAAGTGGAAGGGTCTTCACAATTATGATGACTCTGCCAATGATCACAAAGATCCTCTTTTCTTCCAAATAACTGTTTGCATAAAATGCAGTTATACCCTGCTTTAGACCGAAATTCTATTTTTTTCCTTGGTGTACCAAACCCCACATTTTGCATCTCCCTGGAGGCTTCAGTACCTCCTGGCTGAGTTGGTACACTTTTAGGTAAAATATTGACATTATTTTGACAGTGGAAGTTTATCTGTCTCTTTGGTTTTATCTGTCTCTTTGGTTTTGGAACAGCACACAGCTCCTCCTGACGGGCACTGCACTTTGCCAAGCGGCGTCTCTCGTTGTGCTCCTTCCACATGTGGCTTGTGTGCATCACCAGCTCCCCCTTTGTTCCTCTGCTTCCTTGCAAATCCCCTTCCTTCACTCTTCCCTGAATCTCTTCTCCATGACAACACAATAAGTGAAACTTAATTTCACCAAAAGACTCTGCAATAAACTGGCATCGACCACATTTGACCTGTAATTTCACTCCTCTTGGGTTATGGAATAGGTCCTCAAAATTGCACTTATTTCCCCTGTTAAAAAAAGGAAATACAAACTATTTTAGTATTAGCCAGGCAAAGAAGAGGGATAGCAATTTCTGTCCTTACATGTTCCAAGAAGAAATGACAGTCATGAAATACATTCAATTAAAAGCGGGCATTCTTTCTACAGTATCTAATTCATTTGGAAGAGGGAAAAAAAAAAGAAACTAAAATAATAGTAAGGCTGATTAGGAAAGAACTGAAATCAAATGACACTTCTGAGTTTAAGAATTGTCTCTAAAATCAATGGGTAGAATTAACCTTTTAACAACATCAGCCTTTAAAATGCTTCAACTTCTGTTAAAGTTCCTGGTTCAGTAAGGTCAATCCAAATACTTCCAGTGCTATACTAGAAAAATGAAAATTACTATTACCTGTAATGTACAAGTTAGAGAAACCTACTTGTTTACAGTGAGTGATCTAGGTCAATTTGAGGCAAAATTACCTTCCTTTCCAAGATGGAAACTCTGAAATTTTAAAGTTTCTTGGTTTTTCTTTTTTCCTACAAGTTGGTAACATGGTTTAGAAAAGTTTAAATACCTAATTGGCAATCAGTCCTTCTCCCTGATTTAGGACAGCTCTGCAGTATAAAGGATACACAGGCAGTCCCTGGTTAAGACAATCAAAACAAAATCTCCTCAGACATCTTCTCATACCATTTACAACAAGGGTCTCATAACACTATGTATTAATACATATTAGACAGATTATCCAACAAAACAGATAGAATGATTCAGATAGTATGACAGCTACTAAGACTGACAGAAAACTACAGGTGTTTCTTAATCTCAAGACAGTAAAAGTTTCTGACTGATGCTCCAGAGAGTAGAGCTAGGAAAAGTAAAACTAGTAAAATGAAATTGCAGTGTTGCACTGAGGAGTTACATTGAACCTCTAAGTGCTCTTCAGTGAAAATAAATGCAGTGGGAAAAAAAGGCAATATTTATACTGTATCAAGAGATTTCACCTCAAAATCATAATACAGAGGTAAAAAGTATGTTCTATCCATCTTAATATAGTCCATGTTAACTTTACTTGGCTGAGTGATTGCAAAAGCAGCAGTAAACTCAGAACAGATTAGCTCACAGCACACCTTAAAAGGGAAGGAGGATAATGTTATTTAAACAGGGAAAACAAACTACAAGCTAATAACAAAATATGAATTTTTTTTTTGCTTAATGCAATTGGTTCCCTTATCTTCTAGGGAAAACCCCAAAGTGGGTAGGACAGAAGACAGAGCACTAACCACGAGAAACCAACTGACTCAAATATGGCAGTGTGTCAGGTGTAACTAGAACATATGAAAAATTATTCTGGATAGTCAAGTATCAACAATGATTTATGGTTAATAAATCGGCTAAAATATGCTGGTTGGTCTAATGGATTGACTAGATTCAAATGGAATATTTAAACCATTAGTATTCTCACTTGGGGGAAAAAAGCAACAATTTTCATAATGGTAAGGTTTATTAACTTCCACTGACAACTTGAAATCCAGTTTTCATTAGCATTTAATTAGTGAAAACTCTCACCTGTCTGTAGCTTCTTCTGCCTCGTTTGCATTCCTGTCTCTCTTTAAAGTATCTTGCATCTGTTGCTCGCTAATGGAGGGCTCTGTGCTGATAACAACCCTGTGGACTTCTCTGAGGTGGCCAAAGTACACTTTGGCATGGCCAAAAACTTTAGCACAGAATTCACAGCACACCAGCTTTTTGGGCTTGCCTTCATTGTGATGAAGCTTCATGTGTGTGCTCAGGCTGCCAGAGTGGATGTATGCCTTCCTGCAGATCCTGCAGCTGTAGGGCCGCCTGCTCGTGTGCGTGTTCATGTGGTCCTGGAGATGGTGCTTGAACTGGAACATGTGGTTACAGACATGGCACCTGTGCAGCGCCTTAGGGACGGCTGAACATGTATTTCTACTTAGACCACTTGATTTAGCTGATGTAACATCACTGTGCTTGGAACTTAAACATTTATTGGTGAGTGAACCATTCAAAAGTAAGTCTTGCTCACGAGGCGTCTCTCGGGTTGCTGCAGGAGGCGGCACAACTACCACTGGTTTAGGTCTGATGCTGCGGTACCTTTTCACTGCTTCTGCTTTATTGTCTTCAGGTGTCTGAGCATCAACCTTCGCCCTCTCTCTTCCTTCTCTAAACTTACTAATGATGTATTTCCTTCTCTTGGCTTGAAAAGCCAATAAATCTTCTGGAGCTCTTTTTTTCCTGCCTCTTCTTTTAGAGGTTGCACTGTTCAATTTTTTAAGACTGTCGACATCATCCACTTTGCTGGATGGAGAGAAGGTATTTTCTTGGATGGCTTGTTTGGGGACTTGTGTAAATGATACATCTAATTGCTTATCAAAGGCTTTGGTTTTCATCAAAGATGGTATCTTTTCACACTCAGATTTCAGTGAATGACCAGGTATGTCCACAGCATTAGGATTCTGCTTAGATTCACAGAACACTGAATTTTTCATTTTCAAGTAAGGCAAAATAGGAAGTTTTCCTTTTGGTGTTGATGGAGTCATCTGAATTGTACTGCCAAAAACTGCTGGTGACAAGACAGCAACAGGATTTGCAGAATTAGTGGGTTTTTCCTTTCGTTTCTCAGATGTCAGGAGTGACTCCCTTGTGGTTTCCAATGCTGTCTTCACAGAGTGTAGAGTTAGTTTCTTGGGATTAGTTGTACTTGCTGGCTTGGATAGAGAGTCTTCAACTACAGATGGTCCAGAAATATTACTGCTAGCAATTTCAGTCTTGTTCATTAAAAGAGATCCAGATTTCACACAACTGCTTTTATTTACCAATGTGGCAACTTCAATTTCAGCTGAGTCATAGTCTGTTACCATACCTTGCTCAGCTGAATCTGAATTAGAATGAGCTTCAGGACAATCTTCAGGTAGACCAGTCATGGGGGAAGTCTGTGATGAGATCAGTGCTTTGGTAGGAATCCTTTTATGTGGACTCAAACCAGAGATTTGTGCTGGCTTTTTGTCACTCAGCATTTTATTTCTTACAGATTGGTACCTGGGGATGGGCAGCTTTAGGTTTTCCGAGGGTGCCACAGTTGGCTGCTGAACCTGCTGAGTCAGGGCAGGAGCAATACAGGGCACAGCCAACAGGGAGAACGTGCCCTTGTGAGCAGCCACCTGCATGACAGCATAGTTCTGAGCTGGCACCACCAGGGGCTTAGAAGCTGAAGCTGAAATTGGTGCCATTGGCTCAGGCAAAGATGACTGAAGGCAAGAAACTACTCCAGATGTTAAAATTTTTGGCACCATTTTTGGAGCAATGGTCCTAAACTGACTTTTCTTCTGAAAACTTTGTATTATATCCGAAGGAGATTTCTGTTTATCTGTAAAAATAACATAGCAAAAATGCAACATGATACACAGTATTTTTAAAAAATTACTCCCTCAAAAATAAAACTACCTACAAAGGATACTACTGCACACAAGCTTATTAAAATATTTCAGCATTTAAACGACCACTAAATTAAATCTAGAATTGCAAAAGTTTCATAGACAAATGCACTGTCTGAAGCAACATGCTTGAACACAGATTTGGAAAAAATCTCCTCTGAATCAAATCTTAATTGGATGTTTCATTTTAGGTTAGAAATACATGACATTTCAGAACAAATACACCCATAAGCCTCTTCAGCCCTGGAAAAGCTACAAGAGCATGCTGGCAATATTCTTCTGGAAAAAAACAGAATTTAAGCTCTGTGACACAAAACTTCTCTGAGCACCAGTTCTGATCATTTATCTCAAACAGAATCATGCCATCTTTCAGATATTCTCTACTATTTAGAATTTGTGGGTTTTATCAGATACAGACCAATGTTTGCCTGATGAAGTCTTAGAAAAATTACTGCTACAAAATATGCAAGTAATGTGTAATAAAATCAAATAGGACTTGAAAAACATATGAACTATGAACATAGAACTATTAACATATGAACTATGTTAAATACCCAATCACAAAAATTACTCATGTTCCACTAACGCACAACAGAACTACAGTAGTAAGTTATTTAAACATTTTCTTGAAAGAAGCAATTTATCAAGGTTAGATAACAATTTCTTCCTGTTTCTATTTGTGCTTGCAAAAGTCAAAAATGTTTTTAGTAATAAAGGATGTGAGGATAAAATTCATGCAATATAATATGCATTAGGCAGCAAAGACACCTGCTGACCTTTCAGACTCCACAGAAAAGGAGCTGATACACAGCTAATTGTACCACTACCATTTCATCTATCAGTCTCATTACCCACTCCCAAATTCAATTATTGATGCTTCCAGTTCTCAAAACCTGGAATAGGATTCCTGAAAAATGGAAATTGCTATCACTGAAAATCCAGCTGCAAAGATCCCAGGCAGAAAGGCAATTTAGACATAAGCAAAAATCATCTGAGAGAGGAATCACATTCGAATAGAACATATGAAAGTAAATGCTGCAACCTTGAAATATTGTAGTAAGATAATTCCATAGGAAAGTTTTCATTCCTTGCCATTTTAGAGACTTGTATTACAAATGAATTTATAGGTGATTCTGGACTTTAAAAGGTTACTGTGAGTTAGTATCAATGGAAACTCCATTAAATTTATCTTAATCCTGGATTTTCTTCTCAGACATAACACACTGCAACAAGCACTGCATGCTACAGACCTCTCGTGTTCCATGACCAGAACTCAAGGACAGATATATATGCATATCCATGGTATGCACATGTGCATTAAAGCACTGCCTTCAGGACATGCTGGATTCACTGAGCAATCACATATAAACTGTGCAGTTCATATTTAGCAGATCTGATGCTTTTCAAAACTCTTTGATCAGCAGATTCATAGAGCAATAACTATGCAGGGCATAAGTCTTTGATCCTTTTATTGTCACCTATTGCATCAAACCCCAAGTCCATTATATTCTTTCTTTATACTCAAGTGAAACTACTGGGCACCACCATAACTTTCTTTCCTCTCAGTGTCTGTAGAGATGTTCTGTATTTCTAGACACTCTGTGCAGACTGAGTTACTGTACACCTGGAAGTCCTACACAAATACTGACATCCCTGCACACAGGAATAAGTCCAGGTTTGTGCAATCTGGAAAAAGCAGAAACATTATATGTTCAAAATTGTTTTCCTACTTTTTAGTATCTTTTTTTTTTTTTTTTTTAAATCTAGTCACTAAATATGTAGAAATCTTTACATTTTCAGCTACTAAGATTTCTGTTAGTTAGATGGTAATTTGTTTCCTACAAGCTATCTTCCTGTTGCTTTTGAGTAAACAATTTAAGTACTTCTGAGAATAACAATAAATTACATAAAGTATTGTAATCACTAACCAAACTAGCCCTGAACTTCAATGATAGCTACAGGTCAAACCATACAGCTTAAATACAGCAGATAACAGAATAAGGGTACTTTCCTTTTAGGGGACAGAATCAGTTCTTATTTCTCCAGATTATGCTTGTCATACACTGACAATAAAAACTTTCCAAACCAGCAGCTATTCAACGTGCCACAATATTCAACATGAAGTTGTTGCCATTCTCTCTCATTTCTCTTCTTCTTCTCCCTTTTTATTTCAAAATGTTATTCATTGATTCACATAAATATTTTAGGAAAGTCAGCATTTCACCAGACTACTACCTGTGCTATTCCAAGTTACAAGGCACCCACTCTTTAACCAATAGTTACAGGAAAAGGTGGAAGTTTTGCTGTGGACATTCCACTTCTACAAATGGCAGCCATAAAAACAAGGCTGATTTGAAGTCAGGAAAAAATATTTTTAGAAATAATGTATGGTATTAGCTTTAAAAATAACTATATGTTTCTCAAATGCATTGATTTACCTAATGTGAAATTAAGAACTAAAATAATTTTTCTATAAAGAAAGTATCTCCACATATTTTCTCAGCATTCCACAGGAGAATGTTGCTCTAAAAGCCAAGACCTTCATCAGTATCAAACAAAACATGCTCTTTGAAAACAAGGTCTGTATAGATCAATAACCTTCTTACATAGGTAACACAATACTAAGAATTGATATAACTGTTTGAGAAGGGATTATTATACAAACATTTTTTCCAACTAGTGCAATTTTATCTTAAGTTTTCCAGGCAAGCTATGTTTAGTACCAACCTCCAGTACAACTTTTTTTTTTCCCCTTTTTCACAAGTTTACATGAGACATTTTAGTGCACTGATATTCACTGCAGTGCTTCTGGTGAGCACAGCAATACTAGATTCTGCATTTCCCTCCCCTCCAACACAGCTACTGCAGTTAAGCTGCTTAGCCAGTGCCTAAACATAGGAAGGGCTAGATGCAGACTAGTTGCCTGATGATGCTTCAGGCTCCATTAACATTTTGTCTGCAGACTGGGAAAGCTAATTGGAAGAACTGGTGGAAGACTACTTAGCATCTTGGATCAGGAGAAAGGAGCCAGTGAATTCACAGACTGGAGGTTCTCCTGATGTCACCCAGAGCATGAAAGTACCGTCAGTGACCAAAATTCTGCTTCCCATTTATAGCTGATGAAAAGTTTCAACACCTTCCTTTGGACACAGAGCTAATTCATGTCTTCACCACACTGAAGGACTTGGATATGCTCTGGCTGTCTGGCTTGTGCAAAGGCAGTTTGGAAACTTCACATGCATCTCTCAGGGGCATTCTATTTCTTCCAAATGTTTTCTGTCTCTGATTCAAAGGACTCATTTTGTCTTGTCATCTGTGACCTGAGGAAAAGCCTTTATTCCTATGCAATCCTATGAAGCCTTTCAACTAAGAAAGGGAAGTTTCAGTTAAGGGAGGCTCTGCAATGGCATTTGTGAGGGTGGCTCTTTGTTTTAGACAACATTCTTTCTACAAGTAAGTCTGCAGATCCTTCACTGGAAGGCAACAATTTTTATACTTTCTTTAAAATTAATAACAAAGGAAATACATGAAAACATTGGATTTCATATCAGAAGGATGTGAAACTCATTTTTAACTGCTGTGCCCTCAGTCTTTCAGATGAGTGTGGAGTTGGGGCAACAGGCACATATTTTTCAATAATGACACACAAGGCTAAACCAAATGCAGTTCAACCCATTTACTTTAAAAGCCTCAAAAGACTAATGGTTACCATGCTAGGACCTGCAAGTATCAAATCCCTCAGATACTTGCAGGATGAGCTTTCATCTCTTCTAAATAACCTTAAAATTGTATAAAAGTGGACAGTGACACACCAAGACAAAAATAAATGATGCATTAAATTCTCTGATAGAGCCATGCTGGGAAGAATCCTCTGGAGGAAATGGAATTTCTATGGGTTGCTGCTTCTTCATGTTTCCTCTGCCTACCTGAGTCATCCAAGTCTGGTCAACTCCTAATCTGCCTTATTTTCATACTTCCTTTAATCTGTTCCCTATGTAAAGCACACAGTATTGCTGAAAGTCAGATGCCATAGAAAGTATCAGGAGAAATTTAATTTTCAGTATTATCTGGTTGATTTTGAAAACAACCAGCAAACAGCCACCATAGAAACCACTGAGTAATAGAGTTCATTCTTTATATAATCCTTGTAGGTCCACAACAGTTGTGCATGTATGTATTTCATTTGTGTATGAAATGACATATGAGAGAAAATAACACCAAAAAATAAGAATCATTTTGTTTTGAAGGAAAAGACAGAATAGAGATGAAGATTAATGAATATTCAATGCATATTAACACTGTCCAGTCTTTTGCTGACTTTGAAAGGAAGAGTATCTGTTCTGTGGGAAAGAAAAAAGTGCACAACTGTCTAACACACAACATTAGATCTTTCTCTGCCAATGATAGTTAATCACTCATTTTGCCAAATCTCCATACACACTAAGTACCTGTGGATACTGTCTTTCCAGCACAAGTTTCTTGCTTTTGCTGACCCAGCATACTTTGTTGGACACAATGTTTCTCTGCAGGATTAGCATGCAAAAAAACACCACCTGCAAAAGTGCTTCAGTTATAAATAGATGCCAGAACAAAAAAAAACCCAAAACAACCAAACCCCCAAAACCAACAAAACCCAGAAAAAGACAATATAAAATGTCAATATGAAACATTAACTTCCAGTTAATGCATTAAGAAAACTACTGCTTTTTGCTCCTTGCCATTTTTCTCTTCTCAAAATACACTTGAAGATCCAATATATTACATGCCAAATGCAAGGTGATAGCTTAATAATTGAGTAAAGCTGGTTAATGTGGCAAACAGATGGGATGGTTTAGCTTCAGTGTCATGACAGACAGTCAACAGCAGCAAAACAAAATGCCTCAAAAAATGAAGATGCAGTAACTTTATTGAGTAGTTTTAATACAGGGGCTAATTTCTATCTTCATTTACATTTTCTGTGCAAATTAACTGCAGATATTATAAAAAAGAGAATTTGGACTTCTTTATTCCAAACCAGTTTTGGCACACACTTATACAAAGTAATATTAGTAATAATAAAGCCTGCAAACCATGACTGCCCAGCTCTATACATTACAGCAATTAATCTGCAGTTGTTTCTACATTTGCTAATATCTGGGTGGAATATTCTGCTCTGGTATTTACATCAGATAATTTTCTAAAATTAATTTCAACAGAAAATACCAGCCATTCTCAGTACGTCTGAAAAAAAGGAAATCTAGTGACATCTGTGCGTCAGGTGAAGACCTTCACATGTGACACAGCAATGTCTCTGATCTGTGAAAAGCTGCCCAAATTAGGCAAAGCTGTAGACTCTGGACATGTGTTCAGTAGATACTTCAAACTAACTTTTCCAATTATTAGATTCTATTGAATGTGCTCCTGCTTCAGACTGGGCTGGATTTTCTCTGAACTATGGCTTTAGGTCCAAGCACCCAAGTTGGAACAAGGAAACGACCTCTCCTTATCTCTGAACTGCAGAGCTGATGGTATGGAAGAGAAACAGGAGAATATACAGGGCAAGCAGAAAAAGGACAGGACTTGAACAGTGTCCAGGCCAAAGAGTCAGGGTGAGATATGGGAATTAATGCAGACTTAGACAGGTAACCAACATTGCACATGGTGTGGAAAAGAGAAGCATTTAAGCCAAAAGAGGAATCTCAATTTCTTACCTTTTTAGTACTTGATTTTTTAAAGAGTATTATAACTATGTTTACGTAAGAGTACTTTTGTGCAATTTAAACTAGCTTACAAAAATAAACAATATAACAAAGTATCTTAATGTAAGATTGGAAAATCTCCACAGATCATTCGCACAAACAATAAGATACAGAATGTGCAAATACATTTAGAAAATTTATTCTGGTATTCCATAGGAGAAACAAGACCAAAATAATTTCTTACAATTCTAGAAGCTTTAAGCTGTATCTTTAAAGCTATATATAATGAAATATGATTTAAGCATAAATGTGATTTGCTAGTTGTGCAATAAGCATTTTATAATTCAGAAAGGTCTTCTTTACTGTCTGTGCAAGTTTATTATTTTAAGGGATTAAGATTCTAGGGTATTTCAAGAAATCCTATGAGCAGTGGGATGAATTCTGCATTCCTTAAATGGTCTCCAAAAGACTCTTCTTAAGAGAAGAGCACATTGAAATAACAAAGGTACATATCTTTTTTTACATTAATGGACTCCACTAAAGAGGATGTTCAACACTGAAATTTCTACTGGCACTTTTCAGTGTGGGAATAAGCTTAAACTATTTTTAGCATAAACTGTCACCTTGCAGAAGTAAGCCATACAGTAATCCAAGATCATGGGTACATAGTTTGCACTTAAGAAGTTCCCTAGTTTCCTCTCTAATTCAGCTTTTCGTTTTGCCTGAAATGCCCTTTCTGCACAATTAACCAAATATTGATATATGCCAAAGTTTATATAGATCTAACATAACTTAATAAAAAAAAATTAGATTACACCACTTTTTCAACTTCCAGAATTGCTTTCCTCTGTTGTTTGAAAGTGAACATAGGAGAGGCCTTTCACATGGTCCTCATCAACACACTTTTCTCTAAATTGAAGAGGTGTTGACTCTGTTGATAGGAGGACTATTGGATGGATAAGGAGCTGGCTGGATGGTAATGGAGAACAGCTCCACACCCATATGGAGATGGGTGACAAGTGGTGTCCCTTAGGTCCATACTGGGACCAGTGCTGTTTCACATCTCCATCAGTGACACTGACAATGGCATTGAGTGCACCCTCAGAGGTCTGCAGGCAAAACCAGGCTGAGAGGAACAGCTGACACACCTAGGGGATGGGATGCCTGAGGCACCTGGAACAAGATCAAGAAGTGGCCCTATGGGAGCCACATGAGCTTCTGCATATGGATCACAGCAGCCTCTGGTATCAACACAGGCAGGGCTAAAGTGATTTGGAGCAGCTCTGCCAAGAAGAACTTGGGAATATTGGTGGACGAAAAACTGACTGTGAGCTGCAAATGTGCACTTGCATCCCAAAAATCCAACAGTGTCTCAGGCTGCATCCAAAGCACTGTGGGCAGCAGGGCAGGGAGGGGATTCTCCCCCTGCTCTGGTGAGACCCACTGGGCACTGAATCACTCTGTGGCCATCAGCACAGGAAAGACATGGACCTGTTGGAGCAAGCCCAGAGCAGGGCTACAACACTGATGAGAAGGATGGAACCTCTTGTAGGAGGAAGGGCTGAGAGAGAGATGGGGTTATTTAGTCTGGGAAAGGCTCCAAGAAGACCTAACTGGGGCCTTACAATACCTGAAGAGGGCTGAAAAGAAAGAGGGCAGCACTTTTTTTACAGTGCTTGCATGTTGCTACCCAGCTAAGATGTGGCAAAAACATATAGCAACATAGTTTTCTTCTGAGACAGAAATAAGTAAAAGCCTTTATTAAAGAAACAAGCACACTTTTATAGACTAGATCGTGGAACTGAGGATGAAGTAATTTCACTGGTGTAAGGAAGGTAACACCTCTTGTCCCATCTCTCACACACCCTGCAGGTGCTTAATCTTATTATTAATTATTTCTCTGATGTTTTCCTTTGAGCAGCCTGAGAAAATCCAAGCTGCTTTTTCCCTGGCTTTCACCAGTATCCCACACCTGCAGAAACAGGACAAAGCACAACAGTTTTAAACTAAAAGAAAGTAGATTCAGACTAGATATAAGGAAGAAAATTTTCACTGGCATCTTGGCTTCTGTACCCCTATCCCCAGAGGAAATTATAACCAAAAAAAACCCATACTAAAGCAGACTTGTTAAACACAAGTTAACACATTGAGAAATGTAGTCACTATATTAGCATTAGCAACAGTAATAACTAAGACATAATTTTTGTTTTCTAATAGATTTAGCTTTCATATGCCTCTGTATTGTCCCACTGCAAATAACTTTTAAAATATATAAGAAATACTGTTTCTGCAG
This sequence comes from Erithacus rubecula, assembly GCF_903797595.1. Taxonomy (NCBI): domain Eukaryota; kingdom Metazoa; phylum Chordata; class Aves; order Passeriformes; family Muscicapidae; genus Erithacus; species Erithacus rubecula. Next base: position 14,259,923 of record NC_136689.1, on the reverse strand, counting down.
GGAATAATGAGTGGCCAACAGCTTCAAGGCAACCTTTTTTGAGCTGCAACCTGAAATGTTTTATTCACACATAGGTAAAAATTTATTCAAAAGCAGCTTCGTATATATAATGTGGGCAGTGCATAGCTTAACAAAACCTCCTATTATAAAAAGCCTTTTTTTGTCACTGTATAAAGGAAATAAGTCTTCAAAGTACTTTCTAGGAGTCAGAATACATAAACATAAGAGATTTTTAGACACTTTGGCAGTGAATTTAAAATAAATTTATTAGCAGATCTACATGCTTTTTAGCACCTCTCATGCAATGTTTGTGAACTTTAAAAGCTTTCCATTTTTTTGAAGTCACAGTCTTTCAAGTTATAAGCTACTCATTTCATATTAAGGTCAACAAAATTATTAGGTCTTAAGCAGATCAAAATATTTTCATATCAAGAAATGAAAACTGGCATAAAGAATACTAGACATAAAGCATCTGTAATTACTAATAACCTTTTTCACCTTTACAGCTGAGGAAATTACATACAGACTTTTCTCACTATGGCAATGTAAGAACTAAGGGCCCAAAATGGTGCCTGGCCTCTGGCCACCACACAGTTACTGAATTTAATTTTTATTTAATTTCCTATTTAACAACTTATTTTTGAGAGACACTGTTAGATACATTAACAAAGACTGTATTCAACTTCTTTATGCCTCTGCTAGTTCCAGCAACCAACCAAGTCAGCCTGACAGTGTGCATTATCTAGAAACCTTGGTGCTCTGACAAGATGCAGTTGAGTAGAATGGAAATTATTTTGCTATCACTGCAAGTCCAGGGGTTACATTTGTTGATTTTGCCCACTCATTCTGTTCCATAGAGGCCACTATCCCTGAAGATTTGCAAAGCAAGGCTGTAGTAATGCAGCCACTTGGGGGAACTAATTGTTCAGAAAACAGTTGAAGGAGGTGATGGAAGCATTGGTTATAAACTAACAATTCTTAACCCCACAACAGCATTGCAAATATAAATTAGGTATTTTAGAAAGTGGGGATAAATACTTGTAATTGGTTTTTTAAAAATTCCTGGGAAAATTGCTAGGGGAAATTTCTTTTAGTGACCTTCAAGAAAGATATGGACCTAAACAGTAATTCATCCACTGTAAAGTCAATGCAAAGTTATTTCTAAAGGGTCTATCAAGATCAAACCAACATGGACAATATTTTAATATGCTTTATATAAGTAGTAATTAATGGACTTATTTTCTCTTAAGTACAGGAAACTGTAGCTACCAAGACTGCTAAAAAATGAAGGCAAAAGTCTTCAAAAACTATGTAGCACAAAAAGGTCAAGTAGAACCATTAATTGAATAAAATAGTTTCTGATTAGATTTTTGCTCTTCTTTCAAAAGAGAGCATACCTACATCTTACTGAGAGTTCAACTCTCTTTGGGACAGAAAACATGTATGTCTTACTTCAGTACAGGAATTGGGCATCTTACTCTTAAAATATGATTTTTTTGCAAATACTGATGTGTAAATAGAAAACACAACAAAAAAAGCAAAATTTTTATCCTTGCTAAAGAGTACTTTTTTATGACAATCAGTGCACTTTTTTCTAAAGAAAGATTGCCTGCAAGAGAAAATAATTAATTTGCCACTGGCTCAACACAGCAACCATATTTTACTCGAGGCATTAAAAACATCTGCATGGTGATTTCTGTAGTACAAACCTCAAAAATGTTCCCTCATGAACAGAGGATCAAAAGACTGCCAGTCTTGCCTTGGCCTATTTTGAGTCTTCTGTTATAAACTATACATAAATTCATCACTCTCCAAAGAAAGGGCAAGAACAATTGTTAAACTTCAGTTGTTAAACTTCAAGGATAGCTGGGGTTTATCTTCTGGGGGGGATTTTTTTAATAGGCAATTTCACTAAGTTTTGAATGGGGAAATCCCTGTTTAAGGTTTTTGTTTGCTCTAGTTGTGCCCTCTTTACTTTCTTCATGAGCCAGATTTCTTCAGAAAAACTCTTAGCTCTGGCTGAGATATGCCAAACATTGTTACCTGTAGTAAATTCCGCTAAAGATTAAAACACAAAGATTAAAGGATCTCCACAGTGCTTCAAATAGGTATGTACATTTTTCCAAAGACAGGCATGGATCTGTATAGCATAGGAAAATTAAAACATCTTCTGAAATGCTATGGTCTTGGCTAGGTAAACATTAATTTTTATAACATATAAAATTATCACTTGCTGCTGAACTTGAACACAGCTAGACCTTACTGGCAGTAGGATGCAGCAGAAAACAATTTAAATTACAGTATCTGACTGGTTTTTGTCCCCCAGTGCATAATTACAATTATTTGCAGTGCTTATTGGCATTGCTAGCTTGCCTATGCTAGTCACCATGCTGTTTAAAGGCAGCGCTGCTTCTCGAGGGAAGGTGCTGGATGCGCTGTAAACAAACTGTAGAACACACTGCTGAGAGGTGATAATGGATCAGCAAAGCCCGGAGCGGTGCCAGCGGAGGATGGGATGGGAGCGGCAGCGCAGCCGCCAGGGATGCGGGCAGAGGTGACGCTCTCAGCCCGGAGCGGGGCCAGCAGAGGAGGGGATGGGAGCAGCAGCGCAGCCGCCAGGGATGCGGGCAGAGGTGACGCTCTCAGCCCGGAGCGGTGCCAGCGGAGGATGGGATGGGAGCGGCAGCGCAGCCGCCAGGGATGCGGGCAGAGGTGACGCTCTCAGCCCGGTGCCGGTGCCGGACAAAGGGCCCGGAGCGGGGCCAGCAGAGGGAGTCGCTGCCCGTCCCGCCCCGGCCCCACCGGCACCTTCAAACTGCGCACAGCCCATTCCGTTTGCTAAATACGGCTCGTCCTGAAAAATCCCCCAAATCGCGGAATCGCGTACACCGCCGCGCCCAAACTCCGAGCAACTTTGTGACGAGTTAGCTTTCAAAACATTCTACCTCTGCAAACTTTTCAGTCAATTCCATGTTTTGTATAACTTGAGGGTATCTTAAAGCAAAGCAGTTGAGCCTTCCCATTTGGAAGTAATTCCTTCTATTAACCTATTTAGTATCTTCTATAACTGCAGTACGATTATTATGCCTGCAATTAAAAAAATATAAAAATCCTTTACTGATCTTGTGTTAATCTAGTCAGTGCCCAAAATGGCACGTCCATGTTACTAAAACCACCAGTATTTACACTATATGTTCTTCTTTCAGTAGACATATGAAAACAAAGCACTGTTACCAACATATTTTCCCATGGCAAGGAATACCCTGAAATCTTTGTGAAACTTTCTTGCTTTCATCATTGCTCAGCTCATCACACAAACCATCTGCATAAATAAAGATGTAAGCATCTGCTGTATGGCAAATGGTCTCAGGGGCAGATGTTTTTATCCTTGCATTCATGTCACTGGCTTGGATACATTATTTGAACAGATGTACACAATCTGAAAGTGTTGTGTCCCACAGTGAAACGTCTCCAACTGCTTTCTATCAAAGTACATAAATGCTATTTGCACCTGCATTTATGTTAATGATATAAAGGCAGCAGGGGTTCCAGCAAAGTGAGAGCTGATGCTAAGAAACACATTTACAAGGCTAGTGGAAGTTTGAGATCTCCCAACAAACAACCATACTAAGATGGATACAAAATGTATAGAATCACACTTGACCTATGATTCTAAAAAAATTAAAATAAACGTACTCAAAGAACAAAACTACTTTAGTGTGTGATACCCTCTTGCAATGTCTATTTTTAAAAGACAAAACCTGTTAGATAAATAAACCAGGACAGCCCAATATTCTGCAAAATATTTGTCTAAGATACACAATTCTTTCCCATTAGAGCCATTTAAAAAAAACATTTTATAAATCTGATAATGCCAATGGTATTTTAGCTCACTGAGACACAGTGGTATTTTATGCCATTATGAAGCATTATAAAAAATACCAGCAGTTGCTCAACAGTAAATATTTAACATGAGTGTGAATAGTCAAACATAATGCTTCAGTGATTGTTGTCGTGTCGTATGTTGTCATATGAATGAAATTATAATTTCATAATCCTGAGGAAGAAATACAATTTGACAAGTTAGATGCTTATCATTGCTCAGAGAAGTGCACCTAGTTGAACATGGTGTTATAATTGATTGCTACATAAAAGATAGTCACTCTTCCTATAAAATATTTTAAAACAGAAAATACAGATGTCTTGAAGGAGAACAGATCAAATTACAGAACACCTGCTATTACATGACAAATGGCAGCAGTGAAGGGTTTAGCTGTCACTCAAAGAACTTGCACTAATCATTACTTCCATACTTAAATGAAAAAAAACAAGCACACTCAAAGTACAGAAACACTGACAAACATGCCACACTGAACGTACCTGATGGATAGGTTCCATTTGCAATATTTTCCAATCTATTTTCAAAAGCTTTATTTGTAAGAAATGTACCAACATTACAGTTGTACATAAATCATCCCAAATTACTAATACCCTCCATATTTTGAAAGTGCTACATTTAAGAAACAAGTGGTACTTGATATAAAGACAAAAAAGTATCATAGTAAAAAAATACATGAAGACTAGTATATTTGTAGAATATCATCATTTCACACAGACATATCTCCTGTCATGATCTAGGCAGACCCTGCAGAGAGATCTCGACAGAGCAGAGCTCTGGGCACTCACCAGCCACATGGAGCTCAACAAGGCAAAGTGCAGGATTTTGGGATGGGGCAACCCTGAATATAGAGACTGGGCAATGAGAGGCTGGTGAGCAGTGCCACAGAAAGGGATCTGGGGGTGCTGGTCCATGGCAAGTTGAACATGAGCCAGCAGTGCCCTGGCAGCCAGGAGGGCCAACCCTGTCCTGGGGGCATCAGCACAGCCAGGCAAGGGAGGGATTGTCCTGCTCTGCTCTGCTCTGGGGCAGCCTCACCTCCAGGGCTGGGGCAGTTCTGGGTGCCACAATGTAAGGATACAGAACTGTTAGAAAGTATAAAAAGGAGAGCAACAAAGATGGCAAAGGGCCTTGAGGAGAAGCTATATGAGGGGCAGCTGAGATCACTTGGTCTGTGCAGCCTGTGGAGGAGGAGACTGAGGGGACACTTCATTGCAGGAAAAGGTTTTTCACCCAGAGAGTGCCTAGGCACTGGGACAGGCTCCCCAGGGCAGTGGTCACAATCCCAAACCCAGTGCAATTCAAGAAGCATTTGAACAATGCTCTCATGCACAGGGTGTGACTCTTGGGAGTGGGGCTGTGCAGGGTCTGGAGTTGGACTCTATGATCCTTGTGGGTCCCTTCTAACTCAGCTTATTCTGTTGTTCTGCGATTTCTAACATGGAAGCTCTGGGTACAATCTATTAACAGAATACTGACTGGAATGGATTTTGATTTAGGGGAAAAAAGAAAAAGCCTTTAAAAAAATCTTAACGCAAACACTTAATCAATTTGAAGTTTGCAAACAGCTTCACAATCTATATTCTCCTACTACTATTAAGAAATGGCTTTAACATAAGACTATAACCAAGGTCAAATTCCTGTTACTTAAAGGAAAACTTAAATTAATTCTTTTAAGCAGTAGAATTGAGTGCTTCAGTCACAAGCACAGGAATGTAGAGCACACTCTGGGGTGGACAGCTTTACCCAACAGTACGTACTGTCTTTCTTGAAAGAGTAGTCTCAGGAGACAGAAAACTCATCAACTATGATCAAATAGAATGACATGCTTCTGGAACAGCTTCCTCAGAATTATTACAGCATCATAAAAATACTCAGTCTTCACAAAACAGGTAAAGTATAAACTTACATGACAGTAAAAGCTCAAGGCTTCAAATTAAGTAATAGATAGTGCTCTCCTTAATTAACATAAGTACTAACAATGGAAACTTAACTGACAACCAGCAATGGTTCTGAAAGGTCCATTAGAGCTGATGTCATATCCATCAAACATTCACTCACATTTAAGTATCATTAAAAATGACATTCATGTTAAAATCGTATTTAAACATTAGCATTGAGACACAGATCAAAAGGGAAAGGAAACTGAAGTTACAGCTATACATTCAGAGGCTTGAGAATACATCCCTACTAATAACAGAGGGGAAAAAATACAAGACATCAACTCTTGTGAAAACAAAATCAAACAAAAGACAACTTTTGAAGAGACTACTAAAAGAAATAATTAAACATGAAAAAAATTAGTAAGGATGAGAATGCTAAAGAGAAGGCATTAAAAAAAAATAAAAATCTAAGTTAATGTTTATTCCTAACTGTGTAGCATAATTTGCAGATAGATTTGACCCCATTTAGTATGAGGATCAAATACAGCACGGATTTTCAAACATATGAGGATTTAAAAAAAAAATTAATACAACCTGAATACTTAATCCTGTTAAATCAAAGAAGCAGATTTATGCACTTCAAGTTTCAACTACAGGTGTTAACAGTAATTAACAATGCCCTGAAGAAGAAAACAATTTTAGCTATTGTAATTGTTTAAAGTGATAAATGCTGCAGTAATGGCTTTTTTTTTTTCAAATCATACCACAGCAGAATACTAGACACAAGTAATACAGTGATTAATAATGAATAGATTTCTTCCACATTTTAAATCACAAGCATCTAATTTCTAAATAAAGTATAGAAAGCATACTATACCTGCAGAAACTGTTAACGGATTCTGCATTATGCCCTTTAACAGTTACGACAATGTTCCTAGAAAGAAATACAGATACTTAGAAGCTCTGATAATTTCTTAGAAACTAACAAAAAACGAACAGGACAGTGGCAATAGTTTCCAGACTTGTATTTCAGAATAGATCCCAATATGTCCACAGCTCTCAAGAACACAATATCAGGGATTTAAACCAAGTGTTTCTTTGGACCCCTATATGTGCTCTCCACATTTCAACACTGTGTACTGGTAACTTAGGCTTCTTGTAATTAAACAACCCTCTTAAAGCCAGGAAAGACAACAGTCATGAATCCCAACATGACAATGCATTCTGAAGAATCACAGACAATACAGACAATCATTTCTCTTCAAACATGTGGACCTGTTGAGGAAGATCCAGAGGAGAGCCCCTATGTTGATCACAGGACTAAAGCATCTCTTTATGAAGACAGAGCTGGGGCTGATCAGCCTGAAGAATAGACAGTTCCAAGGAGACCTTATAGTACCCTCCAGTACCTAAAGGCAGCCAACAGAAAAGCTGGAGTGGACTTTTTACAGGTGCATCTACACACAGGACAAGGGGTACTGGCATAAAACTGAAAGAGGATAGGTTTAAATTAGATACTAGGAAGAAATTCTTTACTGTAAGGGTGGTGTGGCACTGGAACAGTTTTCCTAGAGAAGCTGTGAATGTTTCACCAAGGCCAAGCTGAATGCAGCTTTGAGCAACCTGATCCAGTGAAAGGTTCTCCACCCAGGCAGGGCTGTTGGAACTAGGTGGCCTTTAGGGTCCCTTCCCACTCAAACCATTGTGATTCTATATGACAGCATGGATCCACATAACTGATTGGCAGAATCTTCCATGGATGCTACAATGAAGATATTGCCTTGCTCTTGTGAGCCAAACATTACACTGACATCTGTCCTGAAAGTGCAGCTGGTATTTACAACAAGACACGATGCAGTACATTTGACAAAAGAACTTTACATTAAATGGTCACCCAATAAATGATGAGCTGGCTACTTCTTTTCAGTGCAGTTAAGTGTGCTCTTCAAGCTGATTCAACAGTCAAGTAAGAGAGACATAGGATAATACAATGACAATATAAAACTGTTGTTACCACTCAGATTTATTTTTCAGAAAATGGCTTAGCTTTTGGAATGGCTGCATAATAGTTTGGTTCAACTGACCACTAACATGTTAGACATCACAAATGGTATAAAGCTCCTGTTGTCCTGATGCAGTTGGAAGCTTTGGGAAGGTAACAGGTAAGTCCACTGACTGACACGGATGGAACTACAACTTCTTGGGGGTTGTCTCAGATCTAGGCTTTCATACCAGTGCAAATCTACAACACTCCCAAAAACAAAACCAGCTCCACAGATGTGGAGATTGCTGACTTTCCTGACCAATTTAACAGCCAGGAGAATCTTACATAAGGAACATGTCAGACATGTACTCAAGACCCATCTTCTGAGCACATGAAGTACCAAAGATTAGTTTTGGTTAAATACAGAAATACATTGGATAAATACTGATGCAAATACCAAACAAAATAAGCCTTGAATATACTTCTTTATTATCAGAAATCAAGTCTCAGGAAGCAACAATGAGGTTCTGGGAAGAAGATGATTCTGTAGGTAGCAGTAAAGTAAAGAAGAGAACACAAAATCAATTTTCAGGAAGTTCAACATCAAAGCACAGAAGAACACTGAGTGAACATTGAGCAAACAGGTACCTGTTTTGGTACCTGTATCTTCTGTTCAGAGCCACACCTAGCAAGCAGCTCAGGTGAATCAACAACCAGCACCCCCTGACAGCTGTTTGTGATGCCAATCAGCAGCTCCCAGCTCCTCAATGAGCCTCTGTCCGTGGTACTAAAGCAGCCAACCTCTGGGCTGTCAGACCCCACCCTCACACACACTTTGGCTCATCTAAACACAGTTTGGTGCTGTGGGAACATACAGACAGCTCCCTCTGCACATCCAGCAACGGAACAGGCCACACTGATGCAATTTTAGAATGGTGAGACACTTCTAGAAATCACTGTGAGTTTCCAACTTCTGTCACCCACGTTGCAAGTCATCCTTCTTTAAGGCCATATGGATCAGTAACAGCTTTTCAGAGAAACAAAGTCTGAAGTTTTTCTTTCCCCTTAGTATTTACAGCACTTCAAAACATACTGAAATATTTATAGAAACACATTCTTGTAAAAACAATTTGATTATTCAAATAAAGCTTCTCAAAATTATTATTTCAAATTCACATTTATTTAGGTTTCCATGGTATTTCCCTGTGTATGGGAGCATTAAATCGTGTTAAGAGGGTGCCCCATCTATTACCACTTACTTTTAGAATTATAACAAATGAGACTTCAGGATACAGATTAACAATTCTTAGAATACCATGTGGAAATAGAAACTCTAGACATTTTTGCAATGTTCGTTCCAGACATATCCACAAACCCTAACACTGTAACACAAAATTGGATCCTATAAATCCAAACATTTTGTAGAGGCATCTCTGATTTGAATTCAACCCTAACTGCAGCAAGGCAATGGTGCTAATCTAGAAAATCCAGTGCTTATTTGACAAAGACATTGACCACCTTTTCCTAATAATAATCATAATAATTTTAAGAGTATATTTCTCCAATTAACATTGATAATTTATTTTAGCAATCCATGAATAGTATTTTTTATTGTTTTTTATGAAAGAACCTTTCACTACACTTTATATTTGAAGACAAAATCATAAAGGTAACATCCCTTTTTAGAAAAGCTGAAGAGCTCAAGACTTTGAAATCAGGACAAACTCTTATGATCCCTTCAAATTTTTCCATCCATCCTTATATGTATGACTGTGTTAAAGCATGTTTTCTTTGACTACATATACAGTATACAAAGCAAACCATAAACATTGTGCACTTTTCCTGTCTGTTTTACACTGTTTTCAAATACATCAACTGTGATCCTGTCTTTTTGATCCTTTCTCTGACAGTTTCTGACACATTCCTGCTAGGTGTAACATGTTTAACAGATATTTATTATCTAGAAACATAAAATACATAAATTATCTAAACATAAAATACAGTGTTATCAAAAAGTTCTGTACAGTACTTAGATTCAAACTTTTAGAATTTGAAGACTGTAACATCCACAAAAATACTTACACCTGAGCTGAGCAGGTTTGGGGCTTTTTTCCCCATTTCACTATAAACCTGGCTTGGTATGACTACTTCCCATAAGAAAAAAACATGCTGATATTAAAAAAAAAAACCAAAACAAAAAAAAAAAAACTAAAACCAAACCAAAACAACCAAACCCTAAATTACTTATTAAATTTTGTACTTCTTTTACATTCTTACATCCAGAAAAAAATTTAGGCCAGTCACCAACTAATAATTCAGTATGTCCTGATGTTTTCATTCAATACTGAAGAGGCAAATGTTCTTTCATTCTCCCCTGGTTATACTTGAGTCCAATACTGACTCTTTCCAAATAGAGTCGATTATATAGATTATTTATAACAGCCAATATCAGAAATTCTTCTCCACATGAGAGCTTATTAAAATGATAAAAAATTTTAAATTCTATATAGTCTTAAAATTTGTTTTGCTCAGTTTGTAACTCTACCATAAGACACTAAATAAAATCATTCAAGTCACAGTATTCCAGAACTCAAATTAGTTTTCTAGAAATCTGCTGCTGACTAGTCAGAGATGAAAAGAAATCTATTACAAGAATTTCAAGTGAAGTGGAGTTGAAGCTGGACAGAATTAGAAAGTAAAATCTCTTAATGCCATAAAATAAGCTCTATCATGCCTGTACTATTCCTTATGTTACCAGAGAATGAAAGGATAAATTTCATTATCCCCAAGAGGCAAAAATAGCAAGCAAACTGGAAAAAAATCCCATACTGTAACTCAGTCTTTAACAACCAAAGGAAGCAGAGCATATATATGTAATAATTTAAAAGCAATTTTCACAGGAAGATACCCACAGGTCTTTTATATGAAACAGGTGTCCTGATAGACACACTGAATATGAATATCAGTTGAACCCAATTAACCTAATTTGATGCTTGTCCATACTAAGACATTTATCTTAGATGTTACACAAAATCCTTCAGGATATTACAGAGAAAGCGATAAATAGGCTGTAAAGGTTATGACATTAATTTTACTGTCATCCTCATGCTTTAAGCAGACATCAAAACTAAAAACCTCATCCTCTGGGAAGGAAGAACTACCTGAAAGTAATTATAGGACTTATTATCATAACAGTATTAAACTAGACCACTATGACCCTAACCAAATTTATTTTTGGTACCTTTTGTTAAAAGAACAATGCTTCTCAATGACGACTGCACCTTCTAATGCAGTGAACATTAGTTCAGGCACTGGAAGAAAGCATTAAATCAAATCTTGTAATTTCATATTAAGCTTAATTATGAATTTTAATTTAAAACTAAGCATGTAAAGAAGTGTTAGTCAAATATTATGTAATTTAATTTCAGAAGGAAAACATCCAGCTAAAAAGAAAAATTAAATACTTAGTACAGTTTAAAAAATACATTCTCCTGACAGAAGCCCATGAAATGCCCATTTGTAGTTCAAAAGCAATTTTATGCACTTCATTTTTCACACCTGCTCTTTCACATACTGTGCCATCTTGTAAATGAGTGCCATGCAAACAGTATTTCCCATAATTTAGAAACTTTTAAACTGAAACCAAGTTCCCCAAGAAGCCTGAATGCATTGCATCAGCACAGCTTCCAGGAAAGTTGGCAAAATCCATTGTTATATAAAGACCAAGTTAGACTTGAAATAAAAGATTAAAACATTGAAGCTATGAAAAAACAGAGAGGAAGATAAAAATGACAGACACAATGACTGACTAGTGTAACACACAAAAGCATTTGTTCAAGCAAGTGTATTTGCCAAAAGCCTGCAGTGCTTGGCTACTTTATAAAATCAAGCACAAGGCATCAAGCCAATTTGTTTAAAATATAAAACCCCTTCCAAAATCCTAAACCCCATTAACCAAGCAATAGCTGATTTGCATTTCTGAAAACCTGAAAAAATATTCTGCATTCACTATTCATATCTTCAGTCTCAATGTCTGATTTACTCCATGTTTTTTATTTTACATATTTTTACATCAGGAGTTAATCCTGTATCAGATCCTAGTCTTCCTACTCTATATCCAAAGAGACATGCATGTAGTCACAAACAGTGTGTGAAATTGCTCACTGCTTATGTTTCCATACTTAGATAATTCATCATGGAGAAATGTGTGTCCATGGCAGAATTCTTTTGGCTGAGCCCATCAGATGACTTCAGCAGAACCACAAAAAGAAACAGAACAGTACAAACCCAGCAGAACCTAAAACCCAGGCTATTTATAAACTTTTGGTCATCCTGTGAGATGGACCAGTCCGAGTGCATTTCCTGAACTTCAAGCCTTACATGCACTGAATGCCACAGTGGCAATCCTGGACAAAAATGCTTCCCTTCATACTCTGCTGGGTGATGTGGGGAATGGTTGGCTGGCAAGCCCACACTCTGCCCATCTGTCAGAGTGGAACTGTGCCTACACGACAGGTTCTATGCCACTTTCAGTAACATGTTGCTGAGAATAAAAGCTTATTTATGAAACAACATAGGACAACATCAACGTTCAGCTTAAAATAGCAGGCAAATGAAAAATGATTGCTTTTCTTGAGGAGATAAGTCTTTTGAAATCAGCTTGAAGATTTTTCATTTGTGTGAATAAAGACTAACACACACACTACATGAAATGAGACTGTTCCACGCATTTTCTACTATTGTGGACAAATTAGCATACAGTCTCACTAATTATTGTTTTACAACTATAACTATCTCCAAAAAGAGAAAATTCAAGGAACTGCAAAATAAGTATAAAAGTGAAATTTCTCCAAAATACACTGGGAGAAGAGAAGGCTAAAGGAGGTATATTATTGATTCTCTATTTTATGAAATGTATGTGTATTAAAATAAAGTGGACTTACAGTTTTTATTGCTACAAATAACCAACTATTTTCCATTTAGGAAAAACAACTCCATTCCAAAATGAAATTCAACAAAGCATGGTCACTATTATGCCTAATATTAGACAATTAATTGTATATTAAAAAAAAGAAAACCACAACAATCTTTTTTTTTTTTCAAATTTCGAATTTAAAGACAGATTTTCATATTATGTTTTCCTTAGTAAATCCCTTCTTGGTAGGAGTGCTCTGAATGCCACAAACTGGAGACTCACATAAGTTCCATGTCTGGGTTAGGTATCTTTGTATTAAAAAGTCAAAGTTTCTGATTTAAAATACTGTCTTGGTTATTAACAGTGTGAAAGTAACTGTGAAATGATGAATCAATACAAAGTGATAGATTTTGTTCTTGATTCTTAGGACAGCTAGAAACAATAGTTCTGGAAATTATAAATTTCATTTTTATAATATACCACATGAAATCTATGCTGTCCATGTTCTTACAATTTAAATTAAAATTAACTTAGTATTTAAAACAAAACAAGAAATAGAAACATGCACCATTCTTAGTGGGTAATGACTATTCTAGAATTCCCTTTAAGATTCAAACAGCACAATTCCTTCTACTCCTTTTCCTCCCCACGTTACCCTGGTTCTTAATTTAAGCATCCATTTATTGCTTGGGACCAAACTAGTTTGAAACTTCACTGGGATTCTCAACAATGCAATTTCATCAGACACAATCTATATATCTGACACTTCTGTTAGCAATATGTTACATCATTCATAGTGAAATTGCTGCACACCACCACAGTTTTCAGTTTGCAATACCTGATTAAATTGTGAGACTTTTTGACTTTTGTTCATAATTGATTCCTGTTTTGATCTGATAAGACCAGACTGCATATTTTATCTCTCAATGTGTACCTGCTACTGTACATCAGCTTTCTTTTCAGATAAGCAATATCATAAACACTAAACAGCAAATTCAGTGGAATTACACTAACTTCACAGAACCAGACAAATATCTATGATTGTATATACAGCTACTCACAAAATCATTCAGGTTGGCACAAACTGCACTTGGTCATCCCATCCAACTTCCTTGCTTAAAACAATATCAACACTCGCCTTACAGCTTAGTCTGGATGAGTCTTGAAACCATCAACTGCCTTTCAGAAATCAAGTTGTATTTACTAACTGACAGCAAAGAGCAACCTGAAAATGACAGGCTGAAAATTTGGCTTACATACATAGGACAGATTGTTTCATCAATTTCTATTGCAAAGCTCTTACTACACTTAAGAATTACCTAATCCTCCCATATTTCATATTTAATCCATCAGTTATGCTGATGGATTAAAGAGAACTTCAGTGATTGGCAGAGAAAAAAGGTATTTTCTAATAAAATGTCATATATACTAATGAATAACCTGTTTTTACCCTACAGAAGACCAGATTATTTCAAAGAGCAGAATGAGGTTAACATACAAAGGTATCAACCAAAATCATTAAAGACTAAAGGAAATACAAAAAAACCCCATTAGTTATATTTTACTTGGGGATTTTTAATCTTCCTCAACTTTAACATTTGAAGAATAAGCTATTACTAGTAGTGTTACAACTTCCAGTGAAAGAATTAGGATTCTGTTTATTTTAGACTGCAGAAAGACATTGCAGGTCTGCAAAGCTGAAAGGAGAGGGAGTTCTGTTCAATTTGGTAGTCCTAACATATTCTGGAGCTGCTTGATACCTCAAAACATTACCACATATACAAAAAAATTATTTTAATGTGTCATAACACAGCCCTAAAAATTCCATTAATAATTAGAGGATTAAGAGTTATATTCACCCACACAATTTGATTGATTTACATTTGAAATGTGATGCTGAATTCTTCACAGAATCACAGATGGCCCTTAAGTTTTGTAGAGAAACAAGAAATAGTCAATCACTTCTTCTATTTTGACTGAAGTATTTTGGGTTACTTCAGCACTAATCTGCATCCCTCTGATAAAACTTCCTGTGTCATTCAGGAAGGATTTTGTACAGTGTTTCATTATTTTCATATAGTCTGGGTACATTGTTAATGTTCTACTTGGAAGAAAAAGCAACAGCTGACAAAAAGCGAAAAAACACTTCAGGCTTTGCAAGGTGCTTACTAAAATAATGGAATTATTTCTGATTTTACAGCTGCAAACTTGAACACAGTACTCAATTTTGCTGTGGTACCAAATAACAGCATAATCTACAGCTGTTTCTATAAGAATTTCCATTACAAGTTTCTTAAAAGGTCAAGAAAGCTACATTGTGGCATTTATAAAATTAGTGCAGCAATGTCCTCTATACTTTATAAAATGCAGTATGTATTTTAAGTTCGATGTATTGCATTCACAGACCCAAGCAAAACAAGCATTCAAGAACTAACAAATAAAATAAAAATTATTATACAGTAAAAATTAAAAATAACAGCCATTTATTCTGACTGTGCCCAACCAAGCAATAAATGACCTAAGCCAAAGTGGGATGTACTTCCAAGATGTTAAAATTCAAGCTGCCTACCAATTGACAACTTTCTGTTTAAATTCCCTCTCAAAAGGGCTCACCTCTAACATGAATTCAAACCCCTAAGACAGAAGTTAAAGAACAAAAGAACAGAAAAAAGGTATTAGTGCCAAAAAACCTAACACTGACACATGTCCAAGACCATTAAAGCAAGCTAAATTCTAAGGCCTAATTCCTCTTAAACAAAAAAAGCTCTTAATTTGAGTTATACACTGAAATATTTAGTGAGTTATGTTGAAGGAAAAAGGCTGTTTTCTACAGCTGAACTCAAAAATAACTTCTAAGTTTTTACTGAAGAAGTAGAACTCATTTCAGCATATGTAACTGTTGTGAGGTACAGATGGTCCTTGCAGATAGCCCTGTAGTAAAAAATATTCCAAGTAATGAATCTGCTTCCAATACTGCTAGCCCAGACTGCTTTAGGGCTATGGACAGTTTTTTCCTAGATAGCTGAGTGTCCAGTACACTTCAAGAACACATATGCTTTTAAAACCAAAGATGCAAATACAATACTTGGATATTTTTTATAACAATACCCAACATTAAAAACATTGGTCATGTTTTCAATATAAAACTGAGTTGCAACTTATGTTTCCCAAACATGATCCTACTCACCAGAAAGGAATGTCTGTTTTACAGACCACACATAAAAATCTAATGACTAGTATAAGCAACTTCCATCTTACTCAACTTCCACATTTACTGCCTCCCAAGCATATCATAAACTGCTCTACATGGGAAAAATCAAACAGCAATTTGACAAATTAGAACATCATCTCACTGAAGCACCCTCATAAAATTCAGAGTTCCAAATTTAGTGCAAAATTAAAAGGTCACATTTTATACAAGTTCTGTCACAGTAGGTGCCTTTAGTGTTAAAGAATATTGTGTAAATTTTATACTTGTAGATAAAAAATTCCCAACACGCAACCAATGCACTCAAAATTATCTATGCATAATTAAGGGCAGTTCAACATCCTCAGCACAGAGGTGAACTACAGCTCTGGAACCCTTGTGAGAGCTGCAGCCAGGCAAGTGACAGCCCAGCTGAGAGCTGAGCACAGGCAGCAGAGGCAGCATCTGCCCTCCCTGCTGCTGCTGTGCCCAGACTGATTCCTACAGACCCCAGCAGAGAAGTTCAGCTGTTCGCCCGCATTATTTGCTCAGTCACATCCCTCTCATTTTCTGGGAAAGCACTGTCACCACTTTGATTCTCCTGCATGGAATGTCCCAGTTCCCTGGTTGGAAGCTCCCAGAGCTCTGACCCAAGTGAAAAGGCAACTGCTGGGCTGAAGTGACTAATGTGCCATTCATTTTAAGAACAATCAGAACATAACAGTGCATTTTCTATTCATTCTGGTATAAATACATTTTTTATACAAATAGTAGAATTTAAATAGACACAAGTATTCCACAGACATAGCTAGTTTTGGTGACATGCTTTATTAACTAGCATCAAGAAGCACATAAAATATCAGCTGTTGTTCAAACTGGTACACCACTCATAGAAAATATACTGGACAACATATTCCATGGTTTAAATTATTCTCTTTCTTGCAGTCTACTATTGTCTATCAGCATTACGTTACTGATGAACCATACATACTAAAAAAACTTTCGCATACTTACAAAACACAAAAAAAGAGTAAATCGAAACCCAACCTGTCCTAGTTTACTGCCTTCACTCATTTAGCTTGTGTTGTTCTCATTGTGGAAATAGCCCTTGCCAAAATAATTTTCATTTTTGTATTCACCACCCTGTTTGCTGTTTGAAAAACCTTAAAGGCACAGAGCTTCAAAGGCTATCGGACATTTTTAATGAAGTGTCCTTAAAACATGTTCACGGAGAAAAAATGCGAAATAAACATGTCAAAATTATTCCTGGATGCTGTCCAGCAACCAGCTGTGGTGCACAATCTATGCAAACCCTGGGAACATTCTTCTTTCTCTATGGGCCTCCAGCTTTGTCTTCTGTTCCTACGGATATTTGTATTCCAAATGCATTCACTTAAATCTCAAACTAAGCAAGACCAAACTGAATTAGTACTTCAAGAGGAAAACAATTAAGCATGACCAAGCTTTTAAAGCAACTAGCTTTTTTGGTTTGACACACAGTACCTTTTCATTAATTCACTACACAAACCATGCTGTGGGACACCTACACTGCTTGAGTCATGTCAAGCCTTCAAATTCTAACACTGAAGTTCTCCTCACTTCGGGTAATTAAATAACCAAACATCTATTTTTTGAATAGCAGCACTAATTCTTACTTTAGGTCCAAATCCAAACTCTGCTAGTCATGCTCAGTGTCTGTAGATTATGGCAGAGCTCTAATTATTTAAGACACTGCTCAAGCATGCACAGAGAGTTAATAAAGGTAAAGGTCACAAAAGAAAGGCTAAGGAAAAAGTGGGTCTAATGCTCGGCAGAGAAGGTGAAGGAAGCCATGAAAGAGGCTGAGGCACTCATAAAACATTACCAACAGTAGGTGAAGATGCAGTTGTACAAACCCACATGATCAGAAGGATGCATTCAGTAGTGCTGTGAGAGCTGATCAGTGCCACCACAAGGATGCACTCCATCATCTTTTAAAAGTCATGGCATCAAGGATGATTCCCAAAGACTGGAAAATGGCACATAGCCACCTTCAGGAAAGGCAAGAGAGCATCTGGGGTACTACAGGCCAGTCAGTCTAATATCAGTTTACAGAAAGGAGTAACCCCATGCAGCAGTACAATGTAGGTCTGACTCGCCCATTCTCATCAGCATTAATTATTCAATTCTCCTTTAAATCTTCACTGACAGCATACTACTATCAGCCTTTTCAAGGTGCACTTATTATACTTTCTAAATTTGGGGACATTAGCTCCCCTTCACCTCCAGCCTTCTAAAATTCCTCCACTATTCCATGATTTGTTAAAACTCAAAATGAATAATTCATACAGCTTCTAAGCTTTTTTTCTTTTTTAGTATCTGTAGGTGTCAGTGCAGCAGATTTAAAAACATTTAACATTAATAGTTGCTGGTACAGTGATAATACATTCTTCCCATCACTAATGATGGAGGTGGTGAGATGTAAAAGCATCATCCAGCCTCTTTCTGAATACAGAACAAAATATTTATTGAATATTTATGCCTTTCTCTGCACAGCAGAAATTTATCATCCTTGCCCAGTATTGGACTTCTATCATTACTAAGCTTTTGTACCCTTCAAGAACATCCTCTGTATTTAAAGAACTCCATTGTACTCCACTGCCCACAGATTTTTATTAATAACTTTACCTCCTTAATCTTCTGTCTCCAAGCCATACAGTGCTTGCCATCATCAGCTCCCCATCCTTTAAAACTGTATTGCTTCACTCCCTTCCTTACCGTGTTTCAACCAAACAAATCATGTTTCCTAAGAGAAGAATTGTTCTGGGAGTAACTAAATGAACAAGTAGGTGTCAAGCAAGTCACATTTTTATGCTCAAGTACTCCTTGTTTTTTAAGTCTGCTCTTCTTTTAAAAATTTAAGTTGGGGATATGTGTGCATGCAGAACTACTTATTGGCTCCTAACCTGCAAAATTAGATCACAGTTCCTAATACACGTGCTCTATTTATTCTACATGCCTCAGAAAGAAAAATCTGTACAGAAGACAGAGTGGCTTTTATTTGTTTGAAAACTGTCAGACAGATATAAAGTATTTTTGATGCTTCAGAAATTGATTAGCAGCCAAGTGATTTATCAGCACAAGCTCCCAATACCTGCAACAGGCTGAATTCTCATAATTTTTCTTTACTGAATACTGAATTGACTTTTAAGAAACTACTCGTCTTCCTAGGATCTGAACTACACTGATAAAAAGTCTCCAATATATTTTTGCAGATAAACACTGGCACAGTACTAGTCTACTTGTCTTCTGAATAGTGAGAAATGTTCAGGCAAGCAACAGAACATTTAATATACAAGACCACAGAAAAGTCTTTAAGGTTTTGCTATGACATTTCACTTTTTAGAGTTTCTCTAGTAAACACTCATTGGACATGTTTTAACATAAGAATTATTTCAGTCTGCTATAATTTTCTTTACATAGCTGTGATTTGGTTTTCTAATCTATTGTTTTGCTTTATCTTTAAAACTTGCACTAAATAGCAAAATATACAAGCCTAGACAAAGAACATGGTATCCTTTATGATTTAGACAAGGATTTTAATATGGAAAGAACATTACCAAACATATTTCTGTAAAAACAAAAATCAATGCTTCCCTTGCAGCAAAGCAGAAAACCCTGCATATTATTTCTACCACATTCACTTCTGCTCTTCAAAGTCATTCACCTTTCACTACTAGTGAAATAATGTAAGATCTGTGTTGTAAACTTCATTGTTTTGAGATGTGCATTGGGTGCATGTCAGCAATCTGCATTATTCTCTGTATCAAACATTCATTCATCCAGTCCAACTACTTATTTTTAGGGCACTGGAAGGGAGGAGGGAAAATTAAAAATAATGGTGATAACTGCCAAAGACATTCTGCATTTTTCCTCTAAGCTATTTCTGATCTGTGTGAATTCACTTGCTGCATGCAGGTCTCATGGCCCATACCATGTAAATGTCAATGATCATGCTACAAGTTAGAACTGAATTAACCTTAAAACTGAAACACAAAATTGCACTGACAAAGAGTTCCCTTCAAAGTCACAGTTCTGTGATGAATCTAAAAAAATAAGTACTTTCATTGATGACAGTTACCTTCAAAGATACATAAGTAAATATTTTTTTCAGTTTTTCTGGCTATATACATATTTATTTTGCAAGTATTTCAAAATCTGTTGACTGCAATGGCTGTAGCACCTACATTTTATAAGTATCACAAAAATTCACAGACTGGAAGCCAAATCCATTTTATACAGATGGAAGAACTGAGCTTAAGTTTCCTATCCAAAATTTCACATTTCAGAATTTTAGAATAAGCCTCCAATAAGTAAAAAAAAATAGGCAATATGTATACATTTTGCAGATGACAAAACATAAAATTACTTCAAGCATCAGAGTAGATGACAAGAACAGAACTCTTCCTATACAGCAGAAACCCAAGTATAATGAGAATGCAGTGTATTCTGTCTCCTAACATCTTTCAAATGGCTAAATACCTTGTAAGGTTCTCTATTTTCAGACTGTTGATCTAAAAACATAAAATTAAAATACCTAAAAAATACAGAATCACAAAATATCCTGAGTTGGATGGGACCCACAAGGATCATAGAGTCCAACTCCAGGCCCTGCACAGCCCCACTCCCAAGAGTCACACCCTGTGCATGAGAGCATTGTTCAAATGCTTCTTGAATTGCACTGGGTTTGGGATTGTGACCACTGCCCTGGGGAGCCTGTCCCAGTGCCCAGGCAACCCCTGGATGAAAAACCTTTTCCTGATATCCAACGTAAACCTCCCTGGACAAGTTCAGGCCATTCCCTCATGCCCTGTCACTGGTCACCACAGAGAAGAGAACAGTGCCTGTCTCTCCTCTTCCCCTCACCAGATTCCAATGAGGTGCCCCCTCAGTCTCCTCTGCAGGCTGAACAGATCAAGTGATGTCAGCTGCTCCTCACACAGCTTCCTCTCCTGTCCTTTCACCATATTTCCTGTCCTCCTTTGGATGCTCTCTCACAGCTTTACATCCTCCCTGCACTGTGGCACCCAGAACTGCCCCAGCCCTGGAGGTGAGGCTGCCCCAGAGCAGAGCAGAGCAGGACAATCCCTCCCTTGCCTGGCTGTGCTGATGCCCCCAGAACAGGGCTGGCCCTCCTGGCTGCCAGGGCACTGCTGGCTCATGTTCAACTTGCCATGGACCAGCATCCCCAGATCCCTTTCTGTGGCACTGCTCTCCAGCCTCTCATTGCCCAGTCTCTATATTCAGGGTTGCCCCATCCCACAATCCTGCACTTTGCCTTGTTGAGCTCCATGTGGCTGGTGAGTGCCCAGAGCTCTGCTCTGTCAAGATCTCTCTGCAGGGCCTCCCTGGGAGCATCAGGCACAGCTGGGCAAGGGGGGGATTATCCTGCTCAGCTCTGCATGGGCTCAGCATCTCCTGGAGGCCTGTGGGCACTTTCAGGCACCATGATATTAAGGAGATATAAAGCTGTTAGAAAATGTAAAAGGAGTGCCACCAAAACACTGAAGGGCCTTGAGGGGAAGCCATACAAGGAGTGGCTGAGGTCACTTGGCCTGGAGGAGACTGAGGGGAAACCTCATTCCAGTCTACAGCTCCCTTATGAGGGAAGAGGAAGGACAGGAACTGATCTCTGGTGACCAGTGACAGGACTGAGAGAATGGCCTGAAGGTGTGTCAGGGCACGTTTAGGTTGGATATCAGGAAATGATTTTTCACTCAGAAGGTTGCTGGGCACTAGAACAGGCTCTCCAGGGCAGCTGTCACAGCACTGAGCCTGACAGAGTTCAAGGAGTGTTTGGACAATGCTCTCAGGCACAAGGTGCGACTCCTGGGGCTGCCCTGTGAGCCCAGGAGCTGGACTTCAATGATCCTTGTGGGTCCCTTCCAACTCAGGATATTCTATGATTCTTTCTGTGCACCAATGGCAAACAGCATAATTCATCAACATTTTAGCAGTACTTAACACTATCATACACAGTTCAAGTCAAGAAAGCCATGGAGATAAAAATTGTCCTTAAAAATCTAGTCAAGAAGCACTCTGTGACTAAACAGCTTGTGAACAGTGAAAGTGAGAAACCACTGCACTTGAAAACAAAGCACCTTCAGTTCTACCAAATGTGCTATTACACCGGATGTGTGTTAAATTTGTTTACATGTTACTTTTTATAGCCAGTTTCAAACAGAGACATTTAATCTATCCTTAGATAAGTAAAATGAATTACTATCAAATCCTAGACACATTTAGGCATTTTGTCACAACAGTAATTTACATGTCCTCCCTAAGAGAGAACAACTCTGAATATAAAAATACAGTTGACTACATTGTCTGAAAGCTTAAAAAGCTTCTCTAATTAAAATAATTCCTTATTTCTATAGCAGTTTGTTAAAACCAAAGAGTTTCTTTCTCTGCACTAAATACACTTAAGGTTAGGTCCAATTCTTCCCAGCTTTGCACCTATATGCATCACCTTGCCTCTAGTACATTACAAACATCTAAGTCCACAAGAGTTTTAAGTTACACAGACACAGAGGGTAAACAGAACCAGTTTACATCCTGTAACATGACTGCTATACAAAAAGCAAGAGACAATTCACATTGACTGTGAAACCACAAGTTTTTCATGGAAGAAAATTCATTACCACTCATGGTACTTTCCATTATGAATTTCACCTTTGTGGTGGAGAGTCTGGTCGGTTACATTCTAAATATTTTTCAAAATAAATTCCAAACAAGTTACATTTAATTACAAAATAGCGAGTAATTCTTCTCTGCCTCCATGCAAGCAGAAGCAAAATTAAGCAGGTAAAGAAAATGGCAAGATGAACTATACATTCTCTTCAATAGAAAATAGGCTTCAGGGGAGTTTGCCTCTCAACTAACTCTAAATTCACTGTTTTCACGATATATGGTCAAAAGTAAGCTGTTTTAGGAAAAAAAAAAAAAGCTTTAATCAAAGTATTACCCTGCTGCACAGGAAGCCTATCATGCTTGCAACATGTTTAACACATAAGCAAGTGGCTAAAGGTAAACCCTCTTCATGTGAGGTTTCCTAACAAATCTCAGGCATTTGAAAACAACAAGCAGGCCACAATAAAATGACAGTGTAATTGGAAATTACAAGCAGCATCTTTTTCTGTCCAGTTATACTCACCCAGCATTTCATGTTTTTTGTCACATAACTATTGTATAAATACTCCATGCCAGGACTGGATTTCTTTGTGTTGAATAATACCCTATAAGAATATCTGGGTTCAACAATCTGACAGCCATGTTCCTAGTTACATGATGGACTATGCAATTAACAACTAGCTACCACACTGACTACATTCCAATTATAACTAAGGCATCAAATTCAAGACTTCCTGAAAACACAAAAAAAATTTATTAAAATAAATTCTTCCTATCATTCACTAGCATAGCAACATAGTCAATAACACACACACCAACTGTTTTAACTTCTATTTATATAGTAAAGCACAGGCATTGGAGTGCATGAGAATTAAACTAAGAAAAGGGCTCAAACTGATCCAATTTATTACCAACAAACCATTTTCTTCCAGATATAATCATATAATCCCACAGAGCTCACAGTTACACATTGACAAGACTCCAGTCAGACTTCTGAGTATCTATGTCACAAGTACAATAATACAACTAAACAAAATAGAATTACTTGCAGCCTGAGAATTTCACAAAGCAGCCAATTAAATGCACAAGTTAATAAGACTAGGATTATGACCAAAAAAAAAGTTACCTATAACAGGATAATAAGATACAGTAAGATAATGAAATTGCTCTTAACTGAAGTATCAAAATTCAGTCTACTTCTTGAACCAACAGAGCACAGAACCTTCAACTACTTTCTTTGACATTGTCAGTAACAACAAAAAAAACAAATCAAAAAACCCAAGAAACAAACCAACTCAACACTCCCCAGTGTCAGTTTATCAGCACATTACAACTCCTCACACCCTAAAAAAACCCTGCCATCACAACCTTTCATCTTTCTTGGCACTGTGAGAAAACAGCATAAAGGTCATGGAAAACAAACTTCACTCACATTCTTACAGGTGTCTCCTCCACATTAAAGCTGAAGAGCAGCACAGAAAACCTTTTGGTGCCTCTGCAGAACAGAACACTTCAGTTTCCACACACTGAACATTTTTCAGTAGTATACAATCACTTCTATTAAAAAAAAAACAACCAAAAAACCTTGTGTTTATTGTTTATATATCAAAACTGAAAATCAGAAGAAATAGAGGATAACTGAACTATGCAGGAAAGATACAATTGAGTAAAGTTCTGGATTTTCCTTTTTTTTTTTTTTTAAGATATGCAGCTACTGCAAAGAATTCAAAAGAAAAAAAGAAGGCTCAGCTAAGTAGTTCTACATTCAAACAAGCTTAAAAAGATTTGCCAATTATATGGTCAAAAGTAAGAAGCTACAGTCAAAATCTGTCTTTTTTTATATCATAACCTATTTTCCAAATGTATTAAGAAAAAATAATCTTCAATGTGAACTCACAGTTATTCAACCAAGATTCAGCAAATTCTAAACCCACACACTTGATTTGTCATGTATTTTGGCTGCTAAGTCTGACTCTAAAAGAGAGATGTGCTACCTTATTATTATTTTTTTAAAGATTTCTCTTGGGATTGCACAGCAAAGGAATGAGTATGCAGCCTATCTCACACAGGAAGGAGAGATTTTTATCCTTAAAAACAGGAGGTTCGCCCACATGATCACCTGGGACAAACTTGGCCACTGCAAGCAGGCTAGAAGGTTATAGGAGCCTGGGAATGTTTAACATCAAGAAAGTAATTACAGCCCAGCAAGATCAGAAGGAATTACACAGGAAATGTGAACAGTAACCCTTTCATGCCAAAAAAAATCATGAAAAAAGTCAGCTCTCAGCTGCCAGGCTATAAGGCTGTACAAACCAATTGCAAAATGCAGGAATGGAAATAACACTATATATTACCAGGCTATAAATTCCCAACGATGTGATAAAGCTACACCTCCATGAAAAGAACAAAATCCCTGGCCTTTCTTCTTGCCATGTATATGCAGTATAATTAAAGCCCAGAAGAATCATGAAAAAGTTGCAAACACCACACAAGAATGGTCAGTTGTTTCTTCTGGACTTTTTCTTTTAAATTTATGCTGATCCAACAGTGTTCCCTCTAGAAGATGGTCAAATATCTTGTTCTTATTCAGTCATGAAAAATCTCTGTCCAAAAGATGTAGGGCATTATTCAAGCAAAAACACTAACTCTCTCCTTTACCTATTCAATAAAAATGAATCTCCCAAATTCTGAAATAAACCCCATAACTCAGCAGAAAGGGCTCAAAGTACTCCATGTATTTGCTGGTGAAACAATTTCTATTCTCTAGGGACATGGGGGAATTTGAGTAATCTGACTGCAGCTCAGTCTAGTTAGAAAGCCTTCAAGTGTGATATTAGAAAGTGAACAGTGATCACATGCCTGTCCTTCACACAGAACTGGGATCCATTTTAGTGAGACGAGATTTTTTCCTAAGCTCCTCACTAAGGAAAATAGAATTCTTTTAAATCTACCAAGACATAATGCTGTACATGACCCCAGTCAGACAAGAGATGAACAACAAAGCAACCAAGCACTAATGTTTCTATGAATTTATTAAAATTACCATGATTACATATCCTCATTAAATAAAAATAAGCTCCCCTAAAACGAGTTCTAGTGTATATCTGCTCTACTGAAAAATTAGATTAAAAGATACTTTTAAAATTTAAGAAAAAATCCGTGAATTATCTTACTTAAATAACACGCTTCTTCAGTTCTTAAAATTACAAATCAGAACAGCATCATCACACATTGCAGTGCCAAAACCAGAGTATCCCTTTAGCTTCTTTTCCTCCAATATTGGGATTCAGGTGTTCTCCTCTACCTTCCTTTACTACCAAAGCCTTTCTTTTCCCATCTCTTCTGTTGGATTCTGTTTGGTTTCCTTTTCCTTACCTTCACATCTAAGGTGGGTGGGATTTTGCCATCACTAAAGCCACCTGCACAACCAATTTCTGCATGGCTGAAGCCTACTCAGCTACCTGTTCAGTGGAATCTCTAAATAAATAAAATCAAGAGGCAAAAAAAACAAAATACAAAAGCAGCACATGAGAATTTCAAACACAGGCAGGCAAATAGGGCAGAGACAGTGCAGTAAAGAAGCAACAAGGACAAGAAGTAATTGCTGACATTACAGCCTGCACAAGTAACCATAACTCCCATTCTTCAGGAGATAAAACTGAAACATGAAACAATTATATTTTTTATTCTTTACAGAGATGGAGGTTGAAAAGAGGCAAGCACCATGACCTCACTCTGGAGACAAAGGGAAAGTTCCATTTTCTCCTGCACTAAACTTAATCCCACTTCTAAGGGTTGGTGATTTGCAAAAATAAACTGAACTAGCTTTCCCAGTCAATACACGTTCTTCAAAGATTAAAGTCACTTCTCCTAAATTTGTCTGTCTCCATAGCAGATTAAAGATTCAGCAGTACAATATTCATACAAGATGTTAGCCAAAAAACCTGCAGTAGTGGATGAGCCACTAGTTTTCAACAGCTATAAATGCAACACAAATCTATCTGCAGCATATACCACTGTTTGTTCATTAGTCAGAAAAAAAGGATTTCAATATTGTTGCAAGATACTCTGTTTTCAAAGGACTTGCACGTGTAAAGCAAAAATACTCTCAGTGATGTTTTTTCCAGGCCCATGTGCTTAAAACCACAGCCTGTTTTCAGCCAGGTGAACTGACTGAAGTCAGTCACAAGCCAGGTGCCACCTACAGGGGCTATTACTGTGCAAATGAGTTGGTGGCAACAGCCATGGGAAGGGCTCCCTGTACTTCCCAAGCGCAGGCAGCGCGTCAGGAACTGAGCATTCCTTTCAACACATCAACTTGTAACTGACTCATCTGCAGCACTATGGCTCAGTGGGCACTGCATAGGATTCCTCTGCAAATCAACATTTTACACCTGGCCACATCTGCTCTTACTGAAAGCTCTGTAGAATTTGTATCTAAAAACTTGTAGGATCTGAACTCAGTGATCCTTGTGGGCCTCTTCCAATGTATCACTACAAGCAATGCTCTTTTATTGGGAGGTTACTGACATTCATCTTATTTCTAGAAAGAATTTAAATTAACTTTCAAAACCTTAAAGTAAAAAAATGTTGCATTTTGGGCCTGTGAAACCACTTGGTAATGAAAAAGTGAATTCCAAAGATACTGATTTTGGAAATTACTATGTTTCTAAATACAGTTATTTGTAATGTGACTAGATTTCAATAGAAATTTAAAACTTCCTCTTTTGGGAGATCTACAATCAGTCAACCTAACACAAGTTAATATTCACACCCTGTGCCTTTCTCACTCCAAGTATACACATTAAACATTTTCTCCTTCCCAATCCAGAGCAGCTTTCTAAAAATAGTTGCCAAAGACTGAATTTTCAGGTATCTACACCACTGACACACAAGTCTTGGAAAAAGAGAAGTCAGTAAAGAAAACCTGAAACCATTCTCTATAAATATTTTCCATTAGGCAGGCATGGTTATTCTCTCTCAACCATTACTAATATCTATGAATTCTTTAGGTTTATCTATTAATGTTGCAATTACTAACTAATATTTTGGAAATAGACTTTCTAGTGTTTCAAGTTTGAAATATTATGAAGAGACAATTCAAATAAATTGCTTCCATTATTGAACAGCAAACACTTTAAAACATAATTCCACTTGAACCAAAAAAGGCTCACATGCCCAAATTAATTATGTCCCTCATCACTGAAATCCCTCAGGGTTCAATAAAACTCAGGATACTCAGCCTGTCCTATTCCCCGATAGGACACTTGCAATAGTCTATAGGTACAGTCCACTTTGAAAATTGGTTCTTTACTTTTTGTTTTCTAGGGAGAAGATGCTTTACAAATTCTTATATATAACCATCAATACATTATTCTTTTACCTTGACTTGCATTTTTGATGGTGTTCAAATTAAAACCCATTATTCCACAACTTGTATAACCAAGATTCCATAGGGGTTTTTTTTACTTTTTTGCTTTTCCAAAATGAACAGCTTCCGGGAACAGGCAAAGACTTATCCAGAACAAATCAGTTCTACATTCAGGAGTTTCCATCAATTTTGTTAGCATTATTCTTAATCTAAGGAATTTTTATGCTTCTCAAAAGCTGATCAGCTAAACCTTTCAAAGGTATCTGCATTTCTGTAAGTGTAGAATGATTTTAAAATTGAAAAAGAAAAGTAAGAAATTGGTCCTCTTTAATCTTCAGCATGAACAAAGTTTTCTTTCAAAATTGAAAGAAATTTCACTTTGCAATGAACATCTAAACCAAATATTTGAAGATTTTTTAGATTAAAACAACGTCTTCAAAAAGGTTTCAAAACTTTCACAGTGAATTAGATCAATTATACCTTAATAACACCCTAAACCAACTCTCCTCACAATACCCAGCTACCTTCAAAGCATGCTAGTACATAAATGCAGGTTTGATGCTTGCATTAAATCATTAAAAAAAGAAATAAAATGGGTGCAACCTTGATATAGTCTAAACAGACCCTACAGTTTCATGCTTCTTTTGAACCAAAATCTTATCATGTAAAAGAAACCTTACAAACACTTAATTATTTAAATGAGCTAGAACAGTGTCTTTAAACACAGAATCCACAACATACCCATTTTTCTAACTTTTTTTATGTGGTCACAAAGTCTTTGTGACACAAAGAAATGTGAAAGTCAGGTGAAATATATCTGTAAGAAATTAAGTTCAGGGCAAACATAATCAAACACATCAAAACTGTTAGTTTCACCAGCTCACTTTAGGCAGAAAGTGCTCCAGACTGGTCAGATGTGAAAAATCCTGCATTGGACTAGACTAATTCAGTGTCTGAATAACCCCACCAGCAGCTGTTGATCAAACCTGGCTTCCTTATCATTTAAGAAATCCAAAAGGTTTCACTCAATCCTCTGACCACAATTATCTCCAGGCCTGTCACTTTCAAGTCACTGGCATTAGCTGTCTAACCAAGAAACTCAACATGCTACAGCCAACAGGTAAGTTAGTCCTGTGCTCTTTCAGCAGTGCACTGACATTATTCATCAGCAAAAGACATGGGAAGATTTGTTCTCAAACCTGAACAGCAGCACACTCCACTCCCCAGGATTTTGTGGGGAACAGAGCATGTACATTATATACCTTACACATATGATGCTTCTGTCAAGTAGTAACTGCTTTTTTTAAAAAAGTCAGACTTCATATTCTTACTAAATGTACAGTAAGAGACATTCTTTTTATTTCAAACCCCATCTCACCTACTACCAGAGCTAGACAAGTGTCCAGCTTCACCAGTAGGACAGAAGATCCAAAGCAGGAGTCAATGTGGTTTGCTAAAACACTAGTACAAAATCAGTGAGTACCATCTCAAGGAAAAGTAGATTTATTACTGTTCTCCCCTCCAGAATCACTGTGTAAATAAAACTTTTTCATCGTAGAAAAAAAAATTCCTCCAGGAATTATCAAGTATATAATTCTATACATACAACAACAGAGAACTGGCACAATTTTCAAATACAGCAACCTGCAATCAAAATTATGTAAAAATTATGTAAATTACATGGTATTTATGTTTCTATAAACTATACTGTGGCAATATATACTTTTGTAGTGCATGTAGATGATGAATGAAAAACAAAGATGTGAGAAAGAGAAACAAACAAGCAATCAGGCTGCTAACAAACTACACCAAGTGTTTTCAGAAATGGCCCTTAATAAGATATGATTAAAAAAAAAAAAAAGAAGCCACCACTGACTTTTGGAGCACAGCGTTCATTTACAAAAGTGAAAAGAAATAATCCAAAGCAAGAAACTTCTCTAGGATCCTACATACATCTGGGATCCACCTGATTATGTAAAGACTGGCAACATGTAGTGGTGGCTTTTAAATGCATTTTTTTCAAACAGTGACAATCCCAAACAGCAAAGCTTACTTTTCACATGTTCTAACCCTAAATAATGATTAAAGGTTGACTATTATTTTCAACTTATCATCTCTGGCAGAGTACCTCTCAGTTACTGAAGATTTTCTGCCTTGACAGGGGAATTCCATTTCTAGGATTCACACAGAGAAAATGTTTCAGTATAAATCGTGGCTATTCTAAGCCAGGAAAATATCCCACGGATTGCTAAGTTACCATCTTTCAGGCTAGTTCTCCGTAATTAAGGTATCAATTATAATTTCACAGGCATGCTTTATTTTATAAATAAACTCTGTTTCCACAATTTGAGCTGTGGGAAAGAATGTCTGCGTCAATGCATCAAGCCTTGCAGCACAGCAAGTTTTGAGCTGAATGCCAGCTGTAAATGTTATAACATGGATTCTAGCATGGAAAAAATAGGAGGAAGACTTCCCTCTCACCCCCAAATTCCCACAAGACTTCTGATTTTTTTTATTCCTGTCATGGCACCTCCCTGACATCTGCTCTTTGCTGCTCTAGAGCCAAATACAACAAATTTAACTCAATCTGCTGCTAAACACACCAAAAGTAAAAACTGCAGCCTGCACTAAATGGAGAGAAAAATGACATTTAAGTGGCAAGAGAAAAAGCTGATTCTGTAGTCTTCTCCTGCTGAACACTACTTCTGATGCTTTTATCACAGAGTTTTATATTTGAGTTTGATAGAGACTGAAAGCAAACAGTTTCTAGAACTCAAACCATGCCAAGAGAAAAGGCTGGCAGAGCAACAAGCATGCTCATTTAATTAAGATACCCCCACTGCTATTTTTATGACTTTTTACATACTTGCTGGGAGTTGGCAGGGTGACACAGAAGGCCAGCGTTAGCTCATTTCATCCTCCCAAAATATTCCATCACTCCAGGTACTGAACAAACTTGTGTACTGACTCAAATTAAATTACTGCAGGAACACCAAGTTAATGCACAAGCCCAGGCAATAGAAAAATCAAAGCTGAACAGAAAAGTGCCTCATGAGTAGCAAGTGACAAACAACTAGCCTATGTAAATTCTTTCCAGTTTCATGAGGACCCTGATGTTAATCCCCAAAACCTCTTCTCCAATATCCACATCTACAAGAGAAACAAAGCAAATCAGTGCATCCTACCAAGGGAACTAGACATGTTACCTAGTGGGTATCTCACCTAGATATAACCCAATACAGGGAAAGAGATCAAATAAATTAGTGAGATGCTGTAACTTTTTCTCCCATAAACGAACTAGAGATAGATTTAATTCCTTTAGTCACATCATCAACACATGGTTTTTAGATTAGCTTTATTAAAAACCATGATGGAAAAAATAATTTTGCAAATGACAAAAAGATAAGGGATTATATTCTTTCAGGAGAAAAAGTAACCTGAGCCTGTGTAAGTATTCTTTAACTTATCCGATTTCTAGTAGAATTTTTCTAAATTAAAATTATCCCTAGACTGCAGAGCTCAGTCTAACTAGTTTATTAAGTTTATCTTGAGTTTCCTTTCTCACTTTGCCATCCTAACTTCACAGAATGTCCCCTTACTCTTATAGCATGAACCAACAAAACAAACACTTTGAGCTACTTCTCTCAAACAAACCATCATTCTGTACTTCTGTTATACTTCTCTACATTTACTGCCTTGCAAAGGTTAAACAATCTCCTTTTTTTCCAATTTCTCTTTATAAGAACAGTTTCCATCCCCACAGATTCCTCTTTTAGTCTCTTCCCTGATTCCCTTCCCCTCTACATCCTTTTTAGAGGCATGCAGCACCACATCCACTGTGATGGCCTGCTGTATGACAGTAAGATACTGATTTTTACCATAGAATTTTATACTCCACTACACTTTGCTTACTTTAAGTATGAACACAGGTAACAGAAGTTAAGAGAAGAAAAAAAGATTTTTAACATGCAGTCTCCTACTTTGAGTATGTGGCATTACTAACATGCCAAGACATCATTTGGGGCCAGTCTTTGCTTTTTTGTCCTTCAGCATAATTTCTTTTTTGCATCTCATCCATTATGGACTGCAAACCTGTTATTTGCCAATCAGGGTATATTCCCAGAAAGAAAATCACTGGTTTACAGGAGAACAGAAGCACACACTAAGCAAAGGTAACTGCCCAAGACATTTTGCTTTTAGGTCTTCAATGAGGCACCAAGTATGTCAATAAAAAAATGTACAAAATGCAAAAAGATGCTTTGCCACAAAAGCAAGTCAGTAAAAGAATACAGCAGACCTGCCCTTTGAAAAATTAAGACTGCAATAAAAAAAGCTAACTCACACTATATTGTGAATATTCTGCATCCTACTTATTATACTAGAGCTACGGAAAATATATAACATCTCTGAGTTAACTTACTAAATAAAATATAATAGATACTATATTGGCCCTTACAAGGTACAATCCAGCAAAAACTAGAAAAAAAGTTTCCAAAAGCACGGTGCATTACACCATCACAACAGCCTATCACTATTTTTCTCTGGAAGCTAAAAAAACACTAAGAGAATCCATAAGGCTGTTTTCTTTTTCTCAATGATGAACAATATTGTAAAGTTTGCCTAATATTGCCGTTTAGGGAAAAACATTATAGAGTGATTGACCAGACTCTCTGTTCTTAAACACTCTGCTAAAAGAACAAACTATTTGTAAAAATAACAAAAACCAGCTGAAGGCATTTGGGTGGTCTCCGTTTGAGTCCTGTAATATAGAACAGTTCCTTTTTTCTAAATCCAGTACTGATTTGTTTTCCTGCTTCAGAAAAGCCTCAAAATCTGTTGATGACAAAAGCAACACAACTCGCTGAACATCCATATTATTTTACTGGCAGGCTGGTAACTTCCAAGTGCTTGATTCATCACACACACAGCACTACACTTACACAACAGGACTATGCAGGTTTCTCTAGATTGATCCTTTTTGATTCCCCAACAGTATTTAGGGGATCATTCAGTTTTATCTTTAGAACACTGCACATAATTGTTGGGTAGTTCAGCTTTACTGCCCTGCTTCCTAAAAACATGGATCTATCTTGTTTCTTCACCAGCAGCTCTGTTTTGATTGAGCTGAGGAAGAGCAAAAACTGTCAGAACTTCACATCTTGGTGTATGTAGCACTCTTTAAAAGGACAAGCTGATACAAATCTGATATTATACACCCTCACAATCAGCAGACTGTAGTCTCCCTTAGGGAGGCCAACTAGTAGTCATGGCCAAAAAAATCCACCAAAAGTTCCATGTCATTCAGCAGAAGACTGAAGTGTGCTCAAGACTATAAAAGTCAGTAAGATTTCTGTAAAATTCCTATTTTCTATGGTTCATCCCAAATAACCACAAACATACATATTAGAAAAGTGACAAAGAGGCATAATATAACAGTAATGACATCACTCTAAGCTGTAATTTGTCAATACACACCATTTTCATAGTGTTGGCCCAACAGAAAGATCCTTTGAAGAAGAGATACAATACCTTGCAATTGTCCCTAACAGCTGAATAATGCACCAAAAATTAAAACAATGCACTTTTGAGCGCTTTTTTGATTTGGTTTCTGCTTTGGGGTCATGTAAAACCATTAAATAATTCCTAGAAACAATTCAGCATTCAGCTGCTGGTAATATAGAGCTTCATGAAAAAGACTTGAGTATGGAAACATAGCTCTGACTGCTCTGCCACACACTCTTGAACAGCAAAAATTTTCCCTGGAACTGCAACTTGCAATCAACCTAATATCCCAAACCAATTTCAGTGATAAATCCTAGAAAGTCTGCCAAAAGTAGTTTTTTTCCCCCAGAACTCCCTTGCCTATCAAAAAATTTTTCCAAGCTGCTTTTCCAACTCTTTAGCACCTGCTCCTCCTAGCAAATACCCAAGTGAGCCCCAAGAATACTCCTGTCTCCCCAGAGACTTGCTGTGACAGAGGCTCTTCAGCAGGGCTGAGATAGTTCAGCTCAAGCTCACCACATGACCACTTCTTGGCATTAACCATGACACTCCTTCTAAACCAACAATCCTGGGTTTAGACTTTCTGAAGAACAATGAACTGCTAAGCCACAGAATAAAACATGATGCATACACAGAAATTAACATCCAATAGCAGCCTCTAAAAGTAAAACTTAAAAAAAAAGCATGTTTTTGGTTCAATACTCCATAATTTTATTTTTATTCCATGAAAAAAATCTCATCATTCCATAAAAAATGAAAGTTTAACCACAAATGAAGTGACCGCAATGCATTACAATTCTGGAAGATGTACTGAGCTAATGGTTACATTCTTTCCTTTCCATCTGTGCAACAATTCAAGGTGATTGAGCTGACAGCTCAGTACTAAACCTCTTCTGGTATGAGGACAGCCAGCAAGGCTTTCAGTACTGTATGGCTTTCAAAAAGATGCAAAAATCAAAAAGAAAAAGAGCAGTTTAGAGTTTAAGTGAGGAAAACATTCTTTACCATTCAAAAATGGTAAAAAGACTGAAGTGACAAAGCAAAGGTAGTCTCTACTTAATTGATGCCCTTTTGCATCCTTGTTCAATACACAGTACAGCTCTACCACAGTTAGGTTTATGGTGTTTTGATTATATTTCTGATATTAACTGGAAGAGTTATCAGATTACAGTGTATTGCTACAAACCACGCTAACATTTCCTACCACATTCAATTACATTATAAATACCTACAAAATTAGTCCTTTTAAAAAGTAATGCTTGAATACTACTGACACCAGGTTGAATCAGCCAATTAGAGACAAACCAATTCCAGTAAATACAGTACTATAATATAGTAAATCAAAGATACACTTAATTAGCAAGTATCATACTTAGTGATATTTGAATAGGATGGTTTCTACCCAGGTGTTCTGCAGTTTCATGAGGTGACAAGACCAACAGTGACAGAGCAAATACAATACAAAGACAACAGCATTCTCCAAATGCCATTTTAAGCTGCCAGTAAGAATCTTTGTTACATCAGCACAAGAAAGAATGAAATGGAAAGGAAAAAACCCACAACTTCCTTTTAAATTAAAAAAAATTAAGATCTCTGTCATATAATTTAATGGTGGTTACATTGTGACAAGCCTGTAATTCATTTATATTCATGCAAATATAATCCATGAGAAAAGGCCCAATTATTCCCCAAAAAGCACTGTCTCTTATTTGCCAATGTCAGTCCTGTAAAAATACATGGTGATATCTTAAATTTGTTTTTAAAAAATTTTTAAGTAAAAGATTTTTTTTTAAGATTTCTTTAAAAGTTCACCAACATGAAGTATTAAGTCTTACCAAATAAGGTTGATGTCTTGTCTTGATTGCTAATATGGATGAATATCAAAACATATTTTCCTGCTGCTGAACCACTAATATCTTTCATGGAAATTATGAAAACAATTTGTTTCACTGGAGCACAAGCCCAATAGAGTACACCTTGAGTGACCTTAAAGAATTTTAAATAAGCAAATAAACAGCAGTCCAAACACAGAGGCAAATGCTGTCTTTGCATTCAGATGGACACAGAATCAAAACCTGTAACACTCCACAAAGATATTAACTGTAATCTTTCAATGTACCCACCTTGTATATCCTGCTGCTGCTATGACCAATGAAACACTTCATCCATCTTAATTCCTATTTCAAGGAAATAAAAAACAAACAAACAAAAACAACAGAAAGTTCCAATATCTCAGGAAATATATTTAGCAAAGGACAGAAAATCTTATTTAATAGAGGAGAATTAAGGAAGCAGTAAATAAACAAGAATTCTACTAAAACATGTTTACCCACAATACAACAGCATCCCCCCCATGAGGCATACCATACATTAACAAAACTTTTGACTAGAGATTACAATATTAAATATCTGAATAAATATTGCTAAAATAATTAATAAGAGTTCGTACATTTTTGATTTTACCATACACTACACTTTTAAAACTCCAAAGTTTCCTCAATTGTAACTGCAGTAATATATTCCAGTCAGCTTCCAATCCAAGTTCTATATTCAACATTTGGCTATTTCACTTTGACCTGACACCATCTACCTCTCCTTAAGTGCAAATAAATACATAAAACCATCACCAGTTTCATACAGACATTTAAAACATTAAACCACTTCTATAAATGTTTTACCTGTGCACATAAAAATGCTTGAAACAGTCCAAGTCACTGATGAAGAACACTCCTCCCACCTAGCACAGCATAATCCTTGAACCTGCACATCAAAAACGTATGTGTGACAATCACTACAGGTTTCTAAGGCTTCACATGAGAAAAATCTTATCTATGCTCTCCCTGTCATTGCTAGTTCTGATATTTTCACTCACAAATGAGATGTAGGAAACATAAGAAACTAGTATTTTCTTCATTAAATGCTGTGAAAAACACTTCAATTATAACTTTAGCTTCCACACAATCGATTTAACAGCCTGTCCAAAAGCTAAAAACATTTGTATAGTGCTGGTTTTCTTCTGATCCTCCAGTTATCATCACCCAAGAATATCTTTATAGTTAAATACTAAGAACGTTGGATCATTACAAAAAGTATGTTAAACATATGACTTGTCTTACACTTTCTTTCTTCCTTTTCCTTTCTGTTATTTGATGAACTCTAAGTTGGAAAATATCCAACTCGTCTAGCTACTGAAGCAGAAAAATATATACACTCATCCCAGATATATTTTGCTTCACGTAAAAATAACTTTGAAAAATATTAACTTAAATTATTCCTAAAAATAACTAGCTACAATCAGGCTACTGAAAAAAACAAAACAAAGCAACCAAACAAAAGAAAAACAGCTCAGTATTTTCACTGCTGAATACTTTTGTGAGGAAAAAAAAAAGCACATAAACTACTGTGATCCAAGGGAGCTGTGCATTTACCCTATTATCCCCCTCTTTCCTTTTTATTAAGGATTAATAACATGAAAGACCACTTTTAATGGCATATTACACATTCAAATAAATCAGTACAAGAAAATTCAAGACTGTAATTAGCTTAACTATACAGCATTTAAGGGCTAGGCTTTTGACTGAAACTTTAATACACATTAAAAAGCTTCAACAAAAGTTAACTTGGAGAAGAAAGGAACTGAGCACAAGACATACTACATCAATCTTAATTTAGGTATAGAACTAGGTAAACCTTTCAATAGAGCATGACTTGAGCAATATAAATTGAAATAAGCCAATCTTTCACATTGTTTCAAATCTGCCACGCTGCAGACCATTTGCACAGTCTTTTGAAAACTTTCTTGAGTGGCTTTAAAATGCTTCCCTCCTTGTATTATCTATGCCAGACACATCTGATCACTTGGAAGCTGGGATACGCTCCTGATGTCATTATTAAAAGCTCTAATGGACTCATAAGCCGACAGGCCTCAGTAAGCTACACACAAACCCTACACCCATTTACTGCATCCATTTCTGCAGCCGCAGGACAAAACCCCTCCGGCTGTCAGCTCCCTCCAAACCGTACGGAGCCCGGGAGGACCGCACACGGCATTTGTACTTTTATGGAAGCAGCAGCAAGGTTATGAAACAAGGCTCAGGTGTCGGCGTGCAGAGCTGTGACTCAGGCTGGCAGGGACGGCGCAGGAGGCGAGGCTGCCACGGCGCAGCGCCACCGAACCCGGAGCACCCACTGCCGCCCCCAAAGAAGCGTGAGCCGCACCGGCAGCCGCCGTCACTTGGAGGAACCGGTCACAGGCGACCTTTCCGCAGGCCTTTATTGTAACATCAGGACCGGCAGGGCAGTCGCGCCCTGGCGGGGCTGACGCTCCGGGCCGGGGCTCGGGGGCCGCGCTGGCTCTGAGCCCACACGGCCGAGCCGAGCGCCGCAGGCCCCGCACGGCCGCTCCCGGCGGCGGCAGCCGGGCGGGCCCGCACACACCTCGGCACGCCGCCGAGCCCTCCGCCGGGACCAGCCGTGCCGTGCCGGGGCGAGCCAAGGGCTCCGCAGGCGCGGAGCTCCGGCGGCAGCGCCCGGCGAAGAGCCCCTCGGGCTCTCCGAGTGAGGGCCGGAGGAGGCGCCCGCCCCGCCGGGAGCCGCCACCCCTGCGCCTCCTGCTTCCCGGCCCCGCGCCGCCAGCGGGCTCCGCAGGCGGGGAGACAGCGGGGCAGCCGCGCCCCGGCGCCGCCCGCCCCCAGCCCGGGCCGCGGCCCCACCGCCGCGGGGGGAAGGAACTTACGAACGCCCGCCGAGCCCGGTCCCGCCTCCGCGGCGCGGGGCGGCGGCGTCACCCCGCGGGAAGGCGCAGGGGCGGGGCCGCCGGCGGGGCTGTCGGAGGGAAAGGGGCGGCGGGGCCCGGCGCTGTGCAGCGCCCGGGCTCCGGCGGCGCCGCTGCCCAAGGGGGGTGTCGGGCTCCGGCCTCGGGCACCGCTGTGCTGAGTGAGGCCTTCCCTCCCCGTCCCAACCCGCCACTGGCAGGGGGAAAGCTGCGCTCCCAGCCGGTCCCTGAAACTGATGGCTGCCAGGCGCTGGGGTGGCGGGTTTCGATGGGCAGGTCAGAAAAAGGAATCTGAAAAGTACAGGAATTGTGCTGGAAAATAAGGGACTTGAAAGCACTGGGTTAGAGGGAGCACGAATGGCTGAACATGAGCTGACTTGAAGGCCAGTGGCATCCAGGGCTGTATCCGAGTAGCGTGGCCGGCAGGGTGAGGACAGTGGCTGTGCTTCTGTACGAGACAGTGGTGAGGCCATGTCTGGAGTACAGGCTTGGGTTTGGGGCCCTCATTTTAAAGCAGATATTGAGGTGCTGGGGCATGTCCAGGGAAAGGCAGCGAGGCTGGTGAAACATCTGAAAGACAAGTCTGATGAGCAGCTGAGGGAGCTGGGGGTGTTTAGTCTGGAGAAAATGAGGAACACGGAGGATCTTATTGCTCTTTAGAGCTACCTAAAAGGAGGTTGGAGTGAGGTGAGGGCCGGTCTCACAAGTAACAAGTGATGGGACAAAAGAAAATGGCCTCAAAGTTGTGACAGGGAAGGTTTAGCAAATTATTTAGCAAATAATCTTGAGTATCCTCACAGCCTCACACAGCATGTACAGGTAATCAGGCCCAGCTAGCATGGGTTTATTAAAGGCAA
This sequence comes from Erithacus rubecula, assembly GCF_903797595.1. Lineage (NCBI taxonomy): Eukaryota > Metazoa > Chordata > Aves > Passeriformes > Muscicapidae > Erithacus > Erithacus rubecula. The sequence goes on along the minus strand of NC_136689.1, from coordinate 14,220,883 downwards.
GTCCTGACTGACTGTTCCTCTGTGACAGGGTGACCCACTTAGTGGAAATGCTTAGAGGAAAGGCTGTGGGAGTGTCTACCTGGACATCAGTAAAGCATTTGACACCATTTCCCACAGCATTCTGGAGAAACTACTGCTCATGGCTTGGGCAGGTGTGCTCTTCATTGTGTGAAAAAACAGTCCAGGTGGCCAGGCCTAGGGAGAGTTGGTGAATGGAGCTACATCCAGCTGGTCACTGGTCACCAGTGGTGTTCCTCAGGGCTCCGTGTTGGGGTCAGGCACATTTAATACCTTTATTCATGATCTCACTGAGCAGACCAAGAACACCCTCAGTTTGTGTACACAAATTTAGCAGAAGTGCTGATTTATTGGAAAGCAGGAAGGCTCTGCAGAGGGGTCTGGGCAGGCTGGACAATGGGGTGAGGCCATGGCACAAGGTTCAACAAGGCCAAGTGCCAGACCTTACCCTTGGGCCACAACAGCCCTTGCAGTGCTGCAGGCTGGGGGAAGAATGGCTGGAAAACTGCCTGCTGGAAAAGGACCTGGGGGTATTGGTGGGCAGCAGGTGAACAGGAGCCAGTGGGTGCCCAGGTGGGTGTCAGTCTCTCCTGCCGAGTTACAACTAGGATGAAAGGAAATGGACCCAAATTCCACCACGGAAGGGTTAGGTTGGATATTGGTAAGAATTTCTTCTCCAGAAGAGTTAAACACTGGAAAGGCTGCCAGGGGCAGTGATGGAGTCACCATCCCTGGAGGTATTTAAAAAATGCTTTAAAAGGTGTTTAAAAGACATTGGGCTTAGGGACATGGTATGGTGATGGACTTCATAGTGCTGTGTTAACATTTGGACTTGATGATCAAAGTGTTTTCCAGTCTATATTTCTGTGGTTTTCTGAAAGGAAAAGTCAAAGTGTGACAGAAATGGGATAATATGGGATTTAAGAGAAAGCTGAAAGGAGAAGTTATTTTGGCAGAAGAGAGGTGGAGAGGTGCAGAAGAAAGAAGGAGAATGTAGAATATCTAGGTGTGAAAAGAGAAATAACGTTCAGAATTTTAAAAAAAGCCACCCTCTTTTCTTTGCCTTCTTCTAACCATTTCAAATACCATGGAGATGTTACTTGTGGGGAAGAAGAGGACTTCAGGAAGTATCTGCACCACTCCAAAGTTTATTGGACATTGAGGCCATGCCCTTTTCCAGTTTCATCCTATGATGCAGGACTGTCTCCATCTTCATGAGCTCCTCTTGCATGTGCTGTGCCAAGACACCCCCATCTGCCATGAGCCTGCCCTCAGCACAGCTTTCTGCCACAGCTCTTTGCTGGAAGAAGGGGTGAAAGGAATCCCCTTGCCACAGCTGGAACAAAGAATTTGTGGAAAAGCATTGACACAGCTTCTGGGAAGTGGGAGTAAGGGAAAGTGGTGTTAAGCTAAGAATTTAATTCTGATGGTTTTTTGTATCATGTACTTAGCATCATGATGCTGCTGTGATAATAAGTCCAAAAGCACCAAAAGTGGCAAAAGAAATCAGTGCAGGAGAAGATAGAAGGGATATGAAATGTTTTCCAAATATTCACATTTCTTTGCATGTACCCAAGGCTGAAATTTGAACTGCGTAGGTACAGACAGTATGCTGACAATCAGAAATGTATTTAAAATGTTTGTGCAGTTTTCTGAAAATCCATTTCTGCAGTTCACTCCAAAGTGACAGCTAAGGAAGCAGATATCCAGAGTACCTGATGTTTTTTCTAGCGTAGCCAAACAATAAAAAGAAGTTAAAAGTTTAGACTCTTTTTGAACTCAGATTTCCTGAGATTAAATGTGAATTAGAATTAGTGATTCTGAACATAAGCAGAGTTTTGTGAATAAAGTAACTGCATCTTGGCAAATGAAATTCGTGGTGATAAAACAGGCAGACTGGCTCAAAGTAATTTCAAAACATTTATGATATGATACTTTCCTTCAGTCATGTGTTCCACTTGGAAGTTCTGTATTTGCAATAACTGTTCTGGTGCTTCAGAATACTTCCTTTAAAAGGCATTGACAATTTCAACAGGAACTGAAGTTTAAAAATAAATATACTTATTCTTCACCTTTATGTACCTACTAAAGCTGAAGTGGTTTTAAGTTACAGAGCTTATCAAATACAGTGAATTTGAAGGTGAGTCCTCCGAATGATGTTGAATAATAATAATTCCTTTTGGATTTATGCACATCCTAACTGTTGCTCAAGCTAAGGTGTTACTATATGCATTGTATGTACTGCCTTTCTGAACCACAGATGTGGCATAATGAGCATATGATGGTCCTTGATATATTATGTGCCACTTGGAGAGACAGAAAATATTCTTTCCAATGTGCATGTGTGTTTGTGCCTTTACTAACTATTCATTTTCATTTCAAAATAAAATAAAATGCAACAGTGGATTTATCTGTTACTGGCAAAAAAGACAACAGATCTTATGGCAATACAAATTTCATGTATAGACTATTTTTAGTACTCACAGAAGAGATCAGTCATTTCTAATAGAGAGTGTATTAATTTTCCTCAAGCTTTTACTTCATGATATACTGTAGAAACTTAGTAGCAGTGATAATTAATGTCAATCTGGAATATCAAGTTTTAAAACAAGACTGCAAAAAATAGTTCATTGTAAGTAGTTGAAGAAAATGTTTTTGTGGTGTAGTACCTCAACATCTGAGCTTATAATATTCAATAGTATTGTTTCCTGAATATTTTTTAGAAGAGCGTGTCAGTGATCTCAATCTTATTTTACAGGCTTTTGTGAAGGAGTTTTTCTTAAAAGCAAAGTAATAGAATTAGTTCCTGATTAGAATTGAAAGTAAGCAGACCTTCGTCACCAATAAATAATACCATAGGAAAAAATGAAAGCTGTGATATCTGATTAAGATAATACTTTCTCTACAACCTACAGTGGACAAAGAGCTACTGTTTTAAAGATTGCATTGGTAATGATTTAGAAGAGTGGTAGTGTGTTATCAGATGGAATAAACTGAAGAATATACCTACATGATTAAGGATTTTATGATATATGGTACTTATGTGCACTACTTAGCATTCAGCATAATAAAAAATCCATAGTTGCAACACTCACAATATATTTTTTTGTATTTGGCAATGTGGTATGTTTTCAGAATTAAATCAATAGAGGTGTTTGCACAGCAGTGCTTTGGCCATGTATCAGTGCAAGTGGAAATGCCAAAACGTGGTCATAAAGAGGTGAGCCACTGTGTTCTGTGATGCTGTGAACTGCAGCTTTTATGGGGACAGCAGCAGCAACAGACAAGTGTAATACTTCCCACCCTCCTGTATCCATGAAGTTTCAGAACATTAATCACTATCCTGCTGTTCTCTCTTGCGCTTCAGTCTACATGGAGCAATTTTACATCACCTGTAAAGAAAATCCTCCCACATGCAGTAAGGTATTACTGCATTGTACTAGTTTGCTTTAAACCAGGCAGAGAATCATTTAGGTTGGTTTCAGTAACTAAGTTTGTAGTATTTCAGAACACTGTTATTTGAAGATGATGAAGATACATTATCCACTGCACTAGAACACCGACTCAAAGAAGTTGGGAAATTTGGACAATACTAAACACAAGCTTTGAAAAACCTCTTAGTAGCAGACTTCTCCTTCTTCCTACAGATTAGGCCTCCTGCTGACTATTTGTACTTTTTAAATCTATAAGAGATTTAAGCTTTAATGTCTGCGCCTCAGTTCACCTACCTTTGAAACAGCAGTGGTAATTCTGACTTTAATATTGTGATGATACATTAATAAATATGAGCAAAACTCTTTGAAGTTGAAAAATATAATGAGATTTAAGTTCATTCCTTTTTGTCATGATTAACCTGTCAGACATTTAAGGGCTGAAACACTGCTTTTGGGATAAAAAAAGAGGAGAAATGCCAGCTAAGATAATAAAGAAGCCAAGATCCAAATCAAATAAGCAGAACAAGCAACTAAAATAAATATGGGGGAAAAATCCAAGGGACAGAGCAGATCAGAATCTACAGCTCAGAAAAATTAGAAGAAAAAATCTGAAACAAATGCTGTTGGAAATCAGAAGGGTAGTTAATATGCTACTAAGAAACACCTTTGCATAAGATTCAAAGTGAATGCATATTAAGACAATGTGTCAGAGAAGTCTGGGCAGCAGTTTAACTCCCACAGTCTCAAACACATCAGTGGTGCCCTCTAAGTTCTTGTTTCTTTTCCTCTAAGAGGAGCCTATGGCACTACCTCAGATATTTGAGCTCAAGTACCTCTGGTGTCAGGGGATGGCCAAATGGAGACTTTCAGATAATGGTTTTGATCTTATCTTGAAACAGATCAGACAAGAAAACTGAGACTGGGAAGAGTCTCATAAGTGAAGTAAAAAGAGTTCAGTCTGCTGAAGTGGTACGAGCTAGACTTGCAGAAGTAGGTGGAAGGAGGAAGAACAAATTCAAAGGATAGCAAGCAGAATAATCTTGCACACATGAACACACCCTATTCCAAATCCTGGCATGGATTAGAGATGCTTAATTATAATGTTTCCCCTTACAATCATTATATCTGTGGATTATAGGTCAAAAGGATATATCTTCTTTTACACAGAAGATGAGAATCCATCACTGCTGGTGGTCAGCACAGTAGTCAAAGCAACAGCACTGTATATGGTTATCACCCACCTGCCCAGAAAGGGAAAGTAAATACACTGTAATCACTCATTCAGTCCACCTCTTGTTCTGTTTAAAAAAAAACCCAAAAAGTTTGACACACTTCACTAAGAACTGTATCATCATCAAGAGCATGAAAGCCAAAATCAGGCTGATTGGCACTTCCAAAATTCTCAGGATGTGATTTCTCAACCTCCTAAAATTCTTTAGACATAGTTTTTGTGTTGTGAAAGCCAGAATTTATGTCCCTTATTATTGCTTCATGGAAGAGGGTAGGAACATATTTATTACCCTTCTTTTGAGGTGACACTTTCAAAAGCTTCTAAGAAATCACAAAGTAAGAAAAATCTCTCTTTGAACTGATTTTGTACCACTGTAGTTTGACTGATTTTTCAGAGACAGCTATAGATTTCAGCAACATGAAATGCTTGACTGGTGGTGCCAAATAAAAATTATTTTTAAAAACCCACATGCTGCTTGTTCTAAAGTTTTCATTTTGTGCCCAACAAGTTGATCTCTGTCCTTCAAGGTAGTAAAATACTGTGACAAGCCAAGAACACAAAGTTCTTGTCTCTCTTTTTGTTTTTCTTAATGAGAAGCCAAGGAAACACACATGACTGAGAGGAAACCTGCAGGCTTGCAAGCAGGAAGAAGCAAACTCTGTTCTTTCAGTATAACAAAATGTTTCTCACTACTACTGTGCACTAAAAAGCCTCTCCAAAGAACTATAGCATTGTGAAGGATTAAAAAAATGCAGAACTTTTGAAAATGAAAAAAATAAGAGAAATGCATGCAAAAATAAAGTATTTTTAAAATTCAATTATTGAAAAAAATTAAATTATACTTTAAAATGTGGGGGAAATAAGCTTTTGCAAACAGAATAAAGAAAGTGAAGGGAAACTTAAACCCAAGATTAAATGGGAATGACAGAAATTAGCCATTCAGAAGTAGTAAAGAGACTGTTTCATATTCATTTAGAAAAGAATTTCCATGAAGGTTGGACAACTTAGAAGCAACAAAAAGTTTATAGAAGTAGCTGTTCCTAAAAAGCAGTCAAGGAAGTATTTGAAAAATGTGCAGAGTTGTAAGTCAGTCATCCAGCCCAGCTGCTATGCATCCTAGGGGATAAAAGGTATTTGCTGTGAAACTTCCTGTAGTGCTGTCAGTGAAGCTTGAAAAGAGGGACAAATACTGGAAGACTGAAAAAAAAAAAAAAATCAAATATGATCTCTTTTTTCAATCAAAGCATAGAATGCCCTTTGTAACTGCAATCCATACTTGACCACTATGTATCTTATTCTAGCAATGTTGCACAGCAAGAGTATGCTGTGTTCCAGAGACAAGGATTAAATTGCTTTTCCTTAGAATGTTGAGTTAGTTCATGAAGGTGTTATGCTGACAATAAAGAGATGCTTTGTAAAAATAAACTTTTGAATGAAGACTGCAGTCACAGAGAGACCATTCAAGGCTCTGAGTAGAGCAGGAACCCTGCACAGACAGCCACGCTTCTAACAGCTGATGATCTGTGGCACAGATACACAGTTGACTTTCTGGATGGTTTATGACACGTTCTCATGAAAATCTTTATTTGTGGATGTGTTTTGCAATATGTCTCTTATGTAACACAAGGAAGTGAGTGCCCCTCTGTTTCAGTTTCGTAATGCAGAGACTTGCACATTGGGACTTTGCTTCTTGCAGATGATTGTGCCAGAGTACAGTTTGCATGGGATCTTCTGGGAGTGCAAAGGTGGCACACATGCAGCTGTGTCTAGCAGAGCTGCAGCATCAAGGGTGAGCAGATTGCTCTTGAATCACAGGACTGACCATTCGGTTTAATGAAAATTGCAGTCTGGGTTTGTTTTAAACCATCCTGTAGGTATCTGCAGGATGTATGTGAATGGGATGCGTGGGAGGTTGGACTACAAAGAATTTTTGTCATTTTAATCTCAAGAAATTTAAAATAGTCCTTTAGTACCTCTAGAAGCAGTTCTTGCTATTTTCTTTCTTTCATTTCAAAGAATTAATTTGAATACTTTATCTGTATGCCACTCAGTGAGCAAGAAAACTATATTCTCTTTTTCCAGTTACTCATTGAGGCAGGGAAGCCTTAATGTTTTTTGCAGGTTTCTGAGAGGATCCCAGCCAGTCTGTTCTGCCCAGACTGACAATTAATACAGAGGCTTCTGTTAGAGGCAAACCATATAGGAAAAGGATCCTGATGTGAAAAAGCTGAGTGTCACTGAGCCACTGGCAGTCTTCTCTGGAAAGTTTTCTTTTTCCTTGTCTTCTCTTTATGATATATATTTAAAGCTGTGTTTGTTGTCGTTTTCTTTTACCATTACTGGCAGTCTATAATTTCTACATCCCTTGTCTTCAGTGTATTTCACTACACAAGAGAGTTATAAATACATCTAAATTTATTTGGTCAACTTCTGTGTTTATACAGTTCCCACTGAAGTGAGGTCACTGAACTAGAGAACTGACTCTCCAACTGGTTCTCAAACCCTTGTAGCATCTTACTGTCATTCTTGGCATGTGAAGCATGACCTCTTGTCCCACAGTGGCCAGGCATATTACCAAGAGGTTTTATCATAGTCACTTACACCACATTTAATTAGTAATATTTTTTTTCACAGCAGTGCATCTACATGGCAGTTTTATTTTTCATTTCCATTAATAACTCTGTGGTGTACAGATAAAAGTGCTAAATCAAAGGTCCCTGTAAATGCTTACACTTCTAGAAAACTATATCATGGAGGAAAAAATCCTGAAAACTATAGTCAGATTTTGTGTGCTCCTATTCCCCAACTGAATTTAAAAATCATGGGAACCAGTTTCAGTCATTATGAAGTGTCATGTGCTGAAACCTCATCACATTGACACATCACCAGCTAAGTATAGAGTAAACTTCTGGATGCAATCAAGTGACCCATGGCCTTGGCAAAGATCTAACTTGAAGTCTCATGGGGAAATAATTTCTGGCTCTTAATTTAAGACAAAGTCAAAGGAATTGAACCCTTCAAGTGCTACAGTTAAAACCCAGAAATCCCACTTTGATTTGAATAGTGAGCTTCTCAGTTGCTAGCAGGTATGTGTGTAAGAGTTAGTGAGGCACAGATTTCCTGCTATTTTGCCCTTAATGTGGAAAAATCAATCACCCTCTTTAAACAGCAGATTTCAGATAAAACATGCAGTGCTCAGTCCTTATGAAAAGGCTCTCTTTTTCCAAGACTTTGATAAGAAGAGGAAGTTAAACAGAATTTTAACCTTTTTTGTGAGTACTTTTGAAGTGACTGAGGACCTGATTTTCATTTGCATCAAGGTTTCTGCATTAAGCTTAAAGAACCTTAAATGGGCATAAGCTGTAATTAGGGCCAAGTCCCCTGTCTCTCCTAGCTTAAGGTATGTAAGAACTCTGAATCTTTAATGTCTATAGATGCAGCTCCAGGGGAGAACCTCTGATGTCCAGAGACTCAGCTCTAGGGAATAGTGACAGCCTGGCAACAGCCCAGAAATATGATTAAACAAAAGTCTGTCCTCTGAAACCCCTGGAAAATCAGTATGTTTAAAAGCATTAAAAATTTATTATTATTCTTTATTCAGGATTCATATCTCACATAAATATGAAGCCAACTATTATGGTTTTGAGTCAGTGATGAAGAAGCCTAATAATTTTCAGAAGTATTTTACATAGATTATATATTTACTGTTATTTTATTTTTCATATGTATTATCTGTACATAGGTATATTAAAAATGTGTGAGTGAAGAAGGTCCAAAAAGAAAAGTTATAGCTGCATTAAATTAGAGAATCCAGTTAATGTGTTTTCTTTATGGTTACAGTGAGTGCATTATTTCAGAAGATGTGTGTGGGAAAATGCTCATATAGTGCCTTGTGATCCTTAAATAGAAAAATTATACAAAGGCAAAATCTGACTTTAGCTTTAAAACCATAAATAGTATGTTCTTAAAACGGTAGCACAAGGCAAGAAAAGAAGTTGTTCTTGTAGTCTTAAAATTCCTGCACTTTGCTTCCCTGTATATTTGTCTACCTCCTTCACATTCAGGACAATCCTGATGTTCCCAGTCCTGCAAGGGATGCCAGTACTGTGGCTAGCAATGCTTGGACCTTGCTGGGTCATCAGCCAGCTGCTGCCATCTAAATATGGCACAACTTATGTCCAACTAATCCCCCAAATGGCACAATTTTATCTTGCTTTTCTCCCCTACATGCTTATTGCTGTAAAACCAGTAAGAATGTCATTTTCTTTGGGACTCTTCTTTCAGATGCAGACGAAGTTCCTCTGTGGATTTCTCTGTTACTACCAGGGCACTGGCAGGCAGTAAAAACAGAACAAAACAAAACAAAAAACCACCAGATGAAAAGCAGTGTTGCAATACCTCATTTCCATGGGCAGGCAGGTTAAGAAAAGAATCTGATGAGGCCTGTGACCATCCGGCTCTTGGCCATGAGCAGCCCAGCAGTGAGAGGAAGGAAAAGACCAATAACACTGAGCTGTGATTCTTCAGTGCAAATCCTGTGCCAAGACATCTGTGTCCTGCACAGAAAGAAGTGGAACCATTTTGGTAACTTTTCTCCTGGGTTAAGGGTAAAATATGTCACAAGAAGGATGCAGGATATCCTTGCAAGTTCTTACCAATTATAGTCCACACAGTAATGGTAGCACAAGTGAAGGTAGATTTAGTACACTCATCAAGTTACTGGGAAGATGTAACAGACAAGAAAGGAGATGCCTGATGTCAGGAACCTCGTGGTGTCTGGTACAGAGGACAGCAAAGGAATCTCCCACAGCTTCTTCTCCCTAGGCTGGCTCCAGAGCAGCAAGATGTGTCTGGATAAAAAATGAGGAGGGCATTCTTGGTTTAGCACAAGAAAAGTAGCTAGACTTTTCCAGCTTGTGAAATAAAACTAAAGTATTAGTCTAATAATGGCAAGTATATAACATTTTAAAAAGTATCTATATTGTTATATTTAATTTAAAATATCATATTGTTATGTGAAATAAAGAGGTTTTTTTTTTAATACAGGTATTCCTAGGGCCACAGATTGTAGAAAATGGAAGAGTGTTCCAAAGAAATACTGAAATATGCTTTTCTTGGAGTACTCTTCCCTTCATGTCTGCTAGGAGGTAGGATGTTGGAATAGATGAATCTTTGGTCAGGAAAGCCTTTCATCAGTCTGTTCATAGTTCAGTTATTGATGTTTAAAGTTGAATGTTTCAAACCATAGTCAATAGAATTATTCAGTAAAGCTCCCAGTGATGGCAATGGTAGCATATATCCTGCTCTTTATTTTCTTCATAAAACACAGCACAGCTATATTTTAGTTTATGAGCATGCATTTTACATCATTTAAGTTACATGAAATGGATAATCACTGTATCTAGAGATGAACTGAATGGGTTTATAGTTACATATCTGAAATACAGGCTGAGTGTGAAGGAGTCATAGCTTGACTTACTTTTTGGAGGAAAAAGTATAGGGTTTTCTATCACCAGGTTTTTGCAAATGTCACATAAAAAGGCTTTTTAAAGCATCACTAATTAATTGATACTGACACTCATACATAAACCTTTTAGATACAATTGTAGTCCTATACAGGTGAAATTGGTGGATCTGAGAAGAAACCAAAGGATATGATTTGCATCAAAAAGACTTGAAATTAGACTTGAAAATATAGTTCAGAATTATGCTGAAATTTTTAAAAAATCCTGGAAACAGAAGGCAAAAGCTGAAATTTTGTAACTATCACTAATGATTCCATATTGGATGCTTTCATGCATAGCCTACTAAGCCAAATGAGGGTGCATCATAAAAAATGTCACAGAATTGAGAATGTTAATTTTTCAGGAGATGTTGAGTTGGTAGTTGTCTTTTTTTATAAATTTAGCTAGGAACACATACCAAAGCATGTTCTAAGTTATGTATAAATAACTACCAGTTTCCCCCATGCAGAGAGAGCATGTCTCACAATTTGCACTGGCAAAATTTAGGATGACAGAATATACACAGTATAAAAGCAGAATATGGAAGAAGAACTGTTTTAATTTTTAACATATAAATTTCTGTCTACACAAGAGAGAAAGAAACAAAGCTTTTTAGGGGCACTTCTAATTGAAACGGGCTGAATAATAAAGTGTACAGAATTAGAAGTCCTTTTTACAAAGCAATAGAGAGAAAATATTAAAAAAGTGGAGACATGCCTTGGGGACATCAGTGGGAAATTCCTGGATATATCTACTTGAGGTTATTCCATTGCATTAGTTTAGTCATTCACTGAAATTACAGTAATAAAGAGATTAAATAGAAGTGAACAAATGCCGCCTTCTTTTTCCCCAGTCAAGGTGCTTTTCTTATTAATCATACAGTCTCTACAGCTCAATTGTCTTCATGTTAATAAATCCTCCAATATTCCATGAGGCTATTCCATAGTTGTTTTTCTAATGGTGAACTCCAGGATGCCTACCAGAAGCTACAGAAATTTGGAAACTGAACTTAAAAACAGCAGGAACTGCCATGATTGCTATGCTGGCATCCACTGATTTTGCACATGGTGCCAGTGCCACCTTTGGCCTGCTGACAGGCAGTGTGGGGCTGTGTGTCCATCAGAGTGCACACACATTGGCAGGTGGTTTCTGAGGACATGGGAGCATTGTTAACAAGAAAGACAAGGACTGCAAAGCAGTATTTCTAGAACCACCATGATATGAGATGTGCTTGTAGACTGAGGCAGCTCAGAGCTCCTGGGTTAGGGGGTGAAGCAAAACTCAGATGTCTGAGCCTCCTAGCAGATTGTCAGAAAGGTGAAGGAAATTCCTGAGAAATCTGTGTCCTAGAAGTCACCTAAGTGTTGCAGCACCAGAGCAGCAGTATGAAAGCTATCCCCAGTGCACAAGAAATAGGTTTCCCTTGCTCTTTGGGGTGCTGGCTGCCCCCACTTACTGCCTGTTAGTAGTTAGCCAGGTTGAGGCTGGCAGATCAGCTTCTGGGCTTCTTGCCATAGAAGATTGAGATGTTTCTTTGAGCAGTGCTGCTCTACCAGGTGTATACACAGGAGGAACTGGCATCTCTTCAGAAAGCAGAGGAGAGAGATTTGTGTCCACTGATTTTTGGGAGCAACTTTTCTGCTTCATTTGCTCTGACAGTGCCTTCTCAATGTTTGGGTTCGTGACTCATAGATGGAGCTAAATGTAGCACTTGGGAGGGGAGGACTGACCTCTGCAGTAGTCCATGCACATGCATGGCAGGGCATTAATGATTACTGCACAGCATCCATGCCTAGATTTACCTCAGACAGCAGTAGAGTTTGAAAAAAAAAGAGTTCCCATGTAGCTGGCACAGACACTACTTCAAAACATTTAAATGCTGCCACCCGTTCAAGGGCTAAAAAAGGAGTAGAAAACTTGCTTGCTGATATTCTCAGTGAGAAAAGTAATATACAAAAAGGCAGAAAGTGCCTCAATGAGCCTTTTGGAAATAAAACCTAAGGATGGCATGCAACCACACAGGCTGGCTGAGGCAGTGGCAACAGAAGCTGCTCCTTAGTAGGCTGGGCACTTCAGAGAAGTTCACTGTAATCTTCCCTTCTCCCTATATTTACTCTTGTTTTAAAATCCTAATTCAGCTGCAAAAACCTTTAGTTCATCTTCCTTCACTTAAATGAATGAAAAAAAAGACTCTTTAGACAAATTCTGATCCAAATTCCACATATGTAAAACAAGATTAACTTAGTTGACTTTAATGGCATCAGTTGGGTCATACTTTACTGAAACCCATCAACAATTAGATCACTTGGCTTAAGTCAAGTGCACAAATAACAAAGGTATTTCCAGTGCTTTCTCTGTAACCTGGTTTCATTTGGCTGTCCTTGGAGTTAATCTTAGCCCTGAGTTCAAAAAGACCTGGATTTCACCCAGAGGTGTTCCATCAGCATAAATCTGGCCTAAATGACACCAGAATAAACTCGACCAGCTGAGTGAACCATGTAAGCATCTTTCAACTGCAAGTTTGGGGCTTTCAGTGCACCTGTCCAGTACTCTGGTGAGGCTAAAAGGGAGCACATTTCACAAGCAATGGGAAAACAACAGAAGAGAGACATATTTGCAATTCCAAAATGACTACATGGAAAAGCATTGCTTAGAAGTAACTCCACACACATCCTTGCATAACTATCTTTTTTTTGTGAGCATGGCTAACTTGTAGTGAACTCCTTGATGTGGGATTTTATTTTCAGACCATTGCAGACACAGATTTTTTTCAAAGCAACAACTGCACTATTTACCACATGCCACAGCTGTTTTTAGAAAGAATTGCCACGAAACGTAATTTTAAAAGAACTTTCATGTAAGACCCACAAACTTCTATCCTTACCAAATAATACATATTTCTATCAAAAAGCTCTATTCTATTTTTCTCAAATAACAATATTATTATGTAATTCTTTACTTCAGTAGACATCAATGTTCTGTTCTTTTCCTGTATGTTAATGGGAAGGGAACAAGAGGTTGCTTTGATTCTAAACTATCTTGTCTTTATCTGTTATACTTATAATGCAAAATAGATGCAGGCTGCTGTCGGGTACTTGAGCAGCTTTCTGTGCACATTTTGAAAGTGGTTTGCCCAGACAGCTGCATATGAAACTATGTATGGGAAAATCAGGGTCCAAAACTCAACTGAAGACATACCTGGACTGAGGGCCATACCCCCTTCATGGCATAAATCAACATCATCCTATTTTTAATGGAGCCCATTTTCTGTAGATAAGGATGGGGCCGTAGGGGTCCTCAAACTGCTATAGCTCAGAAATTTCATATGGAAACTAGAATGGAAAAATTGTCTAATATCCAACTTCTCACTTAATTATACTGAAAATTAGTTGCTACCTAGATTAAATGTGAATCTAAAAGGTGAAAAACAGCTGATTAAAAAAAAAATTGCTATATCCTTTTTTTCCTTCTCATAAGCATCTCTCTGTCCTGAATCCTGGGCTAGAAATCTCTTTCTATAGAAAATGTTGCATAAGACATACTTATCCAGTCTGGTAGCAAATCTGCCTTGGTCTCTGCACATGAACAAAATATACTCTTCTTAGTCTTTGTTATGGCCATAAAGAAAATAAACATTATGAATGTAGACACTCGACATCTATTTTAACCCTCATCTAACTGTAGTTCCTGATTATTCAATACCCTCAGATGTGTGCATGCAGCTTCTAATGGGTGAATTATTGCCAGTGCCATATTGAGCAGACCTGCATTTCCCTGCTGAATAGCTATGCCACACTTTGAGGTTGGGCATTCTCACTGTCTGTCTGTCTGGGATGCCCAGAACTAGTTTTTCTGTGTGTTTTCATGGTGAAGTATGGCCACTGACTGCAAGGAAGTCCCCTAATTTTGTTCTTTAACACTGTTGTATCCACACAAGTGACAAAACACAGAGGACTGAAACTAAATCAGATAACTCTGTCTTTAGTTAATCAAAGCTGTAGTGCACATAAGCCTTGAAAAGGCTGGAAGGAGCTCCAGCATCTTGTCTTCTTTTGTTTCATCTCTTGCAGGTGTGTGTGCCAACTTTTTTTTTTAGATAAATGCAAGCAAATATATGTGCATATTATCTACAATGCTATTTTATACTACTCAGTATTTATCTGTTGTTTATATACTATATATAAGCACACAGAGAATTTTCTAGCAGAAAATTTAAGATGACAACTGAAAAGCTACTTCCAGGAGAAATGCATGTTTTCAAAGATGTGAAAGCACTGTGTTAGGGAGCAAAGCTCTAAGCAATGTATGTCATTTTCTCACAGACCCCTTTCCTTTTGTACTCCCTCCTTTACCTTTATTGATGCTAGTTCACTATAAAAAACAGTGCTCTAGGGTAGACCTCAGAGCCCCAGTTCCTACCAACCTCTTCCTCCCCTACTCTCAGTAGCAGAAGCTACTGCAAGGTTACTTTGTGATCAAGAAAAGAAGTTTATACAATGCCCCAACTCTGCAGCTTTCAACTGTTCCTCATTTTTCCAGATTAGTGCCTTAATTAAGTCCAAATGTTTTTCATTTTCTCCCTTATGGTCCCTTCTGTGAAACCTGATGCTGGCCATGGACACTGTCCTCTTGTGACCTTTTCTCTTCCTGTTCCTGCTGCTGGCTGGTTTTTAAATTGTGAGCAATTGCAGGAGGGTGATGGTTGCACACTTTTTTGTCTCTTCACGCACACAGGGGGCTATTCACTCTGTTGCTGAACAGAGAACTAGTCAGGACTCCACCTTGCTTTTCCCCTTCTCTATGAGGCAGAAGAGAGTGAGAAAAAAACAGATTTTTAGCTGGTGGATAAAGCAGTTCATACCATCCACTTGAGTCACTCTCAGTATAAACTCTTAATACAGTGTAACAGTAATTTATCACATTGCATAAAATGTATAAATGAGGTTTCTAAGTCCAGCCATTGATTTCAAGATGATTATTTTTAGGGAGCTATCTTGCAAGTTCAGCCTGCAATTTCATGGGCGTTATTTTAGCAAATCACGTGGGTGCCTGTGAGGGCAGGAAGAGAGCTCAAAATATTCAGCACAGTGGAAAGAGTTCAGTAGAATGGAAACACAGAAATTTTAACTGACTGGTTAAAAATTTACCTGTAACAATGAAGTACAGATTTTGCCAATACAGTATGTCAGCAGAGCTGAACTGAAGATAACAGAGGAAAATTAAATTAGTTAAGAATCTGGCCCAAGTGATTAAGGAAAAAGAAACTGAAGAAAGCAAAAAAAGGCTTCATCTTTTTCTTGTGGCGTGAGTAGCCCCAGTTACTGGAACTACACTGATGTAAAATTGGTTTATGTAGCAGAAAAATCAAATCATATGTCAATTGGAATTGCATGACTGATGGTAAAAATAAAAATTAAGCATGAAAACCATGGTTAGAGAAAAAAAACGTTACAATAGGAAAAAGATGGCAGTAGCATCTTCAACAGCATTTATCTGCAGCAAATAAAAGAGAGAACCTCTAACACTTATATTTTATCTTTGAAAAAAGCAACAGACTTGCTCTTCAAGTAAAACTTTGTATTTTCTCTATGTGAGGTGTAATAGGATTTGTAAAAACCATGCAGATGTCTCTGCAAAAACTGCAAGCACCAGAAGATGAATGATGTACAGAAACAGTAATTGTTTATTTTCTCTGTGCAAGGTTTGTTCATTGTTCCCCTCAGGGAGACAGATGTGAAGACTGTATGTGCTGAGTGAAATGAGTACCCTTTCCTTTTTGACACCTTTAAAATTATTAGAATTAAATCTATACTTTGCTAAGTGAATTGTTTCAATTTAATCAAACTGTGCTGTCATGACCATACTTACATTAAGAGTTTAAGAGCCCTGCTTTGCCCTCAGCTAATCCCTCACATATGAGGTTTTCATGGTTAAATTGTCTCCTGTGTAAGTAATCAAGTACATATGAACTTTGCTGCTAGGGAAATTGAGCACAAGTCAAAATCTCTAAGAAAGAATTGCTAAGAACAGTGGAGTTAAGGAAAGGAGGGGAGCTGGCTCAGTTATCAACTCCTCCTGATTATCTCTTACCTTGAAACTTATTCCAGTGAAAATCTTAAAGATGAACAACATCTGCTTCTGTAACAAGCAAATGCATTCAGTCTGTGTGCTCCTGCTGCCACTCTTTTCACTCTTCTAATCATTCTCATAATTATGCTTTGAAAAGCAAACACCCATCATCCAAGATTAATGCTGGTCCATGGAATAAGATGCAAGACCTAAAGGACAGCATCACTGTGTAGATTTCCAAGTGTCTGGGAAGTGTGCCCAGCAGGAAAAAAAAAGGGAAATAATGGAACTTCCAGTTCAGAAGTTGTAGAATCACTGGAAAATGTTGCAATCAAAAATCAGGGTAAGCAAGTGGAAGGGTTCCAATTTTTAAGGTGGTTAGAGGTATATACTATCCAAAGCAGGACCACTATGAATTTTAACACTAAAAATTCACAAAAGAAGGTGGTAAAGAAGCAAGATTTAGGCCTTTATGTGATGAACACACAGATAAAGGGAACATGTGAACAAATTCCAAAGCTGATTAATAAATTAAGCCCAGTTCCATAAAAATTGAATAAATGCCTAGAAAGATAGTCAAGAGGTCATGTAGCCCGTTGCTTTGCAAACTAATAGGAACTATTTCTAGATGACTTCTGACAGTTTCCTGTCCTTCCTAAAGACCCCCTTTGATGTAAAATCTGTGATGTCCCTACTCACAAAAAATATATACTAGCTTTCTACTACTTTACCACTAAAAGTATTACTTAATGTTGAAATTATTTTTTTTGCTATAATCTAATCCTACTGTTTAAAAAAACCTCCAAACCTCTAATTTTTATGGGACTTTTTATCTATTTAATAATAATTTCCACAGCTCCTTTCCCCTCTGTTTTCTCTGTGTTGTTTATGCTGTGCAAGTGTTCCATTTTACTTCTTTTGGCCATATTTTGCAAATAGCTTAACCAGTTTGTTCTCTTTTTACAGTTTCTGTAGTTTCTATCATGTGGAGTAATATATGTTTAGCAACATTTTTTGAGGGATTTACAGCTGTCTTTGATGCCTGTGTTCACTTAGCTACCTGCTGTCTGTGAATTTATTGAAGCCTCCACACTTCTAGTCCATCATCTTTTCTTGCTCTTCTTCCTTACCTTTCCAAGAATCATATACCCTGTGACTCCAAGGTTGCTCTTACATATGTGATCTTTCACCTTCACATTCTCACATCATTCTTTACTGCTTAACTTCAAATCTGGAAAATCCTACACTTTTTTAAATAAGAATTGCCAGTGATTCCAGGAACTCACTGGACATTGGGGTTCTGTTGCATTCTTTCACTAAGGAATGCCTGGATTGTTAAAATCCCTCATTAATATTACATCCTATCCTTTGGCTGATTCTGCTTTTGCACAGAAAAAAGCCTCAAGTCTTCGTTGCTTAATATTTTGCAGTCCTTGGAATCAAAGCCTTCTTACTCTTTTCCCCTTTTACCTTCTCAGAGTTAGTAAATTCCTCCACATTCTGAATCTCCCAGCACACCTGTGTACCCTTGAATGCAGGGCAATATCTAATCTTTCCTGTCCTTCTGAGCAAGCTAATGCTACCTTTGTTAATATTCCAGTCATGCCACCACCTCTGCACAATTCATGAGTATACTGGTGAAGGCAGTACCCATCAATGAGTTAAAAAAGTCATAGTGCCTTTAAAAAGATGCGTTTGTTGGAAGGCCCAAGGACTTAAAAAACTGAGAAATAATTAGGGGAAGTCTTCTGAGGTAAAAAACAAACTCTCAGAAGAACAGGACAGAGCAGGGAGAGTGCAGCATAACAACAGTTCACACCACTCACCTTGAGGCAGGAGCTAAATTGAGACTGGATAAGTGCTCTGAGAGACCTGAGAAACCACGAGTGGCTGTGCTTGTTGGGCACCACAGCAGGGAACAACAGAGGCATTCACTTATAGAGAGAGAACCAAAATACCCCACGAAATAAGTATGTTAAGAAAGGAATATTTTCCACTACCTACAAGGAGAGAAATCTTTGAGACGTGGCTTGTGCCAAATATTTTCCTATGCTTGGTGCATCAGCAGGATTCTGGCAGGTGTCCTTAGGAAAACAGAGCGCATGTTTGTGCACACTCTGCACCTCCTCTGGGAGACACTGTTTCTGCAGGTGGCTGTTTGGGCTGTGCTGGCACCCACGGTGTTTCACTGGACAACACAGGAAAAAAACAATGGTGCTGGTATTAAAGGGTATTAAAGAATTAGGTGACATCCCTACCTGGGGAAGGCAGTAGAAAAGCATGACCAGAAACTCTGAGTGGCCAGAGGTTTACAAAAATACCAGCAGTAAATACTGTTAAGCAGAAGTAACACATCTGGGAGAAAAATTAGGATGTGAGTAGGCCACTATAAAGCCATTTCCGACACATTTGCTTGAAGAGGCAGGAATGCTGGAGACTGCATTCCCCAGCTGTCCCTGCCAGGCTGGGAAGTGCTGAGTGCTCAAGCTGTCCAGCTCCAGAGCAGCAGTGTGCTCCTGTGGATGGAGGTTGGTGGCAGGCAGCCCATGGGGGCTCATCTGGACCTGTGGCAGCTTGGTTGGCAGGTGGATGTTTTCAGGTAGTGGCTGTGGGAGCACCATAGCTCTGCTCTGGCCCATGTGAAGCCAGACACCACTAACTTAGGTATTATTATTATTATACAATGGGTACAAACAGAAATTATGCCACTGCATTCATTTGGAGAAGGAGGCTTCAGCCTGAAATCAGGAGAGAAAAGTAACCATGTTCTTTTTCACAGAGGCTGCTGGGCTGACCATAAACCATTGTCCCTAAGGACCAGTAAACTTCCTATAAGGATTCAAAACTCATTTTTGCAGTTACGTTTCTACCTTTGATTTAAGATCAAATGCAAATTTGGCAAAGATTTACAGCTGCAAATATATTTTCTATACCACAAATAGTCAGAGTGCAAAAACTGGAATTAAATTTCCCCTAGGTCAGTCTGATAAAACAAACCAGTGCAGTCTTGGACAAAATGACTATCAGGAGCTCAAATGCATATTAAAGCAAAGTACCACTATACTTTTTTTGTAGACTCTTCTCTTATTTAGATCACAACTGATCTTTGTTGGTGACAAGGTACTTGGTTAGGTAGATCTCTGGTCTCTGGCAGTATTTGTTCCTCTGAACTACTCGTGAGAACAGAATGTAGTGAAATCCATGAGCAGTGGCCCATTTACAACTTATTTTCTCACCCTGCTAAGATGGAGTTCTTGTTGTTTGGAAGTACTTTGTTTAAAGGCACTGAGCAGTGATTCCAAAGGCACCATAAAAATGTGCTTAAAAGGATACGTGAAAGTCAACCAAGGGACTGAAAAATCTAAGAGAAGGGCCAGGGATGTTTTATATGGGCCTTAAATAAACAGTGCCATTGTGGGAAGTTAAATATGGTAGCATCTGCCAAAAATACCACTCAAGCAAAAGAGCTTATGTTGGTAGCAAAAGAAATATCTCCCCCTCTCTCCTCTCCTGGCATGAAGCAGGCATAGGTTTGTTTATGTTGGCTATATAAACTTCATTGCTCCAAGAGAATTATTCTCAATTCCTGAAATGGACTCATTTGAAGATATTAGAATAAAAAAAGGACAATCTCATGTAGTAACTCTGTTTCACTGTAGCTGAGTTTTCTCCATTATCTGACATTGTGCTTGAGCTCACTTAGAGACTTGGAGGGGTGATTGATGCAGAACTAGGACCCAATCAAGTAATATTTTTCAAGAGTCTCATACAGGCAGAGACCCCAGGAGGGTATGTCATTTGAGTCCCAGAACATAGTATAAGCAAAACAAAAAGGTTTGCAACCAACCTGAGAATATGAGACAATTTGTCCCCTAACTGAGCAAACACAGTGGCCACATTTTACAGCTCCAAATTCAAGAGGTCATTCCTGCCTGAAAAAGTACCAGTGTGTGCTTAATACCCATTGAATACCTCTGTAATCTGAGCCTCAGCTGGTCCAAGAGGCAGGTCACAGAGGAAAAATATCTTCAAAACACACAGAGGTTTGCATGCAGAAGGACAAGGCTTGAGTGTGTAGAGAACCACAAAGGGCAGAAGAGCAGAGACTTTGCCTAATGCAACTGCAGCTTCTCAGACTGGGAATCTGCTTCTTACATAAAGCAAAATTGCACAAACCACAATTTCTTCTCCCTGGGAAGGCAGAGAGCAGTGGAGCTCACCTCCTGCCTGCAGCCAAGTGAGCCATTTTCTGCAAGAAGAACATTACATTTAATCCAGCAGGGAGGTTCCCATTCAGGTCTCTTCCAAATGCTGCCTTTCAGCTTAATGTTTAATCATTCAAGCTGCCCTCATGCCTTTATGAATATAATATGAAAGGGCTGGGAAAAGAACTGTTTGCCTCTAAGATTCATTGCCATCAGATAAAACTATGATATTTATGTGGTGTATTACACTAAAGAAAATTACTCTACTGGGGCATAGCTCAGTGCTGGCAGAAACAGTGAAAGAGATGCTAAATTTCTGGAACTGCTATGAAAGACTATGAAGAAATTTGTTATTTCAGTATCATGATAAGCAATATGTGCATTGGAATTCTATTCCATTAAAGACTATATATGAACATTCAATCAATAAGACCTTTTGTTTTGTGGGTTTTTTCCCCTCAGGGACTTTATTCAGGTCATGCCTCAGAAATGAACAATGAGCATGTAAAATTTAAACTTTTACCTTAATTTGCTCAAGACCTGAGAAGACTGAATGAGTGTGGAAAAAAATGCAAAGGATCTTCTATTTTCCACTTAATCATGCTGGTTACATTTTTCCATAGTCCTGACTTGGAGATACACAGAAAACAAACATTATTTACAGCATAAAGAAACATTCAGTGGCCATTCTTTATGCTTTCAAATGGAAGATGTGAAAATGCCACAGCCTGAGATTTTTATTCATGTAAATATGTATTTTTATGTTTCAAGTGTTTGTCAGGCCAGAAGAGTGAAAAAAATTGAATTTGACAGTTAATTTCTAATCACCTCCTTTATCACCCATTGCAGTGCAGTAACAAATTCTACTTCACCTCTCCCTTGGACTCTTTCTATTCTGATCACTGTGTTTCCATGGCTGTTGTTTTCATGCCTCTACATCCTTTTCTAGGCTCTAACATGTGCTTCAAGATCCATCATCAGAGTTCCACTGTCTTGCAAAGCCCACAAACACCTAGCATTTAGAAATATTACATTAACAAAGGGAAAGGAGCCTGTGATTGGATTTTTCTCAATGTATTTAGTACATTTAGTGGCATATATCCTCTTACCATGTCATCTTCTGGCTTGATTCACACAAGAAAATGGTTAGCAACTAATAAAATAAGTTGATGAAACCTTTACAGGATCACTGTGTCCAGCAATAGCCCTCTGGGCCAAAAATTACTTGGGAACAAGGGCAGCAAAGTTGTAATGAGAGGGAATGGAAATTCTACTTTGCATAAGGAGGCCAGAAGAACTTGACATATTTAGTGTAGCAAAACAAAAGCTGATACAGAATGTCATTGCTTTCTATAAATACACCAGGAGGTTAAACATCAAGGAAGGAAAAGATCTTTTGAAGATAAAATACAGTGTTGGCACGAGAACAAATGGGCATAAACTGCCCGTGAATGTATTTTAACTGGAAGCTGAAAGACATTATGTAGCTGGTTGAGCAATCCACGCTGGAGAGAGCAGATTCCAATGGAAGTTTGGGGCACAAGAGGGTTTGTAAGATGGAGTGAGAACAGCTGAGGAAAGGAATTGTGTGATGTGGCCTGGGGCTAGCGGGGGATTGGGCTCCAGCTCACAGGGGGTCCCTTCCAGCCCTCTGTTCCTTTGTTTTAATTCTTCTCAAAGGTATTTGGAGATTCTGCATGGTGATGTCTCACAGCTGGTAAAGGATATGGCTCAGAGAAGAAAAAGAAATAAGCAACATGTTTTAGCTCGCCAGATGTATGTTATTACTTTATTCCCAATTCACAGGAAATGAACAATCATTTAGTACTGACAGGTACATACTGGAACTTACTATCTTTCTTTTAAACCTTAAAATAATGTACTACAGAAGTTTAGCATTAACCTTAAAGTAGATTTCACATTTTTGCCAAGGTTACTGTGATATCTTGTGAAACCTATGGGGGGAAACAGAATAAGAAGGAGACAGAAGGCAGAAATGATATAAATTGCTGCCAGAATGGCTGAGATGCTAGCAAGGTTAAAAAGAAACCCCTATCATCCAAAACTCCTGCTCGCAGAGAAACTTCAGTAAAAGGTCTCTTGGGAGCTGCAGAAGGTTAGGTAGGTCTGATTTTCATTGGGGTGTAACCCAAATTACCTTCCTAATAGACAATTAGACAAGACAAAAGTAATGGTAAAAGCAGCAAGTGTCTCACTGAATCAAAGGACTACAGTTTGTTAACTGCATTAAGTGGAGTGGGTTACAGCTATATAAGGGTAGGTCATTTCAGGTCTAAGACAAGGTCAGTGCTGTTTACCAGGATGATCCAGTTTGGCTTTTTACATAACTTTTTAGTGTTTTCCTCTGAAGAGGTGAAGGTTAGGTATGATAGCAACTAAAGAAAAACTCAGGCCAATACTTTTTATGTTGCTAGAGAGTTCAGCATGCCTTTATTTAAAAACAGATAAGGCTGAGATCTCAAAGGCAGGCAAGTATCCAGCTCTATCAGCAGCCAGTTTATCTAAAGGAGAAATCTGAATGGCATCTGAGAGCCACTAGGCTGCTGCTCAGTGTCACCATTCCCACTTTCTCCTTTTCCACTGAGCAAGTCAATGCCAGAAGTGACATTGGAAAGTCTTGGTTTTCCCAGACACCCCTTGAACTGGCAAGTCAGGATGATTTCTAAATAGCAAATGGAAACAGAAGCATTCAGGTTGAAGGGGTCTTCTGGATATCACCTCCTAACCTGCTCTTGGCATGGTTAACCTGCCCAGCTGAGGTTTGACTATCTCTAAGAACAGCTATCACAATCTCTCTGGGCAGTCTGACCATTGTTCAACTATTCTTACTGGGATTTTTCTCTCCTGTGTGTCCAACTGGAGTTTCCCATTCTTCCATTTGTCTTGCCTGTTATCTTCCTGCTGTGCATCTTCAGGAAAAGTCAGTCCCATCCTTCTCTACAGCCATTCCCTAGGTAACTGAAAACAACAGTAAGATTTCTCCTGATCCTTTTCATCCCCAGGCTCAGCAGAGCCAGTTCTCTCAACTTCACTTTACTGCCTCTTACTTCAGTCCCTTGAGCATCTCACTGGCCTTCTTCTGGTCTCTTCCATGTGTCAGTGCTTCTCTTGTACCAGGGTTTCCATGCTGGACACATTATTTCATACAAGGTCTCATGATTGTCAAGGAGAGGAGTAGAGTCACTTCCTTTGACCCCTTGGTTTTTCCCTTCCTGTTCCAGCCCAGTGTGCAGAGGGACCTTTGTTCCCAGAGGACACACTACTGACATGTTTAACCTATTGTTCACCAGTTCTGCCAGCTCCTTTCCTGATGAGCCAGCACCAGCCCAGCTGCTCTCTCTGCTGGGTTAATTCAGCCCAGGTGCAGTTTATGTGCTTTCCTTTGTTGGACTGCAGGAGTTTTCTCATGGCCCATTTCTCCAACTTGTTGATGTTCTCCTGCATGGCAGCTCTGCCCTCCAGAACACTGACCCCTCTCCCCAGTTTGATATTATCTGCAAATCTGCTGAGTGCAGATGTTCTCTAAGGAGAACATTAAACTGCATCAGCCCCACTGTTAAATCCAGTAAATGCCAGTTAGACTGAACTATTGGTTAATTTTCTTTGAGCCTGAAGATTCAGTCAGTTTATCACAGATCTTGAAGTCCAACCATCCAGTCCATATCTTCCCAGTTTGGCTACAAGGATGCTACAGGAAATAATCCCTGAAGTATTGCTTAAATCAAGGGAAATCCATTTTCTTCCCTTCATGTACTGAGCCAGACATCACAAAAGGCAACCAGGCTAGCACAATTTGCCCTTCAATATATAATTTGTTTTTTATTCTGAATTTCATATTTAAGTTCTGAAATTGCCACCTTTTACAACATCCTCCCTCTGAAACCATATCTCACATCCAGAATATCACTAATATAATTGGTTTTTATTCTTGAGGCAGGATCAGCACTTTCAAATCTCTGTCACCAAGACTCAGAAGCTATCCTGAAAATCATCCAGATCTTTGCTCACTAATCTTTTCCAACATCTTTAAAAATAAGGCTAAGCAGAGGCCCCTGCCCTTCTTTTATTCATTCATTTTAGGTGAGCCAGAATTAAAAGATACAGATAGGAAAACTAACTTCACTTTTCACTCTTTTCACTTTCCATCTCTGTATTTTTCCCCTGTGTATACTTACATTTGTTTCATTAGAATCTATAAAGTCTATTTTCCTCTTCTTATGTTGTTCTAGGAAGGATATAAATGGACTAGCACCCTTTTTTTGAGTTTATGCACATTCTCATTTTCTTTTCACTTTTTTTTTTTTTCTAGATGGATATTCACATGAGTTTGGCTAAACTGAAGCCTTGCAAGTAACTGTAAGGCTGAACTACCTGCAGGTAATTTTTAGCACCCTCAGAGGAATGCAGTTAACTCCAACTCATCTCTGAGTTGGTGCTTTTTGAAGCAGGTCTTCGTGTGGTGAACAGGAAGACTAGGAGGGTTTTATTATAGTTGGCTTCCTTTACTGCATTAGCGTTTATATTTTCCCAGTAGAAATCCCCAAATTGAAAATATAGAGGTGTCAGCTAGCACCACTTTATTTAAGGTTGTGTCAACATTTCCTATAAACGTTGTTTTTTTAGGGTTTATAACTAGACCATAAAAATGTGCTCAACGCAGAAACTTGGCATGGAAGAGCTAAGCATGGGAGAGAATTTTCACAATTAAAAATTGAAAAGTCCACTCAGCTGGTTTTAACTAATATCCATGTAATTAAATGGAAATTAGTTGATTTAAAGATGCATTTTTGCAGCATAATTCAAAGCAAGCTTTTATTAAAAAGAATAAATTCACCAAGGGATTATTTAATTAATGTTATCTTGTTGCACTCAGTAATATTGAAAAAGTCAAAATTACTAAGGTATTGCACACTAGGAAATAGTGACTACATCTGCAAGTGCTGGTTTATATAAGCCTCTTTGCTACACATAAGGAAATATTTTTAATAGGTGGGGTTAATAGTGCATAATATGATGTTTGCACAATATTTCCTATTATAAAATCACATTTTGACACATTGTCAAGTTTTAACCATTTGGGATGATATTTTATATTCCAGGTGTATGCCTAAGGCAGAATTTTTGGAAAAAAAATTAGTAAAAACAGATTCTGGGAACAAGAATTGAGAAAATATTTTGTTTAGTTCATATTACCAAGAAACTGATAACAAAGTTTTTTTTCAAAAAGGCCCAGTTTCTCAGAAGTTTGTAGCAGTGACACAAAAGGCAGGAGTGGAGCAAAGTGGCCTTTTCTGTTGGGAAATATCTGTTGCTGTTTTTATAGAAGTCTCTCATTTAGGTCCAGTTAGAAACTTTTTGAATAAAATCTACTTTGTCCATGTTAAGTAGAGACATTTTAATTTAGGAATTATTATTTCTGTACCTCCCATTTTTAGGGTACACATGCAAGTTTCTCAGGGATGCTGGAGTGGGTGAAAGAAGAGGCTGTTTGTCCACAGAGAGTGACTGCACATCTTCTGTCCCCTGACAGCTCCTGCCTGGCACAAAGCTGATATGTGCATTATCTTCACCCTGGGCTGAGTGTGCTCCCTCCAAAGTCAAAGAAAGTGGATTTCTCCAACTTTGGAGAAGGAAAAGTCAGGGATAGGATGAAACAGAACTCAGGTGGTGTAAACAAGAACATTTTTTGAGCAGCTGGAAAGAAGGCAAAAACTTAGCTAAAGGAAAACAACAAACAGATGGTGGAATCAAGAGCTAGAGACTGGCTAGGAGTGGGATTTCACTGACCAAAGAGGGAGGGACATGACAGTGGTGGGAGTCTGGACTCCTCAGGTAGGAAACTGAGGCTGAGAGACAGGATCTGGGACTGTGGCAGATGTGAGAGAAGTGGGCAAGAAAAAAAATATTCTTCTTTAAGAATATATGAACTATCTCCAGAGGTCAGGCTAGGCCAAAGTTTTAGACACACATCTGAACTTCAGAGGATGAGTTGTGAACTTTGAGTATGGAGCCAAGCACTGCTCCAGACACTAGCAAGTCCTGAATGGTGACTGGTAAATCCAAGAATTCATCATCTGGATGTTTTTCTCTTTTTCTAACACTTTAAAGACACTGAGACTACCTTATGGTATGACAATTTCAGTGTCATTTTTTTACATATTGAGTTGATGTGACTGAAGTAGAGATGTTCAGGCATCACTGGGGAAGAGCTGCTCCCCATAGCTGGGGAGAGGGCAGCATGGACTTCTGAGTGGAAACAGCAGAGGAGCACTCACAGGGCAGCCTCCTGTAAAGTTCAAGGCAATGCTATGAATAGTTCTAGGGTTCTTGTTCCAGATGTAGCCTAAAACTTGGTCTCCTAAATGTCTTTTTTTTTTCTGAGCAAATAGCAGAACAATAGCAGGGTGAAAGATCTGAGAGAAACCTCCTTTGGTGTTGAGCTCCCCGAGTTGGAAATACTATATATACCAATTAAATACAGGCAGGCTGTTTGAACTGCTGTGTTTTACTAAGCAAGCAGTATATCACAGCAACACCTGAGGGTGCTGCTTTGATCACAGCCTGCCAGCATTTCCGCTGTGAACTTTGTTTATTAGAAGTAGGCTGCAAAAGATCTCTCTGTGCTGAAATTTCAATGTAAAGCCTGTCCCAGTCATCAGTTAAGAGCATCAGGACGATAGAAGCTCACAGAATAATGTCATACTGCTATGTGGGATTTTCTTTTTAAATCTGAGGCTTTTCTTCTTTTCTGGAAACTAAAGTTTCTATATCATCTTCAAAGTGCATTAATCGTTACTGCATACTGAAGAAGAAAATCAAACATCTGAATTATTAAGGGAGGTGCTTGAATGGCTGAAAAACTTCTCATCAAATTTTTATCCATTCATTTTGTACAATTTTCAGGACACAAACGAAGCATTCCTCATCCTGTCTTCCTGCTGGACTCCGAGGTGGTTAAACCGCATCTAACTGGAATAAAAGACGGGGTGGGGGAGAGAAGAGAAAGGAAGTGTCACATCCTCCGCTGTGAATAGCTCACACGCTCTCAGCTAGCGGAGCCGAGCGCTCCAGCCCTTGCTCTGCCTGCCCGGGGATCGGGTGTCTGTGCTCGCACTCTGGGCTCGCCGGGCTCCCCTGCTGAAGCCGCTCGGCTTTGTATGAGCTGATTAAATATTCAGAGGATGGCAATGAAAAGGGCTCTGCGGCTTGGGGTGGGGGTGCTCATCCAGGAGGCCGGCTCCCAGTCCCCGTGCCAATGAATATTTAATCTCTTTGTACAAAGTGGAAGAGTTTCAAAAGGAATCCCTGAAAATCTGTAGCTTGGCAGCTCGGGTATTTAACCGAGAAGAGTCTTGGGTCAGAGCCCCTTTTCAGTATTGTGCGGGAGAAGGGATTTAGAAGTAAAACCCTGAGAATTTCTTTGGCCACTGCAGCCTGCAGGACTCGGCTTCGGGGGCGTTGTGTGAGAGCTGGATGAGACTCGGAGGAAGCAGCGCTGTCCTCGCCACCCCAATGAGCCGTCAGTGCCCTGCTGGCTCCGAGCGCTGCCATCTCCCCAGGCAGGGACACTGCTATACCTCCCAGACAGGCAGGGACACTGCCATCCCCCCAGGCAGGCAGGGACACCACCATCTCCCCAGGCAGGGACACCGCCATCCCCCCAGGCAGGCAGGGACACCGCCATCCCCCCAGGCAGGGACACTGCCATACCTCCCAGGCAGGCAGGGACACTGCCATCCCCCCAGGCAGGGACACCGCCATCCCTCCAGGCAGGGAGGGACACTGCCATCCCCCCAGACAGGGACACCGCCATCCCTCCAGGCAGGGAGGGACACTGCCATCCCCCCAGACAGGCAGGGACACCGCCATCCCCCCCAGACAGGCAGGGACACTGCCATACCTCCAGGCAGGGAGGGACACCGCCATCCCTCCCAGGCAGGCAGGGACACTGCCATACCTCCAGGCAGGCAAAGAGGGACACTGCCATCCCCCAGGCAGGCAGGCAGAGACATAACCATCCCCCCAGGCAGGGAGGGAGGGACACTGCCATCCCCCAGGCAGGCAGGCAGGCAGGGACACTGCCATCACCCTAGGCAGGGACACCGCCATCCCTCCCAGACAGGCAGGGACACTGCCATCCCCCCAGGCAGGGAGGGAGGGACACTGCCATCCCCCCAGGCAGGCAAGGACACCTGGCTGCACCTCGCCATTGCCATAGGGCACCCCCGAGTCCCTCGGTGGCTTTTACACGGCGGCTGTCGCTCAGCTGCCGCTCAGCAGAGCCGTGTTCCCCCTTCCTGAGGAGCGCTCCGCGGTTCCTTGGTGCGTGCTTGCTGCAGGGGGGGCACTGCCGGCTGGGGGCACGGGCTCGGAGCAGGTTATCCCGGATGGGCTTGGCGCTGTACTGTTGGACAGCTTCTACTGCTGTGTTCTTGGTCTGTGCCTGCCCTTGGGAAGAGATTTTAGAGAGCCCGGCATCTTTTACTGCCACAAAATTAATGAGAAAAAATATAAAGTAAAAATTAAAAAAGAGTCTGTTTTATGATCACAGCAACCTTCCCCACATATTTTTATAGCTGCATAAGAACAAGTAACTATGTTACTATATACTGGATTCAATTTGTATCTACACCCGTTTGTAACTATAGGTACATGTGTACATCAAGTGACATACACGTACCAGTGTGCACATGCATCTCTGTTGGTGAAATTCAGCGCTTGCACAGTCTGGAAGTGATCATGCCTGGCTATCTACAAAGCTGTCCTCCCCAGCGCCCTGCCAAACATTGCCATGGCTTATCGTATCACTTCAGCAATCAAACGACAAGTTCATTGTGGATGAAACCCCAGCCTGGATTCAGAGAAATATTTACAGATGTGCTTAACTTTCCATGAGTGAAATTCCACCCCTATTTAGTAGCACACTTGATTTCAGCAAGATCCAGCTGCTGCTCCAGGGCTGACATCCCTGGCTGTGCTGGTCCTTCTCTGAAGCAGCCTGGGCACATCAGTATTACCTGCAGGTTATTGGGTTTTTATAAGAGCTTGATGAAAAGAGGACTAGATGATCTTTGTCAGTTTTTGTGCTGTGGGAGAGAGAAGCAGCAAGGATTCAACAAGGGACACAGGAGGGGCTCCCTCCATCCTGCTGCTGGAGCCCACATTGCCCTGCCCTTCCTGCAGCGCTAATCCTTCGAGCTGAGCTCCCCGGGAAACTGAGGCAGGCGCTGGCAGAGCTGCGGGTGGGCTCCTGGGGTTCCCAGGCTGCTGAAGGGCCCGGCCTCTGCTGCTCCCCCCAGGAACGTGACCGGGGAAGCATCCTCATCCTCATCTGCCTTCATCCCTCCCGTGCCGGGTCACGCTCCCAGTGTGAGAACCCACCCCAGCTTTGGGCTGAAGCCGGAGCCCGCGGGCCCGTGGGGGTGACCAGATGTCGCGGTTTCAGCAGCAGCAGTGGCCCGCAGGGGAATCGCCCGTTCCCAAAACGCTCCACTCTGCCGGTCCACCCGCGCAGATGGCCAACCTGGAAATCCCACCCCAGCGCTGGGAGATGCCGATCGGCCAAACCTGCTGCTGTCAGCAAAAGACAAAACCTCTCCCAAGCCTTGCGGCTGGCGATAAAAGGCAGCGGGTGCAGGAGCAGCCCTGCGGAGGCCCCTCGGGAACAATGGGAACCTTTTCGGGAGCCGGCGAGGCAAAGCCGGACAAAGGCTCGCGCTGCCCCCAAACTCCAGCTGCTGCCTCGACACAAAACAGGGGGCTGCAAATTTGGTTTCTTTCATCTAAATCCTCTTAGGCGGTGCGAACACGGAGAGAGGCAGCACCCTCGCGTGTCACTCTCCCTCCCTCGCCGGCGCTGCTCGCAGCCTCCAGCGCCGGTGGCGATTTACGGTGCGCTTGTTCGGCTTTGTAGGAACGGGGCGCCTTCCCCGAATGGGAGCGAGCCGGGAAACAGGCAGCGAAGGGGCACGGAGAGTATTGACCGCAGAATTTGTGCCTTGCCTTGCGCTGTTTTGCCTGGAAAAGGCTGAACTTTTCATGTTCTGAAAAGCCAGATGAACAGCACAAGTCATTAGTCACCCAGGTATTTACAGTGTTTTTCCTATTTCCTTTCTCCCATGGCCTCTGTGGTCAGCAGTATAAAATTCCTAGGCACTCCCACCTAAACACAAGTTTCCTGTTTATGCTCTCAGTGGCTTTTATGTTTAGCTGTTAAAACCCGTTGTCTAAAGTACCATAAAACAATATGAACAGAGGCTGCAGGTGAGCAAGCAGGGGGAAAAAGGCAGAGCCATGAGCAGGCTGCGAGTGTGGCCAGGGGAGCGGGGCTGGGGAACAAAGGAACAAAGCCCAGCGGCGGCCAGGCTGCTGCTGCACTGCTGCTGCTGCTGCATCTCTGCTCTGCTGCTCTGCTGCTCTGCTGCTGCTCTGCTGCTGCTGCACTGCTGCTGCTGCACTGCTGCTGCCACTGCCACGTCAGCCCCCTGACTGAGCTTCCCCATCCCAAATCAGCTGAAAACACCTGGCCTTACAACCTAGGTGGCTCAATGGGTAAAAGTCATTCAAGGTGTATGTTATTGAATAACGTAGAGTTGTTTAATTTGAGTTATGACACTTCTTTTGAGTATTTTCATTACAGTAGTGTTGTGCTCATGCTGCTCCTCTTTGTTCTGGCAGCATTTACATCATGTAAGACCCTCCTTTAATGTGGGTAACATCTGCTTCATCTTGAAACCTAGGTGAAAAGTTGTCAGCAAGGGTGACCCTGAGGTTCTCTGGAGCTGCAGGAAAGGAGAAGCTCCAGCTGACCATCAAACCTACCCCTGGAGCCACTGTGAATTCCTGCCCTGCTGAAAGCTTTCCTACACCTTGGTCAGACTAAACAAACATTTTAAAGTTATGCTGACATCAAGAACATCCAGTTTAAGAAACTTTGTTGTGACCACATGAGGTCATAATTTCTGAAGACACACCATAGATGTAGACAGCCATTCCCAGAGCCCTTAGGTAACTTTATACCCATAGCTATATCCATATCAAAAGGTAATGCTATACATTGATCAACTAATTTTTATCACCCTCTCAAATATGCCAACTGTTCAAAATAGCATTAGCATTGGCTTTTATTACCATTGAAATAAGAATTAATGATTATAAAAATACAAAATAGACCTTAACCCACCATAAGATTTGTAACTAAATCTAAATTATTTCTGTGAAAAACTTTTATATACAACAGTGTGATTTAAGGGCCTTTGTCAATATTGTCCTTGATTTTTTGGTTGATGTGATTTAGTCAGACACTTACATCTATTTAAACATAGTTTTGTATATTTAATTATATCATACATTATGTCTTTTTTTTTTTTTTGTTACAGACACCTTTGACACTTAATTTAATTCATCCAGTAATTAGTAAAGAATAATTAAGCTTTTACTGCTGTAACTTCTTGTCATGATCCTATGTCTTCTAGAGCAAGCCAGAGCAGGAATAACAAGGTTTATATTTCAGATACTAACATTTATTTGCTTTCAGGTTATACAACAGTAATTTTACAGTTTCTGTACATAAAGCAAGGACTGGGATGAGACAACATTACTGAATCTGTGTTCCCTTGCAGAGATTAGCATGAATGACTAATAGATTCACTGTGTTCGAAATCACAGCATACACAGGGAGATGATTTTATGTGCACATATAAAAATACTTGTGATCTATATATTGAATAGGCTTTTGGTTTTTTGCTTGGTGAGACTAAAAAGGTTCTAACATGTGTACAAAACTTCCCATGCAATATATGCAGCATCATTTCAACAGCTCTGTTTATACTAGCAACTCTCATGAGTGATATGTCACTTCACAAGCTTTTTAAAACACTCCTTTTTGAATACAGATGGTCTTATTTCCAAATATTAAATTTTCTCTGTATGATGAACAGTGGAACACTGGGCACTGTTCCTTTGTCTGTGTAGAAGTTTGACTTTTTTATTATTTTTAGCCTGTATTTCAGGCCCTTCAGCAGCCACACCACAGGAACAGTGTGCTTCCCTGCAGAAGTTTACATATCCTACTCCTGGTCCCCAGCTGACATCACTCTCTCCCACTGCAAAGAGGGGAGGAAATTGGGATATTTGAGATATTTGAAGGCACCTTCCTGGCCTGGCTGTCAATGGAAAATTAGCTTAGTCTGAAAACCAAACTAATTTGTAGATTTGATGAAGCATTGCGGTAAGAGACACTAGGGGGGAAAAAAACAAAAAGAGATGGGAAATCTTGGAAGAAGTCAACACAAAGGAAGTATTTTCCTCAAATCACTTCAGTTTCATGCTCAGCATCCCAGAGAGGCATCAGCACCTGGAGTGTGTGTAGGCAGAGGGTAGACAAGGAGATGACTCACTGGTGCAGGAACACAAGAGGGGAAGCCAGAGCATCATCTGTGGGAATTTTTGAAGGGAAAAGAAAGTGTCTCTGCTGACAGAAGGTTACAAATCTTCATGCTTGTTGCAATGTGTGCATCCGACCAACAGCATTGTTCTAAGAGCAGCCAAGGAACCATGAAGAGAAAAAAAAAAACACTCTAAGAAAAGCAATCTGAAATCTGTATTTAATTCTACAAGAAATAGGGCTTTTACCAGTGCTGAGGCACCCCCACTTCCTCCTGGTGCTGCATGATAATCCACAGAAATTCAAAAAGTTTCCTCTCTCTTCTTTGGTTCATCACAGAGCTGGTCCTCACAGCACCACAGCTGGAAATACAACTTTAAAAGACAAGTGTTGTTTTCTGTACCACTGACACTCAATAATGGAATACCAATATGGGTCTGGACATAAAGTGTTCCCTGAAAATGCTTGGGCTGGGCCCATTTTAAACTGTAAAAGGTAAAATTACTAAATATGTGCTCCCTACTTTATGTAGACATGCTTCTCTTTCCTCCATGAATTTCACATCTCTGATAAATGAGGAAGCCAGAAGTTCCACTGTTTGCTGAGATTATGGCTATTATATTTACATTTTGACTCAACTGATACTATGGGTGGTCCAGCTCATACACAAAGCTTGACTTTTTCTACCCTTGAACTGCAGCTGGGTGAATCTTCTGAAATGAGATTTGAAGCCAGGTGGACACAGATATGGATCACAGGCCAAGTTGGATTCAAATTTGCAGAGAGTCACAAGGCTTTCAGCAGACATGGACCAGTTTCTGTGTCCAGGTGGGAGTCAGACTAAACTCTGGCTTCATCTATTTTTCTGGAAATCCCAAAACAAGGCACAGCTCAGCAGTTTGAGGGAAGTTTGGCTTCATTCTTAAGAATTTAGGAGGAAAAAATCCATGCAAAGGAAAACTGCACAAAATAGCTTCAAGAGCCCCTGAAGCCAGGAGTCCTGAGATTAATTTACTGCCCCAGATTACTGCCCTAGAGTAAGTACACAGTGATTTCTGCTGGTTGGCTCCCTTGAAGTCAGCAGGAGTTTTGTAACACGTTCCATTGCTGCAGTCACTTTCCATTATCCATGGGTGGCTTCTCTGTTGGCAGATAAGCTGCACCCTGGGCCTGAGCCAGCTGAGCCAGCTCTGTGCAGCTCAGCTCAGATGGAGCTCTGAGCTCAGCCCTGGCCCTGCACACCTCTGGTGACCACAGTGCAGACACTGGAGCTAGCTGGTTGGATCTGCTCTGAAGGCAAGGAAACTTTCAAAGGATGGTCACAGAAAGGAATAACAGGCTTCAAAGAAATAGTTAAAGTCCTGTCTAGAATTCACTCTTCACTATTGACTGAGTTTTTCTGAGTGGAAGGAAAAGATCTGTCAGTGCCTCTAACGCCAAGGAAAGGGAAGGTGCTGCAGGGCTGTACCTCCCTGTGGGCACCAGCCCTCCCATCCTGCCCAGGGGAATGCTGCCTGCTCCCATGCACACAGGCAGGCACTGCCCCCTCCTCCTCACTGCTGGGTGTTGGCAGGACAGTCTCCTAATTTACACAAATGGAGCAACCTCAGGTCTGAGCTTTCACTTGCAGGTCAGGCAGAAACCCCAGAGTAAAGAATTGATCCAGCAGGGATGAACCTTGCTTAAACAAGTGATTTCAACTTAGTCT
This sequence comes from Erithacus rubecula, assembly GCF_903797595.1. Lineage (NCBI taxonomy): Eukaryota > Metazoa > Chordata > Aves > Passeriformes > Muscicapidae > Erithacus > Erithacus rubecula. Next base: position 14,186,308 of record NC_136689.1, on the reverse strand, counting down.
CTGATGGAGACAGGAGAAAGAAAATGAAGAGCAAAACCCATCTATTCACCAAGTGCTTGCTGATTCTAGGCAGCTCTAATATGTACAGTTCTGCCTTTATGGAGGACACCACATACACTATATACACACGTATTTACACACAGCCACAGGTTGCATGACAAGTTATCTGTGGAATGGTGTCCTGGAGCTCTACCAAGCCAAGAAGGAATGTAGCTACACAGACTGAGGGGAATTCAGAGAAGATTGTTAGCTCATCCAAAGGTAAGAGTGTTAACATATACTTGGGATGCTGTGAGCAGGGAAGGTTAGAAAATGGCAAGCACTGAAAAGAGAGGTATGATTCAACATATTAAATAGTCCATTTAATCATCAGTCTTTATTTTCAAGCAAGAGAACTGGTTTTTGTGTCCCCACTCCTAGCCTCAAGTCCTCTTGCCTTCATAGATTTTGTGTGGCAAGACAGCTGACTGTAGCACCACAGCATGGATGCAGCTTTCATGACTGGCACAAACAGCCTTACCCAACAATAACTGTCTCCCAACAATAACATGTAATATCTTTTTCTCTATGGAATTTTATATCACATAAGATTTCCCAAAGGTGGATAACTGCTGTGAAAGATATCAACCCCTTTTAGCCAGTTTGGAAATGGTATGAATGCATTAAATTCCCTGTGCTAAGACACCTTCTCTCATGCTGCATCCACTGAGCATGCAGAAGCTCTCAGCTGTCCCCCACTGAATTCAGAGCTGAAATGCCAGATCTGCACAGAGATCCATTTTATGGCCTGTTCTGGCTGCTTCTGTCTCTCAGTGATGGACAGCTGCTGACACTGGCTTCTCCTCAAATGCAGCAGTGTGGTAAGAGAGGCAGTCCAGTTAGTTCAAAACAGGAGAAAGTGCCCCTAGCAGTGATCTGGAGTCACTTTGTGTCCTCCAGGAGCCACTGAAAGGAACTGTTTCCCCCAGCACTGTGAGCAGTGTGGGGCCACAGGAAAGGCAGGGACATGCCCAACACTCAGGCACTAAGGCATGAGCCATATGGGGCTTTCTCTGCTCAGGACTTCAGGTTTCATTCCTCAAGGCTACAAGAAACTACAGTAGAAACTCTGAGATGACCTGTGGGGAGCACACTGCTGCTCTAAAATACCCAAGAGAATACAGGGAAGGTGGTTTGGGGCCCTGTGCTGGTTTCAGCAGCAGAGCCTAGTGAAAAGTGCTGCTGAGCTTTGCTCTACTGCTTTCTGTGCAGGGATGCAGGCACACAAAATTCGAAGAAAAAGGGTGAGATAGAAGTGTCCCCAAATCACAACACCAATGTCATCCTCACAAAAATTCAGTGATCACACAACAGAATGCTATAAATCCTGACTAACCTCACTTGGCTGAGAGTGCATGACTGATGTCAGACTTTTTTAAGAGAAAACACTTAAATCATCTCAAGATGAAAACTGCATTAAGGATCAGAGAACAGACAAGCCCTGTCCTCTCCTCCTGAGCAGATTTCTCCTTGATATATGGCTCCCAAAGTATAAAGAGCAAGAGGTTGTCCAAGTGAAAATCAGCTCAAGGTGTGTGGGATGAGAAGTAAAAGAGGCTCAGGCACAGATACTGCTGGAGATTTGGCAATGTCTCATATCAAGCAGAGTGAAAATTTCAGGCATCAGCAGTTTGGTCTAAACCCACTGTTTTGCATGTGGGCTTTACAAACCCAAGCTTGTACAACAGATGTCACAAAATGTCCCAGACATATCTAAGAGACAATTCACAAGCAGCTCCTGCCCTCCTAAACATTTTAGGGATTTAATCCATAATCCAAGAGTTTGATCTCAGGCGTGTAAATGAATGAAATGCTTGATTTGGACCTGGCTCCTCATCCTGTCTTGGTTCTGCTTGGGTTTATTGGGAATACAAACCTTCAGAGTGTGGATGTGTAATCTATTTTGTTTCTGCTGACTTTGGCATGTGAGTGTATCCTGCTCCTAAAGACGACTGATCCCCGCTGTGGCCAGCTGGATGTGTCTCATAAGGGACTACCTCCTGTTGGAGTAAATTGTTTTTATTCCTCAAACAGAAGCCAGGAGATTTCTATAATTAATGGCCCACAATACTGGAATGCCTGAAATCTCAAAGAAAACAGGTTGTCAGAGCACTACAAACAGGAGAATGGTGGCCTGCTGAATTCCCTTCTCTAGTTATGCAGGACCCAGAAATTTGTACTGCAGGCAGTTCATACTAACTGAGTGTGACAAAATTTGCCAGAACCCACTAAAATAAAATAAAATAAAATAAAATAAAATAAAATAAAATAAAATAAAATAAAATAAAATAAAATAAAATAAAATAAAATAAAATAAAATAAAATAAAATAAAATAAAATAAAATAAAATAAAATAAAATAAAATAAAATAAAATAAAATAAAATGCCTGCTATTTTATATGCATGGATCTACTGCAAGGTGCTGGATCTGCATAGATGCCTCTCAGAATGACTTGCACACTGGTAACTGGAGAAATTTTCTTTTGGGTATGTAAATGGTACCTATGTCTAAGCAGTTCTGCATGGACCCAGAATAGAAAGCACCATACTGAATACATTTATTAGTTTAATTTCTGTCTGCACTATTACTGTTTTATCCCAGTTGTGTAGTTATTTCACATGCTAACAGGGATCAGGCCACTTCAACCAAGGATATGTGGAGAAGTGGGAAAAGACTGAAGCTCTAACCTGGTTAGATACTGTTGATTCTCAAAATACTCATATTCACAGAGAGAGCCTGCATGATCCTCTCAGGGGGTGCCCATGTGCTGTAACCCAGCTGTTGAGCACTGCCCAAAAGCCATGAAGGTGTGTGGGGCAGAAGCATCTATTTATAAAACATGAAAGGCACTGAAAGTGGAGAAAACTGTTCTGTTTTTTGTGTGTGACTTTTGGGAGTCTGAAAAGCGAGCTAGTGTAGCTACTGTAGCACAGATCTACACTACAGCTCACTGTGCATTAAAAGCAATAAAACCACCCATCAAATCCATAGGGCAGTCAATAGATTCACATGTTCTTCCCTTTTAATTGTTTTTGCTGGATATAAAATGTACTTTGCCCCCAAGGGTAGTGGCCTGGGGAAGAGGCAGAGGCTTAAGCCATGTACATATCAACCTACTCATCACCCTCCTGTGTGGTGGCCTCATTACCCATTAGAGGAGCTCAAAGGAAGTCTGAATCAGTACAAAGGATCCAGATGAAATTTTACTTAGCACACATTTAAATAATTATTTCTACAGCAACATGATTCACTTTTCATTCTTTGTAAAATCCCCCATGATGTACTCCTATCCACTATCTGTTCCAAAAGCTGTTGCATCCTCTTTTAAATGAGTATCAGATGCATCCTTGTAATTTGGACCAGCTTATCAAGTTCAGGCTTCTGCAGCCCAAGCCTTAGAAATATGTCATACATTCATATGAAAATTACACTGAAATAAAAAACACCAGAGGAACTGGGCCCAGTGGTCCAGCGCTATGTTTGGAACATGTGCTGTTCAACCAAAAGCAGCCAAGCAGGACCCTAACAGGTTTTGTTTGATGTTTAGTGGGAAGGTACCTGCCAGACTTACTTGTTTCAATGTCTGACCATACATTAAATAGTCCCAACACTTTCTAATCTGCCAGATTCCACCTTCTCTTTGTCCTTTGATTTCTTTGGAGTGAAGGTATCAGTCCTATGGACTGGGGTCCTAGAAGCCCAGAAACCTCTGAAAACAAATCCTTTCCTATCTGCCATTTTGCACCTAAATTCCCCCTCTGCATCGAAGACCCACTGTGAATACAGACATATGTTTTTAAAGAGACACAGTTTTGTCTTGCTGATCACAATGTAATTAGAAAGCTATTTGGCACATACAGGAACTTCTGTACTAATTTGGCACTGTCCCATCCTGCCACTGGCAGCATTGGTTTGCTCCCTGTTGGCGACTCTCCTCAATGTCTCACAGCTCCTGGAAACAGCAGCCTTGCCTATTCAGGGAATAAGCTGGCAGGATGCTGACACGTTGTGCAGTGCATCCGGCAGCAGTGTGGCTGGGGGATGTTGGCTCATTATCAGACTCCACACTGGATCTTTCAATGGGATATGGCATTATAGAGACAGGTGCATGGTTTGTATTATGAAAGCCAGCATGACATTTCCCATTAACTCAGCTTCAATTACAAGGCTTTATTTGAGTTATGCTTCGAAGTGGGGTCCTGTGCAAATTCCTCATTAGCCCTTTTTCCTGAAGAACTTAAAGGAGAAAGCTAGTGTTTCCCCCTTTGGTCTCACTTGCTTCAATAGGAAAGGACACAGGTTTCAGAGGTTTCAGATATCCTTGTTGATGATCCATGGGAATATGGGTCTCCCTAATCTAGTTCACTGTCTCCAGCATTCTCTTGTCACGTTCATCAGTAATGAGAAAATATGTATTGCTAGTTCCTCTGTGGCAATTATGGAAGAGAAGAGCACATAACCTTTGTAAAAGAATGTTTTTATCCTAATTACTTGGCCAATGATTACTTTCTTCTTGCTGTTTGGATATTTTAGCTGTCCCACTAAATCAGAACTCCTCGCCCTCCAAGAGAACACACAAGCAAAACATGAAATAATCCAGTGTGGTGAAGGCTTTGCCTTATCTACTACAGGACTGAGCTGTCCTCCTTGGTGCTATTGATCTTCATTCCCAGCAGCCCTTTGAAATCCAGCCTCCCTTGTCATTTCCAGGGTTATTTGAGCTTCTTTCAGAGGCTTTTCACTGCCTTCTTCAGAATATTTTAGAAGAAAGAAATGTAAAGCTGCATTTTCTTTCCTAGCCCTTCCCTCTGTTTCCTCAGTTTCTCCTTGGTGTCAATGGCTACTCGTGCCTCCTCATCTCCTCATGGCTATTGGAACACTCCATGTAGGTTTATCAGCTCCAGAAACCATTCTCAGTATTGCTGACACCAACCACTCACATATTATGACCTATAAAAAGAAAAAGTACAAATTTTGTTGGGATTTTTCCTTTGTTCTTTTTGGAAAGTTGGGGAGTAAGATTTTCAATTTTATTTATACAATATGAAAAAATTCACTTTTTCTTTCAATGAAAACTTTGATTTCCACACACTATTACTGCCAGTGAGAAAGGACACAGCAAACAACTCTGGGACAAGGTTCATGATAAATGAGGAGGGTCACAGAGCAGAGAATACCTGCTTCTGCCTTTCTGGTTTCAATCCACTATGCCAGGCCAGGGAAAACATTTTGGTTTTTAACATCATTTGCAGCCACTGTGCAATGCAGTGCAAACATTACTTTTACAAAAGGCTGGTGATTTTCTAATCCTGCAGAATACATTTAAAACTTTCTTCAGTGAATTCTACAGGTTTACCCTACCCTTCTCATTCATGGTTCTCTTTGTCAGCTTTAAAAATGTCTTCTTATAGATGCAAGCTTCCTCTTTTCCTTGTTTTCTGGGACAGGCAGAATAAGAGCATCTGACTGGCAAAGATGTTGATCCCCTGTGCTCATGAAAATGTGAGAGGAATTAGGTTCTTCCTGCAGATTTGACTGCATTTTCCAGAAACTAAGCTTTCATTTAAAAACCTAATGAAGTGTTTAGCCTTTCTGGTAGCAAAGATAACCATACTTCAGTTTGCTTTTTACAGGGGTTATCTTGTGTCAGAACCAGGGAAACTGCAACTGAGCCAGAGTTATGAGCTTCCTCTCTTTATCTTAAATGGGAGCTAGGTGTAAAGCAATGTGTCAGGGATGTTGGTGTGCCACAGACCTAGAGACAGAGAAAAACTTTGCTGAAGAGAGGCTGTCTGAAGGGTTGATCCAGTCTGGATGTGGGATTTCCCACAGGATTCTGCCATCTCCTACCTCCTCCCCACTCCTTATTGCTCACTCTCACTGCTCTCCTGTAGTTTCATTCCTCATCCCTTCCTTTTGTGGTTCCTTCATGAGTCCTGACTAGCACTGTTTCAGTTTCCATATGGATTTATGCACCCAGGCCATAAGTATTACAATAATCAATAATATAAGAGGCAAGATGGGCCATGATCCTTGTTTGAAAAAGACAGAGATGCAAATTTTGGCAGAAGTACTTGGAAATATCCTGAAAAGGAGCAGCAGGGCCAATGCTGATGAGGAGTCTGTGTGCTCAGACACCCTTATGCTAACCCAAACCTTCCCATTCTCCCAAACTTTGGTAAATTGCCAGAAGGACTGGCTGGCTCCTAGAAACAAGTGACCAACTTCATCATCCTCAGCCCTTCTTCTCACCTGGGAACCATGAATTATTCACAGGTTCTTTTAACAGGTTCACACTGTACATGTGGCATTTGTAGTTGCACACAGTAATGAGGCTGATGAGCCACCCCTCTGAGTGCACATGTGGCCACATCTGCACACCAGGGAAGGTACATTCTTATTCTCTTCTTAATGCATCCCCTCCTGCAGCATCTCAGGCACTTTTGGGTTTTTGCTCCTGCTGCTTAGTATCTTCACTGAGCTGTTCACAATAATGCTCAGGTCTTTTCTCCAGAGATTACAGTTAATTCAGAAGCCATCAGTGTGTCAGAGTAGTTTAAATTATTTCTTTCAAATGCATTACCTTTTAGTTCAAGTTCATCTGCCATCATGTTGGGACAACCACTGGTGGTATTAGAGTTGTCTGGTGTTTCAAACAATCCTTTGGAGCTTTTCCTTTCTGATCAAGCTTTTATCATCAGCATATTTTGACATTTCATTGTTCATCAAATTCTTAGTGTTATTAGGAAATACAGTACTTAGCAAATCCACTGAAACTATGATCATAGTCTTAAGACATCTGTCTTAAGACACAGAAAATCTATAAAAAACCTAATGGGTACATTCCTTATCTCAAAGTCCATATTTGTCTGCTGTCTGTTGTAAACAGATCCTCATGGAAGCTGAAGGAAATCAATGTAATATATGTACAACATAGTCACCTGCACATGGGTAGATAAAAATTAGTCCTTATAGACTTCCTTAGGGTGCTACTCTCTTAATATTTTTCATCCTCAGGCTTCAGACACTTATTTCCACTGCCAGCTTGTCTCTTCAGCAGCTGTTAATCCAGAACAAGATTTTACCTCACCTCCTTGTTACCAGACTTCTTTCATATTCTCACAGGCAGAATCCTATCGGAAGCTTTTCAACACTCTAAATAAATTATATCCATCATCTTGCTTTAATATACTATATTTTTTAAACTCAGAGAATTCTATGAGTTTAGGAGAAGCATAATTTACTTCTATGTCATGCTAGTACATTCTTACCAAATTATAAAGATTCTTGTGCTTTATTAGTCTAATTATCTTCACAATTTTCTACGCACTGAAGTATTTGATTCAAAAATTATTTTTAGCTCCATTTTTAAATGTGGGCTCCACATTGAGCACTTCTGCCTGTGTTGTTGCCTCAGTTTCTGTTTTATGTGAGGGAAAATTGTCTAAGCTTTTAATCACAAACTACCTTCAGATATTACTGTAGCCTCAGCAACTCTTGGGATTGACTCAGCAGAGAAAGCAGCATACTTTGAAATGAGAGCTTTCAACTATTTTTTTTTAAAGATTGTTTTCAGATAACTATCTTACTACAAATCTCCTCCACAGTTTTAACAAATCTTGTTATAATAATTCACTGGGTGTTACATATAGACTGCTGTGACACAGTTGTTCCCATGAATGACTTTATTGGGAATATTACTGCAAACTGAGGAAAACAAAAGCACTGTGGGAACTTTAACTCTACCAGCTAGACTACTGTACTTAGCTATGAGGACTATTATTAACCCAGTTACAGAAACATTTACTTGAATAATGAATGAGCTATTACTGCATGCTGTAGGCTGTGAGATTTAAAAAGAAAAGCTGAAAGTGTTCACACAGCACAGTGGAGGACAAACAAGGGAAAAGGAAGAATTTTATCAAATATTTAATTTTTCTTTTAGGTTTGTTTTGGAAAGGTATTGATTGACATCTGAGGATAGTGATCTTCCCAAAAACTAAGATGAAAATGAGCCCAAATGTGAAACTGCACCTTTGACAGGGTGTAAGGTTAATTAGCCCTGACACAAAACTTTTATTTTTTCTTCTCTGCAGAAATGGACCCTCTTCCCCCTCCCTCACTTTATCCCACACAGCTCAAGGCAATTTTTGCCCAAGCTGCCAGGAACAGCACAGTCAGGCAGTGCCAAGGCTCTTGCTGGGCAGTCCTGACCCCCACAGGCTTGAGCTCTGCTGCCCAGAAAGGTGCCCAGCTGCAGCCCAGGGTCCCAGCTGGCTGGGGAAATGGCACAGAGGACACAGAGCTACTACAGAGTGAGAAGAGGACCACTGTCCCTCTGGTCACAACCTCTCTGAGGCCTCAGGCCATTGCTGCCTCCATGCATGAAGCTGAGAGTCCCCTGAGTGCTTTGGGGTCACATCCCTGCACATTCCTGCAAGGTTTGCTCCTTTTAGAAGGGAAAAGGATTCACAGCTGCTCTCCCATGGCCCAGACAAAGGACAAGGTGAGTAGAAGATGAAGATGAAATGACACCTCCCCTTCTGGCTCCTTCCTTGCTTCCTTTTCCTTCTTGCCAAAAAATAGAGAAAGAAATGAAGTGAAACTATTTGAGCTCCTCAAGCTGAACTCACAAATAGTTTCAGGGCTTTAAAACCACATTTCCATGTAAATTTAGTCTTCCTCCAAGGATTTCACCAGCTTCTCCATCACTCCTGGTTTTATTTTCTGCCTGGTTATGGTGTGTTGAGAGGCCAGCAATAAGTCCATTGTTAACACTGTTCAGCCTTCTGTTTGGAAAAAACTTCCCTCCTCTGTAAGGCTGCCCATGAACTGTCTTAAGATGTTTCAAGCTCCTTGCAATCCCTTTTTCACCCTTCCTGCCTTTACTTTTCTGACATCTCTCCAATTATGTTATTAACACACTTTTTAATTACTTGCTTTTCTAGAATAGTAGTTTCATTTAACATGACTGCTAAATTTTTCCAGGTGAAAATTAACCATTTACTATCATTTGTTATTTTTCACTAGGTTGAATTCACACATTCCAGTTTTGTGCTGATCAGCTTGGAAAAAAACTTTACCAAACTTTAGGGGTGTATGTAATTTATCCTTTCCCTATCCATATGGTAATAAAAAATCCTGTTTATTTCCTTATAAATTCACTGAATCCCTGGAAGGCAGACTCTTGGAAAAACATTGGAAAAAAATTACTTTTTTTTTTTTTAATTTTAAAAATTTATTATTATTTTTGCATCTGATTTTGCTGCAAATTTTTCTTATTCACAAGAATTTATATTTATTGTATTTTCTAATATGAGGCTGTTTATATTTTGTGGATGCATAGAGGAGGGGGTTTAATTTTCTGGAAGATTCCTGGATGGCTCCAAGCACCTGTTCAGTCTTTCTGCTTGGCCATCTGGGGATGCAGGGGAGCTGCAGGGACCCAGCCTCAGCCTGTGTGCTCACACTCTGAGAAACAGGGTGCCTGCTCTCCCCACAGTGGGAGCCACCCTGCCATGCCCAGGGCCACCTTCAGCCTCATGTTTGCACTCTCAGGGCTCACTCCTGTGATGGAGCTGAGATGAGGATTCACCAGCATGAGAGCAGGTGAGATGTACATGGAGAGCTGAGCATTGCACATCACTGGGAATCACATCATTCCTTTGAAACCTCTGGCTTTAATAGATATTTTCATTGGCTTTGCCCCCCAAAGTTTTTTCCCTCTTTTCTCCATTCATCTTGCCACCCATAAAAGAGTCCAGAGTTTGTACAGGGACACAAAAGTCATTTCAGTAAGACTACATTAATTTCCATATTGCAGTCATTCCAAGAAATAACACAGTTAATACTGTGTCTGAGAGTAAAGCATATTTGGACTTTTTTCATACTTTAATGAAAAGTATATTCCACTGAGCATCAAGACAAAACAACATTGCCTAGAGATATGTTAATAATGGTTTTGTTGCTTACTGGAAGATTAAGATTTCACAGTTCTCATAGAAGCACAGCATTCTATGCAAATTCCTCTTAAACTTCGACAACAGTACTACAGAACTGATAATTTATTTATTTTAAAAATGTCAGCAGGGTATGACCACTGAGATGAAACATCTCATTTTCAAGAACATCTTCAGGGATGATAGCAAATTACAGGCACTCACAGCAATGCATGTGGCATTAAAGAATACAGTGTATGATCAAATATGACAAGTAGAGGACTGTTGTGGTTTTTTTATAAGCAAAACAATAAATTTGCCTAAAAAGTAGATAAATTGTGATAGAATGTAATATTCCATACTATGGAGTTCTAGTTCAATGGTTCTGAATAACTAAGGAATTTTGCTCAATTTTTATTTTAGAAATTTAAACCCTCTCATCTTCACAGCTTTCAGTCTGTGTTAGTTATCAAATATAATCTGGTATTGCACTAGACAGAGAAATAATAACCTAATAAACAGCAAAACAGTTTTATACAACTAGATTTTTTCGTGTTTCCCTCCTAGGGAAACTATCATAGAATTTCTTGCTGCTATTTTATATAAGATACTGCTGTGGGGTTTATATTTTCTTTCTTAGGTGAAGTACTTATTTTTTTCAAAAATGTTATCATTCGTTCATCTTTGCAATATTTTTTCTTAAGTCTCAGACTTTCCGCTGTGTTAAAAAAAATTATCCAGTGATCAAAATGCCAAAGATACACATGAAGTTTCATTTGCTGAAATAAAACCACAGATGGCTTAATAAAAAATAAATAATAAAAAAAAAAAAGACAAAACAAAAACTTGTTCCATCAAAACAGCAATGGTCTGGAAATTGTCCTATCAGTAAATATGCATCCAAAGATCACAGAAGATACAGAAATATTTTAAGGGCTCAGTGTAAGAACTTCCTGCTTAAGTGTATCACTCTGTACTTTTTTATTCCTTTTGGCAATACTGTTTCTGTAGAAACATGCCTTAAAAAATCCTGAGAAAGAACTCTCAGTGCTGCACAAGCCCCAGACACAGACACTATCTCATGTTTTAAAGGGTTTAGGGTCAGACACTCACCTGGTGTAGGTCAGGAGACTGCTCATATCAGGTGGGACTTCAGCTTTCATGATTTCCATGAAATCTTTGTAGTGTACAGTGGGTTACAGATTTAAATGTTTGTAGTTTCATTGATTACACAAATGTTACCAAAGAATCTGATGTAGAAACAAAGTGTGTTTCTCCACAGAACAGATGTTTCTCTGTGTTTAGATACTGCAGTGACCACTGTAGGGGAAAAAACTTTCTCTTTCTAAAGTCTCACTTGTCTGAGAGAATCTAAGCCTCTTGCTCAGGGCCTGGGCACAGCCTGCCCTGCTTCCAGCATTTTCCCTGAGCTCACACAGGGATTGCCCTTCCGTGGATGTGCAGGACCAGGGCTCAGGGATGAGCCCTCCCTGTACAGCACCACACCTGAGAGCACACACAAAGCTGTGCTGCAGCCACTGACACAGCCACAGGGTCCCCAGGAGCTCCTGAGTGCTCAGCTGACACTCCTTCAATGAGAAATGATTTTTGAGGTGAGCAGGGCTGTCCTGGGGGAATGGCAGTGCTGGCTGCAGAGTGCCTGATGCCACCAAAACTCCTGAGCTGGAGTCATTCCATCCCTCAGTGTGGCATAAATGACTCAAATGCTGGAACAGAAACCCAGGAAAGGAGAGGATTCACTCTACTGGGATAATTCATGCTGCTTTACTGGGGGAAACATTTCTTCAATGTTCCCCAGGACTCCCTTCAATAGAGGAGTTATTAAAAAACCACTTCTTCACCATCTCCACTCCTTAACCCAAAAGAGGAGCAATGATTACTTGAGAATGAATTTATAATCTCTCCAGTGTTCTGCCCCTGCATGGTCCTTGGGTTGCAGTAAGAAAGTCTCAGATTATTTTTACACCATTATGAATGGCACCAGTCTGTTATTTCATCTTCATCCTGTGCTACACTGGTTGCACCTTGGCCACTTAGGAGCTTTGGCCTGCAGCCTCTGGAGTGCTGGTTCAGCATGTATTCCTGCTGTTTTCCCTGTTGGGAGGCTTGAAATGATCATCTGCAATAGCCCTCACAGACAATATAAGATAAAAACCTGTTTCATGAGTATTTTGTGTCCCATGTCCATCCCATAGCAAGCTGAGCCTTGTTCCCAGTTCTCCTTCTGTCATGTGCAAATACAGAGCACCAATGGTTGGGAAAGCCTTTGGCTAGAGCTTCTACTTTAATTTCAAAGCAGAAGACTGACTGGGATTGTGTGTGTGCACCTGGGAGCATGACAGGATCACAGTATGGGCTGTTTCCTCCAGCAGCCACCTGCAGCAATTGCCTTCTCCTCCAGCCATTGCCCACAATCATCCAGCTGCAGCCTGAAACCTCAGCAGAGAAATCTGGGTGCTCAGCAGAGCTGAAACACACACCACTGCCTGCTACAGCTGCACCCCATGTCCTCCAGAAAAACAGTGAGTTGGGGTTTGAGTCCTGAAATGCAGGTGAAGAAAATACATTCAGGACAAACGTGTCAGAAGCTGGATCAGAAATCTATGTCCCAAACAGGATAAAATGCAGGACAGATTTCTATTCCAGACTAGGCTAGACAGAGGGATGTAAGAAGAGAATAAATGTATACAAAAATTGGAAAGAGGACCAGTATGAAAAAAAAAAAAAAGAGAGGAGCAGAAATATTCTTAGTACTGCCAAAGGAAAACTGAGATTGATCTCACAAAGCTTGAGGCAAAATAACAAGAGCTCTTTAGCAGTGTAAAACACAAGGAAATGGAAGTGAGATACTATGGATCCAGGCTTTGCCTCAGTTTCTCACAGGGAGGATGAGTTTAATCATGAGAGGAAAGGACAGAGGATGGTAAAAAGAGCTGGAAATCACAGTGGAAACAAAACTCAAGGAGTTGAATGCACTTGGTTCAGAGAAATGGTATGATCTCATCCGTGTGTTCTGAAAAATACTGGCACAAAAAAATGGCAAGACAGGTTCTTCAGAAGGAAAAAAAGTGCTCAGATTAATTCTAGGCTCATTAGTCTGTCTCAGCTGTATTCATGGTTTAAAACAGATTCTGAAGAAAATTGTAATTAAAAAAGGTGATAAAGCATGACAGGAGTGATTTTAAGGTAGCTTCTGCCGGATTGTCTTAGATAAAACATTAAATTTCTCTAATAAATAAATTCCACACAATGTCTCTGGGCTTTAGTAGGATATTTTACTCTAGGTCATATGGAAATCCTTTTTTAAACTGGAAAAGCTGGGGTCAGTTGGGAAAGTGAAAGGTGAGTAAGAAGTTGGCTTAGAGATAGGAGTGTGGAGGGAAAGGAGACAATGAGTAATCCTGCAAGAAATATGGGGCTGGAGGGAGGTTACTAGGAGAGACTCCAAAATCTTAATATTTTGATAATGACCTTGTCAAAACCATTAGATCTGTGCAGATGGATTAGCTGGTGACCTAATGTTAAGGAACATCATGAATACAGTGGAATAGCAGAATACCACACAAAAGAAGAATTATATGGCCCTCGAGGCTAGAGTAAAGGGAAGGGATGAAATCCTAGAGTACCAAAAATGAGCTCATGCTCTTAGAACAAAAGATCTTCATGCAGAACCAGTCCTAGCTTCCAGCTGTGGAATTTGCTCAGTCATGCCAGCATAACAAAAGTGTTATCTCTCATTGATTGGATTGATAAGGAGTCTCCAAAACACCTTTAAATTACAGAACAAAATTGTATGGGCAGAGGGTGTCCAGGCTGCAAGATCTGTCATACCACAAGTTTCCCAACAGTCCTGAGCAGGAGCAGGGGGTTTGGAGCAAGTTCAGAAACAGCAGATGGGCAACCTCAAGGGACTGGTGTTGGAGGAGAGGGCTCCCAAATCCTTCAGTAAGAAATTGCAGGAGCTATTTTTCTCCCCTAATGTGGACATGGAAACCTTCTTGGCTTGGTACCTTTTTTCTTGGTCAGTTTTCATGTGCCATAGAGAGGGCATGAGCACAGATGACTTTTTGCAGAGCAGTTTGTCCTGAGACCTGTGAATCCTCAAGAGAAGCACTAGCCAAAAACACAAAGCAGGAGCTGACTCTAAATTTGCTCCCTTGCCATATTGCTCTGCCGCCAGAGACACGAGGGCTTGAATTCAGATCTAAGCATACATGCTTGCAAATTCACAAATGCTTTTCCCTGAGCTAGAGGTACTTTGCATAAACTGAATGGAGGCAATTTGGATTAACTTGGCTATAGATACAGTACAGACCCAGAATTTGGGTGTTCTCACACAACAGAGGAAAAGGAGCCTTCTTTTAGCTTGCTGAATACCTACTAGATGGTATTTTCAATAATCTCTACAGAGTGTCTGTAATTATTAAATGTGACTCTATAAGCAGTGGATAAAGATCTCTGAAGGTTTGAAATGGCAAATATTCTAAATATTGAGTTCCAGCAAGGTGTGCAGGTGGCCAGTTCTGCATGTGAATAAGCTATTAAGGTAATTATAAAGAGCCAGAAAATAAATAACCTACCCAAAAATCTCTCAGATCAGAAAAATAAATTTAGTGGCTATTTTTCAGCTTTGAAGGAAAAACCATCATAGGTCAATCCAATTTCCACATGTTAAGACCTCAAAATTGCAGTCAAATATGACTTTGGAGTCATTACTGCTGCAATATAAGGACTTGTCTATAAAAAATGCACAGAAAGAGTTCATCTGAAAAACAGGAATTCTGATGACATGGTATCAGCAAGGAGCTTGGTAGAGATCCCAAACACATCTATAATACATGGGCTGAAATCATGGTTTAAATTTATTGTTCAATTATAGCTTCAGGCTCTTGGAGTTCACTGCTGCCAAGAAATATATATGACATTAAATTATGGAATATTTTCTTAAATATTTTAATACATTTGAGTACTTGTAACATTTTATTTAAGCATATTATTCAGAGAACAGAAAACATTGCTCTTTCCTAATTAAAGGTGTGAGTCAGCAAGACCAATAAGATGCTTACTCCAGTGTTGGAGAACACTCTGAAGAGGGAGAAAAATCCTATTAGAAAGTCCCCTATTATCCTGGCTGTGCCTGCCTGAGTGACATCTCAATGTATTTTTGCTGAGTTAAGCCTTACAAGGCCCATCCACTTATGGCACAAGATTTCATTTCACCATTAATTTATTTGATTTGTCAAGAGATTAATAGGCATGTGAGATGTTAGTTAAAATTTCAGAGCACCTTGTGAGGCTCTATCAGATAGAGGAAGGCTGTTATTAGCAGGACTGTAGATGCTATCTGAAGGGTGGAGGGTCACAAAATGGTGACACTGGTCACCTTAGGTGGGAAAGGTCATGCAGACACCGGGCAATGCCTTCCCACTGCTCTGTACAATGATCCCAGCAGCAAAACTATCCCAAAAGAACAGGATAAGAGATGGTATCTTAATTTCCAAAGAGTATTCTGTCATGGTTTGAGGTGTTTTACTTCTTGTGACACCTGCAAGATTCACTTGACCCTGTAGAACCAAAAGGGTTAGCAGAATAAAAATCTGGTCTCTCACTTCTAGGATTGGGAACATTCTAGCTGTTCCCACTCCTGAACAGCTCAGCAGCTGGAGGCTTGGCCAGGTCTGCTCCTGGGTGCACTCATGGTCTGTCCAGAGCACTGGGATCCAGTTTTCTTTCACCTTTTCTATTCTTTGGAAACCACAGCAGACAAGGAATGCATCCAGGCCTCAACCCTGCATGGGTGTAGGCTTTCAACAGGCTCTGTAGCTCAATGTGAGAGGTAGCAAGAGCCCTTGGTCCTACAACTCAGATGGAGCTCTGTGGAGCAGCAGTGCAGAGGATTACAAAAAGATTTTCACCTTTACTCTAGATCTTCTAATTGCTGAATGGATCAATCATCAAAGCAGCTTGCATGACTTTTCAAATGGTTTCAAATGATTTGTGAGCATCCTACTTTCTCCACTGCATTCAAGAACCATTAAAGAGGCTGTCTCTGATTTGAGATCTGTTAAGTAGAAAATGCAGTATTTAAACTGGGATTACCCTCTCAGCTGCAAATTTTTAATAAAATTTCTAAATGGCAGCATTACTGTCATTAGTAATGAAGTAGATACAATTATTACTAAGTGAACATTTGATACACATTAATAACATTTCATTCAAACATGCAGGAAAATTGCATTAGTTCCAGAATGTATCCTGCAGGGAACAATCTCTCACTGCCATGAGGCCAGTTTCCCATGTAGTTCAAACCCATACAGTTAAAAGAATAATTCTGATAACTTCTGATAAGTTTGAGAGAAAAATTTTCAAGAGCCTTCCACAAATCAGGATTCTGATCCCTTGTGAGGGGTGAATCCACAAAGGAGTTTGGCCACTGTAATGCTCTTCTACTCCAGAGCCTCCCTGATACTCCCTGTATCACTAAGTTTCTCAGCTGGGAACACTTCAAAACAGGAGATGAGGGTCAGACCCCCTTCAGGCAATGACAGCATCTGAAATGAGATTTCTCCTTCCTGGAAAGTCCTCCCACCACTAAAAACCTGGTAAAACCAGGTGTCAAGGGGCAACATGTCACCTGGTTCTCAAGCCCTACTCAGGAGGGTGCTGACCTCTGGAGAAGGCTCCCACTCTGGGCCCTGCCTCTGCAGAGGCTGGTGACATGAATTCTGAGCCAGCTCTAATTGCACCTCTGCTCTTTCCTTTTGCCTTGGTTAAGGTTTCTCCCTCAGAAGCGGAGACCTAACCCTTCTATGCTCTTTCTAGGCTGCAAGCAGGCTGGATTTAACTCCTTCTGCATCCTATTCCTAGTCCAAATCATCTTATTTTAAAGCATTGCCTCATTTGAATCAACTAAAATGTCCTTTTTTTGGATGGCACTGTAGCACATCACTGAGCCCCACAGCTTTTCACATCCACCAGTGTCTCATCTGTGTTGAAAGAACTGAACTCTGCTCCTCTCCCTGCTTTCACAGATCATTTAAACCAGAGCTATGCCATGCAGTTACCTGTCCCTGTTAATGCAGTAAGTGTCTGTTCAAGACCATTAGCCCCTGTGCATGTGTCTCATTTTGGCTTCAGGTAACAGCATCTCCACTGTGACAGCCACATGCAGAGCTGGTGGTGCTCTTCCCCACTGCCATCCTTCCAGGAGACTTTCTGAAGTGAAGCCTTGCTACTGTGCAGAACTGGAAACAGCTGTCTGCTGAAGTTTGCTGTGTCTTCAAATATTTAATGAAATCCTCATAGAAGCTGTGGCTGAAATTAAAGCTGAGAGAAGAGTCTGGTAGGATTTGAAAAGCCCAATTCAGTGAGAGTCATGAGTGTCTCTTGAAGCAAAGCTCTCTGAAGTGGTACAGTCATTGCTCTGGATGAACATATGTTTGCCTTGTCCCTGTAGGAGTGGAGCACATTCCCCACCAACACAGTCTCGTTGTTCTAAAGAGGGATTTTCTGAGCATCAGCATCTTGTCCAAATGCTAATCCTGAAATTATTGAAGCAATTCTCTAAAGACTATTATTTTTCCAATACATATTAGAGTGTTATTCTGAACAATGCTTTTCTTTTCATCTCTCCACAAAACCTGCAAGAGATTTTCCTCTTTAGGGTGTGAGTCTGCACCTTTGAATTTAGCAGGAATGTTAGTATTGAAATAATATAAATCCAGATTTTTTTTTACATGGTACATAAAATAGGACTTTTCCAAGAGCCAGAACTTATAAACATCATGTATTTTCCCCTTTTTAAGGGGAGTGGCATAACAGTCTTGCCAGAAAAGAAATATTCCCTGTTCTCTTTCCATTTCTCTCTTGTACACGCATTTATAGCGAATGTCAAGAAAATTACAGTATAAATTACCATAACTGAGAGTTTAAAAATTGGCCAGAACTATAAAAATGTTGGACTGAAAACAGTCAGAAAGAGATTCTGACTCACTGAGTACTGACCATGAGCACTACAGTGGAAGAAGATGGACATGGAGCTTGCAGTGAGAGTCTGGCAGCCTCTCTAGGGAACTCTCACTCTGTGGCTGAAAACATCCCAGATAACATGTATCCCCAAGCCATTTGGGCTGAAATGTAGATCTCCTCCTCCTAGTACCAGATTGGTGGATTTCTGCACATTGAGAGCAGCAGTGTTAGTGCTACCAACCACCACGCTTAGCCCTTCCCCTTCTAGACAGTTCCATCAGTATAAAGCCATATTTTATATCTGAAGAGCAGGTTTATCTGACAGTTAAAGCCCCTAGTGTAATGTTTGCAGAGGTCTGACAAGCCAGGGTTTTCCTGGAATATGACTGCAGGCAGAAGAGGCAATGGTAAAGGTTGTGGGAAAGGGAAGATCCAGACATCAAGGCACTGGCTGTGAGCATGACAGCACTGCAGCCTTTGGGCCATGCTTCCCACCACATCCTGTGTCTCCTCTTTGCACCATGCCTTGCTTCCATTACATCTCTCTTTCCATCTTCAAATATCAACATTGCCTGGGCGTGGTGTGGTTTTAAACTGCCCTTCTATGCCTTTCACTTTCATGCAGGGAATACCAACACAGTTCTCCATAATGTACTTTCTTAAAAGTTTTATCTAAGACCAACATATTTATGTTACAGATATCAGATCTGAGTTTTTCAGAATCAGCATCAGCAGATTGTGTCAGAATAAGGTAGTGAGTATCTTGGCATACCTGTATTCCTCTCCCCATATGTGCAGGAAAGGAGTGGATTCAAGACACTGTGACTCTAATTTACAAGCAGACTTCAGAGTTTCAGTTTCACATGTAAAGCAATGACTCTCTTAATCCTGAATATTTTCATGTAGTCCTAAAAATACTAATAATTATTTGGAAATTAGAGCAGAAGCATCTAACTTTTATCAGAAAATTTTGTCCAGGGGTTACTTACTTCTTGAGGAATACATGTGTTAGTGTGGTCCCTTTCCTGTAAAACTCACAGGGAGAATGTTGCTTAATACCCCAGGTGATAAAAAACCAATAGTCTCTTCTAGAAGTGAACCTGCAGAGAGTAAAGTGACCCATGATGATTCATAATTTTCTGGGAATAAGCAGCCCAAGACTGTGTCATCAGAATGGGCAAATCCCATAAGCACAGCAGCTTTGCTAGCAGCCACCTGAGGTTAAATAACTTGCTTGAACATCATCCAGACATCCTGTCACGGCTGTGAGGTCACCATGGCAAACGATAGATGGCCGTGAGTGAGTTCAAGGACAGAGCTGAGCTTTATATGCTTTGTTCCTGGGTCAAAAATATCTCTGTCCTGTATTGATCTTGTTATTATCCCACCACAAAATAGGGAAATAGCCAATACAATGTATTTCTCAGAGGAAATGAGAAAAAACTGAGGAGCTTTCATGCTCTTTCTGAACTGAGCAGTTCAAACACCTCTGCAGATTTTCCTTTGAATTTACTGATTTTTTCCTTTGAGCTTTTTGCAGGTGGAAATTTTCCTGGGAAAAAACAGGCTCCTCCTAAAGAGAAGTAACCACATTGTTGCAACAGCTGAAGCCTTGGAACCCTCCACAAACATTTTCCCAGGCTGAAGGAGTAGCCAGGCAATAGGCATTTTCAAATTGTTGCTATCTACCTTAAATCATCCAGAACAGCCCTGTGCATTGCCAGTTTTTGGCCTGAGGTGTAGGTTTCTTGGGCCTCCTGGAATAACTCCAAATCCTGAGTGAGATGATGGTGCCAAGGCTTTAAGTGCTGCAGCCCTGCTTCTATGGCTGTGCAGAGCCAGGGAAGAAAAGAGATCTGGGTCCTGCCAAGCACACCACAAACCACTTGCTGAGCCCATTGTTGCTCTGTTTCCCCTAAAATAGGGGTTCTCTTCTTTTCCTGGCCATGTTTTTCACCGGTATGTGATGCTGACTTGTTCCCAAATGTGAAAGGAGCCCGGGTGGGCTGTGAAACTGCAGGGGCCAGAGGCTTGTCTGGTGAAAGGAAAGTCTCAAGCTTCCTTTCCCAGTCCTGGTGGAGCTGGTGGTTGTCTCCAGCAGCAGGTAGATCATCATCCTCATGGGAGCACACCCCACATCCACAGTGTCCCAGGTTAGGCCAGCCTAAAAAGCAAATGGCAAAAAGCAACAGCAAAAAGCACCAACTCTTCCCAATACACACTCTTATATAGGATTTTCCCAACAAGCTAAGACACACACTCAGACCACCACTCCTTAACCTATTAGAATTGTAGTTTCTTAGCACACCAGGTTATGTATAGACTATACATACACTTTATCTTGTTCAATTTAAAAAATGTAAGCAATATTCTTACTCCAGCTCTATTAAGTCTAAGTCCTGTCTACATCCACGGTCCTGGAGCCTCTATTGAAAACATTGGCATGTTTTTAAACCTTCATTAGAACTTGCACTTCTACTTGGGTATCTAAACCTTTATTTACTAAAAGCATTAGAGCTCACACTAAAACTTACTAACTTACTTACTTATCCTAAAACTTAAACTTACACCTCCACCTTATGTGAGTAGCTTAATATACTTCAACCCACTCACAGGTTCAATTCAATCCCTGCACTCTGATTTCTCTCTGAAGCATTCAGAGTCCCCTGACTCACTGACTCCAGCACCCCAGGATTCCAGCTGGTTAGTGACCCCAGTGCCAGCAGCAGAAAAGGCTCCCTTGGGATGCACATCCCTCCTGACCCTGCCTCATCCTGCTTTGCCCCACTCCTGGAGGGCAGCAGTGGTGTGGGCTCTGCAGGGCTGGAGGCAGCCAAAGGGAAGGAAGGCATCAGGGGCAGTAAATAAGTGCATGTTAAAAGTTAACAGCATCAGTCAAAAGCCTCAGAGATGGAACATTATCAATCTTTGAAAGTTATTATGCAGAAGCAAGCTGCTGAGTGCATAAATATTTTATAGATCTTAAACTATTGAACAGTTATTGGAGCTGGGATTTAATCTCTTTCAGCCTCACTTGACAAAATAACAAAAAACAGGGTCATAGTGAGAAAACAGGCTATGAACTGGTATGATGAAACCTTGGAGTCTGTCCAGAGAGTCCATTCTTCTCCCATTCTGGTAATTGTTGTAATTCAGTGTGACTTTAATGAAGTTACTTTCTATTCACACCCAAAATAAGCTGGAAAAAATATAGTGCAAAGCTCTTGGTTAATCTTGGAAGATTTGCAGTATTTGAACCTCATCATCTGTGTTGCAAGGTCATCTTCTGTGTGGCAAATATTTCTAGTGCCTTTCAACTGCAGATGTAGATTTTATTTGGTCACAAAACCAAAGGAACAGACTTGATATATAAGGGCCTTTAGATGTGTCCTAAAGTTCTTCCCACAAATACATATTAAAATTCCCAAAGTTTTTCTGAAGGAATGCTTTATACTGTGACCCTTTGCATTTCCATAATGGCTTTATTTGCTGTGTAAATTTTAAGAAACGTTGGGAAATGCCCCAGTGTGGCTTTCTAAATGAGGAAGGAGGCTGGTTTCTACCTCCTCTTTCTCCTGAATATTGCCACAAACTTTCTAATGCAAAACACTGGAACATATTTTTGCAGTGAAGGTTAAAAGGGGGTTTGTTTGTTTGGTGGGATTTTTTTGTTTGGTTGGGTTTTTTGTTTGTGTTTGTTTGTTTGTTGTTTTTTTGTTTTTGTTTTAAGGAAAAGTATCCTTTTCTGTTACTTTTAAGGATTATCAGCTTTGGTCATACTAACAAGAGGTGCCCACAGAGCACTTGTACCAGCACTGCAGAAACATTGGGCATGATTAGACTGTGTCTGTATGATAGCATATCTTAGATCCCATTAAATTAAATTAGACTTCCCATTAAATTAAATTAGTCTCCTCTTTACTTCTTGGGCTCACCTGACACCAAGAAAATGAATTGCTGTGATTTACATGCTGCTTTGGCTTGTACCATCTTTCAGGTGCTCCACATGTAAGACACACATTTAAATCCATGTAAAATAAAGCAAATGAATGTGGATTGAAGGAAACACAGAAGTATGCAAGATTTGGTGACTTATGTGGGAATTTGTCCTACCAGTCTCATTCCTGGCAAGGAGGGAAGCTTTAGGGGCCACAACAGGATTCTCCATCCCTGCCCTCCCCTGCAGACCCAACCCTATTGCCAGTTCTGGGTCTGTTTGGTTTCTCTGAGGGATGGGGAATTTTTTTTATGTATTTCACCTCCCTTCATCATCCTTCCTTACTTCTACCCCTAAGGCAAGCATGGAGCAAGTTTCTTTTTGTTACCTCCAAAGAAAAACTTGTAACATTTCATGCACTCATTAGCAATTTTTGGTGCTTGTTTCCCTCCTGTGCGTCAGTGAAGCTGGTTAAAGAAAAAGACTGCTTCATTTTGACTTTCTGCCTGCTAATGTAACTCTCTTTCTTTAATGCAACAGCACAGCATATTATTAAGAAATATTTACTGCATTTAAGCAACAGTTTCCAAGAGCAGCTGGTATAGAAACATTCTGATAAACTTTAGGCTGTGTTTTATTTTGAAAGTTACTTCTTCACAATGTAAATTCTGACTCTGGAAATTTCCTTCCAATATTTAATCAGCTCCTAGGAAATGTACTTGCAGCAGCTGTTCTTTTGAACTGGCACACCAGAGCAAGCTCCATGTTAGATAAAGAGTGTTTCTCAAATCTCCATTCAGAAGAGTCAACATTCAAAGACTCAGCTAGATATCTTCCAGCTTCAGCAGTGCTGGTGAGAGCACAGTCAGCCTGTGCCTTCAGCCTGTGCACATTCAGACTTCCAGGATTTTACAGAGCTTTAGGGGTTCAGTACTCTGAACCTTCACCATTTGTGAATTTGCCTTCACCCAGGCAAGATAATTGCCTGGATTTTGAATTTTCGCTGATTTTTCCTCACATCCTTCCTTTCTTCACTTTATTCTTTTCTCACAGACACCTGCTTGCTAAAATCTACATATTAGAGGGGAGCATCTTATTTCCTACACTCTGCCTTGAATGTATTCAGAAACTGTTCTACATGATGCTGAAGTTCTCAAAAGCCTTAGACTTGGATTACAAGAAATCCTGTATTGCTGAAATTTAACTGTATCTGAGAATCCTGCTGAATTAAGGTGTTTTAAGCTCAATATCAGTGATGTTGGAGGGAGCTCAGTCTTCTTCAGAACAAGTCCCTGCCTGTGTAGGACACTCCTGGAAAGGTGCTACAGGAGTAAAGTTCTAAAGTTCTAAAGTTGCTAAAGTTCTGCTCCAGGGAGCTGAAATTACTGCTTGCATCACAGCATCCTTTCTATTATAAATCCTCCAAATCACTGATTTTTCATAAGAAAATATTAATAAGATACAAAAGATACATCAAAAGATACAAGCTAGAAGTCCTTTATTTCCTTGTGTTATGCTACACTCTTTCATTGTAAAATAATAGTTTGATTTTATACAACATGAGGTGGATTTACCTTTTCTGCATGTATTGCAGAATTTTTTCACATAAAGGTGGCATTCAGTAATATTGATTTCCTACTGTTATATAGACTGTCATGTTAGCATGTCACTATCAGCTCAGTGTGTCTTTATCAGTGTGGGACAACATTGTTGATCCTAAATGCAGCCATATGAGTAAAAATTTGCATTTTACAGGTGCAGAGTGTAAATCCTAGGATTTACCTGGAGTGGAGATGTCCAGCAGAAAAAGAACTAAGGAAGTTTAGAGAGTCTCCAGACCCACAGCTGAGGGAGTTCCAAGACCAGTGGATGCAACAGGCGACAGATGCCATGAGGTGTTCACTGCTGCCTTAGGCTGGGGAGCTGCAAGGTCTGCACTGCCCTGCTCGTGCATGGTCCTGCAGATAACCACCAGCCCTGGCTCCTGCATGCCCAGAGCAGAGCCAGAGCCCCTCTGTGACCCCTCTGCAGAGGAAGATAGCAGCCATGGCTGTGGGAGGTGTCAGAGGCAGCAGAGGATGCTCCAGGGTGATAAAAGTGGAGGTCGTGACAGGCAGACACCAAAGGCTTGGAGTGCATGATGTGAGGACACTCCTGGCTGTGCTGTGTGGTGGGGTGGGACCCCTCTGCCCTCCCTGGATCCCTCTGCCCTCCCTGGATCCCTCTGTCCTCCCTGGATCCCTCTGCCCTCCCTGGATCCCTCTGCCATCCCTGGATCCCTCTTCCCTCCCTGGATCCCTCTGCCCTCCCTGGATCCCTCTTCCCTCCCTGGATCCCTCTGTCCTCCCTGTATCCCTCTGTCCTCAGCCCTGGACTCAGCTCAGCAGCAGTTATGCCATACAACATCTGCTCTTATTGTGACATCAAAGAGATCTTGAAAAAAGTAAAATAGATACACAGCCCAAAACACATTATAGCCAGGCTAAAGTGGCCAGTGTAAGGTTTTTTATTTGACCACACATGTTTGTAGAAATTTGAGTAATGATGTGCCAACCTCAGGCCAAGAGGTTGATAGGAGGGGAGAGGATTGCAGAGCATAAAATGAGCAATCATGCACAAATGGACAATACAAATGATAAGATCTCTAAGACTGCAATTAATGAGAGAATAATAGATGATCTCAGAATTAAAACAGAAATTAGAACACTAACATCTGGAAAATAAAGACCCACATGAATATGAGGTGGTAAATATGGAACAGTTTGCCCTATATCTTAAGAAAAAATAAATAATTCAGATGAGTGGAGTCATTTTGTGTACTGCTGTGTATACTTTGGGCTCAACAACTTAGAATGTACCTAAGAAGTCTTCCCTCAGATTAATTTTTCCTCTAACAAGACTTCAAAATATAGTCCAGTATATTTTTCACTCAGTGCTTTGCTATCATGATGTTATACACAGTTTAAAGAACTTAACAAGAGAAAATATAAAAATTTAGCAATACAAATTTAGCAATACATACTGATCCTGTACTGTTTAGCATCTTGGGAAAAATACCTTGGAAAACATGCTTTTCAAGGCTCCAGGCTAGGGCAAAGAATGCCCATGCATGCAGTTCATGAAGGTTCTCTAAAAATCTTCACTGTCACTGCAGCATGTGTTTTAAATGGTCTCTAGTCCCCAGTAATCTATTTTCTGGTTTCCTTCCAGGCCTCTTCATAGTTATCTCCACTTGCTGCAGAAATCCAGTACTTGTGTACGTGGGAGGTGTGGTGTAGCACGGATTTATCACACCAAGCAGAGCACTCCTTACTGGAGGCACACTGCTAATACCCCTGAAAGGCTGCAGGGCCTGTTGGAAGGGACTTAAATCATCTGCTGGTATTCATTTCAGCTCAAAGTTATGCATGGAAAACAGTCATAAGAAGGGTGGCTCGATGAATCTTTCCTGCCCAGAGCTGGCACTGCACCTTTAGGGGAGCTGCTCTGGCTCAGGCATGTGGCACATGAGCTCTCCCACCCCTTCCTCCTCCCTCCTCCTGTTCCCAGGGGGAAAGAATGACAAGGGGAAGCTCCCAGCTGCAAACCTGCTGCCAGTATGCTCTGAGATGTGTGACCCTGGGCAGTGCCTGGCTGCCCCCTTTCCACTCCTTGGCTCAGACATCCCATGCAGGGAACACCCCCAGTGCTGGGACCCCTCTAGCAGCCCCCAGCTGCTGCTGCCTCGGGATCCTTGGCTGAGCTTGAGGGGTTTGCTGCTCTCACCTCACACCACTGCCCCAAGCAGTTGCTACATCTCAGCCCAGATGCTTCGTTTCAGAGGCAAATGCTGTGATTCCTGTGTACATTTGCTTTCCCAGCTTGTCAAGCACTTAAGTGCCTTTCATCTTGAAGTATCCTAAATGATAATATGCACTTATATAGCTTAAGCTCCTCTAATGAATGAGGTTCTTATAAACACTTGGTAATTAAGTCTCACAACAGCCCGATGAGCTGGGAACAGCTCTGCAGTGGTGCAGGGGCTGTGAGGAAGCAGGCAGGGCTCAGGTTCCAGCTCAGCTCAATGCTCAGTGGCCAGGAGCTGCTGGGAGCTGTGTCTGCACTGAGAACAGTTGCCCTTATGGCCACAAGGAAAGAGCACAGAAACCAGATTTTTTCCCAGAAATTACCTTCCATATGAATGAGGATAGTGAAAACTGGATGGTTTCTGCTTCCTCAGTCCCTGCCCACAACTGTTCAGAGTTGTGGTGACCCAGGCCAGCCCCTTGCTGATGCTGGTGGTGGTGGGACAGGGACCCCTGGCACTGCTGGACTTGGTCAGCACAGGGAAATTCATGCCCATTTTGGGAGTGACAAGAGGTTTCTAGGCAAGAGTCAATTGGCTTCTGACATGCTCATGAAGGAAACAACAGAGAGAAATGTTCATGTAGTCAAATTAGCATTTCCCATCAGAAAACATTCCAGCCAAAGGAAAAAAGAAAAGCACTAAACAGGTCTGCCCACAGACTGCTCTCACTCTGGGTCTTTTTACCTTTCTCAGCACTGCTGTCATCTGTCACTGGCAGCTCTTCTGGGGGAATTTCCTTTCTCTCTGACTATTTTGTAGCACTTTTAGCACTGAGACAATCAGGAATTGTGCATATCACAATTCTAGCTTCCAGCTAAAGAAAGGACCTCTTCTGCAAGGTCTTTCATTGTGTCTTCCACAGTGGCTCTTCCAAAGATATAATGAAATCCACTTGCTTGAGTCAAAGAAATTGGCACTGCTCAGACACATGCAGCTAGTGGCCTCTTATGCAACTTCCAGATACTGAACTACCTTTTGTGTGTGATCTTCCTATCTCTTTGCTGCTGCCACTTGTTTTATACTAAGCCATGGGATTCGGTATCCTGCTGAGGTATCATACAGTAATGTTGTTGCCTTATTCCTGTGATGCTCATGAAGACATAAATCCACCCATTTCCCACTTTTCTGAGCCCTGAGGTTACCCACTCCAGCAGCACAGCAGTGTGTGTTTTGTAGTAAAACTAAGACAGCAACAAAGCATCACAGGAAAAAATCTGTCCCAGTGCTTTTTCCAACTCTGTTGTGGGTTTGCTGGTGCTGCTAAGGTGTGTTTTTGCTGACCTGTACTGCCTCCCCCCTGCCCTGTGGGGATGGTCTCCCCTTGCTATTTGATTGTTCCTTGCTGCATTTTTCTATTCAGATTGTGCTTTTTTTTTCTCATGACAGCTCCCCCCTCCATCAACTTCCCTCTGTGCTGAGGGTTTTCCTGCCCTCCAGCCTCACTCCCCATTTCTGTTCAGCTCTGCCCCAGTCCCCAGCAGGAAGGGCACCAGCCCTGTCCCCTCAGCACACACTCAACAGCAAAGTTGCACTAATGCTTTCCTTTGCCTCCTTTCTCTCCCCTCCCTCTCTCTCGAGGTGAGATCTGTCTTTCCTTACACCAGAGAGTGTGAGCAGAGAGAAACCAGACTCAGGGCAAAATTCCCATTAACTTCAGTGGGGGCAGGATTTCACCTCAAGTGTTTCATGTTCCGGGCACTGGACAACAACATGAAAGGACTCCAGCCTTGTAAAACCTGAGCTGCTGCAGCCATTCAAGCCAAGCAAATGCAGACACAGTTCCTGGTGCCCCCTGCAAGCCCCTCTCCACAGCCACACTTGCTCCTCCAAGACCTTTGAAGGTCATTAATCTCCTCTCTTAGCTGCTCATTGTTGCCATGTTGGCAGCTATTGCTGAGTGAGGAGCTATCCCTGCACAGCCTGAGCTGGGCTCTGCTGTTGCTGCTGCTGTCCAACAGTACCTAGAGCCTTGTTGTCTTTCAGATGTGCCCCCCTTCAGTCCAGCCTTCCCCATTCTTGTTCTGTTATTGCTGCTGCTGAGGCTTTTCAAGCCTCTCTGGCTGCTTCAGTCATGTAGGCTCCTCTGGCTTCCTGGGACATTCATTTCTCCAGAACTATGGAACCAAATCAGTGAATTCCTTAAATCTTGCTGTCTGCCTTGCCCTCCACTTGCCTTTGGGTGATCTGTCTTCAGTTTTACCTCCACCAGCAGGCACCCAGCAGCACCCATGTGTCTGCAGACCACAACATTGCCCTGTGCCTTGTGGCTGCTCTGCCACTCTGGCACTGTCCTGCAGTGGCTTTACCCTCAGCTCCCTTTATTGCTGCAAGCCACTGCTCTGGTCCAGCTCTGTGATGCCTGTGGCTGCTGACAGCCTGTCTGTCAGCTTGCCCTGGGGTCTAGATTTTGCTACTCATTGGTCTCTTGCTGAGCTGGTGTTTTGTTCCTGGGAGGATTGCTGCAAGAGCATGGCATTTCCAAGTAGACATCTCTTTTTGTCTGTGCAGTTTTTGCTCCTGGCTCTTTACTGTCATTCCTGCCTTTCACTTGTTTTGTAGGTACCCAGGGGAAGAGTTCTTGTGCTCAGATTCCCCTGGTACTGAATTATTTGAATTTTGCTGCAGTGCATTATAACCTACGGTCTGAGAAATGTACCTTGCATTTCCTGATCTCTGTTCTTGCTTGAATGCCTTCCACACAGCCCATTTTCTAGAAAGAGAAGTAAAAATTTAACATGGCCATGTAGTTAGTGCCTTAAAAATGGAACAAATCAGTTCTGACTCTGTTTTGGGCCTGGTATTTTCCTGACATGATCACTCAATGGTCACACTCTTTGACACATATCAGCTGAGCATCCCTGGCTTGCCTGAGTGTCCATCCCCTGGTGCCAGTCTGCTGGGACTGCTGCTCTGCCTATTGCCATGGCCACAGATGGTCTCTCACCAGCAGCACAGGGAGTTTCTTTGGCACTGTTCCTTCTACAAGTGACCATGAGCTGCTCTACTCTCTACAGCACCTGGAGCTCTTCAGTACTTTGTTAGATGCCTGGACATTTCCAACATGGTTCCATCATGTGTTAAATACTACTTATTTTTCTTAGAGAAATGTAGCTGGGTAGTTGTTCTAAGGACAGTACTTTATTTTCCACTCTAGCACTAAAGAAAAAAAAAAGTAATGTAGCTACTTAGTGTAATTACAAATGTCATCAGGACCTCTCTGGGATACTAACACTGATCAAACCCTCTAAGTTGGATTAATGGACCTAAAGAAAACAGAGGGGAGAAACTCTTCTCTTGGTCTTGCTCTACCCAACAGTATGCTGGGACTCTGCCACCAAATGCCCAGGGCTGCAGAAATTTGCCACATCCTTCTGTGGCAGCAGGCTGGAGCTCTGCTTGTCTCACAGAAACTGAGACCCCCAAGGTCTCCCCATTCCTGTCCCTGGGCTTTCCAGAGGGAAGACAGCTGTCTGTCTGCAAAAATGGTCAGATTTCTTCTTTTGATTGGGACTTTTCAATCAGCGTCCTTCAGAAACCAAGAGACATCAGATGCAGAGGATTAGCATTGGGTAAATTTTGCCCTAATGTTCTCCTCCTGTTGTGCTGAGGTTGTAGAATGCAGACACACACTCCTACAGACTTCCTCTGTCACACAGCTCTGCAATACCCCCAAGATGCTGGTGCTGCAGCACCTCTCTGACTGGCCAGATGCCCAGGGGCATTTCTGCCAAGCTTTCCTTGCCAGGAGCTGTGTCAGCATTGAGAGGCAGCTGAATGGCTCATCCATCCCAGTGAGCCCATTAGTGCACCACAGGAGCTGCACCCTATTCCTATACTATAGGTGTAACCATATTATTTAGTCATTCTTTTCAATGCTCTGGTTACCTGAGAGTTTTCTCCCTGCCACAGGCAGACCCAGATGCTGCTGGCACTGGAGGATGAGCCATGCCTGCTTCTGCAGAGCTGCCTGTCCTTCATGACTGTCCTGCAAAAGCAGATGTTCTGCAGCTTGGCACTCGTGGCTGCACCCTGTGGAGCAGGGCAGGGAGACCATCTCCAGCTTCAGCCACACCTGGGGCTCTCAGAGGCTGTGCTGCCCAGGGGGAGATACTGCCCAGACTGCCACCCATCCTCCCTTCCCCAGCAGAAGCTGTGGCTGATCCTGGTGACAGCAGCTCTGTCTTCAGCTGTCTCAAGCCACCTTGGCTGTCTCACCGGTCACAGACTGGGTTTGTGACCCAGCTCTTGGTGGCTTTTCTCCACCTGATCCAGCTGTTTGCATCACCTGGTTGCACCCACAAACAGAAGAGGGTTTTTTTTTCCCCAAACAGTTCAAAAGAGCTGCCCCATATCTGTTCAAACATGCCCTTGTGTCCATTATTTCTTCAGGGCAGTTTTGAGGCCCTTCTGTTTTGAGACATTCAACTATGGTTTAGAGCTGTTATTTTCACTGATCGTTCCAGCAAGCTGGAAGCACATATCTCACAAATGACCCTGTCATTAATCAGGGAATATTTAATGTCTCCAAATTCATAGGTGATGCCAGATTTCTCATCTGTGTAATATAAATCTCAATTTTTCCTCTTGGGCAGTCTCCTCTGCCTGGAGCAGGCTATTTGTCTGACACTGTTATCCACTTGTTCTGTAGTCTGGATATTATTCCTTGCTGAAGTCTTGCTCACTCCTTGTTATTTCCTGTGTCTGTTGAGACCAAGAAAGTAAATAAAAATCTTTACCTTCATTTTTGTAGTTTCATAGCTATGTCCATGGCTCTGGACAAGCATTCAGGTTTTGCCCCCACTTTTCCCCTACTCAGAGTATTTCTCCTGATTCTCTACCTGCTTTATCTACTCTTGGAATCTATTTGTTAATCCTACAACCTACTAAGGGCAGTCTCAAGTGCTGGGGCCAAAGCTGGGAAAATAAAGGCAGTGATATACAAAGCTGTTGCACCTGTGGCAAACACTGAGCCATGTGCACAGAGATTGACCTTTTACTGCCTTCTCCAAAATATTCTGCCTTGCAGGCTGTTTTCCTCTCCCAGTTTCCAAGCATGTTCATATATCCAGTGTCTAGCTCAAGACCTCCTACCAGCATGACCTCCTACCTTGAAGTCACTCATTTCATTAAAACATTCCTCCAAGGTAGTCTGGGTCTGTTTAACAAACAGGGAACCACAAATTACAGAATTTCAACTCTTTACTCAGGGAGAGAAATAAGAAAATAAAAACTAAATTTAGAAGAATCTTTTTTTGGATGAAAGCAAGCGATAAATAGGAGTGGAATAATTTTTTATTCTGTATGATAGAAGGAGAGAAAGTTTTGGATGTTCAGATAAAATGGCAGATTAGAAAGTCAGATATTTCTGATTTCTAATATAAAACAAGGATAGCAACATTTCCTTGGGCAGAATGGGGGATGCTGGAGGGTTCAACGAGTGGCAGGAAGGGGATTCTGGGACATCAAGTAATTTAGACCCTGTAAATATTTCACAGAGTAAGAGCTACTTCCATTAGGTTCTTCTGTTTACTTCATCTAGGCAACACAGGTGCTTGCAGATCCCACTCCAGATGTATTGCATGTCTTGGACTAGGGCAGAACCTGGCTGTTGTCTTGAACTAACAGAGTTCTGTCTGTCTTCTGTAATGAGGAGAAACCACAACTTCTTAGAAGCATATTTTGGAGAAGTAAATAAACAAGGAAGAAGGAAATTGTGACCTCTAAGGGAGTTCTAAAGTCTCAGTGGAATACCAAGTTTCTTTAATTTTTATTATGCATTTTTTCTAAGTAGTAAGAAAAAAAATACAAATTTAAAATAAAAAGTATCAATAACATAAAGAAAGAAATGTGCTTGAGACTGAAGGATTTATGTCAACATCTGGAGTTGGGGCTTGAAAACTGGGTGGCTGAGGTCATTCCACTTTATAAACCCAGCTTATGAACAGTATACACAGCCTACGAACAAGTGCAAAACCTGGAGTCACATAAACAGTGTATTTCATTCCTGAACATTGAAATAACAAAAAGGGCAGAGTCAAAGGCTTCCTCTCAGCATATGCACTTTAAATATATGTGGAGGGCCTTTGTGACACAGAAATAGCAGCACTGGCAATACAGAAAATGAGACTGAGCAATATTTACACTATCTTAGTTTTTTTTTTTTTACTGGGGCAAAGGGTTAAAGTTGTTTAATGATGGGCTGCTGTGGTCAAGGATATGGGCTCCATCACCTTTCCAAAACTCTCTGAACAATTAAAACTAATAAAGTGTTTTCATGGAAACAAATCCTTATTGTAATCTGAAGTTATTTCTTCCAGTTAACCTACTTATTTATTAAAGCAAGTAAGAACACCCTTGCTTTACGGTCAAAACTGAAATTAAAAGAAAATTAAATGGACTGTTCTTTCAAATCTTTGGCACCCTTCTCTCCCATGCACCTTCTTGCCCCAGCCAGGAGGTCAGAGCAGTGCACAGGGGATTAACTGTGACAGCTGTGTTCCACCTGTGGAATGACTATTCCACCTATGTTCCACCTATTAGCAAACCTGCCCTGATCTCAGCATGAAAAGGAAGAGCTGTTTCTGCACACATTGGCCTCATGCCTCTTGGTTGAAATTAGCAATCACAGGAAGCTTAAGAGCATCTACAGGCACAAAGTTCTTCACTATCTCAAATCCCACGTCTCTCAGACCCAGTGGTGCTTCTGAGACAGGGGGACAAGCAGCCTGCCAGAGCTCTTAGGAGAGAAACAGCAAAAGGACCAGGAATAGTGTGGCACTGCCTCAGCCCTCAGAGCTCCTGCTCTGGGACAAATGAGACAACCTGCTCCAGCTTGGTTATCCCATTTCAGAGCACGGGGCAGAGCTGCAGAGAATGAGGGATGCAGGATGTGGATCAGAGGGCTGGAAAAGCATTTGTAGAGGGAGTCTGCTGGGACTAGGATTTTCAGTTTCTGAAGTGAAATTATTCCTCTTTTACATGGCTGTAATGCAAATCTGTGAAATTATGAATGGGCTTGTGGGGGAGTGGGGAGAAAAAATTAAATGCTATTTGTCACAACAGAATTAGAGACGGCCAAAGGGCTTATCCAATAGGAAGTTTAAAACAAACATCAGCCCTTTTTCTTACAGTTCTTAATTACTGTCTGAAATCTGTTGTCACAGGACAGGACTGAAATAAGAGCTCACTGAAAAATTAAATTGATTTGTTATTTGAAATTGAGCACTACCATAACTGACATGTATATCTATATGTGGTGAGACCAGTGCTTCAAACTGAACTACTTATTGCAAAATTGCTTAAAACACTGTTATAAAATGGGAGGGTTCTGGGAATCTCATTCTAGTTGCCCCTTTCTCCATGGAACTCTAACAGGGTGTAAAACACACAGACTGAGGGCTGAAGGGGCTGGTTCTGATCCAACCTCCTAGATTCTGTATTCTTAAGAGAGTTATGGGCAGGTGGCCAGGCAATGTGCAACCATGTGAACATCTTCATGATGGAAATGTGAATACTCTGACTACAGCCTTTGATAGCCTGGAGCTGTGAGGAAGGAGTGTAGAGGAAGTTCACACCTGCAGACCTGATTCCTGGGGACTGGGACACTATCCTTCATGGGGAATGTGCATTCCAGCTCAGCTCAATTCACTAGTCTGAAGATGAATGAGCAGTGATCCTTTTGGAAGATACTTAGGACTTTCATCTAGCTGATGACACAAACTTTTTCAAAGACCTTGCCAATGATTTGCATGAATCACAGCACAAAATTAAACATGTTTGTTCCACCAAAAATTCCCATGAGGCAATATTGACCTGAGATTGTCTTTAAAATAAAAACCTGACCATCTAGACTTAAAAGGTCTTTGTCAACCTTGGGAATAATAATTAGAAACTCTTTTCCCTTCTCTGATCCTTGTTTGTTTAGTTGCATAAAATAACTTTGAAACAATGCTGTCTTTCTGTTGGAGCACAGCTCAAACAGCAGTAGATATTTTGTGACAAATAAAGGTCTCAGGAATCATGGACCAGAAAGCAAATGAGAGATCATAAATAGGCAATGGAACAAAATGTGTTACCAAATCATGGTAACTTTCAATCCTGATAGTGGCACCCAATGGACAGCCAAAGTGACTTCATGCTAGTCTGGGCCTGCAGATTTTACCAATCTCTGTGAGGTAAGTTAGTCTAATTTACATACACCACTGCTAACTAGGGCCAAAGACAAAGCAGAATGAAATGATGCAGAGAACTTTCAAGTAAAGAGAAAACCTTTCACATGTTGAGGACTAGCAGCAATCAAAATGTGTTCTTGGCTGATGGCTGTGCTAATTTCATGCTGTGCATATGGACCAGCACAGCCCAGGCTTTGCTTTGGGTGTCTGTGCAAAACCAAGGACATATGATGTCACAAAAGCCATAAGGCTTTATCCTGATTACACCAGTTCTTTGAGCCAGGGCTGATGTCCTGATTTTGGGACAGGGAGGAAAAAGCTGGACCCCCACTGCAGTTTTTGGTGGATGGGCAGAAAATCCTGTCCTTCAGCAAGCTCATTTCAGCTCAGTTGTACATCCAGCAGGGGAAAAGACTTGGGCAGAAAAATGAATTCAGCTAATTTTCTTCAAAATGTCAATTTGTTTTGTGATCTCTTACATTCATAGAAAAATTTCTGCCACTTTTTCTTCATACAGTTTGTCACTTGAGACCTATATTTTCATTCTCGAATCTTGGCAGTCATTTCAAGAGTTTCAGCACTGAGAAAAACATCTTATCTCCATAACATCACAACAAAGGAGTTACCTCTTCCAAATTCAGGCTCAGTCTAACAATTCATCAGAGCAAAACTTTCATAAGATTTCTGAATGATTTATTTTTGCTGTCATGAAAGTATTTACAGGTTCAAGATTTCTGCAAATGTTGCATTTCAGACATTATCTGCATGGTGGATGCTTCTGCTTTCTTTTTCCTTCATGAGTTGAAATTGGTGGCAACTGGAACTTCAGCTATTTGTGCTTTTTCAAAAAAGGTATTTGTAGAGAAAAAAATGTCCTGTTTTTCCTGTGTACCCATGAGCATACTTAATTGTTGGAGTCAGTAATGTGTGTTTCTACTGTGCTCATAAAATGGAAGAAACTCTTCAGGAGTAAGGAGGTATTTTACTGTAACTCTGTTGAGTTCTGTAAATGTGCAATGTACAATTTTTGCCCAATTTTTGAAATTTTAATAATATTATAATTTTGCCTAATTTTCTCCCATAATCCTTGTTATGACAGCTTGCATATTTTACTACTAAAATTTATTTCCTTCCCATTTCTTAATATTCTCTGGAGACAGCAAAACAGCTTGACTATCATTAAACATGTATTTGACATTGGAGCCCAAATATTTGATTGATTTTGTTGTTTCAGTGACTTAATCACCTAATGGCTGAGGTTTTATTTCTGTGATAGAAATTGTCAGTGAGTTTGGAAGATCAGTTTCATTGCTGGAGACTGGAAATAATCTCCTTCCAAATGACATAAATAACAATTCAGGCAAATATGCCCTCAATGTACATCCAATGCAAACTTTGGCTTAAGCAAGTTGGAACATCCTGTCTGTTTTTCTTTAAATTCATTTTTACAGAATACTAGGTGTCTAGTTGAGTTATATTTTAAGATTATGACATTATTAAAATTATACTTTTGTGTGTCTATGCTCAAAGCCACATTTATGATTTTTTTCCCCTAGCGTAGTCATGTATTGCTTAGATTAAAGATAATGTTGCAAACTGCTCATTTTTAAACAGATGCAATCAATATCACAATCTTCCAACATCTGCAGTGCAGAAACGCAGAGAACCTGGAGGGTTGAGGCTTTCCAAAAGGAAATATCATGAGATGAAAGTGCATTAATATTTAGAAACTACATCTCATATATTTGTCTTAAATATGGATTCTAGATAAAATCTCATCAGCCTTTCTACTTCTATTTAAATAAAGCATGGTCTTTAATGGTGAATAACAGCATCACTCCAAATCTATGTATTAGTATACATTCTGTGTTTCAAATGGTTTTTATAATTGCTGGTTGGTGAGAGTAGGCTAGTGCTCACTCAGCTCCCTGGTTTGGCTGGAAATAGAGCCAAAACACGTTCTTGAAACAGAAGGAGAAAACCTGAGGTGTGGCACGGAGCAAGAGCAGAGAGTAGACGTGCTCCATAAAAAGCCTGTTCTTCTAGTAGTTTTCATTTTAACATTTTTAGGACACTAAATGTCTTTGGAAGTGGTAATGTTATGGCAAATCCAAGCATATAAACACCCAAGTTATGTTCCAGAACTAACAGCAGAAGAAAGCCTTGCCATAATTCCAGGAATTCTCTTGGAAACTTTGGGTGAGGACTTTGGGAGGTAGCTGCTGCTGAGGGGCAGGAGGAGGTTTGTGGCTGAGTGTTGCAGGCTCTGCTGCCCCACTGCCCACCAGCCTGGCCTTGGGGGCTGCACCATCAGACATTGCCAGCAAAGCCACGGGGAGGGCATGGCAAACAGCACCTGAACATGAGATTCAGGGGCTCTGAGAGCTCCACTGTTTGTGGGGCTGTTTCCCAGGTGGCTGCCAGGAGAGCAAAGCTGGCCCAGGACAGGCAGCTGGGTCCCTGTGCAGCCCTGGGCTGCAGCCGGTGCAAGGATGAGATGCCTGAGCTCCTGCTCTGTGCAAGAAGGGAAGGGCAGAGAAGAGCCAGGTCCTGAGAAGGGAGGTACACATAAAAATGAGATAGACATTGCTGCCCACCTGCACAGCAGGCCTGGGGCTTGGTTAGGAACCACGAGGAGCTGTCTGGAAGCTTGGCTGGGCTCTGCTGGCAGTGGGAGCAGTGGTGGTGCTACCTGGAGACACACAACACTTCTGAAACCCCACCTTTGGAATTAAACTCACTGCAGCATTCAAATTTCACAAAACATTTCAGGCTTTGACGTAGTTTGACATAAGATTTTATGGTGACCTCAAAAGGGTGAGGCTGGAGTGATGTGCCAGGCAGGTGGATACTTCTCCAGATCTGCTGTGCAGCCACAGTTGCTAAAAATCTAAACAATTGTAACTTAGATACAGACAAACAGATATTGGATTGTTCTCGCTTTTTGTAAAATAAACTCACTGCCAGGCTGAGACATGCCAAGTTTCAGAGTGGAGTGCATTTTATGGCTGAATTATAAACCCCTGGAAGAAGAGGTTTGCAACGTAAATGCTGACACAGCCAGAGCTGTAACAGAGGGAAGAGTATTGCAATGATATCTCATTTACCTCTAGCGAGGAGCACATAAGAAAAATTAAATAATGTATTCCTGCTGCTACAAATCATTTAATCAGTAAAACTTTTCTCTGATTTTATTTGGTAGGTTAAAATTACAAAGGTTGTGCATCATTTAATCAAGAATAACAGTAGTCTGTATATTCCTCTGCACCACATGATTTACATATGTGCATGTGATAAAACACACATTTATTTCAAATTTGTTATAAACTATTTTACATAAAACAAAAATTAAGAAAAAACAGAAGAGCATAACAAAAAAGTAAGCAAAACTGCAGCAACCTATTGCAAATGACTGCAACCATCACAAAGGTCATGTACAGGTGACTGTTGCCTGTGATTGGGAACCCAAACAGTACCCAGTGCTGCCTTTTCTCCAGATATGAATTGCTTACAGCAGAAACCCCAGAAATGCTCTGCTGTAGCACAACATCTTCCTAACTGAGCAGGAAAGGCTTGCATTGAGCCAGCAAGTTAAAAATGGGAGGACAGTCATTCATAGGTAATCTGAAGAGAGGGGTCTGGAAATTTTGGCCACTGGCTGCCAGTCTCTGCCATGACCCACAAATGCAGCACATGTGTTGGGGATGTATATGGTGCAGAATTTGCTTGAGAAAGCTGTCTCTAAGTTGGTCCTGTGCAAGAACCAGTGCCTGTGCCTTGGCATTCTGTACTGTGACCTCTCTGATGTCCATTGCTGGGTGTGGTTTGGCAAGCTGCACTGCAGAATAAACCTTCTATTTCTGAGAAGTGGTTTTTCAGGCACCTCTGTCATTTCTGGATGAAATATATTCATCCTTCTGGAGCAGACAAATAAGTCTAACCATGCAATGTACAACATTTTCTCCTGTATTTTGTAAAACTGAAATGACTGAAATAATATTTCAGAAGATTTTGCTCTCCTTGCTCCAGTGTGCTTTGGCAGTCCCCACACAGTGAATAGTTTCTCCAACTTCAGAGGAATGCCTCTTGGATGAAGAGAGGGCTCACAGTGAATTTAGCTGGCCTGCTGCTGCTGCAGGAATTCAGGAACATGCTCTTACACATTATACAGGAAAAATTACACAAATGTCCAAGGACAAGTATATATTGTTCACGTTGTATCCAAGAAAAACTATTGTATACATGAAAGAATGTGTCTGTTTGGCACTAGCTGAAATAAGAACAGTAAAGAATTTGTGGTCTTTTTTTAAGTCTTTACATGATGAGAGTGAGCACCAGTTTCTGAGCATTTTTGCAACTCTTCCCTGTGTTGGTCCCCTTCCCTGTCCCCTCGCCAGCAGTCCTGCACAGTTTGTTTGACTGTGAGCTTGAGCTCTGTGATTAGTGACATATCCTACATTTTTCTGCTTAGGCACAGGAATCAGATTGAAAAATTCAGACTGATTTTCTTTTATGTAATTTATTTATTTCTTCACCTACAAAGCAAAGGCAGTCTTTGCTCTGTAATTTAGTGTCCACTTTCCACCAGGTTGGTTTGGTATTTCCTTTGCAAACCTCAATTGTTGGCATTAAAAACTTGGCCATTTCAACTCTACTGAACTGAAATTTGGCAAGCAGATTGTCAGCTAGCGTTTAATTTATTCTTCTAAAATATCTTGCTTTTTATGAGTAATCTAGGACCAGCCTTTACCCGTGCAATCCTCACAACACTTCTAAGTCTCCTGAATCACTGGAAGCAAGTGGCTTAAAAATGCTGCTGACTCCCCTCACAAGCACATAAACCAGAGACTGCAGAGCCCAAATTCTGTACCAAAGTGCAGTTAGAATTGTCTGTCTGTCTGTCTGCCTGCAGGCAGCCTTTCCTAACACTTCTCCATATCTGGCCAAAGTCTCCTGGCAGGAAATGTAGGCAGTCCTTACCAAAGTCAGAAAGGGAGAGAAGCAAGAAGGCACAGAGTAAATCTCTCCTGGTGCAAGATCTGGGCTGTGTCACCTCAGGGCTCTGGCAAGGTGTTTCCTGTTAGAAAAAGAGCCACAGCATAAAGGAGTTTCTACTTCTAGTAATAGACAGGAAATTCTACCAACTAATTATGTTTAAAAATGGTGGTGTCAGGGCATAGAGAGGCCCAGATAAAGCACCACAGAAGCAAAGCTCACCCCAATCCAAGCAGTAGCTTGCAGCCAGAGGAAGGAATAAAACAAAGAGGCCGTGTTGTAGGGCCAGGTCTGTTAGGAAGTGGGAAAAGCCCTTTACCATTGCCTGCAAAGATAAAAGTGTAAAATGTGCCCAAGTGCACTTCAATGCTGGTAGTCAGGTGTGACAAAAAGTAGCTCTGAAAGCTCCCTGTGAGCACAGGGAGGAGCAGGTTTCACAGAATCACTGAATATTCTGAGTTGGAATGTACTCACAAAGATCATTGAGTCCAACTCTAAAGAGAATGGCCTGTTCAGGGATCAAACCCATTATCAGCACCCTGCTCTTACCAGTTGAGGTAATCTTAATGATGAGAGACAGTCCTGACCTTTCCTGACCACTAGCTGACATCCCTCAATGTGTGGTGTCTCCAAGTGTGGGGTGACAGTCACTCAGCCCTCTTCCTGAATGGGTAAATCACAGTTGTACCCCAGCAGCATGGGGAGCCCATTTTATGTGGACAAACCCTCTGGTAGCCAGCCCTGCAGCCATGGCCAAGTGCAGCACATTTGTTCAGAGCCAGCTGGCAATTAAGACCTGATTTCAGGGGGGGAAAAATATATTTAAATCCAGGGAAGGGGAGAAAAAAAGTGTCTATTTGTCAATAAAACATGGGTAGAATAAGGTGGAGCTCTTCAAAGGGGTATAGCTTAGCATGATAATATTTAGATTTCTTCCTCAAAAAGCCAAGGAAAGGCAAGTGCAGGTCCCATGCACATCATCTCTGACCCCATCACCTCACCAAGGCCATGGAGTTGGTGGGAGCTGGATTCACTTTGGAAGAGCAGGGAGAAAGGCTTCCTGACCATGATCTTGACACATGATTCCTGGAAAATGTAGCAGACACTACTTGATTCTTGGCAAGTGGCACAAACAGGTAATAGCAGTTTTTAAAGGAAGGCCTCTTCTAAAATTGTCCATTTTGAAGGGGAAGGAGGTAGTCAGAGCACTGTGGTTTAACTGCTGAGTAGCAGCTCCATTTTTGGTCTGCTAGCAATGAAATGCTGCTTGGGTTCATGGTGCACCTTAAGTACTCCCTGATTGACATGGGAAAAACTGTTCAAAGCCCAGCATGCCAGGATGGATGATATTGTTTTTCTGAACCCAGTTGCAGGGTATTCTCTTGGGATAGGTGGCATACCATCTGACTCATCTACTACTAGGGTGTGCTGCTAAGTGACCACAAGTTAAATAAACTTGAATTCCTCAGTCATGACTGAGGGATAATGAGGAAAGTTCCCTTCAGCTCTGCAAGTAGCTTCTGCAGGTGTTGGACATCTGGAGCTCCCTCAGCCCCCAAAATCTGTTAACCATAGAGAAGAGAGCAGACTGAGTAGATTATTGTGGGTTTGGATGAAACAAGAAATCAGAGACATTTCTGGTGAACAAACATTGCTTATAAGTGCTTGCTGCAATCACTGTTCACATGCTAACTGGCTTCTCTCTAGAAGTTACCACAAAGTCTTTGCTTTTCATGAAAATCATATAATCAGAACAAGCTACCTGGTCAGGACAGTCCATATAAAACACTCAAATAAATTCTCAGGCATGTGAGTCATTTATTTCTTCATATGTCAGGAAAGCAGAATACATGTATAAAGCCACATAACTCTGTAAAGATAACTTGTGCTGAAATCCAACAAAGCATGTTATTTTTAGTAGTTGCGGATCATAAGTGGACATTTTACAGAGAAACCTACAAAAGCTAGTTGTGCTTTCTGGTAGTAATTACCTCCCACAAATATGACTCACTTCTGCAGTTTAAATGCAATGGTTTAGTGTCCCAAAATCAACAGTTTTATAAATAAATCTCTGAATCACAGACTGAATGCCTGAAGTGTTCAAATATTTCTTACTGGCCTGAGAAGTAGTTTGCATTTAAGGTTTTTCTTCATAACAAATTCCCAGTGAGAAGGATTGACACTAAAAGGGAATGAATACAGAAAAGTAGAAAGGCTGCAATGATATACACTGCTCCAGAAGTCTGGAGCAGGATAGCATAAACTAAGTTTTCTCATTCTTTAACACTGGTGAACAAGAAGCGGGATTACTAAACTAGATGTAAATAGGACCCAGGCTGGAACCAAATTTTCCTGTTTTACAGCATCCTCTTCTATGGAAAGTGTACCAGGATGTCACCTTGCTCCATACAGAACTGGGGGGACTGTTTCAGGTCTCCTGAGGATGCAGATCATCTCCATAAGAAAAGAGGAATGACTGTAAAAGAAGAGGCCTCTCCTCAAAAAGCCAGCAAGGTTAAAAAAGAAAATAACGTCACTTTTCCAAGATAATTTGGTTTGATGTTGTGAAAACTGCGGTTAATATAATAGTTAGCGACTCTAGCTAACTTGCAGTTGGTATTTTTGAAGTGACAGGAGGTTTTTTGCTCGGGTTCTCTGCCCACCTGGCGCTCAGCAGAGGCGCTCTGGCAGGAGGGGATGCGTGGCTGGGATCGCTCCCGCTGGGAATGGGCTGCACGGCCGGGGGAACAGGGCTGCCCCGGGCACCCCTGCATCCCTGCCCCGGGCACCCCTGCATCCCTGCCCCGGGCATGCCTGCATCCCTGCCCCGGGCACCCCTGCATCCCTGCCCCGAGCATCCCTGCCCCGGGCACCCCTGCATCCCTGCCCCGGGCATCCCTGCATCCCTGCCCCGGGCACTCCTGCATCCCTGCCCCGAACATCCCTGCCCCAGGCATCCCTGCATCCCTGCCCCGGGAACCCCTGCATCCCTGCTCTGACCATCCCTGCCCCGGGCACCCCTGCATCCCTGCCCCAGGCATCCCTGCATCCCTGCCCCGGGCACCCCTGCATCCCTGCTCTGACCATCCCTGCCCCACACATCCCTGCATCCCTGCCCCGACCATCCCTGCCCCGGGCATCCCTGCATCCCTGCCTCAGGAATTCCTGCATCCCTGCCCTGACCATCCCTGCCCCGGGCACCCCTGTATCCCTGCCCCGACCATCCCTGCCCCGGGTATCCCTGCATCCCTGCCCCGACCATCCCTGCCCCGGGTATCCCTGCATCCCTGCCCCGGTATCCCTGCCCCGGTATCCCTGCCCCGGTATCCCTGCATCCCTGCCCCGGGTATCCCTGCCCCGGTATCCCTGCATCCCTGCCCCGGTATCCCTGTCCCGCCTGCTGCTGCAGCTGCTCAGCCCGGCTCTCGGCTCTTTCTGGGTGCGCTCCCTGCTCTGCAGCTGTTCCCGCGGCCGCTCCGTCCGCCCGGGCTTGGCAGCGCTCGGGGAAACACATCGGCTCTGCGGCCGCCAAGGGCCGCCTGCTGCCAGGGCCCCCGGCCGGCTGCCCGGGCTGCGCTGCCCCGGGCGGGAGCGACCGGGAGAAGGACCGGGAGAAGGACGGGGAGAAGCACCGAGCGCGGCCCCGAGCGCGGCCCCGAGCGCGGCCCCGAGCGCGGCCCCGAGCGGGCCGGAGCTGCCGCAGCGCTCTCGCCGGGAGCGCGCCTCCGCCGGGAGCGCGCACGGACCGCCGCGAAACCGCGGAAAAGGGAGAAAAAGATGAATCTCACCTGTGGAGCTTTACTCAAAGGAAAAGGAGCTCACTCAGAAAGAAAAGAAAAAAAAAAAAATTAAAAACCCCAACTTTTACTTTTAATTTTTGTTAAGTCCTTTTGAGGATTCTTCTAGTTTCTCTGCACACTAAACACAGATTTTCCCCAGTTAGACAAAGAAAGAAAACCAACCAACCAACCAAAAAACACCCAAACCCACCCCTCCCCTAGCTGACACTGCCATACCAGCATGGCTTGCTTGACTAGAGGTGACCTAAATAATACTAATCTGATCAGATAGGAAAGCAGAAATAATTATACGTGTACACGTGTTGAAAAGTCAGTTAACCTGGAAAACAAAATCACGCAGAAGACAAGAAATGTAGATGAACGGTTGAAATCTGTAAATCTTCTATCTTTATTTAGTTGCAATCTGTCAGTTAAAATCACTACTAAATGTGGGATTTCTACTGAGAAGTTATGTATCATAAGTGACAGCACAGAACATGCAGTCCTTTTTATTTATATTTAATTAGAGAAAAAATTACAGAGAAAAAGGAAAAGCCAAGAGAACAGAAAGCTGAAGAAATAGGAGCTGAATAAAAGAAAGAGAGAAAGAAACAGGAACATTTTAGAAGGATCATCCACTAGCAATTAATCAAAGATTTCTAAAAAGTTCAAGCCCAGAGTCTGCAGCCTTATCTTGGCTAAGGAGTCTCAATGTGATCTACAAAACAGCCCACTTATGAGTAAATGCATTCACCTCTTGGCTGACTCATCCTCAGACATTTGCCTTTCTCCTTTATTTATATTTCAGCTGCTATAAAATCTCTAATGCTTCTTCAAACCCACCTTTGTGGAACACACTGATCACTGCTGTTTCTACTGCATGGCCACTCAGAAACCTGCTGTACCAGACCTAAAAGCAGCTAATTCTCTACCTGTGAGTTTTAAAATTTTATTGGTAACAGGACAGTGAATTTATTTTCTCTCTCATCTCAGCAACTGGAGAGTGATAACTTTGTCAGGCTCAGTTATACCCATTTACATGTATTATATCTACAAATAGATGTTCCTCTGATATTATGCAAGCAAAGATTAGAACAAAGCGCATCATTACAATTATTGGAGGCTCCATTTCTGATGACTGTGCACAATATCATTTAGTCAATTGCATAAACTCCCTACAGTGATTCCCTGTGAGCTGCAGACTTTGTGTGTGTTGCCAGCTACTACAGCACTTGCTTTCCACAAGCTGCCTGCTCTGGTGCAGTCAGCAGGCACACACTGCCTAAGACTTTCAGCATTAATGCGATTTTTAAATGTGCAAGGTCTCCTGATTCTTCTACTTGAAGTTTTATATTATTATTTCGCATAAAATACAATAAGAAAAGCAATAGATAAGGCGACACCATTAACACAGGTGGGTTTTTTTGCTTTTTTTTCCCCAGAAAAAGTCAGGAAGGAGGACTGAGGTACTAGACATGAGCAGAAACTTAAATGTAGAAATTGTGAGATCAAGAATTTCAAGAACAAAATGGCAACAACAGAGGAGCAAGATAAGCATGAAGTTGCTTGCTGATCAGAGGATTAGTGCAGCCAAGACAGGATTGTCCTGATAAATTACAAACATGATTATAGGATGTAAAACGTGATCATAAGATACAGAAAAGCACTGGCTGCACATGGAATGGGCCCTTGTCCAAGGCACTGGACACCTCTGCTGACATCTTTGGAATAACTGGGATGCTCACACAGGAAAGATAAAGTTAAATTGGGATAGGTGAAGTGTGAGGCTATGTGGTTAAGCAGGTTATTTTATAAATAAACTACCTTATGAGACTTCAAAATCCCAAGGCCAAAATAAAGCCAGAGAGGAGATATAATTGCTGCCTTTAAATCTCTCCTATTCATGTTATTGATGCTAAGCAAAAGAAAAAAAAAAAAAAAAAGCGCAGATCTAGAAATACCATAATAATGAAACATTTGCCGAACTTAATAGGTTTGAAAACCCATACTGCACTGGCTTTTCTGAACAACATTTGAGAGCTTTGTAGGCACACCAGCCTTCCTAAGGTCCAGTTTGCACAGAGATGGAGTGCTAGAAGGAAGACTTGGCACAGGGACTGCTGTGCTGTGCCTACCTATCCCTGCCTATTCCTA
Organism: Erithacus rubecula; assembly: GCF_903797595.1. NCBI lineage: Eukaryota > Metazoa > Chordata > Aves > Passeriformes > Muscicapidae > Erithacus > Erithacus rubecula. The sequence goes on along the minus strand of NC_136689.1, from coordinate 14,141,458 downwards.
CCCCTTGGTGAGCTTTACAAAGAGTCTGAACTCATGGGGGCACTTCAATAGCCTGCAAATGCTGCCCATTTACTGCTGAGTCCCTCTCCCAGGGGGAATGAGGTTTATGTTCAGTAGGTCGGGAAAAGACTATTTATCCTGTCTTCCATTCTGAGTCTACAAGGTGGAAGTAAAGAGGCCTAAAATATAAACACCCCAAGGCTTAGCCCCTCAGGGAGCAGGCTCAGGTACAGCCTCCCTGCTGCTCTTGGGAGGATAGCTACTCTGGCAGCCCCTCTGAGAACAAGGGACTGCCAAAGGTCACATTTCTCTGAGGGACAGAGAGTTCCTGTGCAGGTTGTGCCTGGGCAGAGCCATGGCACAGCCCCTCTGTCCTCTCCTGCTCTCTCCTCCCTGCAGAGAACCCAGGCTAATTGGGTTCCTATTTTTGCCCTTGCTATGGAGCGCCTGAAAAGGAAGAAAATTTTCTTCACAGTGAAAAGATGTTTCAAAGAGAAGAAATGCTGCCTGAGCTGGCTGAGCTCAGTGGCTCTTGTGGTGTGCTCCCTCTACGTGTTCAGTCTTGCTGTAGATGCTCCAAGGCTTTCCCCTGGTATAGTTTCCTCTCAAATGCTCTGTGTAGTCATCTGTCCTCTGCTTGAGATTTCACAGCTGTGAAATGCTTCAAGTGGTGAGTGTGCTGTCCCATGTCTGGCTGCAGTGACAGAGGGGACAGCTACATCAGCCATGGAGCAGGACACTGGCACATTGTCCTGAGAATGCAGTTTGAATCAGTGCAGAAACCAGAGTCTGATTAATGTATCTGCAGTGCAGAAAATGGACAGTGATCATCCTCTGCTTCTCTGTTTGTGACTTTGCAATGTGGATTGATCACAGAACTCAGCAGATTTTCTCCCTGCAAGCAGTGGAAAACATTGATGTTTTATTTACAAAGTATTTCTGGAAAGCCTGTTGCACACACGTATCAACAACTACTTGCTTGGATGGTTTTGATTTAATAGGGTTCTGAAAAGCATATGGACAAAATTACTGTGGTAGTGTATTTGCCTTAGAAGCGAGCCATGCCTGAAGGAGGGAGCTTTTAGGAGCCACAGTGTGTCCAGGTAAAGTGTGTGCAGGGATGTACATTTGTGTCTTTTTGCAAGCTCTGGGGCCTGTGGCTGGATTGTACCTTGCTGAAGAATTCAGCCTGTATGTAGGCAAGGCTCTGTGTAGAACTTACATTTGCTAAAATGTTTTGCTTAAGGCCTTGAGTTTTATAACATTTTTATGACGTTTGCTCTTTGGAGCAATACCTACAATATGTTCATTTTCCTTTTACTCCAAGCTCCAGCAATCACCCTAAAATGGCATTATGCAACATAGCACATCTGGCCTGGAAAAGGGCAGTTCAACTATTCTATATTTGGGTTGTGATCATTATTGTAATGTAGGTCTAATGAGGGGATTTGAAGACAGATGATGTCTCTAAAATTTGAAAAAAATTACCTTGTCCTTTTATGGTATTTGTTTTAACTGACCTTTTTTATTTCCAGATCATGGGAAAAGCCCTTCAGAGTTGACACACAGGAGAAATATAGAATACAAGCAAGGTGTGTCTAGAGTCTGCAGGGACCCAACACACCCTGCACTAACAGTTAAACAAGTGGGAGTTTGCATCCCTCAAACATCACAGCATTTTGGCTACATTTGAATTTCTGGTTATTCACTCCCTTACAAATAGTTTCTAATTTCATGGTGTGCAGTAGCAAGGCTGAACACACAAAAATCAGGTCACTGTTATTCAGACATCTTTTATTTCAAAATAACCCAGTACCTGATGCAATTCCCTTTAAATAGTACATCCTCAAATCATTGCTTTAGAAGCTTCCTTAAAATTTGTTAAGGGGCTTTTCTGCTTCCCTATTGAAATTTACAGTGGTCTGTTCAGCAAGGAAGAAACTAATCATGGCCCCAAATCTAAGAAATCTTTACACACACAGTTAGCCAAAATAAAGTAATATATACACATTAATTCTTTGCAAGAACTGGATTCAGATAACCATAAAAATTATAAAATCCAACTATGTCACCAAAACACAGAGCAAACAGAAAAAGTCAGACCATTTAGTAACTTATCTCAATTTAATCAAGTTGCAAGCACATGAAGTACTCATTTCTCAGCCAGCACTGTGATTTTCAGATGGGAGTCGAACCTTCAGGATTATTCCAAACAAGTCTCACGAGTTATTTAAAAGTACATATTCATTATTTATAGCTTAAGTATTTCTCTTGTTTCACTTAGAATGAAACCCACACTTGGACTTTTTATTGGCTTAAAAAGCATTATTAAACCTGGTTAAAGACCTTACTTTCACAATGCAGACTGAAAAATAGAGCACACTCATGACAGAGCAGGTAAATATGAAGGACAAATGCATAGATGCTAATATGAAAGGCAACAGATCTCACTCACACTGGGAAACAAGGAGGAACTGAAAGAGAAAAGACTGGGAAGTAAGCAGAAGAGGAAAGGAGACAAGAATAAGCACTAACAACCTGAGTCAACATTAACAAGAAAAGACTCCCTGAAGGGAAGAGGTCCCTTTCTCATGACTTTTCTGTTTATTGATTCAAATGGCAGTAGATAGATACCACATTGTGGACTGGTTTTCTAATTAGCAAACAAACTGAAAGCTATAATTAAAACATCTGATTTAAAGAATGCATGAAAAGAAACCTTACTGTTTTGACTATGACCTGTTTAGTCTGCTTTGAGCTTTTTAGGAGTTCAATATCAGAGGTTATGAACAGATGGGAAAAAGTAACACGAGCAAATTTTTTCCCATAAACTCAATAATAGGGCATGGAGTAGGTAGGTATCACATAAGTGGTAGACAAAACCTTGATTTAGATTCTAGAACTTGTAAACACCCTACACATTGCAGTTCTTAGTTACTGAAAATCAGTAGTATATCTTTAGCTTGAAAAACAAAAAAACAAACAAACAAATAAGCAAACAAACAAAGTAACTTCCCAGATAATTTTAGGATGCAGCAATGAGTCAAACTCATAAAAAAGTCACAGTTTATATTGCTTTTTCTTTCATATATTAAGTGGGAAGGATGCTTTCAGCACACTGTAAATCAGTTGCATATTCAATGTCATTAACCTTACACAGTCCTCCCAAGGTTTGAAGCTGTGCAGTGTCCCTGGTCACGCTCACAGCTTGCAGCAATCACGACTAGGTTGCAGACATACTCCCACCAGATTTTCTGGATCCAATGAAGCCACAAGAACATATGTGTTTGCACTGATCCCACGCTTAAGCTCACCACAGGAAAAGCTGCTCAGACTTGCTCTAAGCCTGCAGTTAAATGGAAGAAGAGACACAACTTCCAGGGCCTGACCCAATATCCACCATTTCTCATGGAGCCTTGGCAAAGACAGTGTTAGCCTGTCCATCCAGCCCCTGGGCACTGGTGTCCAGCACTCCCAGCTCTAAGAGCTCTTTCAAAACCAGGAGCAAGGTGTCTTATTTAAAACCTGCTGGCTTGGAAACTCATCTCCAAATACTCCCACAGGAAAACAGCGAAGTATCAAAACTCAATATCTAAAATTATTGACATACTGAGTAACTTGTGAAGGAAAACATCTCTCTAATCACAGAAACAAAAGATTGGTATTGTTTCTGTGAACATTAATAAGGCCATTTATTTTCCAGTAGTAGTTCAAGTTTTACAACTTTTTATTTCTTACATCTGACTGATGACAGCAAAAACATAATAGAGGGAGGATACAAGGACAATGAAAAGCAGAAGAGATTTTCATTTTGGAAGAGTACACAGGAAGTACCAGAGCCTCTGTCTAGGTTACATCAATAATCTCCCTATTTAATGCTGAAAGGGGACTTAACAAAGAGTAGAGCTGACATGGTGCTGTGTGCTAAATAATCTTCTGATTCTGACCAACATCCCCAAATTATGTCATCTTTACACACCTTCAACATTTTTATTATTATTGTTAAAAATGTCAGTATCCAAAGAACATCTGATAATGCTTTCCAGAGAAACACCTAGGAAGAAGCCAGTGGGCCAGGTGGTCATGCTTTTGGTTTTAGAGTGATGTTAAATTCATTTATAAAAGTGAGGATAAAATCTACAATTCAACATTTTGTAAGCATCAGGGAATTTTACTGGTAAAACAGGGAAGGAAAATAACTATACTTTTCACCCACTAAAGTTAAAATTGCTGGGAGGTTAAATATGGACATATTTCTGCTGCCTTTCAGCATTTTTACTAGTGGATCAATCAAGTGTTTCTCTGTGATCTAATTCTATCCCTGCTTTGGAGCATGGTTGAGTAGATGGATTTTTTTTTTTTTTTTAATATCCATATGCTAAATTTGTAGAGATAGCTACAACTTCCAAGAGTTTGCACAGAAAGTAGAAAAGACTTCTCAAAAAGATTTTCTGTATGGTCAAAATAATATATTTTTGCTTAATTGCTTGATAGATACTGACAAAAAATTTTGCTAAACTTCTGACTTGAAAAAGTTGGACTGCAGGATTTAGCCAGCAAAGGAAACTCCTGTCTAATCAGGTAAAATTTCAACCAACTAACAGCTGAAATTACAGCCAACTAAAACCTGCCTCTTATAATGGAAATGCCAGACATCAGTAACTAGATCACCACCAATACTGTCTACAACTGAGTAATTTTATTTTCATCCATAGAAATGAATGGAGTTTAGGGGAAAAAAACCTTCTACATATTAAAATAAAAATACAGGCTTCACTATTGCTCTGGCTTGGGCCAGCCAAGCAGCAACAGCATTCCCACCCCACTTGTTTGCTGTGGTTACACAGCCTTGTGTTATTTCCACTATCTCACACACAGAGCCAGAAGAACTTGGAAGATGAAAATACTTTTGCTTTCAAATACTTTCCTTTTAAAAGCAGAAAGTTAAGTGTAATTCTATGAATACATTATTATTTTGGAAGCACTGCAGAAGTCAGGAAATTCCAAGTCAATGCTATATTATATTCATTGTGCAGATGTACCACTTTCTATTCCCCTTTTCCTTGCTAAATATAACCTGTTGTGGCGTATTTTTTATTGCGGAATGTGCAGCGGGACAGTTTCTGCAGTAATGCTGGGATCTCCACCCAGGGGAGATTAGTTACATCTGAAAGTGGATGGGCAAAAACAAAGAGTGAAAAATGGCTGAAAGCAAGGAACTGTGTGCCAGGAAATGGAGCTCATAATCCACAGGACTTTCACTTTGAGAGATTCAAGACACTGCTCAATTTCAGACAATTATCTGGGGTGTCTCACTGATGTTCCACTAACCAGAAGCTTCATTATTTTTCTGTAACCCTCTATCAAAAACTTATACTCAAAATTCTGGGAATGATTCAAATATTTGGTAATTCTCTTGTTCTTTATGCTTCACCATTTTGGGGAAGTTCATTCTAAACCACTTAGGAATATAAAGTAATAAATATAATTATGTATATGTATATGTATATGTATATGTATATGTGTATGTATATGTATATGTATATGTATATGTATATGTATATGTATATGTATATGTATATGTATTTAAAATGCTGTGTCACTCCAAAAAAGGACCAAAACTGCTTTTTAATTTTTACTTCCTTGAAGGTCAACTACAGGGTAATTACCCTCAACAAATTGCATTGAAACACTCTTATAATGATATAAACTGTTACAAAATACTAAATACACTAAAACCAAAAATTTGGATGCCATGTACATCAATTCAAGCAAGAAGAGGTGGAGACCAAGCACCAGCAGCCGTGTGTGGAAGAGACAGAACAGCAAAGCTGGCAAATCTTATAGTGGGGCCCACTATAGACAGTTCTGTAGATACATACTGATACTAATTATTCACCCTAAAAACCCTTCTTCAGTAGAGTCCCATGGATTAAATCAGTGGGATTGATGCTAGATAGAATCTGCAATTGCAGATTGAGTAGTGGGGCCCTCCTTGTATTTTCCTTGGATATTCAAAAGCAGAGGCTATGAAAGTGTTCCAGCCCTCCTCTCTCTTTCCTTCTATAACTTCCTAAGATCCTCAGCTGAAATTGCACTCCCAGCTCTCTTGGACTCCCAAGAGAGAATATGCATTGACTTAATGCTGACTTGACTCAGCAGAATGTGGTGAAGCATCATCTCAAGCATCTCTCTGTTCATCTCAAAGAGCCCTGATTTCCAGGGAATAGCGTCCCTCATGTCTCTAGTGCCTTCTGTGGATTCCCAGTCTGGGAGCAGTTGGATAAGCAGTGCTGTCAGGTGAGAAGGGAACATGCTCCCAGTGATGGATGCATCTCCAGCAAGCAGAGCACTGGTCAGATGGACTCTGTTCAGCAAACACATGGTTAGAGTCTGACAGAGCAGCACTGAAAAATTCATAATGGAAAATGAAAACAAGGTGATTACCTTTAGCCTTGTGGAATGTGATCTAATTCCTAATGGGAGAGGCAGAGAAAAACCTGACACTCTGCTCAATGTATATCTTAACCCCTAAAATGTCTTAACATATAGTCAGCATATATTAATCTTTATGTTTTATTATTACATTTAACTGTGTTATTATTTAATCACTACTCCCTATTACTTTCTACATAACCCTAAGCCAGTAATTTCTTAAACTCTTTGACTCTTTTTAGACAGGAAAGTTATACTCACTTAGCATCTAACAGAGGAATTTAGCTTATATCTGATACTGCTTTGCATCTTGCTTCAATATGTTTTGATCAAATATGGCAAGTTAAAATATTCTTTCTAATATGGGAATGATGTTTTTCTTTTAAAAAGATCCCAGATGGTCAGATCACAGAAGACAAGTTTGTTCACTGAAATTAATAGTAACTTAAAAATTGGAGATTACTAGTCCCTTATATCAAATAGCATCTTCTAAAGGGAAATATAGAAAAATTACTGCTACATACTCATCCTGAAACTTACATTCTCAGGCTAGGAATAAATGTTCTGATATTAATTGATACTTACATTTTCTTTTTGAGATCATGTATTTCACTAGAATGTAAAAGGGCTCTAAAAAGCCTGCTGATGGATTGTGGTCCAAGGAGCAATAACTGCATCTTCTTGAGGAAGCAGGAGTCTTCCCATGAGTTCAGGAAGTAATGGATCTCTGTAATGAAACAGCATGCTCACCTTTCATACACGATCTAGGAGAATACAGGGAGAGCCATATGGCATGTCCTAAAATTAGATATCACTTAACATAGTACCTAATTGCAAGGCCACAGAGCCTACATCTGTTGGAACTGGGTGTAGCATGAAATGTCAAATGCAGATTTAGATCCAAGTAGGACTGCAAAAGGGAAGTGTTTTTGGCATTCTTTTAATTGAGGAAGAAAAGAGCTTACTGATGAGTTTGTCAAGATTCTAAGGGGGAAGAGCAAAAGGTTTGGAGAAACCTGTATCTTTTCCCATCAGGAAAGTGGAATAAAAAGTACTTGGAACTTTTCTGCTACCTACTACTCCATGTTACTCCCCAACAGAGATGTGTCTCCTTAGCTTAGTTAACAATATAGTAGAAGCTGCTGGAACAAGAAAAGACCAAATGAATCCTCGAACACTTTTCTTGGTAAAGGAAATTTCCCATTTTGGCTAGTTTCTCAAAGCATTTAGGAAGACTACTCTGATGAATGAAAGGTGTCTGACATGATGTATGACCTTCCATATATTGTATAAGTCAAAATCACACATAAGCATCTGCCCAGGACTACCTTCCATGGAAATTCCAAAATCATCTTCAGAGTGGGGCCTGCATAACCTGCATGATTAGGATTTGGAAACTATTTTGAGCAAGGAGGAAAGATACATTAACACACTGCCAAGTGACACACCTTCTCATGCTGCAGGAGAGATGGGGTAATGTAGCTAATATGTTATGGGACAAAATTAAAACTCTGTGACTGAAATGGGAAGCATTAATATTTCCATTCTGTAATGTTGCCATCCACCCTGCATATAGATGGAGCAGCTGAAAGGAACATTGATCCTACAACTGGAAACAGTAGCCTCTTCAGCCACTTCAAATAAATGGGAGAAAGACTGAGTCTGCAGCTGCTGGCCCAGTGGAGCATTTTTAATTTGGGCTAGTGCTGTTTTCAGTTTGCTAATACAAGGGGATTTGAACAACAGCCTTGGCTGTGGTGAGAGTAATCTCCTGGGAAGGGATGGGGCAGCCAGATGTGGGTATAACCAAGGGATCATGAATCTAGGCCAAGCCCATGACTTTGTGACCTTCCTAATCTTTAAAAATAGCTTTATACATGTGTGTATATATAAAACCAGATAAATTGTAGTAACAGCCATAAATGTTATCTAAAATTGTTTTGCATATTTATTAACATTCTGAAAGGTAAGAAAAGCTAATGAAGAAAGGCACCCTGAGCTCTGGTGTAGTAGGACATGAGAGACAGCATTGTGTAGCAGGCAAGTAAAAAACCACACAGATGAATTTACATGAAATATTTCCATTTCATTTTAGCCATGGGCTTTGCTCTGGTACATTTGGTGATTCCTGGCTGGCTGGGTACTGTGTCTGTGCTTTCTTTTATGTATGAAGAATGACCTGTTTGCTAAGTTTGGCATTTCAGACTAGGTAGTCACAGCAATGGACAGGTCTGTCTGTTTGCTTATTTTTTTCTCTGATCTTGCCCAAGTCAACAGAAAGGGTTATCCATCACTATTCCAGAGGAAAAACAGGCTGGGGAAAAGGCACCAAAGCAGTTTGCTTAGGATTCATACCAGCATGCATCAGTTTCAGGAGAATGGAGACCCAAGCAATGCATATGTCCTTAAAATGCAGTTACAGAGGCTGTAAAACAAATGTAGTGGATTACTGTTCAAGAGAAAATATTACTGTGATTTGACTCAGATTAAGACTAGCCTGTAGTTAGAATATCTTGAAATAGAGTCTGAAAAATAGCTGCCCATAAACTACCTGTCAAAGGAGAAATTAACAGGAGTTGAAAACATAATTTTTCAGACCTTCTGGAACAAACATTTAAGCAAGAAACAATGTTAAGATAAAAACATTACAGAACATACAAACACTATGTAGGAGGAGAGCACTATTTGTGAACCAATTGGCAAGTAAGATAAAACAGTCTAAGGTAAAGAGTCCAAGGTAGCTACAGTCCTGGATTCATGGTGAAGAACATTATTAAGTAAGGAGTTTATCCATTTTGTAAATTAAAGTAACACCAGAAATTATCAATGAAGCCCATGAAGTTTTTGACATTATTTACAATAAATGGCATGGCACCAAATTACTATTATTAATACAATTAAGTTAATTTCTGTCCTCCTCTGAAAGATGCTGCAATGATGAATCCAAATACATCTGGCTGCAGGTACAAACTTCAAACTTTAGAATTGCACATCTCTGAAGAATAAGGCCTGCACAGTTATCCTCTCTATGTTAAGACTACCCAGATGTTTTAGAAACTTTTGTCTGAATTTCAATTTTTTTTTTTTGGCGGGGGGGGGGAATTAATTTTTTTCATTCCATAACAAAGGCTTTTGTTTCCTTTGGTGTTGTGTGAGATACAACAAATTATATGAAAATCCACAGAGGATGGCCTTGTCATGAAAGAGTATCCAAATATATTTGGCAAAGCAGACATCAATTGCAGGTGAGACTACAAATTCTAGGACTTTTCACCCCACAAAACTGGGAGTGAAAATTAGAGCAGAGGAATGAAGTCATCTCTAAAACCCCAAACACCTCATGACAGGAAAATATACCTCACTGATTGGACTGATGTCAGGAATCAGAGATGGGTTGGAATTCATCTCACTTCACTTAAGTGCCTGTGAGATGTGCCAGGCTCTAGTGACTAGATCCCCACTAACTACAAAGGCAGTTGGAAGGAATAGCCCACAAGGAAAACTGTGTGAGGCAGCTGAGTCCCACACATGGTCACCTACCATGGTTACTAAACAGGAATTAGTCATCACCTGCAAGAACTGAACTGCTCCACAGAAGGCCTACCAACAGCTACTGAAATAGGTAACAAATCTTTTAAATAAAACAAAAATACCTAAAACAACCCAATTTTAATTTTTTTTTTAACTTCAGATAGCTTTTTTGTATTTGCAAAACTGTGGTCAGTCAAGACCCTGAAGACATCTACAAAGCTCTGGATTACTATTTTCAGCTTCTACTGAATTCCATTTACTCAGGATTTTTCAGGTAAATTCTCTGGGCATGTGAAGATCTGCTTCTGGTATTCCAATCTGCCTAATTATTCACTCTACCTAACCACCTGCCGGTCTTTAAACTTTGTTTTTCTCTACCTAACTGCTCTTCAGCAACCACTTTAGGTTTTTCAGAACAAGCCCAGCATGCACAAAGCATTGGGTATGATCAATCTTTAATATGAAATCCCAGTAGTCACTGAGTTCCTGCAGGATATTAAAAACCAAGGTTCAATTATATCCTCTTCTAATAAAAATCTGAACCATTGTCACTCAGCAATGATGGAAATTCACCTTCCTAAACAAAATTCAGATGTTCTTCATATGTACTGATGAATGTTTCTAAAGTACTTAAAATAATAATGGAACTAGAGAAATATTATAATCTAATGGCCATAACACTTACCTAAGTGGTGTGGAAGAGTGTTTTAAAGTTCTTCTCTTAAGATGACACAGGAGCTCTTGTCCTTTTTATAGCACTTAGTCATCAATAAGAGAAAATGAAAGCTCTTCATAATATCTAAAGCCCAGGAGTTTAAGATACTGCTCACCATAGACATCTCTATTCAAATCTTCCCTTTAAGAACAGGGAGCCTAATAAAGTGAATTTTCATATCATTTAGTTCATAGAAACCTGTGGACCTCCTGCTCTGCTTTAACAATTGCTGTAATGCAGGCTTTTAATAGTTGGGTTAAAAAAAGGCCTTTTCTAGATGAACCCACATCGTTTAGATCTAAAGTCTTTTTAGAAGTTTTTTTTTTTTTCCACAAGGGAAAACAGAAAACCTTATTATTTGGATGGATCCAAACTAGGTTTTCTTTTTTGATAGCACAACCCAAAATTCTTGATATGTCTGGCCTTATGTGAGAATCACAATCCCTTTCCAATTCTGTACCAACACATGATCATTCTTGCACTGAACTGCTGTTCCCTGCTCCAATAAACTCAACTCAGATATAATTACACTAGAATTTACACAGCTCTGTAGTTCCAACAAGTTTGGTCTATGCATCTGAGTTTCAAACATATTGCATTTTAACACCATATGTTTGTAACTATCAGACAGACCTTGCCAACCCTGAGAATCAAACCAACTATACTGAGTACACCAAAGCTTCACTTCACATTCCAGAAATTAACCATTGCAATATCTGTTTCTCCTTATGGCATTGGCTGATGATTTGTTGAGGTCTCTTAAGGAAAATGAGACTTGCAACTGTATTTATTTATTTGTTTGCTTTGGTAGACTCTCATACTTCTTTTTTTCTGTTTTTCTTTATGCTAATTTTGTATATTCAGAAGACATACTGCAAGCTCCAGAACAACAGCTTTCCTTTCATGTATTAACAAACATTCCCTGGAGAAGCATTATGCACTTAAAGTGAGAAAAAACAAGAAATGAGAGACAACAAATGAGTAACGCCCAACATTAGAATGTGTTTCAACTACTAAAACCCCCAAATATAAATGAGAAGACTATGCATTGAAATAATTAGGAAATCAGTTTTAAGTTGGGATTTAGAGCTGTGTGAACCAGCTGTACAGACATCATAACAAAGGGAATAACCCCAAATGAGAGCCAAATGAGCAATTGCACAAAACTATGAGACAGCAAACAGCAAGAGGACTGGGGAGCAGAACTAAATTAGAAATAGAGTGGAAGTTACAGAAGCAAACAAACATGATCCATATGTGGAAATATTAACAAGGCATTAGTGTTTAATTAGTGTAAAGGATAAGAACACTTAGCAGAGTCATCATAAACAAAGATGAATGGAAAACACGTTGCTATTAAGAGCAGACAATCTAACTACACTACAAATGTAAGTTGATAAGTCACAACTTCAGATGTAATTTTTTTTTAAAAATAGTGTTTTGAAACAGCACTTTGCTACTGCATCTACTGGTAGAAAATAAAATGTTGAAGTACACATTTTCATTTGAAATTTCAGGTATTTTGAAAAAGAAACAAAAAAAAAAAAAAACCCACAACTGCTCACTATCCACCACTTACACCCAAATTTGCATTCCAATTCCATTTTGAATACATGAGATTTACCTTTCAGATGAAGAATGTGAAATGAACTTTTTTCTAAATAAATTTTTGTGAAGGCTCTGAAACAGAGATCACACTGGAAGTTAAATTTAGTTTAAGAAAGGAAGAGTAGGTCTTTCTTTCTAGTACATTCATTTTTCACAGCATACTAGCCTGACATAGGTATCAGCACAGGTTAATTGCTTTCAAGAGAAAAAACAATATGCAACAAATAGGGCAAAGGGAGAGCAAGAGAAACAAAATGGGTTTGAATGCCTTTGTGACCTTCACAAACACTTTTATTTAATAAGGAAAATGTTAGAAAAGTCAGTTGCATATGTGCAAGTCATTATAACTATCTGGAGCTATGTACTAATTGATGATTTATGGCAGAGTTGCACCCTCACACATCTTTCATGCAGATACAATCTCCTCAAGCTGTGCAGAGACATGACAATTTATTAGACCTTATAAGCTTCAAGCTTTAAATGAACAAGTAAATTCATGGTAAAATATGGAAACAGAAAACAAAATTATGAGATGAGGAAAGTGAAAAAAAGGTAATTTCCCATGATAAATATTTACAAAGTCTGCTCTAAATGAATGTGAAAATTTCAAGCAGCTTTACAGTTTTTGAGACTATATAACATCCCAGGGTACACCTTCAAAACTTATTAGATTCACTTGGAAGCAGAAATTTGAAGACCATCTGAAAGGCTGCTACACCTCTCTGTTGTTACCTAAAAAAATAACATTTTATTCAAGATCAGTTCCTTAGCTGCAGCAAACTCTGTATTTCTGTGTAATTGTTCTCCTAACAAATCTTTCAACTACAATTCCTATAGAGAAGTAAAAGTGCATTTAACAAAGATCTAAAAGACCATCAACTGAAAAATAAACCTTAGGAACTGATATTCCAAGAAATACATGGAATTAAAAACAAAGGTTCACTAATGAAAATCAGAAAAAAAATCCCCACAAATCAGAAATGAAACAAGAAACAACATACAAGAAACAATACTGAGTTGTTTTCCACTGTAATTCTCAATTCATTAAACTAAATGAATACCCTTAAATCTAGAATACTCAAGATACAAAGTGAAACTTCATAAGCATCAATAAGGAGTAGGAATACAAACAAAGGACTGATTCCTTTTATTTAATAATACATACTTAAGGGATCATAAATCATAACAACATACAGGAATATTTTTAAAATGGGAAAAACTGTAAGAATCATTATCTGTTTTTTGTACATCCATAAAAGTGTGACTATGGAAGTATTTTGATTCTTTTCTTCAGGCAATGGAAAGAAATTTCAAAAAGTGTTTAGTACAGAAGCTGTGCAATTTCATGTTTTAACTACAAGATGCCTATTTAGGTTGCCTAAATATCCATACAAATTATGCTACTAGAAATTGTTATGGATGACCACTGTCTTGAATTCCTCCATTAAAGAGTTATCTTCTCAAGACTGCCACATTTAGGAGGATGCACAAATATACCTCTTCACTAAGATTTTGCAAATGAATACATTAATTAATTCTTGCATCCTTGACCAAAAAGTCAGACTGAAAGCTGTGCACCATAATGGAAAAACAGGTTTTCCATTCTTGAAACACAAACCAGTTTAAATTACATATACAGTATGCTCATGTATTGCAGAACATGACAAAGATAATAGGAATTTTAACTAGTTGCTTTGCATCCAGGACTAGAACAATGTGTTAGAATAATGTATTTATTAATGTATAATAAAAATTCTTTCACAGTGGCTGCATCCTTAATTTAGCACAGTGAATAACAGGAACTTTATATACAAAGATATGAAGTGCCCAGTTGCTCGGATTAAATACAACAAAGTTTAAAAATCAAACCCCAAAACCCCAACCTGTTTACATATCTATTTACAAGTTGTGAATGAGACACTTTTCACAATGAATAGTGATTGGGGTCATCGATAACTTGATGAAAAACATTATTCTTGACTTTTTTTTTTAATTTTCTAGACCTTCTTGGGCTCAAAAAACCCATATACAAAGGTTGCTTTGGTTTTCTCTTTTAATTTATCCAAACTCTAGCAGTGTACAGCTACCAATGCTCCTGCCAGTTTCAGTTCTGCTCTTCAGACACTACTGGGCAGCAGGAGTTGTCACCAGTTTCTCCCAGCTGTTTAGAAATCTCAGGAGACTCAAGTTCAAACAGACACAATGACTCTTGGAAAAAGAGCACAACAAACACCAGGAGACTGTTTCTCTTCTCATTCTGTTAGGAAACATAAATTGCTCAAAAGAAAGAGACAACAATTCTTATCCAAATGTGAAAAGTAACAAAACTCAATGAAAATAAGCTCTTCTTATTGCCTAAAAAGGGCCTGGAACTTTGTGTGGGTGTGCAGGAGAATATATTCTTACAAATATACAAATATGTTTACAGATATTACTTATTATTTGCAATTACATTCTAAGAACATGACTAAATTTAAGGAAGTAAAAACTTTTCATGAAAACTTTTCATGTATATATCTTAGCTCATCCTCAAATTCATCCAGAGGATGATGAAAAGCATTTAACAATTCCAGAACACCTCAAGCATTCATTTGCAAACAATTTCACAGCCACAGCCACCTTCTGCACAGAAACTTTACAAGCAAGCATGCTGAACTAAAAACAAAACTCTGCCTTAAAATTTGTAATTCTCTTAGTTGAAATTTGAGCTGACAAGTTTCATTTTTATCTTATAGTTGGTTTCATGTTGCAGTTCTTAGCCATCCTCATATTTGGGGTTCAGTGCTCCCAGCTGATGCCAAATCTAATGCTTCTGAATGACTCTTGAATCCATCAAGCACTTGGTACTGTTTGATTTGCTTCTTTCTTCACTCTTAGGTAGATCCTTATTAAAACGTTGAGGTCAGCAGTCAAGCACCACTGAGTAAAGACACATATATAAAAACAATACACCTAAACTTAACAATTTTTTGAGAACTTCAGACAAATGATTGGTACCTGCAACCACTGTTTTCATGTGAGTATCCAAACCCAAGACTTGTGGGTTTTTGAGGGTACAATTGATTACAAAAATATCCCTTTGGATCTTGACCTAATTCTGCATCCATTCTACCCCAATACTTCTTTTCTAAGCACTTCTGATTGGCCAGACTTTTTTGGGAGGTTCAGATGCAAGGTATGCCAGTAAACTGGCAGTGTTCAAGAGCTCACTTCCTAGAGACACACCATGCTGCTTCCACAAAATGAGGTGACTTGTTACAGAATGTGAATACACAGCCTGGGGAATATGACAATGTAGAACAGCTGAAGGCCTCAAGTTCTGTAGAGTGTCAATTTCTTATTGAAATTATCCCATTAAGGGAAATCTTTCACTGAAATTCAATTTCTTTAGATAAAAGAGCTCCCCAGAAACACAGAACTATAAGTTCTATAGAATCGTGCCAAGATCAGAAAAAAAAAAAAAAAAAAAAAAAAAAAAGGAAGCCTGGGAGCAAATTTACTAAATTATTTTATTGCCTGAAGTGAAAAACAAGAGTACAAGTGTTTGATGGTTTCAATTTTTATTACATCAAAAAACAGAAGTCGCCTATTAAGCATCCGTGGAAAATTGGTCTCTTCTTATTTTTTACGGCACAGATTTCTATACCTCTCCTCCTCTTCGTTAAACCGGGAAGTATGACTGAAGCAAGCCGGAGATTTCACGTACGGTGGGAACGGCGTTCCTGCGGTCCAGCTGTTCGTTTCTCGCTCAGCCCTGCAAGGGCAGACGCGGCCCCGCCGAGCCCCGATCCCGCCGAGCCCCGGCCCCGCAGAGCCCCGGCCCCGCAGAGCCCCGATCCCGCAGAGCCCCGATCCCGCAGAGCCCCGATCCCGCAGAGCCCCGGCCCCGCCGAGCCCCGATCCCGCAGAGCCCCGATCCCACCGAGCCCCGATCCCGCAGAGCCCCGATCCCGCAGAGCCCCGGCCCCGCCGAGCCCCGGCCCCGCAGAGCCCCGATCCCGCCGAGCCCCGATCCCGCCGAGCCCCGGCCCCGCCGAGCCCCGATCCCGCCGAGCCCCGATCCCGCCGAGCCCCGGTGCTGCCGCAGCGCTGGCCCCGCCAGGTGCGAGCGGTGCGGGCCGGGAGCGCGGCGCCGCGCCGGGACAGCCCCGCGGGGAGAGCAGGGACAGCCGGGCCGGGCCGCGCCGCCTCAGCCCCGCCGCACCTGGGGCCGCACCTGGCAGCGGGGCGGGCGCTGGAACGGCCCCTCAGCGGGGCGCTGCGCGACCGCCCCGCGAGGATCCTCCCGCGCCGCGCCGGGGCCGGCGACCACCGACACCCCCACCCGGCCCCGCCCCGCGAGGGTCGCCCCGCGCTGCCGCCGGCCCGGGGGTCGGGGGTTCCGAGCCCCCCGAGCGGCGCCGCCGCTCCCGGTACCTGCGGACGCAACTTTTCCCCCGCCGCCGTTCAAATGCGCTGCCGTAAAGCGCCCGTATCCCGTGGCAACAAGGTTCCGGGCGAGCACTAGGTGTAGGAAGGTGATGTAAAAGTAAAACCACCCAGTGTCGTAAACCAGGTCCGGGGGGGAGGGGAGGGAGTGAGGGGGGCGGGCGGGGGAGGAGGTGACTGGAGCATTTAGACACCAGCGAGCGGATCATGGCGGATGGCCCCAGGTGTAAGCGCAGGAAGCAGCCGAACCCGCGCCGCAACAACGGTCAGTCACCCGCGGGGCAGCGCCGCGGCCGCGCTAGGGCGGCGGCGGGGCCGGGGCGGGGGCCGGGCACAGCCGTCCCGAGCGCGCAGGGGGGAGGTCGGGCGGGCGCCAAAGTAATTCCCCCGCCGCGGCTCGCCGGGAGCGCGGCTCCCTCCGCACCGTTATATCCGCTACCTGGAGCCTCCCTCGCCGCCGCCTCCCTCCTCCGCCTAGCGGTGCCTCCGCACTCCGCCGCTGTCCGGGACCGTTACACGCTGCTTCCCCCTCGCGCCCCGCGACCGCCCCGCTGCCGGCAGCGGGCTCGGGGGCCCCCGGCCGCGCCGCCGCCCTCCGGCCCGGGAGGGGACGCCGAGCCCCGCGGGGAGCGGCGGGGGAGCGGCCGCCGCCCGCCCGGCCGCGGCAGCCCCAACTCCGAAACTTGTTACCTGCGCGCTACCCCGGGCGGAGCGGGGCCTCCCCCCGGCCCCCGCGGGCGGGATCGCCCCGCCGCCCGCCCGGGAGCGCCTCTGCCGCCCGCCGGAGGTTCCCCCCCGCTCGCCCGGCAGCGGGCCGGCTCCTCGCCCCCGGCGGGCGCTGGCCTTTCGGGGGGCGGCGGTGGGGGACGCCGGCCGTCCCCGAGGGGGGCACGCCCGGGAGCGCAGGCGGGGAAGGCACCGCCGCCGCAGCGGGCAGCGATTCGCGCGGGGGCAGCGGCAGCGCAGCCGCCCCGGGCCGGCGCCCCCGCTCCGCGGCCGCTCCGCGCCTCCCCGCCCCGCCGGGAGTTGGTGCCCCGCGGCCGCGCTGCCGCCCCGCCGGGCCGGTGGGGAAGGGAGGGCTGCGCCCGGGCGGCGGGGGCGGGCGGCGAAGTTTCTTCCCTTCCCTCTGGCTTCGGAGGTACCTGTTTGTATAATAATGGGTGGTAACGGTTTGGCCGGGGGCCCCCGCTCCGCTCTCCGTGCGTGTGTGACCAGCTGCTGCAGTCTATATAAGGAATTACATTTACATTTCAGACTTAAGGGCTGCTGTGGGGTAGTGTTTTTTCCCCTTTGGTACGTGTGTTACTTTAAGATGCGATGGGAAGGTACACGGCGGGGGGAATAAAGGCTCGCAACACCCACTCTCTACTTATTTTCTGGAAAATGGAGAAGTAGTTCGGTCCTCGTAGCACGACTCTTCGGAATAGGATGTAGAGTAGGCGATTTTGTAACTCTCCCTGGCAATTTTAGGTTTTATGTGGCATTTCCTGTGCAGGGTCACAGATAGGAAGGCTTTGCCTGCGATCTGAGATGTTTTCATATGCAGTGAACGGTCTCCGAAATAGATCGCAGTCACGATCGGTGCTTCACCTCTCTAATCCTGACTGTTCGGGGCGTAACGTGGTGATAAATGACGGCCTTTCCCGGGGCTAACGGGTTGGTTTGATTGCGTTGAACTTAAAAAGGGTTTTCTTATTTTTGCTGTGTGCCTTTTCTAGCAAGTACTCGTGTTTGCACGCTCATGTTATGAATTCCTTGTCCTAGTGTATATATTTATATTTAGCTCATGATTTGGCTGTGCTGAAGGTAAGTTTGGAAAGTGCTTTTCTCTTTACCTTATTAAAAATGTGGATGATCAGAGAAAGGGGCTTTTCTTGTTGCTGACGACAACATGTGTGACATGTGAGTCTGAACCACCCAGCGTCTGTGCAGGAGCTGTAAACATGTTTACCTGAACAGGAAAGAAAATGGATTTTTCTCTTAAAGATCCAGTGATATGAATACCATACTCTTAAAAGCATATCAACAGATTACTTGAGAGAGAAATTTTCTGAAAACCTGGCTTTTGAAATCGACGGAAAAAAGCTCCTTGATTGCTGCAGCAAATGGCAACTTGTGCAGGTAGAAAAAAAAGATGGTGTTTAGTTTTCTCCTGCATGCATGTCAGCCCCCTCCTGTCTGCTGCTTTCGTTCTCAAGGGAGGGATTTATTTACCACGCTTGCTGTCAGTGTTTTTCCTTTGTGCTTAATATTAGAAAACCAGATTTAAGGCTGTTTAGCACAAACCATTTTGTCTGCAGCGTGTATCACTTGCAGAAAACAAAAGGTGTTTCAGATGTGTATCATTCCAGGTATATTTCATCTTTATCACTTTTGGACCTCATTGCTGCACCCACTTTATAATAAAAAGCTTGTGAGTATTTAGCAACTAGTTCTGCAATGTAAAATGTAGTGTGTCTTGATTTAGGCTGGTTTTGGCTCCTTTTATTGAGGAATTAAAACCCACTTAAGTCATTGTGCATTGGAGCATCAGGATCGGTTAGATAATAGAATCCGGATAATAGAGATTTCTCAGCAGTGGGTTTATGTTTGACTTGCAAATATTTACTGAAGAAAATGCATAGAAAAAATGTTAACCCTTTAACCTTTAAAATAAATGAAGCTTTTTTCCCCCCCAAAGTCTCTAAATGCACTTGGTTTTTATAGGTATCTTCTGTTAATGAGGAATGGGCATAGGGGAGATGCGTAAGCAACTGGCTTGTTTGTAGTATAAAACAATAACGGCATTTTTATGCTGTTTCCTCTCCACTTTCCCATAGAATAGGAGATTATTACAGAGAGATTGCACTAGGCATCCAGTATGCCAGTTAATACTGGGCTATGGCATTGAGTTATTATACTGTAAACTTTTCTTCTTTTTATCTCTTGTTAAACTTGCCCCAGCTATTCTCACACTGTAGACTTTTGTTTTGTTTTTTCTTTCTTTCCTCTGCTTTCTCTGTGTTTGGGAGCCATCCTGGTGCATTAACTCTAGCTGGAAAGAGTCTTATCTTACTCTAGAGCTGGTTCCTTTTCTGCCTTGTTTATTGGTCCCCACAGGAGTTCAGCAGAGAGCCGATTGGTGCTGCCATTAAAGCCTCCACTTACAAGGAAATCTGGCACTTCATACCTGAAGAAAACTACCCTGTCATTGTCCTCAGTTCTAACCAATACACAAAAACATCTACTCCAGCAGAAGAGTTAACTGAGTGTTGAGATTGTGATACAGCAGAAACACAGTGGTAGTTTGGAGTCTCTCATCCTATCTACTACTTTCCCCCCTCCTCTTTTAAAAGAAAAATGAAGAGAAAGAAAGAGACACAGTTTGGATATTTTTTGCCGGTTGTCTGCATAGCCATGCTCTTGTTACACTCCTGTGTTGACTTCAAATAGATTCAGTATCAGAAAAGGTTTTCTTTTTCTGAGTTGGTTTGCAGTCAGGATTAGTCACTTTCTTAGCTTTTCTCATGTATGTTTGGGATTGTCTTAGTTCTTATTAAACAGTGAAAGTGACACAGCTTGTTCTTCAGCAATCTGTGAGATAAGTAAAGCAAACAACATATTTAAAACTTTCCTTTCTAGTGTGTAAAAAGATATCAGCCTGAAGTATAGATGTTCTGAACATAAGGCAAGTATGCCTTCAGGTTTTCAGATGTATGTTTAATGGTAGAAAGAAGAATGTTTGAATCTGAGTAAATTCTACATGCCGTCAGGTACATGTGAGGAGAAGGTACAAGCCATCCTTAGTCACAGTGAGTTCATTACTAAAAGGTTGAATTGTTTGAGTGCTATTTCAGTTGCTTTACATTTGGTTCTTCTCTTTTTATTTCTATTAGATAACAATATTAATATTAAATTTTGCTACTAAACTAAGAACTGTAAGAAGACTGTAAGACTCTAAGGCAAAAGCATATTTCTTTTAGCTCCAAGGTGTTAACTACTGGCAGGATGTCAGGTGTTAGTGACACTTGGGATACAACATTCCTGGTTGTGCCTGTCTTCTCTTGTCCCCTTGCCTTTCTTTTTACTAGGTAGCATGTTTTCACTCTAGTGTTAATTTAAATTCGCAATTTGGGATATGTGGAATGTATTCAGAGTTAAAATTTCAGGCACAGGTCTACATGGACAACTGAATTAACTGTTTGAGACCAAGGAAACCTTCTCTCTTATAAACAAGTACTATTCTGTTTTAATGTTAGCTACTGAAATAGAATGTGAGTTCTCTTAAAAGTTCTCTTAAAAATTTCTCTGTCAGCAACCAGTGCTTGTTATTTTAACAGTTGTGAAGCAGGTTGTTCTAAGGTAATTAACTACCTGAGGCAATTGTTCTTTTTATTTCTTTTAAGGTAATTTGTTTCCTGAAGCAATTTGCCTTGCGTGTAGGGCTCTGTACATGTGCTGCTGAAAGGGTTAATGAAAAGTAGCAAGGAGATGAAACTTTCCTTCTGACATGAGCTTCCCACTCATAGAAATAACTCAATTTTTTTTAGTTAGAAGTCTGAGGATTTGACTTGTTTGAATTCAGTCCAAATTTTCTGTTGAATATTTTTAGTTGCATCAGATAGACTCAGTGGGGAGGGGTTTCTGTGGACTTTGGGCTTTATCACAGATCCTGTTAATTGGAGTTACTGACTTTGGTTGGGTCCTTGCTCTCTGTGAGCTGCTCCTCTGTGCACATAGCAGGAAGAAGGGGTTCTACAGCTGTTCCCTACTTCTTTCCCCACTGACACTCAGCTGTGGTATTAACCTGTAATTTCTTCTTATAGCAGTTTTCCAGTGATGGGGGGATAGGCTGAAGTACTCTGAAGTCAAAATATCACTGTCATTCTGTTCCTTGTATGGAAACATCTGTTTTAATAGAGTTTAAAATGCCAGTGAGGGATGGCAGACATTTTAAACAGGTATTTATTATGGTAAAGAAATAAAATTAACTTCTGTGAAACTTGGGTTGTAGGTTTTTTGCTTATTGGAGTTTTTTTAATTGATTTTTGATCAACTGCTCTCTATTGCAGAGAAACTGCTGGAGCTATATTATCTGGCCAGATGCCTCTTAAGCATCCCTGCTTCTGAATTCAGTCATTATTGTTCACCAGAAATATAAGCTCTCAAGTCATTAGCTGTTTGTAGTCACTTCAAAAGCATTTAACTAATTGATATTGCAAGCTGATTGGAGTAGGTCATGCAGTGATTTGTCAGCTGTAAAGCTGATCTTTAGCAATACACACTGCATCTCTGGAAACCGTAAGGTTTCAACTCATGATGGGTTTCAAATACCCAAAACTGGAGGTTGAAAACCAAAAATAACTCTTAATTTTATGTAGGCTTTCATATAATTTTGCAAAGTACAGTTCCAGATTAACTTTCAGCTGATTAACATCAATATTCCTGAATTTTTGGTGGTTGTTACCTATATTTTTCAAGAGGACTCATGTCTAGGATCTTTTCTGTTTTGGGCAAGTAAGCAGAACCCTGTCTTTCATTTGTGGTCTCAGAAACATTGGTGTTTCATTCTGGCAGCTATAATAGGCCTGTGATTTTTGAGAACTAAAGTCTCAAATGACTTGCCCAAGGTCACACAGGAAGTCCATAGCAAGACTGAGACTCGGTCCATTTTTAATCTTCAGGACCACCCTTGCATTTGGCTTGATCTAGAGTTTTAAAGGGAAAGAATAGTTTTGTCAATTGGTAGTTACTGTTACTTTTAGCTTAAGTTCTTTTCTATTTATTGGACTATTTTTGCTTTCAGCAAGCAAGTGGCAAGATGTAAAACTCGATTTTGACTTTAACCATTTTTAGATGGTATTAAGATAGACTATGAAAACAGGAAACATCACCAGTGAAAATACTATGTAATGATGTGCCAGAGAAGTAGAATGTTGTCTTCTGGTGTGTTTTGTATTCCCAAATCTTAAGTTCAGTGATGCAAGGATAGGTAAATCACATCAGGAGAGAGTTAAAGACTACATTGTTAGCATCAATACCCCTACTGGGATATGGAGGGTTTTAAGGGGGCTGTTCTCTTGGAGTTTAACATCTGGGCAGAAATTATTTCATCAGATGGTGGTGGTGTTGTGACAGTGATCACTAAAGAAGTCTCAGCATATTACTGGCATTTCTAATATTTGAAAATGGTAAGTAAATAAAAAAGCATAAGTTCTCCTCAAAGCAGAAATTTCCCAGAAACATGTTAGTAAGTGCCAGGTCTGGTAAGTCGACTTGAGTGGGACAAACATGCAAGTCTGAGTTTTACCACCACAGCTGCTTGTCACAGGTGGAGCTGTGTGGGAAGTGGCTGTGGGTGCAGGTGGGTGCTGCTCCTGCCAGGGCAGTGCAAAGGTGGGTGTGAAGAGTGTTCTCATATCTTCATGTGTGAGGATGTGTGGTTAGCTCCAGTCATGAGACACTGCAACACATCAGTTTGGGTAGGGATTCTTTCCTGCTGAGGGAAATGCTGTTTGAAGCCTTTAGTAGTTAAAAAAGTAAAAAAGGCCAACCCCTCAAGCAAAGGTTGGAGAGCAGAGGGTTGCATGCACAAGTACTGGATGGGTGAGGCAAAGTGTGTATGGGGGAAGAGGAGAGTGGAATAGACAGGGGAGTAGTCTGCTTCTCACTGAAGGTCTGATACCTGATTTCTGATGCATCTTGCTGGACTTCCAGGGAGAAATGGATTTGGCTGCTGTAGGAAAAGATCTCAGTGGTAAATAGCTTGGGCCTTAGTTGACTGGGTGGTGCCTTGAAATACTGGAATTGTTGAGTTGTTTAGTGGGTTTCATGAGTGTATTGTTTTGTAATTCTTTCTACTTCCATGTTATGTTGGCAAGTTTTTAAAACCTTTTATAAGCCATTGCCTCTAATACTCTGAGTTGATTTTTTAGCTAATTATTATGTACTTGTGTATTTATATCTTAGTCTTGATTTCCTTTTCTGGTTGTCCAGTTCCTTGCATCTTATTTTATTGTTATTGGAAAGAGTAACAGAAGTTTGATACTTTAAAAAACTGTTCACAGTTGCAACTTTCAAATCTTTGTGACCATTTCTTTTAGGGAAACACTACAGTTGCTTTCATTTTTCCTATTGGGCTACAGTTTGTTTATTTAATAATCTATGTATCTCTTTCTTGCTTAGATAAGTAGTATTCCTGAGTGACAGTCAAGGAGAATGGAATCCCAGTCAAGAGCAGTGAGACTTGATGGATAAAATACTGACTCCAGTTAAATGCAGCATAGCTTTATAAATCAGTTTCAGTACTCCTGAGAAAAATACTACTTCCGTCTCACGGTATGTAAGCACCTTTCAGGCAGTAAAAATGTATGTACTGAGTCTTCCTGTATCTTGGCCTACACATCCAATTCCCTGTGTGAGTATCTGGCAGCTTACATTCATGTGTTAGGAGGATAGGTGATGGTAGAGTAGAAAGAAGAAACTTGTTAAGTTTCTGTGTGTGGAGCACAGATATTCAGATGTGGAGGCAGAATTCAGATGTTTCAGTTAGGTAGTGCTGAACACATTAACCAGATTTCTTTAGACTTGTACATTTGTCCCAGAAGGGACAATAGAGAAGAAAGGAGTAGTAGAAAGTTTTCTACATTGGCTCACTCCGATTGTCTCAGATGCCATTACTGTAATGTAACTATATCTTTTAACATACTTTTTCAGAGCAACAGAAGTTAACTAAAAATATGCTTTCTCATTTTTGAGAAGTCAGTACTGTTTGAAAGCAGCCTGTTTCAGTTCTCTTCCTTTTCAGCTGTCATTCCCAGCTGTCACAATCTCCTTGATGTGAGGACTTTACCCCTGTTGTTTCAGAGCAGTTTGGTTAACAGCTGCTGTCACCCAAAGGTTAAATCCTGAAAATGGGCATCCTTTATTGGTTTCCTTACAAATATTTGCTTTTTGGTAGCATCTTTCTTGTTGCTCTCCCTTCAATATGTTCCATTGATCCTATTTTTGGAGAGCTGTGTAAAGCAAATGATCACGTCTAATGATGAATGTATTCTTTGGGATGTGGTAGGCTGCTTAATTATAACTGAAAAGGAGAGCAAAAAAAAGTTCTTTGCTGTGCTGACATTGCATCCTGTTCAGTTAGGATCTGTGAATATGAGTAGCAGTTTTTCTTTAGTGAAAGGATGTAAAATTAATTCTTTAAACACCAAGAGCTCTCTATGATATGGGAGTGTATCAGAAGGAAAACTGCACAGTATTTTGTACTTCTTTTGATGCAGATAGTCTCTTTTTTTTTGCAACTCCTCTGTTCCTTAACTTCTTGCAGGTCAGGTAATAGATCAGGAGCACTGGAGGAACTGGCAAGATCGTTGGAGATAGATGAGTTATAAACCTTGCCATTCACCATGATCCTGAGAGTGGTTTTCATGGACAACACTTGAAGTAAAGGGGTTAAGAGTCTGATGGGGTAAAGAGTATTTTTACCTATGAGCTAGTGTGCCTGTCCTTATTAGGATCAAATGCTAGTTGGGCCAGTGATGCTAAAGAATACCTTCAGTTATTGTGATATAAAATGTTTTCATTATTTCAGCAAATGTCCCTTTCCCAATTCTTTTTGATAGGCAGCTGACAGACAGTGAGGGCAATTTTCTATTCTGTTTTGTAGGCATCCATCCACAGATGTATGTATGGAAGAAAGCAAAATGATACTATAAAACATCACAAATGTGGCATGATTTGAAAAAAGCCTGGGGAAATCTTTTTCCATCTGAAAAAGGGTGAACTAAACAACAGAAAAATCAGGCCTTAACTACAAGACTTAAGTTGATATTTGTTGAACTGGTATATCCCTAAAGAAGCAGGTTGGGCTTATTGTTAGTTTTCCTAACACCTTCCTCCTCACCTGAGCTAACATAATTTTTGTTAATGCCCAGAAGCATTAGGGAGATGAGTTGTCCCTTTTTCTAAGACACCTTTGTCTTTAAATAGTTTTTCTTAATGCTTTTTTTTTGTCCTTCCAGGTATGTGTCAGATTTTCCTTCTTCACACCTTCTAGTCCATTTTATCATTTCTGTTTAGTTCCTGTAAGCTATCTACTGTAAGTTGTGTTAAGTCTTAGACTGGAAAAGGAGATATAGTTCAGAATCTGTAACCTGTTTAATCTTCCATCCTGTTTTGTTTATGTCTTTCCATAGCCTTTCATTTTCTTCATAGTATTCCTGGCACAGTTATTTAGTTAAGTCAAGCAAAATAGAACCAGTCACACACTACTGGATTCATTCTTCTGCTCTTGTTCACAGGAAGGAGCTAGGTACAATTTGCCTGGTAAAGAGCATGAGGTGGTGAATAAGGACTTTGAAGCAGATTTGGAGCTGTAATGACTGGCTTCCTTCCCTGCTGCTGTCCCTTCCCCTTCCTTGCTAAGCATTTTCATTTGAAATACTAAGGTGTGGTCATTGGGCATATCTGTTCTCAACTTCCAGTAATTTTTTGTTCACTGCTGAGCTGCACCATAATTACATATGCAAATGTAGTATTTTTTTCCCCCCTTCTTACCTTGTACATGTGGGAGAGGAAGATAAGGTTGCAGAATACCGTTGGGGATGTGCTGCTGTTGAGGAGGTGCTGCAGAAGGAGACAAGTACTCGATCTGCAGGACAAGGCTCAGCAGGGGATTTCAGAACTTCCATGTCTGAAAGGCAACAAGAAAACAGTATTCTTGCCAATTTTAAACTTTAGATAGGAGCAGATTGTAGGATGGCTTGTTATAACAACTTGGTTTGATTCATTCTAGCTACTGAGTGCTGAAAGTAAATTGGCATTTCCAGTACAGTTTTGTTTAGTAGACACACATACACATTTATATATATATATATATAACTATAGTTATATCCAATAATTTAATCTATTAGACTAGCTTGAATGCTCCCAGTAGTAGCACAAGGTAGATGTCTGTTCTTAAGTGTTGTAATGATAGTAAAACCACAGAGACTAATTCTATGAAGCAGACTATTCTGACAACTTCTGCCCTTCATGGTAAGGCTTACCTTGTACATTTTCCAGATTTGTAATTGATGGATGTAATGTATTACTGGAACACTAAATAAGATTTTGAGCAAGTATTGAAAGATAGAATTGGTTCTATAGTACAATCAAAATGCCGAGAGACTTCCTGCACAGAAGTAAAATAATACCTTAGAAATGAGAAGCAGAATTTAATTGGTAGTTGTGGCATAGGAAAAGGGAAATAGTTGCAGTGACATGTCACGCAGTATTACATGCCGTAGTTCTCTCCGTTTCACCACGTGATTAATCACGCCTGCATAGTTCATGATG
This sequence comes from Erithacus rubecula, assembly GCF_903797595.1. NCBI lineage: Eukaryota > Metazoa > Chordata > Aves > Passeriformes > Muscicapidae > Erithacus > Erithacus rubecula. Next base: position 14,114,424 of record NC_136689.1, on the reverse strand, counting down.
GGGACAGGCACCTTAAAAAGATGAGCCTGGCTTTTACCTCAGCATGTGAGTAAATAAAACTGGTGGCAGACTTTGTTTCTGTGGGTTGAGCCAGTTCACACAAGGAGAATTTTAGCTCTCCAGCTGTAAAGAATTCAAATATACTTAGTTGAATAAAAATCATGACGCAGAGCAGAGGTTTATGATCCTGACAGAAAATTCTTATGAGATGTTTGATGCAGATTGTTGTCTGTGGATCTGATGCTTCAAAAATATTTTTGGCAATAGTGCTTGTGACAGTGCTAAGATGCTTTCCTTCAGAAGTGAAATAAAGGTGGTTAAGAACTCCAGCAAATATGGGCATTTTCTTTGTTTTAGTATGAAGTTGCAAACCTTCTCTATTTATTTATGTCAAGTGCCTAGGAAAAAGTAATTTAAAAGCTCCTCGTTGTGTACTACTGTATGTAAATCATTTCATTGCATTTGCTTTTTCATATGTATGGTGTCACAATAACTTGGCATATAGAAAATATATACAACTTTTCTAAAAAGAATGAGTTCTTTTCTGAGCTGGAAAGAAAACAAGTGCTGAAATATAAAGCTTGTCAGTATCTTGCTCTAATAGTTTACAGTTGCCTATATTTAACTCTTATTTCATCTTTCTGACTTTTGACAATTTTTTAAAGCATTTTGAAGGTCTCATATAGCAAATTCTCAGAATAAAAATGTTTGGGACTTTTGAAAAGTTCTAAGATGCTCTCTTACTGAGGAAAGTCTTTCAGGTTTATGCAATGATGTATCTTAGTGGGCATCCTAATGAAGCTTTTTATCCCTTAAATATTTCCCCAGCCTGTCTGCTTTTAAAGAAGTAGTGTCTTCCTTCAACCACAGTTTTAAGTAGAACTGTCAATCCAGTGTGTGTCTTGTTCATTCTTGGGTCTACTGTTGGAACACTTTGTAGCTGGAGTGTGTGTGCGCATGTGCAGCTGCATGTGCTGTTTTCCTGCCTTTTCCTTTTGTCTGTGAAGCTTCTGGCTGATAGCAGATTAGCCATCTGAATGTGGGCAGCAAAGAGTAATGGGCTGTACAGAATGCCTGGGGCTTCTTGCATACAATAAAATGACTCCATTATAAAGCAAAAAATGACAAGCCTGCCATGGAGGATATCTGTACTAGGGAGATGGAGAGAGTAGCCTTTGGTTTATGATCATGTTAATGGGTGTAGAATAAACTTAATTTTTTTCAACTGTCTAAAGTATTCCTAGGTGCTTTACAGAGCAGTACTGACCTCATGGTTCTTCTAGCAGAGGAATACTTATGAGCTAAATCAGTGATGTACTATTTGCTATTCCTGATTGCTGTATATGCATGGGGGAAGCATGCTGGCTCAGTTTCATTTTCATCATGCAGGTGTGTGGTTTTTTTTCCTTTCTTTTAATTTTTTTAATCTCTAATATTTTGCTTAGTTACAGGATTACATAATCTGCCCTGCAGAAGTGTGTTAGGTTTATTAAGTCTTTTGCAAGACGTGCTAATACAGATTTGAAGGAAATTGGGCCAGAAACATGGCTGAGACACAGGGAATCCAGATGCTGGAGGAGGACATGAAATATAAAGCTGTAGAGACTTGGATCAAGCAGACAAATGAGGCTGTGTGCAGAACCATAGTAGCAGGAAAACTAACAAGGAATCTTATCAAGGTTTTTTTGACAGCTGTACTTACCCATTGTAAGAATCCAGTGTTTTAAAGGCCCTCTTGATTGTCTACAGTTTTACTGTGTCAGTAAGCAGTAGTGACTGCTTGTACACTTCTAACTTCCAGTTACAGGTTTCAAGAAAAGTTGTGTGGTTTTGGGTTTTTTTGGTTTGTTTAGTTTGTTTTTTTTTGTTTTTAAGGTATTCAAGCTCTAAAAGGTGCTCTCCCCCATTAAAAAACCCAGGTGCAATATGTTAATTTATGCTAAATGGAAGATCTTCCTGGTTTACATCTGCTCAGGAAATTAAGACAGCTTCTGATGTATATGAGCTTCCAAACTAATGGGCAAGTCAGGATAAAAACAGTTTGGTGTATGGATGAATTGTTAAAACATAGAAAACTTATCCTAAAATGCTTAATTAAATAAACCTCTTAACTGACATTTGTTTAGTTTGTGTTGCTTGTTGTAATCTCTTCAATATGTCACTGTGGTTACAACTGAAGAGGACTCTGGAAATCTATGCCTTAGTAGCCAAATGTATGAATTGCAACTTTTAATAAATAAAATGTGAATACTGTTTGTACAAGCTTTTTCTCACTTTGTTAGCTGCTGCCAGATCTCCTTGTGACTGTTCTGGTTGTGCATACTAATTTGTTGTAAGGATCACGCCCTCGAAGATCACCTTTTAGTTACATGTCACACACCAACATTTTCCACTCTCTTGGATTGTTTTGCCTTGAGCAAAAACCCTTCCTAAAAATTTCTGCTCTCTTCCTCTCCTCCAATAAAGTCTGCTGCCCATTGCCTCCTCCCCCCTCTCCCAAGGAAAAAGGAAGCAACTTAAAACTGATTATACCATAGAGCTCTACAAATGCTGCTCCCTTGACAGCAGTGTTAATTCTCTTTACATTCATTTTTATTTTGCATTCAGAATTGTTTCTATAATCATATGACCTTTTTATGGTGCTGAAGACTGTAGCTACTTAGCAAGGAAGCTGGTGATAAAACTAAAGCTTAGTTAACTATCTCTAACAGTGGGTAGTCTGTAAGTGGTGACAAATAAAATACATTCCAGACTTGTTTAAGAGAGAACTGTGGGGTTTTTCTCGTCTCCTTTTTCCTTGCCCCATGTGATTGCTGTGGTTTACAGTAGGAAGCCACTAGTTTCTGCAGTCACAGATAGAAAAGGAGGTGTATTTGCTGCTAAGTGGCATGTAAAGGCATCTGAGTAAGAATAAGAAAGTGAACTCTCTTAGGGGGGAAGGACTTAGCTACATATTTTACAAGTCTTTCAACATCTGTGACTTAATTGGCACTGCTGAAAGCAGCATGTTGCACATTAATGCAGCTTAGGAGAGTATATGAATAAAATTATCTAGATCTGGTTTTATCTTCTACAGGATTTTCGTAGTTGCACATCAGACTGAGACGGGTATTGCCTTTGACTGACCTGGCTGGCATGGCTACAGTATTGGGCTGTGGCTGGTTTTCAGGACAGCTATGGGAAATTGCAGAAGAGCAGAGTGGCAGAACAGTTGAAAAATCATCTTCACGTAACCAGAAGAAAATATGAAAAATAGGGGTTTCATTATCTTAAGTATTTAGGTACAGAAAAAATATTTTTGATAGATGGTTTTACTTGTGGTTTTCTGTAGTGTTTAAGGTAGAATGGTGGCATAGCTGACTCAAACACCATATTATGACGAAAGTTTGCAGGTATTAAAGGATCTGTGCTGATACATTCCAAACATCCATAGAAGAAGTCTTGTGATGGGGTATATACCATTGAGGGGTGGAGTGGGGTGTGTGGAACCCAGTGTCCTTGCTTCCTGGAGATAAATGATTGCTTTCATTAGTGGCAAGTGATATGATATGTCAGCCTGTCTGACCAAGGGGTACACTGTTTCTAAATGTTCCTTTCAGACAAATCTACTTAACCCAGGAATTTTTGAGAACTTTCTGGATCCTGCTAGTACCTGTTAGCTTGGAAGTAAACATTTGGTTAGCTAGTATGATTGAAGTTCTCTATGTAAAAAAAAAAGCTAGTAAAATATAGTCACAATACTAATAAACAGGATTAACCCTCAATTATAACAGCCTTTGGGTTGATACATAAGATCTCTTTATAATTTTTTGTTGGCCAATACTAGTATAGCAGGATTGGAATCCTGAGTTTAGGACATGATAGTTAAGAGCACCAGCTGCAGAGCTCTGAAATGGCATGGGGCAGAAACTTGTAAATCCATATTTTTCATGTTTAAAAGGTAGCCAGTTCAGAATATTCATTGCTAGATTTAACTCAAACCACAACATATTTTAAAACTATGCAAACAGATTGTCTTTTGCTGATTGGAGTGAGGAGGATGCAGAAAGAGCTTGGTGTCTCCTCTGTAAAGTGTCCAGTGTACAAACTATGAATTTATAGAAGGCCTTGTGCAAACAAAAGTGCTTATCACGAAGTGAGATGCTTAGAAAATACAAGCCTGGAAGGTGCCTTCTTGTATCCTTCACCTTGTGTCCATCTCCCAGTTTTCCTGTTGTGAATCCTGCTGGCTGGCCTTTGCCTTAAGCTTTGACAAACACTACTAAGTGCTATTAAGATCTGGAAGCTCACAGGTTTAGAGTGATTTGCTCTTTCTTCCTAATTCAGCCCAGAACCATGTAGTTTCACTGTCTTTTAATTGTCTGTTGTTTTTCTTAGGTAGAACAGACTTGTTTCTGCAGTAGACAAGTTAGGGTATGTAAAATATTGCTTGTTGACATTTTTTCTATGTATCATAGGCCCTGTGTGAATCCTGGTGACTCCAGCAAATATGAAGAGTCTTTTAGATGTGCTGTATAGACAGATGTTGTAAAGCCTCATGGGTTTTTTTTCCTTATTCTGGAATTTAGTAGTTTTTAAAAGAAGTTAAATGAGTCAGTGCAGTGTTCTCACTCCTGGATGAAGTAGTGAATGCTGTCATGCTTATCTAGCTGTCCAAGAACGTCAAGATTTTAAGATGTGCAGAGCTACGGTGCATTTTCACCTCCATTCTTCCCCTTCTTCCAAGCAAGACTGTTATAGAAAAAGAAAAGCTACCAAAAAAAGCCAAATCTGTGTTTTTCAGCTTAAATAAGGCTTATGATTATCTCTGCTGTAATAATAGGTTGTTTAGGTTTTTTGGAGCAAATCATGCAGTTCTGGAAAGCCTGTGTGATTATTACAGAGTGCGTCAGTGGACAGTCTCTGATACAGTTGGGAACTCTTTAATTTGGGGAACTTGCTGGGTCTGAAATGTAATCCTCAGCTGATCAGCCTGCAGCGTATGAGAACAAGGAGTGTCAGGTTCTGTTTTGGAGGAAACGTATTCAAAAGTCATTCAGGTTTATTCATGTGTGCTTGCCCTTACATTTCCTTTTGATGTTGACTTGTAATGGTATTCTGGAAAACCATACAGCCAAAAGCATGTTGATATTACTGCCTTGGGTGTTATTGATGAGACTAATCAATACCTCTGATTCTATTTTTTTTTTTTTTTTTTTTTTAATTCTTGCTAGCTGAATCTTTTATTTATCTGTACCTTACAGATTCCCAAAATATCTGGTAGCCCTTACAACCATCTACAAAACTCAGAATATTCTAAAACTAGTAAGCAACTGCACCAACATGACAAATCTGTTTGCATACACGGCTTGATAGAATAGGAGAGATTTCTGTACCATCTTGAACACAACCTGCTAGGCATTAGGAAAGCAATGTGCTTTGTTCACAGCAGGGGACAGAAGGGATTTGGAGAGAAGTGAGGCCTGCATTGCCTTGTGGTGCTTGTGTTGTCATCCTCACGTGAGAAAGAATAAGTGTTTTTTAGTCACCTGTCCTGTCTCAAACCGTCTAGAAGTGTTGCTTTTGTTGTTTTTTTCTCCATTTCTGCAAGCAGGACAGTCATGGAAAGCCTATGTGAAGGTTCCATTTAGGCATGGGACTCTGGAACAATATATTTAGTCCTTGAGGTCATGTCAGTCTTCTGCTTTTAATGAAATTTTTGTTACTCATGTGGGAAAGATGCAGATGAAGTCATACTGAGCATCTTCAGGATTCAGGGACCCTATTTTCTTAGCCAAAGAGAACAGACATATTTTGTGCTTCCTTGAGAGGTGGGGTTTTTTTTTCCCATTTGTCAAAAGAATAAAGACTGTCTCCTGCCCAAAGGTTATTTAAATTGATGGCCTAGTGTTTGAGATGAGAGAATGTAATGCAACTAATTCCTGCCAGTTAATGATGTGTGTCCCACTAAACACAGCTCTCTTGCTGCTGCCTCGAGAAGCAGTCAGTGGGGTGGTCCCGTGTCTGCTGTTACCAAATTGTATTCCTTTGGTGGAAACTGAGGAATGGAGGCTGCTTTCTGGCAGATGCACTCACAGTGCTTTTACAAAGCAGCTAGAGGTGGTAGTAGTAGATATTGAATTACTCTTCAGCTTGGGAGAGTCTGGGTTGCAGACAAAGTGACAGAAACGTGTCTGATTGCCAGCTATGGTGAGCCAGCATCCTTATGTGAAACCACCTCCTGTAATAAACTGAGGTTTGAGATTCTCCCGAGTTAAGATGTCTACTGGTGACAAAATGCTGTATTATTTGTAAGATGTAAAGCAAGAGCTGTTCCTTGGAAAACGCTGCCTCAGAAATGCCACTTTTTAGGGTGTAGACCTCTACATCGGCAGTAAAAACAAATAACAACTTGCTTGCTGAACTGTGACCTGTTTTGGAGTGACAGTCTGCAGCTTGCTGAATCGACAGCTGGGCTTGCTACTGTGCTGCCCGGAGCTGAGAGCGAGCTCAACAAAGGCTTTGGAAGAATACATTTGTTTTCGTTCACTGTTATTTCTCAGCAGGTTTTCAGTTGCTGCTCCCCCACTTTTAGTAGCCCTGAAGCTTCCCAGCCTGATACTGTTTCAAGTTAGATTCTTATATGTCTTCTTTAATTATCCAAATGGCAGCTGAAAGACTCAAATAATATTTGAGAAACTAAGAAAATCAATGATAAGTTATTTGATAGAGCTTTTTGAGCTCTCTGGTTTAGCTAAGTGATTTAAACGTGACTTTTTTTTTCCAGTTTGAATCAACTAATTAACCTCTAGTTATGTAGAAGAACCTGTGGGTTTGTTTTTTGTGTAAAGAGGGAAGTATATAAATGGTTTGGTCAGGCCTCCTTTCTAATAATAATTCAATATTCTGCTGATGAGTTATGCGAGTTGGCATGAATCTGGCTAAAAAGGAAAATTATCCATCTTTTCCAGATGAGGTAGTGCCAATTGTGAGGATTAAATGTTTGTGCAAAAATTCTATTATGTCTGAGCTAAATTTTGCTAAACATGCTATGACATATTTGGCTGGCATAAACTGTATGTCAGTGTTTGTGGCAATGAGGGTTTAAACTAGTTCATTTCAAATCCTAGCAAGCTGCAGCTGAAACATTGCTGAATGACCTTTGACACAGGGACCCATGAATGCCCCAAGTATGATTTCACTTTCACCACGTTCTTTGTGAATCTGAATGCTTGTCAAATCAGATGTGTGTTTAGACCTTTTCACTGAATATGCTTGGAGGGAAAGAACAAAGCCTGGGGTCAACTTGGCATAATCCCTGCGTTTATCTTTATTCTATTATAGCAGCTTGTGGGGGATGGAGTTACTATTCTCTGTGAGGTGAAAGTGCAAGTAGAGTGTAGGTAGGCTATCAGTCTTTTCTTCCAGACTTTCCCAGCAGCCTAACTGGGCTCCCATGATTTACTTGTGTTAGTGTATGGCTGACTAGGCAGATTGCTGGTTGATCCATGTGCTTTGCTGGTTTTTCTACCCATCACTATTCTGTAGCTGCTGTGACTACCCACTGGTGTAAAGAAGCACCTATGGCTTGTCTTGGGTAGCACATGCAGGAATGGCTCTGTGCCACAAAGTGCTTTGTTTTCCCTAATGGACATGGGAGAGGAAGTAACATGGGTTTTCACTACTTTTGCTTCAGCACAAATTTTATTTTTTTTTTTAAGAGATAAACAGCTTCATAGGGTACATATGTCTTTTTTGCTTTTGCAGGCTATTAGTCACACTCAAGTAAGGAATGACTAAGTCTGTTATTACCTATTCAAATTGGGAAAGCCTTTGTCTCTAAGGGAAGAACCATAGAGTTCTACAAAATGATTGTTATAGACTTTTTGCAGTATTTTTAGATTTTACTCCTCTGGTAGATTCACTTCACAATACAGGATTGTTTCTGTGTGGGGCTGGAGTGGTCTGAATCTGTAAACGAGCTATTGTGTGGTGAAGTACAAGTGGGTGGAGGAGCTGTATGACAAAAGGCCTGGTTACCTTTACAGTTTGTTCGCTGTACCTCATACACTTTGTTTCAGAAGAAAAGCACTATTCAACGACTGGAAGATAAGGAGGCAGCCTTTCACACGAGGCTTATGGGAAATTTTTCTGACTTGGGGGTTTTCATTTTGTGTACTGTGCACCTTCTGAGGCTTTCCCTGCAACAGCTTAATGTGTCTCTGAACCCTGTGCACCTCCTGGGGTGAGCACTTCCAGGTCTGATGCTTTGACCAGTGTTTTCCACCTTAACATGTGTGCTTGTTTGTTTTTTGTTTTTTCTGTTGGATTTTTAATTACATTTTGAAAAATTTATTTTTAAGGAAAGAGTGTGCTCTCTTGTTTTTTAAAGGCTTCCAAATCAGGAAATAGCTCACCCTCATTAACTTCAGAGATTTAAAGCATGTTTAACATCAAGGAGATCTGTCTTTTTATATACATGTAACTAAACCTGTTAAGAGTAGTTGTGAAATCATGAGTGTACTTCTTTAGTTTTTAAACTAAACTTTGAAGCTCAGTGTCCTCAGCAGTTCCCTTCAACTTCTTCCATGCTTTTTCATTGTTTACTTTCTCTTTTCATAACTTAGAGGATAAGTACTTTAAAACCTGTTCATTCAACAAATATGCTTCACTCAGCACCCAATTTTCAGATTTGAAACACTTTTGCACAAAGAATTACTCTTGAGCTGGTTGTTTTGGGGGTTTTTATTTTTTTTAAAGAAGAATTGTGTTATTTCAGTCCATCTTGGAAGAGAGAATGAGTGCTCTGGGGAGAGCAGGACTCTGCTTCTCTTGCCTGACCCCCAGGCAAGCAGGGGATGGGTGAAAACAAGCAGCTATCTCTGGACATGAGCACCCAGGGCTGCTCCTGCTTTCCTCCCAGAAGCACTGCAAGGTGTACTCAGCCCCACAGGTCACAGCCCTGCACATGAGTTGGAACTAAAAGACTTCAGCCCAGTAAAATAATTTAAAAATGTGATTGAGGCCTGGACCTATACCTGTGTTAGCTCTCTGGGTTATGGAGGCAGTAGCCACTGGCAGGAGGGCTGAAGAGCTATTTCATCATCTCTTGCTGCTTTAAGGAATATGTTTAATGCCTTTGTTTGACAGTACCTACATAATTTTGCTCAGAATCTCAGGCTGAACAGTGTGGTGTGCTTTTTTTGCTTGGATCTACTATGACTGTGTCCCCTCTCCCTATCACAAGCTGCCTTGGTTTGGGTTGCTCTTACATGCCTGAGTGTCACTAGCCTGCATTTAGGAGCCTACAAATCTGCCTGTAGTGTTCTTTGTGGCATACTTAGTTCAGTTCTATAATATTGATGACAGCAAGAACTTGCATCTTAAAACCCCTTACTGTTGCAGGCTGTAAACTAGTAATTTGCAAAATATGCCACAATGCTTACTGTGTCTCAGTATAAAAAAACTCTGAACAGTTCCACCATAGTTGAGTGAAATAAATATGTGTTTTTCAGAGCTGTTATGAGTTCTTGTCTACTAGTTTTGGGTACTTGTAAATAATACCAGAAAAGCCTTTGCTTGTATTAATCAGAATGAAAAGGCAAGGGTCAGATGTTCACTTTTGCAGTTTCAAGTTTTTTAATTGGTAAATCAAACCTTCTGTTCTTAAAATGCTATTTATATGCTATATAATAACTTTTATTTCTGTCACCCTCCTCTTCTGTCAGGCTATGAAACTACATGCTGTGTAAAAGTTTCTATTTTCTTCATGTTCTCTGTTTCCAGACTGTTTCAAACTTGGAATGTTAAGGGGTGTTTTCTAGTAACTAATGCTCCCACAACTTCTCCTAGCCTGGTATGTTCTCTTGGGGTTCTTTTTGGTCTAGTTGTGTGAGGGTGGGATTTGTAGAAGCATCTCTACCAGCTGTGAAGAGAGAAGGCTGAATGGGAGAAGCAGTGCTGGAGGAAACAAACCTGCTGTTTTGTACCTAGTTGCAAAGCTGATCTGATTTCACAGTTGATCTCAAATGCTGTCTAGGTCAAGGAGACAGCTATATACTTCAGTACTACCAACAGCTGACAACTCAGAAATGTAAACTTGTCAGATTTTATATTTCTCTTACTGTCCCAAGCACAAGTGCCTGGGGGAGTAAATGAAATGCACCTTAAAAGCTAATTTGAATAGCTGAGACCATAAAGGCACAGACAGAGGTGCATTCAAAGCCACAGTTCCTGGCAGAATGACTGACCAGAAGCCTGCCATGTGGGGGTCCTTCAGCTCATCTGCCCCTACAACTTGCCAAGCTGCTGCAGAGTCTTCTTTCTGATTTGGAAAGTCTTCCTTCTGAGGCCTGGAGCCCATTGGTATAAAGCATTCCTTCAAAGTGGACTGAAATCTATGTTCTACCTTCCTGCTGTGGTTTTGAGCTCTTAAACAATGTAATGTGTTGAACATGTGAATGGCTTTATCTCAAAATGGAAGCTGGTGGATTTGTCCCCAGGTTTCTCTCTGTCTAGGAACAGGTGATTTGAGTCCACTTGTCTGACTACTGACAGCCCCAAGGCTTTTGTTTTTGCTTTTAGCTTTAGCTAACTACTTTCATTTAGTTATGCTTTAGAATGCTTTTTCCAAAAGGAAAATTAAAAGTTACCTCACCTGTTCATTTAAAAACTGCTCTGATCCTATTTGAGTAGCAATTACTAAAGACTGAAACAAGCCAACACCTCCACACTGCTAGAATTGTGGAGTTGTTTTCCAGAGTTTGTTAGTTGGTGTGATTTATTTCTAGAAGCTAGTCCTGTCCCAGTAGCTAAGAGAGGATGCAGGACAATCAAAATAATTACGAATTTAGGTCCTTGGATGAAATAACAGAGAGGCTGCTACTTGGGATTACATGACAAAGTATTAGATGAAGGAAACAATATCCTGCCAAGTAAGGGAAAGTATTTGGTCTGGTGGTCACATTGAAAAAAGAAGTGAGAAGAGAGCAGCTTTTGTCAGACTTGAAGACAGCAAAATAATGCAAAATCACTGTCATGTTATTTACAGCAATATTTTGCTCAAGTGTTCCTGTAACAGCTGCTTGAATCTGTGCTTTAATATCTTGATTTCTTGACTGAAAATCATTCCTGGTCAAGGAGGCAGGCAAACCCAAAGGAGAAAAAGAATGAATGATTTGCAGAGAGACGTTTCACTCACACTATGTCATGGGAAATCCTGTTTGCCAAAAACGCTGGGTGTAGACAAACACCCCAGTAGGCCAGCTGTTGGCATCTCAAGGGTTAAGAATTGGCCTGTGCTTTAGCTGCTTTCACTCTTCTGTCCTTTCCTCTGACTGAGATACTGGGGGACTGAGAGAGAGAGGGATGTTAGCCTGCATAATTGTCAAACAAGTGGTCCCAGTGTTATTCTATGGGCAACCAATTGATGCAATCTGTGGCTCTGTCAACAAGTGGGTCTGTTATCTCACAATTGGGAGAGATTAAGAACAAGTGGTCAATTTACGGCAATTCAGGGAAGTGGTGCTTTGTTGTCTTATTGGGTGTCTGAGCATGCCCTAACTCACATTCTAGCTTCTGTGTTGTAGGAGTTTTCTGGTGTGGGGTTTTTTGTTTTTTTTTTTTGTTTGTTTGTTTGGAGTTTTGTTTCATTTAGAGTATGTTATTTTCTTTCACTTGACCTTTATTTATTTCATTTTCTAGTTTATAAGTCCAGTGCTATGTATGTACGTATGTGTGGAAACTGGGAAAAATGTGACACAACTTAATAAAAAGATACATCCATGTCATCCCTTCCCTACTCACACAGTTCATGAATGAGGGATGTTTTTCCCTGAGCAGTTGCATGCTGGAAGTCATTCAGATGTGTTGCTATTTTTAAAAACAACTTTTGTAGGGCAGCGGCTCTCCCTCCTTATGTATGTCTAGAAACTCTTCTTTGTATGGAACATAGTGCAGGAATTCAGCTCATTCTGTTAGCAGGCTTTCTTACTGACTTCTCTTTTCCCCTATGTCCTTTTTCAGAAAAGGGTTTTTTTTAAAGGACTGTTGTCCCAGGGGTTGCTTACAGCATGTGTATGTTTGGCCTATCAGCATGTCTATGTGCTTTGGCTGTATAAATTGTAGGGTTGGCTCACAGTCTTGGGCACCTAAATTTAGATGCCAGGGTGTGAGCTCATTGCCTGTGCTCCCTTTATAGTCTGCAGAGACCTAGCCAGTGGACCTGAAGAACTGTTGAGCTGACTGGACATAGGTATCTGCTTTAGGATGAGCAGAATATACCATTGATTGTAGTGGGAACTTAAGCAGCTGGTTGATGCAGGAATGCCTGAATCTGGGTTTTACTGTCTGTAAACTGTCTCACCTTCATGCTGTTTTCACCTCTACCAGTTGAAAAATTATTTATTTATTTAATTGTTTTTATTTATTTATTTCCAATCTTTCACTGTTAAAACTCCCGTAGTGAGTTCTCTGCTATATGACTTTTGAAAATTATAATAGTGGTTGAAATTTCTGAGTGCCTAAAGTTACATCTTGAAGATATTACCTGTCTAGAGCTTTCTCTTAACAATCTGATCTTCAGTTCTCTGGGTCTCCAAGAATGGTATGTTATTCAGCTGGGAAACAGGCTGCCTGCCATCCCCCTGCCCCATGCACCTTCCTTCAGAGCATCTTGCATCAGCCCATCTGACTCAAGTCAGGTTGCTTGTGTCTCCTACTGGGAAAGGAATGAGCTTCTTGTAATCTGTATTCTATCTCAAAGTGTTGTAAGGAAACAGCAATGAGGTTATGCTGTTTTCTCTTGTTCAGTTCCACGTGCTGTTATAGATGGTCACAACTAGCTTTTAATCTAAAATGTTAATTTCTTTTGATTACTTAAATTGTGCTTTTGTACTGAAATGGTGATCATAAATGAGATTGAGGCATTGGAGCAGGGAGATGTAATAGTGGGAAAAGCTGCTTTGAATTGAGATGTATCTGTGAGGGACTAATTTTTTTTTTTTTTTTTAATAGCAGTAAAGTTTTCAAGGCCTTGAATTCAATGTGATTAGAGTAATTGCTAGTTGTTTCAGATCAAACAACAATCAATTGTGTAGCTGAGCAACTTAGACACAAAAATGTCTTTTCTTACTCTATTTTTCTTTCTATATAGTAGTAGTTGCCTTCTTGAAGGTCTCTTTGTGGCCAGAGTGCACATCTTGGATTTTGCTATGTCCTCAGTATTCAAAGTGCTCACTAACCACAGGATGCATTCAGTACTTAGAGAGTGAAGTGGATGCAGGGTGGGGCAGCACAGAGGAGAACTGAAGAATGATGCTAAAACAAATAGATACTTTTAGTCAAATCTCCCACACTGTGCAAAGTTATGACTGAAATTGTTCCATCTTTTAGTGCTCATGCTGTACAATGTTGATTTCATTTATGGAAATGAATTATGTTAGAACAGGAGTAGGGTTGCACCAGTGTAATAAACTAGGGGACTGGTGTAAAGCAGAGCAGGCATCCTGTAGGAATTCAGCCTGCAACTGGGTCTTTTAAAATCTCAGATTCTGAGGTTTAGTGATAGGATTGTTTGAACCATCCCCACAGGTGTAGATTTCTTAGGAGAAGATTAAGAGCCTTAGTGTCTCAAACTCATGCTCATTTTTTTCTTCAGTATCTTGTTTTGCAGATATAAATACAGGCAGCCTGACAAATATATTTTCTTCCTTCTCTCCTATAACTGTATCAATATAGTATCCATCTGCTTTGAAACATCAGTTTATATTTGGGGTTTTTTGTGTCATGGCTTTTACTTGAGAGCTAAAAATTCGTGTTTAAAATTACAGAGGAGATAAGTCTATATGCATAACTACTAAAAGTTTTGCATTAATTTTTCCAAATTTCCATTGAAAATAACTAATTTAATTTCACGGACTAAGCAATATGTTAATCTATTTCTGTAGAAATCAAAATCTCTTGAAGTTATACAAGAAGCTTTATTAAAAGTTACCACATTCCTTCAATGATCTGGAAATGTGAGACTTGAGTGAAAATTATCTATGCAGTGTTTTCTTCTGATCCTTTCATGTTAGTGTGAATTTTAAGAAGTCTTTAGAAAATATTTTAAAAAAAACCAAACCGAAAAACATATTAAAACAACATATTTTTAGTTGTTTCAAATACCATTTTGAAGAATTCAAATCCATGTGTTTGGTAGTGAAACTTACGAAAAGTAGTATGAAAGAAACTGGTGATTTGGAAATAATTTGTCTTATATGTAGCAGTAAGTGGGATTATGTGTTCAGAATGAATGTTCACTCGCTAACTTTTCATATTGACCTTTTAGGGAATTCAATCTTGAATAGCTTCAGCTAGAATGTGATTAGAGAAAATACTAGAAAGTCTTTCAGACTGTAGTTGCTCACTGCTGCTAATGTCTGCATACCTTTGGAAGAATGGTCCTGGAAGACACTGAGGATTGTGGTGGCCAGCTGATTGTGAGTTTCCAGGACTCTGAAAGTGCTCTGAAAATGCTAAGGAGGTGGTGAAGACCAAAGCTAGAATATCGTGCCTGCTTCTTGTACCAGCTCTTCAGAATTGTTGCCAGCATGATGTCCAGGAAAGATTGTGTCTGTGTTCATATTAAAAAACGAAGCAAAGTGAAACAAATATTTAAAAAAAAAGCCAAAACCAACCGAAAGTACCACCACCATGAACAAAAAGCAACTCCCGAAAACCAAAACACCAAACATTAAAATTTTAGCAAAACTGTTAGTGCTGAGTATAAAGAAACCTACTTTGAATTTACCTGGAGGAAGAGTAGGAAATGTTGTGGTAAATCTTATAGCTCAGAGGAAGATGTGGAATTGGGTAGTTCTAGCAGGTAAAGGTGGAAGTCTATGGCTTCTCAGCAGTTACTTCTAGCATAGCTTCTTCTGTGTGTCAGATCTTAAAGACTGTTAAATTTGGGGAATTTACCAAGCATTACTTTGTGATGGCCATAAATGAATTTTTTAAATGAGCTTAATAAGCCTTTTAAAATAGTAGTTTCTGGGTTAACCAGGAATCATAGACTTCTTGAGCTGGTGGCTGAAACTTGTGTTCTGTGCTGCTCAAGGGGGCAGACTAGATCATTATGCTGGTATCTGTTTTTAACTCAGGGTTTGGGGTGGGGAACCACACAATTCTTTGCACATTTGGAAATGGATTACAATCTAGATATAAGGTTTCCATAGTTATCTTCTGAGAAAAGTTCTTGAATACGGATTGCTTAAGAAAAGTTGGGGGAAACTTCTTCAGATGCAGTTTGGTTAAGATTGCATGCATGCATCACATCTCTAAGTTTAGGGAATGTATGCAGCCTTTTCCACAAGTATTCATTTATGTGATAATTTGGCTGTATGTCTTCTACACTTAATTTAAAAGAAGATGCCTGCATCCCTCTCTCATAGCAAAAGTACATTGCAGTGAAAGGGTTGGTGGGCAGCACTGGTGTCTGTGAGAGCTTTCCACAGATAGCAGAGCTCTTATTTGCCCCAACAGGTAAATTGTGAAGTTAAGTAATAGCTAATTCTTACATCACCTTCAATATTGAGTTTTATGTGTAATCTAAACAGCTGAAGAAGGATGTTCTTGGGGTTATAACACAAGAACAGCAGGTAAAACTTACTTTCAGGTAGAACTGTAGGTTATTTGCATTACTTGTATGTTCAAGTATCAGACTTCTGAGTTTTTGAATGATGCATCTGGCCATGCTTTGTCTGGGGGCTGTGTGATGCTAGGCTTTCTGTATTGGTCACATGTGCAGCAGCTGGCCACAATAAGCTGGAGATGCTCTTGGTCTACACCTGATATCCCAGATTTCTTTCAATTAGATTGCTGTATTGGGAAGAAACATAGTTACACTCTACAATGTATTGGCTGCTGTTGGCTTCTAAAAGCTCAGCAAGGAGTGAGTGTACTGTTAACATCTTCTGTTACAAGATTTATTTTATTGTTTACCCCTCAAGATGTTTGATCATTTTTTAAAGTCAGCTTTAAACATGAGATGCTGTCAGCTGGGGTGGAAGGGGAAAACACACATTGCTGATACTCTCAATGATGCTTTCTGCTGTTTATTGAATGGAATAACTGACAAAGGTGACTGTTTTGATCCTTGCTCATGTGCTGATGCACCTTAAATCTCTGACATTACCATTGGAAAGGCTTTGATTGCATCTTTTATAGCACTGTGCATATCTAGTAATTTTGATTTATCTTCCAGAAGGGAGGAAGAGTATTTGTGAGGTTTCAAATGGATCAGTAAGGAGAAAGGAACTATGCTGGTCATCAGCATAACTGCAACTCTAATTGCCAGCTATTTTGCAATGCAATGATGATGATGTGAAATAGTCATCTTTTTCCCATTCTTCTCTTGGATGCAGTCTTCTGTAGGCTCTTGCTAGTGCAGTTGAAAGCCAGTAAATAGTGGTTGTAACCTACAGTGCTGCAGTTCCAATGTTTGCTTTTTCTCTGAGGTGGTTTTCTGCTGAATGTGTGTGCTCTTTGATTATCTAATCTGTGCTTCAGTATATCTAGGGTGCCTGGCCTTCTGGAAGCACAGCCCAACATGACCCTTAATTGCACAGCTGGCAAAGGGTGCTGGTGTTGGCCAGGTTTAGTTTGGAAGTGCTGGCAGCCCCAGGAGCCTGTCTGCTTTCTGCGTTGGGCAGGAGCTGTCTGGAGGGAGGACTCTGCTTGGTAAACTCCAGGAGATTGCACCCCATGGGTCAACCAGTTTTACTGGGTAGAAACAATAAATGTTTCATAACTTTACTTAATAGCATCCTCCTGTAAAATAAACAACAAAGGGTTTTTTTGGGTGGAAGAATTACCCGTGGAGGAATATCCATATGCTGTGCAATTGTGTTCAATGTAGCTCTTTGCAGAAGTGAGAGAAAAGTTACAATGTCTATCTACCTGTACAAATTACTTTTCTGCAAGCAGTATCATTACTATGGTTCAGAAAATCTAGTTCTTTCCTGAAGTCCTGAACACTTTACTTAGTCTAGTGTAATGCAAACAATGTGCATTATAGACTTTCCCCAACTGCATCTTGCTCAAGCTGGAATCTCCACTGGGACTGTATGCTACTTTAATGTTGTAATTCTTTAAGTTTTGGGAAACTGCTGTTCTCAACTAAAAATTTATTCTTTCAATGGTATAAATCAAAAATATCTTTGGATTCTGGGTATTGTAGGGATTTTAATGTATTTATTCTGTTCCAGGTGTAAGGATACATGTGACAGGAAATTGTTTCGTGTTTCTTAAGTTGGTTACAGTTATTTCTTCTTTTAAAAGTTGTGATTCTTCTGGTGTTTTCTTGGTGCAGTAGCATGTATAGTAGAACTGACCAAACCCAACAGTCTCAATATAATTACAGCACTGAGATGTTGATCATGTGCAGGGGCAAAAATCTATGATCTATGTTAGAAGAACTCAAGTTTAGAACAAGCTGCGTCTGTTTCATCCCAAACATGCTTCTGAGTCAACTTAATAGTTCTTTGGGTTTTTTTGTCTTTTTTTTTTTTTTTCTTATTGATTTTGCATTCCTATGCTTTTTTGCAGTTTTTTGCTTTTATTGTGAAGATAATAAAAGGTGGATGCTTTTTGGGTTTGGGATCTAAGTGGACCTTTCTGCTTGTGGACCTGTGTGAGGTTTTTTTTCCCTTTCTTTCCCCTTCGCCCTGCCTATTTAAACCCCTTCCTCCCACCTTTGCTGCAGTCCCCAGCCTAACTGAGATGTTTAGGTTTATCTTTAGAGGTGCTCTGAACCAAATTTCTGGTGAAATAGGAACTTCTGCATGCAAGTGTAGAAGATCTGTGTAAATTGCTGAATGCAATGAATGTAACAATTCCACAGACATGAAAGTTAGCCTTGGTTTTCTTTTAGGATGGTACTCTGAAGTTAAACTTGTAATGCTTTTGATAAAGTCAGTAATGACCTAGAACAGTCCTGTAGAACTGTGCAGTATTTATGTGTGAATGACTAGGGCCAGGGACATCTGTATTAAATTTTTTTTTTTTTTTGGTAATGGGAATTTCTTTCAATTAATTGAGTACCATCTCATTAATTTGAACAAGTCAGAAAAATGTTTCTTTTAATGCAAGAAGCAAACCTGTTGCTTACAATTTCAACCTTCCAGTAGTTTTTAGTGCTGCCAAGTAACAGCAGCAAGTTCCTCCTGCTGTGCCATCAAGATAAAAGTTTAAATCACAGTCTTGGTTGCTGGAAAGCATCTCTCTGACTGAATTAACTGCTAACAACATTATCATACCTGCCAGTGATTTCCTTTGAGGTGTATCAACCAACTTTTGGTGAAGAAAGACTCCTGCTATGATGTCTGCTGGAATCTGGACAGCTGATCACCATTTTCCAGTAGTTGTTTTGAACCACCAAAGTAGCACTTGCATGATAATGGACCATTTCAAACCTGTATGGTTTGCACTTTCTTTAGTAGAGCTGTTCAGTCAAGTGAAGCAACTGTAAATGAATCCAGCAGTTTTTAGGTAGGTCCAAAGAGCTCCCTAAGGAGGAACTTCTGAAAGGGACCTATAAGGAATTTCTTTTAAATGCTTAGCAATGTTTTTGATACCATGAATTGTAACAGCTTTTCAGTGTAGAAAGTAGGCAGCTTGGCATGTCAGGCATGGTTTGGAAAGTTACAGTTCATTAAGAGAAAAGAAAAAAAAGTGACAAAAATTTTATTTTCATGAGACTTTCCTTTCCTAAAACAATTAGCACTACCATAGATCCATTCCTCTGTGTCACCAGCATGAGAAGCATGGAAGAAATGCAGTTTTTGTCCCAATGTGTAGGGGTTTGGGAAAAGCCCTGTAAAGAGTGTTTCTATAGCTTTGAGCTCCAAAACCAAACAAAATCCAATCCCCTCCTCCCTCCCCCCAATTTTAGATGTGGTGGTTGTAATAGATGAAACAAACCACAAAGTAAATTATTGCAGAGATGTCTGACAGTCTGATTTGCAACTCGTTTCAAAGTAAGATGTGTGGCATTTAGCTGGTTGTAAGAAGCTATTCAGAGTACTTTATTATGAGGCTTCAAAATGAGGTATTCACATTTAGAAATAAATTTCACTGCTTTTAGTTTCACTGTTTCTGATTCTAGGTTCCAGGTGCTATTGTTACATTAATAAATAGCACAACTAATAAAATATATTCGATATGGCTGGAGGCATTGTTAACATCTTAGCTTCCACTGTTCCCATGGAGGAATGAAGGAAGTGAATGAAGACCTCAACTTGTATTTTGAAGATGAGAACACAGCTTTGCTGCTGTACTTTTACCTATCCAAACATGAAAGTTGTTCCATTGTTGAGTTAGCACCTATTTGGGGATTGTTAAGCAGCTTGCTGTTGAGTTCTGTTTAAAATGACCAGACTTCTTGAAATATTGCAATATTCCTATGCTATTTAACTGCATAAACATGTTGTGCTGCCTTCATCCTTTCCTTCCAGGCTAACTGTGGAGTGAGACAGGCAGTATCAGTAATTTTCTTATATGATGTTGTGCCATAAATAATCTCAGTAGAGTGCTCTACCAGAGCTCCAATTGGAATCCTGAGAAATTGATCTGGTTATGTTTTGGTGCCTCTGTGGTGTTTGATGGATTCTTGTTCAGCATCACAAGAAGCACCAAAGGACTGTTTTTCAGACAATACAAATGTGGACATGGGTGGCCTCCTAGATATGTTCAGCTCTTCCTCCAACTTGCTCCACTTTAATGAATGTTAGTGGACAGGGAGAGAGCAGACTGCAGGTGTGTGATGTGTGCTTCAGCTGGTGAGCTGCAACTTTTTGAGCTGTAGGAATGATACTTAGGCTTGTCTTGAGTGGGTATTCCTGTGGTTGGTTCTTCTGTTGTGCTCTAAGTGCTTTTAATGGTGTACTTAACAATTCAGACAACCTTTCTGCACAGAAATGTCTTCAGAAGCCAAGTTTTGTAATTTACTACTGTTATTGAAGCTCCTACCTTCCCATTAGAAAAAGGGTGTGCAGTTCCTAGGCAAAAGTATTTTGTACAGATAACTGTGTGTCTTGTGTCAGGAGAGGAACATCTTTTGTAATCTCAGAAGTAATCTCAGAATTTGCTTGCATCAAGGTCAGGAAAGTAGACACTGTGCTCTCTTGTCACTGTCCAAGCAGTGCTGTGTAGCCACTTGGAATCAGGATGGAGCTGGTAGTGTAAGTTGAAAATCCTGACTGTTGCTGCATGCTGATATGTCTCTTTGTAAAACAGTTCTCTTTCCTTATGCTCTGTGCCTCAAACAGGGGTGTTCTGAAGGTTTACAAAACAGGTTTATGCTGTTTCTCAGGCATTAGGGTGCCATTGTATCTGGACAAAGACCTTTGAAACACAGCCATCTGTACTAAGTTGCTTTGTGAAACCAATTATTTAATATTTCCCTGAGTAGATATTGAAGCAGATATCTACAGTGTATTCTTATACTATGTACTACCTATTGTTATGACTTTAGTCACTGTTTCTGTAAATCATCTATGAAGGAGGAAATGTATCTTGTTAATGCCTCTAAATTTGATCATTCTCATAGTGTGGCAATTCCTGTGCTTTTCAAGTTCTGAAACTTAATGTTCTGTTCCCTGGTATGAAAGTATTAACTTTTTTAGACTTTTCTCAGCCATCATTTAATGTACTGAGAATTAATTTATTATTTTTCTTCAAAGGTCTGGCCATGATGTGGGAAATGTTTTTATCCTGATACTGAAGCATGTCTTGTATATTACCTGTTTATTGACCTGTGTGAAAAAGGATGATTCCCATGGAAAAGCTTTTAGCGTGATCTCTTGTGATTATTATTCCTGCTCTGTTGATATAAACCTTTGATTTTCTTTGTTTTGAATAAGAAAAAAGATGTCTGTTGCTATATTCAATGGATTCATTTAAAGGCACTATTTATAAGAGAAAGAGTTTGGCTCAATAAAAAGATTTAATTGTGAGGTACAGAAAACTTGTCTGTGAAGCTGTGGGTGAGGGAGATGAAGCTGATGTTCCAGCCATCCATTGATACCTCATCCCAAAACACTGCTGCACTTCAGAGGAAGTAAGACATCAAAGGTGAGATAGTAGTGTATTGGAAGCTCATCCTGATTGCATTGGTTTCAGAGGTGTTGGCAAGGGGCATAGCCAGGTGCCATGACTGATATAGCTATGGCAGTAGAACTTCCCTGAGTCACTTGGGAGTTTATATTGACAAACTCTGATTTTCCTGTAACACTTGGAGATATTAAGATAAGCCAGTAAATGTTAAATCTGTCCTTTTCTGCAGGCATTGCAGATCATCACTTGTCTGATTGTATGGAGCTGGCAGAGCCCTTCAGGTACAGATCTCATGCTGCAGAGTGGAATGGGGTTGTTGAGCCCATGGAATGTGGGCTTCCTCACCCACAAATCTGTAGGATCATGCAGCATGACCTCACTTTGTGCTGGTGCGTGGTGGCTCCAGTGGTTCCCTAACTCGAGAACTGAAGGCTTAACCTCTTGTGGTTTTGGAGAGCCAGGCTTTTCCCCTCAAGCCTGACTAACTGTTGGTTCCTTATCAATGTAACTTGTGCTGTGTCATGCCCTTTATTTTAATAGCCATGACTTGCTGTACGGGCAGCAGTGTGTTATGCTGAGTTGCAGTAATGGCCTTGCCTCGGTGGAGCTCTGGCTGTGAGCGGCGTTGGGTTACTCACGAGAGGAAGGGCGTGGAGGAAATGTGATACAGCTTGACAAATGGCTGTAACCCTTTTAGCCTGAACCTGCCAGAACATACACACACAGTCAAGGCCATATGCTGCCTAGAGATTATTTCATATATGAAAAGAGAAGAGCAGCTGTCAGACATAGCTAATGCAGGGGAGTTCATGGAGATGTCCCAGGCTTGGAGCTTCAGGCCTCTGGGAACCAGCCTGGTTGCAGGAGAGGTGACAGACATGTCCTAAGGCTGTGTGTTAATTCAAGGGGAGAAAATCAGTTGTAAGTTTCAGAGGTTTTTATAAAAGGAGTATAAGAAAAACAGGAAAAATTATCAGGAATTGTACTTCAAGTACAGGTGGTTGGTGCAGTGCTTTTTATGAGGAAATAGTAGCTGATAAAAGCAGAATGAAAAGACATCCATACAAAGGTAGCAACCCGTAACATGTTTGAAGATACAATATAAAGCCTCAGTGTGAAAGAGCAACCCTGAGCAAGAATTCAAAGCTTTGGAATAAGAAATTTTCTACTTCTTGGCCCACCTTGGCTTTGTATTTTTCTCTTGTAAACCTCAGTTTAGTAATTGAGTACTGTCATTTGTTTTCAGCTAATAGTAAGCCAGTCTGAAGACAAGCAGATTCACGTTCTTAAGTCTCTTGTAAGGACCTCCTGTCTCTGTGATGCATTGAGGAAATAATGCCAAGCATTATGACTACATAAAAACTGAAAAGTAAAGTGTTCATGTAACTGTAATACACACTGTCTTTATAGGCTGTAGGCTTTATTGAAGTCTCAGTGCTCCTTTGACAACCTCATTGGCCATCATGCTAGTCAAAGAGCAACAAAGGCAACTTTGTTAGGGGGTGACCAGAAAAACAATGGAAGAAGGAGCCACTTCTCAAAAAATATTTACTGTGTGCATTTTACAACCATTTCCCCTGCACTTATGTGGGCTGAAGATGTTTCTGTGTAACAACTGGTTTTTTGTAAGTTCATCCCTTACTGTTCCCACTGGACCTTCTCCTCAATTGCTTATTTGCTTCTCTCATACTGTGAGTGAAGAAGAAAACTAGAAAAATTTTCCAGTGTTTGGAGTAGAGTTAGCCAGGAATAGCCTTGAGTTGTCTTCCAGAGCAGGGAGATGTGCTGCAGTGAAAGGAGTACATAGAGAAAGAGGCATGAAAGGAGCTATGGCAGATTCTGTCCTGTGGGATAAGGGATGAGGTACTCTTGTTTCATGTTAATTTAATGTGAAATGTGGGGGAAGGCTGAGGATGGAGATTGTAAGCTCGGTATTACATAAAGGTATAAGATTCTGGAACTTAGCTTTGCGTGATGGAAGCATTATGTAACAAAATAAAATATTAATATGAGATTTTTAGCAAGGAGACAAATTTAAGATTTAACACTTGTCATAGTCAGCTATATTAAAGCCAGTGGATTTGTGTGATTCAGAAATTGAAGGACTGTCTATTATGTTCAAGGGAGTCTCTCACTGTGTGCCTTCTGTACTCCCTTCTCTTCATCTTCCATTTATTTGCTTCCCCTCTATTGAAGGAGAGAAATGTTAGATGACTTATGGATTTGACTGGCTTAATGCACACAGCCTGGCAGTAACTTTTTGTAATTGTTAACTGTTGATGACTTTCTCCTCCTACTGAAAATACATTATATGGTTGGGCAAGTTGTGGAAAAATTCACTTAAGTTTTCTAACAGTGATTTTTAATGCTCCATTTGCTGGGGCGGCAGTCAAAGTGAGGAAATCAGTTTGGCTGTGAGTTCCATGTTGAATGTGTTTTTCTAACAAAGGTCAATGCTTACATTTTCACTTCAGAAGTGCTTGAAACTTGTCTTTGCTAGACTTCTGGAACAAGCAGTTAGTTAGGCTTCATTGCCTATTGAATAGGAGTTTAGTGAATGGTTAAATTACTTTGCATGTGAACTATGACTCTTTTATGACCTGTTTAAAACTAATTAACACACCATGCTTGCTTGAAGCAACTTGTAAGTTTTGACTTTGAAGAACAAAAAACCAAGCTTGAGCAAATTCTAAACTCCTTCAGTTATACTTCAGTCCACTTTAAAAAATTTCCCCTGAATCAGAAGTATAAAACTAAACACACTTTACTTTTCTCTCCTATTGTATGCATGCTTTTTCTTTCAGCTACAACCAGTCACACTAAAATACTTCATTATATTCTACCATGGACGGGATGGCAATAGCAGCACATGTGGAAGTTTGACCTTTAAAGGTTCCTTCCAATCTAAACTGTTCCATGATTCTGAATTTCAGATCAGAAGCATGTAAAATGCCTGACACACCACCTCTGCCAAAAAAAAATCCCAAACCCCAACAAAAAAAAAGCCCCCAAGAACACACACCATAAGAAAACCAAACCCTAAGCAACCCTATCATTAAGCAGAACTTAGAAAAGAGAGCAAGAGCAGAAGTATAAAGTGCTGTTGGTTGAGGTAGGCAGTTCTTTAACTGAGAGATTTTCATCACATATGGTGGCATAAAGAAATGTAATTTGTAGCAAGAAGTAAACAAATTATTACTACCAAACTTGAAACCACAGTTGGTAGCATTTAGTTTTGTTTGCTTTGGTGTGTTTGTTTGAATTTTTTTAAAAGTTGTACGTTGTCTGTTTGTTTCTTATACTGATCAATTTTACAAGTAATGCATAACATTTCAGGAGCAGTATCAAAATACATAAATTGTTTCTTTATCAAAAAATGTTGTTCTTTTCTTTTAGGCAATCTTTTGCCTAAACAATGCCTGCAAATTACTTTTAGTGTCACTGTCAGGGAAGTATTGTATTTTCGTTCCCATGTCTCAATAGCTGTTTAGAACAGATAATTTTAAATAGAGCTGCTTCTGAGGCTTTCCCAGGCTCTCTGTATATATTAAACATTGGAGAATCAGTTTTAATCACTAGCAGAGTGTGTAAGCCTGAGCTGGAACATGTGATTGTGGTACATACTGGAAATGAGATTTCTTCATGGCAGTAACTTGGTGGCAAAGAGTCTGAAGTAACTACAGCTATAAAATAAGGAACCTGAGGAGAGGACAAAAACACTGGGTTTTGACTTGCTGTTCACATTTAAGTGTTCTTTTGACAAGAACTGAGTGTAAGTTTGGAAAAAAATTGATATTGTTTTCTTTGTCCCTCCGAAGTTTTGAGATGTAATTTCAGCTTCATTAACACCAGGCACCTGGGATCTTGTCTTTTGCTTTATTACCAAAAAGCTCCACCTGTCATTATACTATTACACAATTGTGTGAAATTTCATGGGGATTAGGAGATTTAAAAGCAAAGTGTGTATATAGGTTCGAGATCAAAGTGTAATTGTACTGTTAAGTAAATGCTGGCAGATCACAGTTTGTGCTTCTTAGTCCTGAAAAGGTAAGTTAAAAATTCTTGGAGTAGGACACCAATATGTACATCTTCAGATTTAAGAGCCCTCCAGTGGCTAAGTATGTGTTTCATTTAAGCAGACAAAACCAGTGAGACTAATATTGTTTTTAGAGGTGGTACTAAATACATTTGTATGATCTTCTTCACGTTTATATCTGTTTAGGTTTTATCCTATTTAATACACTGTTGTATTGCAAGAGAGAAAGGTGGCACTAGGGTCTTTGTTGTGGGCGTCTCCCCCCTCCTCAAACCCTTTGTGTTTGTTTAGTTTGATTTAGGGTTTGCTGATAAAGCGGCAGCACTTAGCAAAAGCCCATTAGATAATTGATTCTTAAAACAGTGATTTGCATGTATTGTTTTCTTAAGTTGTGATAGTCATGCTGAATCTCGTTCACTGTAAGAATAGTGCCCCTGCTAGCCAAACACTGAGTTACTGCTGGGACAGTTACTTGCTCTAGCATGAGCTAAATTTCTTTCTCATCCTCCCTAAGCAAACAAAAAAAAAAAAGCTTTGAATTTCTTGCAATCTTGTGTTGATTCCTGTGTCTTCTCTGCATAACGGCTTTGCATTTTCTTAGCTGGGCTTTTGCTTGTGAGTGTGGGTTTGGGGACTTTTGTGAGTCTTTCAGGAACTTCTGGATATTGGAGATCAACAGCAGAGACAGCTGGCTGATTGCTCCTATGGCTATTAGCAGGCAGATGGAGCAAAAAGCATGTCAGTCTTTTTGGCACTATTTCAGCTACACTTGCCCTCTGCACAAAGGACTTTTGTATTTTCCATTACACTGAGAATCCTTGTATGGCAAAAATCATGATGGGAAAACTAAGTATATGGGATATTTGTACCCCTTGTGACTCTCCACTGTTGTAATCCTTCTGTGTTCAGCTTGTGATAAACTTCATGTTGAAGCCTTTGTTTTCTCCTCGGAAGTGGTGCAAGGCCTCAGCTTGTGTCTGAGAGTAAACTACACAGGATCTAGAAGCCTTGAAATCCAGACCATGGCTTCTTCATGTGTCCTGGGGAGTGACATCCTTTTTGTATCACTGTGAACCAAACCAGCAAGGGGTGCTGGAGAAAAGCTGTTTGTGAGAGTGTTTTAATATCATTAGAGAGGTAATTTCTGCTAATTAGCCAGTTAGTTTGGTTGCCCCAAAAGAATAGAAGGAAGCTTACAAAGTGTGGAGTTTTTTCCCTTGCCTTCAGTGTTTGAAACTCTGAAGACTCACACTAAACAGGTAAAATTAAGGTGGCATCACATCTTGAGGAAGAAGAGACTTTTTCCTTTAATTAATGGTCTTTAGTATATGTCTTTATCACTTAAGACCTAAAAACCAACACAGATTTACAAGAACTAGAGAGTGTTTTCTGACTATAATAAAGAAAAAAAAATCCCGGAGTATTTCTAACTTTTATATAAAAATGAGATTTGTGAGGGTGTTCGGTACACTTTTATTTGGCTGCCAGTGTTCTTTCTACATTTGTTAGAAAATTTTGGTGGGATCAATGACTACTCACTCCTTGCTGAAAGCTTTTTTGCTTTAGAATAGTGATGCCCTGAAGGACATGGGATGTGCTCAGAACCACTTTCCCACATGTTGACTTGTTAAACCATTTCTTAAAAATTGTCCTTATTTAAAGCTTCACAGCTTGTCATGGATAGGCAATCCAAGAACAATTAATGTTTTGGTATTTTTATGCTAACTGCATCTTCATCTCACTGAATTTATTTAAAGACTCATTGAAACTTAGGAACTTTTGACTGGTAGACAGAACAGCATCTTCAGACTTAAGTTTTTTGGTGGTTTTTATTCAATTTTTTAGCTGTTGGTTGAGACTTTGTTTATTTCTACTTTTCTGTTTCTTTGCAGAGTTTAATCTGATAGAAATTTTTGTTCTTCACTTATATTGCATGTGGGATTCTGGATCTGTACTTTCTAGGACAAGTTAGAAAACTAGAACAGAGAATTTTCTTTCACCTATTTTCTGCACAATGTGAAGTACCATGTGCTCATATGATGAACAGATACACTAATGTGTATTAAGAATAGGAATTCTCTGTATGTATATGTGTTGAATGGGCTTTGCTGGGGAAGTAAAGACATGCAGGTGCATTGCTTCTGTCAGAACTTCTGCATGGCTGTGGAAGGTGTAAAATATTTTAAGTGCTTAGGAGACAAACTGCTTGTGAAGTGTGGTTTAATGGAGTCTGGATTAAAAAGATGTTTACAATAAATAATTGTAATACACTTTCTATTCGTCTTTTATTGCACAAGATGTAAAATGTGTTGCATGTACAGTGATTCAGTACTGGTTAAAGAAGCTTTGAGCATTTCTAGATGAGTTGGTTCCAGGTGTACTGAAGAGCTTAATCTTCTATGGCAGTATAAAATGAGACTATATTTTTTTTTCCCAGAGGTTTTGGTGGTGATCTTTACATACTACTGTGTCCATCAGGTGCTTTGGGGACTAGTAGTAGGCTGAGGGAATTTTATGCTGTGTGGATGTATGAAAGTAGTCACCACATCTCAGAAAATCCTTAAAATAAAGCATTGAATAAAGTAGAAGGTAATACATGATGTGTCTATTGTTGAGCAATCAAAACTGGTATGCTGAAGGATGAAACATACCAGTTTCATGAAAGCATGGTCAAAGCATGAGGAGGATAGAAGTATTTCTTTTCTTGTATAATCCTGTGTCAGAGTATGGAAGGATATGTGGTATTGAAAAATAAGCTTTTTTTTTTTAAGTGAGCATAACCAATCTATCTTTAATTGCCTGGATGTGGTTGAAGAAATGAATACCTGTCATATATTGCACACTTCTTCCAGAAGCTTCACCACATGCAGAAGTTGAGCTCAACAAAGCTAGTTGTGAGAAAACCTGGCTTTTTCTACCTAACCACTAGTATTTCTACACTGAATCTCACTACTGTTTTGTTATTAATTTTTCTATCTTTCTTTTTCTTTCTACACTAATGTGCAAATATGGGTAAGGAACTTGCTGTTAAAGTGAAACAGGTGATTGTTTTTAACCTTGCTGGAACTGTCTTCTTTAAAGTATTTGGAGGTTTGGCATTTGTCCTTGTAATAAACACTGATTGTTTTCCCACAAATTACTTGCTCTTCCTTGCTACTCTGACAGATTATTAATGAGGAAGAATGCATCCACCTTATGGAGGGAAAGTAGATCTCATCTTCATTTTTTTTCCTTACTGTCTTTGACTCCTGTGCTGTAATCAGCTTCAAAGGGAGTTACTGTGTTCAGTTCTTGGTGCTGTCTAGCTCTGGTTTCCTTCTTCTGAATCAATAATAGGCTTTAAGGTTGCTTGATGGTGAATGAAGAGCATGTGTTTGGTTTTGGTTTGTTTGCTTTGTTTGGGTTTCATTTCTGTGGGTGTTTGTTTGGTTTTTTTTTAATTTCACTAATGCTTTAGGTAGAGCATCTCCCACTGTGCCTTTGAATATAACTCTCTCACTTAGAGCCAGTTTAGGTCATTTGCAGCCCCTTAATATTGTCAGCAACATAGAACCCTTTAGAGCAGATGGCTGTTAGGCATTAGGTTATTATGGAAAATTCTGTACAGTAGTGATAAACTGTTTTCTGTATTTATCAAGAACATACCCATCTGATGTTTAGGATATTGCTGCTTTTCATGTATTTTTTTTTGCCATTTTTATGTAATCTTCAAAAGTACTTTGTAGGTTAATGTGGAATCACTTTTTTGTTTTGTTAGTGAGCAAAGACAGTCTCCAGCTTCTTGTTGTGGCATGCATGATTGAGGAAGTTCCATATGTCTATTTAAGGCAAACTTTAAAGGCTTTCCCTAGAATTGGATAGAGAGCTCTTGAAAGGCTTGATCCAAAGAGGTTTCACCTGTTTTAGAGTCTCTTCACATTGAAGTTGTCATCATAAATAGCTCACTATTTTGGATATACTGCTTGTTCCATGGGTTAACAAAAAATAATATGGTCTTTTAAAGTAGTATGGAACAAATTATTTTATTTCATGAGTCTTTGAAATTGTCAGAAACTTCTTAGTAGAATTTAGCTCCTGATGCCTTTTAAAATTTCTGACTTCAGGTTCCCTTTAGGCAAATAACATGATCATAAGTTTTAACTTGGGTTTGGTCTACTGTGTTTCATAGGCTACCCTGATTGCTTCTCAGTGTATGGATATCACTGGAAGTTTAGAGAAAAGCTGTAGGATATGTAAGCACTTTAATCTACTCAAGGAAACATACAGAAGATGTTAAATCTTCCCAGGCAGTAGAGAAAATGGTAACTCCATGCAGTAATGTACTGTTAAGTTCAACTCAACATGCCATAAACTGATGGGGAAATTAATCTTTGTTGTTTTTTAAAGGGTTGTGATGGACTGGAGCTGTTGAGAACAATCCCTCAAGCAGAGCCATTTTGAAAATTTATTATAATTATTTTACACTTTTGCCAAGGCTATTCTTTGTTTATTTTGTCTACTTAAAAGCCTCCTAAGGTACTTGAACTAGGTTATTTACCAAATTAAACAGACAATTAGAAACTAAAAGATAGTTTTACTGCTATTAAATCCAACTATGATACTAGAGATGACTGAACATCAAATTACCAGAGCACGTTGGCTAACTCCATGAAGGCAGTTTTCAGAAGAGAAGTCAGAACAACTCATAGTTTGAGTAAATCCTGAGTTGGAGTGAGTTCCTCTGGGTGTTTTACAGATGTGCTGTGGTGTACTATATTACTCAGAGTAATGCTCTTCATGGTGAACAGCTGTAGGCTGGGGACACAACCAGAAGTAGTGTTACGAATAACTGAGGATACTTCTAAATTAATCTTACATTAGGAAAATAATAATTTACAAAAGTAAATGTTACAGTATTTCCTGAACAAAGTAAATTTGAAAGGCAGCTTTTGTCAGTATAATTAAGGCTTTTGTGGCATTAATATATATAAATTCATACCTGTCAAGACTTTAAAACTAGACCTTCTTAGGAAGACCTCATCCAGAAATGCTCTGACTTTAGTAGCATGAAAATAGGCACATGCAGAAATGTGTGAACCTCTTTCTGTGTCTGTTTGTGTTAATAACCTCTTCTCACACTGTTCAGGATGATAAATAGTGACAGCATACCCAAACAGACAAATTATTGGAATAATCATGAATAATCTTAGATGCTTGTTCTGTGAAATCTGTCAGCTATAAAGCTTTCTGTACAGCTTTTTCTATGTGTAAAGGTCATGGAAAGCTAGGCAGTGAAGTTGTTCAGAAAGTTAAAAGAAATGCTCAAATTATCCAAGTTCTTCAAGCTGTAATAGTTTGTGTTTGCCAAGCTTTCAAGTACCAACTCAAGGCACTTCAGTACATGGAAGAAAAATGCTTCTGCAGCAGACTGTGTAATCTCACAGCAGAACTGTGTCCCGTTGATGTACTGGTACTAGCCATGCCTGCAGAGATTCCCCAGTTTCTGCTTGTCCTCAAGACTTCAGCTCCTGAATGAAGTTAATGCTAACAATCCTCAAGGATGGTTTGAAAGTGTAATTCATGGTTTTTTCCTACCAGCTGGTCTTCTGTTCACTGAACTCACAGTTGTGCTTGGGAATTTGCTTTTGCACTCAGGCATGTAAAGCAGCCAAAGAAGTAGTTTCTACAACATAAAGGATTGTCTTATTGACTCAAGCAGAAAGAGTAAGTGATTATCCACCTAGGATGGGAGTGAGCTAGGAAGCTGAATAAATTAGACATGTTCCCTAATCTGAGAGGATAAGGAGATAGCTGAACTAATTACACTAGTCTGTTAATTACATTAGACCATGTCCTAATGCATTAGAGGATCTGTATGTTCTGGGAAGGTAGGTCTCCTACTGAAGTTAAAATAATTTCACCCTATGGTGGGTCTCCTGTGGGGTCTTGGGTCCTGCCTGCAAACCTTCTCCAGCATGGGCTCCTCTCTCCACAGGTCCTGCTAGGAGTCTGCTCCAGCATGGGCTTCTCACTGGGTCTGTCGTCTTTGGGCATCCACCTGCTCTGGTGTGGGGTCTTCCATGTGCTGCAGGTGGATATTTGCTGCACTGGGGTCCTGCAGAGGCACAGCCACCTCACCATGGGCTTCACCACGGGCTGCAGGTGAACCTCAGCTCTGGCACACACAGCACCTCCTCCCCCTCCTTCTCCACTGATCTTGGTGTCTGCAGACTTGTTCTTCTCATATATTCACTCCTCCCTGTAATTATTCCAAGCAGTTTCCCCCTTCTTAAGTGTTTTATTCCAGAGGTGTTGCTGCAAGGAATAGAGCCTGGGTCTGGCTGGCATTGGCTTTGTTGGACATGGAGGAATCTTCTGGCATCTTCTCCTGTTACCAGCACCTTGCAATGCAAACCTGATACAGACCTGTACCTTGTGACATTCCTTCAAGAAAGTTCGAAGGGAGGATGAACCTGGCTTTAAGCAATATTAGCAAGAGTGTAATTTTGTTAAGAAAAATGCCTCCCAGCAAAACCAATGCTGCCTCAATTTAGTCTGCCTTGTCCTTCCATTGGTCTGAGAGCATTGATTTGCTGAAATAGTTTTGTTTATAATGACCCTACAAACTTGCTGACAAGTGGTGTGTATTTACACCACATTGAAAGTGAGAGAAGTTTCAGATGTGAGGTGTACAAGTATAATGGTGTTGGGACACTACTGGGATTGTGTGGAGACAGCCTTGATCTGTGACTGTTGTCCTGGTCTCTCAACTGAGAGGTGTGGGTACTAATGTGATTGTGGGTGAGTGCCAGTAAGGGTCCTTGCAGGGTTTAAGTAGCATAGAAGAGCATGTGTTTTGCAGGCTGAAATAATTAACTGATTTTGGACTTGGTAGCTCCTTTTAAATAGTGGTAATCTGTGACTCCTATTTTAGATGAGATGTAGGAATGAGAGGGCAGAATTAAGGTTAATACTTATATTTAGATACTGAAATTCAGACTGGTATTTGACCTTCCTATTTTTTCCCTTTTTTAAATAGCAGCATTCTATTTGTCTCTTCAAAATTGAAATGTATTTATCTCAATTTTCATGTTAGTTTTGTGATGATGTTTTGTCATTTTCAGAGACTGGAAAAGGAGAGCATTTCTGTAAAAATATCTTTGTAGCAGTTAATATTTGTCAAATGCCATCTGTGAGACTTCTGTTAGTAGGCATTGGCATTAGTGATTAACCTGCTGTGCCCACCTCTGTATTTAACTGAGTTGTATTGTTCATGGGGAAGGTGGAGATGAACAGAACAAAATATGATTTTTCCAACATCCAATTAATTCAGAACATGCTTTTAATCTTCAAGTGATGGCATTTATTGGCAATTGGTGATTAAAATTTATAATTTGTTAAATTGCTAAATATATGTTTTATTGGTTTCAGTGATCTTTGCAGGTTCCTTTCAATGCAGGATGCTCCATGATTATTTGGAAAGCTGTTCATGTTTGGGAGGCAGGGTGAAGTATTTTAATACAGACTTCGTGTGTATATATATATATATACATACTGTACTCATATATATACTGCTCTGGGTCATCATTTACCTGGGCATCTTCTTGGTTTACGTAACCTGTACTTATATCTCTAACTATTTAGGTCTTTCCATTTTTCCTCCTGAAGAGTTCTACTCTTAAGTGTCTTCTTGCAGTCATTTAAAGTTAAGAGCATCATGATGAGAACTGTGTCACTCAAGCTTTGAAAATGTTTCAGATTAGTATGGTGGTTTGCAGTCCCACACCTTGGGAAGGTCCTCCTGTGGTGAGATTGAGGGATGTTGATGGGTGGGAGTTTTTGTTTTTATAAATTTTAAGTAGCTTCCCCTCTTTACTCTTCAGGTGTCTCTATAGTAATTACTCATCTGTATATTTGTGCTTCTTTCAACTAAATTATTGCTCATTTCTAATGTTTCCAGATACTGTCTACTTACAAATTAGCAGCTGAACAAAAGAAAACAGATTTACAAGAACATGTAAAAAGTTACGTTCAAAGAAGAAAAAGGTGTTTGAAATTAAATAGCTTTAAGAAAATAGAGAGAAAGCTAGTTTCCCTTGTAGGTAATTTCCCATGCTTCATTTTAAGGGCACAAGCAGTTAATACAATGTAGTAGTCCAGTGCTACTTTTAGTGTTGAATGTTTTTTTTTCAGTATATGGCTAGTAACCGTAGTGTGTAAAAGGTAGAGCTATTGGGCCAGATTAAAGCATTGTATTCTGACTTCCATAAAGATCTCCCTCCTTATGAAGAACAGTTGAACACTATAGCTGAATAGTGCTCTGGATTACTGATGTAAATCTGCTCTATATCACTCTCAGTTTGGTACTATAAGGGTTTTAAAAACATCCTTTCAGTATGCATTGCATTTCTCAGTGTAAACTACCATCCCTTGTACTAGCTTCCTGTATTTTTGCTTTCATCTTCCTTGGCAGTATGCAGAACAGCAGCAGGAAGAAATGGAAGCTGGACAAATTTCAGTTGCTGAAGAAGTTATAGAATGTCCTTGTAAGCTATTGAGAGGGGCCCTGCTCTTGCAAGATGTGTGCAAGTGTTGATGCTAATGGAAATTGCTGCATTGTGTTTCCTGCCCTGCACAGCCTGGCATTGCAGCTCATGGGTTTTGCTTTGTGATTTGCCTGTTGCTGTGGGACTTCTGCAGGAGAAGGTGGATGCATTTTGCTTCTGGAATTTTGTTTATAAGTGGTTGTCACTGGCTGGGAATGGATTGAATGTACAGGTTGAACACCTATTGCTCTAGATGATCTCAGACTGCTGCCAACACAGTGGGCTTTTACACATTTCCAGTTGAGCTTGTGAACACTTGTAGCAAACCACTCATTCTTCTATGAAACAAGCTTGGATGCAGTTATTGTATTCATGTTTGGCATGTGGAAACATTTAACATGCATAAACTAGCAGAAAGTTAAGTATATTCTAAATTCATTGTTAAGAGAGAGGAAAAAGTTTATATTGTGTATGTGTGGCTTTAGTAGTTCATAGTTAAAAATAAACAGTGGCAATAAATGAGAATATTTGTCTTAAGTTTTGTATGCCAAGGAAAGACACTCTGCAATGCTGGTGTTACACTGATGTTAAAAAGTGTGAAAATAAAGTTGTTCCATGTCCAGCATGATGATGGCATTAATTCCTACTACTCTACTGTGCAGAGCAACAATAACTCCTGCCAATCTCCTGTGTTTGGGAGGGAGAAAAGGGTGGGGAAGAATGTCAGGCTGTTAGCATAGTTTTCTAGACTTATTTCAAATATTTATTGAGCCTGTTAACAAAGACAAAATGAGCCAGAGTCCTTGTCAAAGAGAAGGCTTGACTCCTTTTGTTGCCCTTGTGCCATTATGTAATGCAAAGTTACATAGGAGTGGGTTAGAAAGATAACTTCCATGTTCTGTGGTCCTAATGGCTCTTCATACTACTTATTGAACACTTGAAACCAAAATGTAAACTGAACAGGTTGTATTTAAAATCATAGTTCCACAAGGTATTTTCATGTTCACATTGCTGTTGAGGGCTTTGCTTTTCTCCCATCTCTGACATCCTAAATTAGTAATTGTATGTGTTTCTAAAAGACTTGGAACCAAGGTACTTTCAGATGAAAATTTGTGATGATTTGGCTAAGCAAAATAATTCAAAAGAAGACCAGGATTCTTGTTAGATGATACAAGTCCTGAACTTTCTCCTTTTTCCTTCTATTTGGAAAGCTACATCCTTCCACTCCAAATCAATGTTTCTGGGCTTGGGACAGCATGTCAGTGGCAGCAGTGCCCTACTCCATGAGCTCCTTGGACCTTTCTTGTGTTACATTAAACCATGAAGTTTTCTTTCAAAGTATTAAACATTCAGTGGGCTCTGACTGTATAGACAGAAACAGTTATTTCATAAATATCTGAGAAGGAGTGATATACCTGTTTCAGCACAGGGTCTGATTTGGAGAACGTGTGTAACTTCTAAATGTCTGGGTTTTTTTGTCCCCTAGTGTTCTACTGCTACATTGAAGAGGTAAAAAAGCCCAGATGAGCATTCTACTAAGTTTTGGTACATGGATAGAGTAATATTACTGAACATAAGAAGCTTTGAAATTTAAAAAGCTTACATTCAGATGTAATAAACAGAATTGCAGAAGGCTGCATGTGTTAATTAGCTAGAAGATGTGGGGAGACAGGATGGGATGGAGCTGTAAGGAAGTAGTGTAAATACCTTTCTTCCCTATTTTGTTGTTGAGAGTGCTCTGAATTTGCTTGGATTGGATTCTCAGAAATCATAAACTTGTCAGAGATGTTTTTGCTCCAAACTGTCAGTGTAATTTTTTTTAAATTACTTCTTGTTTCTTTCTTTCTTTCTTTGGTCGCTTCATCTGTAATGTCTTGTAAGGGAATATCAGTTTTCACTAGGCACTACTTTATAATGTACAGGCTGAAAAGGAGCAGTACAGTATTCTTTTTCTGCCCTGTCTTTCAGGAAACAACTTCCTTGTGATGAAGTTTTGTCTATACTGTGTGTGGGGTTTTAATGTATGAGTTACCACGTCTCTGAGTCTTGTCAGCATCTTCTTTGCATAAGTTGCAAACAAGATATTTGTAGAGTTTCCCTGCAGCTGTCCTCTGTCTGTGCATGTAAGAAGCAAAATAAACTGGAAAATCTATATTTAAAACCCACCAACTGAATTGATACAGAGAGAATTCCTTCAGCCTACAATTAGTCTTTGGGGAGGACTGCTGTGAAAGCATGGCTCTTGTGAGGTGTGTTAGGAGATACAGAACTTGTGATTGGTTATTTGTACTGATGCAAGTTGCACTATGTAGGTTTAGTCATGTAATTAGTTAATCACACACATTTAACCATAAAAAGTCTTTTTGATGCTCGTTTTTAATTTTTTAATAAAATAAGCTCAGAACACTTGTCATTTTAGTATATCCTACATATCTACTCTGTTTCAGCAATAAGCAGATGTTTTAAGAAGCTGATGGGATTGGTATTCAGTACAAAACTAAGCTATTGGTGATCCTGAATCAGAGCTTTTCCTGAAATTGTATACAAAGCAGAATTCTTCATATTCTCCATATTCCTCAAGATGTGAAAGCTGAGGGGTGAACTTGTGTGAAGGGATAACATTTTGGGATATAATTAAATGGAGATATGTTTTATCAGTCTTGACTTTTTGTGATGAGCATCTTCAGAGAACAGATTCTGTGATAAGAATCCATCCTTTGCATTGAACAAGTTCATTATGGCTTGTACTCAACCCTCTAATCTCTTCCCTGTCACGTATTTATCTAGTGCTTAAAATCTTTTTATCTGTGAGAAAATCCTAGTTTGTTTTTGTTTTATTTCATTGATAAAATTCTTTACAACTTCATAATCCATTTTCTTATGAGTGTTAATTGATGGCCGGAAAAACCTGATCCAGGCAATAACCCCTTATGCAAGGCTTGGGAAGAATAATTGGAACTGAAGTGAACACCAAGTGATGTCCCTTGAAACCCAAGGACTTCTGAAGTATAAATCTGCTTGTCTAATTCATCTATTTTAGGGGAAGATTGTTGTTCTCTTTATTGATGTTTAGGTTTTATTATCTTATTCAAGTTTGCAGTAGTATTCTCCAGATTGACATTAAAACCCCTTGTGCAGCCCACCTTCCCCATCCCCATATCTGTCTGTCTGTCCACACACAGAGAGTCACAGACGAATCTTTTAACTCTTCATTGTTGCATGCAGATTTGTCTGTGGGGGTATTATGCCTCTGGGAGTGTGTGTGTGAGTCTGAGAAAACAGATTTTAAAGACAAATTTAATTTTTTTATTGCTGGATGCG
The DNA here is from genome assembly GCF_903797595.1 of Erithacus rubecula. Classification (NCBI taxonomy): domain Eukaryota; kingdom Metazoa; phylum Chordata; class Aves; order Passeriformes; family Muscicapidae; genus Erithacus; species Erithacus rubecula. The sequence goes on along the minus strand of NC_136689.1, from coordinate 14,077,467 downwards.
AAAGTCATCTCTGCAATGATAAAAGTTTCATCCTTTAAAGTATATTGCTTTTGCAGAAATATCTCTTACATCAGTTCTCAGCTGGAGGATTAACTTTTTTTATACAACCAGTGTATTTAAGCTTCAAATGGTAAAGTTTTTCTGTTAATCTTCAGTCATTAGTAAATTACAGGGTAGGAGAAGAGAGAATTTACCTCTTTTGGCCAGATTCAGAACTATAGAATGGTTCACATGCTGATCTTTGCTTGCAAGTAGTATTTAAGGGCTTTTGGGAATTTGTCAACAACTACTTGTATGCAGTGATCTTAGACACTTTGTAGCTTACTTTACATTTACATTTTTTCATTTGGTTTGGTACCAGTTGTTCATTGTTTTAAGGTGCTTAAAAATTCAATCCTGATTCTTCAGGAAGTTTCATGCTGTTTCAAAGAGCATTATACTGTCAGTTGTGCTATCTTGACCTGGAGACTTGTACAGAAATATTTATGCAAGACTTTCCTCAATCTATACAACAAACTGGGGCATTGTTTGTGCTGGATCTGTATTGGAGTCTCCTTTCTGGGGACTCCACTCTCACCCTTGTCATCTCTCTCATGTTGGCCCTTTTAACTGCATGCTAAATAAATTATTTTAAGATTACTGTGGTTTCTTTTTACAACTAGTATGTGGTTTAAGGTAAATGCTTCCCTCCTTTGTTAATTTAATCTAGGAGTTGAGGTCTTTTATGCTGGTTATTACTTTGAGAACTTCAGTGATGGGACTGTTTTAGAGTTTTGGGTAAGTGAGCAGTGTGAATTGATCAAGAATTACAAACTTAAGCAGCAGTGATAATTATTAAGTATAAGTAAGGCAATTCTTTAAGCAGATATTTACTCTAGGTAATTAAACAAACTGTGAGACTCACATTGAGGAAGCATTCTAGCTGATCACATCTTGGCTGAGATTTCATATTTAAAAAATAAAAGTAAAATGTCTTCTAGTTTCTTGTGGGAGTTTATCCTGCTGGAAATGCACATGGTATTGGGTAATACAGTTCAAGTGCTAAGCTGCTGAGGCCAATAACTGATGTTAATGTGCCTTATGGAGGTGGTATGCAGATTTCTACTGTCATGAGTAGTAATTGCCATGTTATAACTCTTGTCCTGGTTTCAGCAGTAAGTGGCTGCTTGTAAATATTGCAGATTTGGATCTTTCACATAGAACTCTATAGACACTATTTGCTTTAAAATATTGTGTTTATTCTGTTTTACCTGTGAGTTCTTGCTTGGTTTTTTGTTAGATACCAAATAAATAGTCCGTTAGGAGAAAGGCCTGTATATGCACAGTACTCTTATTTTACTTCTTAATGCTTATGTGTAGCATGCAAACAGATTTTTATTCTAATTAAGTATTATCCTACATTTTTATTATTAAACTATTTTATTATTAAAGGCAAGTAAAGAAAAATTAGTACTTCAGGTTCTTGAGTTACACATCAATATGTTCTGTGTCCTGTATACTTCCCCTACATGGACACTTGTCAGGGGCTGTAGCAAGTTAAATAAGGCATTTCAGTAGAAATCAGAAAGGTCAGGTAGAAGAAGGGACTTAAAATACTTTATAGGTAAAGAGTGCTACCTTTTCAAAAATCCTGTTATACACTTGACAAGATGTGGATGCCACTGTAGTATCCAGATTTTTTTTGGTCTCTTCAGACAAACACATTTTTAAGAAAACTTTTATTATTTTATTTCCTACTCTTTCCCCCTCCCTCCTGTGCCCTTTCTGAAAGCATTCCTAACCTCTGGTTGCAAAATGCAATTCTATTGTTAACTTATTTCTAAATATTTATAAAATTGTTTTGTAAAATGTCCAGTTACTGCTCTTGATACTCTGAAATATCTGTATTCCTCCTATGCAAGTTGAAAGGGAAAATCCCCCAGCCCCTGAAAAAGGATCATGCTTTCTCCTTGTCCTCCTTTGAATTAATTTAGAGGAAATTCTGAGAACTAAACATTTAGATTCTAACACCACAGTTTTTATTTTCTTCATGCTTTCATATTAGAGATGGAAAGAAATTTTGCAGACATATGGCCAGTTGAAGACTTCCAGCTTTTAAATAGGAACCAACATCACTCAAGAAACCACTATCAACTAGAATAGGTGTCCATGGCAGTAGGTAAAGAAGCATCATTAAACATGTGTTTGAATTTAAATAGTTAAGTGGAGGTGTCAAAACATGCACTATAATGAATGCTAAAGAACAGTACAATACAGCTGAGGCACACATTGCATTAATTTTCTGATTACATGACTGTTTGCAATTATTATGACAAGTAAAAGAAAGTGAAATATAAATGGGGAGGAAGAATAGATAGTAAATTCATATATGTTTAAAAAAGTTAAATTTAAAACAACTGACTTATTACTCTGAACTTGGAGACAAAAAAATCAAGGAGATGTTTAAAGCATAATATAGAATAAGAACCTCTGCGTGAGCAAAGGTTTAGTGCCAAACTATTTAGGATATTTCATATTAAAAAATGAAAGGTACTAGAGAATGATCATGCTATCTTACTCAGAATGAATTATTCAAAATTTGTATTTATCGTCAATCTGTGGATAAGAGAAATTCTTCTGGCTTCTTGTCAGTAGAAAAATGTTAATTTTTGTCCTACATCTCCATTGTGTCCTGGTTACTTGGCCCCTGAAAGAGAGTGAAGTTACCATAAGCTGCCTGTAGTGTTTACTCCTGTCTGTTAAAATTCAATTTATACTTTTGTCAATTTTATAATCTGAATTCTAGACTTGAGCCCCTCATAAATTAGCAACATTCTTTCAGTCTTCTCTCCTGATCTACAGATTCTAACCCTCTTGTGTTCATGTATAGATCCAATCTTGTAGTTTTTTTGGGTCTGGTTTTTTTGTGGTTTGGTTTTTGAGGGTGTGTGTAATAAATAGTTTTGCCTATTCTTAGTTCCATATCAAATGTCCCATGGCCTGCATTCAAAACCTCAGAGCTGGGATCTTGTTATTACTTGTGCAGGAAGACCACAGGATGATTTTGTGTGGGGCTTGTGTCAAGACCTTGGATGTGCCAAAGGTTGTGCTGTGTTGTTGGTGTGAAGCTGCTTTGGAGTGTCAGAGCAGGGCACCCACTGCTCTGTGCCCTGCAACTGCTCTGTCCCTGCCAGTGCCTGGTAATTTCTAATGAACCAGCTTTGGCAGCCTCTGTTTCTTGCAGTAGATGATGAATCTTTGTGTATTGTGTTTGAAAAAGGCATGATAGACTGAGGCTAAGGCATGAGCCAAATGAAAAACAAAAAATAAAAAAATCTGTATCCTGGTAGGAAAAGAAAAAGATTAGTGGTGAGTTTCTTCTACAGAAATGCAAGTAAAGGCATACAGCAGAATAGGTGTGCTTTGGTTGACTTTCAAACATTATTTTTTAATGCTGCTTTTGGTCTCTAAAGCTACTCTCTAATTTTCTGAACTGGAGGCCATCAATAGTTTCTATTGGAACTGATCTGCTGTTATAATTACCAGTGTTTATCATCGAGTGAATTGGCTTGCTTATTCAGTGACTTAGCTTTATATCTAATGGAATTTTCTTTTAATAAGTAAAAAATTTAGAAATACTCTTAATGAAAATACGCATTTCAGAAGTGAGAGGGAAAATAGCAATGCACCTTGGTGCCAGGCAGCTTGGAAAATCTGATAGAATAATGTTTTCCTAACTTGTTTACCAGGCAATTGAGAGAGTATTTTTCCTTAATCTGGAAATTATATTGGAGTTTTCTGCATGGTAAACATTTCCTGCTTCTAAAATGGATTGATGAATAGTAGTTCTGATAAGGATTATGGGGTTTAATGAATACATTATAGTTCTTCATACATTCAAACAACTGCTGAAAATCTTCACCTGAGACTTCAGTATTCAAGCCTTGATTCAGAATATTTGAAAATGTAAAATTCAGTTTCTTCAGCTTCAAGATATTCTGTCAAAATATTTGTATATTTGTTACCTTTGATGTATAATAAGTGTCAAGGCTTGGCTTTGAATGTCTTTAATTTTATTGTCATTTTTACTTAAGATTGCTTTGATTTGAGTAGGGTTGTTTTGGTTTCACTTTAAGGATGTGAGTAATCCCTTCACATTTTGCCTCATAATATGAAGAAACCAAAGAAAATTTTTAAATGCATGTGAATGAGAAAGACTGAAAATATAATTCTGTAAAAATTACAGTAGATAATAAATGTTTTAAATTACTCTCTAAGCATCTTTGTAAGAAGGGCTGGGGGTGCTTTTGTAGTTAGTTTAATTTCAGTGAGCACTACCGAGATGCATAAAAGTGCTTCTTGTTTTTGTGGTTTATGACTCTTGTTAAGATTTTTTATTCTATAAAGCTGTCCCTAGAGTACTTTATGTACACACAGAGACTTGTGTATCTTCTCTGTTAGGTGACATGACCTTATACTTCTTTTGACAGTGCAGCCTGACACTTGCAGGATTCAGGTTAAACATGTTTGCAATGTATTGATCTTTAAATCTCTTAGTAATGTATCTGATGATACAGATGTTGATGGTATTAGGAACTAAAATTTCTGTTTCAGTCATTATTTCCCATCAGTCAATACTGGCCTGGATAACATTGAATGAAGATGGACATTTCTGTAGATATTTCTAATATGAAATTCTAGTTGCATGTGTCAGTAGGAGATACGATTTTAAAATAAAATAAAGAATATGCATTGTTAGTGCACCTGACTCATATTCTTGCATCTTCTGTGCTTCTATTAAAAAATAAACTAATCTTTTTTAATGCCCAAACTTAACCCAAATGAATTTGTTTTCAGACGGAGTTTTTCATTTGGTTGTAAACATTGTTGAGTTCTCACAAACCAAAGTATCTTATAGCATAGTACACAATGGGGAAAAATTATAATATATGTAATTAGGTACTTACAGTGGAGAGTGCAGCATATAAGTGAGCTGCAGAAGTGCAAAAATAAAAGCTGTGATTGCTGAAAGGGGGGTGATAGAGCTTTCACTTCAGGCTGCTGTTGTGCTCTGGCATTAATATGCAAATAAATGCACATATGCACAATCACATCGTCCCCAGCTGAACTTTGTTGTCCCCTCAAGGTCACAATAAAATCATTGCCCACAGTGATTGTATTCACAGATAATATGATTTGAAGGATCTGGAGGTGCCTTTTAAATTACACTGCATGACTGGCAGATTCCAGAAAGATCAAAGAAATGCTTGGTCCTCCTTTTAGAGAAGGTGATAAGTTTGTGCAAGAAGTTGCCAGTATCTCAGTACACAATATGACGCTTTCATTAGACAGCAGAAATATCCTGGGCAGATTGTTGGAGAGCTTGCAAGGGGAAGTGGTTTTGACTTTTCCTAAACCATGTACTGAACCCAAATGAAGATACTGGATATCCTGTTACTGAGGAATTACTCCAACAGGAATCAGGCTAACTTCATTCCTGCAGGAATGTTTCATTCGTCCAAAACAAATGAAGTAGTTGTGTTGAAGACCCCTCCCCACCCTCAACTGGGATGTCTGTAAGAATGTTCCTTAAAACTAAAAAGAAATGGAAAGGGGCAGCCCAGAGTAGTGTGATTTTTCTTGAAGCCTTGAAATCACCACATAACCTGCAAGTGGTTGACTTGTGTGAAAGATCAAGAGAGTTTGTGTGATTGGATGGTGCAGCAAATGGAAGTACAGAAGGAGGAAGATAACCTTTCCTCATAAAGTTCAAATGGTGCCCAGCATTGAGAATAGGAAATGTATTAGGTTCTAGTAGGCTTAATCCAAAAACACTAGAGGAGGGCCAAACCAAGAGTCTGGGGAACAATTTACAAGGTGCCTGAAAACTATTAAAGCCTGCTTTTTTCAAGCATCTGAAACAAGAAGCTTTCTGTAATACTAGAAACTGATTAATGTATGGAAGTGGCACTTGAAGAAAATAGGATCACAGAACAGAAAAAGCAATGCCTTTAGGTGAGTGTGTTCACAGCACAGGCGGTTGCAGAAGTTCACTTCAGTCCAGCTCTGCTCTCTTGCAAAAGGAAACTGCCTTGAAACAGGTTGTGAAGAGTTTGGGGTGGGGGAGTGAGCAGCCCCCTAGGTAACATGTATTCTTCCTTATGGCTGACATGAGAATGAAATCACTGAGCAATCTGTGGCATTCAGTACATTTGTTGCTCAGGACAGCTTCATATTGGGGCAGCTGGGAGGGAGGGTACAGCTTGGGGTGAGCCCAGAGAGTTCCAGACCTGCAGGTTTCACACTCCTGATTTCTCTAAAAGTGTCACAGGGCTGGTGAGGGCCAAGAGGGATATGCACTTGACATGGTTAGCCAAAACCCTTATGAAAGATTCTTAAATGCTTTAGACAGAGAAATTAATTTAAAATTGAGGGTACCAGAAAAAGGGAGTAGTGATGAAATAGGATATTGACAGAAATACAGAAAACTTTTGCTGTTCAGTAAATTATCTGGAAAAGGGTGTGGAGAGAAAAAAGAGTAACTTTGTAAATGATGTGATGTTATTCAGGGTCATGGGAACAAGGGTGATGTGGAATTACAGAGAGATTTCATGCTGGAATAGCAAAAGGGACAAATGAAATTCAATGTTTTAAAAACTCTGATATTGAAGCAGAGTACTTGTCCTATGATAAAGGACAAATAGCTGGTCTATGATTCCTAATGCATGCATCAAAAGAATAGACAGTTGTCTCATCTTTCAGAGAGACTAAAATACTAATATATAAAATTTTTCAACAGAAATTCATGCAAAAAAAAGAATTGTGCTGTAGCAGCTAGAACAAGAAAATAGATATTAAATCTAGTACTATTTAAACTGGGGATTTTTTCTTCTTACAAATAAAGTAGTGTTTTGAGCAAGAAATTTATGAGAAGTAGAATCATTGTTCAAAGGAGGTGGAATGACATAATGAACATTTGAAATGGCAAATAGAGTATAGATACAGATAAAATAAAAAGCAGAATTGGAAAACAGTTGGGCTTAGATGAAATTGCCATTTCATTTATGCAGTTTATTACTCCATGTTTTGGAACCAAATATTAATTAATTTTAACAGCTGATTGTGAGATCAAGTATGTAAAATCCATTTTTTTAAAAGTACAAAATCAGCTGATGTAAATTGTGTAACTGTTCCTAATGTTAGGGAAAACTTCATAAGCATATAAACAATTGAAGAGAGCAAACCAGAGTGAAACCTGGCACATATTCTGGTAGCAGTGTTCCTGAATTCTCTTATGGTTTTAATTTTTGTGTAAAACATTTATTTGAGGCAAATGATCCTGGATACTGCAGTTGTGATTAGTTTCTGTCTCCAAGGAAATCAATACCATAACACACCATTAAACTAAACCAAAACTGCAATACGGGCACACTGAAAAGGTTTCTATAGTTCATTATGGATCAGATTATCATATTTACCAAATTATGTAAAGAGAAAATATCAACAACATTTCATCTAGTCTGTAGCCAGCATAATCTAATTTAAAATGAATGTGATACAAAAACCAGTGCAGAACAGGAAAGAACAATGAAAGGAAAAATTACAATCTAAGGGGCAAGTGTAATGCAAGGAGGAAGAAAAATGCTGCAGTATAGTTGCTTTACCTGGTTGCTGCTACTTCTCTTGTAAGAAGAACCAAAAGAACAGATTAATTCCCTGTCAAATCAAATTTTCCCCCTGAGACTACATATAACATTAAAAATGGGAACAGTGGATTTTCAGCAACTTTCCATCTGAACCAGAGTGCAGCAGACTCCAGAGACTCCATCTAGCTGCTGTAAATTCTTTCTTTTTCAAGATAAGACATACCATTCTGCAACATTCCATCTTCATGAGAAGACTTCTTTTAAATTATATTCTCTGTTCAGTCTTCAACTGCAGGAATAGATTTTTTTTGTTTCAAATGAAACACACCCACTCTAAATATGCAATATGTGTTGGATTCCAGTCTTTCTCTGGGTTTATTTTTCATCTTAGTTCAAACCTTGGAGACCAAGCTTTTCCATTGAGCTCAAGAGGATGCATGCACACGTAAAAAGGAGAAAATACGTCAGCAATTCTGTTCATTTATATTTATTCTCTAGAAGAGATTGACAGGTTTGGAAATTTATTTTAGACAAAGGGTGACTATATTTTTCAGATAAATTCATCCTTAGTCATGCCATTGATATGTATATGAAGTGTCACCATCACCTTTTCTTTATTCCCAATGTAGAAGAGTTCCCTATGTAACATTCATTTGTTCTTGACTTTTTGCAAATCTGTGGATTTTCTGGCTGAGAAACAAATGCTTATATCTGACCAGAAAAGGATTGTTTTTAAAAACTGCTGGGTTTTTCCTGGTAATTTTAGTTGTTAAACTTTAGCAGCAAAACAAGCTTTTAATGCTTTAAGTGGGCTGTGAACATAATTTACCACTTTGAGTTTAATTAATTGTTGATATCCGAATCTTGTCAAATGTAATTTGCTTTGAAAGAAGCGAGACAGCAAATGGAGTACCTGGAGACTGTAGTCTAGGATTTGGAGGCCTTGTTCTATTTTAAAAAATAAAAGAGCTCTTGAGGCAAGACCCCTTTAAATTCCTGTCCTTTTTGATTTATATGTTCTTATATCTTAAGCAGTTTTAACTTTTATTGCTCTAAGTGAACACTCAGAGGTTAAAAAATTGCAAGCTATGTAGTTAATTTGTTAATCTCACTACTTTTCTGCTTTAGTCTGTCTTTTCTCTCCAAACCCAGATTCTTCACTGAATGTATGTGGATGTATGTATATGGGTAATTGCTTTTAGGTTTCTGATAACTTGCATTTTTTTCCACATAACTCAGGTTTCAGTGCAGATGTGTGGTATATATTTAATGGAAAATTAGTCACAGCAGTTTTCCACCTTGTTGTTCCATGTATTGCTTTGAATCTTGCAGTGTAATGTTCAACACTATTCAGAAATAAGAAGTATTTCTAAATAGGTATTTGTAATACTTCGCAACTGTCTTTTTTCACAATGCTGCTTTGAGGTGCAATTTTGAAGGGAAGGTTTTCTATCAGTTTTGGGTGACTTTTTTACATTCTTAAATACTTCAATGTTTAACTTGTGCAATATCAAGAGTAGCTCCCACTAGCATAGCTGCAGCTGATTATTTAGTACGTGTTTGCTTTAGAAGAAAATTCAGGTGGATAGCTGAAAAAAATGGAGAAAGTAGCGTAATTAATGAGGTTTAAATAACTTTGGTCTGAATCACTTGCTTGGCATCAATAGAGAGTCTGTAGCAAAGACAGGAATAGCATATGGTTATATGAGCAAGAGACTGTCTTGCTGCAGTTCTGGTATCATTCACAACTTTGCAAGTTCTGCAGTAAATAAACCAAAGATGCAACAGTCACTGACAGTTCCCCATTCTTTCCCAGTGGAGATACATCCTCTACACTGAAGGGTAATACAGTTTTGTTGGGAAAGGCCACATAAATAATAGTTGCATATGGCTTTATTTTCATATGGGGTGGGAAAAGTGGAATTTAACAGCCTGAACTGACACTTTTGTGTGTCAGTTGAATGAACTGACATGTTCATTCTGTCAGCCTGTCTGCAGTTGATCAGCAAGTTGTGAACTCTTGAATTCCCCATGGAATTGTGGCCTGGGCTGTTGCTGCTGGTTCCACTGACTGCTGTAGAAGAGGAGAAGGTGTATGTTGCTAGCAAGCTGTATAACCTTTGCCAAGAGAGAAGACAGCAGTTAGGAGTCAGACATTCCACTTGAAAAAGTTCTGAAAAACATAGAAGCTTCTCTCTTTTCTGCAGCTCTAAGAATGAAAATTTCTCTTTCCCTATTTGCTTTCGTTCTTCCTACCCACCCCTGCTCCATCTTTGAATGTTTGACTAGTCTTGTTCATGATATCCAACTGCATTATTCAGTTCATTTGTCAATCATTTTCTCTTCATTCAGTCTGTATCAATATCTTCATGGGAACTTACCTGATTCCCTTCTCCTTTTTTTCTGACTACCATTCTTTATTTCCTTCCTTGGACCCTTTTGTAATTTTTCTCCTTTTTGCTCTGTTCCATCTTCTTCTGCTCCCATCTCACCAGTGTCTATCAGAAGAAATGGAAAAGAGCTACATGAATGTGCCTTCTTCCCTCTGTCTTTTAGTACCTTTATGTTGTCTCTCTGTCCCCTCCTTTGCATTTCCAGTTTCCCAGCTCTGTGATAATCCCTTCTTGTGCCTTTCTCTCTGTTTCCAGTTTTCCCACTTTTTCAGCATCCTCATTCTAATTCTTCATCCAACTGCTTGTTAGTCCATCACCTGCCATTTTTCTCACTGTCTCTTAGTTAATTACCTGTCTTCCATGATTTGGTTTTCCATTGACCTTCCCTCCAGTTCTCACTGTTCTTGCCGACTCAAATCCTCCCTTGCCAGTTTCCTGCAGCTTCCTGCTCACCGTGTCTGCTACAATCTACGTTTTTTCCTTTTCCTCACTTCATTCATGCCCTTTGCATTCTAATCACATTTTCCTTTCTATGTTGCCTAGGTGTCAGCACAGAGTAGTTGAAAGCTGAGGAGAAACTTTCTGGCTTCTGGATTGTATTTTCAGTGCTTACCTAATCAAAGAGCTAAAACTGTAGGGAAAATTCTTTTTTTGAAAAGACCAACTTTATCCTTGAAGTCATGGTTGTCAAAGAAAGAAAGAAAACTTCCTTGGTAAAATTCCTAAACTTATTCCAGTGCTGCTGTGGCAGTATTTTCCACATCATGTCAGTGCACAAAAGATACTCATTTGTTGGGGTTGTATCTATATACTGTATAAAACAGTTTGGGTGCTGTAACTTGGAAACTTTTACTCTGAGGAAAATGGAGCACTGAGACCTCTGACAGTATTGAGGGTGTCCATAGTTTTTACACAGCTTAGCTGGTAAAGTTGAAAAGACCTACTGAAACTTGCTGTGTGGTGGTGTGGGTCTCAACTATTTTCATTGTCATTAGTATGTACAAACTTTTTATTCCCACAGTGCCTTTGAAATGTATTTTAGGCCAATTCTAGAGGATGAAAACAGTAAAATGCAATTCCTATCCTGTAAATTGCACATTGTTAAACATATCAGGCTCTGTCTACTAAGTGTACAGGTGCCACTGTGCTCAAAGATGAAATGTCAGTGTGTGTGCACATGTACTTTGCTCAGGTTTTAAAATATTTTCTGTATTCAGGTTTCTTGAAATGACTTTAGCTATTTTATGACAAATTAGCTTCATGTTGAGTATTTGCCTCAAATTAGACAATATGTCAAAACTCTAATAAAGTATTTATCATTTAATCTATATCATATATAATATCATATCTAACAAAGCTGGCTGATGTCACTTTTTATTAGAAAATGAAAACAAAGTGTTCTAATAGCAACTGGAATGTTGAACACTCTTTAAATTTCATTCTAGCCTGCATAACTTTAAATAACTCTTGTGCAATAACAATAAATGTCTTGGTTCCTTATTGCACTTTTAGAAGTAGCAGCTATCCCTTAACCATGACAAGGTAATTAAAGCCTCTCTTCTGCCTCTTGATCACAGCTGTCCCTTTGCTCTCCCACCCTTACCAGTGAGAGTGTGCACTTCCACCAGAAACAAACTAGTCAAGTTTGGTCAAGGAGTAAGATATTTGATGTCTTTTAAGATAGAAATTATGTATCAAAACTGTTGCCTTGTTTTTTGCAACTCAGTCATCAAATCTGATTATAAGGACTGTGTGCCCTGAATCAGAGTAAGACTCTGGCTAGGGATTGTCCTTCACTGGTTCTCTGTATGGTTTTTGGGGTCCCTCTGGGAGGGAGGGTCTGTTCATACCTTCTGCTTCCAGGCTCCACAGAGATTCCTATGTGATGGAGGCTTTTCTGCATGGACCATTCTGGCGTGGACTTTGCTTTTTTGTGTTTGAGGGCTCCAAGGTGACCAATAGCTCTCTACCTTCATATCAAAAAATCTTTTCCAAAACTATTCTGAGCCACCAGTCTTTCACCAAAACCACCTTAGAACCTGAAACCTTGCTGAGAAGCTGCAGCACAATCCCCATCCTGCACACAGGCCTCAAGACCCCCTTTCTGTGCCATGTGCTAGAGAGCCCATGAACTGGATTTTAATAGCCTTGGTGGGTCCCGTGCTGCTTGTCTATCCCACCTGCTGCAGAAGTTGAGCACTCCAATTTTCCATCTTGGGTAAGTCTTCCTGGACTCACATTCTGGGCAGAGGACCACTGGGTGTCATCCACCAGCTCCTTGGACACCTTCAAGGATCAGTGGGTGTTGGCAGTGCTTGGCATCTCCTCATAATTCATCTTCCAGCCTCCAAATCCTGGCAGGTATTTGATTTGTTGTTCATCTCTGAACAGATGAGCTGTTTGGCTTTGCAGCATAAATGGAGAAAAATGTAAAAGATTTAGTTAGTAAGAACTAATTGCAGATGCTAAGAGAACATTGTGAAAAAAGAATAGCAAACTATCCACATTGAGTAGTGTGGCTCAGTGGCTCCAGTAACTACCCAAATCAAAATGTCTACATACAATAAAAGTCAAGCAATATTTTATATATATGCTCTGTGGAATGTCTTCTATATGATCTAGTATTCCCCATTTGCTCTACAAAGTGTTCTCGTCATCCCTCTGTAAATTTCTATTTAGATCTTCTGGGGTTTTCTTCTTTTTTATTTCACTCTGCTTTTTTAAAAAATTGTTGGTTTTTGCTTATTGGGAGAAATTTTGCAGTGACAAAGCAATAGTAATAACATCTATTTTGTATAGTAGTAAATTATCTGAAATGCTATTTACTTTGTTTTTAATGGCTAACAACCAGTATCTCTACCTGAACTGTCACACACTTCATAACTGCTTTGTGTAGTGTGTTAAAATAAGCAGCAATTTTTACATACTTGGAGTTTGATCTGTGTAAACATGAAACAACTATTATGAAATGTACTGAAAACATTCTCAGTAACTTAAGCACTCAATATGTGGATGATTGCAAAGGTTTTCATTTTCTGTATTAATGCTACCATATGAAAATTGATTTCCACGTTTACCTTTTTATTTTAGAAGCTTCATTATCACAGTTTTGGTTTTTACCAACAGCCCATAGCAGTAGTTGAAAGGCATTTGATGTGGTTGTTTCTATATGGCTTTATTGGAATTACACTTGCTTTTACCCAAGTTTCACTATGTGTAAAACTAGTTTAGCATTTCACTGCTCTGGTTTTTAGGTTCATCCCCTTAAATTCAAGGTGTTTGTATGTGTGTATGTATTTTTTTATGATTATGGCTTTTTAAATATTTAATTTCTGAAAGTAAAACTGTTGTCCTGTGACACATAGGGGAAAAAAACCCCAACCATTTAGACCATTACATAAAAATTAAAAACCACTTTGTCATTTCTGCTTTGGTATGTTAGATTTGTTCCATTTCTGGATTTCTCTGCCTCTTTATTAAGGCTGTACTATATATATACATATATATGTGTGTGTATTTTTTCTCTGTCTTTTGGTTGCAATTTCAATGAATCAGGAAGAAAAAACACTCCTTTTCCTGATGGTAGGTAGCAAGAGGATTTTTGGCATGGTACATGAGCTGGAATTGGATGTTACAAGTGAAGTGACAAACAATCTTGAGGAAGTAGATTATTTGATTTTTTCCTATTTATAAGTTTCATGCTGTTTTAAATTAAGTACACCTGTAAAACGGAAAAGGAATGTATTTTAGTGCACTTCCTAGAGAAAATACAGAGCATTTTTAATTAGTGTGATGACTAGTCAGCTTAGTCTGTTCTGTTCTGCTTGGAAATTTTGCTAATTTTTGTTTTTCTTAACACCACTTAATTCTTCCTTTCTGTTTGGGTCTCTCTGACCTGCAAGAATCAATACTCTCCTTCCCCTGTTTTTCAGTGTTTACTTTTACATTATGGCACTAAAGCATGACCCCTTGAGATCCTTCCTGCCCAGCATAAGCTGATATGTCACAGATTGCTTAGGGAAGAAGAGTTAGAAGGATCCTGTTTGGGTTTGTGTTTTGTGTTGTTGGTTTGTTTTTTCTTTCCTTGGAACAGCTTCAGCTTGTGAAAGTTGTCAGAGTTGCAGTTTTACTTTGCAAGTGGCACTTTGATTTAAATGTAAGTCTGGAAAACAGCAGGAAGCTGTGGTTAAAAATAGCTGTAAGTATTTCCTTATCTTCTAAAGTATTAATTGACAAAAATCTATACTGCCCTCATCTGTTCTTTTCCTTTCAATTCTTGAACATCTGCGTTACCAGATTTTTCTTTTAACAGCAGTTCCAGACTCTCAGATTTAATCTTAGATCCAATATCTGACTAATTATTTAAAGTAATAGTATTAAATGTGTGCTGCATTTGAATAACACATTACTGTGTAAAAGTAAGATTTTATTTCCTTTTTTTTTTTAATTGCTTTGTGAAAACTTTAGTCTGCATGCTGGAGTTTGTGCTGTTTTCCTTAGCACTCATGTCTCTATTAAAAATTCTTTTGTGCTGTGGAATGACTTTGCAAACTTTATGAAGTGAAATTTGAGCAATGATTTGTCTTAAGTTTGGAACACAGTGTTCTGTAAGGTTTCATTAAGACTTTTCATTTGCTTTTTAACTTGTATCTATGAAGAGAAAAGGTATCTGGAAGTTGCAAAAGGATGGTGAATTTAAGGCCAGGAGAGAAGGTTTTGATATGGCTGTAATTTACCCCTAAGGATACTCTACTTGGAATTCAGGGCTCTCAAGTGTGAGTTACAAATGTGTGCTGTTTTTAAGATTTAGTTCTCGTCACAGATCTGGTAAGTAAGGTGTGTACCATCTTGAACACTTAAATAATACAATTTTTTTTTACTACTAATCATAATAGCTCTTAGAATTTCAGAAATCCTCAAAATGATCATTTTTAGGTGTCGTTAATAACTATAAAAGTGAGTCCATTGCTGAAGAACCACTCTGTTCAGCAAGATTTTGCTACTGAACCTCAGACATGAATGTGGGTCTCTTTAGCATGATTTCTTTAACTGATTATAATCTTGGAATAGCATCTAAAAAGAAAAATAAAACAACAAGAGTTTTAAAAACTGTGGAGAAACTGCCTGCAAATGAATTATCCCAAACCTGCATGCACTTAAGAAAAGGCTTGGTGTAATATTTTTTAATTGAATATTAAATTCTGTGTGCCTGTCACATTACTTTGATATTTTGTTAACCTCTTTGAGTTCTGTGGGTTAAAGTAAAGGAACTGTAAAGAGATGACCTGGAAACTAGCTGATGGGGAAGAGAAGGCTCTAAGGAAAGGATCAAGGAGCAGGTTCTAGCTCCTTGCCAGGGCTGATATCAACTGAGGCTGTTGGGAAAAGAGGAGTGTAAATGTTTGCAGAGGCTTTTAAGGTACCAGAGACTACTGTACATGTAAAGCTTTGTCTTCAGGCTTTTGCTTTCATTCTCATCTGTCTTCAGGATTTAATGAATAGTATCTTTCAAAGATACTGATGCAAGGTTATTTCAGGTCTCTGACTGGTAACTCTGGAGAGACAAAATAAATTTGCCAACATTACTTGCAGTGCTGAGATGGAGAGGTACGAGTCTGAGATCCTGTTTGACACTGAGATATTGCAGTTGTTCTGCAGAGCAGCCAGGATCCAAAAGATGAGCCAGGTCACCAGCTGCAGGAAAGAGTATATGTAAAATGTGAAGCATGGCCACTGCAGACCTGGGACAGTAGTGCTTGCTATGGTCTGTAGTGTACAGCTTTCTGTCACATCTGTTTCTCATTCAGTGGTCAATGAACAGAGCTTGCTCTGGCTGTGTTGCTGCTGCTCAGGTCACTTTTCTAAAACACTTGGTGTTCACAGGAGCAGCTGCACTCTGTCAAAATTCTCATCTGCACATGCACATGCTGTCAAAATGATAAATGCTTTTAAAAACTTGAACTTCCAAATTATTGAACACAAATTATTGAACACAAATTATTGTTTTGTATTGGTGGTGGCTTTATTTAATTTTTAAATCTGGTCTTGCTTTATCAAGTGAAGCCTAGTCTTCCTATTGTCAGTGATGTTGTGAAGATATTTTAGTACATGGATACAAAGAATCATAAGATGATGAAATATTGAGTTGAGTTGAGTTAGAAGGGGCCTACCAGGATCTTTAAGCCCAACTCCTGGCTCTGTATAGGACCCCCCAGGAATCTCACCATGTCCTGAGAGCATTGACCAAACTGTTCTTGAGTTCTGTCAGTCTGGCACTGTCACCACTTCCCTGGGGAGCCTGTTCCAGTGCCCAAACACCCTCTGGGTAAAGAGCCTTTTCCTGACATCCAGCCTAAATGTCTCCCACCACAGCTTTGTGCTGTTCCCTCAAGTCCTGTCACTGCTCACAAGAGTGAAAAGATTAGTGCCTGCCCCTCCATTTCCTCTCATGAAGTTGTTAAGGATCAAGTGAAGTCTCCCTTTAGTGTCCTCTTCTCCAGGCTGAACAAACCAAGTGACTTCATCTGCTCCTCTGGCTTCCCCTCCAGACCCTTTACCATCCTCAAGGGCTTTCTGTGGACACTCCCTAACAATTCAATATCTTTTGATTTTGTGGCACCCAGATCTGTGCATAATATCCAAGAAGAAGCTGCAGCAGGACAATCCCCTCCCATGCCCAGCTGTGCCTGATTCCCCCCAGGGCAGGATTTGCCCTCCTGGCTGCCAGGGCACTGCTGGCTCATGTTCAACTTGCCATGGACCAGCATCCCAGGTCCCTTTACATGGCACAGCTCTCCACATCTCATTCCTCAGTCTATCCATACATCCTGGTTTGCTCCATCCCAGGTGCAGAATGTGGCACTTCGTCTTTTTGAACTTCATATGGTTGGTGATTGCCCAGACCTCTGATTTTCTGTGGTTTCTCTGCAGGGCTTCTTGGCCCTTGAGTGAGGTGGCAGCTCCTCCCAGTTTAGTGTCAATGGCAAACTTACTAAGTATTTCTTTGAGTCATTAATGAAGCTGTTGAAGGGAACTGGTCTGAGGATGGATCCTTGTGGGACCCCAGACTAATGACACTAGCCTGATGTCACCTCATTCACTGTGGCTCTTCATGCCTGACCCATGATCCACTTGCTCACCCATCCTGTAACAGGGCTATCCAACTGTGAGCTGGACACTTTGTCCATAAGGATATTGTATTTTGAGCATCAAAAGCTTTGCTGAAGTGAAAAGGTTACATCTGCTGGCTTTCCTAGAGCAGCTCAATGGGTTTCCCTGTTGTAGAAGGAAATCAGATTCAACAAGCAGGACTTTCCCCTTGAAGCCATGCTGGCTGTGACCAGTGACTGTATTATCCTTCAGATGTTTTTCAATACTTCCTTCCCATGGTTTTACCAGGCATTGAAGTGAGACTAGCAGGCCTGTAGTTTCTGGGGTCCTCCTTCTTGCCCTTCCCCAAAAGTGGGACAATATTCCACCAGCCTCCATCCAGCTGGGACCCTCTGGATTCTTGGGACTGCTGATCATCCAGAGAGGTGACATCAGCCAGCTCTTTGAGGATTCTTAGATGAGT
Source organism: Erithacus rubecula (assembly GCF_903797595.1). NCBI lineage: Eukaryota > Metazoa > Chordata > Aves > Passeriformes > Muscicapidae > Erithacus > Erithacus rubecula. The sequence continues at coordinate 14,059,876 of NC_136689.1, read as the reverse complement.
CCCATCAGGCCCCCTAGATTTGTAGTGATCCAGCTGAAGCAGTAGATCCCACACAATTTCAGGGTCAACTGGGAGTCAAACATTCTCATGATGCTTTTGCAAATTAAATCTGCCTACCTGCTTAGTGAAAGAGCATTGCCTGTCTTGTATGTGGAATGAGACAAAAGTCCCATGAAAAAATAGCAAGTGGTTACATGAGTGAAAAATGTAGTATATAGTATATATAATGTCATAGGGCCTCGACCTGAATTTGCAGGAGCCAATATTTTCCTCTCAGCTGTGCAGTCATCTTCCTTGCTTAACTTCTGATTATGTCTTTCATGTAATCTGTGCTGAGTTATTTCTATATGCTGAGTCTGCTCTTATCTCTTCTACAATGTTCAATGCTTTTCAGATTAATTTCCTCTGCTGGGTATTAGTCCAAATGTTGGTGTATCACATGCCATGCAGAGGGTGTCTGCCAATGGCTTTCAGCATTTGTAAATCCTAAAACTTTCTTGAGGATGATACAGATGTCTGTATTACGAATTCAAGTTTGTTTAATGAGCAGTAGCACAAACTATTGCTTTTATTGCTTCATCTGTTAGGGTTTGCTGTCATAGTCAAGGTGTGCTGAGAGAGGATAGGACCTGTACTCAACCCACTTTTTATTTTTTACTGTTTAACTTTGTTAGGTCTAATTTAATTCTCGTATCAGTGAAATCTTCAACTGGCAACAATTCTAGATATTAGGTCTGGCACTTGGATCTTTTTGTTGGAATCTAATAATCTGGTCAAAACATTAATTTTTCCAAAAAATGCTAATGTGAGAGACTATCAAATCAAGAGCCACAGACTCTTTCAGTCTACTCCTAAAGGATATATAAGAGGAAGGCAGTCAACGAGCTAAGTATCAGAGTTTCAATATTGAAGTGTATTTTTTATATCCCTCCCCACTTGATTACAGATTATTGCTTTAAGGTGGTGATGCCGTAGAAAACCTAGAAATGAAACAACACACTTTCTAGGTAATACTAGTATAGGAGGTAATGTAAAGGCTGGTCTTTATTGGAGGCCTCCAGGGCAGGATATGGAAAATGTCCCTCAAATTCCCACCCTCCTCCTCCCCAGGGTGAATACAGTTTTAAAAGTTTAGCAAGTTAGCATAATTGACAAAAAACACCAATTACAGACATAAGTGGTGAGGTACTTCACTCTGGTTCAACCTTCCCTGAATCCTCCCTGCTCAGATGAAAACCAAACTTTGTTTATAAAAATGTGTCTTGAAGAGCTGGTTTCAACCTTGGTTGCCAGGGAGAACCAAGATGGGATAAGGGCCTTGTGCCCCCTGGTCTTGGAGCTCTGGAATATGATTTGTCTTGCTGCCTCCAGAAAAGGTAGGGAAAAGTACTGGGACTACAAATACAATGACAGGATACAAATATATGTGTAAAGAAGACAGAGAACATATAAAAGAAAAAAGACACAAATCAATTTGGCAACAGTGGAACAACTGCTATTAGTCTGTACAATAACAAAATGCCTCTCAACATTGGAACAGAAGGTGTAAGGTTTCTGTAACAGCAGGAAAAATTTCTTTGCAGGAGGGAGGTTTAGACATTTGAATGGGCTGCTCAGGGAGGTGGTAGAGTCACTGTCCCTGGAGGTGCATAAGAAAAGACTGGACATGGCACTTGACATGGCGATGTCCAGTCAAAGCTTGAATTCCATGACCCCAGAGGGTTTTTCCAACCCTTATTCTGTGATTCTGTAATTAATATTTTTAAAGCTCATTAATGTATTTTCTATTGTAGTTAGAGTGGTGAAAATCAGAAGGCATACATGCTGCATTTTCGAAGTTATGAACAGCTCAAAATACCTAATCACTCCTCTGTTCTGCTTAAGGCGTAAAAATGCCTCTGATAAAATGCTGAATTTTCTTATTTTAGTCATGCATATGCTAATATTTACCACATCTATTTCTCCTTTGCTCATTGCAGAAAATTTTGTCAGTATTGAAATGAATTCTCTGTTGGTAAATGCACAGCTGTTCCTAAAAAGTGCTATAAAAGCTGTATTTTTATCTGTGTAAGTGACAGACACAATTTACTTTTGGATTTGAAGTTGCCATCACACCTAAAGACCAGTATTGTGGAGTGATTTGTTTTCCTAACTATTGAAAGTTAAAATATTTCTTCTGGTCTCTTACCTGTGATTCCAAAATTGCAAGTGCTATCACGATTTGTTCTCTAAATTTATGAACAGGCATGCACATGTGTTGTGTGTTCAGTAGGTGGGCTGCACAGCAAGAAGAGGGTGTGCAGAACACAACTTTCAGCCATTCCTGCAGAAATGTTCTGAATCATGGAGTTGGTGCTGATTTTTGATGATAATGTTATTGAGATACTCTCCAAAGTTAGATTAAAGGTCTAATGAGGTTGAAGGAGGTGATTCTGCCCCTCTGCTTTGTTCTGGTGAGACCAGACCTGCAGTGCTGTGTCCAGCTCTGGGGTTCCCAGCACAGAAACTGTTGGAGTGGTTCCAGAGGAGGGCAGCAAGATGATGGGAGGGATGGAACAGGTCTCCTACAAGAAAAGGCTGGGAGAATTGGGATTTTTCAGCTTAGAAAAGAGAAGGCTTTGGGGTTTACCTAATTGTGGTTTTCCAGTACCTGAAGAGAGCCTTCAAGAAAATTGGAGACTTTTTACAAGGATATATAGTGACAGGACAGGGGAATGGCTTCAAACTGGGAAAGAATAGGTTTAGATTAGGTGTTAGAAAGAAATTCTTTACTGGTGAGGCACTGGGACAGGTTGCCCAGAGAAGCTGTGGATGCCTCATCCCTGGAAGTGTTCAAGGACAGGTTGGATGAGGCTTTGTCAACCTGGTCTAGTGAAAGGTGTCCCATGGCAAGGGCTTGGAACTAGATGATCTATGATTTGGGTATAGAGGATATTACATTACTGGAAATAATCTAATTGGCACAGCTTGAAGAGGGCTATGATCAACAGATCAGCTGCCAGTCACTCATTCAGGAGGAATTTATTTTGTGGCATTTCTTATCAATCTTATTTTTTTCAAAGTTAAGTTAGGAAACAATTGTTTTAAGAGCTAAAGTTGACATGTAAGCATTTTTTAAAATAAAAAAAATATTTCAGATGGTACTATACAAAAGTAACTTTTCACTTTCTCTTTTTTAATCTCTAAGATCAATTCATAGTTACAAGTTTAAAGTTGACTTTCTGTTATGATAATTTTTTCTTAGCTTCAAACCTGTCTCTTTGTCGTTTGTTTAAATCTAGCTATTTCAATTTGCTTTTAGAGAGCAATTTGAATAAAGTTTCTCTGTACACAGATTTTAGTTAACTAACGTAGGGGAGGAGGACTTGCCGTGTAAGTACTTCCTGAAAAAAATCCTGTACAGGAAAATAAAAGGATATTCTTTAGAACAGTTTTTAGCCTAAGTAGACAAGGCTACCATATGTGTACAGAACAAACTCTAGGCTCCTAGCTAATAAATACACACTTGTGGATGTGGATTCCAGACTTTTTTCATTTAAGCCTGTCTTGACACTGCCATCTCCACCTGTCCTGGGATTTCTTGAGCCATTCACTTAAGGGGGGAAATTCTCCCCTTCCCACTCTTGCTTCTCATGTGTCAGCCCAGGAGCTCCGGGAAGCTGGAGCCCCAGGCTCTGACCTTTTATAAAGCTGGCAGAGATCTGGGGAACTTTGTGTTCTGTCTCAGCACCCCTCACCTCCCTTGTGCTGTTTGAGAGTCTCTCTTACCAGCTGGGAAGAGAAATTTGAGACTCATTACCACTTACCTTATAAATGTATGCTTTTCTTTGTCTTTAGTCAAATACGAGCACCGTTATGTTTCAGAGTAGTTATTAAAAAGCAAAGATGAAAAAAGTTGTTTTTCTCTGAAGCACACTTTTCTAAGTTCTGAAAATAAAGCAGTTTATCATTATGTCTTGCAAACCTAAGATGGAGGGAATCTGGGAAATTCTATTCAGATTAATTGAGTTCAAATGTAGGTGCTATTTTAAAGTGTCATCATGTTTACTATCTGAAATATTTTCCTGGTTTAATAAACAGGAATATTTTTTTGATAGGTTAGTTGAAGCTCTGGCATGGTGGGTGCAAAGGTGAGACTTCATCTAATGAGCTACATTTAATATTGTAGTGCTTTTTTCTTCATTGCAATGAAATGTCCTATGTTCCTCATGCAATCAGGTTATATGGATCCTAAAATACTTGATGACGTTGTTCAGTTTTTCTTCAGGAAGCAGTACCTTAATTTCAAGAGTATCATTTTAATTAAATGACATTTCCTACAAATAATAAGATTCTTGTAGTCTGTCTTCAGCGTGTGAGGTTAATAATGATTTTTAAAAATTGAAATAGGTATAGAAATCATCCTTTGATGTAATTTCCTCTTAGGCTAATTTCTTCTTGGTGATGATTTAAATATGGATCTGGAAAAGGGAAAACATAATCCGATTTTTAAAAAGGGAATGAAGACCTCAGTGCCCAGCAAGTCCATGGAGGAGATCCTCCTGGAGACTATGCTAAGGCATATGGAAAATAAGGAAATTATTTAGTAACAGCCAGTATGTCTTCAGTAAGGGCAGATCATGTCTGACAGATTTGGTGGGCTTGTATGACAGGGTTATGCAGTGGAGGATAAAGAAAGAGCAGCTGTGTCACCTACCTGGACTTGTGGAAAGAATTTAACACTGTCCCATGAGGCACATTTGTCTCTACACTGGAGAGATGTGGATTTGATGGATGCAATAGTCTTGGCTGGTTGGTCACACTCAAGGAGTGGTGAGGGGCTCGGTGTCCCAGTGAAGAGCAGTGGTGAGTGATGTCCTGGGGTTACCAGTGGGACTGGCACTGTTTGGAATCTTTGTCAGCAGCGTGGACACTGAGGGGAGCTGCACCCTCAGCAAGACACTGAGCCTGTGGTGCAGAGTTCCTTCCACTCGAGGGAAGGGATACTGTCCAGGGGGACCTGACAGGCTTCAGAGGTGGGCCCAGGCAAACCTCATGAAATTCAACAAGGCCAAGTGCAAGGTCCAGCACCTGGGTTGGAGCTAAATGATCTGTAAGGCTCCTTGCAATCCAAACCATTCTGTGTTTTTATGACTCTCTATACATAACTTCTAAGATATAGAGTAGGAAAAAAACTGCCCTGTCAAATTTCTTCTCAGCAGACCTACTGCCTGCACCAGTGTGTAGCTAATTCAGAATGACTTCAGAAAGCAAGATGAACCTTTCCCATGGATATTTTCTGACAATTGGCTCATCTTTTCATATTATTGGCAAGAACCATGATAAGACATTCTGTCACTGATCCTTTTTTCATTGTTCTAATTCCTTTGCTCAGCAGGGTAAAGTACACATAGTCTTGGAAATTCCCTGCTGGTAAACAGAGAGAAGATGTGGCAAGGCAGCTGAACGTGGGCTGCTGTGTCCACAATGCAGCCAGTTGTGTAGGATGGCTCCTGAGCAGCCCAGGTTAGTCTGTGGGTTGGAGAGCAGAATTCAGAACTGAAGATCAGGTGCCCTTTTTTATTTTGTTGTACCTAGTGGCAAGTTAAATAAATACATAATTTAGTTGCCTTGATTCATTTCTCCAGGAGTTTGTTAAAACATTTATTATACCTGGTGTGTCATCTGACAGAAGCAGTGCAGAAACAGACACAAAAACAAAGGAAGCAACATATTCTAAATCCAAAAGGATTTAGATTGTTGGAGGAGACACGGGGTAAAACTGGAAGCCAAATGGATTTTGTGAAGGGGAAGTTATCTCAGTTTGCTGGTACACGTTGTGTTCCTGCTACCTCCTGGGAGGAGGTTCAAGTACATCTTAACCCTGGAAGGGTCTGTGTTCTGTCAGGTTGTGGCTGGGTGTCTTCTCCCAGGTATTTTCTTCCTTAGGTACCTTGTCATAGTCACCTGTGCTTATGAGTTGTCAGCATTTTAGGTTATGAGATCTGGGCTAGTCCTGGTATGTTCATTCCACTTAATCTTGGAGAGAAATATGCACTCCTACAGGGCAGCTCATCTCTCCTGAAGCAGGTGGCTGTCAGGTACACTAAGCATCCTTTGGAAGTACTAAATATATTCTGTTATAAAAAGTGTGAAATTTTTGATTTGTATAGTCACCAAAGAAGAAAATAAAATAACAAAACATAATTTCGAATGTTGTTTACTACTCATTCCTCTGATGCTGTATCCAGTGGAGCAGGAGTATTATTAAGGTTTAATTGATAACATACTGTATCTCAATCCAGATACTGTATCATAACTGGGATGTATATACATTTCCTTAAACTTTTTAATTCAATGTAATTTAAATTATCTATTAAACTGTGTAACAAATGAGTAGGCAAGTAGGGTTAGACGTGATAAATGAAGCAGGTTGGAAGACAAGACTGTGGATTTTAAGTATTGAATTCTTTAGGGTAATTCTGTATAATTAAAACGTAATTTTATTGTAGCATAATGAAAGTAGAGCTGTGCTTTTGGTCAGTGTTCCTAATGAACTCATGTTCATGTGCAGATTGTTGTTTGTGTGTGCCTCAAGACCTTCTTTGTAATGTTATCTCTAAACCTGAATTTCATTAGCTGATATTTCATCCCATGTGGGCTGCCCACCTGCTAGTTTTTAAAGTTTTTATTGTGTAGGTGTTGGTTTTCATTCTCATTTGCAGCTCATATAGGTGTAGCTGTCATGCTGCTTTCATCTGTGTATGTGTATTGTATTCTGCATTTACTGTGTCATGGTCCTAACATACTGAGTAATATTCTGCTGTCGTGTGAGAGTTGGGTTTATTTTTAACTCATTTAGTTTATTGTTGAGTTGTATCTTTTCGGTTGTGTTCCTTTTTCCAATCCTGCTTCTGTTCTCAGTTCAGAGTACAAACACAGCAATGGATTACAATAAATTTGTTTTGCCTATAGTTGTTGACTGTCAAGTAAGTTACAGTGATTTTTAAGGATGTTTGGCACTTCATTAATAATTGTAGTTATTTATGTGTATGGCTGTGTGTAAACACATATTTATATCTATAGTCTTAATATTGATATATTTTATAAAACTCAAACTGTATTTTTTCTTTTCTAGTCTTTATAGAGGTCACATCTGATACTAATGAATACAAATAACAGTTACAAGTTTTTTGTGGTTTGAGTCTTTACTGTTTTTCAAGTTTTGGGGCTCAGCTTGTTCTAGACCCTTTTGACTTTATGGTGATTTATTTTTTTGATTTTGAGAATATGTAGCATCATAATTGGTACCCAAAGGTCATGGGATTTTTCCAGTTTCACTTCCATGATCCTTTCCTACTTGCTTGTGGGATGCCACTGTGGGATTGCAATTTTCTCGATCTCTGATGATAGTGCTGAATATATTGTCCTAAAACATCTTAAGAGTTCAGACCTGTGACCTCTCCAGTTCATTGTGCTTTGTGAATCCAAATTCTGCCCTTCTCTTTGTGGTGGGAAATGTATCACAATTCTTTCTTTTGTTTATCAGAACTCAATATTCTTCCATGGCTACTGCAAGGTTGCGAGGCAGCTGAAAGAAAATTATCATAAGGCTCACAGCAACCACTGGAACTATTCTTAACACTAGATTTCTCCACATTACCAGGTTAAAAGCTTAGTTACATGTTGGATGAGAAGAGAGGTTTCTGTTTTATTGGCAATTGTTCAATGAAGGTATCATCCCTAATATTAGGAAAAGCTTGAAATCCTCCCTCCCAAAATGCTCATACAAGTGAGAAATCATGTATAGTTGACTCTTCATTTCTTCCAGAAAACTCTGCTTGTGAACATACTGTAAATAGCAAGTAAGAGCCTTTATTACCAAAAGTTATTAACATGAAAGTACAGATAAACTGTCTTATACAGAACAAATGGAAAAATCAGGGGTGGTTTATCAATATATGTATAGTGCATATTAAATAGTGCACATTTTTGGAGGAAAATAATTAGTTTCTATTCAGGCATAGTTCCATTTCCTTGACACAGGTTTAAAAAAAATAGGCAGTTAATAAAAACTTACAGCTATCTGGAATACTGGCCTAGCTCTTATAAACAAATTATGGAACTTAAGGTAGATGGAGGGTGTACACCTAAGAAAACAGAAGTTTGCAAACTTTGGGGAATAAAAAGCTTGGTGGCTTTAAGGCTGAGAGGGTGTGTTTCTTTGTGAAAACTATTTCTTTTTTTAAGTATTCACTAAGGGCTGTTTTGGGAGATGACAGTGAACCTGATGAAAAAGTAACACACCTAATGTGAAAATGAACATGTTCTAAGATGCCTGTTGACATTTGAACTTTTTCTACTTCTTTATTGTCTGGGAACTGAAATAGCACAGCTTGCTCCTTGCTTTTATCTAGATCTTGCTGTAGTCAGCTGCAATTTTACCACTTCACTGTGTAAGCTACTATAATATGCTTTATTTAAAACATGGAAATCCATTTAGAAGGTGTAGCTGCATAGAATACTGGTACTGCCTTACTGTGGAGAACAACTGAGAGGAGTGGGTCATTTACACTCTTTTTCTAGCTGTGAAGTTCTTAATTGAATTCAGAAATTAAGTCAGTTCTTAATAGAATTGAACTTCTGAATATCCTTCTTGCTTTGTGGTGAGACCATGAGACATGAAGATCAACAGGGTGGTGAGGTTAGGCATGGTGCTGTGGGGATGGCCAGCTCCAAGTGCAGATACAAGGAACAATGCCTCCTGTGTCTATCCAGATGCATGGATACTTAAATATGGCATTTTAATATTAAGGTACTTTTCTAGGTTGGAGAAAGATCTAGGTATTTTTGCTGCTCATGGGAAATATTAGCTTTTTTAGAATCAGGTACAAAGCAGCCTGTGAACTATATAAAACACCTTTGAGCTAAATCTGATAAATAAGTGAGGCTTAAATTATACCACAGAAAGGTTTGGGGAATGGGGAGTATTGGGGTCCCCTACTCATGGAGCTCATTTGCCAAAATGCACCACAGTGGAGCAGGTAAGGACCATGGATATATGTGTGGATATGGCTGGAACAGGCTCCCCACATCTGGTGCTGTGCCCACTGCCTAGCAGAGTTCCTGAGGTGTTTGAACAATGCTCCTGCTCTCATGGTGGCATCCTTGGGGTCATCCTCTGCAGGGTCAGGACCTGAACTTTATGGTCATTTTGGGTGCCTTCCAACTCAGGGTATTCTATGATCTATGAGTATCAAGTTAGAAAAACAAAGCTTGTAATAGGAAGAAGTGTTCCAATATTTCTCACAGTAACAACAAAGCATGGGGTCAGTAAAACGAGAACTATTGGGGGTTTTTTTCCCTACTAAATTTTCTTTTTCTGGTAGTCAGTGCTAAATTAACATATTTAAGTTGTGATCCACTCAACTATTATAGTGCTTCTGAGAAAAAAAAATGCATCATTTTCATAATTTTTTGTCTGAGCTGGTTAATAAAGAATTGGTTTTAGTCTTGTCATATTTGTCATTCTATGATGTAATCTTGAATCTCAGAAAATATGGGAAATAGGAAAAAATTAAAACTTACTTGTGCAGATATTTTCTTGCTTTGTGCATTAATTTCTAATTATTTTAAATCTCAGGAACAATAGAAAATGGTCTCATAAGAATCAGGATTCTACATAAGTTGTTTCTTTGTGCTGTTCTTCTGGGAAAGCAGAGAGAAGCTGTTTCATATTTGTATGAAATGTTTGCATAATACACTTACTCATGCAGTTCCATGTATTGTATTAACCTAATTTGTATTACTTTATGTTTGTAAATAATGCTGCTGAAGCTGGATTTTGTGAGCAAGTCTTAATAGTTTCATTTCTTTCAGATCTGTTTGCAAACTACCACATAATTGGCCTGGTTTATTGATCTCACAGAGATTACGTGTCTGACACTGAACCAGTTAATAAAAGGTTTTGTTGGCTTTCTTTAAACTGAGTATTTGAGAACACACAGTTCTGTTATGCTGTAGAATTTAAATTGCTTATGTACTGGAATATTTACTACCCTCTTTGTTGTTTCATTTCAGAATGACCTTATTTAAAAATGTATGAGGCTATTTATAATCGACTCTGTGGCAGTGATTAAAGAGGTGTGAATAATAGCTTATTGGAAGTTGACAGCTCCTTGTTTGCTAAACTGCTGTTAGAACACTTATGCTGCTCGGTTGTACCTCATTTTTCTGAGGGGAAGCTGCATTTTGACAAGTGCATAGAACAGGTATATGTGGCTGACATTTTTATTATTTAAAGAAAACATTTTGGTTTATTTCTTTAACTGCACGAAGTTAATTAATTGCTTGCTCTGTGCCTAATGATCTGTCTATAGTGTGTTAGTAAAATAAGAGTGAACAAACTTATGTTTACTTGCAAGATCTTGTTCTTTTTGAGTAAAAAGTGTAGCTCTAAATGATCAAGCAACCAGGCATCTGTCTTTCTGATAAGAATAAGACTGGTCCCTGATGTTTTTGATTTGTGATTGGGATTCTAAATAACTCTAACTTCAGTGAGACAACCAGGTAAATTTTTTCATTGCTATTCAAAACTGAGAACAAAGAAAAAAAGGACCATGACTTATTTATTTACAATCACATTGAAGTAATTCAGTTTTTTGTAACAGCATACATAGATACCCATGAGCTTGTAGATAAAGATAAGACTGATCATCAGATAACACTCAGTGTTTATCCATACAGCTGATAACACAAATAACTTTCTGGCTTTTGCTCTGCCATCATTAGGATCTCATTCAACCTAGTGGATCCATTTTAAAGGTGAGCACTAATTAAAGCCTCTCTTCACTCTTGTGTCTTGGCTTATGGGAATGAGTGGTTTCTCACAGCTCTGCACAACCCATAGTGATAGTGTAAAACATTGTTTTGGAGAGGATATGTCAGAAGACTGCAGGGACTTCCATCTTGAGTTTCTTGAAACCAAAAAGTGTAGTAAATTGTCTCTATTACAGCACTGCCTTTTAGCAATGACCTGGCCATAACATCAGAACTGTTTATTCAAAGTGTGGAATAAATGGTGCAGAAATCCATCATTTCAGATTGACTTACTACTAAAAAATGTTACATATCCTACTGCACTAGCATGTCTAATGGTACAAGTCATAATTTCCTAGATCCTTTAAGAATTCTTAATAGAATAATTGGTACTAGCAAGATGCTGTTGTACAGGATATCTCTCCATAAGCATTACTTCATGATTTCACAAGTTTTACCCCTTAAGGCACTAAAATGGGATCCTACATAATTAGTATTCAGAGTCCACTGAGCTAATGAACTACTATAAGATCTAAATATTGTTTAAATAAATATATTTTGAAAATAATATTCATTGCTTCTGTTCTTAAGAGCTAGATTGGGCTTTTTACAGAGAAGGAATGATGTTTTTTAGGTGTGGTCAAATTATGATAGTATATTGTTTTCAACTATTCTAGTTCACTCAGCTTCCTCAAAACTCTGCTTCAGGTGGCCAAAAGTGAATGTGAAGTTCCACTCAGGAGTTAAGAGTTTCCACTGTGGGTAGTCAGTCAAAATGCCTGGGAATTCTCATGGAGAAATGAGTCTGAATGTCATATGGCTTGAGTTTTCCTCAAGTATGTAGATAAAGTATATGGCAAGAGTATGTAGCTTTGCAAAACAAATAGAATTTCATGTTAAAAATATATTGGAATATCAAAGCTCTAGAACTCTGTATGGTTTTCTGAATGGTGCCTGAAATACTTTTTGTTGCACTTGTTTATATATGCAGTATTTTCAAGGCAATGGCCCTAAGACTGTACTTTTTCATCCAAAAACATATTACCTGAATGTTCTGTTGAGCTAAGCATCACAGGATTGGCTTTAATATACACTGTCATACCTTAATTTTTTTATTTCCTTAGGATTCCTGACTTTTTTAATCTCCTCTTGTATGTTTAACATAACACACATTTAAAAATGCAGTGCCACTGTCCTGTCAGTACAGTAGGTATATTAAAATTTGACTATTTATCTGAAATCTATGTTTTAAATCCTACATCATCCTGCCACCCTGATAGTTTTGTGTTCAAAACTTCTAGCCACAGGGAGTTTAAAGCATGTTTGTGTTAAGAAACTTTGGTTCCTTTTGTGGTTTTTAATGTCTTTACGTAGATATGAGTGGTATTACAACATTGTAATGTTGGAGAAGGAACCTGGAATGAAGGCAGTGTGGGGAATGTTCACATGTGTTTCTGTGCACTGTGGAGTAAAAGAAAAGTTTAATTACCCACTTTACTCCCTTAGTTTTTTTCTCTTTCCTTGTGTGGCCTTGAGTTTGCTAATCAACAGACCCCATAAGTGAGCTGGGTGATGTATTGTTGCAGCACCTTTACAGCTGCTGCTTTCACAGCAGGGAGCTTACCTGCAGTGGCCAAAGCCTTCCTATTGGAGTGCAGTGTTTAATAATTTTTCTAAATTTAGCTGGTAAAACAAAGTTGATTTTTACTCTTACACTAAAGTCATGTTGTATTTAAATTGTAATGTGAAGCCTTGTGGGTCCATTCTAAATTCTTTGCTCTTTATCTCTCTGGTTTCCAAAAAGAACCAATATGTCATTTATGTCTGCTTGCTGAAAGATGGTGTTCTGAAGGCAAGGATAAACTTACTGACTCCTATTTTCAGAGAGAAATATTTATTTCACCTCATGTCTCATGTTTGGCTTAGAATTAAAATTGTAGGATGAGATTTCATGGGTGTGTCTCAGTTTTTACCAGTCCACAACAGATCTCTCAAGTTTCGACACAGTTTCTTCAACCAGAAAGGTTCATCCTAATAATTCTCTTAACATTCATGGAGTTTAGAAAAGCTGTAGATTTAACTTGGGAGTATGAATGTATTTGGCTATTACTGATATATGCAATAATATTTTCTTTTCAGCTATTTCATTAGACTTTTTACCAGGCAGCTCTTCATACTGACCATAACACTTCTGAGTATTGTATTTTCTGTGGTAAAGGAAAATTAGGGCACAGAGTCTTTCCATACAATCCTCAACACAGTGGAAATGTGTCTTTTCCCCTCTACTGCTACCTTTCCCAGAAGTGCTATTTCTGTCAGGCAGCCTTGCAGAATTGTAGGGTTTTTTTCTTTTTAAACATCTTATCTCATCTTTCCACCTTCATTGTGACCATTTGTTTTTCATGAGTAAATTAATTTCTTATTCAGTGATGACTTCTCAGCAGCCTTCTGCTCACTGACTGTGCTTGTGTTCTAATCCTCAGCCCATTTCTCTGCACCCCCCTTTCTCTGATGGCATCACAGCTTCAAAAAAACTAAATTCCCCTGAAAAATTAGTCTAGTATTGATGTAACTCCTTCTGTGATTCCAATTCCTCTCAGACATCATGTTTATTTGATTTATACTGTAACCATAAAGATGTCTCAACTGCTTTTAGGAGGAACAGAAGGATTAGAAAATCTTAATAAACAGTGTGGCTATGTTCTTGGAAAAATCATCAGAGGTTGAAAAATATGTTTCTCTTTTTAGAAGAACCAAAAGTCAGGTCTGATCACATTTGAATTCTTCAAATTCCATGTTTTTATGTTTTATTTCCCTTAGGAAATAAAAGGTTGTAAGACTAGAGATGTTTAATGTCTGAGCTATTAACAGCCAACTCTTCATTATTAAGATTCACAAATGGAGTAACTAGGTTAAAATGTTTTATAATATTTAGCATTATTTTTATTGCTGCTGTTACTCTTCATAGCATATCAGTGAATTGCAATTGCACTGTTCTGATAGAGCAAATGAGATTCTTAAAAACTAAAATGTGGTCTAGAAATAGAGTGTATAAAATTAAAACTATTAGCTGCACTAAAGTAGCTGTAGGTAACACTATGCCTTTTTTAGTCTGCAGTAGCTCTCACTTGTAATTTTAACCAGATTGCTCTTAATAAAATCTCTCAGATGCTGTCCCTGAAGAAATAAAAAAAATTCACAGGGGATTTGGAAGTTTTTCTCCCTTTTTAGAATTTCTGAAGAATAGGAGATCTGATACAGTAAGCTTGAAAATCATTTGCCTTCTAAACAAAGAAGTTTTACCTGTAAACCACACATTAAGGTTTTGTTAGGGGTCAGCTGTTTTTGTAGTAGCCTTTACACAGAAAAGTCTGACTTAGCTTAGTCTGAAGTAGCTGCCAGATGCTTCTTGCTCTCACGTCTAAGTTGCTTTCCAATTATATTTTCAATTTGTTTGCAAAAAGTTGGCAAAATTAAATTTAAGGATGCCTCTAATGCATGTGAAATCATTTACATGAATAAATATGAAGGTGGATGGGGTGGTTGTTTTTGTTTGTTTTTTTTTTAAACTAGTCTCTCTGTTTAAGCTATCCTGTAACTGATCCTTTGTTGGATTGTTCATATTGCTGTTTGTTTACCTTACATATCAATTTCAATGTTACATGAAACAGATAAGCTCTTTTAAATTGAAGTCTTAAAATGTTTTACTTCATCCTTGTGTAGACAGTGGGAATTTGGAGTTGTTGGGCTAAATTGAATACAGTTATTCCTCACCATTAACAAGTCTTGGAACACACCTGCCATACAGTGAATTCAATATCATATTTAAAAATCTTAGTTTTCTTTTAGGAATTGATATTTTGAATCCTCTTTATTTCTTTTATTTTTTAAAGGTTTTTGTTTTTTTTTTTTTTCTTAGGGACCTTTTACAAGCTTTACTACCACATATTGATCCTGTGCAAACATGCATTCATGCTTTCGTAGAAATTCAATGTATTGTGTGATTTCATACTGTAAAAAAGTAATTATGAATGGTTAAGAAAGGTTTTGGCATTAGCTTATTAGCTACTGTTCATTTAGCTCACTTTGCACTCATGTTAACACTAACTGAAAAATGTCAATAAAGCTCTTTTCTCCCTTCCACTGTTATGTGCCAACACATAATTTGCCCCTCCAAATAATAATTATATATACTATTATATAAATATACATAATAATTATCTGCAGCCTCTCTTATATTTTTGAAAGGTAGGAACAAATGAGTGAAAGATTAGAAATATTTTTGCCTGTAGATTTTGAGGGGGTGGGGTTGTGACTGGAAAATGCAAAATAGCATAAGGAATAATTCACTTTAGAGTTCATGAAGAAACAAATGTGAGGCTGAATGAAGCCAAGCAGCTGAGGGAGTTTCTCCAGAGGTGCAGCAGAGGACAGCACAATGACTTTTTCTGGATCTCAGTCACATTACAGACCCAATTACTGCAGTTTTGTTCCATAAGGAAAGCTATTTGTTTTCTTGCTGTAAAAATGCTTTCTTGGCCATTGCTTCTTTAAGGTAGATAAATACTTTAAATTAGGTCAAAAATAAATAAGAATGTTAGAAATCCTGGCACTGTGGCACTGCTCTCCAGCTTCCATTACCCAGCTTACTCTGCCATGTAAGTTCAGACAGAGATAATATCATGTCATCATGTTATGTCTGCTCTGAAGTTCCTGGCTTTGCAGGGTATTTTCTTATTAGTTAAGACTGTTTTGCTAGATAGAGTGTCAGTCTTCAAGGCTTGCAGTGCTGCTTTCTCAGGATGTTATTTCACATTTTAAGGGAAACAGTCTGGAACAGTTTGCTGGAACATTTAGTAGTTTGCTAGCTCATCTAAGTAATTTATATTGAGAAGTGAATGAGAATTTTTTTTTAACTTAGGCTAGTGCCTAATTTACTATTTATTTGTGTTAGAGTGCATATATGAGTGTATTTCAGAAAGAGGCTCTTGTATGTGTTCCTCTTCATTCTTGCAGCACTTTCTTGGTGCTGATTTAAATCTTAATATCTCTGATGGGGAGCAGCTGTAGTGTCAGTATCAGCATGACTGTGTAAATCCTGGAAGTTTATTGTGTTCTCTTACCTTCTTTGGGAACCAGACTTCTCTTGGAGCATGTTCTAACAGTGACTGTGAAATATTGCAATAGATAGATAAGGGTTATTCTTCAACATAGGAGCCAAAGAGCTGGTTTGTCCAGTTTTTGGTCAAAACATCTGGGTCTAAGTGCCTTTGCAGGCAGATTCAATAGCTGTATGTGAACAATTTATGTACAGTGTAAATCCAGATTAGTTTTAAAGAAGTTAACCCCAGCTATGAAGCATCTATCATAAATTACTTGCTCTTCAGAAAAAAATAGCATCTTGCTAATGTGTGTTGTAGACTATTTAAGAGTCATTTTGATTTGTATAAACATTAAAATTCATATTTAAATGTATAAAATCCACTGACATAAAACTTCCCATTGCTATTTTAGCAATGTATGTAGTCCTCATGGAATGCATCTTTTGAAAATTAGATTATTCTTTAAGCTTTAGGCTTCCATTTAAACAGGATAAATGAGGCCTTTCATAATCTCATGTAGCCACCTGTTTCAAGAGAGCACCAGGGATTGTCTGTCCTTGAAATGCAGTAAAAGGCTGTAAATCTGTTGCATGTTTTTTGACCATCTCTTTTTTCATGCTCCTATACTGCAGTAGATTCCTGGGAATGATAGCTGTTCATTGTCTTGCAAAGGGGACAAGCCACACTTAGAATTTAGATGGTGTTTTATTTCCCTCTTCACACAAATAAGTTATATAAATGGTCAGTGATTTCATATTTTAAAAGAATTGAAAATCAGTAATGTGAAAAATCTGTAATGTAAAAATGAGTATTGCAGAAATATAGTAGACAGTTAAAAATTGGAGGGACTTGGAACTTGTCATACTGCTCAGACAGCAATTTTCTGCTGCCAGTGTTTTGGTTGATTAGCTGTGAATATAAATGCAAAAAAATATGTGCATATCATATATGCATATGCATAATAAACTCCTGTTAGTCAAGGTACAAAGCTATGTGTAGCAAACCAGTTCATCCAAATTACGTGCTAAAACTATGCTCGCCTGCATTTTGATATTCTAGCATCTCTGTAATCTTCAAAAAAATGGGAATTAGAAATATTTACTATAACAATCTGTCATGGTAATAACATATAATCACTATATATTAGTTATCCTGAATCCAAGAGTCAGGACACATATTTTGCAAACTGAAACATAAAACACCATTGAAAATGCTGTTCTGTTATTATGTGGAATTAGAGTGAAGCCAAAATATAGCTAGTCAACTTAACAGACAAGTTAAAACAAAAAAGTCCCTTCACCTGTGTCTTAAGTAGGGAACAGCCAGGGGAGTTACTTGAATACTGGAGTATTTGAACTTATAGTCAGAATAAATAAATTACAATTGTGCATTGACAAGCTATCTCTCTCTCAAGAGGTATATGTAAGAAATTACTTGGAGATTAGGAAAAAATATTGTGAAATATGAAATGAAAATAAATTTGTACTCTCTAAATAAATGTATTTTTATAATTTATTACTTTTGATTATATTTATGCAACATCTCTTCAACTTGTGTCATTTATTGCTCTATTAATTTAGGAATGAGTAAAGAATAATGCCAGAGCTTCACAAGGCATGTGATTAATTTCAGTGATATGTGTGCCATATATAAAATTTTCATAATGGTGAAGAGTTTTCTAGTAGCATCTTATGATAGTAATAAAATTTTTGGGACAAGAAAAAATTTCTGTCATTGGCTATTGTCACATACAAAATGTGCCATTGGAGCATCATCCTTCTGCTTGTATTTAAGAGGATCTCAGCACTTTAAAACCAAACTGGCATTCCTGTATTGAAGCCTTTTTATTATCCCTGAAATAAATATTTACTGTCTCTAAACCTAGGTAATGATGTTATATAAAATAACCAGTGTTATTAAATATATACATTTATATAAACTTGTCAACTGTGTCTTCCTGAAGATTAACCTGGCCTAATGGGATCTGAATTGATTGAGGGACTGAGTAGCATCATGGAGTGGGTTTGATTACCAGTGATAGCTTCTGCTAACCCAACTTCTTATATGGAATGCTGTGGCTGTAGGAAACGTGGCTGCCAAATTCTTCAGCATGGATTAAAGTAATTATCAAACTGTAATTCAGATTAGGTCTTTAATGAGGATAAATCTAAAGCGACCATGTTAGAGTTGTGTTCAGTTTATGCTGCAGTTGTGACCAGAAATAAGATATTACACTTGTTCAGCAAGTTGGTCAGTGTGAGGGAACTTGTATGTAGTTTTGGTGTGTGTGGTTTATGCCTGTATATATCCTGCAATTAGTACCTCCATCTCAATGCAATCAAATGAGCTCCTCTTACCACATTTTCCAAATGACTGGAACCCATTGGTGCCTAGTGCCAGTGAATTTTCTGTGGCTTATCTTTGGTTGGTGGCATTTTTCTGTGTGCAAGGGTTAATTTCTACTGCAATAATAAATAATCTTTTTAAAATCCTATCTCTGAGAAAGTAATTAATGGTCTTATCTCCTGAATGCTTCTCTTAGCTATATTTTTTTTTATATCTGAGAAGTTTTATAATGGAAAAAATGTCAACTGTCTGGAGCTAGGAGTAATTTGAGCATAGAGCAGTGTGGTAGAGTCACCAGTGGAAAGCTCATTTTTGAAGAGTTAAACAGACTATACAATGCATGGACATACTTGTTCCTCTCAGCCTTTCATCAGTTTAGATCACTGGCTCCATTTGTTCAGTAATTGGAGGTACTAAAAGATGAAGGGTTCTCTGATATTTATCCATCTTACACTTGATTTTTATGATCACAGCACTCAGTTGTCTCAGAGGCAGGAAACCCCTGCAGCCCTCAGGCTGTACTCAGCTGTGAGGGGCAGATTTGGGTGTGCAGATTAATTTTTCCAATCTTCTGAGTAAAATGATAAATTGCATAACTAATACTGGTGACAGAAATCCAAACTTATCAGCAGTCATGTAGGACATGAGGGAAATGTTTCTACTTGTTTCCTCTTTGATTTAATCAGACAGTGACTAAAATGTTGCCACCTACCCAGAATTGGTCCCTGCAGTATATTTTTTAAATTCAGATTTTTTCTTTTTAAATCCTTAACATCAAGATTTTCTTTTTAGGCCCATGCATCTTTATTGTGTGCTCTTTAGAAAGTGAAAAATGGACAGAGTGAAGATTTAGTCAAAAGTTCATGCCTGAGCATTACAGAGCTACTCCCAATTTCTACTTGATATTTATTTGTCCAGATGCATTCACAAATATAAACACTTGTACAACAGTAGAAGCTTTGTCATCTACATTGAGTGAACACTACTCTGCATTTTCTGCAGCTCCCTGAGAAACAGCATGTGAAATGGGGGAACCATGAGAGAGAAAAATGTACAGTGGTACACAGCCCCTTCCCTTCTGAGTGTTTAAAGCTGCAGTGAAATTAAAGGGGTTTTTTTAAATGTATGGAGGGGATATGGTTCTTTTTTCACTGCTTCATAAATACTTCACTATTTTTATAAATACTTCCTTAAAGTATTAAATTTCCTATAAGTTTTTGTAGAGCCTCCTGACAGCAGCAGGTGACATGGAATTACACAGACACAGTTAAGTTCTCATTTGTAGAAACCTTGGCTTGTACAGTGGTGATAACAGGCAAAGGGTACAGTTAATTTTCTCATACACCTTTGGCTGTCTTGTGTTTGAAGGTTAATTTATTTCTTATGGGACCATTTATAGTATTTTCAAACCTGTAAGCACCTTGTAGTAAATACCATTTTTCAAATTATGCTGCCACTGAAAACTTTTGTATTTTCATGTAGCATTTACATCGATCTAGAGACTGTAAAGAGAGAAAATTTGGACAATAGTTAGCTTTTTCATTAGAGAAATGACCATCATTTGCAAATCCAATAGAGAATTTAGAATTGCAAGTCCTTTGTGTCACTGAAAGACTGAAAGACTTCATTTTGCAGATCTATAAAGCTTGCATTTTTAACACAGAAAAGCTGCAGAGTAATGAAGTCTCAAAGCAGCAGGTGAAAATTATATATAATTTACTTTACTGTAGGAGCCCTAATAAAAGAAATATTTCCAAAGTAGATTATTTCTGTAATACAATATAGTTATTCATTTCCAAATCTAACTAGGCTATCAAAACTGAAACTATGTAAGTGTATATATGTATGTATACATATGTAAACAAATGTTTCCTGTATTAAGGATTTTTTTTGGACCTAGAGGCCTGAAATGCTTTTTTGTGTGTACTCTTTGCTTTTCATCTCTGGACTCATGTCAGTTCTACATACAGTTAAACTCTCATTTGATCACTGGTGTTGATTTTTTGAGTTTCCTGCTCTCGGAAGATCTCACACATTTGAAAAAAGTAACATTAAGGCACCAGTGGTGACAGAACTTGCACCATGTCTGCCCCTCTGGGAAACCTTGAGCTCATCCTGAAATTCCAAATAGGACACAACCAAACTGTTCTGTTCCTATGTCATTTTGCATGTAGGACTAAGTTAACTAAAACTGACATGATAATAAAAACAAACAACCAACAGAAAATTTTCTCACTGAGGCTGGGATATTTGCCAGGTTTGCTCCAAGTATCACTTATGTCATCTCAGAGTGCAGTGCCAGAGCTGCAGCCATTACCCTTGTTTTGGGGAATTGAGCCTGACTTAGGTCATCAGACTTTACTCCAGACTTTGCCATCAACATTGAGGGTCAAGAGGTTTTTTTAATGTCAAATTCTGATTGATTTTGAAACCATAATTTAAAATTGACAAGCAGAAAAATTCTATTTACATCATTGATTTTAATGTGTCTTGGGTAAGCCAAGCCAAACATCCAGTTTCCCTCTTGGTAAAGCATTTAGAGCACATTTTAGTCTGCAGTCTGCTTGCAAAGCATTTATTTTAAACTCAAAGTTTCTTTGAGTTGACCTGAAGACCAAATAATCCAGTGCATGTGCACTGAGGTGATTTATATACCTTAGTGCTTATTAAGATTCTTGAATTTTATGGGTTTTAAAGTGTTGGAATATTCAATCAAAGTGTGTCAAGCTGCATTTGACTAGAATTCCGTTATGAGGTGTAAAGCTATTTTGAAAGAGGTTTTTATTAGTTAAACAAAATTATCAGAAATGTCCTTGGTACATATAAATATTTAGACTTATATTTTCCCAACTATTCATATATTTATATAAACATGTGTGGGAGGTGTAAGTTTGATCCCTTCAGGCAGAGGAAGGACTGAAACCAGTTTCCCCATTCTTGTGTGAGCACACTCTATATCTGCACAAGTAAAAATCAGCACAAGTCAGCCTTTATGTATAAAATACATAAAATACATAATACATAAAGTTCTGCTCTCCACAGTCATAGCACATAGACTGTTCTTAAAAGCAGAATTACTTTTCTGAAAATTGCAAGTATGTTCTTAAATTAAATTTTAAATTTATTGTTTCAGAAACTAATCTCTGGCATGGTTTTTGTTCCTGAACAATTTAATTGAGAGTATAATACACTTTCCTCATACTTTGCATGTAATGAGATCGTGTTGTGTGTTTTTACTGAATTCAGCAGGCTGCCTAATGGGATGCTTTTTTCTGCCTCCATTCTCCTCTGTGATGCTGCTGGCCATCCCAGTGCTACAGGAAATCACCCTGCTGCCTGATGGAGGCAGTGACAGGAGTGTAAAGTACCTGATATTTTCCCTAAGGGTTGCTTGTACTTGTTTGGGAAATAATGAGAGTGTTTCCACATAGTCAAGCCAGTAGCATGGCAGGTAAAATTCTAGATGGGTAAAAGTGAAGCAGTGTATGTTGAGGAAGGATCCTGTGGTTGGTTCTGAGCTGATTGTTGCCATTCAGGAACAGGACTTAGGGGTTTACAGATAATAAACCTTTAGTAATGCCAGCTTAATTGCTTGTGGAAGTCAAGCAAAGTCCTAGAAACTTGGTATGTGTTGTTTGAAAAGGGACAGAGAAGAAAACAGTGCATTGTTGTGCTGCCATTCTAATCCAAGATGAATGCTAAGTGCACTTCTAGATTGTCACCTCTCCCCCTGCTAACAGTGATGTGGCAGGACAGAAGGTCCAGAGAGGTGCAGCAAAAATGATCAGTGGAAAAACTTTGGCACAATGAGCAGACAAAGACTCTTCATGTTGAAGAGGAAGGTGGCACAATGACTTGTATAAAATCATGGACAGCATGGAGCATAGGAGGGCAGTTCAATGGACACCCACTGATGTAGTGCAGAGCAGGTTCAACATCAACAGGAGAAACTTACTCTGCCCACAAAACAGCTGTGAAACTCTTGCTTGAGACCAATGTGGATGCCAAAATTTTCATGGATTCAAGAAGTAAGCAGACAAATTCACAGAAAATTCAGCTCTTAAGTGTGAAGACAGCACAAGTCATGTAGGAATTCAAGAAGCCAGAAAACTCCAAGCAGAGAATCTTAGTAGAAGCATGAACATATGCCTTCTTTTTTCTTAAGCTCTTTCTTGTGTTTCTGCTTCAGATGGTAGCATGGTTATGTATATATATTATTGCATTTCAAGTGTATGTATTAAACTGAGAGGAAAATTATGAAAACAATATAAAGGTCTGTCTTCACTAAGGATACTGGGCAGCTTATCAGTGAAGAGTTGAAAGTATGGCATGTCATTCAAGAGTAGTAACAAAATTAATAGTATGCCCTAAAATCTAAGTATAAAATACTGAATGCTAAATTACTATGTTTCAGACTTCACAATATACTTTGCTTAAATATTGCACTAGAGCTAAATAATATATAGGAGCAGATTTTCAGGTGGGCTGACAAAGAGTAAATGGTTTCCAAGAGATGATTGTAGGCTGTCAGAGCAGAAATCCATGAACTGGGAATGAACTTCAGGGAGCATAGAAGTTGTTCCAGTTTGTAGAATCAAACCTTTCTTTCTAGGAGTATTCATGCATGAGCATTCACAGGTTTTTTTAGAAGAACTTTCAGAAGTAGGATTTCTAAAGGATCAGAATCTCTCACACCTGTTCTACATCCCCTGCCAGTTCAGTGTTGAGATGCTGAGCTCACTCAACTCAGATGTGTTCATCATCTTAAAAAATTCTTCAGTGTTCATGTTAACTCACAAATTCCTAAAGGGGTTTTGGGTGTTTTTTTGTTCAGTGGAAGTAGGTAGGATTTTTACATTAAGTATGGAGAGGTGTACAAAAGACAGCTAGCAAGAATGCTGGGCCATATTCTACATAAAAGACAGTGGCCATTGTCAAATATTGAACTAAATGTTTTAGCAGGTTCAAAGCAGCCTTCCAGATCCCAGTATTACACTTTTTTGGGGGACTCACCCATTATGTTATGGAAATAATAAATCCTAGTCTTTCATCACTACAATATTAGTGTTCACCTTGACTTTACTAGTTTTAAATCAGCAACTAGCGACTTTTTCCTTTCAAATACCATGTTGGATTTGATTAGACATATGTATCATAGTTTCCCACCTATATTCAAGCAGCAAAATAATATATATCTGTTTTAGCTCTTTAATCATTACTTCCATCTGAGCACATTTCTTTTTTTAATTAGAATTGTGCAACATCATCCATCTGCTTTGCAGTCATTTATTCTTAAAGCAAGGAAAATTTCAACTACAGATAATCATTTGTTCTTTAAGAACCAGGATACTGTATCAAGAAAGTGATCAAGAGGAGAAAAATGTATTTCATAGTTATTTCAGATGTTCTATAGTAATGATATAAAAATCAGTTTCATTTAATAAATGTTTTGTCTTCAGTGTAATTTATAATATGTTTGTTGAGGCTTTCCATTAATCTGTGAAAGTAAAGCTGAAATTAATAATTAAACTCTATTAATGTCAAATTTTGCTAAGGTGTCATACTGTATGTTGAACAGAACAGGCTCATGTGTGTGTCATACATCACACATGCTTGTCTGGTGATCTGTCTCCAGTGGACTCCAGCCACAGCTCATGATCTGTGGCATGTACAGTTATCTTGATAAGACACCCCTCAGTGGTCTGCTGCTGTCCCCTGTGCTCATGGCCATCCCTGGAGCCCTGGTGGCCCAGGGTGATGTCACCTCTCTAATTGTCCTTTGTGGAGACACTCACTGCTGTTGGTGCCAGATTTCTGTGATCCAGGCTGAATTATTTTATTTAGCTAGTCATTGCTTTTAAATTGCATTAGCTAAAAATAAACAGTACTGAAGTCTGAAATACTTGTAGCTCCTTCACTGGGAACCCGTAACTGTTCCAGTCAAGGTTTTATGTGTGTTTTATTTTCTGCATGGAATATTTTGCCAAATTAGAAGCCCCTTGAAGTCATCATTTATGTGTAGTCAATTGGATTTCTTTTAGAGATTGTAAGCAGTTGTCTCTACATATTGCTTTTGTATTGAGTATACTTCAATCTTTATCCAAAAAGGTTTAATAAAATTTATTCCTCCCACCTTCAGCAGCTATTGTGGCGCCAGGCATTGAGCAAGGCTTGAGAGCTTGTTTTCCTCTTCTTTCTGTGGAGACTATTCTGAGAAAACATCAAGGACAAGAAGAGAAAAACCACAAAATTATGTACAGATAGGGAAGGTCTAAATTTGGCTTTAGGACTGAACTGAAGAAAGGAGAGGGGGAAGATGATGACCCCTGGAACTGAATTCTAGATGCCATAGTTTGTGGAGCCAGAACCTGCCTGAGCAAATGGAGGCAGCAGCTTCCTACTACCACCCATTACTCGTAGGACACCAGGAGCAAATCTGTACTGCTACAGCTGAGATTTGCAGCCATGAAGGTATCAGTGTGGTGTCATAATGGGATTTAGATTTTAATTTTAATTAGCTAAAATACAATAAATCACAAGGTTTGATTGGTTTTTTAACCAACGTTTCCATTAAAGAATGTTAATACATTCTTTGAAATCAAACACTTGACTTTGAGAGCTGAGCATTCAAAAAACGTTGGAAAATGTCGAAATGAAGATTGTGCAAACTGTTTTGTGTCTTGCATGTATACATAAGGATAAGATCTTTAATTGTGTGATCACAGAATTTTTTCACAGGAGGAATGCTGCCCAGAGAATGAATCAGGGGTGTTTATTAAAGGAAGCTGTTGCCTCCAGAACCCTTGCCTTGATTGCTGGAAAGCATAGTAATTTAAGGAGAGGGCTGCAGGAGTCAAAAACACTCTCTACAGGGCATTTGAAAGCTCCATAGAAATACTAGATTTTACTTTCTCATTTTGAAAGAGGTTTTATGTGATTCTGGGAGGTCACTTATTTGGAAGTGATCTCAGTGTTTCTAGTTGCTGTGGCACACAGGCCAAGGTACCTGGGCTCTGGGCACAGCTGCATTTGGAATGAACACAAGTGTGCTTTGAATGTGTAAAATGCTGTATAAATGCAAAGTGCACTGAAAGGTACAGCCTGAAGTGCCCTGCACTGATGTGGCAATGCCAGGATTGCCAGAAGACTTCTCTGGGTTTTAGGCAGCCAGGTTCTAATTTGTAAAATGGAGATAGCATCACCCTACTACACTTCAGTTAATTATATGTTTTGAAGCATTCCTGCTAAACACCATGTAAGGAAATTATATACAATAAAAAATATATGATTATATAATTATACAATATATAGTTACAATATGTTGCATATTAGCATATGCCATACATTATAATATATAATGTGGAATCTCATTTTGGCTTATATCCTTTAAGGGAAGCTTTGGGAACAGTGCTGGCTAAAGGGAATAAGAAGTATGAGCAATCACTTTACAATCTAAACAGATGGAGCAGAATGCTACAAATACTCAGTTCACTCCATAAACTGAGAATTCCCTTCGTATTTCCTATCCCTGCTCAAGATGAGGCAAGGACCTTGCAGAAGGAAAGCAGCAGGAAATAATTTAGTTTAAATTATATGTAGGCATATGAGTGGTTCTGTAATTTTAAATGCCTGACTTTCTGCTGTTTGTGGTGGGTTGCCTGGCCACCCTAAATGTGCTGAGACCTTTTCAATGCAGCTTTGGCAGATTTATTCTCCCTAAAGCATTTTGGGGAGAGGAAGAAAAAGAGTGCTAGAGCCAGATTTCTTGTTTGATTTATTGCCTTGATAATAAAGTTGTCTTGTTGACACCTGATTTTTAATGGAAGAAACTGAAATCCTGAAGACCATTT
Organism: Erithacus rubecula; assembly: GCF_903797595.1. Lineage (NCBI taxonomy): Eukaryota > Metazoa > Chordata > Aves > Passeriformes > Muscicapidae > Erithacus > Erithacus rubecula. Next base: position 14,033,781 of record NC_136689.1, on the reverse strand, counting down.
GTTCTTTGCTTTTTATGAGGAAGGAGTTTTTAACTTATGCAGAGTTGGCACTTGAGTATAGTGAGGATGTATGGAAATATTTCAAGATGAAGAGAGCTGTAATGAATAGATTATATCTGTAATATATTTGATGAAGAATCAAGAAACATTTTTTCTCCACAAGTCTAATTCTTGAAGACAAATTGTTTGATTATGTGTTTTTTTTCCGTAATGCACTCTAGTCTAATATAAGGAATGCCACTTAATTTCCTAAACTAAACAGGAAATTTATTTTTAAAAAACCAAGTATTCATTATCTACATCTGAACTTATCCCTAAAAATTTTGATCCCCTCTCTTAATGATCTCTTTTATGTGTGGGCAAATGTAAATATGTTCCTATTTTATACTAATAATCCTCTGCATCTAAGCCTCAGAGTAAAACCCAATCAAGAGAAAAGGCTAAAATTATTTTCCACTTCCTCTTGTTTTATGTCTGTTCTCACACTTTTTTAAAGTTGCATTTACCATTTCTCAGGAGAATAAATTCATAAATCTCTTCTGCTTTGGTGAGGGAACACGTCTTCTATATTTCTTTGTCTTCTGTATCACACAGTATTATAGCATCACTTACAGTAGCTATTTTACTTTGCAGAATAAGTTACAGGATATTAAGTGAATATCAATTTTTCAATTGAAATGGACCAGATACTAGATTTTAAGAAATTTTCTAAATTTGCTGTTTCAGAAGATGTCAATGCCATGAGTAGTGGGGAGTTACTACAATTTTCAAATAGCGCTATGTAAAATATGGAAACATTGAATGATTGTTTTAAATTCAAAAAGCTCTTTTGTCATTCTCATGCATGTTTTAGATGAGACATTTTTCTCCTGAATTGGAAGGAAATGAGATAGTAGCCTATCTGTTCATAATGTTACTCACTTTTCCTGATAACATGCATTTTTAAATGACTAAAATATCTACTTAAAAAAAAAAAAAAAGAGCTAACTTCAGAAGATCAGAAGTCTGGTTTGGTATTTATCTACCTTAATAGGCAGTATTTCACATGAAGGAATCAGTCTGGCTTCTTGTGAGCTAACAGTGACAGGATGCAGGTATCTTAAAGTACCATGATTATGTGCCCCCCAGGTATAATTCTGATAACCATTGAAGGAGTGCTGCAGCCAAGTCTTGTTGGTTTATCCATCTATAAATTTATTCTCTTTCTTAGACTGTATTTTGAAGTATTTTATTAAGAAGTTCAAACTTGGCAGTGAAGGAATAATACCAATGTAGATCTGTTTCATAGTTTAACTTACATAGTGTAACAAGACATTTAAACAGATTGTGAAAGTAATTTGTTCTTAATATGTTTTACTTAGAATTCCTTACATTTTAAGTTGAAATGACTGTAACTGATCTTTTGTGCCTACAAATGAAGACTATTTTTGAAGACAATCATAGATGAGGCATACAGCAGTGCTGGCATCCACATTGGAGTGGTCCAGCTGGAATTCTCTTACTCCACCGTGGCTCCAGCTCTGGAGTTGTCCACTGCCTTCTCTCGTGCAGCCTTGTGTTGGGTGTGCACAGTGAGAGGTGGTGGGAGCCCAGGAGCTGCCAGGTGCTCCCTGTGTGCTGACATTACAGCCAAGTTGCTCACAGGGCAGGGCAGTGCCAACCTCATGGGGCAAGAATAATAATGTGACCCCCACAGAGATGCCCCATGGCCAGAGTACTGACAGCTTTGGATCTCCATGCTTTTAGTTATGAGTATATTGATCAGTATTTTGTTTTTGTCTCTCCACAGTCACCAATTACAACAATGTGGTAGAAGCAAACTCAGATTCAGATGATGAAGATAAATTGCATATAGTGGAAGAGGAAAGTGTAACAGATGCAGCAGACTGTGATGCTAGTGTGCCAGAAGATGACTTGCCAACGGACCATATAGTATTACCAGAAAACAGTGAAAGAGAAGGGAGTACAAACAGTTGCTGGGAAGATGAAGGTATGTTCATTTCTACTGATGATACTATGTAAAGAAAATTTTCTAAAATGAAGATTCCATAGAGCATTTTTTTTTCATCCCTTTATTATGAAATAACACGTAATATTCACAGTCAAAAAAAGAGGTTTTATAGTTATTGTACCATGCTTCATATTCTTCATTTATTATTTGAAGCAGATTCAGAGGTGGATTAATTCCATTGGCATTGTTTTACAGGAACTTTCAGTCTGTAGATGCAGCATTCCAAAGGCTGATTAGTGACTAGTTACTAGCTCTTGGTTTTTTTCAAGTCTTTGCCTGGCAGGTCTCTGCCAGAGCTCCTTGTAAGGTTCAGGATTGACTCAGCTTGGGGAGTAAGCAGTAAACAAAAAGCATGAAAAAAAAATCAGATGTTAATTTCTCTCTTTTTCCTAATTAAACACAGGCAGAAAAAAAAAATTAGTTGATTAGTTTTAGAACTGGTTATGTAAGTCAAAATGAATCATTATTTCGAAAACACTGAAAAGAGATAAATGTTGTACATATGCATCAGGTTTAGAAGCTGAAAATTTTAAGCAGACAGGAAATGGGCCTTTTTTTACTGTGGAATCAGATACTGAGTTTCATAATATCACACAGCATGCTTACTTTTGAGCCAAATTGGGATAAATGCATAAATTAATGGAATTTATTGTGGAATTTGGCCTTAATGCCCTGAAAGATACAGAATGTTTTCCAGCATATCCCTGTTTGTATCTGAACTCCAGCCACAATTGCTAGCATCCACCTTTTAACACTGGTGGTTTAATACACAGTGCATGACCTCACATCTAAATAAACTGAAAGCAGTCATATGGTCCCTAACTGCAGTCCAGCTGAGAGAGAGCAGCTGAGAGTTCAAAGAATAGCATCAGCTCAGACTGTTTTTACATTGCTGCTATTGCCAAGGTATGCTGTGCTGGGAAATGAGTATTTTGGAGCTAAATTATTAGGTAGGTAATTTTCTCAGTTTTCCTGTAATATCTTAGTTCTCTTGCAAGTTGTGTCTATCAGAAATTGTGGTTACATTATAGTGGGCTCTGTATAGGCTTGAACCCTTCAAGCATAGGTGTAGGAAACCTGAAAAGGGGAAGGAAGGAGAGCCTGGCTCCCAGACATTTGGGATCAAGATTTCTTGGATTGGATGTTTTCTGGGGATGGGCATGATGGGCAACTTTCTGGGGGTTTGCAGGGCTCTAGACATATGATGGCATGTTTTTTGACTCCTTATGTCAAATATACCTTTAAAAAAATTATTTGCTAAAATTCTAAATTCTCTTTAGTTTTAAATTCTGCTATTATTGTAGATTTGCAATGTGCTCAATGTTTCTCTGCTTTGGAGTTTGCTTATGAAGTCAGAATTTCATTGGTAGCCAGACAAAAGATTAATTAATTGCCATACAGGCTTGGTCAGCAACCACAAATTTCTTCTGTCAAAATTATGTATTCTGAAGCCTCTTTTTTAGCAGTCTGGAAGGGTTTTTTAAATTTGTTAATAAGGGTTTTTTAAATAAATAGTTTAAATTTTTGGCAATGACCATATGAGAAAAGTGAAGGCTACATTAGGTTTTATGGAGCTTTGATTTGCTAGGGCAGAATACTGTTTACTCTTTTGATAGCTTTCCTAGAAGGAAAGGTATGAGCTGAAAATCACATCATCAATCTTGATTGCATGTTAGAGATATGAAGAGAGAGGTACTGAATACATGATCTGTCTCATATGGGGAAATGTACTGGGGTAAATGGTGTGCAACCATCTTCAAGACTGGTGATTATCTTTAGAAGAAATATACTCTATGACAGTTTTAGTAAGTTATTTCACCAGTAAAGTAGTACTCAGTAGTCCTGGGTTAGCTGAACTTGACAGAATGAGTTTTTTTCATATTTATTCTGTTCACAAATTGCCAAGAGTAGAAACAACACACATAACATTTCTTTCAGATTAGTTTCCTTCCATTTCCAGTCATTCTAACTGAATTTCTAAAAGACCCTAGGAACAAGTGCTTTAAATATAAGGTGTGTTTCTTAAGAGGTGAAACTTAAAGCTCTACAGGTTTAAAAAAGTGAACCACATGTATCCTGGATGAGTTGTTGATAGTGTGCCAGCATTCATGTGTGCAATGATGCCCTAATATGATTCTTATTTGCTTTAGTTAGAAGTAAAACCTGTAAAGTCTTAGTTAGAAGTAAAACCAATTAAAAGAAAAAAAAAAAAAAGGACAGGAGTTAAACTTATTGTATTAATACTTTTTAAAAAGCATTATTATATACTATAAGTATTTAGCACACCTGGAGGCCTAAGGACTGGAATTAGGATATCTTCAAAAATTAAAAATTTTTTTAAAAAATCAGACTTTGAAATAACCTTCAAATATGAAGGAAATTATGTTTAATGTTTAAGATCTTTCTGGAATTCAAAAATTCCTTTAAGTCACCAAGTTTTAGGTTGAACCTATATGCTCAAAAGTGTGTTCTGACATTTGGTGGGTTGTGTGGCATCTTTTTGATCCAAAAGCAAACAACTAGTCAATGCTGCAAGCTGTAAATAGTGATTGCTACATGAGTATCAGAAAATTAGCTCTGTAGAATTTAAATTAGAACTCTCTTGATGGGCTTTGGAATTTATTCCCTTCTCTGAACATAAAGACTGCAGTGGACATTTCATGAAGTTTGTCTTTCTGCCTACAGCCAAAATTTCCCTTTTGCTAGTGGTTTCAATTTGATCAGTTATCTTAGCTATGCAGAGATCTTTACTGTCAGCAATGTCAGTAGTTGTCAGGCATGTTTGCTGCTAGTTAACACTGTTCCCTGTCATCTGAAAATCATCAGCATTTAACCCAGGGAAGCCCCACTGTATCTCTAAGCAGTAGCTCATAAGCAGTGATGAGATGTAGAAGTCCAAGAAGCTGTTTTACAGCTATCTGGTATGTCCAGCTGTAATACCAGGATGGATATTCATGACCTAGATGCTATTTGTGGAGACCTCTATTTAAGCTGTCATTTAGCAGGTAGCTTGAATTTCCTCTGGAACTCAGAGCTTGATCAGTGACTTCTGCTTGGTGGAACAGGGTCTTAAGATCTGTTCCCCCATCATCACATCCCATTCTGTTGCTTCCCAGATGTGTGATAATTTGGCTTCTGAGGGCATGATTGCAATGTTGCCTTTCTTTGTGAATCATACATAGCTATAAAGGTGTATATCTACTTCATATTTTTCAAATAACTAATTATTCCTACAGCATTGCCCTGTGGAAAAAGGTTTCTTCCTCTCTCGTACCCTACTTTTAGATATTGGCAAGAGACAGTATCAGAGTATTAGAATTGAGAGGGGGTTTAACTTCACTAGATTAATCTATAATTCCATAAATTCCTTGACATTCCCTTGGGAAACATAACTTTTATTTGTACTAAAGCCAGTGGAATTTACTGAAGACACTGTAATTTAAATTTCCAGAGTAATAACTTACTGATATTCTCCCCCTCATGTAGATCCTATTTCATAATAGAGAAAAGTCACAACCATCAAAAATCCTCCTTAAAAGAAAACAGTGAGTTTGTATAACGTTTGATTTTAAGAAATTAAATTTTGAGTTTCAATTTTTGTTGCATCCAGACATCCATCTTACAAACTCTGAACCAAGTCTGGTACCGTGAGCCAAAAATGTAATTACTTCACAATCCAGAACTGACTAATATAATACACGCTGTTGAGGTTTTTTGAGGGTTTTTTTTTAAATGTCAGTTGAAATTAAGGCAAGATTTAAGAGCTGCAGTTTCCTTTTAAAGACATTTCTTGTTTAAAGCAAGAAATGTATTTAAATTGTCACTGTTTGCAGGTACCTTGGGTCTGTGGTCTTTGGTCAAAGTAGGCAGAATTCAGAAGCTTTTCATTTGAGGGAGCTGGCACTATTTGAGAACTTGAAAGTTCTCCTAGTATTTGTCATCTTCCATATAAAAGAGAAATTGCCTTCTCCTGCAATTAAAAAGCTGGAATGTTCTGGGCTTTTGACTTGCCAGCCTAAAGGATTTTTTCCTGCTCTGAAGCAAGGTAAATAGAAGGATAACAGTTGGCATTTCAGGTCAGAGCAGCTGTGTGCTCTAACCTTCTGCATCACCTAAAAGGCTTTTTCTGGAGTGTAGGTCTGAAGTATCCAAGGTTTCCATAATGAAACTATGAAATAAAGCTTTAATTTCACATCTGTTAACATAGCATAGTACTGATAAAGAGCAAACCAAGACAACATAGCTTTCCTGTGTACTCCTGCCATAGGGCAGGTACTGACAGAAATGTCAGCAGTGCCTTTTCCTGTGGGAGCTTCCCAGTCCATGCTAACCAGTGAACCAAAATGAAGAATAACTTGGCCATTTATTGATTTGAACCAGCAGCCTATAGTGAGTTAAAACTTCCATGCTGCAGCCTTGGAGGCTGCAGCTCAGCAGAGCTGGCAGAGCTGGAGCAGCAGATTGGTTCTGCAGAGTCTACTGAGTATTGGAATCAATACATGAAGCATATCTATAGTGCACAGTTCCCTCTTCTGAAGGGGGAGCATGTGTTTAAAATCCTTTTTTTTATTTCATTTTTAAAGGCAATCACTGCTTTAAGTGGTTTCCAGATGCTTTGCAAGAAAGGGAACACATTAGGTTGCTGTTTGCAGACATTACCAGCAAATTGTCAATAATTTCTGAAAACTGCTAATTGGACAAAATAACATAACTGCATTTGTTTTATGATGCTCTGATTTCTGGAAATAATATTCCAGTGTATCAGATAGCTGCATTTATAGATGGGGTCACTTAAGTAGATGACTCTTTATTTGTTGGTGAAACACACTGTCCATGTCTTTACCTCAATTCACATAATGGTCAGTGTTTAGTATTGCTTCCTTTTAAGGTTTAGTTTGCTTAAATATGAAATATCTTTGTAGTTCAAGTGATCACACACTGCTGAAATAATGTGCCATCCATATTTTTAAAAGAACATTGTCATTAAATGCACTTCTTCTAAACAATACAGAAATGGAAAGCACTGCTGAAGAAATAGCTCAAGTGTATTAAGTTGTTGGTGTGCATGTGGCTTCTGTTGTTGCTGTTTTGTGGGGTTTTCTTTAAATAGTCATTATTTTTGTGAAATGTGCTATTTCAGCTGGAAAAGAAAGAAAGGAAATCCTGGGGCCTGAAGCTCAGACAGATGAAATTGGATGTACAGGTATTTCTTTGTTAATCTGAGTCCCTTATTCATAAAGTGCTATTGAATTTTGGTTAGGTGACAATCATTCCAAAATCTTGGGAATTCTCCCACCTCTGTTTATAAAAATACTTTGCTTTTCCATGGTTGGGGTCTTAAAATGTAAACACTGTTTTAGCTGAGGAAAAAAGTCTGGGCATCTTTTGGTATCCAGGGTCCAGAGGTGTAGGTAACCAGTGACACAGAGCAGCCCTCCCTCCCAAGGACTGATCACACAGCTCTGGCAGCACCACATCTCCAAAGGGAAAAACAAGGAATAATCTTACATAGAGATGTCAGCAGGTAGTGTTTTAAACTATGAAGAAATACACAAAAATAGACCTAAGCTAATACTGTATTTTATTACCATCTCCTCTCTTTGTACTGGTTACACAGAAGGCAAATTAAATTGTGTACTTCAGTTTCAGACTCAAATAAAAACAGATAGTTTGTTATTTTTTGAGGGTTTATTTAATTCCCTACTGGATAGGTAGATAATATCAGAGTAAGTCTTATTTAAAAGCAAACTCACATCTGAACACATTAATATGTTTTAAACTCTAGTTTCACACATTCTTTTTGGTTCCTATAAAGTCATTTCTCTCCACATAAGTATGGAGAGCTGCATTATTCATTGCATTATAGTCTACATGTGAGAGACTGCCTTGTGTCATAAAAAGATTTTGTCAAATTGTAAATTGAGTATGTGACTTCACACTGAGAGATGAATCATAAAACTTCTCTTTCCTATTAAAAATATGTCTCACATTAATAGTGGAGAACATCTGTCATGATTTAGGGTGCTGCAGGCAGAGCTTTCACAGAATGTTCCACCATGGTAAAAATAAACTCTATGAAGAATGTAGTTAGGCAAGTACTTGGAATCAAATATTTATTATACAATCATTAAGTAAAATATTTAATTTATTATTTGCTAATTTTGCAATACAGTTTTTGCTGGGTTTTTCTCTTAAGTTTTTAACTGGAGAATGTTGAAGGTTGTTAACTATATCTGAAGCCTTTTTGGTATCCATTTCCAATGCCAGAGAACAAGCCAGTCAGAGTTCAAATTTGCTGCATTTATCTGGCCAGCTTGTTAATGAGTTTTAATATCTTGTGAGTTTGTGCTAATTAACAGTTATAAATAACATTAAGAATTGTGTCTTGAAGGCAACAAGTGTACCTTTGCAAACACAGGAGCCAAGATGGTAAACTGGCCTTCCAACTACAAGGCCTAATTCATAGTTAATGTTGCATTTAAGATATTCAGAGATATTGAGAACAGCTAAATCTGAAATGATAAAAGTGCACTGAGTTAGAGGCTAACTGTGTTTAGTCAGGTTTTTAAATATCATTATGCTACCAGATCTTTTAAAGCATGGTGTAATCTGGCATTTTACAGGGATTGACCTACACCAGTATCTGTAAAGAGTTTTTAAATCCTTGGCTAGAGGGAGATTTGGCAATGTGAATTACTGAATCTAATTTATGTTCTTTTTTAAACTTAACTTTGTATCTTGTGGATTGTTTTTCACACTTAGTCAAAGAAGATGAATGTGATTCTGATGCAGAAAATGAGCAAAACCATGACCCTAATGTTGAAGAATTCCTTAAACAAGAAGATACAGCTGTTATCTACCCTGAAGCACCTGAGGAGGACCAGAGACAAGGCACACCAGAAGCAAGTGGTCAGGATGAAAATGGTAAATATGTCATCAGTTCAATTCTTATGAAATCAATTGTACTCATTGACCCAAAATTTCTGCTGTGTTTAAGAAGACAACAGTGCATATATTTGTAACTATAGAGGAAAAAAAACCCTTAGCTAAATAATTATGAGAGGATGGGATCATCATGCAAAAAACATTTCCACTTGATTTTGTGAAACAAGACATGCATTGGGATTCAGTTGTATGAATACTTAAATGATAACCTCAAGTCATTGGAAAGAAAAGTTCAAGCTTTCATAAATCCATTCAGCATCATTATATGAAAGAACAGAATAAATACGTATTAAACATGGTAAAAGTGTAGGAAAATAGTACAGTTTTATATAACTTAAGGAGAGTTATAAAATGTTTCTTTCATTTTTTATATTTCTAAACGAAGCTCACCAAAAGATCTATTAGGTAGAATTTCTTTTATTTGGTAGGCAGTTTAGGACAGACTTTTGGGGTTTTTTGCCTGAAAGGACAGCAGCAGAGAAAAAAGAAGTATTGTTCATACAAAAATGTTTATGTGAAAAAGTAATGACTTGTTGTTATTTTTAAGCTGATGTATTTTTTTTTTCCTCTGAGGAAGTTTCATGCTTAAGGTGTTTTGAGATGAGAAGTTAAATTTTATTGATTTCTTAGTCATGAAATATTTGAAAAAGAATGCTATTGAGATTGGTTTTGCATTCTGTGTGTTTCTCAAGTGTTCAGCTTAGATAGCTTGTGACATTTGGAGTATTTATGAATTTTCAAGAAAAAGTAACAGCCTACATAAACAGTTAGGAGTTGTGTTCTGATTGTTTTAAGAAATGAATATAACTGAACAGATAAATGTCATTGTAGCTGTAGCACTGTACTGGAGTCTAAGGGAGAGCAGTGAAAAAAGCAAAGATAACCTTTTCATTCTGCTCCTCCAGAGATTTTGTGTTATTACAGATTTTACTTTTAAAAGTACATTAATTAATTTAGGATTCCAATATGTGGTTGCAGTGGCACATATTGTCAAGTTAGTTTTACAGACTTGCCATATGATTTCCATGTAATCATTAAAAATTCACATTTGTGTTAATCATTTAAATTGGACCTATCCCAGTAACTTCACTGAGAAGTATTGTGAAGAACACAATGCTGAATAATACTGTTGTGTTTTAATCATTTTGGAACAGAAAATGCCAAAAATATAATGACATTTGGTAAAGATGTATACTTCCAATCTGGGAAAGTAGACAAGAGAAGTCACAGAATCAAGAGTTTTTAGTGGTTTTGGGAAACTGTTTTCATTTCTCCATTTCCTCCAATGGAAATATAATTTAAGTTAACATGCTTCTGACATTTTTACTAAGTTGTATTTGTGCTGAAGGGGAGTATTTTTTATGTCAGGTGAGTTGAATTATAGATGGTGAAAAGAGAATTGAAGGGAAGTATACTTGGTCTACATATCTGGGGATGGCTTTGTTTTTGGACAACTCAGCTAAATCAGGAAAAGCAGAGATGGATAGAGCACCAAAAAATCCCTGTGGGTAGGGGTTATTTTGATTGTTACTCTAACAAGTGTAAAAGAACCTGTATGATGGGAAAAGTGGTGATTTTTAGTAATAAACAAAAGTGGTCTGATTGCTTTTCACTGTTGCATGATCAGTGGCATATTCACTAAAAATTAGGTTAGTAATTTCCACACAAACAAAATGAATTCCTACTTTGTAGAACATATAATCAATCTGTGATGATAACTGCTGGAAGAGGTCATGAAGGTAAATAATTCAGAAGTACTTTCTAAAGTACTGGTTCATTTATGAGTATTAATAATTCTTACAGTTCTGAAACTTAAAATGACAGCATGTACAAATTTGCCCTGTGTGCGTCAGAGCATAAAATGTTAATCAGTAAAGACCTTCACCTTTCCCATGCTCAGCTCAGTGCATAGGTACATCCTTGCAACATTTCCTTCCTGTTTGTCTTGAAGCAAGGAAGAGTGGCATGGTCACTGGAGGATATCACACCTATAAATTGATGGTTTGATCAAATACAGCAAGCCCTACACTTATTTGAATGTACCTTTATCAATTTATAAAGAAAATTTTTTTGGTCCTTTATAAAACTAGTTTTGCAAGGATAGAATGAGTTGCTTTGTAGAGGGCTAAACATATGCTGGTAAGAAGGGACGGAGCTGGAACTTTGTAAATGGTGACTTCTTGAAATAGACTTGTGAAATTATTATTTAGCTTCAATTTTGTTTCACTTTTCCCTCTATGAATATCAAAGTATTTTATGAAAAGCAGCAAAATAGATTCCATAGATCACATTAGACTCATATGTATGGCCTCACATTTGATCTCTCTGCTTTCTGTCCTGCAGACAGTATGTCCTACTAACACATACATATCTGTGAATCATAGAGTGGTTTGTTTTTTGGACAGGACCTCTAAAGGTCATCTAGGTACAGCCCCACTGTAATGAGCTGGGACATCTTCAACTTTATCATGTTGCTCAGAACCATTTTCAAGCTGGTTTTGAATATTTCCAGGAATGGGACATTTGCCACCCGTCTAGGCAACCTGTTGAAGTATTTTACCACCCTCATGATGAAAAATTTCTTCTTTATATCTAGTGTTTTTTGGTTTAAAACCATCCCCCCTCGTCCTGTCAGCATATTGTGCTGACTCTCCCCAAGCTGCATTGGGGCAACCATAGTGTGGAAAAACCTAAATTATCACTAGTCCTTCTCTAGGACAAATGGAGCTTCCAGCAGCTGCGTGGTTTTTTTTACAGTGGTAGGTGTAAATGTCAAGCCTGTTTGTTGCTGGCAGTGGGTTTGGCAGCTGTCTGTTGAAGTCTGGTGCACTGTGTGTCCTGTGCAGGAACCCCTGACGCGTTTTCCCAGCTGCTCACCTGCCCGTACTGCGACCGAGGGTACAAGCGTTTCACCTCGCTGAAGGAGCACATCAAATACCGCCATGAAAAGAACGAGGACAACTTCAGCTGCTCCCTGTGCAGCTACACCTTTGCCTACAGAACGCAGCTCGACCGCCACATGACATCACACAAGTCAGGAAGGGATCCAGTAAGTGGCGTTTGCATTAAGGGTTATTGTCCCCTGCAGCAGCCCTGGGGTCTGTTTGGGCAGAAATGTGAAAGCAGATAAACTGCTCGCAGCAGGTCATCTCTGTGCTGATGGTCCTGTCCCAGAGCACACTCTCAAGCTTGCTGCTCTAGTCAGGTTTTTTTTGTAGCTGTCAAAGGATGAGGTCTCAATTCCTGTTTTCATTCATCTAAGCACAAGGGTTGTTTTCAGAAAGTTTTATTATATTTATAGGTAATTTGGTGGTTTTTCTGTTCATTGGCTACCATTGCATAAAGATTACTCACATCTAATTTCAAACCTTTAATGAAACACTTCCCCTCTTTTTTCTTAAGTCCTGTTTGAATGATTCACAATTTGCTGTAGCATTTTTGCCCTTAAGAAACAAACCATTGTGTTGCTTGTACTGTGAAGTACAGTTTTCAAATGCAACTCATGCTGTAAGACAATATACAAATAATTAGTGTGTAAAATATGGTATTTCAGTAATAATGAAGCAACAGAAAAGGCTGAAGATGTTATGAGCTTGTTTTGTCTGGTTCATGGGATGACCTGCGGGCATAGGTCCCTCAAATGTCTTCTATGAGTTAACCTTGTGATCATTACAGAAGATCCTGAGACTGTTCTCCTGTCCCTCCTTTTCTTTGTTATCCCCATAGTGTTCCAACATCCATTCCTAGCACATGCTTCCATAGTTTATCAGAGACATTCTGAGGCTCAGGAACCAACTGAAACAGTCAGGAATTATCCAGAGAAAAAAACATACAGATTTTCCACCACCAAGTTAAAGAGGCTTGGAGATTTTTCCTTCAGAGGACAGTCTAGAAAGATCAATACTCTCCAGAAAGGAGACAGGAGACAAATATAACAGAAAAATGCAAAACAGAATGTAAAAGTAAAGGTACTTCCAAGATTTCTGGTAGCACCAAATCAACAAGCTGTTGTCCAGAGTAAAGGAAGATGCTTTACTTGAGGAAATCAGAGTAAAGGATGCTTTTTACATATTGGCTGTTAACCTCCATCCTACAAAATATCACCAGGTTCAACAATTTAACAGGCTTAAAAATTTATTATACAATTTTTATGCCTGAATGCTCACATTCACAGTTCCATTAAATCAGTACAATAAGTATCAGCCATCCTGCTGCAAGGATTTTATTGTCTCACAGGCTTTGGAATAACTTCACCAGCATGTTCTGGTGTGGCAGTTCTTTTTTACTCAACTATGCTTCCCATGAACAATTAATTTCTGTTTCACTTCCTTTTTGGCTTGGTTTGCACTTTAAAAGTTCCTTTCATCTTACATACATCTTATATTTCTAACTATAAAAGCTATGAATGCTATTTATATAATGCTTTTCTTGTGGGCTACCACATTTGTTTCCAGTCTTTTCAGTTACAAGCCTAAAAACAGAAGAATAAAGTAGTTGGGCTTTCCCATATTTGCATGTAGTTTGAATGAAAAAATAAAAAATATCAAGTGAGTAAACACTCTCAGAAGAGTTGCTAAAAAGGAGAGCTTAAAATGTACTGCCATAAAAATATTTTAATGGATTTATACTTTTGAAGGCACAATTGTATTTGATTAATGTTATTTCTATGGAGTATCTGGAACTCAGTGTTACATCCATTTAGGTGTGTTCTATTCTCTCAAGACATAGCATGAATGAAAGCTATAATAGTTTAGATATTTGGAAATTTTAAATATTTGTTTGTTTGTTATTATCACAAAGTTGTCATGTCTTCAAAATTGGCTGCGTATACCTGACTGCATCATTTGTGTAATGGAAAATGAACTTTTGTCCTTAAAGTATAAACCTCCTGGTTGTGGATCTTAAACATCTTTAAAACTTGATGTCTTATTCCTAAAGAACTTCACCTGACCATAGATTATTTGGATAACTTTGTTAGCTGGTAATGGCCATCATGTGACAATTTTGTAATTGTTCTGTACAAAGAAACAATGAGCAAAGATAAAACCTCGCTTAGTGAAGGCAGTGGAAAGGTCACCTGCACACTGGGCATCCTTCTGAGCCAGGGGAAGATGTGCAAAAGTTCTGCTCCTGTTCCAGCAGGGAGCTCAGAGCCATCCTGCACCTTTTTCTTCCCTCCCTCACTCCCATGCTCCTCCCCTTGTGCACCCTTGGCTGCTCCTACACCTCTACCAGTTGGTAGGAGGTGATGCTGCATGTGTCATCTGCTTTCACATGCAAAGCACCTAAAGAGATCTTGAAGCATGAAAATGTGCTTCTTGCATGAAAATGTGCTTCTTATATTTGTTTTAATTTTTTTCTCATCAATTTATGAAGTACCTATGGGCAGTTATTCAAAATTTCACAGTGTCATGCACACTGCTGAGAAATAGCAGTTCTTGGAAACCATGGTCAAACCATCTGTGACAAATTCTTGATATACCTGTAATTTCCATCTTCCAAATACCTTTTGAGGATTCTCATTAACTAGTTTATTTCTCTGGTGTGAGAGGGGTGGGTTTCAGTCCTAAGCACAGTAAACATTTGGTGTGGGGATGTACTAGTGGCTGGTTTTAGACCTTAGTGCTGATGTTTCTTCTTTCAGTCCTTGAAGGAGTGCAGAAGAATATTCTTTGAATGTTGCAGTTAATATTTTAATGAGCAGAAAATGTACAATTTGTATACAATGTACAATTATGTACATTGCAATTTTGTACAATGTATTAGAAATATATCACATATCACAAGTTCAAACTACCGTGTCTTTAACAGTGCTGAGATGGGGAAAACCATTTGAATCTGAGAAAATGAAAGTATTACAGGTGGTACTTTGGAGAAGTGTTATAATTTCTCAGTTACATTTAAAATGGTCCTTCAAGGTAATTCTGAGAAAGTCCCAGATTTATAAAGCAGTACTGTGAGAGACAGCAAGAAAGCTGAACAGAGAGTTACAAGTGTAAGAAGCTAAGGCAGAATACATTTGGAAATGTATACCTAGCAGAAAGCTTAAAGCACCTTACAGCTATGACCAGGAAAACAGAAAAACTTAATAAAAATTTGATAAGTAGAGTGTGGACTTCCATGCCTTAGAAATAGAACATTAGATTTAAAGATTTTAAAGTCTGGAGCAGAAACATTTCTGACAGATTGAATAAATGCACTGATATTTAGTATGACTATTTATGTAGTCCAGGACCTGCTATATATCCCAAGATCTGTTAGCTTGTATAATTCAAGTTAAACAGTAGTAACTGATTCTCAGCAGGCTTAAGTAAATCCTGACACAATCCTCTAGATTCATTGCAGTTGGAGCATTAAAGTGAAATGCAGTGAGTCAGCCACAATCTTGTAGAACATCATCTTCAGGAGACTTACTTAAACAGAGCTGAAAAGCAATCTGAGCTAGCAAAAGACAGCTGACAAACCTGGGAATGAGGGCCAGGTGCTAACCAGGATAAGTTAGAGTGGACCTGAGGGGGAGACAGCAAGCAGCCCACCCTGAGCAGGGTGGGAGCAGTATCTCCTGAGGAGTACATCTGCAGCTTAACCAAATGCTTCTCCCAAGGGAACTGTTGAATTAGAGTATGTGGAAGTAATTTAGATGATCTTATTTCAATTTGTCTTCTGTTAAAGGAGGGCAGGGAGTAGAACAGAAAGGGTTGATAATTTGGACAGCTTATCTCATAGCAGATAGTTCAGACTTTCATCCAGCAACCTGCACAGCCACAGGTTCTTCAGATCTGCAGGCATGTCTCACAGCAGGATCATCATCCTGTGTTTTATCCATCCCTGCTTCTCCAGCACAGCTCTCAGCCCCCAGTTGTCGTGTCTGTGCTCAGGAGGAGCCCCAGCACCCAGTGAGCATCTGCTGCCAGTGCATGTAATTTTTGTCCTTAAAAATACACATTCATAGATTTATAGAGTTTGTGGTAAATTACAGATCTTGCACATACATGTGACGTATATACTACATATATTTACATGTCTGTCATAGCTTTTGCTTTTTTTTAAACTAGTATAGCAATAAAGACAAAAATAATTTAGAAGTTAACAATAAATGCTCTCACAAGGAAAAATCTAACAAAAATAATCATAGAGCTTCAATGAAGAGATTTGGTGTTGTATACTTGGGAAACCCCTCCATATTTTTGTTTTGGTTTAGTTTCTCACATTTATTTTGTAAATTAATTATGACTGAGAGTACCTTTATTGTCACTGAGCTACCTTCTCTTGAGCAATCCTGTGGCATCATTATATAGAGGAATCCAAGGCAGCAGTAAGCCCTGGAAGCATGTAAATGGAAAAATCAAGTAAACCAATTAAAGTTTAAACAGGCTTCTATAGAGTTTAATGTTTCTCTGTCCTGCAGGAAATGTTCTGTGGCTAGTGGGCTTGGGGTTTTCCTGATGGTTTTGCTTTCACAAGTAGAATTTGCATTCATGCTGAAACTTCCTACTAACATGTCTGTATATGTTCTAAATTTTTCACACGAATTTAGGAGAGCAGGCAACTATATTTTGCATTTTTTTTCTTGTTTCATTCATTTTACTGTACCAGATTTATTCAGAAGCAATGTGTACCTCAGTTTTTACCTGATTTGTAATTTGTTTCTTTTTCCATACCACCTTCAGTCTCTTACAATTATGGTTGATTATTTTCAGGTTTGTGTTGCATTTTCTCTGTTGCAATGTGAAAATAGAAGAAACTGCAGACAGTTTCTGCAAGATCTGTCCTGTACAATAATTCAGACTTCTTTCTTACAGAGACATGTGACGCAGTCCAGCGGTAATCGAAAATTCAAGTGCACTGAATGTGGAAAAGCTTTTAAATATAAACATCACCTAAAGGAGCACCTACGAATCCACAGTGGTAAATAAATCAGGCATTTAATTGAGTACTAATTTCTGCTCTTTTTAACTTGGATATAAATCTTATAAGTCTAAGTTTAAAATATTTATGTTTTCCTTATTTTTTTTCATTCTGGAATATTTCAAGCACTGACTGCAGCCGTCAGCTGTGTACGGGGTATATGTAGAAAAACTCAACAGAATTTACAGTTACAACTTAATGTCTTACAATTAAGGAAAACTTGACTTGTTGCAGAAGAAGTGGGGGCATTTTTCTGGTCCTTTTCACTTTTTTCTGGGTTTTTTGTTTTTTTTTTAATGTTTCAGATAATTCAGTGTGTTACAAGCCTTGCTATAGAATTTTAATTGATAATAATCAGGACATAAGAACTGTGTGTTCCTCCTGTGGCTGTAATTGTCATCATTTGAGATTAGTCATATTAAAGTAGACTCAGGACACAATTTATTAGAAAAGTTATAAGAAATGTTATATAAGAAGTTAGAAATTAATGGTGGTGCTACTTCAATGAAGTTCAATGAAATCTGTAATTGTTGAACAGAGAAATACTGGAACACATGATTGTGTGGGCTCCATCCTATATCTGCTAGTGGATGGCAAACTTATTAAAAGAGCCTTGGCTGAGAACTATACTCTTACTGTTCAATTCACTAGATAAGATTTTTTTTTTCCCCTATGATCTTTGAGAGGTCATTATGATGTATTTGTTCTGACAATTATTGTTGGTTAACTGTTGCATGTGCCTTTTTTCTTTTCTTTTTTTTTTTTTTTTTCTTTTCTTTAGGAGAGAAGCCATATGAGTGCCCAAACTGCAAGAAACGTTTTTCCCATTCTGGTTCATACAGTTCACACATAAGCAGTAAGAAGTGTATTGGTTTGATGCCCGTGAATGGTCGAGCCCGGTCAGGGCTCAAGATGTCTCAGTGCTCCTCCCCCTCCCTTTCTGCATCACCAGGTAGCCCAGCAAGACCACAGATACGACAAAAGATAGAAAATAAACCCTTGCAAGAGCAGCTTCCTCTTAACCAAATTAAAACTGAACCTGTGGATTATGAATTCAAGCCCATAGTGGTTGCATCAGGAATTAATTGTTCAACCCCTTTGCAAAATGGGGTTTTTAGTGGTGGTAGCCCATTGCAGGCAACCAGTTCTCCTCAGGGTGTGGTGCAAGCTGTTGTTCTACCAACAGTAGGTCTGGTGTCTCCCATAAGCATCAATTTAAGTGACATTCAAAATGTACTAAAAGTGGCAGTGGATGGTAATGTAATAAGGCAAGTACTGGAAAACAATCATGCTAATCTTGCGTCCAAAGAACAAGAAACAATCAACAATGCATCTATACAACAAGCTGGCCATTCCCTCATTTCAGCTATCAGTCTTCCTTTGGTTGACCAAGATGGAACAACCAAAATTATCATCAACTACAGCTTGGAGCAGCCAAGTCAACTTCAGGTTGTTCCACAAAATCTAAAAAAAGAAAACTCTGTTCCTGCAAATAGTTGCAAAAATGAGAAACTACCAGAAGATCTCACAGTGAAGTCTGAGAAAGATAAGAACTTTGAAGGAGAGACCAACGATAGCACTTGTCTTCTTTGTGATGACTGTCCAGGAGATCTTAATGCACTTCAAGAATTAAAGCACTATGAAACAAAAAGCCCTCCTCAGCTTCCCCAGCCCAGTGGACCAGAAGCTGAGAAACCTGAGTCCCCTGTCCCATCAGAAACCGGGGAGAACAACCTGTCTCCTGGTCAGCCACCTTTAAAGAACCTTCTGTCGCTCCTAAAAGCATATTATGCATTAAATGCACAACCAAGCGCAGAAGAGCTTTCAAAAATAGCAGATTCTGTAAACCTACCACTGGATGTGGTAAAAAAGTGGTTTGAAAAAATGCAAGCTGGACAAATTTCTGTGCAGTCTTCTGGACCATCTTCCCCTGAACAAGTTAAATTAAGCAATCCCGCAGGTAACGATGATCAAGCAGCAACTACAAATGTGAGTGAACCCCAGAACAGCACAAATAACTCAGAAAATCCTGTCAGTACAACGAAATCTCAGACTTTACCAGGGGCTTCAGCTCTGAATGGTTCACACAGTAGCACGCCATCTGCATCACCACTAAACCTTTCTTCATCGAGAAATTCACAGGGTTACACGTACACGGCAGAGGGTGTACAAGAAGAGCCACAAATAGAACCTCTTGACCTTTCGCTACCAAAGCAACATGGAGAACTGTTGGAAAGATCTACCATAACTAGTGTTTACCAGAACAGTGTTTATTCTGTCCAAGAAGAACCTTTGAACTTAACTTGTGTAAAAAAAGAACCACAAAAGGACAACAGTATTACAGACTCTGATCCTATTGTAAATGTAATCCCACCAAGTGCCAATCCCATAAATATTGCTATACCTACAGTCACTGCCCAGTTACCTACAATTGTTGCCATTGCTGACCAGAACAGTGTTCCCTGCTTGAGAGCTCTCGCTGCCAATAAGCAAACCATTTTGATTCCACAGGTGGCTTATACATACTCTACTACAGTTAGTCCTGCAGTTCATGACACAGCACCAAAACAGACCCAAGCCAATGGAAATCAGGTACTTCAGTCCCCATATTCCTACATGATGTATTAAATCTGTATTTGTGCTGAGCTAACAAAAAACTAACAAGGTGAACTAAATAAAAATATAAATACAAGCTATCAGTTATTTGACTTGATTGTAACTGGGTAATAGTTATTACTGTTGTGCCCTCTGCAAAGCTAGTTAGCTGAGGCAGCTTGAGTCCAGACTTACAGAAACTGTACTGTCCTGTGCATGGACAACTCAGTTATTCTCTGTATTTAATCTTCCAGGACATTAGTGCTCACTATTTTAAAGACTGTCTAATGCTCCTGATCAAAAAGTGAAAGAAAACATGGCTTCTGTCTTTTGCTGGTTCTGTATCTCCTCTTTCCCCATATTCAGAAAATAAACTCTTTGGAATTTTTGACTACTCCTTTCATGCTGCTCTGCTTTCTTGGTTTGCAGAGTAGCTGAATTCATCCTACACTGTAATGCACTTTATACAAAATGCAGATATATTCTCAATTGAAAGTCAGGGAGATATTTATCTTCATCTGCCATTCCTGTATCCTGGCTTGTTCCTCCCTGGGTGCATCCAGGTGTGATCTGGGGTCGGTCAGATCCTTCTGAGAGTCACCTGTGTGCATTAAGGTAGGGACAGGGTAAATCAGAAAAGTGGTTGAGTGTTTCTACTTAAATCTTAGAAACTGTCTGTCTAGCATTTTTTTCAGGCTTCTATATTGCCAGAGACTGAGGAGCCTTGAAGAGTTACAAGGCTGCTTATATTGAAAGTTTGAGGCTAATATGTACAGGTAGTTAACATGTACACTTTTATATTCAGATTTGATAGTATCTGATAAAATGTGTGACACTGCTGATGTCAGTAGAAACTTCTGTGCTTCTACAGGGAAGCTTTAGCACTTAAAATGCTTAGAAACACACAACAATTACAGTTTTGAAACTGTAATTTTCTAATTAATTCTAAACTGTAATTTACTAATTAAACTTTTTGAAGTCCCTTAAATTTTGGGTTAAGTAGTAGTTGTGATACCCTCTTCATGAGGAAGAGGGTAGTCAAATATGCAAATTCAAATGGTAACTTAAGCAGCTCTTTTGTGAAAACTTCAGCAAAAACAATCTTTTAACTTCATAAAATCTGTGAGGCAGCAAAAGGTAGGTGGCCAGCATTAGCTGAAAAATGCAGTTAGGTGGCAAATTTGCTCTTCCCACTTACTGAAGTGCTTTACAGGTCTGTAATATTGCATTTATTTTATAGACCCTAAAATATGGTGTGCCAGAATAGCTTATACCTGACCAACAGTCAGATTGGATGTGATTAAAGTCAGTCCCAGTGAGGATTCTGCATCTGGATGGTGGCAGAGACTGCAAAGCAGAACAATGCAGTAAAGGATGTTTCTGACTGTGGAAGTCTAAACAATTCTGTTTGGCTATTTATGGAATTGAATGAGAATAGCAGCTTCAGTTTATGTGGGTGACTTCTTTTACTGGACTTAACTTTTTTTTTGTAATTTTTCTGAAGGATGAAAGGCAAGACACTAGCTCAGAAGGAATATCCAATGTAGAAGATCAAAACGATTCTGATTCAACACCTCCAAAGAAAAAGATGAGAAAGACAGAAAATGGGATGTATGCATGTGATTTGTGTGACAAAATATTCCAGAAGAGCAGCTCATTATTGAGACATAAGTATGAACACACAGGTATGTACTAGGAAAGCACTTTTCCAATAATTATTTCTTTGGTAACATGTAACTCATAATCTCAACTGGAATCCAGTTCTCAGGCAGTGTAGGGACAGTGTACTACATATGCTAAGTTTTCTTTAGAAACCCCTGTGTTTGTGTATTTGTTTGACAGAACAGCAATTCCTTAAATAAAGTCTTTCTTTAAATTTGTTAGATGTAAACCCTGAATAGAAAAAGGGGAGTTTTTGCATCTGGCTTGTGGCTTATCACTGTGAGCCACAGCTTATAACTGAGCATATATTGCTTCTAATTTACCTTGTCTGATTTTAAATTTATTTTTAAAATTAAAAATAAAAATTGGAAAAAAAGGGATTGTGTATGTATTTGATGCTGTACATGAGAAGCAGCATGCCTATCTGGCATGAAGGATTTTCAGATTGAGCCACATTTATAATGACCTGAAGTTAACAGCTTCAGCTATTCATTAGACATAGAATCTAACCACTAAAGAACACCCTTTTGGCTTTGATTTGTATTTTAAATTTCTCATAATTGTTCCTTTTGGCTCCAGTTCTGGTATCTTTAGGATTTTTTTAATACCTCTTGCTCTCTTATTTCTTCTGTGATGTCTCAAAATAAAAATTCTTTTTTTTTGTTGGTTAGGTGCCAAATATATATTGGGTTTTGCCTCACATCTCTTCCTTTCTTGCTGGCTCTTATCTTCTCTTTCCCCACATCCATAAAATAAATTCTTTAGAACTTTTGGCTACTCCCTTCATGCTGTGCTACTTTCTTGGTTCACAGAGTAGCTGAATTAATATATTAATTATATTTCTGCATATTAACATTTAAATGTTATCTCACGTATAAAATTAAAAGCATATTTTTTTTTTTTTTGTCTTGATCAAGTTTCTCAAGTTGTATTCATTAAGGGTTTCTAATTTCATGCCTATCCTATCCTGGGACTCTTTTAACTCCTGCTTTTCCTCACACAATTGTTCTTCCCCTGCCAGTTTTAAATCCAATGTAATGTTCAAAATCACAGAATCATTTAAGTTATAAAAGACATTTAAGATAATTGACTCCAACCATTAACCCAGAACTGCCAAGTCCACTGGTCAACCATGTCCCCAAAGTGCCACATCTGCTTGTCTTTTAAACACCTCTGGGGGTGGTGACTCAACCACTTCCCTGAGCAGCATGTGCCAGTGCTTGACAAGCCTTTTGGTGTGGAAATTTTCCTAATTTTCAATGTAAACCTCTCTTGGCACAACCTGAGGCCATTTCCTCTTTTTTCCATGTCAATACATGTGTAGTCAGCAAGTTTTGTGTGTAAGGCATTCAACCTAGATTTTAAAATTATCTTCCTTTTACCTGTATCACAGAAGGACTTGGTACACAAAACCCAACGTAAAAGCTTTGTTGATGTTAAACTGCCATCAATATAGAAAAGTTAAAATGTAATTGAAAGTAGTTTTTGGGAGAAAAGTGTTTTCTAATCTATATTTGCATTTTTATCATCCTAGAAATTATATATGAGAATCTCTTTTTTCTCCTATGATGAGTTTTTCTTAAAAACATACAAATTACTGTAGTGATTGTGACAATGCACCCTTGCACCTTTGTCCTTGGGGCTCAAGACAGAAACTCGGGCTGGTAATGCATGAAGTAGAACATCTTGTTATATCAAATTTAATCAATGCTGGTGTGTTCACCAACATTTTGCAATGACAACAGCCTTGTACTTTTAAAACTTCAGCTCCAAGACACCCAACCGTTTGTGCTTTATTTTACAGGTAAAAGACCTCACGAGTGTGGGATCTGTACGAAAGCATTCAAACACAAACACCATTTGATTGAACACATGCGACTGCATTCTGGGGAGAAGCCCTACCAATGTGACAAGTGTGGGAAGAGGTTTTCCCACTCGGGCTCTTACTCCCAGCACATGAACCATCGCTACTCGTACTGCAAGCGGGAGCCGGAGGAGCGCGAGAGCGCCGAGCCCGAGGAGCTGGGGCTGGGGCTGGCGCTGGCCCTGGGCGGGGAGCACGCCCTGGCCACTGCCTCCCCCTCCCACCTCGACTCGGATGAGAGGGAGAGCCTCACCCGGGAGGAGGAGGAGTACAGTGAGAAGGAGGAGGAGGAGGAGGAAGAAAAAGACATAGAGGGACTTCAGGAAGAAAAGGAATGCGGGGAGCTACAAGAAGTTGGGGATGCAGAAGAAGCAGCAGCAGTAGAAGGGGAAGAAGGGAAAGCTGAAAGTGACAAGAGCGATGAGGTTGTAAATCAAGCAAGCAATGCAGAAACGGATGTTATACAAAATAATGGGCAGGTGTCAGAAGAAAATAATGAATAATGCTTACGTGCTAGGTTTTTTCTATAAGGAAAAAAAAAATTGGTAATGAAGTTCCTTCTATATTATACATGCTTTTCATGGAAACGCAGTAGCATACTGTGATTTCTGTTCACTACTGTGTAAAAAAATATATATATAAAAAAATGAAAAGAAAAAAAAAAAAAAAGAAATCCAGGTGTGCCTGAACCTCAAACTTAGTAATTTTTCACACAGTTTTCAAAGTTAGGAACAAGTTTATAACATGAAGCAGATTAGAAAAATACAGTGACTCCGGAAGCAAAGATTTAACAGGTTGTAGGAAACCTGATTATTAAACAAACATCTGGCATTGTTTGTTTTATCAGTATTAATTTTCATTCTTAAGTTGATTAATTTTTAAACTGTACAATTGGGAGAGATTTATATGATTTTTTTTTTTTTATGGTAAAACATTTCCTAAATCCACTTCAGTATTTTTCTTATGTTTTACAATGTGAGAACTTCTGCACTACAAAATTCCCTTTTGCAGAGACGTGTAATGCAGTTGCAAACAGTGCTTGGCTACCTTTGTAAATTCAACCTAGAAGGTAGCAGTTTATGACATTAGATGTTGTAGTAGAGCATATTATCATTTAAAGTGTATTGTTAGCCTTAAGAGAGAAGATGATAGAAGAACTGAAGTTTCTTACTCATGTGGTTAAAAATGTAGTTGAGAAGATTGTCGTTGAGTTCTGATTGCAGGGACTAACAGTGTTAATACTGGTAAGGACAGGAAAGTTGTCAAAAACAGTGTTTGTAATTGTGTTTTGAGTATGTAGTAACAATATGAAGGATATGATATGAAGCTTTGTATCTCCTTTGGCCTTATGCAAGACCTATGTGCTGTAAGTGCCATTTATCAGTATTACAAAGGCTCTAAGCAGCCTTTATCCAATGTGTGGCCTACAATAACTAGCATTTGTTGATTTGTATCAAACTTCTAAACTATTCATGGGGAAAAAAACACTCAGCCATCAGAGAAGTAAGAACACTGGTATATTTCATTATTTAATTATTTGGTGGTATTTTGGGTTAATACCTGACTTGCAGAATTTCTCTACAATAATTACAAGGGAAATTTTCTAATCTGCTTTATTGCTTTATTGGTTTACTTTAATTTCAGACACATACATGACATGTTATCTGGCTCATAAGTATTTTCAAATGTTAGTTATTCTGGACCCCATTTATTAACAATGTTAGCTGATTTTTACCTATCAGTATTATTTTATTTCTTTTAGTTTATAGATCTGTGCAACATTTTGTACTGTATGTCTTCAAACCTGGCAGTATTAATACCCTTCTTACTGACATATGTACCTTTTTAGTTTTAGAAAACTTTTATATTTATGTGTCTTATTTTTATATTTCTTTATTTATTACACAGTGTAGTGTATAATACTGTAGTTTGTATTAATACAATAATATATTTTAGTATGAAAATTTGGAAAGTTGATAAGATTTAAAGTAGAGATGCAATCGGTTCTCTTGCATTGAGATTTGATTTAACAGTGTTATGTTAACATTTATACTTGCCTTGGACTGTAGAACAGAAGAATTAAAATGGGAATGTATTAATTTTACAATTGCAATCAATTCATTTTACCTTTACCCAGTTTTTAATATAAAGCTCTTAAATTTTGAAATTCACTGTGTGACTAATAGCATGATGCTCTGCAGTTTTATTAAGAGATTAGTCTAACCATAAAACTCTCATTTCCTTAGTAAGCCAAATTAGAATAATCTTATAAAACAGTGTTGGGAACAATGTTTAACATTTTTGTGCCAATTTGTTCCTGTATTCATGTGTGTATGTTACAAATCTGAAACTTCATTTTTAAGTTCCTTGTTACATCATGGTCATTTTCTAGTTTTTTACCAGACTCCCCATCTCACAATAAAATGCGTCAACAAGTCTGAGTTACTGTCATTATTGTGGTAAAGTAGAAAGTGCATTTAAATTATTCCTGTGAGAAGTTACTGAGGCACAGCTCCTGTTTCTGTGTCCATCCTGGGTTTCAGTGGTTTGTAAGGAGCATTGAAGTGAAAGAAGGGTTTGAACTGTGCAGGCACAGGGATTGCTACACTGATTTACCAGTGTCAGGAGAACAACTGAGTTTTAAAAATTAACCATGTGGGTTGTTCTTTTGTGTCTTTTTATTTTGCTGTACCTATCTAATACACTGTTTAATGCTATTTTGCTGCTTTTAAATGAAATAAGTCCACAACTGTTTTCTTGACTTAGCAATAAGTTAGCTGTCCATGGAAAGGCTGGTGTATATATTGCTATTGAACTTTCCAAAGATAAAATGCTAACATTGCAGATACATAATTTCAGTAATGTTAAGTATAAAGGATTGAAAATTGTATTATATATGCATGTTTACAATGTTTTACAGTTCAAGCAAAGCTTAGAGACTGTTGTTTAAGCAAAGTTCTGTTCTTTAATGGTCCCTAAAATGGGATTTCAGTTGTTAATATGAGGGATGGGGGGTTCCCAAAGATCACTTGTTACTTTATATTCACATTTCTCAATCAATGAAGGTATTTCTCAATCTTATTATCTCAACATGAATACATACAAAGGATTTCCCCATACATTAATCATTTTACTTTCTGTGCATTTTGCTGTACAGTATATGAATTACACACTTTCAAGTAAACTTCTACCTTCATAGCATCATTGAGCTAAATATGAGAAAGCTCTTTTAAAAAGAACAACCATTTATGTTGCATTAATAATATTGCCTTGTAATTATTATCATAACAATCAGGTGGTTTAGAATTTATCACAGGTAGAAATATCTCTGCTCTCTTTTAGGTAGTGAAACACACCTTCTTACAACTATTTTAAGATTTTCTGCGTTTTTCATATTCCAAGATGTCTGGGGTAATAAACCCAGTCAGACTTTTGTTGAAATGGGAAAATGTTGTCTTTAGTATTAGAACAGAGAATTTTAATAAACCCAGGGTTACTCATGTAAGTGACTGCTAAATGTAGAAGGCCAGTAACTTGGGCAGAAAGTAAAGTCCAAGCAACTTTTACTCAGGAAATGTCATTGTTTTGGGGGAGAAAATTGATGTTCATTACTTACACTGCATTACTAACATTTTTATCTTCAAAATGGACTGGTGCATTGAGTTCTGCATCTGTTAAGCTCAGCAGTGTCTTTGGTGTTTGTGACTTTGTAACATCATCTGTTATCTGTTTGGAAAACACAGAAACTGTGGTGTGTCTTCATCTAGTTTATTGAACTCGTGTAGAAGCCAGAGGTGCTTGGAGGATGTGGGTGCTGTTCCCAGCCCTGGCAGTGAGATTCCAGCAGTGAGGAAGCTGTGGTGGAGTCCAAGCCCCAGGGGAGCAGCAGCAGCCCAGCTGCAGCCACGTGTGGGTTTTGTGATTTTGTGACCTCTAAAGTAATAGCAAGGCAGTTTCAAGGACAGTGAGTTTCACACATGGAAAAAAAAAAAAAAAAAAAAAAAAAAGAAGGGAGGCAAAAATGTAAAGCTTTTGGTTCTGTCTTTAGAGATAAATGAAAGTTGGGAAAGAGCAGCCAACATGAAATGTGTAGTTTTAATGAAGTTCCACAGTGCTATGACCTGTTCTTCAGTCACAAGATGAAAAGTCCATCAGCTGCCTGTGTGCCCAAGCTGATGTCTGTGCCTGCTCCTTCCTCAGCTCACCACACATGGCTCAGCACATCCATGGCACAGCAGTGAGGGAACAGGCTGACAGGAAGAAAAATGTCCTTGGAATTCAGCATGGAACAGAGCCCTCCTGTGCCTGGGGTGCTGCTTTTATTTCTGCTACTGACCTGTCCCAGAACACAACAAATCCCAGCCTCAAAATCAGTTGTAGTTGCAAAATTGTGACAGTTGTATGTCCTCTTTCATCCAACAATATGAGAATAGGGAAAATGTTACAGAATAACTATAGGAAGATTGTTACAGAAGTAAATACGAAGTTTCAGCCCTGGGATGGGAAATACCCTTCCAAGGTCCTGAGTTAATAGGAGAAGAAAGAGGAACTTAAGGCTATGGAGAAAAGTTTAAGAAGAGCAGAGACTATGTTGAGGATACTTTGAGCAGCAGTAACTGCTCCTCTTTCAGTAATACTCATATGGCATCCCAGTGGTGAATTTGGTGGCATTCCCAAATTCTCCATAGACACATTGCTGCCTACTTGCTGTTTTTCTGGAGCAACCTGTCCATAAGTGTAATCAATAGCACAGCAATATTCAGCTATGTTGTGTGATGAGCTTGGAAGTTTTTTAACATATAGAATTCCAAATAGATTAATAGATGCTAGAAAAAGAACTGAGAAAGTTTTGTTACTTTGGCTAATCTCAGAGTTGCAACATGTTTCAGCAAATACCTTAAATTTTAGTAGAATAATGCACTGTGGCATATCAACCCAGAACATAACATATTTCCCCTAAAAGGCATTGTGCAGACTGGGAAAAAGTTGCTTCAACATTTTCCTGGCAACAAATGTTGTATTTACACTCTTGACTGAAATTATTCTAATTCAATTATTGCTGGTAAACCCATAGTCAGTGTTTGTGGAAGCAGCACTTTACTCATGTTTGTGCTGGCAAAGTGTACCTGGGGTGGTAGTGGGCACTAGACTGAGTGGCAATTTGAAAGCAAAGCTATTTCCAGGATAGAAAATATGAACTCCTAAAAGCTCAGTTTTTGCCACAGCAAGATGCTACACTGTGGCTTTTATCATCAAAGCAATGAAAGATCAGGACATGACACTCCAAACCAACATACAAGTCTGTAACAGAGAAATGAAAATACCTCCTAAGTATAGAAAACCATTAGAGGTGAGGGTAGTGGTGTGAGGATAAGAGAAGTCCCTTTTGGTCCT
The DNA here is from genome assembly GCF_903797595.1 of Erithacus rubecula. Taxonomy (NCBI): domain Eukaryota; kingdom Metazoa; phylum Chordata; class Aves; order Passeriformes; family Muscicapidae; genus Erithacus; species Erithacus rubecula. Next base: position 14,005,402 of record NC_136689.1, on the reverse strand, counting down.
GGAGGGTGTAGTGAAGATAGGTGATTGAGGAGGAGAGAGAAAAGAGCTTAATCTGCACTGTGCTGAGCATTTCTTCAAAGCTGGTTCTTTCTAATTTATTTAATACCTGCATATAAGTCTGCACACAATTCTCTGCTTGGAGAGAGGTTTTGATGTTTCTTTTGCAGTTCACAATCTGGGGCTTTAATAAGTACTTTTTTTCCTCTTTCCTTGGCAGAATAGCTTGTTTAATTGTTGCTACAATAATCTAAATTTCATAGTGGAAATTCAAAATTGGAACATCTTTCAAGTCTGTACTTTGTCATTTATTGTTCATATTTTTCTTGAACAGTTGTTATAATAATATTTGCACAGTCTGATTCTTATTACAAATTTTCTGATTTCAATTCTTAAAAGTAGTGACTTGTGTTCCAAAAAAAAAAAAAAAAAAAAAAAAACAAAAACCAAAAAAGAATGCAAAGACCAAATTGACTCTCAAAAGTGACCAAATATTTACTACTTTTGTTTTATCCTTCTACTCTTTCATGGCCTCTGGTTACTAATCTTCACACAGTCATCTTAATTGTCTGTATCCTGCCTATCATTGACATTGTATATATGTTGTCTTTAGGGGAAGCAATATATTGTTATATATTCATTGGTTCACAAAAAGTAATGGTTTTTTTTAAACTGCAATTAAAAAATAAACTGATAGTTGGGGCTAAACATGAAATATGCTGATGAAAGGAGCACTGCTCAGAGTTTGTCCTGGTATCTTGCTGAATATGAAAATCTTGTAGTATTAGTCTACAATTAGGTAAAGATCTCCAAGGCCTTACCTCTACACTGGAAGATCCCCCAAAAGATCTTTAAAAATTATGAGAACAGTGGTAAGTAATCCTTAGAATACATATTTGAGAATTCCATTTTGGTCTTTCCTTTGGTTTTCTGGTGAGCCTCAAGTCCTCTGATTCTGCTTCTAGATTTTGACATTTCTGTATTGGGGACTGTCCTTGGGTTTTGCTCATCATTGTATAAACTAGGGTTTGTGTAATGATCTCAAGATTTACATTCTGTGTTAATTCAGGAATAAAGGGGATAAATTATTAAATGAAAAAAAAAAAAAAAAAAAAAAGCCTGAAATGTGCCTACACTAACTTTGTGTCATTCCTGTCAAGCTTCTGTTCTTCTGTCTGGAAATCCTGCTCACTTTTAGCTTTGGGCCCAAAGAAAGACCACCAGTCTGACAGCACTTAGGATGACTGGGTCCTATTCCCTCCCATCTCTCACCCTTCAACCCACTCTCTTTAGGCCAAATTCTGCATTAATATCATGAGATCTCTTGAATTCTGTGAAACTTCCTATGTTTTTAATGACAGGTAAGCTGTTGCAGAGATATAGAGGGAACATTTTGCTCTCTCAGTGTGCAAAAATCTGCTGAACCAAATTGTTCAAGAAATAAGCTAATTGGAAAATCTTGCAAAATCCTGAAAAGAACAAGAGCTCCCAACAGGTTTGCAAGTTCCTCTATACAAAAAGGGTACTTAGAATCCTACTTCCTTCTCAAATCAAATGAATCCTATAGTGGGACAACACCCCTGTGGACAGTAGTTCTCAACTTCTTTTGCCCTGGCTGAGCATAATACTGTCACTGGTCCTGTCCAAACCAGGAACTAAGACTTGTACAGACTCTAAGTCCTTGTGATCAGAAAAGGCACAGCTCCCTTGTTGGAGTGAGGGGGAGGAAGGTTTGACCCTTCTGGAAGTTGGAGTGGGTTGTTGTGCCAGCAGCACCTTTTGGTGAGCTGCTGCCCTGCTGGCCAGGCAGGGTTTGCAGTGGCCACAGTTAAACAAATGATCTCAGGGCAAATGATCTCAGCTGTAATTGCAGAGGTAAGAGCAGCTTCCATCAGCTGGCTAAGCTGACCTCAAGTCAGCTTTTCTTCCCTGATTTAAACAGCTCCAAAGAATGCCTCAGGCACGAGTCAGCAGTCATGCTTTGGAGGAACTGCTGGCTTACATCACTCAAACCCAGAGAAAGGCCACCCCTCAGTCTGTGAGAGTAGTGACTTGTGTTCCCCAAAACACGGTATTGTCTTTAAAATCCTCCTTTAATCTTTTTAATCAGGCTTCTTATTGACATTCTGGTCTCCCAGACAAACTGGTGTGTCCTGAAGCTCATGGACAGGCACTCTATAAACCAAGGAACAAGGAATTCTACCATATCCATTTGTGATGAGTATTATCACCATTTCTGTATCTTTTCCAACTGTGTTTATAAGGTGAGTTTTCCTGTCTTAGGGGAAAAAAAAACAACATATAAAAAGAAATAATTGAATGATAACTTAACTTGAACAGAGTTATGCAGACAGAGTTGGCAACAGAACTAGGACTCTAATATGGGAAAGCCTTCTGTCATACTTTGGCATGCAGTTTGTTCTGAAGGACAGTGGCAAATTTAGCATTTCTGTGATTTTCAGCAGCCCAGGGGAGCTCAGCCATTAGCAGCTACACCACTTGACAAACTTATCCTCTTACACTGTGGTCAGAGGCCAATTCTTCAGCCCAACCAACAATCTCAGACTTTGTACACAATTCAAGTGTTTTATGTGGGGTCAGCAGATGCTAAAAAAGGGGGCTGTTGGGACTTTTGGCTAGGTGGTTGGTTTCCACCAGCAATTTACTTGCAGAAATGTTCCCAGAAAGCAGTGGTGTTTGTGCCCTGCTGATGCTGGGATTGCTGCTGTTCATGGAGGGGTGAGGATCTGTCAGCCTGGGAGGAGCTCAGGTTCTGCCAGTGGCTCTCACAGAGGGGAAAGAATGAAAGCTTTGCTGATTCTGTATAGCTTCTGCTGGCCCAATACATCATCTTGTTCCTTGCAGGTTTTTTGTGAAGGGCACCTTTCAGGGGCACATGTTTTAGCTTCCCAGTAGAGGCTCTGCCTGCAATCCTCAGGGGAGAGGAGTGGAGAGGAAATAACACCTCAGTGCAGCAATTACATGTATGTTTAAAAATACAAATTGTTCCATCCTTCTTTACAGAAATTGCTTATCTCATGATTACTTATATGAGTAAAACCATTGTAGGATCTGCTTTTTCTCCTTTGCTATTAAAGCATTCTGATTTTTCAACATTAAGGAAAAACTTAATTTCTACTTTACTGTAGTTTCTTACCTAATCTAGTTCTTATTGCCTCACCATTTATGTTTAGGATTGCTTACTCTCTGATTATGAAAGTACATTTAGTTCACTGAAATCTGAATCTCTTCAGCTCACTGCATATAAAACTAATTGAAAATAGCTGGAAAATTTGTTGTAAAAAATGGTGCAAATATTTCCTCACAAGAACCATCTCTAGGTCAAAGACCATTTGTGTTCCTTCTTTTTTAAACTGTATTTTTCAAAACTGCTGTTCAAGTCCATTTTCTGCTCCTCCTGCTACCCAGTTCTGTCAGTTTTGCCCCATAGAGCAAATCCACCCAAACACTTTGTGCATCCCTTGTCTCTGCTGTGGGTAAAGGAGGTTCTCATGCTCTGGCCATGTTCCAGTGACTGTCTCTACTGCTGGAAGAGCACTTGAAAACACTAGAACAGGAGGCAGCCTGGTCTCATTGCACCATGGTCTAGTCACAGACTTCCTTCTGAGTACAAATTTTAAATTCCTCTGGGATTTCTCATGGTTAATACCCTTGTAGATCACAAATCAGCCTTCCCTATAATCTCACTAAGTGAGATCTCTTCTGAAATGCATTTTGCCCATCTTTCTGTTTGGTATGTAGAGACATCATTTCCTGATGTGCAGTTTTCTGAGTGCATGTTGGTATTCAATTCTCCCTGTGAAAAGCAGTCTTTGCTCCTCTGAAAGGTGCATGCAGCTCATGGAGATGCTCTGCTGAATGACCAGTGGAGACAAGGAATGGAAGAATGCTGCTGTCTAATCTCTGAGGTGCTCTACATTTAGGTTAATTATATATTTCTCAGCCAAAAAAGGACAGAAATAAATTAAATAACCTCATAAAATACCATTCTCTTGCTATAAATATCTTGTAACCACCTACCTTGGCTTTGGCCTTGATCTTCTAGGCAGTGGTATTTGTAAGCTTGTGCTGCATGTCCCCTTCTCTCATCTTACATTTTGACCTGATGATTATGCCTGGCCAATTTTGACAGGGAAGATGATGTGTCAAGGATGTGAAATCCTTGCACAACTTCTGAAACTTGACTTCCTGGGGCAGAGGAAATTAATATATTAGCAAACTAATGTCCTTGCTAGGCAAAGGCAGCTATTAATGCATCCCTTACAGGTCAGTTCTGAACTGCACCCAGCGTGTGCCACTGCTTGTCCAGCCAAGAGAAGTAGGAAAGGTGAGAGTGGGTTCCATTAGTTCAGTCACCCTCTTGTTTGTGCTGTTATTTGAGAGAACAAAAGAGAAAGGAAAGAAAAGAAACAAATACACAAGTGCAAGCATGTCTAATTTGTGATTTACTATTGCACTGCCTTTAAACAGGAGACTTGAATTATGGTGCTAACTACAGTGTCTGGCCATTATCCATATGGGACACTGCCAACAGGATTGATACCTCCATCTCCATCACAGGCTGAGAATCATGTTTATTTGTTCATTCTCCAGCCAAACAAATTCAGGATTCTGTCATGCAAAGTAGAACTAATCCAACAATGAAGTCTTTGTTTTCCAGGAGGGCCAGAATGGAGTGTGCTGCCTTGAAACCTCTTCATTTCAATGGAAAAAGTGAGTGCAAGTTTCATATGTCCTTCATGAGTGCTGCAACATGGAAGTAATCATGAATTATCTTGTTATTCCCACACCAATGTGCATTTCAGTCCATATGTTTTAGGTGGGTTTATGTCTTTCTTGCCATTCTCCCCAAGAAATATAAATGAAGGAAGAGATGGCCCATGGGCTCTAATGGATTAATCAGCATGCTGATGCTGGTGCACTTCTGCCAGAAGCAGATGTTTAAACCTCCTCAAAACTATGTTTCCAAACTCCAAGTCTGCAATTCAGCAACCATTGCAGTCAGTATTAGTAAATGTTGCTGCTGCTGGAAGGGAGAATCCAGCACCTTCTCATCCTCTGCCCTCTCCCAGTACAGCCCCATCAGGACTGATCCTTAACAAGCGAAAACCATTTTTCCTGGATTATTCTTTTAGCTGAAACAGTTCCCCAAGTGACACCAAAGCAAGAGAAAGGAATGTTGGGGGATGGATTTTCTCCTTTTAGACTGGTACAAAGCAAGCACTGAACATGTTCTGAAATGTTCTTCACTTTAATTTAAAGCTGGTTTCCCAAGAAGAAGCAACCTGTACAGTTTATTAATCCAAGACACATATCTCAGTATCAGTGTTGAGAAACAATTTAGGAAAGATCCTCTCATTGTAGTCAGCAGCAGTAACAGCTCATAGTTAAACCCAGACTACTGGGTTTGTTCTGCTCCTGTTCCTGCCCTGACACTGGTTACTCTGAAATGTAAGTAGGCAGTGTTGTGTTAATGAACTCCTTTGTTCCCTGCATGTGTGACTTCCAGCTACTGCTAAAAACTTAATTTATTTTGTGATGCAAGCAGATCGTTTTTCTTTTGAGCTAAGGACCTCTTCCTGTGCTGTTTGATTTAAAATAGTTCTTCCCCACTCTCCACTCCTATGTCTGTGCTTTGTATGCTGCTGCTTTTGCTAAAGCTACAAAGTAGTCTCTGGATTACAGGTATTCTACTTTTCTGGGTTTGCTTTATTCATCACAGGGTTCTGATAGGTACCAGATTGAAGCCAAGAACAATTTTGCTTAAGATTGGACTGAAGGCAAATAACTGAAGTAAATTACAAAGGTGAGCAGGACCCCAGTGAGTGTGGGCTGCTGGCATCATGTTTCTGCAAAGGCAAAAGTGGGCTGCTGAGTTATTGTCAGAGCTAGAAAATGTTCTTTGCCCTATTGTGTAAACCCCTCTTTTTTGCTTTCAAGCTGCTACAAGAGCAGAGGGCACAATTAGCTCCATTAGTCATTTAGCAGATTCAAAATCTGAATGGGTTGAATTTTCCCTTGCTTATAAATGAGGCACTGGCAGCAGGACGTCATCACGCTGAGACTGGAAGCTCAACATAAAAAAAGACTTGAGGGCCTGACCCTGGAATGAAGTCCAAGGATCTCTGTTGGGAAGCTACAGAGTGCAGAGGGAAAATTAGGTGCCTGGCATTGCCTTGGCTCAGGGATGCACTCAGGTCCTTCTGTCCATGCATGCTCCAAAACATGGATTTCTCCCTGAGAATCTGGGTTTTTCTGGATATGTGCTGGACAGGGGTCACTGCCTCCTTCAAGCCCCACTCCTGCCCATATATATAAAGTAAAATTATTCACGTGAGGAGAAGGAACTCAACATCCTATTTAATCCACCCATTGTCACCTCAGTGGTTGATCACCATAACCATAAAGTATTTCAGAGCAGCACTTGTGCACACCCTTTCTTTTATTGAGGATGTTTTCCAGTGTTTCAGGACCTGTGAGAAAGGAGAAGGAGGAGAGAGGCCTTGAGTCATACAAACAAGCATAGGCAGCAGAGGGAGCTGGTCTCTGATCCTGTGGGAGGAGCAGACCCTTGGCAGAGGAGATGCCCTGTGCTGTTGCTGTCCAAGGACCAGCCCATGTGGTGTAGGAGATGAGGAGCACCAGCCTGAGCACAGCACGATGTCCTTGCCAAGTGCTCTCACCCCAAACTGCTGCACAAGCTGCTGCACCTCTTCCACCCAAGCTTTGGAAGAATATGGTGAGATGACCTCCTGCAGATCAGGCTTGTCAGGAGATTTTGGAATCTCTCTAAAACAAGGTGTCCCTCACCTTGTAACTGTGGGCAGGAGGGATGCAGTGGCACTGAGGTGACCCTGATCCCCTGGGCACAGGGACCTGTGGGTGCCTGCTGGAGGGGCTGAGGCACCTCGTTAGATCTGCCTTCTGCTGCCTACATCACACCAGCAAACACAGACTGGCTGCTCCCATCAGCTGTGACAACAAAAAAGAAATGCATCCAAGTCCATTGCCTTGCTGGTTTTCATCCAGTCTCCATGTGAAATCTTTCCAGCTAACAGTATAGTTCTGCAGTGTTTTCAGACCTGACCCCACAAAAGTTTTTTTATAGCTATCTAGTGGATGGTCAGCAAAGCTTCCAAAAAATACCTGAAGATCAATCTTGTTTCTGCTCCCATCAGGTGATCAGTGTGCTGCCCTGCTGAAAAAAAACCAACAATTTTTGTGGGCCTCTGAGTGGGTCTTGGTCCTTTTCTGTCAAAGCCAAGAGGCAGAGCTGCCAGAGGAAACAGCCAGGTGCTTGATTTTTTCCCTTGTGAAGGAAAACATGCGGTGGAAGGCAAATTCCTGGATCACAAACATAACATTTGGGATGGAAACAATTCAACCATTTCTACAGCAGGAAAAACCCTTTGTCTTTGGTCAAGTTTCCCTGTCTTGAGAGGAAAGAAGTGCAAGTCATTATCCACAGGCATGCTGTGGGATCCAGTTTCAGTAATGCTCAGCTGGTGGAGCACAGGGACTCCAGGAGAGGGAAGCTGCTGCCCTGTGGATGGGGCTGGAATGTTCCCGTGGTATGGAGGTCACTGGTGCTCAGTTCCAGATGCCCTTTGCAATAGGGGCTGTCCTGTTCTCACTGCTCACATCCCAAACCTTGCCTGAAGGGAAGAACAGACCATGGCTTTGCCTGAAGGGAAGAATAGACCATGGCTTTCCTGCACTTTTGCTGCAACACATTAAATCCTACATGTGTGATGTGGCTCTCCCATGGCTGTAGCATCCCAGGGCATTGGGCTTGAAGACAGACAGAAGGACATCTCTGGGCCTGCTTGGGGTTTAAAGTCTGACAGCCCTGCTTGACTCTGCCCAAGAAAGATCTGCTTCAACCTGCTTATAATTTTTTGCAGAAGTTCTGTTTTCCATGTGGAGACTTACATCTCATATTTGTCAACTGTTTGTCAATGAGTTTTTATTTGGATTTTTTAAAAAGTACAAGAGAGAGGATAAGTATCTTTTCCTGTGAGAAGATAGGTGATGAAGGTGTTGCTGGAGCACCCTCAATACTACATGTATTATGTGAGAAGAGACAAATCAATGCTTTTCTTTCAAAGGTGGGGTTGGCATGACTGGATTAGGCAGGCAGCAGGTTTGCAGAGGTCAAGTCTCTCATGTCTCTTGGGATAGTACTAAGGTAGAGACCACCTGGACAAAAAAGGAGCATGACAAACCCTGCTAAAAATGTGGCAGAGGGGGCAGGCCAAGCAGAGTGATGGGAAACAAGGGTCTCTGCAGCCCAGGCTGGGGCTCCTGGGCCTGGGGGACAGAGTGCCCTGACCAACCCCATGGTCCTGCCCATGGTCATCCTCCAGCTCATGCTGGAAGTGGAGGCTGTGCACATGCAGGACAGGAAGGGTATTTTCTCCCTTCTGCTTTGTGTTTATTAATGCAATTAATTCAATATTTATTTGTTAAAGTACAAAGCTTACTTAAATTCCAAGTGTTATGAGAGAAAACACTATGAAGAACGAGTTCAATATGTATTCCACATGCTTGTTACCACAGTCAGGTGAGAAGGGTTCATGTGCATGCAGACTGCAGACCTAGAAAGCTTTTGTTCTTCATAACCAACCTTCTCTGAGACCAGTGAGCTAAGGAAAACATTACAGCCAGATAAAAGTGGATGCAGTCATACTTGATTATTATTTAAGCCTGTTGTGCAATACCTCACAGTAAAATGAACAGCCATAAAGCAGTAGAATTATTTACCTTGATTTCACAGAAGAAAATCTTTCTTGGAATCAATTTGGTGTTTCAATTTTTTCTTCTTGTGTTTCCCACCAAACTAATGCTGGACAACTTGTTCTCAAGACAGGAAACTGTCTGGACATGATGGAGGATGCTTACAACTTCTCAGCAAAGGGCTGTCAGGCTCTGTCCAGCTGTTTCCTCAGCTCACTCAGGAAGAATTATTCTCACTCCTCTTGCTCTCACAGCCTTTTACTTTTTGGTGGTGGTAATTGTGATTCCAAGCTATGAAAACCTTTCCCACTGGTAGTAGCATGATCTCTGGAAGAGCTGCAACTAAAACCTCTTTGTGTTGAGCAGGCAGGTCACAGGATTATCTTGGTGACCTGTGGCAATGCCACCACTCCCACCTCCAGTGCTGGGTGTTGTTCCATTCATCCAGCAGTGTTTCCCTCACCCTGTTTCCAAGAGGGAGCAAAAATACAGCAATAATAGGATATTTTAGCCTGATAACTATGAAAACCCAAATAAAAATAAACTGTCTAGAATCTTGCACAAGAAATGGAGACAAAGGGTACCTGAAAATCTGGAAGTTGCCCACATTGCTTCAGAGATCACTGCCAGCAGCCTACATCTGTGCACCATATGAGCAAGTGAGAAAGTGTCTTTGAGAAGGGTGTAATGTTGGTCCTGTGTCAATAATGGATCTAGTCCAAGGTACTGAAGCATCTGCTCTATATTTCAGTATTTTATTTCTTATACTTGTAAGGATATTTGAGAAGGTGAGTATCCACACCAAAAAGACTTCATTTGAAAGAAAAGCTAAGACGTGGTCACCACCAGCCAAAATGCTTGCTATGCTAGGAGGTACTTTGGACTCTCCTTCAGGCTACATGTCAGCACTGGAATCAAATGATCACCATATGCAGGTCTGTAAAGCTCCAAAATTAGCTGTGTGGAGAGCAGCTCTGGGATGGTTACTGCTGGGTGGTTAACTGCTAGTGCAGGAGAATTAAATTATTATTGGCTCCCAGTGTGACTCCTATATGCTGTTAATTCATTACCTGCAGCTTAATTGCCAGCAGAGAGGAGCAAGTCTCTTCTTTGTCTCACAGAGTGTCTCCAAAAGAGGTTTGTCAGTGGAGCCCAATCAGAGAGTCCTACAGACCATCCTAGATGTGAGATAAGCACATGTGGGAAGTGGGGTTTGGAAAGCAGCAATTTAACCCATATCCTGTACACTCATTCACAGAAAATATGGAATTTTACTGTATGTGACATGGAAGAGAAAGAATCACAGCCACAGCTTTTCCATCCTTTTCTCTTCTGCAGCCTCTCACTGACCCAACAAGGAGAATTTTCTTTTTCTACATTTACAACATCATTAGCTATGCCTTGGGAGGGGTGAGATGCTCCTTTGTGTTGGGGTGCTCTCCCCAGCAGCACCAGTGAAGGCAATTACAATGCTGGTGATATTCTCTCCTTCCCTGAAGAGTTAATGAATTCCATCCTCCTATTGTTGCCGAGTTTCCCTGGGTCCTGCAGCAGGGCAGGATCCTCCACGCTCTGCAAAGGGTTTGCTTCCTGGTAACAGAGCAATCCATTAGCTCTTGTAGCTGTTGTTCTTGAACTGAAAGCTCTGTGCTCTAAAGCCCAGCAGGAAGAGATAATTAGCACTAAATTGTGTATTCTGGGCAAAATCCATCCACTTCTGCCAAGATTTCACAAGGCCTCAAATACAGTGGAAATACGTGTGGGGTGGATGCTTTTTGCATAAATGTGGAAGGAAGTGTGCATGATTGCACTCTTGGTCAGGGCAGCCCAGAAACAGGATCTGGGGTCGGTGGGGTCTGTGCCAGCCCCACATCCCTGGGCAGCTGCAGGTTTGGTGACAACAGCCCCAGCAGGGACAGGCCAGTGCCTGCAGGGACAAGTGGCTGCAGTAACATGTGGGGGAAACAGCCCCTACCCCAGGCACTCCCCTTGTTCTGCTGCCTTCTTTGGCTTTCTTTTGTGCCCCATGCTGCCAGCCCTGCTGGGCACTCACTGCTCTTGGTCCTTCAGCAGGGTGGGCCCGTGGATGCCCCAGGCTGCAGTTTGGGAGTCTCTGTTGCAGGACAGACAGAAACCCCAGACCCTGCACTGCCACTCCAGTGTGATGTAATTCTTTACCATGCACTGGGTGCCCCTGTTATATGTGCTTTAGTAAACACTCCACTGTTCCAATTCTTCCTCCTCTGCCTCACAGCATGCACAGTTCAGGTGTTTGGTCACAGCCTTTTGGCCATTTTCCCCTAGGAAGTGCCACCTGAGTCCAGCTGCTGGTCCAGGAAGGTGCAGGTCTTCTGCAGGTGCTGTGTCACACCTGGCAGCCCTGGCAGGTGCATACTGAAGATGCCCAGTTGGGAATATCTCCAGCACTGTGTGTCCAGACTGTGACTCCAAGGGCCAGCAGTCACTCCTCAGACTAGTGCTGTGACTAAGCCCCCCTGTGCCCCAGAACCTGTCTCAGCTTCACTGCAGCATTTCAGGGCTAAGCCATGCAATATCCCACACAACTGGGTATGTTCAAAAGCAGTTGGTTGTGATGAATTCTGGCCACAAAACTAGATCCTGAGGGGAGTCCTGCAGAACTTTGATCTGAGGAAGCTCTGGCTCAGACAGATAAAAGGCCTGAAAATACTCTGACAGGTGGTATAAATTTGCATAGTCCTGCTGTACCAAACCTTACCAAAAAAAGCAGAGAGTGGAGGGCATCACACTTCACATTACCAGTTTATAATATGTAGAAAAAGGTCAGGTTTCTACCAGACAGCTAAGTTTAAAGTTTTCTTTGTCTTCCCATTTCCAGACAGAAAATGGCCAGTTCATCAGCCTTTTGTCTTGGACTGAACCTTCTAAACTTTTGGGCTTTCATATGAGAATCTTTGGACCTTGACCATCCATTTTCCTTAACATGAGATGCTAAGAACTGGACACCACACTATGCAGAGGATGCACTGGATTAGAGCACAATAATTCCTTGTTTTACATGAAACACACTCACAGGTGTGTGTGTCCCAGGATGGCATTTGCCTTCTTCTTTGTTGTGGGCAGACAATACCAAACATTCAAACAGTTGCTGGATCTCTAAAGGCTGTGGGTCCCTTTCTGCACAGTCTGCACTGCCTGGCAGGTCAGTCTTCATGAGGGCCACAGGTTGGGCTTGTTTGTTGGGGACTTTTGCATTTGACATTTCCCTTTTAAGTGTTTTTTACTGACATCTATTTGATTTCTGACCATACCTCAGGGGTTTTCAGAATCAATTTAAATTCAAACCTTGTCTTCCTGTGGGAAATGGTATAGATGACTTGTGGACAAGATGGTCATTTATCTTAGTTTGGGTACTAAAAGAGTAGTGAATCTTAGCTACATGGACTTGTGCTTGACAGGCTGGAGAATTAGTTTACTCACAAGGCTTTAACTCTTCAGATAAATTACTATTGGTTTCCCTTCTTTATTAGATGTAATGATATGGATATCTAGATTTAAAAATCTAGAGATTTAGAAATTCAGAGTTCACTGCATCGTGAGATGCTCCCCTGTCCCTGGCTACAACCAGTTACTCCAGAGCTGCTTTCATTCTGCCCCTGCTGTGATGGAAGCTCAGTTCTGAGCTGGGTTGGCCATTCAGGGCAGTATGAGAGGTGTGAGCCTTGCCAAGGCACAGTGGGATCTGTAGGAGCACCCAGCCCTGAGCAGTTCACTTCTCATTGTGCCCAAAATGCTCAGAACCACAAAGGGTAAGTTTGGCCTGGTGTGCAATCTCATAGCAGATCCTGGCACAGCCAGGGGGGCAGAGCCTGGCTCAAGGCTGAGCCCCCAGCCTGGGCAGGGGTCACTCTGCTGTTTGGATACCCCATCATGCCATTAAGCAACCAGCAAAAAACTTTCTGGCATTCAGCTGTCAAATGTATTAGATCAGGGTGTGCTGTGAGATGTCTTGTTTGCTTAGGTAATTCATGATGCTAAATGTCATTCATAATAACTTTGGACCACTGCCTTTGCCCAGGCTGTGCCAGATTTGTGACAAACCTTGTTTGAACATTATTTAATCTTCCCAATATGACAATGAAATATTTACCTTTTTTATATAAAAAAAGCAGCCCACAGTCCATTTTCCAACTAGTTTTACATCTTTCTTGATATTAAATCTAGACTTTTTCCCACTATTTTCCATGCAAGTATGTTTTCAGGAAGTGTGTTTTTATTCTCATTGAGGAAAATTAATTAAGCTTAGAGGATGTACAAACACGAGTATCAATCTAATGGTTGCTGCTTCAATCCCAACAGGGCTATTTGTATAACATTCCTGCAAAGTTAGACACTGAGTTTATTATGGAACCAGGATTTTTTGTTTGGGTTTTTTTTTCTATTGAAAGTAATAGAAAATGAAGTTATAGGAGACTTTGCTTTGGAAAAGCAGTAAGAAAGAAGCAAAGGAGCTTGGCAGCAGACATGTCAGGTGCTGTAAGCCTGGGGAGTGCTGTTAGTTCAAAGAACCTGAGTGTTACAAAATAGATGGTCCTCCAGTGAGGTGAGAGCCCACACAGACCTTCAGAGCTATTACTGTGGCAGCATTGCCATTGACTTCAAAGGTGCTGACTGGACTTGCAAAGGGTTATCAAGGCTTTCTGTGGAGCACCAGATGTGGAACTACTGTTAAATTTGTGAGGACTTGAAACCTCACATCCCTTTGAACATGTGATGCCAAGTGCAACTCTCATTATTAGTAAATAGATCTCTTTCCAGTTACTGATTGTTTATGGTGCTGGGTGATTCTGGATGCCTGAAAAATGTACTAAATTTTTGAAAAGATTTTTTTGTTAATTCCTATGCCTATATGCAACTTCCCTACCCCCCATTTCCTAAAATAATTCCTGTGGGATTAACAGCAGCCACGTGTTGGATTTGCAGCACCTGCTCTCAGATGGACTTTGAGTGTGTTCCACAACATAAGCAATTCTGCTGCAAAAAGAAAAGATGAGAAAAGTGGCTTAACTGGGTCCTTCATGGCTTCCAGAAACAGCTCAGTCTTTGGACAATAATCCACAAATGAAGCAGGTGCTCTTGGTATGACAAGTAAGACCTTCTGCCAGTGGCAAGATTTGTCATCATTCATATGACAAATCCTCATGAATTAATGTATGAATAAGGAAGATGGCAGGTCACCTTAACACCCTGTCTGTGTCCTGATTTCTGTGAGAAAAAGAGGCTGCTCTTTGCCTGGATCCCTGGGACAGGTTACTGGATAGGCTGAGCTGTCCCCAGGAGGGAGCCTGGGAAGAGCAGAGCAGGTGATGATGTAGCTGTGGCAGCAGCAGCTTCAGCAACTCAACAAATCTCCCCTCAAAGCCCAGAGAGCTGCAGAGATCCACCCTCACGTGCACCACTGGTTATTTGTGCAGCAGAGATGTCTCTCATCCCTTCCTGCACCTGAGCTCCAGGAATAGCTCTGGCTCCTGGGTTCTGCCTGAGAAACCCCCTCTCTGTCCCTTCCATCCTTTTCCAGCCATGCTGGCATTTGGAGCTCTTGGAAGGAGCAGTGCTTTGTTTAACCCTCATAATCTTTTCTGCCTGAAAATTTAAAAAGTAAAAATTAATGTTTTGAGTAAACAGGTGAAACTGTTTTGAATTCCAGAGCCAAGTTGTGTCTCAAAATTAATTATATTTCTCTATGAAGAAATGCAGTAGGTCAAAGGCATGGTGAAGTAATACATTATGGGGAAGCTGACAGGAGAACAGTAAGTTTGGGCTTAAGTGAAAAATTTTTTGCTTTGCTGGCTCTTGGTGTGGAGCCAATAACAACAGAGAAGGAGCTGTCTTGAAATGACCATGGAGAGCAGGTGTCCTGCAGACAGGGTTGGATCTACTGAAAAAAATACTCTGAGTTACAGCACTTCTGTTCAATGACTAATAATAGTAATAATAATGATGATAATAATAATATTTGCCCTCTGTAGGATATATGAGCACTGAAATACTGTTTTAGTAGCAATCACTTTGCCTCCCTAGGGGGAGCCATATGGGACCCCCTCCACACCACATGGAAGCAAGGAAGTGCCTTTTGCTTCAATGCAAGTTTTGGAGTTCACAATATGTGGTCTGTTGAAGAGTCAGGAGCTCAAAGCCATCTGAATTAAGAGATTTTCCTCTCTCCAGAGAGCCACACAGGCACCTGCTATCTACCAGTCCTTCTGACAGCAGCTCTTTTTGTTCCCCATTTCTGTTTCACTGCAGTAACTTGAGAAGCAGCACCACATTCCCAGAACCAGGAGTTGTGTCCCCAATTGCCAGGGGAAAAAGCAGTGCTGTTATGACACCCAACCTCTGCTGCCTGCTCCACGAATCCAGAAAAAATGTTTTATTTTGTTCAAAACCCTTTGACTCTCCTGCCAGACCGTGAAGATCTTTCCATTAAGTAAAAGTCCTGTGTACAGATCCTGAAGGGGGATGAGCACCTGAGGCCTCTTGAAGCCAACAGGAGTTGCTTGCAAGGGCTAAAGACCTCTCAGGATTTGACTGTGAGGGATTAACAATCCACCCTCTGACATGCTTTTTATTTCCCCTCAGTGTCTATTATTTTAGACCCTGTACTTGCTGCAGCATGTGTTTCTCCTCCAGAGTCATGGCATACAAAACTGCTTTGATTCCTGACACAACTTCAGCTGGCTCCTCACTCCACGGGGCTGAAAGATGAATTAGAAATGGTTTCTCTGTGCACCCAGCCCACTCTGGGCAGGCAAAAGGAGTGAGATGAAAGAGGCAGCACCAGAAACTGCAGGGGCAAGGGAAAGCTTTCCATTCAGATCAGGCTTCAGTGGCTTCTTGCAACAGTGAAAATGAAAATATTAAGCCCTTGTACTGCTAAAAGTGAGATCTGTACATGTATTTATGCCAGGGACTCTAACACTGCATGAGAGGCAAGCTTTCTGCTCAAGTCCATAACCTCATTGCTGTGTAAAGGCAGAAAAAAAATTACCTTATTTCATATAAGTGAAGCTTAGACATTCCTCTGAAACGCTGAACACCAAACATTGCTGGAGAAGAGCCCCTGGGCTGAGTTGTTTTTCAGGAGTGGTGTGACAAACCATTATTTCTGAAGAAGAGAAGGGCTCACACAATGAGATGTACTGCATCTAACAGAGGTTATACAGTATCAAGTGACTGAAGGGAAAAGATGTATTAACATCTTGGTGGTTACTGTTATGGGGGGTTGATAAATGTTATTGATGTGGCAGTTTTTCTCTGAAGACTAGATTATTTAATAAGTATGGTACTAATTGCATGACAGCATTGTATTAGTCATAACAAGATCCTTTGCAACATTTTTAAGTGCTCTTCCAGATGAGATTACAAATATGCAGAAGAAAACAAAATAACAAAATAACAAAAAGTTATTCAATTTCATATCACCTCTGTTTTGTTTTATTTTTTACTTGAGAGAGAAGCACTGTAACAGAAAATTATGAAGACACATAATTTTTGCAACAAAATTATCTGATCTGCTAATGTGGGAATAAGTGGGATAGCATGACCAGTGAGATGTGGTCAGTGTCAGAAATAAAAAGGTAAGAGAGAGTCCTACATGGGATAAATAATAAGCCCAGAGAGAAATATTGGCAGGATAATTACATCAAAGCCAGTCAGCCCATGTGTGTGTCACTGCTGAGGGCAGGGCAGGACGCAGGTGGGGTGCTCCAGTTTCCCAGGCAATAGATTCATCTGTGACAGCATCACTGAAATCTGCCAAGACCAGAGCATTGTTGGAATTTAAACGCCACAAGCTTCCCCAATTCTTCTAATCTAATATGCTTTTGAGCATAAGATGCAAGAGGGAGGGGAAAAAATGGGAGGAGTCCTTTGAATGGCAGGTGCACGGGCAGATGGAAAAGCCCCAGCTGGAGAGAGCAGGGAAGCTTTTGAATAAGGTAACAAAAATTCCTGGGAAAACATAATCAGTTAAGCCCAAGAAAGAGAGCTGAATTACTGCCTCTCAGGGCAAATTGAAAAATCATATCAGGGCATGTTAACATACAAAATCTGTGATGGAGTGAGAGACAATGGAGGGAAAGGAAAACCTGACACAAGAGAAAAAGGTGGGGATCAAGAATAAACTCCTTTCTCTTGTTTGTTGACAGTATCTGGCCACCTTGGTGGATGTCTGGATTCAAAGTGTGTGGGGTGATGCTGGGCAGGTGCAGAGGGCAGTCAGAGCACAGCATCACTGAGGTGACAGTGCAGGTGATGCTGTTACTGCCAAACCACACAGCCCATGGAGGATTTCAGAGGGGAAGAGAGGGTTGGTGTCTGGTGAAGAGTATGAGAAGCCAGAGGCAAAGAGCACAGCTGGAGAGAGGGGGAGAGAGGGGCTGAAAGGAGGGAAAGCCTTTTCTGCTAGGGCAATTGTCCATGGGGAGGGCAACAGGTCACAGGTCAGGCTAAGCAGCTTCTTTCCATCGGCTCACAGAGGAGGAATATCCAGATCTCCACTTTGCTTTGGGCCCTCTTGATTCTGATGCTGCTTCCAGGCAGCAGAAGGTTTCTCTGAAGCAAATGCAATTACAGGAGACAGTGGTGGAACTGGGCTCAGGTGTGGGAGGTCATCAGGAGACAGGAGGGAAGACCCAGCAAAGCTGGGCAGAGATAATGGGCAGGGAGGAAAGCAGCTGAGATGTAGATAGTGCCATTTCCCTGGGTGCACAAAAATTTGGGTAGGAGGTGAGGAAAAGGGGAGAGACTATGGGAAAGACCTACCTTCCTCTGATAGGCCACAGACTGCAAGAGAGATTTATAGGAGATAGAAAAGAATATACAGACCATAAAGGAAAACTGGGAAAAATGGAGACCAGGCTGGTGCCAGAAGCAGACTGAGGCCAGCTGGGAGAGGGAGGAACATCTTTGATTAAGAGCTTTAGGCTGAAGGTTTGGACTGAAGAAACTGTGAAATCCAGACAGATGTTGAGCTCTGATGTTCTGCCTGCACTGCTGGGATCACTGGCTGGGCAGGAAAAGCCAACCAGCATTGTGCCACAGGCTCTCACTCTGTTGCCCTGTAAAAGCTTTCACAAAGTGCCTGTAGGCATGGAGCTGTATCTGCTTCTTCCAGAATCACTTACTGAACACCAAAGCAGTGGCTTTAATCTCACCCCTTTTTGTCATCAGCATAATATCTGCAAAAATAAATCAGCTTTAAATAGGTGTTTTGGTAATATTTAAAATGGCAGCTGAGACTTAAATAGGTGTTTTGTGTGGAACAACGTTTTTTCTTAACAGTTTGTGCAGTGAAGAATGGTTTCATTTCTGCTTTCTGTCTCTTTTAAGTTTAAGCACTTTAGACTCAGGCTTCTGGCAGGCTGTATAGGAAGAACACTGCTCTCAGATGTCTGTGAGCAGCCCTTATGAGAAAGAAAATATGCCCCTTTGTGTGACACTGCCCCATAATTTAAAAGTAAAATTCCACATAACATGTTTTAACCCATCATAGGTAAAAACCCAACAGGAGGCATAGTCCTGAATTTTCAGTTAAATATATTTTCCAATAAAAAATAACCTGCAAATTCCAAGGGCAGATTAAAACTTTGCTGAAGTTGTACACTTCTGCATAGTTCAAAGGTTGCTGGATAAATTCCCCAGGAGCATCCCTCCACTTTCCATCCATCACAGTCACTTGACTGGGCGGTGGGAGGAAGAGCTGAGGATGACAGAATGTGGGGAGAGCTGCTGAGAAATGTCCAGCAAAAGCAAAAGCAGTGGGAGAGGAGCCAGAGGGGATGGAGAGCTCCCTTGTGCAGGGTTGAGCATTTCTTTTTGCTGGAGAAGCAGAAGTGCCTCAGTTCTGCAGTGGCACTGCTGGCCCTGGTGGCTGTGCTGGCCCTGCACGGCCTCCTCCGAGGGAGGGAGTGGCAGAACCTGGGCTGGAAGCAGAGCCAGAAATAGGGAAGGAATTATCTGAATCACAGCGTCCCAGTTTAGCCTGTGCTGGTCACATGCCTGTGCTCCCTGACAGCCCTGCACTAATGTTACAGACATCAGCTCCAACACTCTGCCTCCCAGTCACAGGTGGAGTCATGAGCTGGGAAAAAAGCAGATACAAGCTAAAACTGCAACATCTTGAGGCAAAAATGAAGAAAAAGGAAAAAAAATAGCCAACACCTGATCGGGATGGGTGTTATGCTCTGCATCATCTTACATAAAAGCTTTTTCTCAGCTGTCCTGGTTTGAAAGAGTGGGTGGAGGTTTACTCATGTTAAAACTGGTTCTCCAAGGTTGCTGTTGCTTGTCACACTTCTGAAATGGAATTCAATGATATTGGAAAGGCTACTAGTAATGATTGGGGTCCAGATAATCAGAGAAGAAAAGAGAAATTATTGCTGACAGAAGCAGCAGAGGCCCAGGCAGCAACTATAATGAATGTATCAAACTGGATGTTTGTGTTACAATATATGTTATTGATGCAAGTATGTTCTGCAGCACCATTTTTTGCTTCTTCCCTTCTAGGTTGCATTTTGGTGAGCATGCTCTAAGCCCAGAGCTGGTGCCAGATATGTCAGGGCACTGACTCTATTCCAACAGTGAAGCTGAGGATGGACACCAGGGCTCTGTTGCCTTCCAGTTCTTAGGATGGGTCTGACACAGCACCATGGCACACTCACCCCACTTCCCAGCACCCCAATCCTTTGGGACTCACCCTGCTCATGTCCTGGCCATGGCCATGCCTCCAGGATTGCCAGAGGGAAGCTCTGGTGCACACACAGGGACAGCCATCACATGCTTGTGGGATCATTGGTGACCAGGATGGGACTCATAAGTCAGTTCAGTGAATCTTGCCAGCCCTGGACAGACACCAGAGGCACACCTCACTCCCAGCTGATCCTCTATCCCCTCATTCCCTGTACAGGGTGAAGGTGGCACAGGGCTCCCACGGTGTTTGGTCACAAGGACTAGGCTGCTCTTTTGCACTGGCTCTTTCTGGTTAAAGGAGCAGCAAGCAGAACCCACAGTGGGCTGCCCTTCTGCAGTTAAGAAAACCCAAAAACCCCAAAAGGAAGTGAAACCACCCTTTGTAGAACATGGAAATGCTGAGGAGGTGCTTCATGCTCCAGCAGCCAGAGAGGTTCAAAGGGCAGCAGAAATCCCCAATGTGTCAGCAGTAGGTCAGGGAGAAGGGGCAGCACTGCAGACATCAGAAGGAAGCAGCTGGCAGACAGCTGAGCCACCGAGGAGGAACTGCTTAGTCCCTGCACCAAGGGAGGGGACAAGAGACAGGGAGTGTGTCCCAAGACAGGGAGGGCAGAGAGCAACCCACTGGCAGTCTCAAACACCAAAGAGGAGCAGAGTGTTATGTGTAAGATCTGAGATGTGTAATAACTCTGAGACAGGTCAGGATCAGGCTTCTCTCAGGAATCCCTGCAACAATTTTCCCCCATTTCTACTGTAATCCTGCTATCCCACTGTTCCACTTGTAATCTCCTTACAAAAAGGATTCTAAGCAAAGCTATGGGATGTGTCCACAACGCAAAATTTTCAATATCTCTGAATCAATCTTTACTGAAAATTGTATGTTACAATACAGTGAAACATTTAGAAGTGAAGAGGCACCTAAAGCATAAAGCATAGCAAAGGTTTTAGATGTAGTGACCAAATTACAATGATTGCAAAGGCATGGGTCTGACATTCTAAGGTAAACCAACATGCAATATATATTAAAAAAAGAAAAAAAAAAAAAAAAAAAGGTAAGAAAGACAAAGAAAGGGGCCCCTGGAAGGAATACTTTTTGCATTAAGAGATTATCAGTAATAACAACCAGCTGGAGAATGAAAGATCTCAAATTTATGTAGAGATTGTCGAGCTACTCAGGCTCAGCATGCCAAGAAGATAAACCTCTCTCTTCCAGGTCAAGTTACAGCCAGGTAAATTATGTCTAAGCTCTATTTGTAAGAAGCAATAGTGACCTCACATGGCTTTCTAAATTATTCCAGCAGATTGTGATCCCAGATCTTATTATTACCTTGATGAAATAATCTAAATTCAAATCAGGCAGCCAGGTCTGAGTGCCAGGGCACCCCTGTTCTCCTGAAAATGAAACTTCTTCACATGACGGGAAATTTGGTGACATTGGGTGGGAGATGGGAAATATTGTTCAGCCCTTGAAGGGTCCTGGCAGACCATGGACTGATCCAAGTATCTGATACCTATTTTGCAGCCAGTATTTTCAATACCAGTTATCTCCTTGCAGCTGCCTTGGGATGGTGAAGGAGTCATACCCCAGCTTTGATGTTTCCCTACTGACAAATTTTAGACAGCATTTTGGGCAGCAGTGTCTATTTGAAAGAATTTTTTTTTTGTTTTCACAGTGCTTTTGATATAACAGACATTTGATTTCTAAGACATGTTCAATGTAGGCACCAAATACAGGAGCTCCTGGGAAAACTCCCTCTCTGTTCTGCATGGCCCTATTACAGAGCTCTCACAGGACCTGGGCCAGGATCCATACAAAAGGGGAACAGCACTGTCCCACATGCTGAGCCACAGCAAAATCAGTAGCATTTTTCTATGGGACATGCAAGGCAAAATTTCCTGCTAATGTCATCTAGCAGTACTAGGGCCCTGGGGCAGAGGCTTGCTGGGCATCCAAGGCCAAGGGGTAGCAATGCAGCTTCTCCTGCCTGTGTTCCCAGGGTGGGAAAGAAGCTTTAACAGCTGCAAAGTAGATGGCTCCCCAGTACAACCAGAGTCACAGAGCAGGTTATTCTGACCAGCTGCACTGATGTGGCACTGTGGACAGTACTTAAATATCCAGCCAGGAATCTCCTGAGCATTGAGTGCTTCAGTTCAGCACCAGTGTGATTACAGCCATCTCCTGGTTAGCAGTAAACCTTGCTCCAGCTTTGCTTTGGTCCTGGAGCTATAGATTCAGGGTGTGTTTGTAGATGGGACACTGTCAAGTCAGCCCATGTCACATGTTTGACACGAGCTCCGAGCAGTCTGCAGCAAAGTGGGAATAAAACCTCAGGAAGGATTTGTAGATGCTCAGGTCTGTTCACAGCCCTTTGACAGAGTCTGAACACACACTGCAGCCACAAATCCACTCTGAGCAGGGTGCCTGCCTGAGAAACTGCCTGCCAAATATCTGCTCACATGGCAGTAAGTGTGCATAGGTTTGGTTTGTAGAGGCCTGTGCGTGACTGCCTGTGGAGGGAGAGGAGAGGGCCCGAGGTCACCCTTTATTCCAAAAGGAAGATGCTGCAGAAACTCGGTGCTGCATGTGCAGCTTTCCACCACCTCAGAAAAGCATTCCTGAAAGCTGACACTGCCAGTAATTTTTTGTTTTGTTCCAAGGTGCTCATACTTCAGATGGCGACATCTTGACATTCACATCCATTATGTGAAGGGATTGCGGAAATAGCTCAGCTCTTACTCCCTCTGTGATATTAATCCCCAGCTGCTGGCTGCAGCACAGAGCTGCCTCAGACACAGGCACCCCAGCCCCTGCTGCACTTGGCTGCAAGGAAGGCAGAGCAGCATTTTCTCAATCAGCCTTTCCCTGCTTCAAAATCTGAATCCAAGTTGGCACATTAGAGCTTTCCTCCTTGCTGTGCAGCCACAGGTGCTTGGGGTGAAATATAAGGCCTTTAACATGAGCATTGTGATAAAATAATTTCCCATCATGGGAACCAGACGGGCTTCATTAAACAACGGCTCAAAATTGCACAAATGAGAAAGGAGCCTGCAAATTAGGATACACAGCTCTTGTTCACATGGCAAAACATCATTAGCTTTGAGGTGGGAGACTCTGTTACCTTTTACACCCTGTTGACTTTTAATGCTGGTGTTTTTAATACACACGCTACAAGCTGGTTTGGAAAATACAAACTGAGGTAATTGCTATAAAGCTCAGTTCATCATTCCTTGGAACAGATGTCAGTGGGGAAAGAACCTGCTGAAGGAGAAGGGGAGGAGTGATCAAAAGGGCTGAGGAGTAGAAAAACAGAGTAATTTTGTGTGAGTGAAATGGGTTACCCATCTGGACACAGAGACAAGGCTGGCAGTGTTCAGGACTCTGCCATGGCACTTGCTTTTACCACTGGCCACTTGCACATTCATGAGGAATATATCAAAGGCTAAAAAACAAATGATCCCTTTGCTTAAGTGTTGTCTCAGCTTAAACCTTGCCTAGCCCCAAAAAAGCAAAGGTGATGCATTCTTTCTTTTTCTTTCTTTCTTTCTTTCTTTCTTTCTTTCTTTCTTTCTTTCTTTCTTTCTTTCTTTCTTTCTTTCTTTCTTTCTTTCTTTCTTTCTTTCTTTCTTTCTTTCTTTCTTTCTTTCTTTCTTTCTTTCTTTCTTTCTTTCTTCTTTCTTTCTTTCTTTTCTTTCTTTCTTTTCTTTTCTTTCTTTCTTCCTTTCTTCCTTTCTTCCTTTCTTCCTTTCTTCCTTTCTTCCTTTCTTCCTTTCTTCCTTTCTTCCTTTCTTCCTTTCTTCCTTTCTTCCTTCCCTCCTTCCCTCCTTCCCTCCTTCCCTCCTTCCCTCCTTCCCTCCTTCCCTCCTTCCCTCCTTCCCTCCTTCCCTCCTTCCCTCCTTCCCTCCTTCCTTCCTTCCTCTCTTTCTCTCTTTCTTTGAGGAAGGAAAAAAAAGGGAGGAAGACTTGAAGTGGCAAAACAAACCCAAACAAAAAAAGCCTCCATGGACCTGTATGTGTGAATGCTGCTGAGGAGAGCAAAGCCTCACTGACAAAACAAGCCAGGAATGCTGAGGCCTGAGTTCTGAAACACATACGGTTTATGTTGTTCTTACCACAAACCAAAAATATGTTCCCATTTGAAATGGTTGAATCCACAGCTGCTTTAAAATCCCTTGGTACTTCTGAGACAAATGATCCAAGTCAGACTGTGCTAACAGGGTCAGTTTTAGAGCCAGGCAAGAGCTGTGACTGATGCAGAATCACTGCAGCTCCATCCTTTTCCACATCAATCACAGCTCAATGAAAATCCTGTGGGGCTGTCGGGCTCTCTTACAATATTGTTTACATTACAAGATGATGTAAAGCTCCTCCAGCTAAACTGCACTGCCGGATTATGATCTTCACTAACAGCAAAAGAGCTTAAGTTGCAGCTGCAGGACAGCACAGAGAGATGCAGGCACATACCCCCGAATTTACATTTACAAAAGCAGTCATTAATGTTTCATAAAATACACCCATTGATTCATCTCTGCAGGCAAATTCTCTGCCTTTAAACCAATGATTATAAAGCACCTTGGGGCGAGTCTACATCCTAGATGCTCTATAAAGTAACCAGCTTGTATTGTCATAAAAGCCAAATGGCTTTAATCCATTTCCTCACAATAGCAGTTTTAATTCACTCCAAGAGGGCTGGCTGTCAAGAAATAGTACTTTCTCAGATTCACACCTGAGGTCAAAACCTTGCCCTCAGTGCAGAGCTAATAAATCACAATTTCTTTTTTCCGTTTCTTTTGAACAGTGAGGACAGTCTTTTGCAGAAAGACAAAAAAGGGTCTTTGCAGGAGCGTGTGCAGCATCATGGGGGAGGGATGTGGAAAAAGTCCCAGCAGCATCCCATATCATGTACCAGGGAGGGCAGGCGTGCAGCTGTGCCTGGCCTTGAAAAGAAACACTCAGCACCTGTTTACTCTTGACTGAAAGGTCTCAAGTTATGGCTGTAATGCTCTAACACACCCCATAATATTTGCACATTAAACATACAGAAAATAAAACCTTTTTGAAGTGACAGAGACTGAATAGCATTGCAGCCTCTCTCACTCCCCACGGGTCCCTCTAATTGGTCCCTCTCATCCTGACACTTGATTGCTCTGGAGACAGGGTGGGCTTTAAGGCAGAAAATTCCCCAGGCATTCCAGTGGTGCACAGCAGTAGCTGCTCACAGACAAAGCCCTGGCAGTTGCCATCCAGGATCTGGGAGCTGGCAGCCTTTCCCTCAGCCAAGGAGAGGAGACCAGACTGTGTCTGCATTGTCAACAGGAGCAGTCACAGCAGGTCATGACCTCTCTTCAGCCCAGCTCTCCCACCATCAACATCCTCTTCTCAAACCAAAGGCAACTGTAAAATCCAGAAATATTGCTTTCTACCTGAAGACTCTGTCTGTATCCTCTAAGCCCCTGTGAAAGGTCCTCCTAACTACCACAGCTCTGGCTGTAACTAAAGCCAGATAAAAAACCTTCTCTAGGATGCTCAGCAAAATGCCCAGGTGCCCACAGAGTCTGCTGCCCTCAGCCACCCAACAGCTCACCTTGTCATGATGCTTTGGGACCCCCCTGCCCACCCACAAATGCCCTGTACTGATACCAGCAGGTGGAATTGGGTCTTGCTGTGCTTCCCAGCTTAGTGTTTGAGCACTTGGACAACCTGGGAGCACTGGGAGCACTCATACCAGAGTTCCAGAGGCTGGTCCATCCCCTGGCCAGTGCTGCTGGGATGGATGCTGTGCCTCACAGCACTGCAGCACCAGCCCTGGGCACAGCAGCAAGTGTGACCACAGCCTGTTTGCCATACACATTTGATAGACTCAGACTTGCATGTGGTTTCAGAGGTTGTCAATGTCTGGTTTGATGTTCTGTTGTCAGGTTTGTTTTCTGTGTGGTTTTGAGCACCAGCCTCACAAGTGCTCATGCCTTTACAGAGCACTTTTCATTTGAGAAGAATGGCACAGAGGCCCCCTCAGTTCACAAACTGGGTTTGAACCAGCAGCAGGAGAGCATTTAAGGAATGGCATCTCTGCCTGCAGTATGGAAACTTGTTTGGGGCTTTCCAGCTTTCCAGCCTGCATGTGAGCCCCAGCCCTGGCCTTGTTGGGAGCAGGAGAAGAGATTACCAACTCCTGGTGTCCTTGCCAAAAGTCCCAGGATGGCCTGGTTGCACTAGAGCAGCAGATATCAACTTCCTCATGCTTTCAGACACAAAAAGTGAGTCTTCATCTTTTCACCCCCAAGGTTCATCAGAGGGCAGTGGGATGACCATGGGCATCTGGCCCATGGTCTGGGGGCAGAGGCAGGTGCAGGAGAAAGTCCCTTTTGGTAACCTGTCTCTTTGCAATCAGTGTTACTTAGCAGCTTCAGAAAAAGATGCCTCATGCTGGGAAAGGATGCCTGCTGCTGCCCAGTCTCTAGGGGTGTTCCTTCCACTGCCACACACTGGAAATTCTCTGCTCTTGGCACAAAAAGCTTGTTCTATGGCAGAGACTTCATTGTGCCAAAGGAATTGTTCAGTACAACAGCCCCTTTGTATGGCTGCTTCACCAGGAGCCATATGCAGTCCCAAGGCAAGGCCTGAATGCTACAGAAGGCTTTGCATGATCTCTCTGCACAGAGATACATTCAGCTCAAACAGTGTTATTTTTGTCTCACTTTTTGGTGACTGCCAGGGGAGAATCAGATGAAGACAATGGCGGGGAAAGAGTGTATGAGCCCTGCAGACACTTTATGTCTTTTCACTTACAAACATGTAGAGAGGAAGAAAGCTCCCTGAGTTCCTGATGTGCCTAATTGCCCAGCAGCAGCAGCAGCAAGTGAGTTGGCAGTGTCTGCCTCAGCCCGCACCGGCTGGTTGCTCGCCTGGCCATATGTCTGCTCAGACACTCACCACTCCCCCAACAAGCCACATGGCAGCTTGGACACTCCATAAGGGCTGTGCATGCTGTTCTAGAGGAGTAATCAAAAATAATTCCAAATGTTCAGTGTTCCTGTCCTTGCCAGAGACCAGATCGGGCTGTTATGATGCATTCTATTCCGTAGTTTATTATAAGCATTACAGATGTTGGGAATGTGACCCTGCCCTCTTACCAGTCATATTTTTAAACAAATTATTTAATAAAATTACCAACTAGGTTGGCACTTCTTATTGCTCTTTACTGACTGGATTATTTTCAGTCACAAGACATCTTAATCACAAGTTAGCCTGTAAGAAATGCCTTCTCTGTCCAGTGCTACTGCTAAATGACCTCGAGCTGGAATGGACATAGATTCTCAGAGGTTGGAGGTTCAGCTAGTCCTGCTGCTCACCTACAGAGTGGGTTTCTGGAGCAACACAGCCTTGTCTTCCAGCTTGCTCCTACCTCCATTGCAGAGAAGACTGCTGGGTGTTACAAGAGTTGCCCCTCCACAAAACCAACAATTTTTGGAGTGCATTCAAACACTACGCTGAGCTTCTACCTCATTGACAGAAATACCTCTTCACTGGGATTGCACAAGCAACACAGCAGTTTCAGCTTGTTGGTTCTTGCTTCTGGGGGAAGGACAGTGCCTGCTAAATCTTTGTCACTAGCATACCATTGTCATCAGCTCACTGACATTAGATGCTTCCTTGTGATGAAGGGGTTTTGGCCTGACACAGTCAAAGGCAGGAGTTAATAAAAGTCTTGTTGGAGTATTGCATGCAGCTCTCTCTCAGCATTTATCTTCCAACAGCAAAAAATGGACAAGGACATTTCTTTAAATCTGCTGCCCTGTTACAGGCTCAATCAGGCAAAAATCTTGATTCCCTTCTTGTGGCAATGAAACAAAAACTTTTCCAGTGATACAGACCACAGATGCAGGCTCACAAACTTATTACTCACTGGAGGCTCTATATCTTCCCTTCTCAGCCAGTATAACACCCCATGGCAGTCAGATATGTGAGCTCCTTTTTGAATTACCTTCAGTGGGTGAACACTTGGAGAGCAGGGGGAGAGCCTACCAGCTCTGAAGGCACTGGGAAGAGCTTGGATGTGTCCATGAGGCCATGAGGCCAGGCCATGCCCGAGGGACGGGGGTGTGCAGCAGTGTCAGACTCTGAGCTGCTCCTGTCCCCAGCAGCTGTGTGCAGAAACGCAGATGGAAATGTTGGCCAAGCAGGCATTCTGCAAACCCTCACCCAGGGGGCAGGCAGCACAAAATCCTCCCACAAACAGCCCAGCTGAGGAGAAGGGAGCAGCGTGGCTGCTGCGTAGCTTTGTGCCACCATCACAGCCATGCCTGGCAGCTCGGCTCCCTCCCACCCCAGCCCCTCACCCTGCCTGCTGCAGTGTAAGGCCACCTTGGCTGGGCTGCTTCTTTCAATCTTTTCAGGCTGCCAAGACCAAGCTGTCAAATACAAGTTAACAGACCGAAAACACAGATGTCCGTTCTTGACTGAGTTTCCCGTGCAGACTGGACGTGCTCAGAGCAGCCTTTAAGGTCAAAGCTGGTGCCTTTCCCCAGGCCTGGCTCCTCAGCTCTCAGTCACTCGCTGCCAGTGTGTCCCTGTGCCTGTCTTTGGGAGCACTGTGCTTTTTGTGCACTCTGAATGGCAGATGTAGCCAGATGTGTAGCCACATCCCTGCTACAATTTATTAGGGACAGGAGCAAGGACTTCATGACACACACACTGTGTGTGATACAGTGCACTGGAGATCAAAGATTCTCAGCTGCACTGCTTGAGAGTGGCCAGAGGCAGGGGGATTCAGAGTGTGCAGGAAGTTTGTCTAAATGCCCTGTTCACTCACCTGGAAACAGAGATGCTCTGCTGGCTCACAGGCCTGAACAGACTTGACCTGCACAAAGATGTGGCATATTTGTATTATTTGTGTGTTGCCCATGAAGAACACAGCATTGGGGACTTCTAGGGCTTGCTAAGAGCTTCTATGTGGTACCCAAGGTGGGTACTGGGCACCTTCTTCATCAGCAGGCCTTGGATCTTCTCCAGAAAGCATTTATACCTGGGCTGAGATCATTACTCAGCTTCCACGTCACTGGAACCTCAGTTTCTCTCCTGACACGCCAATAAAACCACATACTCAATGTGCAGATCAGATCTGTCATTGTACCAGTGTGGGAGAATCCTGTTAATTTTTTCCTGATGAATGTAGAAGTTTGCCCTCCACCTTCCCTGCTGGCTTACCTATTCCATTCCCTTGCCACAGATTCTGTTCAGGACAGTGAAGCCTTTGAAAGCAGAGGATGTCAAAACTGGGATAGGCTTGTGCATGGGCCACCACAGTGGGTCCTGGCCAGGGTGACCTGGTGAAGCCTTAACACAGGAGAAACTGCAATAACAAAAGCAGAACCTAATTGTTGGAACCAAACAATTCCTGCCGAGGCCACCCAAGTTGGTGACTTGAGCTGTAAGTGAAAGGCAGTTTTTGTGTGTCAAACTGCCAGACTGAAATCTAATTTCTGAGACCCTCACCCACAAAATTATCCCTGAGAAGCCACAGCTCATTTTCAACTGTGTCTCAGAACTGCAGAAATATTAAAGTAAGGTCTGTCCTAAAGAAATTATCAATAGAGTGAAGCAAAAATAAAGTGAATACAATCATTCCCTGCAATACTGTATTAAGTTATTTTGTTCTCTGTTACTCTAGTCCAACTTCTTTGAGATGAGGTAGCAAGCCTGAGTATTTGGGATGCATTTCCAGACAGGTGCATTGTTTTTTAAGTTTTTTTTTCTTTTGTCTGAAGCATAAAGAAAGGGCCACTGCCAGAGGCAGGGTACCAGGCTTGACAGACCACTGGTCTGATCAAGTCTGGCATATCCTTTGTTCTTCTGTTCCAATTTAATGCCTGCTGGGAGTGAATTCCAGTCATGTGGGGATGTTTTTGCCAATGAATATTTGCCAACATCCTGACTACCTTGGGAGTACAGTTAAAAAACTAACTCCCAGAGAAGTGAACATGTACTAGAATAAACACTTACAGATAAACCATGAGATTTTTTTCTTTAACACTGAAGGGAGCAACATTTGGTTTAACTCCCATATATATTTAAGACTAAACTAACACAAAGGCATATGACCCATGTGTCATTGTTACTAGACCTGGATTTTTAAGCCATTTATAAGCATGTGGATCATGTTTAAAGAATATATTATTTTAACAACCCACTTCCTCCTTACAGTCTAGGAGGCAAATAGGCAGGTGGTAATCTGATTTACTTAACTGCAGAGAAAGTAACTTGTTAAAGACATGGGGTTTGTGCAGATAACACCAAAAATTCTAATCCCTGATTGGTACCAGAAGCTCCTCCCTCATCTTGAGTCCTTAGATATGTCTGTATCTCTCATTTTTATCAACTGCTATCTCAGTTATGGCTTGAGGATTAGCTGGTGCTTATCTATGAGAACTGGTTGAAGATGCAAGGTTTGTTCTACCTCCCTTCTAATTGCTAAGCTCCATTAAAACAGTCAAGAAACCAATGGTACTCCTCCCTGGTGTCACATGGAAGAGCAGGCAATTGCAGCAGCTATGGCAGTGGCATGTCAGTAGCTGAAGAAGACAAGGTGGGTTCTGTGACCATATGAAATGGTGGAGGATGTTTTCATTGAGTGATCTCTGCTCCAATCACTTGATGAGTTTCAGCCACCACACTGCATTTTTTCATCTCTTGAAACAGCATCAAATGTAGGTAAATGTGAATCCTTCCTGGCCCCAAACACCTCAAGTGAAGCCTGTGAGAAGAGGGCACCTAAGGTCTCTCCCTGCATGAAGAAACACCTGCAGAGGAGCTTTGTAGCACAGCTCTGCTAACACAGTGACTGGAGAGACTGCAGAAGTACAGAGCTGCCCTGGCCTGTGTGATGCTCAACGAAGCAGTGCTGGCAGCCTCAGCATTCAGCCACTCCATCTGTTTAAAATTACAAGATTTTACAGTAGCCCACAACAAAGATGGGACACTTTTGAATTTTAAGTCTGTTACATGCCATGTGCTCAACTTTTCTGGCATTTCTCTGTAAGAAGGGTTAGAAAGTTGGTGGGGAGTTTTGTAATATTATTAGTTTGTTTTATGCCAAAACCATCCTGTAAACCCTTGTTGCAGAGCCTATGGCTTCAAGAAAAAACGAATCAAAGCCTCCCCATGAAAGCTCTAGTGCTAGCAACACAAATGCTCTGTTCTGCTCTGTGATGTTGACTGGTGTCCTGAACACAAATCCCAGTCTCTAGAGGGAGAGAGTTTCACCTTCCCACTTTCATGTGCAAAATGATGACAGGGTCAGGATTTTTCTCAGATGGAAGCTGTTTTTTGGGCAGACAGGGATCTAGTGTTGCCAGTTTCACCCAGCTCTGGGAAGAGTGTGCCTGTTCCCATGTGTGCCTTTGCTGGCACGGCCCTTCTCCCTGTCTGTGCAAGGCTTCACCACAGGTATGGAAAGAGAGAGCAGCTCAAGGGACTTCTTTTCTTCCTCTTGCCTTATTTGGGCCTCACATGACTGGTGAATTTCTGCATCTCGTCAGTGAGAGCAAATGGGCAGCACAAGGGAGTTGTTAGTGAGCAGCCTGACATGGGAATGCACATTTGTACTCCTCTAGTCCTGGGTAATTTGGAGTGATGAGGATCTGATTGCACTGGAAGAGTGAGACAGAGCTCCAGTATTTATACAGGTCATCATATAACCACAAGAAAAGTAGGACAGACAATTTTGCATTAACCTGTAATGTTAAGTACTTAATCAACAACTTAAATATTCTTCAAATTCCCAGCTTGACTGACAGCATCTGAATAGCTTTCTGCAAATTAAGTGGGCTTAAATTTAAGCACATTAGGGCTCTCTAGTTAGTATTGACAGTCATAACCAGAGCTTCAGCTATGCATATTTATGCTACAACACAGATAGGGTGTTCAGTCTAGATTTGGAGGATTTAGGAATTTTTAGAGTTCCAAAAATAAATGTAACGAAACGAAGTAACAGAAATACGACATCTGCTGTAGTGCATGATTTGCAAGAGACTGTAGGTCTGTTCCTTTGAGAGCATTATTATTGCCAGAAAATATTAAATCCTAAAAAAGTGTCAAGTATAATTTGCAAATACTAAGCCACATTCCTCAGTCATTCCTTTCCAGGGCAGCCTGTCTGCTCTGTATCCGTTCAGGATGCTTCTCTCTTTTTAGTGCCAGAGAGTCTCAGAGTATTAAATGTACATATCTTCATCATCCTTGCAGGGCAGCAAAGTGCTGTCACCAGCCTTTAAAAGATGGGGAACATGAGCCTTTGGCTTGCCCACAGTCTCTGAGGTAAAGCAAGGAATAGAAAGACTGTTTTTAAAGTCCTGGCTTCCCTTTCATCTTTCCTACTTGGTGGTGGGCTGTTTAGGCAGCAGCTTTTAATGTGTAGGTCTGCTGGTGGGAAGCGCAGATGAAAGCAGTGGTTCCCCTTCAGCCACAGCAGTCTGGCTTCATGCTACTGGCTAAAAAAACAAAGTCCATAGGTTTGTCAGAACAGGCAGCCTATTTTTACACAGTGCTCAGCAAATAATAGGCAATTTGCAAATGATTAATACTTCTATACCAGTTTTTTCCAAACTTTGCCTGTCATTTCCTCAGGTGCCCTGAGTGTAACTGCTATTTTATCATTTCCAAAGTGATTAAATCAAAGGCCCTGTTTATGTGGATACAGCTTTTTGGCACATCTTCCACACCTTTAAGAGCAAGGCTCATAACTCCCAGCAGAAAGCAACTGCACAAGAGCTTTATAGAGCTTGTGAAGGCTGGGTTTACTGCCTCTTACTCAGTTCCAGCTTGCCAGGAGATATGTTACTGAGTTAAACACTTACATGATTTAAATGTTGTCTCCACAGTGGTTTTCAAACTCTATTTTTAAGCATGGATTAAGCAGAACCTGAATTATAAACACTTGCTTAGTTTTTTTTTTTCCTCCTACCACAAAATTGTGTAAATATTTGATATTTGCTACATCTCAAAGCCTAAACCTTGCTGTATGGGACATGTAGACTGACAGATTCTGAAAAGAGATGCATGAATAATGTTTTTTTTTTTTTTTTTTCCAAATCTGGCAGCCAAAATGTTTACAAAAGAGTGAACTCCCAAAATATATTCCTCAGGCCAGAGATAAAGGTGGGATCTTTGTGGTTTTTGTTATTTCTGAATAACCTGCCCTTACCATTATGATTAGCATAATTCAACGATTAAATAAAAATAAGAATGTTGACTTTTTTAAAAATACATAAATAAATAATCTAGAAAGTTTCAACTTTTCCTTCCTGTTTTCCTTCCTTCCCAGCAGGGGGCAGCCTGGGGGGGTCCAGCCCAGGTGGTTCAGGGCTCACACTCACTACAGATTTGATTGTCCTGCAAATTTCTGAATCATCCAGCTTGGCAAAGGCAGCTGCTGCAGCCTGGCTGAACAATCTGCTCAGATAAAAGCTCTACTTACTGAAACACTTGTATGGCAGTAGCTGTTTTCCTCCTGCAGCAGTTCCTTGGAAGTCTAGCAGGCAAGTTGCCTTTTAGGGCAAAGTTAGTTGCTAAAAAAAGCAACATGTTTTATCATATTATTATATGGAAACAATTATAAAGCAATCCTTAAAAGTCATAAAGTCATATCAATCTCAGTATTCATGTGTCACTGAGAAAATGGAAGAGTTTAGGGACAGACCTATTAGACACTTTGGATAAATATGATTTTGTGTTTCCGAAAGTGCCCATACACACTCTGCCAGCATCTCTGAAAAATGTAAATGGTTGGGGGTTTTATCTTTTTACATATATGTATATATATATATATATATATTTAAATTTAAATTAAGATGGTACTTTGTGCATTATTCAAAAATACCAAACTGAAGACATCTCTTTGGGGGAAAAAATAGAGCCAGCAGGCTCAGGGGTGGCCCATTTGGTGGCAGATTTGGCTCGAATGAGGGGCAGAGGAAGAGCAAAGCACATCCTTTATCCCACTCGTGCTTGCTCAGAGCAAAGAGTTCTGTGAAATCTGCCTTGGAGGGGACAGCTTTGGTAGAGAAAAAAGACATGACTAATGTAGCTGTTAGCTGCCATTAGCAGGAAACCAGGTGTAGACTGTGTGAATATATCAAGTCTAATTTAATTTGGTGCTGGGATTAGGGTATGCTATTTATAAGCAAGCAATGCCAAGTGGTTCCTCAGGTCTTGCAGCAGGTGGGAGCCTATTTAGTCTGGAGTCAGGGAGCACTGTGCACACTGCAGGGTGAAGCCTGAGCTCTCTGTGGCTGGCAGTGCCAAAACCCAGCACACAGAGAGGAGATTTACATTTTCTAAGCAGCCGAGAGGTGATTAACAGGCAGAGCATGTGCATCCCCCCGGCTCTGTAATCGCATCCCTGAGAAACCGCCCAGCCTTTTGTGCTGAGGAGCATTTGCATGAGGTGAGCACAAGTGGTTTGTCCTTGCATTCAG
Source organism: Erithacus rubecula (assembly GCF_903797595.1). Taxonomy (NCBI): domain Eukaryota; kingdom Metazoa; phylum Chordata; class Aves; order Passeriformes; family Muscicapidae; genus Erithacus; species Erithacus rubecula. Next base: position 13,971,448 of record NC_136689.1, on the reverse strand, counting down.
GGTCTCCCTGGTACTGGAGAGGTTTGGTATCTTCCTCTGGACACAAAGAGCCATTCCCAGCCGTCCTGGCAGGGTCAGGAGCTGTGCAGCATCAGCAGTGCTGTGAGGGTGTGTTCTGCACACAGTTTGCTTCACTATCTAGAGGCTGAATTTTATTGGACACACAGCCCTTAAAAAGTTTTCAGAATAGTAAACATATCAGATACAGGAACAGGGCATTTAACCCATCAGATCTGGACCAGCTGCAACTTTTTCAGTGAGGGACGTGGTCCCAGCAAAAGCCCTCAAAGCCTGGATAAAAAGTGCTATAGGGAATGGCTGAAATCAGAGGACATTGTCAACTCAGTTGGTGATTCTTATTTCCATGCCCCTTTGTCTGGGCATGGAAAAAATTTCATAGTGTAGTGTGATGGCAAAGAAATTGATAAAAAATATATAATGTCATTTTGTCTCCTGCATATTATACTAATATTACATTAGGGCAAAATAAATCCTTCAGATCTAGCAGACACATTCCCTAGACATTCAGTCATGGCAGCCCTACACTTCTGTCTGTCTGAAACATGACAGGCACCCAGAAAGGCTGTCTGCTCGTGGCAGGAAGTTTGTCCTGGCTGTCCCAGCACTGCCAGGTGCTGTGACTGTACCCACTGCTGACTCACAGGAGGTCAGTGCATGGCTGCTGCTATGCTGTTGTGCAGAGAAGACCTCAAACATGGCTTGTCTGGGGTTTGGATGCGCATTGTCCCACTAACTGCTTCCTTCTTCTATTCCCTGCAGTTTGCAGGTGGTACTGAAATGGGGGGAGATGGATAATTTTTATGCTGGAGGGCAGAGCTGCTGCACTTCAGGGCTTAACTGAACAAGCTGGAGAACAAACTGAGAAGAATCTCATGAAACTCAAAAAAAGACAGAGTCCTGTACCTAGGATGAAACAACCCCACAGAGCAGGACAGGGTGGGGGTGAAGCAAACAGACAGTGCTTTGGCAGAAAGGATCTTATAGACCAAATGTGGGGCATGAGGCAGCAGTGTGCCCTTGCAGAAAAGGCAGCCAGCTCCATGCTGAGCTGTGGGAGCACGAAGCAGAAGCAGCAGGCTGAGAGATTAGAGAGTGTATCTGGAGCACTCTGTCCACTTTTGGACTCAACAGTACATGAACAAATGGGATTGAGTCCAGAGGAAGCCACAGAGATGATGAGGGGCTGGAGCAGGTGATGTATGGGGAGAGGTTGAGAACTGGATTTGTTCAGCATGGAGAAGAAAAAGCTTCAGGAGGAGGGTCCACAGAAGGGCAGATGGAGTCAGACTACTCAGTGGTACACAGTGATGGGCAGTAGACACCAGCTGGAACATGGGAAATTCAAATTAGGCACTGGGAAAACCTGATTCATCAGTAGGGCAGAGGAAGGAAGGTCCTGACCCTGCAACAACTTTCCCAGGAAGGTTGCAGAGTCTCCATCCTTGTAGATGTTCAAAAGCCAGCTCATCAAAACCCTGAGCAATGTGCTGGGTTTGATCCCCTTCTGAGCAGCTCAGTGACAAGATGACCTCCAGAGATCCCTTCCAGCCTAAATTAGTCTGTGGCTCTAAGGCACCATCCAGGTTATTGCTGAGTTGGTCTCCTCAAGCCTGTGCTCCAGAGCACACTTCCAGGTTAGGTTATTTGAACTGACCACTAAGAAGTCTTTTACCCTTTATTGAGACCTTAGAGCTGATGTCAAGCCTGATGACATAAATACAGGTGTGAATGCTTAGTTGCATTGCTAGATCCTCCTTTTTCTGGAAATCAGAACCTGATTTCTGAATCTTCTTGTTTCTTAAAAAATTATTATATACTTATTTTTTCAGCTGCCCAAAAACTTCAGATGAATCTATTAGTATTGCAAAGCAGTTAAACACCTGCCTGGCTTAATGATTACATTATTGGTGAGACCAAAGCACTTGTATCACATCCCATCTTCAAACAAAAGTCAGAAGTGTGATATACTGTATTTTTCACTCAGATTTTCTGTCCCCTGCTAGTTTTCACTGTCTCAGTCATTTGCTGTATGTAGAACTACATGATGAGATGTGAGAACACTGCTGGTTTCAAAATTGCAAAAAACCCCAGCAAATTCTGGCATGAAGAGCAGTTTAGGATTTCCTAGCATTCTTTTATCAAATTATCTCAGTATCTTCTCCTAGGTATTTTTATTTCCTTGCTATGAAAATACTAATGCATCAGTGCATAACCTACCTGCAAGCCAGTCCACCCTGCCAATTTAGCCAGAGATTAGGCCAGGACTTTCTTATCTTATGTTAATTTATATTTCAGCCCTAAACTATATAAACCTGGGTCATAGAGTGACCTCCCACTGTGATCTAGAGCTTTCTCTAGCCTCAGAGTTACTGGCCAGTGAACTTCTTAAGAAATGCTTCATTTTTCCCTTAAGCACCATTTAATTTAGAGTAGTTTTCTTTCCAGCTGAAGAGAACAGTCAAGATTTTGAAGTTCCAAGTACCTGAAGCTACTATGACTTTATAAAATTTCTGGCAAGTTCCTATGACTGAATATACATGATTATATGGCATGAACTGTAAAACAAATACATTTTAAGGCCTCATCCTTGCCCTGCATGAGAGTGTTTCAATCTGCTGTGACAGTGTCCTGAGAGCTGTGCTTTTCAGTACATACCTGCAAGCTCAGGCTACAAAGCCATACAAATCCCTTTCCTGCACACATTCAGCTTGGTCTGAAATGAATAAATGTTATCAGGTAGTACCCAAAAATGGGAATCCAGCCTCCTCTGGACTATTGGTATATGCAGACATTCATAGCTGTAGTGAGATGATGAAACTGAAAGAGGTGAAGTATCTCCAAAAGCAACCTGTGTACCTGGTTGTGTCCTTGCTGTGATTGTCTTGAAAAGCAGAAAATTACCTCTCTTTTCCACTGACTTTCAAACAGCAATGATTGCTTTTGAGTATTGAGGCACCTTATGTGGGTTCTTTGTGCTTTCATTAGACCAGAATGAAATTAGAAAATTATGGACCAGAAAGTCCTGTTAGATCTCTCTACCATTACCTACCAACAAAAGTTACAGAATGGAGTAAAATAACACCAGCATATTTCAGCTTTTTATTTTAGACAGCACTGATTTTAGCACAGGAACTTTCTGCTTAAGGTTATCCAACAGGCAAATCCTGGATGTACAGGAAGTGGAAGGACTTGTCAACTCTTCAGAGACACTTTCTTTGTAAAGGTGAACTCTTTACCGGGGTATTTGACACAGGCAGAGAAGAAGGTGTTAATCTGTTCACATCCAAGGCACAGTCTGCAGGCTGCTGGTAATTGCTGCCCCATAAATGTGCCTGTCATGCCTCCTTAGTCTTTAAATATCTAAACTCAAAATAGATGTCTCTGCAACATGTTGAGCCCAGCACTATTGTTTTGTGAGGCAGTATTATTCATTTAGTTTCAGCCAGCTGCTCTCTATATTCAGCCTGGAGGAACAGACTGGAATTTGTAACCAGACAGGCAGGCTGGGAAGCTATAACTTATTCCCTGGGCTGATAAACCAGTGCATCGAAAGTACAGTAAACAAACGTCCACTGGAAACCCATTCCAGCCCTGTGTCCCCTCCTTTCCCCTCCACAAATAGCAGTGATCACAAGGGAACCTGCCTTCATAAACAAATACCCTAGACCTTAATTCTAGTATCAGCTGCATGACTTAGTGTTGCTGGTATGTTAAACACGGCACAGAACAGCAGGACACACTATTAGGTCACACATGGCAATATAAAATACTAGGTAAGGTCTATGCCTTCTGCTGGGTGGGGACCTGGAGCAGGTCGGTTGTTTGTAACTACATTGCCCTCTACTGACAGATGCCCAAAGAGGTTGAGACCCTGATTCTGCTGGACTCCACTCAGGAAGAGGCTGCCCTGCCACTCGTGGGGAGGCAAAAGCAAGAGGAGGTGTCATGGCCCAGCCTGGCAGGAGATGCCAGCACTCATCTCCTTTGGTGGAGACACATTCATTCCAGTCCCAAAGATGGGCTGTTGGCTATGAGCTGATGTTCTCCACTGAGAGAGACTCTTCCGTTTTTGAAAACAAATTAACAATTGTCTGAACTTCTTCAATCTTTTGTGGACACTGGAAGCAACCATGTGCATAATCCAGCTGCAGGCAAACAACCATTGTGAGTAGGAGTGCCTCCAGCCCTTCTGCAGTCCCCTGCAGCTGTGTGGAGCCTCAGCACAAGCACATCCTCTGACAGCTCTTACTGCTGCTTGAGGAACAGGAATCTTCACAGGGCTCCACAGAGATGAGCTGGGAGATCTGTCTCTGCATAATAAATAATCTAAATAATAATATAAATAATAAAGCAATGGGTGACTTCTCCTCAGCCAGCAGCTCTCAGTCGATGGCTGTGGCTCTGTGCTTGCCTGTGGGAGCTCCAAGGCTGACAGAGCTGAGCAGACACAGCCTGGACTTCATCTGTACATCACAGGCTCTCAGTTGGATTGTGTCTGGCCTCCAGCAGAAGCTGTGCTGTCTGCTGCTTGTAACAGGCTCTCACTCCCCATATGTCTTTGAACCACCTCCAGCAGCATGTGGGCTGCAGAGGAGATGGTAATCATCTGTGGAGCTGCAGAAGGCTGAGAGCTGGCACACCCCATTAAAATCCTGTGAGCTCCTCTTTTGGGACAATGGTGTATTTTACTGAGCTACTTCACTTTCTCTGGCCTTTATTTACTTGAGGTAGCAGCAAAGTTTCAAAGAAGGCAAATGCAATTCTACAGCTATGATAGCAAAGACAGTTACATGGTATCTTCTCAATTAGCAATTCATATAATCAAGACTCATTTATATATGTTCCTTAATGTAGGGAGAAATCTCGGCAGCCATGTATTTTCCCAAGGGAAATTTCCACTAATGCCCTTTTCCATAAAAATTCAAATAGTACAAACTTGTGGGTGTTATGCAATTTTTCCTGTCTTAAAGATACTGTTCATACCAAGAGAAACCAATAGAAAAACACATTATCTGCATGAGAAAAACACAGATGCATGCTCATGTCTGAAAAGAGCCTGTAAAGTAAATGCATGTGTGTGTGTGTCCCTCTCTACAACAGGATTCATGCCATTAAAATCAGCACACTTACTTTCAGGCATGAATTATTTTCATTCAGTCACTGGTGGATTTGAAATGTTTTCAACATCCCATGCAAACACAGTGGGAACATCTGCACAGCCGACTGTGGTGTGTGTGGGAGAGGTGTGAGTTCAGAGGAAGGAACCAGCCATTGATCAGCTCACCATCAGGTGTCATCTCCCTGGCTGGAAATGCTGGCAAGGAGGGAAGCTGGACACGGGAAGGAACTGAGCAGCAAACAAGCCATGCGTGAAGCCCTGGAATAAAAAGTACAAAAACAATGAAGCTTAGGTAATGGGAGAACTCCTGCCATGTAGGAAAGGAACAGGCTGCAACTGCCATTCCAGGCCCAATCACTTCAGGACAAGCATGTAAATCATTTGAGTGTGCACACAAAATGCTATTTATAGCTGTTAGTTGAAGTACTTCTTATTTATTGTTGTGTTTATGCAGAAGGAAACCCACCAGTACAGGAAAGATGCTTCTCCAAGTCTCCAACATTTCCTGCAATTGTTATATATGTGTTTTATCCCAGCTTTATTTATATTCATGCTTTATTTTAAAAAGCACAAGGATTTATGGTGCAGTGCTGTAAATATTTATTGATGCCAGTGTGGTGCCCTCCCAGGGATCCCTCCAAAGGTGGTGTGAGGCACCCCTGGCTGATGAGTGTGTTGGTCTCCTGCCAGGTCTTCCATTATCTCCTCCCTCAAGGGCACAAAGGCTTGAAACATGAAAACGCCCCAGGCTCATCTTCACAAGATAAATAAATAAGTAGCAGGCAGAGGGCTCATGGGCTCTGGGCTGCTGGAGCCTGCAGGAGGAGGTGGCAGGGTGAGCAGGAGAGCACAGTGAAGGTCAGCATCTGGCTTTCTCTGGGGAGTTTGTACAGCTCTCTTGTTCCCACTAAATGCTCCAGGGTGAGGAAATGCTTTCCTGCTGACGAGAGCAGCCCAGCAGCTTCCCCCAGGGCTGCTTCCTCCTGCCAGCACTCCTGCTGGAGCCCTGGCTGGGGCACAGCAGGAGCCCCAGGCACTGCCCTTTGGCCCAGCAGCCCTTCAGAGCTGCCTGTCTCCTGTCCCCAGGGGTCTGGGAAGGAGAGCAATGCATCCCTAAATTGCCGCTCGACAATGCTGGCAGCCTGTGCACTGCTCCCAGAGATTTTCCTCTGCCCTTCTGTGAGTGGGACCCCCAGCAGGTGTATGGACCATGCAGAAAGAGAGTGTTTGTGGGGCAGATCCATTTACACTATTGCTGCTCATGGAATGAGGCATGAGACTGGGTGGTGGCTACCCCTTTACTCATGTGCCAGCTGGCTCCAGGGAGCATTTCTGTCCTGCCTGACTGCTGCAGCTTCCAGGGCCTTTATCTGGGGGGCTGGACATCTCCTGTCCAGCAAGGAGCTCGTGTGTATCTTGGGTAAAGTCCTGATTTGGTAAGAGGGAAGCTGAGGCAGTGAGATAGTACCCTGCTGTAGGAATTGTCCTTCCCATTTACATGTCTGTGTAATCCCATTTCACTGCCAGTCCTACTGTAACCATCCAGCTCTAATTCACTGAGGATGTTGTTTAACCCTTTCCTGAAATGTCAGCTTCACTTCTGTGCTTGCAGAAAGCAATATACATTAGACATACATATATTTCAGTTACTGACTGAAGGTGTCAAGAGTCCCCACTAGCATCAGTGAGGAATACCATACTCAGTTCCTTGCCAAACAAACATTTAATACATTTTTTTAAAACCACAATAAGTACTATTTAGAATACCAGTGCTTTAGTTTTAAACACAACCCATTCAAGCAGTAAACCATTGGCTTTTCTCATACAAATTTCCCCTTTGTTACCACTACACATACTTGTAGTGAAAGGTCACATCACAGCGTTGCACTTCTGTATTTCAGTATGCACATAGAAAACACAGTCCTCTCCAAATGTCTTTCAGAGGTAATTTTTCTGTCTTCATAGTATACCACAATTTGCAGTCTAGAACTGATTTTCTAGAGCTGGAAGCGTATAATCTTATTTGTTACCTAAAACACTTCAAAACCCCTTCAGCAACAATCTGGGTTTGAAATACTTTCCTGTTATGACTTGACCAGCCTCTTGAGCTGCAATAAACACCTTCTGGAGTTCTGCTTTTGCACCTACACTAATAAATTCATTTGGCCAATTAGTGCACACACCTAAATTTAATTTCTAAATTATAACCTCTCTGCAGGCGAGACACCTGTCTGTCTCAGCAGAGCCATAGTCAATGAAGAGGAGGACACATTCACCTGGTAAGTTTTTTGAGCTGTGTGAACTTTTTAGAAGTTAGAATTTGAAAACTTTCTTTACTTGGGCCTCCTGGCTGAATTGTCCTGGACACCATATCTTAAAAAAACCCCACATCTTTTCTTCATGATTCCTCTCCTTATCTTTGTATTTCCCATCACAACTGAAGTGTGAAGAGGATGGATGTTCCTCCAGTTTTAGTATTGCAGAATGATGAAATTTAGAAATAATCTTGGGAGAGCTCACCCAAATCTCATTCACGGTAGACATTGTCCAACTTAATAGCTGAGTGGAATTTTCCAGGTTCCAGATTTTGTTCATTGCCTTTTTGCTGGGCACATCTTAGAAGACGTCTGGCTCCCTCCTCCTTTTTCCCTGTCCCCAATAGCAGTAAAGAGCAGGAAGAGCTGGCAGCCATCCCTCTCCAGGTCTGGGCAGGCCCTCTCACCTCTCCTCATCCACCTGCTTCCAGCCTCCACCATCCTGGAGGCCTCCACTGGGCATAATTCAGTATACCAAGGTCTGTCTTGTTCTGGGCACTCCAAAAGTGGACACCTTACTCCCAGTGTACGTAATTCTGAATAAAGATAATCACAGCTTTCCTCAAAACATGAAAAATTGCCTCAAATAGTGGGATCAAAAGCAGCCATTGCTGTGTTTCTGGGAATGGGGTCATCATAAACAAGAATTTTCAAATCAAAGCAAGCTCTTCTTTTCCTGTCTTCAGCTGAGGCTTTAAGCTGAGCATCTGGGAGCTTCTCTTTAGTCAGAGAAACCTGGTTGGAAGTCACCTTTTCATGCCAAATGTCTCCTTCCAACAATTCAGAAGAAGACTCATTACAAAGGGTGGAGGAAATTAGCTGCTCTTAACTTTCCTTTCTAGACTTTATCTGTCCACAAAAAAGCAATACTCTTTTTTATGTCTTGGCAGCAAGGAAAAGGAAAACATTTAGCCCAGATGCTGTATTCTATGTACATTATTTCATATCACTTGCATTAATGTCATTATAATAAAGTGCAAAGAAGAAATTTGATCTGCTTTGCTCTGCCCTGAAGGGAATGCATTTCTTTGTCTGCTGAGTGAACCTCCCAGCCCCTCACAAACATATGGTCTCGTAGGTGTAAGTGATGCTCACCTGCTATATTGTCTTTAGCAGGAAGGAACTAAATATATAACAGATGCTCAAGTACCTTGAAATGAATGTATTGTGCAAACAGAACTGTCATCACAGCCCTTGCAGTCACATTTTTCACCTGTTGTATGCTTGTTTACCTGTAGTTTGTTTTGACAATGTGTAAAATGTTTTTTTAAAAGCTTGGAAAACTCCCAGTTTCAGAGCTGGGCTAATGTCTTATATCTTCACAGGTGGCACCTTCCTATCTAGACTTTTTGATATCAGTTTCAAGCTCAAGTGAATGTATTCCACTCCTTCCCTCCCTTTTTTACATATTTTTTAAATTGTGCTAAATTTGTGCTTGGTAATAGACAGTTTGGCAGGAAAAAGGTGTTTTAATTTTCAGACATCAGAAGACTAGGTCCTTTCTTGTTTTGCTTGGAATGGATCCAAATATGAAGTCTGGACCCAAATTTGAATTCCTTGCATTTCTGATGTTTTTAGATCAAACTTCAGGTTTAGAACATCACAAAACACAAACCGAAATATATATTCTGGCTCCTGACTCAGTGTTTTTTCTTTCTTTTCTCCCATCACTTTCACCAAGTAGAGTTTGGATGTAGATTTTCCTGCCCTCATGTTCCTCTTCACTGAACTTAATCTATGTCATGTCTGCAAATGAGCCAGGTCCTGAGCCCAGGGCTTTCAATGGGTCTTGCATGTAATCAATTTCCTTGTTTTATTAAATGTTCTAATCTTCATAACAGAAGAAGAGAAAGGTTTGCCCTGGCCTTTAGGGCCATGGCTTTTATACTTCTGTCAGTCAGGTGATTTGAACTATACATTTATGGCACTGAGAATCTCCCTCCTCTCCTCTCCTCTCCTCGCCCTCTCCTCTCCTCCCTCTCCTCTCCCTCCTCCTCTCCTCTCCCCCTCCCTTCCTCTCCTCTCCCTCCATCTCCTCTCCTCTCCTCTCCTCTCCTCTCCTCTCCTCTCCTCTCCTCTCCTCTCTCCTCTCCTCTCCTCTCCTCTCCTCTCTCTCTCCTCTCCCTCCCTCCTCTCCTCTCTCCTCTCTCCTCTCTCCTCTCCTCTCCTCTCCTCTCCCTCCTCTCTCCTCTCCCTCTCCTCTCCTCTCCCCTCCTCTCCTCTCCTCTCCTCTCCTCTCCTCTCCTCTCTCCTCCTCCTCTCCTCTCCTCCTCCTCCTCCTCTCCTCTCCTCTCCTCTCCTCTCCTCTCCTCTCCTCTCCTCTCCTCTCCTCTCCTCTCTCTCCTCTCCTCTCCTCTCCTCTCCTCTCCTCTCCTCTCCTCTCCTCTCCTCCTCCCCTCCCTCCCTCCCCTCCCCTCCCCTCCTCACCATGCTGCACACAATATACGGGGTTGTACTACAGAATTTACCTGCCCCAGAGCTTTTCTTGTGGAAGCCAAGAGACAGGAGGTTTGCTAATTGCTGTGGAGTTATACCCTGCAGCTTGTTTTCATCACTCCATGTTTAGAGGTGCTTGATTCCCTGCAGTCATACAGTGTGCAGAGATCTTTGGGACATAGCTCAGGGCCATGACTTCTTGTTGGCAGATAAGGTCTTAAAAAACATTTTTGTGCATCTTGCCCTGAGAGATGTGTACTGAGATTTGGTGTTAGTAGAGTCAGTGCTCCTTCTCATGCTCACAGTCCCCTGACCCATAGCTGGCTGGCACTCTGCACCAACACATGCTGGGCTCATTTGTAAGCTCTGCAGTAATTTTTTGAGAGCTGTTCAAAGGCTTCAGTGTGACTCAGGGACGTGGCTCCCAGGCTCTGTGCAGCTCTGTGAGCTGACTTGCCTCCTCCTGTATGCTGTGGTTGGGACACTTAGTCCTCAGCAGGAGAGAGGTGCCCAAGCCCTTCCTGTCCAGCTCACAGGGGAAATGGCACCTCAGCTCCTTCTCCAGACACCCAGCAGCTCGGTCAGGAAATGGTACAAATGCAGCTCTGCACCTGCAGGAGCACTGGAGCAGCATTCAGATGTTGTGTCTTGGTTGGGGAGGGGGAAAGGCTTTCTAACATTAGCACATTTGCAGTACAACTTCCTTCTTTTTAGCTGCTCCAGTACCTGCTTTACCTTCATTAAGACTACCTGGAAAGCCAAAGTGAGCAGAGCCTGACTTTTGACATAAGAGAGTGTAGTTCATTCATCCCAGGCTTTCTTCTGCTTTACTGTGTTCTGCTGTATGTGCCCTAATTCCTGGTACCAGCCCATGGCAATCTCATTTAAAAAGCAACATCTTCCAGGATCAGTCTCTGCTGCCCCTCTCATGAGTGACCAGGTGCCTGGAGGGCTCAGAGCTGCAGGTCCTGAGACTGCACAAGCACAGTTTGCAGGGATTAAGTGGGAATTGTGTCCCTGAAGGCCCCTTGCATCAGGATCCCTGTGGTCAGGCAGCCCTGGGTGTCTGGTGAGTCCTCTAAACAGTGGGCAAAGACCCTAAATTTTAATATTATGTGAGACAAACAAATTGCAACTTAGATACTGGAAGTTTCTCTGTTTAAACAAAAATGATTCTGTCTTGTTAATTTATTTATTCTTTTTCCAAAGTTTAATAATACCTAGAAGAAATACAATGGCTGTCCCAATCATCATGCCTTGAAATGCTTTCAGGATGAGATACTACAGAAAGTCTTGTGGTAGTAATAGAATATTTTTAGAAGCCAGAAAAATATTTGAAAGGTAAATGAGGATGATTCTGTGTGTTTGTTTATTTAATGAAGAACATATCTAAGAAAAACTCACCTTTAAAAAACTGTTATGATGTACCAATTTAGTGGGTAGCTAAGCTTCAGCCAATTTCTTTCAATTCTGAAACTTTCAAGCATGCACTATGTGGCAGAAATTCCTACCTGTCTTGGCACCTGTTGTTCAACTATTTCAAGTGGCATCTCTCATTGATTTTTTTGTTTACAGCTTCAATAAAGGCAAGGCACTCTGAACCCCACTTGATTTTGAAGAATGCATGACATCTTGCTACAGTGGCATCTCCAGCATCAGAGATGTTTACTGTAAGCAGCACTATAAGCATCACTTGTTCACTATAAGATCAGAACAGTAGAAAACTGAGAATATTTGCAAACAACATTATGCTCTGGCTGAATACAATTTCAATGTGTATTTATAAATTCAAGTAACAATGACCTAAGTTAATTAGACCCTCATTCTCATCTACAATATACTGCACTTTTCCAAATATGGGCTTTTGTGGCTATTGTTTGAGCTAAGGCCAACCTTGGTCAACACAGGTTTGAATACCAACCAAAATATCACTGAATGCTCTGCTGATTCTGAGCAGCTACACCCTGCAGGTTCTTTCTGAAGATGTGATCTACTGGCCTGAGAACAATTCCATGAAGAAGGAGTGAGTCTGCTCTTGGCACCAGGAGGGTTTGGTGGCCACTGCAGTGAGCAGCACCCTCTCGTGGGAGCTGCCCTGCTCCTCCACTCCCAGTGATGCAATCATCCTTTTCATTGCAAACCTGGAGGCTGATTCCTCAACCATAGCATGTCTCATTTCCAAAATCCATTATGGTGCACCTGCAGATGTCAGTATAGCCTAAAAAATATATATATACACTATTAAAAAAGGCTCCTAATTAGTGAAGCCTAAGCCATTATTGCAAAGCTCATGACCTCACTCAAGACTTGGGGGTTCTGTAAGGGAAAAAGCTCCTACAGTAAGTGTCCATATGTTTCAGCCCAAAAAATCAAGACAACTGAAAGGAGACAAAAGGAGCAGAGGCTGGAGAAAGTGGCTTGCACAGCACAGGTAGGAGTGGGCTGGGCTCTCTAGTCTGTGAGAACAGGCTGTGGCTCTGGAAAGCACAGGCTTGACTTTGCTTAGTGGTGAAGAAGTTGTCCATCAGTGCACCTGGAATTTTTCTTTAGGCCATAGTTCTAAAAGAAACACATGCTGAAATAGTACTTCAGGACACATTTTTTGCTTTTAGAACGTATGCCCATCTGTTTTAGCCTGGGCTGCCAGCCCAGTACAACATTTACATATAAAATATGGGCATTTTGCATCATCTTTGGGTATTTGCAGGAGGTTTAAAGTGTGCCTTCGAGTGAGAAGCTGGAGCCTTTCTGACTTGGAGAAAAAGGCAATTATGGAGGTCAGATTTCCTGCTACATTCTGAATTTTTTAGAATAATAATGAAGATGGGATGGTTCTTATTTATTTGTCACTCATGAAGTTAATCCTCTGTGTTCAAGGACACTGTCTGTCTTGTGAGCTGATGTCTGTGTATCACAAGTTCAATCCCAGTAGGGGTTATTTGCTTGGACTTGGTGGTCCCCTCCAACTCAGGATATTCCATGATTCTGTGAACACAGCAGCCTTTCTGCTGCCAGGGAGGACAGAGCACTTGGCAGGAGGATTGTGGAGGCACTTGCTGCCTTTCTCCTGCAGGCTCTGGGGTGGGCAGAGCTGAGTTAGCTCTGTAATGTAAAGCTGTAGGTATTTGCATGATGATTTGGCAGCCAATCTGAGGTAACCTTCCTTGGAACTGAGCAGCAGATGAATGCCAAATAGCTTTCCTATAAGGGACTTCATGCTAAGCCTTTTAGGAGCCTGGCTTATGGCAAATACCATGGGGATATAACAGAGCAGCAAACAGCCTGTGCAAAGAGCTGGCACAGCTCAAGCGTGGTGTCTCTGCAGATTACTCAGAGGAAAAACAGAATATGTGGCTGAGCCCATGCCTGAGCATGTGAACAAGTCACTTTTCCTCTTCCTCCCAAAACCAAGGGGGATTTTTTGTTGGGGTTTTTTGTTTTTCTTGTTGTTTGAAGGTTGGAGGGCAGCAAAAACCAGTGTCAGCTAGTGCCTCAAAGCTGCCAGCAGCCTGCACACCAGCACATGGCCTTTGTGCCCCTGGAAATTAGTGCAGGGGTGTCTGGTAAAGGTTTGCCTCCTACATTGACTACCTCCCATGCCAATTATCTGGTTGTGGCTAAATAGGACCATGAAAATGTGTGACTAACCAATGCCTGCATGTCCTATACATAGGGCTTTGTGTCATGGGGCCCAGAATGAGTTCACCTGAGGCTTTTTCCAGGATGGACTTTGCAAGTACTTGGTTAGGGTCTAAAATTATGCCAGATGTCTAGCCAGGTGCAGACACAGAACAAATGGACCCACATTCTATAGTCTAGAATAAGAGTCCAGGAGAAGAGAACATGGGTGTGATTTCTCAGCCAGATGTGTGCCCGTGGTGTGATGCCCTGGCAGAGGCATGCCCAGGGAGGAGCAGGGCTCCCAGGTGTGGGTGCTGTGCTGGCAGCCTGCACTGCACCACCACCTACCCCAGCCTAGTGGAGCTCCTGCCTGTTAGTTGATTCATTTATCTCCTTGTTCTGTATGTTTTAATCCAATAAACCAGTATATGCAGGAGCCAAGTACAGCAGAGGAATGAAACAAAAGCTGTTTATTCTACCCAAAACACAAGCAGGTTAAAGCTGATAGCACAAGAGTAAACAACCAGTTTCTTTGGCTCTGAGAGTTTGCCCTAAGCCAAACAGAGTTAACAGAAGTCTTCCAAAACTGAGATTGTTTTCTGCTTTGGTCATCACTTGTTAGGATAGGACAGAGAGAAAAACTTTGCTGTCCATGCTGCTAACCTATCTCCTCTGATGTGGGAGGATACCAGCTCCTGCTACCCTCAGACTGAGTTGAAAAATAAAGAAAGATTGGAGAAATTAGAAAAGGACTGAGCATGACTTGTCTTGCTTGTCTAGTCTTGACCTAATTCAGATCTCCTGGATTTGTATATAAATAATATTGAGGTATATAATATATACCTCAATCAGGATGCAGTTCAAGCCTTAGGTCTAAAGAGTAAAGCAACCCCTTTTTACTCTTCCAGGACCCATTGAATCACCAAACTGGTCTTCTCTAGAGTTTCTGAGGTTGAAACACCAGCTGCATGATGCTCTAAATGTGTCCTTTTCCCTCCCTGAGCCCCAGTGAAGCAGCCAGGGCTGCACCTGCAACAGAAGCAGCAGCTTTTCAGGATCCATCTCAGATTTATCCCTTAGGATAAGCTGTGTCTGATTTGCTCAGTGGTGGTGGTGGACAGTAGCACATGCTGAGAGGAGGAATGGGGCAGATCTGTCTATACTGTAAGTGCTCCTGATTAATTTCTACCTGTTATTCTCTGTATTTAGAATCTTCCTTTATGCCCTTAGTAAATTTCAATTAAGTGACACACCCTGAAATAACCTTTTTCTTGCCAAGCAACATAATTTAATGAACAGCAATGGTGCTTAAAGGTCAAGCTTTGCTGGAAATGCAACAAATTAAAGGCAAAATGGTGCTAAGCTGTGTGGCCTTGTATTCCTAGGAAGGCTGTGTGATGCTGAGCTGCCTCACTCCATCTGCTCTCTGGTGGCTCAGGTCCTGCCTGAAGCTCTGGCAATTTTAGATTCTACAGCTTTTGCAGGAAAAACCTTCAACCAGCAGCCTTGCAGGCAGGTGAGTGAGAGTCCCAGTGGAGCACTTCCCAGCATGGGAAAAATGCACCAAGGGGAAAGTTCTTACTGCAGAGCTTCCCTCCTATTAGGTTTTCAAATAACAGATGTTTCCCTCTGACATTTCATAAAAACTTCTCTGTGAGGTTTTCATTGCTTTCCAGACACTTTCCAGCTAAAAGAAACTTATAAAATTGCCTACTGTTTAACACCTGTTCAATATCAAGGTGAGTGGAAACTCCCGAAGCCTGTGCTAGAGCTGAAGGGCCACTCTCTAAACGTGTCACTTCCAGTTTCAGCTCCTGCTGTACTGTGAACCAGGACATGGTATCTTTGATCTCAGAGGGATGTGGGGAGTGTAGAGATATGTGCAAATATGGAGACTTGCAGGAGTTTGCTGTAGTGACTATTCCAGCTGTGCCCATATGCACCTGCAGCAACAGCCAGAAATTCTGGAGAATTTTCATAGCAGGTAACTGTGGAGTAACTTTACTAAGTCTTGTCACTCAAAACATGTTTACATCTTGAATATATCAATTTAAATACCATGAATGAAATGGCCTCATTTCTTTAATGATATAAATATACACTGTGCTCACTTGAAGGTTTTTGGCACAGCAAGCCTGCAAGTTTGTGAGTTATGCTGCAGAGAACAGAAAAGCACCATGTTTTCAACAAAGTACACTACTGGCATAAGAGCAGAATGATGCTGTAATTGCTGTAGTCTGCTTTGTACTCCACTTGTGCTTATTGACCTTTCCCAGCTCCCTCTGGCTTCTATATTTCTCCTTCTTTGTAACCAGCTCTTGCCAATCGTGATCTCCTTCTATTGCTGCATCATAAGTACTAATTTCTAAGGCAAAACATCTCAAAGCCTTTCTTTGAAAACCTGTGCCTGAAGAGAATTTTTTTGCACCAAGACAGGTTCAACTCCAAAATGTAGAAGACTAAACTGTTCTTCAAACACCCCTTTTCTTTGGACGTGTTCCTTTTCTTTTGAAGATGTTGAATTCACAACCCTATTACACACACCCTCACTCCTGCCCAACACAATATTCCCTCCCAAGTGTGGGGTTTGTGTATGTGTGGTAGGCAGTTTGTAGTGTCAAATCATACTCAATGCAAATTTTCATGGATTTTGTATTGCCCTTAAGCTGACACTTAACTGTCTTCCTTTTATAAATCAGCTAACAAGTGAGAGGATGCTCTGTGGTGTTTCTTTAGTGAGCCATTCTTCAGACTCTTCAGGAACACCTGGAAGAAGCAACAAGACAGTATCAAAAGTCCCATGGCTCTCTGTATAAAATTTGTTATGCTGGGGTTTGTGCAAATTCACCCCATGACCAAATATGTCAGGAGACTGAAAAACACAGACTTAAAATCCATCCAGGATGTGCTGAGGTTCCCAGTGAGCTCCAGTCTGCCAGCACCAGTGACGTCTTGCCCAGCTGGGAGCTGAAAAACTTGATCTGCTACATACCTACTCCCAAGGCTCTTGGAGGATTCTCTGACAACCTGCCACATCTAGACACAGTAAGGTGAGCTAAGGATAGCTTAGGGTAAACTTCCACTTTTCTCTTCCCTTATTTGGACTCACAGTACAGTCTTAACTTTGTGAGAGGCTTTCTTTGTCTTGGCAGATTGCTGTGAACTGCACCATGCCGGGATGACATTTTAATATTAATCTCAGTGAAACACCAATTTAGGGCTTCATGTGTTTTCTGAGATGTTCCCAACATCTGTTAACAATTTGGTCATGAATGTTCATTTTTGCTTTGTCAAGGGGTACAGCCACTATTCCAGTAGTCAATAGAATTGTGATAGGAAGGGAGGAGGCTGGAGACTCATTGCCTGCCAGCTGCTAAAGAAGCAGTGGCAGAATGGGTTTTATTCACTTCTGCTCCTGCTTCTTCACAAGAACCTAAAACCTAAGTGCTCAAAACATTTTAGGTAGTGGAAGGCTTCCTCTGAAAGTGAGAAAACACTTTTTCACTGTGAAGGTGGCCAAACACTGGCACAGGGTGCCCAGGAGTGGGGTGGAGTCTCCATCACTGGAGATATTTAAAAGACATTTGGACATGGTCCTAGGCAGCCTCCTCTAGGTGTCCCAGACTGACCTCCAGAAGTCCCCTCATCCTTATCTCTACAGTGACTGTGGTTCTGAGTGATTCCATCAGGGCAAAGATCCAGAGAGCCTACAGCCATGGATGACAGGAGTGGTGGCACTGGCTGCCCATTTGTACCACAAGGCTCCTGCAGTTCTGCTGTGGCTTTTCAGCAACCTGCTGCTGGAGTTCCAGCCCTGGCAGGAAAACCCTTGCTGGCCACTAATGTGGCTGGCATTCCAGGGCAGCTCGAGTTACATGTGCCAGACCAGGGTCAGACACAGGGCGGACGCTCAGGAATGTCCCTCTGGGACTCTGTTTTGGTGCAGCCTGTAATTTTTTGTTCCTTTCTAATTTTTTAACGTGAAGAAGCAAACATGGAAAATCTTGTTTCAATGCCCAGTTTACTGTAAAAGATCAGGAATATCAAGGCTCTGTAGCTGTAGTTGTTTGGAGAGTTGCTAACAGCCTGGAGGAATGTATGCAGGGTTAGAGGTTTGCTTGCCTCCTCTTTAAAGCTTTTCCTTCTGCTCATAGCTGGAATTAAATAAAGAAAAATAGCAAAGGAGCTTTATTAACAAGAAGCACTACAGGGTTTTTTTCCTTTGTAGACTTTCTATAAGAAGGTTTTTGTCAGTTGTATGACACTTCTCCTTGTGGCTCACGGGCAATCCTTCACCTGGCCCTGGTGGCCCCTCTGGTCTCCTCACACCTGGAGACTGTGGCTCCACCATCCACTCCCACTCTGTGTGCACGGGCCTGGCAGTTCAGACAGTGGCTTTGGCAGAGTTTTGTACCTTCTGAGCCCCTGTTTCATGCCAGTTTCTGCAGCAGCCATGGTCTCAGTGAGCTCTAGGAACAGCACAGTTCTTATGTCACATCATACATGTGAGCTGCACTCAGCCCATGCAATCCTCCATCCTCCCATCACCAGGGCATGAGCTGCAGGGTGGAGTCTGGGGGTTTTTTACCAAGTTCCCTTATCTGCAGAAAAATTTCCTGAGTTGTTCTCTCATCATGCCCTGAAGATGCATTTTTTCTTGGTGTGGGTATCTCTGTCTTAATTTACTTTTTTATTGCCCTGTTATTTTTTCCTCCTTTCTTCACTTTTACGAAGGTTTTTGCTGAGCCTGGTTTCCAGGCAGCTCGAGGGGAGAAACTCCTGCAGATGCTGTCTCTCACCCTTTCAGCATTCCCACCCTGAGCTCTAGCCTGATGGGCTTATCTCCTTTCTACCCTGTGGCCTGGCAATATAATATAGACAATTCCTGAGCCCAGCCAAGATGATCTTATGCCAATTGCACAAGCTTTTTCTATAAAGACATCATCTTGCTCTTTTAAGCAACTCTGCTATTTGAGCTAGTGTGTAAATCTTGGCAATGCAGTGCAGAGTAATTAATTAAACAATTCTTTTGACAAACAATAAAAATGTACCTTTGACATTTTTGGCTATTTGAACATGTTTCTTGTAAAAGCTTTATTTTGCATACTTTAAATACAGAAAATATTAATTTCTCCTATGTCTCCTTGACAGTGGAAATCTTCATCTTGTTTGTCTGCACAGTTTCAAGTAGAGTCATTGAGCCAAGAAATTAATTAAAGGGACCTCTAAAATTAAGGTTTCTGAAATAACTTTAATTTGGTCCTTTGCCCCCCAGTGTTTGTGTGCCCCACAAGGGGAGGTGTGGAAAGCTCATCTGGCATCTCATGGCCTCTCAGTGGGAGCAGGTTCAGTGCAAAGATATTTTAGCTGGCAAACTCAAGCTGGAATTTATTGCCCATGTGCAGTCTGAAAGCTTTCACAGACTCAAAAACTGGCCAAATTTGGCCAAGCTGCATGGAAATGACAAAATCCCATCGCTACCATGAGACCTTTCAGCAAGTTCCTAGATTTCTGCCTTGAACAATAGATGTGTTAATGCACCCCAGAGAAGCTCTGTCACCTCAGGGTGTTCCCCTGAGCTCCTTCTGAGGTTTCTCTGTGAGAGTGACTCTCAAATGTTACAAAACAAAGTAGAAATCCCACACAGCAAACCTTGACAAATTTTTCTGCTTTTGATGAGTTTATAACCCACTGGAAAATGGTCTTGTACTAAAGAACTTTGGACTGCCTACAGTGGTCATAATTATAAATGCTGAAATGCCTTGGGAAAGGGGTAGAGGAAGGTGAGTGATTCTTGCTGAATGATGGGAAACAAAACACAAAGTGAGGAAATAGAAATGGAAGGAGATAGAGAAGAGAGAGAATTACTTAAAGGATCTAGAAGTAAAGGCAAGTTGCAGACTTTACAATGTAGGAGAAAACCCCAAGAGTGTGTCAATGGCTGAGGATGCCAACAGATGGGATGAGACACCCCTAAGCACCTTGTCTGTTCGTGTCCTGCTCCCAGGTCATGGAAAGTCACAGTTAGTGCCAGGTACTGTGACTTTAGCAGCATTTACTTCCTCTGGTGCAAAGCTTTGTTAAAGTCCTGTGTGTAAGCAGAAGCTGCTTTCAACCTTCTAACTGGAGAGCTGCTCTTTGGCCCAAGCTGGATTCTTCCTCTGTGAGGGTGAGCTGGGTTGCTGAGAAGATGCTCTGTGGATGTGGCTTGGACACACTCCATAAGCATGGCCTGTTCCTCTGGCACACTCCTTTTTCTTCTTTGCTCCCTTGGCTTATCATATCCTTATCATATCCACACAGGTCTCATTTCCTCTTCTTCCCCTCCCTGCAAGCTGCTATTATTTCAGTGTGTCAGCAAATAGCCATGTGAGCACTGGTGGAAGATGGTGATGCAGTGCTGACTGGAGCAGAGGGAGCTACACAAACAGAATATTTTCTGCCTGAAAGAGTCTGACCAGCACCAGTGAAGCCAATGCTTGTCCCTGTTCCACACAGAAAACTCCTCTGCTTGGCTCTGTGAGGGTCTGGGTGACCTCTATTAGGGATTAAGAAGAGGACCAGGAGCTGATGGCAGCTGCAGGGAGAGGCAGTGTGAGCCTCAGGTGATCCTTTTGGTACATGGTGCAGCATCTAACTGAGATGCTTCCCTTGTGAACCACTTCATAGTGCTGATATGTGCTGACTCTCAGAGCTGAGGCTCTACCTTATTTCAAGCTGCTCTACTCTCTTAGGCTGCCTTTCAAATATCTTTCCTGCAAAGATGAAAGATGCTAAGAAGTAGATCCTACAGCTGCCTCTCAGATTCACTCTCTCTTATGTACTAATCCAATAACATAAAATGATAGACAACAGTTTTCAAGAGATGTCATATGACATGTTCATTTTAAAACAAACAAAAACCAGTCCAGTTTCCAAAATAAAACGATTGTAACTCACAGCATCTCTGTCTCCAGTACCAGAAGGCCTAACTTTGGAGGAGATTTAAGACCAGTGTTTAAATGCAAAGGGTTTAGAGGCGCAAAATGTAGATCCAGACTGCATGGCCACTTGGACTTGGAGTCCAGGCTTGGGAGGGATGGAAATCTCAGAAATGGGCAGCTGCACAGACTTCGTGAGCATGAAGATGCTTTTCTTGCTTTTTGACTTTTGAAGCCTATAAAGTATACAAGAATTTTTAAATGGTGCTTTGTAGTCAACACACCACTTTATCAGCTAATCAGTTGGGATGAGTGGTGATTGTTTATGACCTTAATGAACCTGTACCTCAAGATAGGAGGACTGCATGTGAGGTTTAATTAAGATTTGGAGAGGACTTTTCTGGTCCCACCCACCCCCAAGCTGCAGGCACTGGAGGGAGGTTGAGGCTTCACAGCTGAGCACAGATGGTGGAGGTGCAGAGGATAGCACCCATCTGGGAGTAGCAGCAGCAGCAGCAACACACTCAAAATCATCCCTATGGGGCTGTAAAAGTGTTAACATCAGCACCAAGGCTGTGGACAAGGTAGCCAGTCCAACACAAACCTTTTGGCACCAGCCAAGGGCAACTTCTATAAAGGAAGGTATTGTCTGCACACTGCTTTTATGTACTTACACATCATCATGTGCCAAGAAGAAAGGGGAGAATTTTTAAACCATTCTCTACTTTCTGTGTTTGCTCTGGGAATAGATAAATATTTCACATTAACTGTGTTAGTCTGCCAATTTCTGTCGTGAGAGCGCCATCTCCGAGTGGCAGAGCCTGTGAATTATGGTGGCAAACGCTGTATTGCTTTGACCTTTCGAAATGTCTCCAGCATGACTGGCTGCCTGCCGTCCCCTTCCCCCAGAGGTCAGGCAGGTTGTAAATATAGGCGAAATGGAATGGCCAGATAATCAAATTGAACCCATTTCACTGCAGTGCGGTGCAATCACAGCACAGAGAAATTCCATCAGCGTCCGAGGCTGCGTGGAGAGCCACGGGAATCGCTTTGTAACTGTCCACACAGCCCAGGGCAGGCTCCTCCTCTGCCACACTGTGGGCTCTGCATCTTCAAGCCTCCTTTAGTGAAGAAAAAAAGAAATCCCAAAGCCACATAAAAAAAGGGTAAGGAATAGGCTGACATTTAAAAAAACACATCATCTGAAAAAAATTACCTTGACATATAGGATGATTGATAAGTTATATTTGCCTTGTTGGTTGGCTGCTTTTTTCCTTTTCTTTTAAAGACTCTAAAATGATTCCTCTGCTCCACAGCAGATAACAGAATTGCTTGCTGCATCACCTGAGTATGCCTTCTTCAAAGAACAAATACTTTAGTCATTATATTAGCTACAGCATTGAAGTAGAGCGCATAAGCAGCGATACAAAGAGCACCATAACTCTTGTTATTCATGAGGATGGAATTTAGGAGCAATGTCCCTTGACCAAGCAGGACAAAATCCTGGAAGTTGAAATCTGTATAGATATTTTTTTGGTAGTAGGAGCCAAGCACAGCACTTTGCTTCTGTTTCTTGCGAGCCCAGAGATGTTAGCAGTGGGGTAGCAGAGCATAATTGATGTTTACTTACAATCAGCATCTTTCTGTGCCAGCAATCATGGCAGACTGAAACTAAGCAGGGGAACCAGAAACCCTGCTGCTTTCAGCTGTCTGGAACAATAATTACACAGTGCCACAGCACCTCTGGGAGTCTGGCACCATTTATCCTCCCTGACTCTGGCGTTGGTTACCTGCCACAGAGCAATCCCCAAAGCAACCAATCCTCAACATCATTTTCATACAAAAGGTGGAGAGAATGATAATGGCTATGCTATTGCTCTGCCTTCAGAAACTCAGGCTGATGGCTTAATTGAGGTTAAAATAAGCTCCAATCAGAGAGGTAAAAACTTAACAGGGCTACTTAATCTTATATAAATACAAGAGAGATACAAGTGCATGAGGAGAGAATAATAACTGACTCTGGTGAGGTTTCTATGGAGAATAATCATTAGCCAAGCAGTGAACAGATTGGACTGGGAACAGGCTATTTAGCATTCATGCCCTGGTGGTAAAGGCTTTGAGCTGGAGCCTAATTTGAATTTTAGGGTTGGGTTTAAAAAGAAAAGAAAAGAAAAAAAAAAAACCACCCTGTCTGGAGCAAAGAGCATCAACCTAATTTTTGCCCTAGACTGTGCCAAAGAAATTTGACTGACTTTACCCTGTCACCTAAGTGCAGATTGCCTAAGACAAGAGAGAAGCAATTGCAGGGCACGAAGGCATTCCGTTGTCTCTGGAGCAGGGATTGCCCTGCCCAGGGCAGTGTCCTCAGCCCTGGCTGTACCTCCCCCCTCTCCCATCCTCTTTGTAAGGCTGAGCTGCAGCCCAGCCCTTCAGCAGCAGTGCTGGGAATGCTACCAGAAAAAAAGAAATGGAAAGACAGTTTGTTTTCTGCTTTCCATTTTCATTCTCAGAAATAACTCCCTCTTTAAAGCTTGGAATTAAAATACATATTTTTCACAAATCAGTGGAAAGGTTTGGCAAAATTCAGATGTTTTCATTTTTTCAGGCTTGCAGGTTGTTGCTTATCTGTTTTGTTAGGTTAAATTAGATGTTAGATTTCAGAAGTATTTGCAAACACTTCTTTCATGCAATGGCCCTTCAAATAGGAGCTATAATTTCAATCCTTTTCTGCTCTGTTTGATTTAGTTTTGTTTGTTTCTTTTTTACCAGCTGCTTGCAAGAGTGGTTTCTGTTACAGTTACTTTCTTTTAAACAGACTATGTGAAAAAAATGCAATAACTAGCTGGAGATGTGCACATCCTGCCAAAGTACAGTTTTTGGGCTCTGCTTTCCTTAGGTTGTATCTGAGAGATGAAGTGATGTCTTTCCCAAGCAGCAGCTCAGCTGACACAGTCCCATAGCAGCTGCAGCTCGATCTGGCCTCTAGATCTGTAGCTGGAGACAGATGGAGTTAGAAGAATATATGATGCTGCTGATTTCAGAGCTTATTTATTTTAATGTAACTCGAGATCCAGGCTCTCCTGTTACTTTTTACTTAGTATTTAGTAAAGCATATCTTGTTATTATGAAATTTCAAGAACCTGTTGTGATAGAATCTGTGGTTTGCTAACGGATTCTTCTGTGTACTTACTAGCTTTGATTATACCTCCCCATTTTCCTGATCTTAGCTGGGAGTCCTTCAGCTTATGCCCATCAAGAGATAAAAATAAACTGTAGGTTGCAGCTCAGTGAAGCTGGATGCTCCATTACTGTTGCAAAGTACAAGAGTCCTCAGGAAAGCAATGAAAAATTACCCCTCTCCAGGCAGTGAAAAATGTCAGGAGCCTCATGGTCTCTGAGGCCTCAGCAGAGAATAATTATGCTGTGAACAGATTGCTCTGTGCTTAAAGGGAAGGCTGTGAGACCCCTTTAAAAGGAGATCAGAGCCCTCACATGGCACTTTTTGGGAGAAAGCAAGCAAGGATAAAAAAACCATATTCCCAGAGTGGCTGCCTTCGTTGAGGTGAGTGGTCCTGTGCCTTCCAGGACTACTTACAACCAAGAAAATAAAGCATAAATATGATCCAACAGATAATTGGGTGGGTATTTTTAACAAACTGAGCTGTGACCTTCATTCTACTGGTAACCGACCACTGGACAGTAAGACAAAGAGGAGTGTGAGGTCTCAGGCAAGGAGAGAACTTGGGCTGGAAATTTTCCTGGAGTACCCACTTGTGCTTGTAAGCATTGCCTGTCCTCTGCAGGGAACTCTTCAGCCAGAGGACCCAGCCCACCCTGCCCGGGCTGTGCCTCCTGGTAAGGGCAACACAGAACTTTGTCCTGGGTGTTGTGCCTGGAGCTGGGGCCCTCCTGCCCACAGAGAGCTGCTCCAGTGTCCAATTCAAGGAGCAGGATGAGAAGAGGGAATTTTTTGCAGCCTGGTGGCATCCATAAGTGTGCTCAGCAGAGGAGATGTAATGAGGATGATGACCAAGACCAAGGATGACTAGCATGATCAGGTCAAGACAATTCTGAAGCAATTTGTGCTTAATGGGTAACAGGGGCCAGAATTTGTTAGATATTTCACCTGCCTAGGAAAGGGTCTGACAGAGCCAAGTTCATTATCCTGGGCAAAGGTGACCGTGCTGTTCTGCCAGATTGAACAGGAGCAGGGTTAAGGCTGCAAAAAGAGGACTAGAATAGTCCTAATTGTGTCTTCCCCCTCTTTTCAGTGCTTTAATTATAAAATGTGTTTGTGCAAGGCTGTGAGATGCTGCTGGGCAGCTTGGTGGGGAGCAGAGCTTTGGGGGCAGGCAGCAACTTTGTCCAGGGTTTGTTTGCAGGGCAGGTGGGAGGGGGCCCAGATGGTGGGATCAAAGGAACAGTAACTCACTCACTTTGACTGCACCATCTGCTCTGCCCTGGGTTATAATTCCCAGCTCTTTCAACTTCACCCAGGATTTTGTGACTTGTTTGGGGATCACTTTGTGTGAATAAAAAGGGAAATGGAGGCTTAGCTTTGCAGACCTTGAATTTCTGTCAGGAAAGGGATTGGCAATATCTTCCACACAGCAATGCACTGTGGGGAAAGCATTACTAGACCCCAAACTACAACTGAATGGCTTTACAGGGTTTAAATTAAAGGCTTTTCATGGGTTTCTCTAAATGACAGGAAGTTCAGCTTTACCATGTCTTTTTCTGGTGTTGCAGGCATAGTGCTGATCACCAGCTCATGTAAAACAGTAATAAATAGCTCCACTGTTTGTTCTTTTAATTTGTCAGCCAAATCTGCTAGAGTAAGCCAAATGTGCAAGTATCTTATTTTTATTTTAATCTTGGTTCTGAATGTTCAGAGTCTTAATTTTTTATACACAATTACAAGATGTGAAGACCCGTTACAAAGTTAAATAGTTCATAGTCACAACAAGCTTTGTCTTCAAAACAATAATAAGTGAGATGTGTTTGGTGTTTCTGTGTCCAAAATCTCTTCCAGCTGCTACAAGGTACCTAACAGCATGGCCTTTCAATGTTGACTTTCATGCCATGAGCAGAAGGGTAATTCCAACTTTTCTGTGTCTGTCCAGTGCACAGCTGGAGGAGCAGCTCTTGCCCAGATGTCCTGACTCAAGGAAGCTGCAGAGCAGGGCAGGACAGCTTGGCATGGTTACCACTGTGTTAGACACAGAGGGAAGGACTCTGACAAGAGGAGGGAGGGGGGGCCCCAGGTCTTCCCCATGTTGTGGCCCTGATTCTGTCCAGGATGTTTGCAAGGCTTTGTGAGGTGTTCTGGGGAGAAAAGCAGCAGCCCTGGCACAAGCTGCTCTTGGTGACAGCCCCTGAAAGCCATTTTTCTTCTTCTTCTTCCCTCTCTGAAGTCTGTTTTTGGGGGGCAATGCAGTCTCTTTGCAGTGACCTGGTGACAGTGCTGCTTCAGGCTCCCTCACCCATGAAGCAGCACTTTGTACCTGAGCTCTGCCCCCTGGCACTTCAGAAAAGCTTTTGCTCACAAGGATAACAAGAGTTGCAGTGACCTACCTGAGTGTTGACATCACCCAAACTTGTTGTTCTGGAAAGGAGTCAGAGTAAACAGCTCCTCTGCCTAGACCCATGATGGTTTTCACTTTCCTCCCTGATAATTAATGCCAGTTCTCCTTGCCAACACTTCTGAGTAGTTGTGTAAATTGTGGAGCACTTTGATATATCAGCTGTTAATGTCAGCTTTTGCTCCTCCCAAGGAAATGTCCCTGCAGATGTCAAGCACAGTGATTTGCACACCAGGGCTGTGAGTGCTGCCATGGGTGATGAGACAGGTTTGCTCAACTGAGCAGTATCCCTTTAAGACAAAAACAGGAAAGAATCCTTTGGGAAGAAGGTTTTCATTTGATGTAGACCATGAATGGCCAAGTAGGAGTAAGGAAGCTGATGGCTAAACAGGAGGCTACTGCCAATTCCATTCATAGACTCTCTAAAACCCTAGAGGATGGCTGCAGTGATGATGTCTGGCCTGCAACATGCCTTAGATCACAACCTAGCAAATGAGAAAGGCAGCAGGAAGGAAGGAAAGGCTCCAGTCCCCAGCCTCAGCCTTGTAAAAGGGCAGCACTTCTGCCCTCTGAGACTGATCCTGGCAGAGTGGAATTTGCTGTGCCACCACCAGCAGCACTCAACATTTTGTTGTTCTGCATCCTGCCCTCACGTGCTCAAGCTTTCTTTTCATCTCAGGGATGCAAAGAAAGCCCAGAACACATTAGGACAACCACCTGGGGTGTTAGTTATGATTTTTAAAAGCTAATGATGCCGCCCACTGTTCAATGTTTATAATAAACTGTCCTCTCTGCCTCTTAACTAAATTGTGTGTATACAGGGTAAGAAGCTGTACCCAAGGGCCCTGAGCACTTGGCTTGCTGCTCAGAGCTGCTCTACTCCATAAATAGGAAAGGTGGACAGAAAGTTATTGATTTAAATGCATTGGAATGGGGCAGGCTGGGAAGATCAGGCAAAAGAAAACAACAAGCATGATCCTGGCCTACAGCTGCAGTGTTTGAATGCAAACCTGAAGATTGTGCTGTCCTCTTGGCAGCTGGCTCACAGCTCATTCTACACAAGCCATGCAGACAGGGATTCAAAGGTTGCGTGGAAACACATTGTTTTCTTCCAGCCCTGTGCCAAGTGTGATACCTGATTGCTCAGCTCATGTACATTTCTGCAACACTGGAGGAGAACAGGCACTCTGCAACACGGAGCAGCACGCAGCCTGCTTTAACTATTACCTGGAGAGGAACATTTTTCTAATTCTCTAGTCCATGCCTTTATGCTGATGACTGCTTTGTGATGAAGTGTCTGTGGCTGAGTGGCTCATGCCTCAGCCTTTGCCAGGGGAGCAGTGCTCTGGGCAGAGCACAGCACATTCCAGCCCCTGGGCTCCAGACTGTTGTACAAATAAGGAAGCAAAAGGTCTGAGCTGGATTGGAGCAGGACTAGTGTATCAGTGAGAACAGCACTTCAGCTCTGAAACAGCTTCTGCACAGCAGGAAATACAATGGCATCTTCAACCTACCAGAGGAGAGGCATCACCTTTTGTACATCCATGTCTCAGTTTTTCTCCACAGAAGAAAGCTGTGAAGTCGAGCTGGTCACACTTGTGTGTTGGCAGAGGTCTTGGCATGGCCAGCACCCCCAGAAGATGCACTCAGTGCCAGGGGAGAGCATCCCTGCAGCAGGCAGGCGAGCTTGGTGACAGCCCAGACCAGCCCAGCTCAGGCTGATAGGAGAGTTTTTCTTGTAAAGAGGTGATTTTTCACTTCTGTTTCTAGGTTAGTTGCCTCCTTTACTGGAACAACTAACTAGTTAGGACACTTGCATGCAGGAAGCCACAAAGCCACCACCAGCTCAGCATCACCCTCTTTGTAAAAGCAGAGAGCACTGGCACATCAGTGGCCAGGAAACACTGCCAGTGGTTTGATTGCAGTTATTTGGCTGATGAACTAGACAGGCTGACCAATGTTTAGCATGTATCTTCCAATGCTTGATATAAGAAATGACAGCTTTTAATTACAGTATTTAATTTTTTAGAGGACAGCTGTTTCTTTCACACTTTGAATTAACAAGCTATTCTGAGCAGATTTGTACTGTGCATGCAGATCTAAACTAGTTGTGAAAATAGTTTAGCTTGGAGCAGTATTTTTTTGGCATACTCCAACTTTTGAGCTTTATGTATTTGTTTCTTCTGATGTGCTGAGGTTGTAACAGACAGGACCACCTGTGCTTCTCAAGATCTGGTACCACAAGGGCTGGATCTTGGAAGGGGCCATCAGTGCCACCAGAACAACATTGCCAAACTGAGAACATGTTTTTGTATTGCACAGATGCTGATTGAAGGGACATAGTCCTTGATTCCCTTAGCACTCAGGTATTTGTGTCCAGGGAAGGTAGACACAAGTGCACCCCTGAGGAGCTGACACTTAGAAGCAACTCCAGAAAAGATGGAGAAAGACAGGTTTGCAATGTTACTTAACTCTACCTGTTCACAGAGCAAATTACCCTTAAAAAACATAGCCGGGCCTTCATCTGTATTGTAAAATGTGCAAAGGAAGAAAAAAAGAAAATAGAAAGCAACTCCAGCCCACACTCTTGGCAGCTGGCTCTCTCCCAGGTCTCTGGCCTGGATTCCTGCAGTTCCAAGTGAATGTTTCTTTGCTGTCTTTCTTGTCCATCACACCTGCTTTGTCTATGGCCTTCACTGGTCTGCATTTCCTTATTTCCACACTCAGGATCTCTCTCCCCTTCCCCACCCCCCCCATATTTTAGTGTAATCAGCTGCAAGATGAGATTCTGTGAGAATTAAAACCAACACTATACCTGTTTGTTCTACTTTGCGGTTCTGAGTTTGCTGAACGCAACCCAGACTTCTTTTATTTTTTTTAAAGTAGCAGCCGAGTACCTTAAGGAACTAGAATATGTTTGAGGAAGTTGTAGGAAACTAATATTAGAGCTGCCATTTAAATTCTCAAGGCAATAAAAAGGACTGAGAGGCCAAGTCGCCCTGAATGTCTTTCATGTTGGTTTGTTACACAGTGTGAGCTTGTTTTACAAGTGCTCTGTTTACAAGAATGCTGGGGGAGCTGGAGAGGGGGGAACGTTCATTGAAGTCCCACATTCACATAGGGACTTTTTGTAAAGGCCTGATCCAGTCCCACCAGCTGCTTGCCCACAAAACTTGCCAATTGTGGCGGCTAATTAAGATTCCCGGGAGGAGCTCTCCCGTCCCCAGCGGCTGCAGCCTCATCAGACATGCTGTCCCTCCCCCGGGCAGCAGAATGCCCCTCTGTGCCCGGGTGACGGTGCGGCTCATGAATTAACCAATTGATTCTGAAAATATCACCACTTCAGGCCTAAATAAAGCTGTTCCTTTAAGGGGAAAGAAGTCAGCTCGGCCTTGGAAAAAACTGATACTGTGTAACCTCTAAAATCCCTTCTCAGGCTGCAAGGGGAGGATTCGCCTGCCGGGATACAATGAGTTGGATACAAAGGGAATTTATTATGGATTTCTGTGAAGATTGGGAGGCTTTCCTGAGCCTGGACAGTGAGCATGACTTATCCACCCACAAGCAAATAAAGCTTCCTGCATGCAACTCTGACTTTAAAAATTAGTTTACGTGTAATGGCTGTGCATGTTTGCCTTGTCTTTTTTGTGTCCACTTCTCTCTCCAGCTCCAAAGTGAAAAAAGCCATAACTGGTACAGATCAAGCATGGCTGAAAGTTGCTTGGTACTGCTGATCTGCAGCTGAACTATAGAGCTGAACACAACTCTAGAGCGGGAACAAAAATTTCACCTGGCACCGATACATAATGTTGGACCTCCAGTATCCTTTGTGTAGTTATGATCCCAAAAAATTTATATCCAGGCTTTAAATTTACTTTAAACCAGAACCAAATCTGATATAGAGCCTGAACTGAGGAATATATAAAATTAACTATGATACACATACCTTATCCCTGGTGTGATTGTGCAAATCCCTCATTTGGATTATTTAAAAGAAATCTAATTACAGGAACAAGATAAGATCTTTCAAGCAGTGAAGAAACCCAATATGGTGACATAGAGAGTTTCATGGTGGTCACAACAAATGTACCATCAGCTTGGACTTCCTCCTCATCCTGAATGTCTCAAGTGCTTGCCTATACCTCTTTCAATTAAAAAAAATCCTCTCCCGTCCTCACACTAAAAATTAGAATATTAAGACCACTGCAGAAAACCACACTAGATATTGTAATAACAAAATGCTTTATTTTGGGGGAATACAAGGAAAAGTGTGACATCCTCATTATCAAATTGCTTTAAAAAGGCATTCTTCCTTTGAGAAAGGTAACACTCGCAACACAAGGTGACCGGAGAACAAGCCCTCCCATGTAGCAGCAGGAATTCTTTCTTTACAGCCAAAGGCAGGGCTTGAACCATGCACAGCCCCAGATTCCAACTCTGTGGGTACTTTGGAGCAGCCAGGGCACAGGCAGAGCAGTGCTCGGTGTGACAGCCCCGGGGCTGGAGCACCCTGCTGAGACGGGGCTTTCACAGCTCTCACCCAGGTCGCTTTGCAACAAACCACAAGACTTCACCATTACCACAAGAAGACACTGAGAAAGCCACAAAGTTACTAATCTTCTCGCTCATCTCCAAAAACTTTTCATGCAAGCCCTATGCTCGTGAAATTCTTGTACATCAGTCTGGTTCCAGCTCAGTGTGTCACCACACACCCGCTCTGCTGCCAGCCAGGGCTGGCTGTGGAGGGACACAGCAGACCCAGGGCTGTGACACAACCCCCTTCCCCTACACAACTGCTTCCTGTACAGCAGGCTCCAGGCTGGGATGTGTTTGAAAGACTGCAAATTTATACCCATAAATTACTTCTGCCCTCTCTGAACCTTTATCCTAGAATTCAAGTTGTTAAAGAAGGGGACTGGGAAGTTCCTAAAATTGTCAGGATATAAAGCAGGCATTCATATTTCAGTCCAGTGTGACAGCTCTTTGTCACAAGTGGGATCCATCCATGCTAAGGGGTAAGATACATTGGTCTTGTTTAAAGGGGGCTCGTGTTGGCTGAAGTGGGTATGGTAAACTCTAAGAGAACTATTGGTTTTCTTTATTCAGGTTAGACATAACAAATATGTCAGATACAGCAGTTAGTCTAGAAAAATACATTTAAAAAAATCTTCAGCAGACCATGCTCCCTGTAACAAAATCTTTCAAAACCAATTGTACAAATTATTCTACATTAATGTAAAAAGAAAATCTTAAATTTAGCATTGTGGATTCCACCAAACATCTATCTATCAAAACATGACTTTCACTATCTGTAGATGTTAGAATTCATATTACATATTTCTAATGTATCCTGTACATATTAAATAACCTAAAAGGCTCTTCTTGTAGTGCATTAACAATTTAGCAAGCACACTCAGTATTTCTCCAGTACCATTTGCATTACAGTTACTTGCCCGCAAATGTAATTAACATCTAAAAGTGCACACAGTTAGATCTCCCTCCCTCCCCATAACCTGTTTCCCTGCTGAAACCCAGACATCCACTGAAAATATTATGCTACTTTAGCTAATCTACCCATGATTAGAAATGTGTGACTAAAGTGTTCTTAAACTATACAGGAACTGAATTATATACAGGAATCAAAAGGACAGCCTGTATTTACATCAAGAATGAACTTCCACTACCACAGCATTATACCAAGAACTCAATACAGTGTTACAGTCGGTCTTTACTTAGGACTTTAGCTTTAGATCAGTATAACACAACTTAGCTCAGGACATACCCTGAAAAATGAACATGTTTATTAAATATTACTTCTATTATGTCCCAAGACAAATAACTATTGCTGGACATTTTTACAGTTTTTGAAATAGTGTAATAATGTGCTGCTTTATGAAGCAGCAAAGAACTTCCAGAGAGGCTGCTGGGGAAAAAAGAAAGCAAGAAAGCAGTAAAAAAAAAAGAAAGAAAAAAAAAAAAAAAACAAGAGAAAAACAGGAGAAAAAGAAGGAAAGAGGGCAGCAGATATCAAGTGAAGAATTAGATTTGAGTAACTAAACCCAATTGTTAGCATAAGTCTATGACAGTCACTGCATGCAGAAATCCCTTGGAAAAGTGTGTCATACAGATCTAAGTACGTTGTAATGAAAAAGCTTAAAATGTGACTTCACTGAATTCTTCCATACCAGGAAAAATGGTAGGACTTTTTCCCATCATATGGAAGAATTTTGAGATTAAATTCCAGATTATCCAGTCTGAGATTATTAGTTTTACTCTCCAAGAAATCCAGTGTATGAACCTATATTAATTTTTTCCAATGATACTAAAAAAAGGCAAACTATAAACTTTTCAATTCACTTTTTATATTGAACTTTTCAAAGAAATCTGAAGTGTTGTCTTTAATTTGCATTAAAGTGGTCAAACATTTCTCCTGTTTCTCTCCTCCCCAAAAGTGCAAAAAACAAGTTGCTGCTTGGTCCACAAACATAAAACATCATATACAGCAAAAGGTTTTCCTTCTGATGGAGTACTGCTGCCAACCCATCACTTCCAGTTTCTTCTCCAAGAAAAATGTCAGCGTCCAAAGATGGAATTCAATTCCAGTAGAATTAACTCTACAATCTGGTTCTGGTACACTGTGTGGACTGCTATGTTACCAGTCTCTTTCTCTGGTTTTAATAAGGTTGGACCAAAAACTATTGCTATACTTTGATAGGTCATTCGGTTCTTTTCTCCATTTTCTACAACTCTGTAAGAGAAAAAAATGCACAAAAAGAGATTTATCAGTGTTAGGGCAACAGGATGACAGAAAAAGACATCCCAAAGCAAATGGCTATTCCAAGTATTCATTTAATGAGCAATGTTGCTATTAGGACATACAGCTTCTGCAATTCCCCTCTCTATGAAAATATTTTTGTTTTGAAATGTTCTTGATTCTCTCACAGTCCCTCTAAAGGACTTGGCAGCAAATATCACAGCTATGAAACATACTGTCTCAAGTCTGGTGTTCTGCAAGCTCATATCCAAACAGACTGATACTCTGCTTTTGTCAAATCCAATATAAAAAAATGTAGTAAGAACAGTCACTTGGTAACTTTTAATCAGATTCTTTATCTTTAAGGGAGGATCAGCAACCCAACGCCTTTCCTTCTATCTGTTACTTACCTTTTCAGGTGTCTAAAGAGTACCTGCATCGTGTCCTGATTTGGTTTTGGCAACTGTTTGATTAAATCTTTAACAGCAGGGACACGCTGCCTTGGTTCTTGCTCTGCAAAAGGGTGAGGTTGAGAAACAAAAGTTCAGTATTTTTGTTGTAAACTTTAGCAGAGAATGAGGAGGCGGGGGATGACGGGCACGGCCCGCAGCCCAATCCGAGAGAGGACACTGCCACCTGCCGGCCCGCCCCGGCATCGCACACAGGCAATCCGGACAAGTCACCCGTGCACAAACAAAACATCCTTCTTACGCACAAAATCATCTAAAAAAAATGTACAGGACTTATCCAAACACCATATGCAAGTTCTCCAGACTTACTAATTGCATTGACAAAGTCATTGAAGTGGTTGTAAGTGAACAACGGCTCTGGCAATTCTCTGAAGAACATTTTTAGAGCTCCTGTAATGACATGTATATCTTCCCATTTACTGTCACTCAAGTCCAGCTTCTCATCTGAGAGAAAAAAAAAAAAAAATTAATGATAATTCTTCAACTATAAATGCCATTTTTTAAAATTAACTCAACTATTCTTACATAGTTTTCAAAGCAATGAAGACTTGTTGCACTTCTGCACGTTCTGTATCCCATTCTGGGATACAGAGCTGCAGCAGCAGATGGAGATGGCTCAACTTTGCCTACTGTTCCCTAAGTTCCCCTACTCCTAGGGCATTCTCCAGAAGGGAACAGGAGCTGCTGACATGACACAAAATTTACTGTTAGATCCTGTCAATCAGGAAATAAGGGATCAGATTGTGGATGGGCTGCACTAAGATACTGGAAGAAAAAAGGTTTTTATGCACTGAGTACAGTGAAGAGGAGCTAAGCCCTCCACCCACTAATAGGCAGTAGCAAATCTCACTAAAAAAATTTAACTTACAGTTTTAATGCTAGTGGAAGCTTAACATGCTTGCTGTTTTTCCAAAAGATAGTGAGTTATTTTGTCTGAAATAATCCCTCTTCCTCAAATTGCATTACCGTCCTCTTCTAGAATTCTGTTCTAACAACACCTCTGTGATCCACATGAGACTCCAGAACATCAGTTTTTTCAAGTGATGTATGTTACACAGTCAGTTCTGTAATTCTGACATAATTTTACTTCAAAGATGACAGTCATTTCTCACTACATACTTCAGTTACAGAGAAATCTTTTTCCTTAGCTTTCTATCAACTTCAACAGTCTGAAAATATATGCCACTGCAATATAATTGGAGGAAGCTTACCATGATTGACTGCAAATCTCAGCTTCTGTATCACTGCAAGATTGCCACTAACTCTGTATAAGCCATCAATATCTAATCCTGAAACAAAGGAATAAATCCATTTTAATACCTTACATATGTATAGGTCTACTCAGCAAAATTAAAATCAAAGGAAACCCACCTTGTAACAAAGAAATAATAAGTTAAACTAGCTTGTCTTGATGGGCAGCAGGGCATATAAGACAGAGGAGGTTTAATTTGCTGACAAGTTTGGCAGCATCGAGCTCAAAATAATCTCTATAACTTCCTATTCAAGTAGTAATGAGGCACAGCTCCAAGTTTCCCCAATGAGATCAGATGTCTTATTTAAGATGCTCTTGGTGGGCGGCCAGGCAATACATGGGAGTCCAACATGCAATAACCAGGTATTTTGTGGATACAATGTTCAATTTTTAATGTATGGTTAAGAAAAATCCAATCAAGTCATGCAGAGAGATCATCTCAAAGTTGTCAAGTGACCAGGTTTACATGGAGAAGGAAAGATGCACATGGACACTCAGAGCTACCCAATAGCCTGCAGAACTAAAATGGGCAGCCCTTGCCTTACTGGATTGCAGAATCAACCAGAAAAGAAGAAAACTGTGTCTCTGTGGTTGCTACTGCAGCTACTCAGCAGTGATTAGGAGGTAAATAATTTATCTGAAAAGCCACTGGAGGCAGCAGGTGAGTCAGTGCCACTGAGAGGACGAGTGTTGCCAGAATACCTGCAAGCCCCTGTAGCTCTTCAAGTTGTCTGATGCAACACAGCACAGTTACCAGCACCATCTGACATATCCCTTTTCCCCATAATCCACTAGTCATTCCTCTACAGAAAGAACTGATTTCAAGTATATTGGTAGAAGGAAAAAGAGTTGGAGAGGTAGGAAAAAAAGCTGTTCATTTTTGTCAGCTTCCCCTTAGGTATTTAAAAAAGGAAAACTGCACTTTCACTGCAGTCCTGCCTTCAAAATAAAAAAGAAAAAAAAAAAAAGGAACAAAAAAGGAAAAAGCAAAATAACCCCTTTCTCACAACCTTCAGATCACAAATGGAATAAAGCCTGTGGCCACAAGCAAGGTGGCAGTTTGTAAAACTGCACTAATGCAATGGAAGCAATTTTTCTCCCCTCCCAGGCCATAAGATAGAAACATTGACAAAGAGCTCTACAGGCTAAATGATGTTCCCATGGAAGATGCCTTAGAATTCACATGTATTCCCCTGTAACACTTACCCTGATACTCAAGAGAATCCTCTCAGATTAAAGGACTGGTAAATATCTGAATGATGATTATGGAGATGCCTTAATCCCCTTTCAGTCATGTTTTCCAAGACATAAGGCAAAGGCAACAGCAATAAACAGGCAAGAAAACCAGAGACTACAGCCATGTCAGGAGCCACAACTGGCAAATTTTCAACAAAAATGTGAGGATGTGTTTTACAGTAGACAACCCAGAATGTCACATGTAGCTTTCAAACAAAGTGTTCTCAGTTACTAGGTAGGAAATACATATTTTCAATGAAAGCAAACAATGAGTTGATATGTGGACACTGGTAATCTCCAGAATTGTATAAAATTTAGCAATTCTTGTAACTGGCTGAAGGGCATCAAACCCACAGGCTGATCTTCTGGCAGTCAGTACATACACAGAGCAGGAACAAGACTTTTTCCTAAAACTTCATTCCAAGGAAGTTTTAATAGAAGTGATTGTTAGCATGCTTAAACCTTCCAAAAAATAATAGTTGCATTTCAATAGTCTCACTTTCAATCTCAAAAAAACCCCCAAAAACTTGTTGAGCTGAGCTGATTACTCCTTGTAGTCCCTCTTCCCTTGGAGCCTTGCTGCCAGGAGGCTGTCCTGCTTTGTCCTCAGAATGAAATATATTGAAGCAGATCACTTTCTCAGACGCAAGATTTCCTCCCCTCTCCCCACTTTGGATGATCCCACCTATGTCCTCACTCTTGAAAACCCAATGCTAAGTTCAGATACAAGTTTCAGATCATTTTCCCCAAATAAACCAACAGTATTTTAAGATTAAAATTTTCACATTAAGAGTGGTGAGCTAGAGAGATTTGTAAACAATAAAATTCAACCATACCATGTTCCTCAACATGCTCAATGCACAGCTTCACGAACTTTGGCACCGTGCTGTTTTCTCTTTGACACAAGCTGGTGAGATTTGAACCAAAAACTTGATCTGGAACCAAGTAAAGAGACTGATTTACAGTGGAACAGGACTCGAGTGACAGAACTAGTGCAGGTTAAAACAAACCTCTACAAAGGGCAAAGTCTACTGGAAACAATGGCCGCAGAATTGGAGAGGAAATAGGAAAGTTTTGAAAAGAGTTCTCAGCAGCTCCCAGCGAGGAAAAAGCTCCCAGTAAGAAGAGTCAGCAGCTACACAAACATGAGCCTCCAAGAAAGGAAGTTTTGCTACTGAAATAATTTTCATCCATCAGGTGATACTTTTAAGAGTCATTTCATCAATAATGTTGTAAGAAATGTAATGGATTCAAAAGTGTTCTGTTACACTCCATTCCTGTCCCAAGTTCAACATGCATTTATTGGAATCCTTGTTCAAAATTCGAAGAGATAATGAACTTTAACTGGAATGAAAGCTTTTGGCATTGCTTACAAAACCTTACAAAATGTCATCTTTCACTCTACCCACAGTTTAGCACAGCATTATATAACAATTTACTTTAACATAGAATCTTCTACCATTTTAAAGTTCTGGCACAAATCTGTAAATGACAGACTTTCACATCAGAGCTCTGAATGGATGCAAGTTTGACCATGCATAGGCAACCTGGTTGCAAGGTCAGAATCTAAATACAGATATTCATGGGCAATGGTAAATCTGAGTCTTATTTTCAAAACTACACAATCCAGAGGAAGTATTTTCCATCACAAAATGGAGCAACAATTAAAATCAGCTTGGACAGAGAGGGGAATTGTCTTTGTGAATTTTAGCAACATGTTAATTCTTCTTGCTCAGATTGTTATCACCAAAATCTTTGAGAGATCCATTTCTATGGCTTTCATCAAAGATGCCCAAATACTAGATGGCCTCTTCTGTTCAGATGCATGAGGGTGACATGGGGTCTTGAGACAGAAAAGCAAAGAGCCCACTCTTAAAGGGAACAGGTGTTTGCTGGTTTGCTTATTCTGTTAAATTAGGTACATAAGGGCCATCTTCCCAGAATCTAGTGTATCTTACTTCAGAGCTTCTGCAAAAGAGACTGCTCTTGCATTTGTATCATGCACAGCATCTAGCCCATTTTTCAAGTTCAGTACTTTCAGTAAATTAACAACTCTTGCATCTTGACTAGTGCTTTGGAAAACCTAAACAGCACACCAAACCAATTCTACAGTATGAAAATGGGCATTTAATGGCATTATTAGCTGGGTATGATAAGGCCAGTGGTCCACACCACCTCAGTGCTGTGGCAGCTACTCACGCAGCAAGCTTTATAAGCAGAATCAGTAGCAAAGGATTGAAAAAGCCCACGCAGCAGAAAGCCAGGCTAGCATGCAGCTGTGGCAGGTAAAGCAATGCAGATTAGGTAGCAGAAGAAAATAGCATGTAACAAAGTAATTTGCTACAATTGCCTTGACTTTAATAATTTCAACATACACAGGAGTAATATTTTTTCTTCACATCTTAAAAGTAATTTCTGTATGTTTGATTTTCCATGTAACAAAACTTTAACAATGTTCCTTCTCCACTTAGTGCATGCTGTTTCAAGTGGATTTTTTTTCTTCCAGAACTTTTCACTAATTTTTCTGCTCATACTGGATTTGCCAAGCTTTCCATTTACTAAGCTTGTTCTGCAGCAGCCACAAAAGCACAGTGGGCTTTTAAATGAAGACTTCTGTATTCTTCATTCACACAATAAATGTAAAGATGTAAATCCAACTTTAAAAATTTGCACCATGCTTTTAAATAAAAACCAAACTCTTCATTCCTTAATGCCTTTATTAAAAATCCAGTCATCAGCACGCACATGTACAAATTAAACTTGGCTTAGTGTTCACTGTCGCCAATGTCAGAAGTTACGTCACTGAGTCATGACATGAATACTAATTTGTAAAGCAGAGCAAAACGTCAAAGTCTGGGAATAATGCTTCCTTATTCCAAAGAAAATTTCCATCATTTACAAGTAAATTATATTTGCAGATATACAAATATATCAAATGCCACATGCAACAGAAGCACACCTGTTAAAGTATGCGGTGAGGCAAATCACAGTAGGATTTGGTCTGGTATTTGCCTACCCATGTTACTTTGACCCTAGTAGAGCACCACCTACAAGTCCTGCTAAAGCATACAAATAAATAAATAAATGAAGTTTTACAATGAGTAGCAAGTCAATAATCTACACAAACACAGTAACTTAAACCTGTGCAAATACTGTTCTCTTAAATTTCTACAAGTGTGACAAAAAAGAAATCTTCCATAACTTTGATTCAAGAGTATCTGTAACACTCTTCATGAAACAATTAAAACAATGCATACATTCAAAAAAGCTTATGGGAGAAAGATGTTTAAGGTAAGACTCCTGTAACCTCATCCTGTTTTTTTCTAAATATTTCATTTCTTATGGCACATGATTGTCTGGGTCCACACGGACTAGAACACCCTTGTGAAACGGGTGAGCACATGCACTCAGCTTTCTACCCAAAGGGCTGTTCTTTCCCCTGTTTGCACAAATGAGGGTCAGATCTGGATTTCCAGCTCAGAAGGGTGGAATACAGTGCTTCTCAGCTAGAGAGTCCAAGTCCAAAGGTGCTCCTGGGCCCCTGTTTTCACTGCAGTTTGGCCAGCAATGAGCTGAAGGAGAGGGCATTCCCCCGAGCAGTTTAATGGCCAGTAACAGCACTCAGAAGTACAGCAATCACCAGTTCCACTATACAGCCAAGACTTTTGTTAAACCAACTATACACATGTATTTTACTCTGAAACTAGACCATTTTAACCCCATTTTACACATGAACTACTAAATTCAGCTTTTCAAATTACGCCCTTTGTTAAAAAGGTTCATTTACCCTTAATGTAGCCTTTTTCACGGACAGCTTGTAATGTAGGGCGCCGTGTAAGAAACTTCTTGAGCTTTGTTTTGGTCTTTTTCTGATCTGTGGAATCTATATTGCTGGGTGCTTTCACTGCTGAAAAGAGAAACACATTTAACATTACTACCCACAGAACCAACACTGCATTTATCAGCCAAGGAACCAACATTAAAAGGAAAAAAAATTACACTCCAGAGCATCCAGAAAGCTACTCAAATTTCCAATGCATCCCTAATTTTTTCCGTAACTTTCTGGAACTTCTTGTAATTAGCATCCATTTTTCAAACTCCCAAGAGACAACTCTGTCACTAAAAACTTGTAAAACCAACTAAATGGTAGCTTACATATGGAATTGATATGGAAATTTAAAAATGTAGCTATGTTTCAAAACAAGTCTTGTCTCTCAATAAAAGAAAATATATAAAGAAGTAAAGAAATACTTTTTAAAAGTTACATGTATAGGGCCTGGAAGGAAAAGACAAAAAACAGTCAGCCTGATTGATCTATTTCTGTGCAAAGGAATTTAATTCCTGTATCTAAAAGACATTCAGTTCCAAAATTCTGAAGGTGTAATTAAAAATGTTTTGTTTCTCTAAACAGTCAGTATATCAGCAACAACTTAGCAAAATTGCAGCCCAAGTTAATAAGGCAAATATTTACAGATGCTGTGCCACAGATCAAATACATTTCCAGCCAGTAAAATGACAAAAGAATTCTTATTCAAAACTATTTATAAAAGTCAGATACTATTTCTGTGCATATGACAACACC
Organism: Erithacus rubecula; assembly: GCF_903797595.1. NCBI lineage: Eukaryota > Metazoa > Chordata > Aves > Passeriformes > Muscicapidae > Erithacus > Erithacus rubecula. The sequence goes on along the minus strand of NC_136689.1, from coordinate 13,931,140 downwards.
TTGAAAATAATTCATTTCACCACTGCTTATTTTCCTCTGTTTTAAATGTGTCATACAACAGGAGCTAAAGATATCCCACACTTCTTTTCTTCTTCTTCCTTTTTTAAAGTATGATTAATAAAACATGGAAGAAAATTTAACAAGTGGCATCAAGATGTCAAATGAACTATATTAAGATTGTTTCCAAACTTCAGTAGTTTCATTTTCAGCTGTTCTTTTCTTCCCTATTTATACATAATACTGAAGATGCAGAAAATGAAAACTGGCATTGCTAGAATCAATTAATGGAAAATTTTCAACTCACAACGAAGTTTCTTAGAGTCTTTATTTTCTTTCTCTTTGTCTTGTTTTTCCACTCCAGGTGAATCTGGTACCTCATCATCTAATGCTTCATCAGACTCTATTACCTGTTGGATTTAAGAAGATATGCAGTGCTCAGTTTGCCAGTTCAGAAAATACAGCATTAACACACACATTTCCTGCAGACAGTTCTACAATACACAGTTTTTTCCACCTATAATGGCATCCAGCTTGTTCTTTTCCGAATTCTAGATGCTAAACATTTTCAGAGACAACACCACCCTCATTGGCAGAGTGAGTAACTTTGAGAAACACTATTTCATCGTGACTCAAAAAAGAAAATATTGCTGGACACTCAACAAAGTATAAGCATCCTTTCATAATAACACTTCATTATATCAACCAATAAACAACAGAAGTGATTTTTAGTTGGACTTATTTTCCAAATCCAATAGACAAACATCAGCTATTGAATGGTCTGTCACAGAAATGCCTCACTGATAAGAGTGGAAAAAATTTTCTAGAGCATTTACCCAATTTGTTTTCTCTATAAGTAACATTTTTAAATAGAAAATAAAACTAGCAGTTGGAAAAACTCACTACTGTCAAAACATACACTGAATTCACTCTGAAAAATAAGTGTTCCACTGCCTAAAAATCTTACCCTGCGTTCCTGGTATCTCAGCATATTCTCATTAAACATTGTCAAGTAAAAATATAATAATGATGAAGAGTGGAGGCAGGTACCAGAGTCTGCTGATCTTACCTGCAGCCCATGCATGACTGCAGACATACCAGGAAATGGGGAAAGAGACTTCCTCAGTTTCAGTACAACATACTCCTTCCCAAACTGTGGATGTCTTACTTCACTTCAACTGAAGTGAACTGGACTGCCAGGCAGTTGTCAAAATCTGACTGCAGAGTGGTTCTTTTATAAGGAAGCAAACTATGAAAATGAGGCAGGGCTGAGCATTCCAGATCACTGAGTGAGCAGCAGCATTACTTCATGCTGCATTTTAACTTGTAGGGCAGTTACCTTTAAACACCTTCATTCCTGCTCCTTTTCAAAAGCTTTGGATAGCCTTTTTACATATCAAAGATCAATATATTTGACTGACCAAATAATGTCCCCATTAAGGATCCTCTACCACTCTTTAAGAGGCCTCAAAGCATTTTAGGATTTAAAACTATTAAATGTTTTGGTAAAAAAAGTCACCTGAGATCTAGTTTGTACCATGCAACAAGTCTAAAGTAATAACTTGGAAATTTCTGCATTTAAAAAAGAGCAGCTACATCCTGTGCAGGTAGCTGTTTCTCTTGTACAGGATATTGCCACAACAGCAGCCTGAGGGAGCAAAGAGAACAGAATCTGATCTGCTCCTTCTTTTGAGGAAGATCTTATCATGCTAGCAATAGTGCCTGGGCCATGGGAAAAAAAAAAAATCACAGCTGCTATTACCACAACTTTCCAAAATTAAAAGCTGGATTTAGATCTGATGGGTTTTTGTACCCGAAGCTTCAGTGTTTCAAATTATCAATACACTTTCTTGACTTGTAGTCTTGGGTCTCTTGACTACCAACTCCCAGCAGTATACATCACCATTTCCTCCAGAGTGATGATAAAACTCTCCTTATTCCACCATTCACTACTCAATCTAACACCTCATACACATCCCAGCATATCTCAGCCTTTCCATCTTCACTCAGCTTCAAGCAGGGAAGAAGTGGCTCAGTTGTGTGACACAGGGCAGACAGGAGAGGGTGTCACTGGGTGACACTGCCTTGCCTGGTTATTAAGGGCCATGATATTTCCTTACCAGGAGAGAGCAGAAGATTAGGAAGCTAAACCATGAGCACTCAAAAAGAAACTGAACCATTCATATTAGTCTGCTGTGTTTTGATGGAAAACACCCACATGTGAAAAGCACTATCAGAGCTAAGAAATGAAAGCATTGAAAGCAACAAAACTGGAGCTTATGGACAGCAGCCATTAACAATTATCTAACTATTAAAAAATAAGTATACACATGAAGTAAACTTGATATGAGAGCAATATTTTCTCCAAGATCTCCTCCAACTTCTGAGTTTAAAAAATAGTTAATCTTGTTTGGCAGTATCAAAAGCAAATGCTTGAGCACTTCTCTGATGATTAAATACTTGGCACTATGCTGTCAGATAAGAAGAGACAATACAGTATTTTGCCAGGGCTTTTAATTTGCACTTCAGTGCAGCCATAGTGAGTGAAGAGCAGTATCAAATGCTAAAAAATGTATGTCATGAAGTTGTCCCTTGGCTATCCTTCCCCTTTCATTCCCTCTTCAGCAGAACCTGTCAGGTCACTGAGACAGAACAAGTATTTGGGCACAGAAGTTCAATCCTGGGATGGATTCCAGCCCACACCTCCTGGATCTGAAGCCAGTGGACCATCTTTCTTCCTTTGTCACTATCAATTATATTTCACTCACTACCCCCTCAAACTCCTGCCTGCTCTCAAGAAAATCAGTAAACAAAGATGCACATGAAGCTTTAGAAGTTGCTATATCAATTCATTTACTAAATAGAAAATAGAACCTTCAAGATTTAAATACATACCTGATTATTGATGGTGTAGTTAAGAACTTTATACCATTCATTAATAAAGCTGTCATTATCTGATTGAATGAGGAGCTCAGTACCTTGGCGAGTTTTTAGCTTTAAAGAAATAAAAACAGATATCATGAGAATTGATGAACACACTACAGTTCAAAAGTAAAATTACCTAAATCAAATTAAACTTCTCATTGGCAAAACTGTTAGCTAATACACAGCCACTCAAGAACATTCAGTGAGAATGTTCAGTGAGAACAGCCATTAACAGACTGCTTAAAAGTGAAGAGCATATCCCATACAGACATATTAAAAATGGACATTATTGCAAGCACTAGGATAACAGTCACATTTAAGCAGGTAGAAGTGGATAAAACTCAGTTTTATGAGTTTTTGATTTTAAATTTAAAGAAAATTTCTTTCATCAGTAACTAAAGTGCATCTAATTCTGCATTTAAATAAAATAATTTACCTCAATAACATTCTTTTTGCTGGATTTGTCCTTGGAGGCCCAGTCAATCAAAGCCCCTTTGAGATCCACTGTAAATTCTGGCTTAGATTGATTAACACCAAACTTCTGGAAAAAAATAGGAACAATGATGATAAAATTAAACCTGAGGGAATTCTTGACAGGCTTGTAATCTTTTAAATATAACATGTATTATTTACAGTCTATACAACTTAAACCAGATACAGCACTTTGCCACCAATCAACAGGCATGACACCAGGAAAACAAAAAACCTTCCACAGAACAAACTTTAGGAACGTCTACTACAAGCTGCTCAACTTAAAGCCCTCAAAATTTCATTAATTTAAATACCAATCAAATTCCAGCAGAGCTTTTTTTCCTAAGACAAATGGCAGAAGTCTATACAACATTTGATTGTAGCTTGATTTTAATCAAGATAGTCCCAAGCTTTAAACAAAACCAGCTAATGAGTAACTGAACACCCCCAAACATTCTGCCACCTAATCAGTGGTTGTATATAAAACCAAAAATCAAGCCAGAAACATTAGGCTTGCTGGACAGGAACCACATCCTTCCACACTGAAAGAGCACTCTCAGTTTGTACATTTATTTACTTAAATTTTTTTAATTTTTTTTTTTTAAAAAAACACTTACTCCAATGTTTTTACACTTCTCTGTAGTGCTTCTATTGCAATACTAGAGCCTGTCTTACTAAGTAAACAGAACTCACTGTCTATCTACTAAACAAACAGCAAATAACCCACAAGTAACCCTTCAAACAGGTTGGAGGAAAATCTCAGGGAGCTATTCTTACCTCCTACTTTCACATTTATACTAGGCATCAGAATTTTTAAAAATACAGTACTTTTACTATGATTTCAACATACACCACATAGCTTTGAAATGTAATTCCTCAAGGAAACCAATTCAATGGCCCACACAAACAAAAAGCTCTAACTGTGATTGATATGAGTAAAATATGGAACAGGGAAAGCTGCAAGTCACTCAGTTATAGCACAGAAATTTCATGGTGAAGTTCCAGGGAAGGCTTGTAGCATCTGCTCCCCCAGAAAGGCTCTTTTCTCATTTCTTCACAAAGTCTTTGATGTGTGAATGCTGCTCCTGTGACAGCTCTGGGGGACCTAAGCCCCAGGACAAGCTCCTTGCTGCAAACACAAGTTTCCAGCCTGTACAGGAACAGCCATATCCATGGGGAGAAAAGATGGTTCAGAAAACAGGACTAATCTGCTACTTCTGATTAAACTCCCAGCATGGATGTTAATTAATGTTAATTGTGTTTCAGAAAGGCTGTTTACCACTGGAAAATCTCCATGCCTAGAGTCCTAAGGGCAATGAAGTGTTGAATGGAAAGCAGCATCTTAACTTCTTTATTTTACGTATGAAATATCAGAATAGGGCTGTACTTGTAATTTACCCTATGCCAATTAGCACTTGGGAAAACAAACCCCACTACCTTCCACTTACTAACTCAATTCTCAGATACCTCATCCAAGAACATTTTTTATTAATTAAAGTAGAGCTTTTGAGAGAAGCACAGCTCAGCAGCAGAGCCCACAGGAACAATCTCTGGGCCATTTTGGCTCTTGCAGCAGCTGCTTGTTCAAGAGAAAGTCACACAAGTGCTGCACACACATCCAAAGTGTCCCAGACACGCATTTCCTGGCAGCCTAGATCAATCCTGCTGCGTGTTGGAAAAAAAATTAAATCAATTTATAGAGTTTGGCACTGGAGAGAACAGGAAACAAATGCCAAAGTCCTCTACAGGACTGGAGGCAGGGGGGAGATTAGGTAAAACCACAAGCCACATGATGCTGAGAATACCAGGACAGGACTTGCAAAAGGTGACATCAACACAGAACAAGAAAAAAATGTTATCTGTCAGTGCTGTTTTGACCAAAAGAAAAGCTCCCCACTACATTAGCTTGATGAAGCTGACACCTGACAGATTACAGCACTACCTCCTACAGCTTTACACTCCAGTCATCTTTTTGGCCTGACCCCCCTCAGCACTTCAGAGAAGGACAGAAGAAAGCAAAAACTAAAGCTAAAAGGGAAAAAAATATTTTTCCCACTTCTTTAATCAAATGGTGTCCAAACTGTTGTGTGAGATCCAAGGATGGGGATACCCAGCAAATAATCCAGCTACCCTGCAAAGCTCTCCTCAAATACCAGCACATTATATACTCATCACAATGTTTTTATTCAAGGACATTTGAAGTTTACGTGCAGCCTCTCCTTTGAGTTTTCCTGTCAAGGTTCTTTTCTGCTCCTGGATCTATGAAAATGAGATGCCAGCTGCCATTTCCCTCCTAAAGCTTTCATGAGCAAGAGCTGCACAGGGCTGCTCACACAGCCTGCACACAAAGGCTGCTGAAGGCAACTGAACCCTCCTGAAACCAGCAGGTTCTGCTGACAGAGGTAAAAATAAAATCCTTTCCTTTTGCATCTGCTGCCACACAGACATTCAGTCTGCTTTCTCAAAGCAGTGCTACCTACTCAGCACCTATCAGCAGAAATCCAGCTCTTACTGGATCACCTTACTCTTACTGGATTTCTCTTTTGAGCAGTCTGGGAATTCTGGAAAGGGCAGCAGTGAAAGACAGAAATAAGGAGAGGTCTATATGTGGTGCTGCCAGCTGCCCTAGATATGAAGCTGCCCTATAGCCACTTCTGACAGCTTTTCTTAGACAGAAAACATAGTCATGGGATGTACTTATGCTGGTTGTATGGGAGAGGTAACTTTTTGGAAAGAATAGGGTGTTTGTTTTAGAAATAATAGATGCTGTGCAGCTTAAGGACAGCCTTGAAGATTCATTCTGATGTCAATATATAGAAGGCCTTTTCAATCTTTTTAGGATTTTCTCCAAGTCCTGGAAGCCTGCACAGTGAAAAACCACAGAGTCTGTACTGTGATATATTCCAGCATTCTTTGGCAATAACTGGAAGTCATTTAGGGGAAGATTTTGGATGTACAAATGACACCTAGCATCCTTGTGATTGTTTCTAATTAGAGTTGAGTAGGATGTTTTCATTCTAAGTCCTCCTCATCCATGGAAAGAAAGCTGTGGTGACATGCACCTTTTTGGCTAGCAGGGGAGTTTCAAAACTACAGTTTAAGAAAATTTAAAAAAAAACTCTTTATCATCACAGCAAAATGATGGATTGCTTTTAAACCAGACTGGTAAGAGCATTTGCATTTCAGAAAGTTTTCACAAAAGCATCTGAGCTCCTGTATAACCAGAAGTGCAATACTGATGAACTGTAGTAATGTACACTAAACATCCTTGGCTAAAATCACAGTTGTGTAACATAAACAAGAGTTTGCTCAGATGAATCTTGAAGAGTATCTATTTCCTTGATGTTTGGCAATTTTACAGGCCGGGTTTGCCATCAATGTATTTGTCACTGAGGACATGTGCCTATTACAGAAAGCTGATAGATTAATCCTTCTAAGCAGCTACCATTTTTCTTTGCTTTATGAAACCCTAACACTTTGACAATAGCTAATATATCTCATTCACACTAAAAACTGAGTGAAAAAAGCTTTTAAAAAATCTAGATCTCCTTATAAAAAGTAGCCTTTTACAAGGTTATCAAGCTGTTCACAAATTATCTGTTACAGGCTTCCACATACAGAGCAAATAATTTCACAAACAAGACAGTTGCACCATTTTTAACACAACGTTAATTTATGAAGTTTTGATAGGCAGCTCTTCTGTGCTTGGCATTTTCAAAATATACAGATGCTTAAAATATACAGATGCTTAAATTACATATAAAAATCCTACAAATTTACATCAGCATTCTGTATGTGGAACATAGCCAGAAGATTCTTGTGCTCTTTTCCTTTCACCTCTTCACACATAATGTTTTCATTTTTGGGTATTCCAGTTACAGCTAGAATTACCAAATAACATGTACACCATAGTATCAAAGGTATCATAGGCACCATACAAAGATTCTAAATTAGTTGTGTTAGAAAGAATCAGATAAAATATCTGTTAAAAAACTCAGCATACCATGCTGCTTATTAGTCAAGGCACTAGAGGTTCAAATAGTAGGCAAATTTGGGATTATAATTCTAGCACCAATGAACCAGACAGGCTTTCTACTTTGTTCCAGTGGAACAATTACAGGATTATTGCAATAAACTTGTGTTAATTTGCACCTTGGATGACTTTCAAAAACAGCAAACAAGATACATGAGCCATTATACGAAGTTTCAAAGCTAAATCTCGGAAAAATTCAAGTTTGCTTTCAGGATTAGTGGTAAATAGCCTTACAGTGACAAGAGGCATGCAGCAAGAACACATACACTGATAGCTGAAACTTGGGCAGAGTTTACATAGGTGACAGCAGGTCGATGACTGAGAGCATTTTTCCAAGAAGAAAGCAGCGAGAGCAAGAGCTCAGGAATTGAGCCCCCTTGGCAAAATGACTTGATGAGAAAAAGGAAGAAAAGTGATGAAGTCAAAAAACAATGCACAAAAAAGAAGATATGGTTATATCAATCACTAGACGAATGCTAAACATTCTTCTTGTAAGAAGAAATGTAATTCTTATTATATGTCAAACTGTTAGAATTGACTTCACCTTATTAAAATATGGACACAGAACAAACTTTGAGAGGTGAGGTGGAATTTGGAATACCTAAAAAAAAAATAATTTCCTACAGAGACCAAGAAGAGTGTGTGCTGAACACTCAGTTACATATCTACAAAGTCAGCTATGATTATGCAGGTGTAAAACATTAACTCCTTGAAAGAGATTCTCACTTGATATTTCCAGCTTCATTTTGTTCTGTTTGTACTGTTGGTATTTATTTTGCTGACCCTACTCTAGTGCTTGACAGAACATACAGTTGATAGTGTTTCACAGAAATATTCTGACAATGGGACTTCTGGTCCACTTAAATTATCAAAAGAATTTACACATTTTTAGTTTTAAATTTATTTGTTAAGATTTTCATTTATTTTTAAATTATTCTATCTGGCATAACATGACTTACACTAGTGCCCATAAATCATGCAACTCTGCTTTATGCTTAAATTTTATGGATAATTAATTTGGGCACACATCATTTATAACATTATCATATATTAATGAACAGTTTAGCCTACAACATTCAGCTGAAAAAGACAGTTCTTTTGATTTACAGCCACATCTGAATTAAGAGTATCAGTAGCTGTAAATGAGATTTTGGAACTCAACTAGTTACCTAGGCAAAACTTTTACTTTGCAACATGCATATCTGTAAAACTAAAATCCCTTTTGGATCCTTGGCTGCAAAAGTCAACCATGGAAGTCACCAAATCCACTTCCTGAGATACAGTGGCATTTACCTTCTCTCATGCCTTTCCTCTTTATTGTTTTTCCTTCCTTTCTTTTCCCTCTGCTTGACCATCTTGCCCAACTTTACCTTTTTCATTCTCTTCTATTTATCCATTCTGTTCTATTTTTTCCCAACTACTCCTTCTACAGAAGGGGAGGGAAATATATTTATAGGTCTGAAGAAAACTAAAAACTATAGAAAGGAATTGTTAATTCCAATTCACTACCCATAATGAAGCACAGCAAGAGAAAGTGAGCCAAGTAGAAAGACCAGTAAAGCAAAACAAGATAGCACAGATCTGTAAGAGGCAATTTTGCTGGAATTCACATGACAATACATGGAAATAACAAACACTGGCTCTGGCCTGTCATTAGTTATTACAGGAGATTCACACAGTTTAATGTCAGACCTCCAAAAGAGAGGTCTGATAGATAAAGAGCCATTTCTACATATATTAATGCAGATGGAAAAAATAGCAAATTTAATGATAATGCTATTACACTAGAGGTGATAAATTGAATAATCATCTTCAGTGTGATATTTCTCTTTTGGCCTTCATCAGACAACAAAATAAGTACAAGGACTCATCATGCACTATGAAGATCTAAAAAAAGTATGGAATCCAGCAAGACAAAGACCATATCATAAGACAGTAACACTGCATTGCTCAAATAGGCCAATGCAAGAAGCCACATGTCAGACTATTAATTACATGTATTGCATTCAAAATTACCTGGAGTTTATGAAAAATACCCAAGAATGGGAAAACACACAAACTGTTTATACAAACACATTAGTAAAGAACACAGAAGTATTTGGCCTGGAGAAATAACTTCATGCCTAAGGAGCACCTGAATGTTATCAGTTTCTTGCCTGTCAAACATACATATATACAACTGGTTTGCTTCTTATGCTACATCATAATTGTTATATTAAACTATTTCCTTGTCAACTTATACACAGGTATTTTTTCCTATATCATGTATACATATGGGTATTTAGGGCCTGCAAATAAGAGGGCTTCAGTTTATTGTGCTTTGCACAACTAACACTTCAATGAGGGTGGGGGTTGTTCCAGGGCTTACCCAGCCAGTTCCACTTCCTTGGGTTTTAGTGAACAGCAGTGATGACCCTTGTAACACTGCCCATGATGACATCCAGTTCTTTCTGTAAAAAATTGCAAACAAATATAAAATTAATTGACACTGAAAGCAGACATTTAAACTGTCGATCATTGCTGCTCAGCTGACCTGTATGTTAATATAGTTAAGCACATATATATAGTCATTAGTGGCATCAGTAAGTCCTAATTGCTCTCATATTTGTAGAAGGGAACATATGTTAACAATTCCAGCCTGACCATCAAAGTCTAAATCAAACAAAGCTAATTAGTAGTAGAAGCAGTTCACCAAGAGAAACACCATGCAATTATAATTTCAAAGGGGCTAATCCAGAATGCTCAGCTCACTGTGTACTTAACAGATCATGCCAAACTACTGCATAATTCTGAAATTCATTGATCTGAGGTGCAGCTGTCCCATATTTATGTAATAAGCTCATTTATATTGGCAGTAAAATATTTGCTACACATCTAAAAATTTAAGAGAAAGAAGGAGTTGTTTCAGTTGTCTGACTATTTGATTTTATGCCAGCAGACCCGTCCTCCTGACGTGGCTATAAAAAAAAAAGGTGCTGACAAGCCCTGAATATCTATTTCCATTGCCCAACATAAATTATTATTTAACAGCTCTCAGAGTGACAGGAAGGCCAGGTTGCATCTTTCTGTTCAGCAGTGCAACAATCCAGATCAATGATTCCAGCAGATGCAATGTAAATGATGGCAGCACATTGTACCAGCAGCAGCTTACACAAGCTAGTGCCAGCCCAGCCCTACCAAACTCTTAGGAGCAGCTCTGAGGAACCAAAGTGCAGGTCAGATGTGCTGCCCAGCTGCACTGGACTAGGTCAGGGTGTGTCTACAATAGCAGCTGTGTGTTGGCTATTTAATCCTCAGGACAAGTATGCTTCATGTAGCACAAGTCTGGGAAACACTGAACTAGATATAACATATTATTAGATCTAAAAGATTAAATTAACCAAAAACGAAAAAAAAAGGGGGAGGGAAAAAGGTAAGAAGCAAATCTAAATTAACTCTGAGGATGTGCCACACCTCTGCAGTATTTGCCATTGATGCTTTGCAACACACCAGAAATGCAGTTAGACAGCATGATCACCTGATTACACATTATGATTTATAGTGCAAATTGCTGCCTGGGATGCAGAGAAAAGTTAAAAATGAGGTCACTCATCACCTACAGGAGACTGACATTGGGCAATTCAATGCTCCAAACCCTTCACAAGCACAGTGAAGGAAGAATTAGGGAGCACATGGATGTACACTCCTTGGAAGTTCAAGGACAGCAAGTGGAACTCTGAAAGCTGCTCTTAAACCAATTTTATCCAAGAAACAAGACACACTATAACCTACACAGATTTGCTCTGAAGTAAACCAATCAATCAATCACTCTCTCTCTAAAAAGCTGTCTCTCATCAATGCACCTCTGTGAAACCACTGGCCTGTGTGAAGCCCTGACACACGAGCCTCTGGCTCTCTGCAGTCCATTATCTTTAGCTCCTGGGACAAACACACGGGGTAAGGTTAAGCTGTGTCATACAGGAAAACCTCTAAGGCAAATTCAGACAAAAAGTAAGGAGTTGCAGACCCCAGCATGGTATCCTAATACAAAAGACCTTTCATAAGGCTTCAGCACATGCACTCTTTAAGTCCAAGACTTACCGAACTTTCTTCCCATTTTCTGTAATTTTTGTCACATTTAATAACCCATACTTTTCTTGACCCTGTAAGATAAGAGTAAGACATAAGAAATATAAAAGAAAATCTGCTTCTATTAACATCACATCACAGAATTCAATCCCCCAAATAATCCATTTCTGGCAATGAGCCATCTTTGCTCATGTTATGACTTCAAGAAACTGTCTTTAAACATATTTAAATATTCAAAGATCAGCAAAATCAAAATTCCTCTAGGGAAACACTTATTACCATTCAGAGGATAAAAAGCTTTCCTTCATCAAGACCAAGGTTCTTTGGACAAGCCAAATGAAATAATTTATGATAGTAAACAGTGAAAATTATGAATGCAAATTTATAAGGATTTGTATAATAGCACAACAGTCCTTTACTAAAAAAAGAGGTGGCTGACACAAAAAAACAGCCTAAATTCCCATACGAATTCTTCCTATTAATTTTAATATAATTTCATATTTTAAATAAAACATGGTTGAAGTGCATAAAAAATTAAATATTAATGTTAAAAACAGAAGAGTGAAGCATTTCTTTGATGTCCTCTTCTTTTCCTATCCCCATGGAAAATAGCAGAATTTTGAACTACTTAGTTACATCTTGTTGATGAAAACCATCTATATTAGTATGCCTACAAAAAAATTTAAAGCCCAGTCAGTGATTGGTGAGAAAAGAACACTGCTGAACAAGAAGGCTATTTTCAAGTTTCAAATATTTTGAGTGAATATTTCTAGCTTCTGTGTAAAAAAATAAAATGAAGAAATGTCAAAAAAAGCATTCTAGGATAAAAGGATTCACTTAAACCATCATCTTAAGATGAGGTATCAAAATCTACCATTTTCTTCTGACACCTCAGCCTTGTCCTACCAGCCAGTGGTGCTAAAAGAATGCTAAATTATTTTTTTATCAATTCTTTTCCAGTAACAGCTTCTAACAGTTTCTAATGTATTAAATAAGCTATTAGTTGAAACAATCAACTAGGGAATGGATCCAAATTAGTTTTATCATTAAAAAAATGACCTCAATTCTAGATCCAATGAAAATAGAAGATAAATCCTCCTCAGAATTTTCCTCTAAATCTCAAATTTAAATGGCCCATAACTGCACAATACAATTTTGAAGAACATTTTTTTGCTGGGATACCATGGACAACACTCTTATGAGAGACAAATCTTTTTTGTGGACCTTAAAAGTTCTAGCTACATGTTTCAAGCCCAGTAAATAAAATAGAGAAAAGACATCTTATCAAGGACAAAGGTGTCTAGCTGGTGCATCAAATATTATTCCACTTCAATGGTAATAGCTGTAATACTCAGTTTAATATCTTCACTGGGCTGAAATGCTTTTCCAAGCCAGTGACAGATGAATTATTTTCCAAAACTGGTATTTTCAACAGAAGAAGTGAGTGCCTTCCCTCGTCCTCTCTCTAAAAGGCCACACAAATGAATTATCCCATTTTTTAGACTACTCCATTTGTGATCCATGTGGACCATGGACCAACAGTCCCATGATCTGACCCTTCTAACCAACCTTTGGCTTTTTACAAGCAGAACAGCTTGTCATCAACTTCCACAGTGACTGAGCAACCTCTGCTCAGTTCACAAAATAAGTCATGGTTTTAATCAATTACTCAGGGTGGAACCAGTGGGGATGTTCCAGAGAATTATTCAAAGTATCATACTGCCCTACTTAGCAGCAACACTAGGGGGTACTAATGGGAAAATTAATGGAATCCAGGAAAAGAAGAGGAAAGCTGGTTAAGGATCAAAATGCTCAAAAATTTACCAGCTTTCTTTGGAATATTTAAATCCCAGGGAACAGTTGAAGAAAATACAAATGTTTTTTTCTGTTATCTAAATCAGGAGTGAGCTCTTCCACAAAATACAATTTCAAAAATGCAAAATCTGAGCCATATTTAAAGAAATTAGACCACATGCAGAAATAATTGCTCTTATGTAAGGCTATCAGCTATGCTTGCTTAATAAACAATGTTTATTTTATTGTGAAAAACTGTTTGAAGTATTGCAAGAATGGATTATCATGACTAAGCCAGATAATTATTCCCCTGCACACAGAGTAAGAAAGAAACAGGAGAAGTTGCACTTTTAATGCCCTGAGGTACCTACCAAGGGGCTGGCAAAACTGACCAAGTTGCTTATTTCAATGCTAATGTAGTACAGTTCCAAAAAAAAAAAAAAAAAATTAAAAAAAAAAAAAAAAAAGTTTTTTATCCACTTCCAACTGTTCAACAAGGAACGATCACATTTGAAATACAAACTGAAAAAAAAAAAAAAAAGCTGTTTAGCAGACTTAGGTTTTTCTCCCAGAAGCTACTCTACTAAATCCAAAGGACACAGTGTATTTATGCCAGGTCCTCTATATCTCTTTTAAAAGACTGAAACACAAGGCAAAATTAGAGATATCAACTATTACTGACTAACAGTGAGGAATTCTGTGAAAAGGGGGAATTTTCTGGTTTTACCTTTCAAGATGTATATAAGATGTCACTGTCAGAGGAAGCAAACTGAATTCTATATAATTTGGCACAACTTGGCCACAGTGAATTTTTAACTTAATCTACTGTGACAAAGTTGCATTTAAACCAGTGATGTTCACTTTTTTTCCCTGAAAGCAGAGCTAGATGTAATACATTCCTTTTAAAATGCAAAGCTTCAAATAGTTTTATCCCATTATTTTTCCCAAGAACAAAAAGGCTTGCCCTCAATTCTCTGATCATGAATAGCTCAGTTTCTACAACATCTACTTATCTATTTAAACACTTGGCATACTGACTGTGGCTTGATGCTTTGGTGAAGAAGGAGATGATTCATTTTCAGGAAAACTGGCCTTAGAAGCAGTAGATGATTCCTACAAAATTCAAATAGTTAATGTCAACAGTTACTGCTATTATCTTTCATACCATTTTTTTATTTTTTTTAACCTAAAGATGCTTTTTCTCTTTCTTTTTACACACTCATAGATTAGAAAAGTACTTCTTTTAAGTGTTCATAATATTTTCAGACAGCTACATTCTAAACTTGTTTACTGAATGCTGTTCTTACAAGGTTTACAGATACCACTCAAACTGGGTTAATTAGTACATAGTCATTTAAAAAAAAGATGCTAATAGATGCTGCATCAGCTTCAAGCAAAGCCTTCATCCTTATAAAGGGGTAGATTTTTATGTATGACATTGCTATCAAATTATGATGTATATTTAAAATAAGGGCTTATTACAAGATACCATATACAAATACTAAGATTTTAAAGAATACATTTCTGTGTGGTCAGTAAATACAATATTAGCATTACAAAGTTACATATGTAGAAAAACACATACCAAGTTTATTAGTTTTTGTGAGTCATGATCATTAATCTCCTTAAAATCAAACACTGAACATCTCTAGAGATTTGGGGTTTTGTGTTGAACTCTTAACTACAGACCAAAATAAAATACTGAATCTCTGAAAACATGAAAAATTACCCATCTGGAGGGGGAAAAAAAGAAAATAAAATAAAAAGAAAAAACAAACAAACAAACAAAAAGGATGTGCATTTCCTCTGAAGTAATGGTTGTCATGCACAAACACACTGCCTGAAAATCTGGTAAAGAATTTCAAATGGAAGAAAAACATTACTTGTTCTCTGTTACTATTGAGATATTTCTCCCCCTCTCTCTTTTTAAATCCCTTGATAGCTCTCCTAAATCCAGTTTGCTTTTGCAGCATTACATACTCTGCACACTTGTGCTTTAAAACTCACTTGCAAATCTACCTAGAGAAGTGTCCCATTAGTCCTTTCAGCAGCATAACAACAGAGAACCTTAGCCCTCCTAACTAGAATAGCCTAGATAATCCATATTTTCAGATGTCTGCAAAGAAAAAAAAAATTTGTTCAAATTAAGAAAATCAATTGTCCCTCCCAGGAAGGTATTTTTTCCTAGGCTTATTAAATTTTTTAGCTGATGGGTATGTCCAGATATGTGCCACAGTCAATAACCAGTATGTTTGGTATCATCAAATACTCATGAACCCTGGCAACCCATACTTTCACTCTGAGACATTTCAAGTACCCTTTTGACTGCCCTATTTTCATACAATTGAGTTCCATTGCTTTTCCAGGAGAAAAACAAATAAGGAAAAAGAAAGATTGGTGTTCATGTGCCCATCCAGACAAATACCAGTTGCTTTCCTTGTATTTCACTCTGAATTTGAGATAACTTTCATACAGCAAAAGCAACTCTGGAACAAGAAATCCAGTTTGTGGTAATGAAACATTCCCTTTCCAAATACTAATTTAAAGCAGAATATATTAACAGTGTGCCTGCTAGTGGTAATAAAACAGCTGCATTAATGCACTAAAAATTATTTGTCTTTCCATAAAACATTAGTTTATTGCTCCACTACACATTTTAAATTTTCTCAAAGCATTAATGTTGTGCTTCTTATAAACTATTTTCTCCTCACCAATAAAAAAACACATGCTGCCTACATGTTTGGAAACTGTTAAAAGAACTTTAAGCTGCTGACTTAAGACTTCACAAATTCAGTTCAAATAGTTTGTTTTGGTTTTTACCCATAACATTTACGCATTTTCATGTTTGCTTCACTATGTTTAAGTTCTCAATATGTGAACACCAAGTCTTGCAGAAATGTAAACAGCTTCACTTAATCAATGTTTTACAAAAGTTTCTTCATTTAATGAAGCACTACATAAAGTTCTTTCCATAACAGCAGTAAATCTTATGCCAAAAAATAAAAAGTTAAGTCTTCCTTTAAAAGTGAAGCCAGAACTTCAAGCTATCTCCAACAAAATTGTTTATACCTGTGAAGTATAAACTGTACATGAGGCTACAAGTGTCCACTCAGCTTTGATTTAGCAGGGCTCCATCTAGGCTGTGTGTCATGGAGTGCCACAACACACTAAGTACAGAAGGATGCACAGGGCAGAGGAGGAGGAGGAGGAGGGAGGGGAAAGGAGCAGCAGAGCAATCTCAGAATTGCTGGAGCTGAATTAATGCCCAGAGGTGCAAAGTCTCCAGCCAAGCACAGCCCACTGCTCCTCAACACCACACATGATATACCCAAACTGACAACTCAAAAGCTCAAGATCAAATCCAATACATCCTGCTCTGAAGAGCTAAGTCAACTCATGGAAAGCAAGTCCATTAAAATGGAAACAACAGGTCGAGCAAATAACGTTCTTGGCAGCAACTCCAATGTCATTGCAGCTACAGGTTTTGTCCATTTAAGTTTGGTTTTGACATCTTTGATTACACAAGGCCATTCATAGGCTTCTCCCTTACATTTTCAAATCTGTATTCATTTAATCTTTTTTTCTCAGAATTTCAGGAAAAGGGAGCTTACAATGCCATTTCTTGGTACTTCATTCTGAGCAGTTTGTGCTAAGATTTCAGCACTACCAAGTTATTTCATTTTTCCATGAATCTTGGGATGGACTTCAGGGAAGTTACAGAAACCACCGTACAGCACTCGTTTCAGTTCCTCCCTGCTCAGCTCACATCAGCTCTCCTCACCCACAGGCAGAATGGCCCAGCAGAAGCAGAAAAGGCTACAGGAAATGCTAGGAAAAGGTCAGAGCAGAGAGAGAGAAGGGAGAGGCCCTGTCTCCTTGGTTTAAACAGCACCTGTTACTGTACAGCCCAAAAAGACTATCAAGAATATGCCCTAAGAGTGGGCAGAAAATAGCTTTTGTTGTTACTGACTCACAGCATTTTTCAGACTAAATACCAGCTCAGCTCTGGAGAGGACCAAAGTCAAATGTTTCAGCACTTTCTGTACTGTCCTCTGCCCTTCAATAACAATATTACAACCCTGTTGTAACCATGCACAGCTCTTCCCCTGAACTGACATTAGTTAAAATACTTCAAGGACAAGAAAAGAGCTACTATTCACAAAGTAACAGTAGTGAAGATATTGAACAGCCCTTGGTTTTGCTGCATGTTATACCCATTGATACAAGAGACAGAAAAAATAAAAATTTCAGAAATTGGCACAGTCATTTCTGGTACATTAAATAAATCACACATCAGAAACAAGTGGCATTTCAGCATGCTGATAACTTGCTCCTACCTTGTCGTTGGTGTCCAGCACAATTGTGCTGTGCCTCCATTTTGTTAAAACTATTGGTTCCTGTAGCCTTCTGTCCAGACTCCTACTCTTTATTATATCTCTCTGCTGCTGTGGTGAAGCATTATACTAGAGAAAAGAAAAATAAAATTATAAGTAGAATCCAATTAATGCAAACAACACCTGGACACACCACTCATAAGCCTAAATAGTGCAAGCTTTCAGACTCCTGATGTCACCACCCAAGGGTGTGAAAACAGCCTTGGTTTTAATCTGCATTTATTCTTCAGAATTGTCCTTTCTCCTGTAGTCCTCTCTGAAGCAGTAACTAAGGCTGGCATGTTGGGATAACACTCTCAATTAGCAGAGAATGTTTGATTTCCTTTGCAGCAGATGCTGCTGATTTTGCAACCCAACAGGGTATTGAGAGCCACCAAGGAATTACAGGAAATACAAGATTCAAACATCCACTCTTCATATTGCAATAACTGTACCACAGCACCCGACTAGATCTTGTGTAAGAAAAAGAAAACCTATTATCCTGCAGTAAGGTATTTAGATGGTTATGACTGCCTGGTATAACTCTCTTTGACCCAAAGATTGGGGATGCCTAGGAAAGGAGACACGAGGGTGAGGAACTGTTTTTTCAGAATAAACCCATCAAATTGCCTATAAAATAATTTGCTGGTGTGGAATGTACATACCACATACAAATGTACTCATTCTGCAAGCATGGAAGATAAATATTTAGCAGAAAATAATTTTAAGACTTAGCAGAGCTGTAACAACCAAGGAGAGACAATATTTATCATAACACAGGTTTTCTAGTAACTCAAGAGCATGAGAAAACTCATGGCTGAGAAAATGTGAGAGTCATGAGAAGGACACAGCATTTAACTAGAGCTCATAATTGCAGCATATTTTTCGTTAATAATGTTGCCATTTTACATCATCACAACACATCAATACATTATAAAAAATTCTAAAAGTATTTCAGATAAAGTGTTATACTGAAAATACAAACAAGAAAAGACAACATCAATGTATGGGCATTCCTTGCATTCCTTGCAGCAGCTCTAACCCATTTAGGTGGGCAATTCCAACACATTTCTTGCTATGAAACAGAACTGTTTATTTCAGAAATAGATTTACCCATTACTGACGCTGGTATACATTATTTATGGAAATCTTCTATGCACTTTCCTTGAATAACTCAAGGAATTGAGTAAACAAATATGTATTTAAGTAACTTATCTTGAATTTAAATACATTTTAAAAGTTAGGATATGGGCACAGGTGATCTATATTTAAATAGTGCCTTTGATACCTTCACAAGCAATCAGGAGTTAACTTCTCTAACAGACAACCCCACCTTGAAGGAAAAAGGAACTGTAACATGAAATTCAAGTTTTGCTAAACACATTTAACAAGTACAACAGTATATGGAGCTCATCAACAAAACACTGCTAACAACTCAGGAACACTGAGCTCTATGTATCTTAGCAGCTTAAATAATTTGCATTGGTGATACAAACAGTGTTAGAGTAAACTGACAAGTCTTTAAAGGGAACATTTGATATTTTTGCCCCATTTTCTCACAATAGAAACTTCAAGTAAATCTTTTTTCTTGGATGTCTTTGTTTTATTCATTATAAATAGTAAAACACCCTGTGGATGTGATGTGGAAACAAAAAGTTTTGTGTTTCTGTGCTCAAGACAAGCCTTCACTTTTAAAATAGATTAATTGGTCTGTGATCTCCAAAAAGAATCAGAGGGAGACAGAGATACCATTTCCTAATCTGCATTGTCCAGCAGAACCCACCATCCTCTAGACCAGGCAGAGTCCCCAGGCCAGGGAGAGGTGGCCAGAGCTGGAAGGTTTGCCTGGTTGGATGACACCACCCTGCTGCTCTTCACTCTGCCCCCAGCCAACCTCAGCTCACCAAGCCTTGCAGAACAGCTTCAGCTGTGGTTCCCTTTCTACCTGCACTCCTACCTGCACAGGAGCTGCTCCCTCTCCTCCTGTATTTGCAGTATTTACCATTGTTACCAGAAACTAGGCTGGGTTTGCCTTCCTTCAAACAAAATCTTGTTTTTGCATAACCATAAGCAGGGTTCCTATGCCTAAAATTTGGTGCAATCTTGAAGACAGATCAGGCAAGAGCTGTCCTCTGCAATAAAACTGACCTGTTCAAATTGCCTGGTGGGACAACCCCTGCTACACCACATGCCTCAACAACATCTTCTTAGGGTGCACTGTTATTTTCCAAACTTTAAAGCTTTTTAAACTCCAAATTAACACACCACTGCTCCTTGGAAATCCTCCATAAACTCAAATTTGACGCATTACACCAACCCCTCTCTGGCACATCACCCCAGCTTGTTCCCCATTTCATTGGGAGTATCTCCTATCCAGGGGGCACATGAGCAAACCTTTCATTCTCTGACTGCACACACCAAGAAAAACAGCGATTTTTTGGTAACAGTTCTTGCTGTAGTTCAAGGACAGCAGTGGTGTAAATTTAGCTCACATAGTATTCTTTTCATTGCTGAATTTGTTCAATACTTTCTCCAGCTACTTAAAGGCTTTCTTTGCCTCAGTATAAAATTTTCTAACCTTCTCAACTGGCTGAGTGATTTCCATTTAATTTTAAGCTGATACATGGCATGGCTCAAGGCTCTATCCTAGCCTAATTGTGGCTGAAACAAATGTGACACCTCCAAGTTATTTGTAGCAGTTGTCCCCATTCTTCAGAGATGGCACAGATCTGTCAGCTTTAAGAAACACAAAAAAGATTCTTCTTGATTTGTGTTAGCAACATCTTCAGCCAGACAAAAGAACTGGGTGGGCTAAAGGAGAAAAGAGTGAGAAGCAACCAATACTGAAAGTTGCTAAAGACCTGAAGTGAAGCATTTTAACTTACTGCAGTCAAAGATCAAAAGAGCAGCATTTAAAAACATTGTGCTATCCTAGTAGCCTTTAGCACTTCGTGTATGTTATTTGCAGTTGTCCCAATAGACTGTCTGAAATAGAAGAACCTTCTTCAAAAAAATTAAAACTGCCTCAGAACAAAATGACTTTGTAGTGCTCCTACTGCCCTTGGCTTTGAATCAACATTTTTGTTGTTGTGATAGATGTAACACCTATGTTACAGCTTTTGCTTTCTTATCAACTAAATCAGTAACATATTTTTCTTAAACCTCCATAAATAAATAAGGATTATTTTTGCCCTTTCAAAGGATTTAATTTCCTTCCTTTCTCTATGGAATGAAGATTCCTCCTTCTCTGCCACAGCATGTCAGGGTGGCAGCAGCTGGAAGGAACAGAACCCAGGCAGAATGAGAGCTTTGGGACAAGCAGCCCTAGCTCAAATGTACCAGTGACTGAAAGACACCCCTGGATAACCTTTGTTCACTTTGCTGTCTTGGACATCCATTGCTTTCCCTTTCAATCCTGAGCAGCCCCAAGCCCTTGCTGATTGCCACAGGCCCCTCTGTGTGCCCAAGTAAAAGCTGGGGCAAGGTGGAAGCCACTAAACCCAGAACAAAGGAGAAAGATCAGACCAGGTTTTGTGAGCAGAAATACATCTGTTAAAGAGAAAGGGAAAAAACCCCTGACTGCCTTCCCATACTTGACTTGGGTTTTGGTTTTTTTAACAGCTTATGTTGTTAAAAACCACCTGGATCCTCACACCAATTGAGGCTATTTCAACTTTCACCAGCCAATCCCAAATTTTAGGACAAGAATGTCACTACTGCTAATGAAACTGCCTAGGGCATTGACTTGCAGTAGACTCAAAGGCCAGCACACAGAGTAACCTCAAATCCAACACAGCTCAGAACAAGACAAATTTACCATAAGACAACCAAGCTTTACTTACACATTCTCGCATTTATTTTCTTTTACCATTTGATTGCACAATACGTTCCTGACACTACCTGCACCCTGGTTTACTGTAATTTTTTCAGCTATCATGCTCTGACAGTTTTCAGGTCTGGTCCATTAACACTGCCAAAAATGAAGATCCTCCAGCTACTGCTCCCTCTGCAGATACAGCAAGGACAGTTTATGCTGCAGGAACTTGTGAAAAGAACACACGCAATAGCAATATCACAGTCTGTAAATATTAACACTAAAACTGACTTCACTCCAAAGGCCTATAGTACACACATTTTTCTTTCAAAAGCTACTCTTGGATCAGTGAGCTCACCCAGAGGAAGACCAAGCATCATATTCTTATGCCAGGTGTTGGCCCAGGAGGGCATTTTGAAAATCTGATTTTTAATCTCTACTTTTTATTAGGTTGTTCTCTCTAACTTTTATTTGAGCTATTTATTAGATAGATTCCACACCTTTTTTCTTTTTATTTTTTATTTTGATAGGTTTACTTTTTTTGAAACTTCAGAAATTAGAGAGTTCCTACTCCTGAGATGAGTTTAATTCCCCTCACCCTTACTAGAGATTTCTCATTTGCTTAAGTCATAAAACTCCTATTAGAAAACTAGGTTTCTGGAATAGGGTTGTAGCCCTTCTTAACCTGAATTTAGACAGTATTCTTTCATTACACAGGAAATAAACATATTTCATTACAGTTATCTAACTTCCAATTGTTTGTTTGTTGGGGATTTTTATTCCTTGGTTGGTTTTTTTTTATAATTGGCAAGAACCAAAAACTGAATACAGCAGAATGCTGCAGATCAGAAATCTCAGTCTTTTGCATGATCTAGTAGAAACTATGATTAAAATATTATTACCCATTTTAAAGATTAATTCAGTATGTTCTTCTCTTCCATTGCAGAAAGCTGGGTCACACTCATCATGGGCCTTAATAGACTTTTCACCAGTTGTCAAAGCTACTCTATCTGAAACATCATTTTTAGCCAGAGGCATCCAGCTATTCCTAGATGTTATTTAAATTCACATGACTGGAGGGCTTTCTGTGAGACTGTCTAAAGTAATTTGTTTTGTAACTGTCCTCTCTTCCAACATATACCCTCACAATTTTAACACATGTACCAGAACAGCATGTTATTCCCAAGCACATGCACATTTGCAGTTAATTCTATTACTCTGAAGATTTTTAATGGCACAGTATTAGTTCAGCTAGTGTGCTATTTCCAGAAATCTCTGAAATATTCTTAGTCCTAATGAAATTCAGATTATTAAGAACCATCTAACAAAAAGATTCTATTCTTTTTCTGGTTTAATAGCATTACATGACCATGCTATTACATCACTTCATTTCACAAGATTTGGAAGGCAATATTTGTGCTAAAGACACTGGGGGGGGGAAAAAAAGCAAACCAAAACTGTGCAAGAGTAAGATTTTTCCAAGTAACTTACTGTTCATTTAAGTAAGTGTTACAATGCTGAGATTGTTTCTATGGTTTTCTCTCACAATCAAACAGAATTTTCAACATAGATTACTTATCTTCAAAGCAGTTTTGTGGTCTGAGTGGTCTTTCTAATTCATTTGTTTAAAGTACTTTAGAACCAGCTTCAGCAAGAACTTTGAGAGAATAATCTTCAACCATCTTTAATTACTCACAAGCATAATCGAATATATAGTTACATAAACTAAAGCTAAATCTTTTGTTGAAATATTTAATCTATTCCACAGAATTTAAAGTTAAAATCCAAGGATTTCTGAAAATACAGAGACTCTTGGATCATGAATCTAAGAGTCAACTGTTCATTTTCTTCTGTTAACCTCATATTTGCTGCCAGCCAGGTTTTACTAGTTTCAAGAAGAAATTAAAAAGTACATTCCACCCAAATGGATCATGAGAAATAATTTTCAAGGAAAATTTCTAACACTTTTACTTTCAGATCACAAATTACAAACCAAAGGCTATGTTTCACTTTGGAAGTGGCTACTAATACAACAGAACTCAGACTTTGTTTAGAATCACTAGAACAACATACATTATTAAACAAACACTAGAACCCACTCCTTTATGCCTCCTAATGTACCTCAGGTAATGGTTCTGGATAACCTTTGTAACTAATTCTAATTGGATTAAAGGCAATTTGCTATTTAATTCAAATCCAAACTCAATCTATTTTTGTGAAACACAATCTCTTCCAAGTCAAAACTTCCTGCACAGCAGAAGTCATAGAATGAAGTACTCATGACATCGTTCCCCAAAATTATTTCAATTATACATATTGAAATAATAATTGCTTTTGGTAAAATCTGGTCTATCAGATTTTCAGACTTCTAATAAATCCAATAACTAATCAAAAGCTATACAGCTTATGAAACCAATAGGTACAGGTTATATTGTTACCTCGAGGCATGTTACAGAATTTATCTAACACATCAACTAACACAGGAGAATTTTCCAAGTCAACTCAGCTCTTCAGTGATTCAGATGCACATTTTTCTACTGACATAAAACAGCTTGATATATAACTTCATTCATAATTTTCAATGTCAATATTTTCTCACCAGTATTATGAAAGCAGTACCTATTAAGGTTGCTCCTTTCTAAGTAAAAGTGCCTTGAGACACCGATTTTTGTACTGACAAAAGAATAATGGAAAAACATACTTTTTCATCTATTTATGCACACACTTTCGTGTAAAACAATTTTTTTAATGGTCACACCTTATTAAGTAGTATTGAACAAATAGCAGGAAGACATGCATAACAACATCCATATGACAAATGCCCTAGTTTTTTGAAGTGAATATGAGAATTAAATAGTATTAGATAGAACCTCAGAGTACCAAGTGTCCATAGATCTGACCCTTCCTTACAAGATTCTGTTTTCACTACATAATTAATATATACCAGAACACACTTCTGGTGAAACTGTGTCATCCTCAAAGCCACCACAAAACTCTGTTGAAACGTTTTTTTTCAGCACTTGTTTGTATAAGCACTTTGGAGAGTACTAAAAATAGACTACAGTTTCTCAGTAAAGATTTCTCTTTTTCCTACACAGGTTTTCTT
Source organism: Erithacus rubecula (assembly GCF_903797595.1). Classification (NCBI taxonomy): domain Eukaryota; kingdom Metazoa; phylum Chordata; class Aves; order Passeriformes; family Muscicapidae; genus Erithacus; species Erithacus rubecula. The sequence continues at coordinate 13,906,559 of NC_136689.1, read as the reverse complement.
TATCACAGCAAAACCACAGATAGTATTCTGCAGCCCTGCATGAAACCTTTGCTCAGTTCAGCAAAGACACCAGATCTCCTCTGACATCTGAATAGTTACATACACCCATTTTTCATGTCCTTGGGTATATTTTTTTTCTTCCTAATCAGAAATTCCACAAAAATGCAATAAATTGCAAAGAGCAGTATCTGAGCTGTCTGGTGGTTAATACCTCACATCAAAGGCCTGATAGAATATATATACAGGAAGAGGGGAAAGCCCCAAGTTGCTGAAGTTTCTTTTTTAGGTCACTCACCTTAGGTAACTCCCACTCTGACCTGGAACCATCAGCACTGTAGTAGTATGGTCTGCCTTGTTCATCTGCATGTTTTATCCACTGCAGAGAGAAATGTGATGATAGAAAACATAATCAGAGTGACAGTCACAACAGTAAATCTCTGAGACCTGAGATTTAAAGTTAATTAAAAATTAAGTGCCATCCACTTCAGCTGAGTCTAATGCACAACCTCCATTAACTAACCAAGGTTAGATTGCAATGAGAGCAACAGTTTTCAGCACCCTGATTTTTTTCTTCTGAAACTCCTCAGAAAAAAACTCCTGCAATATCCTGCAAGAGATTATGATAAATAATTTTTTTTAAAGACGCCATATCTCATTCTTATCAATATTATATTGTCAGTTTCAGGAGGCACAATTTTTCCATCAGATTTGCATCAGGATCTTATACGTAAAATTACAAGAAAGCAGCTCAATCAGCAATGGCTGATAATTTGAGAAATACATGCACTTGCTGAACAACTTTTTTAAAACATCAATGGAAACATGAGATGCAGTCCCTAGAGAAAGCATGAAGGAGACAATATAACTCCTGTAGCCACTACAAGCACCTCTCACAGTCAAAAAGCAAACCCGTATCAACTGGGATTGGTCATGCAGAAAGAAAATAATTGCAATAAGCAAAAATCAACAAGATGATTGCAGAAAAATATGAAAACACTCACAGCAAGGCTCTTGGCTCAAGCAGGTTTCACAAGATTGCCTTTCTATAACTGTTTGTGATAGGAAAGGCTACTTTTTATTAATCCCAGTGCAATTAAAAAAGAGGGCTGCATATTTGCTAAAACCTAGGAATGTGCTTTACAGATGTTTGTAAGAAACAGATTAAAGAGGATAAAATTCTAAAACTGACAAAAAATCAAACTATTAGAAAATTCTTGCAAATAAAACTTGCCTAATTCAACTCAAGAACAGGTGATGCTATATGATAAACAGTTTCAGTGAAGACTGTAGAAGTTAAAAAAACTCAAAATGCAACTTCAGTGAACAATTAGAAAAATGGACTGCTTTATAAATACAAACAAATGCTGTAATTATTTTAACTGGGAGAAGTTTTATGGCATGCCCAGAATCACAGTAAGTAGTCAGTAGCAATGAGATAGCAAGAATAGGGCATAAATCTGATATGGCTGAAATTTAATTAAGAAGTTTGTCTATATTTGAAAGTAGCAGTGAAAATCTCTAATAATGGAAATAATGAAAGTGATAAAGCACCATTACATTCAGTTTAAAAACATCTTAACTAGAAGGCCTATGTAGACAAAATCAGTTCTCAAAAGAGAGTAAGAAAAACTTATTGGTATGAAGTTCATTCCTGAAGTATAACCAAGAGCAAGGGGGAAGGCAGGAACTAAAAAAAAAAATATACATTATATGTTCTTGAATATAATCTGATACACAACTGGAAATAAAACTTCTTCTAAGAAACAAAAACACACAAAAGCAAAAAGTCAGTTCACTTGCTAAAGCTTCATGCATATTTAGAAAAACAAAATGAGACACGGCTGAGATACACTCTGCAGATACACTCTTTTGGAAATGCAGGTTTCATTTCTAGAACTGAATTAGTGGAAAAGATTTAGAACACATGATGAGAAGAAGGAAAAAGTACCTTTTCATTAGTATAGTCATTGGTATATAAGGTTTGACCATGTTCATCCAACTCTTCTGACCAACCCTTTGGAGGAGAACCATACTGACTATCTGACTGGCTGTAACAAGAACTGTGGTCGTTTTCTTCTGACGAAAGATGCTACAAGTAGTCAGAAACATATAAGGCAGTTTTGAGAATGAAAGCGCTTTAAAATCTGAAAGATCAAAGATTATTTGACTAGAAAGAGAATAGTAATGAAATCAGGGAGTTCACATTTTTACAAGTTATATGAGAGAATGAGATGCATTTTTACAGTGCAGACAATTCAAAGCATTTCCAGAACAACTAGCTTTTACTGATACATTTTTTTTATTTCCAGTCTACCAGACTTCACTACTCAAATTTAAACTCCAGGGGTTTTGCCTATCCAAATTTTATTCCTACAAATTTACATTACTGATGAAGACAGTTAGCTTTACTAATCTGCATTGCTTTAAAGAAACCTGGGAGCCTTGCTACCTCAGTTTTCTACCACCATCCCAAGTTTCATACCTAAATCCTTCTCCTTTTCTCAAATACATCTGGAAACACAGGATTGATTAAGGACAACTTGAAACTCCAGTTCCACCTTCTTAGATGCCAGCATTTTACAGTATTTGTCCAATGCATCTCAAAATACTACTAATTTCCACTCTCTTCCTTCCAACTCAAGCACATGACAAAGAGCATTGCAAAACCTTTCCACCAGGCAAAGCTAGCTGGGGTGAAAAATTGTTTCCTGAAGGTAGAAGCAAATTATTATGCTAGGGACAAGTTTGATGTGTAACACAGAGAAAAGGTTTACACACACATCAAACAATTTCTGTTCCCCATAAACTTTATTCATCCCCTTGCTAACACACTGTAGTCTTAGTCTAAGCATCCACTCCATGCATCAAAAAAAATCTCCCTTCTTTCATCTCCTACAACATCTCTATGCTGTGATCTCCTGAGGAATTCCATGCAGATTTCCTTTCACAGTGACTTGGATCCTCAGCTAGCAGGAGGCATAACATTTAAGACACCCTGCTACTCAGAATAAAATACTATGGTTCAATAACACTGGCATAAGGGTTTTGACTGTAAGGCAAGGAGAGAGAGACAATTTCAATTTTAAATAGGAAAAAAATCTCTCCCAAAAACTAAAGTCTTACAAAAAATATTTTATTATCAGAAAGTCCCCAGCTTTTAAAAATCAGTGGGTTTAAAGACTGTATGTTTAGTGACATATCCAAATGATTTCTATGTAGGTTTTGGGTGTTAGTTTTCTGAGTACCTTACCACTTGTGTGACACAAACTCCCTCAACTGACATGACCCAGTTTTGGCAAGCACAGGAAAACCCATATGAAATTTTTAGGCCACTAATTTAGGAACATGAAAAAACACTAATGTCCTTACAGCTTACAGAATGTAAGCATGAAAACTATGGATTAACCAATGCTACCTCTCTTGCACATGGGGCAATGTGAGATTCTCACATGCCAATTCCTAACCACTGTGAAGAGGAGGAGAGCAGAGGGAGCAAGGTGGGAGGTGGGGGGGGGGAGGGTCTTCAATCTCATTTTTACACTTGCAGAATTAAGACTGAAGAGTTGCCATGGGTGCTACTGGCCCCATTTGAACTACTCCTTCATAGGACAGCTACAGTGTACACACATACATAAGTTTACATGGCTTTAATAGTTAAATATTAATTGCACTGACATATGGCAAATCAGTGTAGAAGACTTTGGACATTTTTATTATTACTATCTACCGAGATTATGACTTAATAATATATTCTCCAAGCAATTCCTGATACTGAAGAAACACCCTACACAGGTAAAACTAAACAGATGGCTGAAAATGAAAATTCTCTAAGTAAAAACCACTCTTGTATAGCAGGAATGACTGTTAGTATGTCTATCTGCATGGCATCCATATAATAACAGTTTACATGCTGCAAGGCTTAACTCACATCCTGTACATTTGCAGGCCTAAACTTCAACAAAATTCCTGAGTTGTTACAAATTTTACCAAGCCAAGGCACTCCTTGTCTCTCAGCTGTCAGGAACAGCTGCTAAGCTGCATCAACAGGGTTTAGAGAACACTAACGTGGCTAAACCACGTTCCACAGCTTTCAATTTCACTTTCAACACTTTTTCAGCATTAACTGCCTGTATGTTTTTTCATATTGCCCATGTTTTATCTCAAGTCTCATCCCCTGTTAAACTATCCCACACTTAAATAAAGCCACCTTAAGTAGACAGCTGCCCAACCTTACACCTTATAAGAACTAAGCTGTGACATTAAAGAGAATTACAGAAAAGGTCCCCCACATAGTTGCTTCTATTCTCATTCTTTTTTTTATTTACATAGAAAATTCCTGGGGGCAGAGATCAGTTCAGCACCAGCATTTAACAGAAACAGCTATCTGTCTCCCTTCTATCACTTAATCCTTCTAGCTTTAAACATTATTTCTACTTGTGAAAGTAAAAATAATCAGGAGGAATACTAATTAAGGAAGCTACCATCCCTTTATTACTGTTTGTTTACATTGAAACAAAAAACATAGAATGAAATCGCATTCTGGACATTATTTAAATTTAGTCTTGAAATTCAATTAAAATCCATTGCTTTTCTACAGCTGTTGGGTAATTTGTGGATATCTACTTCACCTTCTATTTAGGTATTAAGGGTTTGTCTTCTCTGTTATTGTGACATCTCATTCCTCTTACAGCTCAACTTAACTAAATCATTTGACAAATTTCTCCTAGTTACTGTTAAGCATTCCTTCCTCAGATGCATTAACAAGTCACTCCTCTAATACATTTTATCTGTAATTCCAAAATCTTACACACTTTCTTATAGCCCTGGCCATAGAACTTCACTGCCTCCCCACATCCCATCCATGTAACATCCATTTAACTATCATGACCTACAACTGTTTTCTTTCCATGTCTGTGACCAGGTACTTTGGCAAATAAGATACAATTCTGCCCCTTTTTAACTATCCAATAAAATTTGATTTTCTAATCACAAAGTTCAAAGACCAACTATAAACTATGTCATGTTTAATACGTTACTTATATATTAGAATATGTGATTTCTCAGTTCTCATTTTTACATCACCTTCCATTTTGCTACCTCATACAACACAAGCTCCTCTGAGGACAAATAGAAACTAGCATTTAATCCTTCTGCATGTATTGTTTTATTATTGAAAGAGCATAACTCAGACTAGCATAAAAGCCAACTTAAAATTATTAACATATGTTAACTCTAACTTTTCCTAATCAGACAAAATTTGAGATGCCCTACATTTTACTGTAGCTTAATCTTGGATCTCAGTCTTTATTTTCTATTGGGTTAAGTACCCAGAGGCTCCAAAAAGGAACACAAACAGTGGAGTGTGAAGCATGTTCCCAAATGCAGAACAGAAAAGGAAAGAAATGAAAGAGGGGTGGGGGAAAAGGCAGCTTCAAAATCAACACATGACTGCTGGTGAATGGATTGACATGATCATGCAATGTGTATCTCTCCCTGGACTCATATTTTGATAACCCAGTCAAGACACAAATTACTTAAGGAGCTTATGCTGCTGGAAATACAGACTTAGTGTCTAGTTAAAAATCAAAATATGTATCATCCACTGGTCTCACAAAGACTGAAAACTTGATCAACATAAATGTCTGATGGCCAGCTTGTGATACCTGAAGCATCACAAATAAACAGAAGAACTGAGATGAAAGAAGATATGGGCAATTAAAAAAAATTAACAATTGAGCACTCTGAAGATGCAACCATGTGGTGAAGTGATGGTGCAGACATATGAGTCAGAGGGATTGCTTGCAGATGGGGAGGGAGAAAGAATTCTTGCAAATCCTTCCATGAAAAGAAGGAAGAACTGCAACAATGAGAAAACCATTACTACGACAAGGAGAAGCACTACTCAAAAAAGCAATCGGCTTATCCAGACTAAAACCAGTCTTATCCAGCAAAAGGGCAGTCAGTGATAAATTAAGAGACTATCACCAGAGATACCAAAGGGACAGGCATAATGATTCCATCTGTTTGCCTACTGCTGCCATTTGCCTGAGGCAGGAGAATTTGGCTATTTAAATGTTTGTGGATGTCATGGTTTCTGTGAAGGGCAGTGCCAAAGGAAATGAAAGGTCTCCATTTCCCTTTCTCTCCTGCTCCTATTACTACCTTTCCAGAGGTAGACTTCAGTGACAGGCTTACAACAATCAAAAATTTTTGAGCAGTCCATAATTCAATTTTAAAATTAAACTCTGCTTTTATAGGTTATATATATATATATATATATGATATATAGAGACACTATATATAGTTGGCACAGGAGAAAATCCACCAAATATATATATATTTTTTTTTTTTTAAAGGGTATATAGAAGTGAACTATGTAGAAGATTTGATAAATATTTGCTTTTTCTTTCCATCAGGAAACTGGTTAACCTCAGTACTGTTTGGATAAAAGAACACCATTTTAAGCATATCTAATTGTAATATCCATCTCCCAATTCCCTTGCTTTATCAGAACCACTGTAGTTCAGATAAACATACCCCATGATCAGACTTTCCCTAGCAACTGGCTGCACAGAATAAATTTGCACCTCAAATATTAGTCCAAATCATCTTTTAACATAAATAACTTCATGGTAAGCCTCAAGTGTCTCAAGCAAGGTCAGCAGCAAAGCTTTACCAAAAAGCTTTGCAAAAGCAAAACTTTTACATAATGAAAATAATCCATTGATATACCTAAAGAATATGTTTATGGCCTGAATGTAATCTAGTCAAAAGTAGCAATATCTGCCATGGGGCTATGTCTGTACAGGCATTTTTTTACAAGTTGTTACTCTTCCATACAGTTCATGCATTCATTCCTGTACACAAAAGCAACTCAAGAGTCAAACTGTTGATTACTTCATACCGAGACCCATAACCAAAAAGACAAAGGAAGACACTCCTTGACAAAACTAAGAGATACCAAATTCCACAGCAAAATACCATTCATAGGCACTACAATCTGATTGCTTTTGATCTCAGAAGGAGCTACCTCGTGATCTGCATGGCTCTGGGAGTCCCCTTTGTTGATGCTGGCGTCCCGGGCCCACCGCGGCGGTTTCCAGGTTCGCTCCTGCGATCCTCTGTTGTAGTAATAACAGCGTCCTGTCGTATCTTTATGGGTTTCCCATTCCCCATTTATTTGGACTGGAGCACTTGTAGGTAGTGGTGGAAGTGCAGACTGAGATATTTTCAGTTCTTGTAAATTAGCATAAACTGGTGAATCAGGCCTTCCTTGGCTTGGTGGAGTAGTTGGCTATTGAGAGAAGAAACGCACTGTTAACGAGCAGTAAAACAAACCAACAAACTCCTTTTTTTTGTTGTCAAATACAAAAGCAAAAAGGACAGCCATAAAATGCTGAGGTGTAAGAACATTAGATTCTTAATTCTAAGGTAGATATCACAAGCTATATTTATTTAACACTGAACCATGTTTTCAGCATTTCTCCAGATGACAGCTGATAATTATGTCTTACATCTGATTTGAAATACACTTGAATCATCATCAAAAAATTATATGGTTGCCATACCTTGCTGAAAAACTTCAGATTTACAGTTCAAGTATTGCTCAGAAACTGTAAGTAATGTGATCTTGTTCAATACACAGAATTTCTGAGATGCCACTTGTTAAGCAAAGACTGTTCCCCAACCTTTCCAGCTCACTGTTGATACAGTGATGGTGAATGCAAAGCAGCACTTCTGCATTCTCAGCAGGGTCTAAACAGGCAGCTCAGTTGGAAGGATAAGCACAGTGTTGCAACTAATAAATTCTGAAAAACACCTGGACAGTTCACCTGTATGCCTTTTCAAACATGCTTATTTCAAAATATTTTAGGCAACATCACCAAGTGCTTCAATTACCCCTCTCTTCTTGTAGAAATTAAGAGGATATTCTTATCCACCTGATTTTGTTCACATACATGCACAGAAATAGAACAGCAAATACTTACAAGAAAACAAAACACTAATGACAATTGCTTATTAATAAATATTTTGCTCAAGTGACAGCAGAAATTATGGTTAGAAGACCACAGAACTTACTGAAACCACAAGTAATTCCAAATGAGCCCCTACAGCATTTAGGAGAGAAATAAAGCTTCAGATGTTTAATTTTTAAAGTCTAATACAAACACACCCTGCAGAGTGTAAGAGCATGTGTTTTCACAAGAGCTGTGATTATGAGACTGTGAAAGCAGCTAGTTATTAAACCAAATTAAAGAGTTTTTTGGTAATACACTGCCATTTCTGTATTTTAAGGCACAATATTTAGGTACTCTAAAGGAAAAATTATACAATTTATACCATCCCTTTGGTTTTAATTGAGCAGCTTTGCTGTAGGCAAGTCCTTGTGCCTCCTGTTGCTACTGCATTGCATAAAAGACCTTTTATAATGTACTTTGAAACATTAAAATCATAAGATGCTAATCTAGGCCACATCTAATCATAAATTATCAGGGTTTGCTCAGGCAAGACAGCATATCATACCACACAATCTGATACAAACTGATTGCACCATAGGTAGAACCAAATATGGGCAATATCCACAACCAAAGGGGGAAACAGCTCGAGAGGAACTTAACAAGATTATAACGGGCATGGACTTGTTCTGCGTGCCTTCAGAAGAGACAACACAGCTTACCAGATATAGCAAGTACAGTACATCTAAGGCAAACCACAAGTGCTGAAAACAAAAAAAAAAAAAAATGCAGCACTGCATTTTGGCACAGCCAAAACCCATCAGTATCCTCCTATACTGAATGAAGGAAAAAGGATATTTTTCTACTAAGTCATACATGCTTGCCCTTTTTTTTTTCTTCGTTTCTTTTTTTTTTCTCTTTTTTTTTTTTTTTTTTTTTTTTGGTGAAGAGGGTAGAACAGCTGCCTTTGGTGGAGTTCATCTTGAGAGCCCTGAGAGCATAAACAACACTACTGTGAATGAAGAGCACCCTACTGTCTGCAGGGATGAACCAATTCCCTGGGATGCTGGGGCAGGAATCTTGATGCCTCCTCATTCAAGAGCACCATTTCTGCCTTGGTGTCCTAAGAGCCTGAAGAGCTGCATCTCCCACACAAACCATCCTGCCATTTAACCACAGGGTTTGTCATTGAAATGACACCACAGAAAGCACAAACCTCCATCTCCTTCCTCTCTTTTAAGGAAGTGGCAAAAGTGGCACCACCAAGCACCCTGGCTGCTGCCACAGGGGGCTGGTGGCTTGCACAACCCTCACCTCCTCCTGAAATTCCTCCTCTACACAAAGCAGTAAGTCAGCTTCTCTGTCTGGTCCACATTTAACAGTTACTTTTTTGTTTAAATTAACACAGTTAAGTGCCATCACTAAAAGAACAGTTCTGTATATTAATAAAAGTATTTTCCAAATAGAAAGCCTGCAACACAGAATGCTTTGTATATTTTTGCTTTGGAATATTTTCTCCAGCAGCACACAGGAATATGGCTCAGAGGGTTCACCCTGAGGTTTCCAACCATTTCAGCATTACAGCCAGCACAGCTCCAGATGAAGCTGCAGGACAGGGATGTGCTCAGCCAACACTGGGAGCTCACAGCCAAAGTCCTGCCACCTAACCCAGGCACTGCACAAGTGATGTTTGAAACAGTAACATGATATCCAAGTGCAAATGAGGCATTTTCTACTGAATGCTCAGTGCTTCCAAACTCAATATACCAATTTTTGTTTTCTAGAAGACAGAACTTTTCTCCTGAGCAACAACAAACAAGCCAACTAAGCTGTCCAGTCAAGCCAGCTCTCCAGCTACTTTCACTACCTGTTGTTTTATCTTCTGACAGATTTTTCAAGGAGAACTGCAAGATTTTTGAAAGACATCTGGAAATTACTGCTCTCAGTGACGCATTAAGAAAATGCAAAGCCACCAATCTGACTACAACACACAGCTTAGCTCATAAGCACGTCTTTGAGGGACATGACTTTGTTATCAGGAACTATTTTTAATAACCTTGTAGCACACAAGGAAACTTCCTCATACCCCAAGCCACCTGATGAGGTAGGTTGTTGTGTCTAGGATTTTGCTCAGCTCAACAGCACTCAACCTTACCAAGGCTAATTTTGTCAAAATCTTATTTATTGATTAGAAAAAAACCCAGTTTTTAGGAAGTTCAAAGTTTCCTTAAATTAACTAATTAACATTAATTAGTGTCTGCTCCCTGCCAGTGTTGGCAGGAAGGTCAATCACCCCTGGCTGGGAAGGGGAGTCCCAGAAAGGAGGTGACAGTGGATGTCCCTGCAGAGCTCCCAGGCACTACATCACCTCCCCTTTCCCTTCAGACAACCATTTTGTGAGTTCACAAATGAGTTCTGCAAAAAGCCAAAAAGCAAATTAATTTAACTTTCATTTATCAAAATCATTACTCACTGACAATACATCAATACAAATAAACAAAGCATTACCTAGACCAAAACAGTTCCTGATCACTTCCATGGGTGTATGCACAAAACCAGACACACACATTTAAAGGAGATTTAAATATATGTTAAACACTAAACAGGACTTCCAGTGAGAACTTCCCTCCCTGAGGGCTTTTTTTTTGCACTATCAAACTGTGAATGCTCATAAACATGGAATTAAATCTTCCCAAAGAGACTCCTTGCCTTCTCACTATCAGAATTGCAAGAACATGTCCTTCAACACGCCCATGCATGCACACACTAAATGCCTTCTACTCCAAACATTTCAACATTCATTTGCTATTTGATATGGATTTCGGACTGTTTTATGTAGCTTTCTTCTGGTAAGAACAGTAGAGGACTCCTGCTGAAAAGTGATGTAGGAAAATTAAAAAAGCAGAAATATTTCTATGACACTACAACATAAATGAAAATTGTACAGCCCATTAAGAACTCTGGCAACATCAAGAACATAAGGGCCTCTCCCAGAGCTCAGAAATGTCCTGTATAATACTGTAGAAATCTGCTACATTTAACCTCTCAGAAAAGTCTGCTCACACTAGATCCTTGCTAATTGATATGGAAAAGAGTTTCATGCAGCCAGGACTAAGTTTCCAGGATCAACATACAACACTCTTTAAACAGAGACTGCACACACAGCATTTTCAGAACACAGTTTCTATACTGGCACAGTAGGAAGCAGATATGGGCCTTTAAAAAAAAAAAAACAACCTGTTAATCATTCATGAATGAACAGTCAACATTTTTAACAAAGGCCACAGATATGCTATCAGGCCTCTGGAAACCTGAACTCAGTGCAATGGAAAGCAAAAGTACACATTTCAGTAATGAAAAGTACCTTGTGAAGCAGGATAGTATGCCAGCAACAAAAAGAAAAAGTTTGCTTGTAACTGGCAATTACCTTTTTCCTTTTATAGAACTTAAATTCAAGACAAAAGCCTCTAGAACATAACAATTGCTTAAAGAATGACTGCAATGCCAGCCTGCAAAACAAGACCTACCACACATCAAATTGCTTTCACTGTGGTGCCTGTTTGCAGCTTCTTTTAATGTTATGAACCTGAATGCAAAAGCTTTCATTTCACCAGCAGCATTCAGATTGCAGTAAATAGCTGCTAAAAATGAAGACCCTTAAAAAAAAAAAAGGAAAGGCAAATTTCAATATACCTTATGAAGTTGCAAACAACAGATTGTCCATGCTCATGCAAAAGAGGAGTATTATATTGAAGGGAAGCAAGGGAATATTGTCTCTGCAGCAGCAAGCTGAAGAAGGGAGAACAGGAAAATCCCACAGCATCCTGAGACTGGGAATGAAGCATCCCAGTTCCCTCAACAACTGAGCTTCTTGCCAAGGAATTCCCACTGTCCTTTTAGGAAGGCCTGGGACTTCAATACCAGCTTTATTCAACAGAAATTACACAAAAGAAATCTCAAAACCTCTACAGATTCATTTTCATAAAGTGACAACTTCAACTGGAATAATTAGCTTGTCTTTTCTTTCCTCTTTCTGCTTTGAGTTTATATTTTTACAAATATGTGCTGCACTCTGTTTTCTTTCTAACAGATACAGGCATATTTACAATTTATACCCAAAAACCCACAGATTTTTCAATGAGTCCTCTACTACCTCAGAGGTGAATAGAGAAAGCTAATTTAACAAACCAAATTTAAACGAGAACTGAAACAATTTTTTATACTCTAACCTTCACCAACATAGGCTGGGAAATTTACACTCTAAGGAACATATTAAACAAAATATGAGAGTAAATATTATAAGCTTGTCAATAGCTGATTATAAATTTCAGACAAGCTATAGCAATGCAAGTATTATTTAAGTGCAGTGAAGTTTGTGTTCAGCTGATTTGTCATCATAAAGTGGTAGGAAAAAAATAAAATAAAATTGCAAAGCAATAAATAAAGAAATAAAATCATCCCATACAAATAATTCAAATATATCAACCTAACAAAAGCCATTCAATAGTTAAAAGCATCCCATTTAACAACTAAGCAGATAGATTCAAAGTAATTTTTTAATGGTTAGTCAGTAACTTTAGATTAGACTGGAAACAGTTAAATTAAGAATGATTCACCTGTGCTAATTTTATCTTTCAGAAAATTTTGTATTTCTTACACTGAACTACAGGCTGATATATTGCTTTTTTCTATTACTGGAGATAGTTGCATAAAATTTTTTGTATTATATATACTTCTATTAATATTCTGCTTAATGAAAGCAGATTACGAAACTGAGTCTTAGGACAATCAGGGTTGCTAGAATGTGCTTGTGTTATTTCAGCCATGTAAATTCTCTTCTGTTTTAGCTCTCTCATAATGAAAAAAATATAAAATCCTATAGTTGATGAAAATATAAATCTTTATGTAGTGCTAACTGTAATCTACCAACATCTAGGTGCATAGCAAAAAGCCTTGCAAACTAAAGACATTCCCTTCCCTTTGAAGCCCAAAAGAAGTGACTTAAAGTATTTTGATACTTATGAAGATTATGATTTATTTAATTGTATTGCAAAATCCCACAGCACAGAAAGCTAAAGGTGACTGCCTGTGTCATGGTCACACTGGGGAACAGGAATGGAAACTGGCTGCAGCAGCAGGACACAGCCTGTGACAAGAGGGAGCACTTGGCTGGGTCTTGGAGTTCCAGAGACCACTCCCAGATCATCCATCATATGTGATTGATCAAAGAAAATCGATGGAAAACCATTTTTTTCCCTGCATACTCCACAATTTCCCATTCACATTCCTGCAGTTGCTCACTGCATGAGCAAACTATTACATATGAACGTAGGAAGTTTATAGCAATAAAAGAAAGTATACTGAAGGACTCAACAGTGATGTCAAATATTTTAAAAAACGGAAATAAGACTTTACAATGGGATCCTTTGTCAAACATGCACAAAGATGACAGTGTTTACCGTGCTTGTACTTTGCCACTTGCACAATCTAGCTGCTTCTTTCCATAAAAAAGCTTTTGTCCAAGGATATAGACAAAGCTGCTTTTCCTGTAGCAGAAAATTTCAATACCATATGAAACACTTTACGTCATACATGCTTACACAGCAAGCTTACCCCAGTTAGGAAACAGGGGCCAAATTTGAAAATGTTCAAAAGTCAGACAGTAAATTTCCTTCACTCCTTTTCTCTCTGAGACTTTCAACACTCATAATAAAGTTATCTGTAACCCAATTCAGAAATTTAGTCCACATCTTGAATAACCTGGATATGACATATAGGAGGAGATTTACACATTTATTTTTTCTCCACTTTTAGGGAAGTTAATTTCAAGTTGTTTCTGTATTTTAGCTCAATTGCTGTCAATTATTGAGCTCTGTGAAGCTTGCAGTACATATCTGCATGCAGATTTGTGAATAATAAAGCTGCTGGGAATAATTAGTGATGTCTCTTAAGGATGTATTTCATAAAAATTAAAATAGTACACAAAGACAACACATGACAACTCTAGATTGCTTTCTCCAGTGGAAAATGATCCTGTAACAGTCCAATAGGTACTGCTTTTGAGATAGCCAGTATCACAAGAGCACAACAAGCTGTTCAGCTGTTTTAGAACTGTTACAGCAAAATAATCCCTTGAAGTTTCAGAAGGAGTGGAGACTCCTCATTTACCAAAGCATTTACTGTTTTAACTGGCTTAATGTATAGCTGTACATCTCATTTGCCTCAGAGAGGTGAAAGTATTCTTAAAGGCAGATTATTAAGATCTTCATGGAACTCTTCTATGCTGTATCCACTACAGAAACACAGCACGTCTAAGCAGACAGCTCCTATTAAATATTATTGTGGGAATAGTGTAGAATGGTATTATTTGAACTCATAATAGCCTAAAGGTCATGGAAAAGTTTCCATTAGAGTCACTTTAAACTGAATAGCAATTTTTTCTACACTTTACAGTTTCAAAAGTACAGATCCCATAGCCTTAAGTGTACTTTTGAGGGTCCAGTGCTTACACAAAGCAGTGTAAAGCCAGGAACCCATGAAAAGTGCAGATGGGAAAGTAAACACCACCTCTGATAAAATTCCCAAGTTACTGAAGTTGTAGTACTGAGCAAGCTCAAAAACCTAAGAGATAGCTTGAGAACCACTTGAATAAACAGAATGAAGTCTAAATACTACCACACAAGTTACCAAAACCCCATCATTCAGTAGAGCAAAAACCCTATTTGTAAGAGAAAGAAAAACCCAGAGCAATTAAGAATTTTTAAACTCTATACATGTATTACAATGGTTCACTTCCATGGTAGATAGTTGGGGATTCTTTAAAAAAATAGAGAAAATAACAATTTGCAAGTTCTAAAACAGAGCAGTCATCAAATATGTGTTCTGTTAGAAAGTGTATTTCATTCCAAACACTTGACAAGAAAATGCAGAACTCCTACTCAGTTTACAGCTGCTGTCCTTTTACTCTGCTGCAAAAGCAGATTTCACTTGTGTGAAACTTTGCTTCACCAAATATTGCTCATGGCAACCAATCTGGCAAACGTTTGCTATGGTTGCATTTCTTGGTTAGGTGTCAGAATAATTTCAAAATATCTTCTTGAGCTTATAAACTGCAGCTGCAGAACATCACCAGTATTCAAATAGGATGAGCAAAGCTGATGTATGAGCACACTTACTGGGATACTGGAAATACCTTATGGGATTAATTAAGGTGGCAAACCCACTGAAGAGCAGTTAACTGGCCTAGGAAGTAAAGTATCAAATCAGATACTAGAATGGCATCTGTTGGTTTGCCTAATATATTAACAGGAATACATTCTGTTGTGTTAACCTCTACATCTGCCTCTCCAAGCATTCCCTGAATTTATTACCTGCAATTATCATTGACAAGCTACTACACCTCTCATGTGCCCCAAAACTCCAGAGGGCAATTTCCTTGATTACACTGCCCACTTGGGAATAAACTTCAGAAACAGCTATTCACAGGGACTTCCATAAACATTGTATTGAAATCCTGGGAAATGTGAGTGCTCAATTTATAAACAGAAACACCTGAAAAAGCATGTTCTAGGGATCATGACTGGCTAAACAATTTCAAAACATATGATTTAAAGAACCACATTTTACATACTGTCATGCTAACTCTGTACCTTTACAAACCAAAACACAAATTATACTCAAAGTCTAGAAAAATTATGATAAAATCTGTTCATCAAGTAATGTATTCATATTCCAATATAAAACAAACTTGGATTAGAAAAATAATAATCTCAGGATGTTTTTAAGACTGTACACACAAAGTCCATGTTTCTAACTTCAGGCAAATTTTTTAAGAGCCATCATTTCTAACACATTAGAATGTCTACTATTAAAAAAAAACAACCCACCAACTTTATTTCACTTCTTCCTTTTGAAAAAAAAAAATGGTTTGCTAATATTCACAGAAAGGGAAGCCAAGAGAAAAGCAACTTTAAATGAGTTAGTTACCCTACCTACCCATGCACACAAGAAAAGAATGCCCTTCATGCAGAAGGCAGAAGCCACACTGATACTTCTGCTTATACAGGAGTTCAGCAAATGCTTTTGCTAATTCAGTTCATGTAATCAAATCAATAAAGCACATAGTTCAACAGACTCAGGCAACAACTCAAAGTTTAGAAAATAAGAAAAATCACAAATATATGTCTCAGAAAATCAAAGATTATTGCTACATTTTTAACACCTAGCTATGCTGCTTTATTGGCCACCAACTACCAAAAGGAGCAACCCCATCTCCCTTGCCCTCTGCACCCCTGATGTGACCCTGCAGCAAAGGGATGGAAAAAGCCAGAATGGCAATAAAGTAATCCCGTTGAGACTTCAAAAACAAAACAAACAAAAACCCCACAAACAAATAAAAACCCTCCCATATCTAAACTCCTTAGGTGTTTGCAGGTCACTGCAAGGTCAGCCAGAGACACCTCTGAAGTGCCTGACTCAGGTGACAGGGGAGCAGGACCTTCTCTTTCACAACCTCTCTGTTAGTCCTTAAGGAGTTTGAGCTGCCTAATTAAATTCCAAAGAGAAGGAATTATCTTCAAGTATCTAAAACAGAAACAGTTATAGAAACAATAGTAAGTGAAGAACTGTCTATTTCTCCCAAGGACAAGAAAAAAGTAGGCTAGATTGAAGAGGGGGGAAAAAGTTACATATGGAGCAAACAAGTAACTAAATTTTGCAACAGTCCGATCAGGAAAATAGGGAACTTTCCTTGAAAGCTCAAGTTCACAACCTTCAATAGCACTCCTGGTATTCTTGCTTCTGTCCCTGTGCAGTGAGAAAGGACCACACTGGGGTTGTTCTCTCTTTTCCTTAATCTCAACAAGGCTCTGTAAACAAGGCTTTACTACAAATCTGTAACCCTCATCCTGAAAAGCAGCACGCTCACATCTGAAATTTGAAACAAATGAAGTTATTAAAAGTATATAGCAAAAAGCCGATTTGTTGTACAAGTATGCACAACTGAAATGTTGGGTTTAAGTCCTTGTTTTTTCTTAAGAACAATCAGCAGCCTATAAGAAAGTACAATACAGTACCATGGTGATCAGAGCATTAAAAGACTGAAGCAGATGATGTTTCATACATCAAAGAAGGAAACAGGTCCCCCAAGTAGCTCAGGCAGAGAATAACAAATATTTTCAAGATGTGTAAGGACAGCTTTTCCTGTCACCTCAGAGTACAGAACACAGCAGTAGGATGAAAGATAAGAATGAAAAGAGAAATATATTTTTTTATTAACTTAAGTTCTGCACTTGAAATTAAAAAACTGAATTCTGAAGCACATGTTTTTGTCAGCATTTTAAGAAAAACTGTTTCAACATGAAATCTAATACATGCAATATTTTACTTATGGAGCATAAAATTTTCCTCATGGCTTCTTAAAAAATCTAAAAATATTACTAATATTAATTTTTGGTAGAAAAACCTGGGTCAGAAATGGTGGGAATATCTTAAATCAATTTAAGAAATGAAAGATGCTATATTCTCCTCTCCTCTGCAAAATACCAGAGTATCTCAACACTCAAAATAAGTTAAAACCTGGAAGTGTTATAAAATCATACCAGTAAGGAAAGAGAAAATTTTCTCTCCCCTCCTCCTGCACACCTTGCCCAAAATGAAAAATTTAAGGACAGTTTTCTTCAACCTGTAGCAAAACTGGCAGGGATAAAGCAAGAAGCTACTTCTGGGTCTAGTCATCCTTCCAGTTTCAGACATTCCCACAAATCTGAGGGACAAGTTGTGGACAATCAAACTTCTCAGATTTTAGAAAAAAAAATGAGAACATATCAGCACTTTCAGTCATGTCAGCCCTGTAGTCATCCTGTCCAGTTCACTGAGGTGGTTAACCACAAATAATTAGTAAGATGCAAAACAAACCAGACAAGAAAATATACACAATGCTATACTTTGTGAGATTAATATGTTCTGGTTTTTTTAGAACAAGCAAAGTCAACAATGGACAAACCCACTTCCATGATTCCAGAGATGATTAAAAAGGCAGTAAAATCACGTCTACACTAAAAACCTTTCCAGCACAGAATTTAAGTGGGAATATTCATGCTTCAACAGCACTTTTCCCAACTGTGAATTATCAACTTCACCATCCTCAGAACTGCAGCCTGTAAGTCATTTCCCAGGTGCAATTTGCAAAAACAACCCCAAAATGTTATGAGCTGGCAAACCACACATGTTTAACTCAGAGAAGTTTTACTGGGACCTGTGGCCATTTCCCCCTGGTTTGCTTTCAGCTGCAGCACTGACAGGAAACTTAAAGTCATTTTTCTTCCCTGAGAAGTTGCAAATAAGCAAATGATGAAACAAGCTGCATTTTGTAATACAAAATAGAGGTCCTGCAAACCAAATGAACTGGGCTTTGGGGCTTTTGCTTAACTTCTTTATGCTTCTGAGTAAATGCAGTGCAATCTAAAATCCACTATTCATCTGTTCAGAGGCAGTTAATTGCAACTTTCACAGTTCAAATATAAATTCTACATGGCCATGAGGAAAAAAAAAATCCTACTGATTGTATGCTGTAGTAACCAAGAAAGAACCACAATACACTATCAATGCATAGTGCCTATAGTATGTCTTTTCTGTTTTACATAAAACAATTGATGAAGGGATTAAGACAGTGTGTCACGTGGTCTAGAAATTTACTTTAAAAAAGGAGGAGAGAAAGAGTGTATGCCACAGTATTCAAAGAATAATAATGAATAGGGACATCAACAATTCCCCCAGAAGCTCAGCACAGATATCTACCCTCCAAAGCCAAAACTAAATCCGAGTATTTCTCCTCTTCCAACAATATTCCTTAAACATAACCCAGTTACAGGTTTCACACAGAAAATTATTGCATGATGTCCACTGGTATGCACTGCAAAACGTGTGTCAGAACATGTTTCAATAATCCCTTATGGGCTGCTGAGCAATTAAAAGGCTTGGTGCTACCTATTCAACAAAATGCTGTGTTTGCTGTAGATACCAGCTGTGTAAGTAACAGGACACACACACAAAAAGTCTTATTCTAGTTTTCTGTGTGGATTTCATTCACTCAGACAAGCATGAACATCTATTGCAATTAATTTTTTTAACAGAAATCCCCCTGCTTTGCAGGTCCTTCTCAAACAAAGTTTGAGGATGAAAGAACTCTTATGAAGAGGTGAAACAAAGAGATACAGCTTGCCAGAAAGGAGGAGGTGTGTGTGGGAAAGGGGTCAAGTATTGAAGTAGACTCTGTGTCCCAAAGCCTGCTGTCACAGTTACACCAATCCAGAGAGGGTCTGCTAAAGATGCACTGATCATAAAGCTGCATCTGGTCTTCCCAGGGATGGCACTGCATTCAAAGTAGCATTCTGACCATGAGCAGCACTGCTGGATTAAGACCATAAAAACCTTTTTTAAATTCTGGGCTCCAGGGATGAGATAAGACTCTCAGAAGTAAAAGAAACGAGTGAGAGCAGCTGCAAGTGAACCAGACCCTACAATAAAAATAGGAAGCAGAGTTCTTTGTCACATCCCTGCCCATCATGCAGACTGCCTGGGCTGACTGTCTGGTACCACAATGGGGAGTGGGGAAACACAGTGACCCTTCTCACTTCTCCCATGATTGTAAGACAAATTCACAACTTACTAAAAGGGAAATTAACTGACATAATTGAATTTCTTCTGTCGTGCAACACCATTTTTCACTGCTGACAAGAAAAACTAAAAATTACCCCAAGCCCAAAATTCATTCCATTTTATCAGTAAAATGAAGGACTTATTAAACTGCTCTAAAAAAATTATATCCCTAAACGAAAGACAAGGAGGAAAAAGAAACAGTCAGATTCAGATATCAGGCACCAACCCTCTCTGAAACTTACTCCTGATGATCCAAGTGAAAGAGGTCACATTAGCACACACATTCCCCTGTGTACTGCATGCTCCAGACTGCAAAACATGTTCCAAAATACTAGGGAGTGAGTTAATCAAAGTTCATTTTAAAAACCACAAATAATTTCTGTGATTTTTTTTTCACTGAAATAGGATTTACAAAGTCTTCTGACAACTGTAAAACCGTGACTAAATTTAGAGAGTATGTTTAAATGGACTAATATTATGCAGATACTTTTGTTGCCAGGAATCTGTTTTGTAAAATAACATAATTTTAAATTCTAATGTAAAAGCTTTCATGTAAGAAAAGTTGTGTTAAAAAAGACAGAATTAAATTACCAGCACTTAGTACACAGGAATGTGTAATGGTACTCTTGTTATACAGTGTGAGGGAGTTCTGAAAACGCTGTCAAACTTCATTAAGAGCAATGTTATGCTTACCCAAAATTACTAAAACATTCCAGGCTTTTTTGACTGTCCTATGCAATAAAGCAAACCTATTAGCAGTACATTATAGCTGAGATGGCAAGAATTTGCTAATAGTTTCATGCTGATTAAGCAACAGGCAGTAAGCAGTGCCTGTGCCACAGTGAGCACAGCCCTCCCCCGTGCTGCTGAATTATAATTCCATGCTCAGCACTCAGCGGATCAGCTGGAGCCACCAGCCTTTAGAGAACATTCTCATTGAAACTACAAGTATAATAAAGTATGGCAGCACTATCTGCCAAGCTGTCGGGGGAAAAAAAATTGCTTTAAAGGTCACAAATGTATGCTTGAGTACATAGCAATGCTCAGCACATGAAGCTGTTCTTGCAAGATGACAGAAAGTTGGTGTTCATCTGCAGAAAACACAGGTGGAATGGAAGCTGAACTTCCTGGGAGTCTCCAAGAGAACAATTAATTAATAATTAATGTATTTAGAATTACTGGATACATGAATACTTTGCTGTTGATTTCTGTTGTTTTCCAGTGAGATTTCCATTGAGCTCATAGAAAAAGGTGAATCATGGAGCTGCAGGCATGGTAGGAGCTCTGGGTTCCAGGTCCCAGGAGGGTCTGCAGTGTAACAGTGCTGCAAGCTGATCAGGCCCCTGCCCAGAGAGCCTCCTGCAACCCTGCTGCCAGTGCCACAGCTTGTGCTGCTTGCTGACTGCTCAGATCCTGCTGTTCAGCCACATCCAGTACAGCTGTATCAAAGATATAAAGCTTATTGGGAAAATTTAAGTGCCTGAATAGGCTTTAGGCTAACATTACTGCAAATGCTTTTGTCTTCACAAGAGCAGTAATTGAGTATGGAGGGTGATTAGCTGTATCTCTTAAATAACACTTACTGGAAGCATTAGAGCTGTGCATTTCAGATTGCCACTGAAATGGGGGATTAGAGGAAGGGCAAACAATCTGGCACAGCAACAGCACAGCAATCATAACAAAACCTTCAGTGAAGCTTCAAGATGAGCCTTGCAGCCATAAATCCCCTCAGAGGAATGCAGGGAGATGTTAAACTGCTAAACCCTGCTAAGAACACATACTTTCCATTTTACCATGTAGATTCAACTATTTTGGGCAGAAACTGAAGTTTTATGCCTCCTTTTGCCACAGCAGTACAGAGCTCTGGGCCATACTGGCTGGCATACCATGACAAAATGCATCTTATAGCTGCAAGAACTTACAAGTATTAATTTTTTAAAAAAGTCACTTGTCACTGTGACTTGAGAAAAGTCACGAATCCTGTCTTTATTGATATTATTAGCATAATGCATTAATATGAAAGGATCCTTCAACAATCAATCTTGAAGAAGATTCAGACCAAGAAGCTGTTTGATATGGTTTTGGTGGCTTTTCATAGGCTTCCTTCTCCACATAAACCTTCCCACAACAAAGACTGAAGTTTAGAGGTTATACAACAGCCATTTTCCTCATGCTATTCAAAGTTTCTAACATATTTTTAAACAATTTCAGCTAACAAGTAATGTTAATTTAACCATTTAAAAGACATCATGCTCCCACTTACTCATTTACCTTATTATTAAAACAGATAATCTAAAATTTCATTATTTTAAAAGTCAAAACTCATTTTCACCTTGCAGATTTCAAGCAACAGTCAACATCTTAGACTTTCCTGTCTTTAAAACCCACTAGTCCCTGTATTAAACCATCCTTTATTAAATCTGTATTCAGATCCAGTATCCTCACATGTTTACTGTGTAACACTGAATATAATTAGTGGGTTCTATGACAGACAGCAAGACTTTTTTTACAAGGTGCAAGACAAAGTCACTGTATAAGGACTTAGAAAACATATTACAATTCCATTTTAAAGGAGTCTTTGGCATTTTAGGACACTGCATTACTTGGGAATCCTCCCTGTCTCCCAGTATATTGGAATGGGACATTCACCAGCCTGCCTGAAGCAAACAAACTTTAAGACAAAAAGCAACAGATACTTAATTGCAAAAATACTTAATGTTAAAATGAATATATTTCTGGCTTTTCCAATACTTTGCATGTGTTTTGTGTTTCTCTGATGAGGAAAAATACCTCTGATTTTGGCACTTATGGAAATTAAGTTCACAGATCCACTAGAGAAGTATTTTAAAATTAAATTCCCATTATAAAGTAGGGCTCTTAGCAGGCTCTTTATATATTGTTACCTCCAGTATACATAAGTACTGAGCTGTTTAGTTTGCATGTTGAAATTTCTAAATAAACCATAAAAATCCCACATATATTTGCATCTGTCACTATACTGGAAGGGAGAGAGACATAAAGAATTAAGAAAAAAATGTCACAAGGCCTTCTAAATTCCCAAGACACTGCCTCTATTCTCAAGACAATGGACGTGCTACAGCACACAAGAAAATCCCTGAAGTTTTGTTAGGGCTGCTTGAACTCCCTCAATCTCATGTATTTTAATGACTTAGGACAAAGAACACCTATTACATCACTTATAACATTTCTTTCTGCTAATGAAGGATAAAGTAGAAAGCCAAGTCTCATGCCAGAGAAGACATGCAGAGAACATTAGGTCAAGACTTCAGTTTAAAATTTTGCCTTAAAAGACATAACAGGATGAGCAAAATAAGTGCTATCAGTTAGCACATTTATATGTTTATATGAGGTGTTTCAAATTTTGAGCAGAGCTGGAATATTTCCCTCAGCAGTTGTTTAAGACCACACAAACAGAAGCCTGTACATAATTATGCCATGGTGCTAAGATATTTTTAATTTTTAACTTTCACTGAACTAGAACAGGTTATGATCATTCCAGTTTTAACACTGGGATTCAGTTTTGCAAAAGTATACTGAATAACAGTAGGAACATTTAAAAAAATATATCCAATCCACTGTGCCTAACTTAAAGAAGTTAAAGATTTTTTTAAGATCACTTTTGAGGGCTTTTTAAATGCTAAAGCCAAGTAACAATTGTACAGACTTTTCTCAAAATCCCAGAAATACACAGCAATAGACTATATGTACTGCTTACAGTAGAATAAAATTCTCATGAGAATCTTAACCAGGTTGCATCTTTTTTCCTCTCTACACAACTGAAAATAGAAGTATTTGTACTTTGACTGTATTTCTTAGTCTGTTTCTCCCTACTTGCAGACAGTTTGTTGGCACCCAGTGTAAGGACAGAAAGCATGAAACACTCAGCCATGCATTTCTGCAGTTTTTCTTCCCCTTTATTTTCCTTACACTAGCAAGAATGTCTTTCATTTTCAATAACAGCTATTTCTGCAAATCAGTATCTAGAAAAGGAAGTGCACCTTTGTCATTGAATTTCATGTTTCAACATGAAAATGTTAATTTGCAACTACCACTTTACTTCGATGAATATTAAACCAGCGATTTTTGTTTCAGATAGCAGTTAAGATGATATAAAAAGACTCAGTATTTGTGGAATTTTATTTACTTTATAATTCTGAGGCTGCTTTCAAGGAGATCAGCCATACCAAGAACAACAGAGGCTGGCTCAGGGCTCAAATCACCATTTAACATAATATTTTGAGAAGTAAAGCAGCAGTTTATGAACAGACAGTAATGATGTGAGAACAGGATAAGCAGACAATTCCTAAGAATGTCTATGGCTGCAGAATTTAAATAGACCCCCTCAAGCTACTTTCTCAGAAAATTAATTACAAAAAAAGAATTCGTCAGTGTACTACAGTCTTAGCACAATGTTCACTTCAATTGTTTTAATAAACAGCACACCAAAGACCTCCAGCAGCTGGAAACAGCTGTTTTACTGCCCTCACAAATGCTGTACATCACACCTTAAGTTTGGACACAACATGCTGAGGGGCTTTAAAGATTTACAAAATAAGAAAAGAACAATAACAGAGTTCAGATCTAGATTTTCAGCATACCACTCAGGATTTTGATTTTTCTGTTTTTCCACTAAAACAAAAAAAACACCAAAAAAAAAAAAAAAAACCCACAAAAAAAAAAAACCCACAAGACCAAGTACATATCTAAGTTTTGCTCAACTGATAGTTACAGTAGCAACTTACGAACTAGCAACAAGCAAAAATGGATGCAATTTTTTACATATATAAAAGTTTTACACAGTTCTTACATATATAAAAGAAAAGTAAACAAAACAAAAGTAAAGTTTACACTTTGGTGGATCACCATTCACAACCTTGTGAAACACCAAGACAGGTCTCTCATAGAGACTGAAGCATGGAAGAATAAAAACTATCTCAAGTTTAGGTTTGCTTGCCCTGTGAGACTCCTCAGGGAGGCACATCAGCATCACCCTGCAGGGCAGGAATGAAAGCCAGTGAGGCTGCAGGCTGTAGCTGAGGAGCTGCCAGGGCCAAAGGGAGCAGATGAGTCAGTGAGAGAATGAGAGATGGGCAGAGGGACAGCCCTGTGTGACCACCAGGACAATGCTGCCTCCTGTCCAGCCCCTGGTCCTGCCCAAGGCAAGGCAGCCACAGAGCCTGGCTGTGAAAAGCTCTCCTGGAAGAAGCACTGCAGCCCTCTGGCATGGCTCATGGGCATGAGCACCATGGAGTAACACACACTGCAGCAGGAAAAGCACAGAGCCTCAGGGAAGGCTCATGAAAATACCATTACAAGTCAGAGTGCAGCACCTGGGAGGGATGAACACAACAAAGTCACAGCCAGGACAAATGGACTTATGTGGGTGACAGAGAAAAAACACTGATGAGTATATCTTGTGAAGCTGTTGTGAGGAAGCCTAAAGTTAGCAGTCACACTATATGAGGTACAAATCAAGATCAAAGTGCTATCAAGAAACAGAACAGCTGGCCCTGTATTTTTATATCTCAAATATACAAAGAACTTAGGTATGTACATATATACCCACACACATAGTCCCCTGTGCCTAAAGCATAATGCAGTTATGCATGACAAACATCTATTAGCCTTTCCAGCTGGATGCCCATAACCAAGAATTGATATGGAGAGTGCCAAGCATGTTGATAAATCTTCAGTGGTGGGGGCTGGGAGCAGGAGGGAAGCACCTGTATTCCATTTCAACAGGAAAAGCAGTCAAATCAAAGTCACTCAAGAATCTCATTTACCGTTGCAACACTAGCAGGATAAAGCTTCTGCTAAATACTTAAAAGATAAACAAAAGTTACGTGCAACAGTTCTGTTGCACCATGAATCATTTCCAAACAATATCCTGGTGATCTTTCAAGCTCTCTAGAAAATAAATGTGCATGCAATATTACTAGACATGTTGAACAACCAGTTGAGAGTCCAGAAAGTTTGTTTAATGTATTTTTGTTTTTATCAGACATAACATATTATTACAGTATTGCATAAGCACACTTGTTGCCCGAGTCCCATCACATCAGTGACAGTAAAAAGGCAAGAGTGTCCCTGAGCCCTTCAGATCTGCTGACTTTGCACTAGACTGACTATTCAGGCTGCCATAAAGGAGTTACTTACAGGCTTACAACACTGCCTGGGCCAGCACCACCACCTCCCTACAGCACTGGAAATAAATATTTGTAGAGCCGGTGATGACTAGAGCAGCAAAGTGATTCAGCTGAACAACAATCCACAAAAGCAGAAGACTGTGTACACTACACAGCAGCAGAAAACAGACATAAAACTCTGTTCTTCAGCACTGCATTTAAACAAAATACAGGGAAGTTACTTAATTTAACTAGATGATCTGAAAATCATTCAGAAGCCTTAGGTAAATCATTTTAAAAGGGAATAATCAAAACTATGTCATTTAAATTCAAAATGCAATACGCAATTTCAGATTTAAAACAGGAGTCCAAGTTTCTAATCATGATTTTGATTATAAGCAGAAGGTGAAGCCAGATAATTTAACATCAAAACTCAACATAAGCAATAATCTAAATGCATCCAGACAGTTCCTCAACTTCTAACTTTCATTTACAAAACTTATCAGATGGAAAACTACAGCGAATTAAAAGGCAGACTCCAAACACCTATGCCTTGTCAGCATCATTGTACACAAATTCCAAACCTCTGTCAAAAGAGTTTATAAAGACAGGTCAAATTATCAAAAGAAGAGGGGAAAATATACTAAAACTAAGGCTGCCTTTTACTTTTCAACAATCCTTCAGATATTTCAGCCAGAAACAGCCTAGAAGTCAGGAGTCCTCTGCATGCAACACTAAATGTGCACCCACTCTCATCTAAGATCTTTGCAAAGCCTTCAGGGAACGGCTCCATGTTTCTGCTTGTGCTTTTCACCTCTTCTACACTGTCTTCAGCACTGTTACCTCCTCTTCAAGATGAGAGGCCAGCAAATGGATGTTGTTTAGAATACAGAAACACCATGAAACTTGCATTCTGCATTTTCATTTTGCACCATTTCCTACTACTGACAACCTCTATGCTTGCTTGAATGCCTCTCTACACTAACCAGGAACTTTCATATCTACCAGAAAATAACTATAATCTACTAGAAATCTACTATCTTTCCTGAGAACTTTGTCAGAAATCCTTTTAAGACAGGCTAAATTCAAAATTGGTACGAGTATTCTAACAGCATGTTGTCCAGTTACTCACAATCACAGAAGTCATTTGAAAATCCTCAGTTCTTACTATCCTGAAAGACTGTTTTGTCCAAAAGTATTGTCCTTAGCTGTGGAACAAACTCCACATAAAGGCAAAACCGATTTGCCTCTATCCTTTTTAAATCAAACATACCTGGCAAGGCACGTCAGAGACATATCAGCTGTTGGGGTACTAGATAGGCACAGATTTTGCTTTCTTGTTTTTTTTTAAGCACAAATGTCTACTATTCCAGAGAGCTGCCTAAAAAAAAGGAAAAAAGCATTTTGCATTTTATTCTACAGAGTCATACGCTCCCTGATGCTTTGTCACACTGCTGTGAAACAAATGATACTTTCTTTAGGATTCTACAGAATAACAGCACCTTTGTTCTATAGGCAAGCACTGCAACATTAAACAACTGCCTAGATTGTAACCAGGTAAAGACATAGCAAAAGCATTGTTTGCACCCAGAGCTATGTGAGAGAACAAGATATGATCAAATATTCTCAAAACAGTCTCAAGCAGAGTTTTACCTATTAAGTCTTTTCTGTGTCTGGTGGTTCCTTACTTCAAATGACAGAAGCACTGCCAATGAGAAAAACCAAATTCTCAGTATCTCCAGCTGCTTTCAACTTAGGCAGCAGTGAGACAAAACACCTATTCCATTTCCTAGGGCTGCTTTCCTGATTAAGCATTTACCATCCCTAGAGAT
Source organism: Erithacus rubecula (assembly GCF_903797595.1). Lineage (NCBI taxonomy): Eukaryota > Metazoa > Chordata > Aves > Passeriformes > Muscicapidae > Erithacus > Erithacus rubecula. The sequence continues at coordinate 13,878,968 of NC_136689.1, read as the reverse complement.
TCTTTCATCATCCTGCTGAGGCTGGTACTTGGCATGAATTCTAAAGAAAAGGCAGGTGGGACAGCATGCACCAAAACTCACACATTGCACATTAGAAATTACACTTTTCTACATAAAACCAGAAAAAATCTATTGCATATTATGATTATTATTCCTTAAGGAGTGCAGCTTAATGAAGCTAGGAAGTAATTCTACAGGAGGAAAGACCCAGGTTTATTCATCTAAATCAGTGCCTCCAAAGTTCCATTTCATCATTTTCTGCATGAAATTAGAGTAAATAGGGGTGCAAGAGAAAGACTGTGTTGGCACTTGCAGAATTCTAACAGTGTACTAGATGTTTGCTTCAATTCTGAAAGCACAACACAAAACTGTCATGTACCAAGTAGAGCTGCAGCTTACTCAGCTGAGCATTCCAACACCAGAACAAGCCAGTCATCTAAAACCAACCTGTCTCACAGGTCATGATTTTCTGACAACTGCCTCGCACAGATAACACTTGTGCTTGCTGGTTTTTTTTAAGGAAGGTCAATCTGATTTGCAGCAGGGATGTTCAGAGCAGCATTTGGGATATGGGCTGTAGGCAGCTTTAGTGCCACACAAGGGCTGCTCATTTTAGGGCACCTAAATCCAGAATTACTCACCTGGACCAAGAGGGAGAACTATCTGCAGCCTGACTCACATATTAAAACTACATAGACAGCTGATCACAAACAGCACCACTGTAAAGTGAAACTATCCAGACCTGTTTTCATTGTGTAGGAAGAAAAAAAACCAAAAAAACAAAAAAAAACAGTTACATACACAAAACCAGCCAGGAAAAATATTTCCCAATATTATCTGTCCAGAACCTTTGAGTTAATAATGTAATTTAGCAATCATTTCAAGCTGTTTACAAAGTTCTAGCTACAGCTACTGAAATTACAGAAAAAAAAAAATTAAAATTAATGTTTTATAAAACTCCTTAAATTATAAAGCTTTTGGTTCCTTGTCATTGAAAGTTATTCTTCACCTCATTATAATGTGTGCATTTCAGCATTTAACATCATTAGAATAACAAATGATGCTTTAAAGAAGTTAAGAGATTAAAGGATGGTACTTAAAACATAATTCAAACTATTACATTATACATACCACCATGAATCTGTAAACATGTTCAGTTTTATTAAAAAAAAAAAAAAAAAAAAAAAAAACTTGCATGCTTCCTTCATACTGTCAAATCATCTTGGACAAATGAATTAAATAAAAAAAACAACATGAAATTTCTTACCATAGAAGCAAACTGATTCTGTGGCCCACAAAACAGTGATAACCATTTATTTCAGAGGTTTAACATTGGACCAGCAAGACAGTCTAACACTAATGACTTGCCATCAGTCTTTCAACTAAGTGGCAAAGTCAAGAATGCCAAGATCTCCAGAAGATACCTCTGACATCCACAGAAACACAAAATATAATTTTTTCCTGACTAAAAAGTTATTGCAATTCCACAGAAATTGCAAAGGCAAGACAGAAAGAGCTCTTTAAGATCTTTACTACTCAGAATTAATCAAAGCAAAACAGCCATCCTAGTGGTAATCCCCTTTAGTGCTTCACAGTTTATGCAATAGTCAATTACTAAAGAGGATGAAAGACAGAACAATCTTTGCAAATAGGTCACTGTCTATATTTATAATGATTAAAACCAACCTGCTGCTAAAAGTAACTTTTAATAAGCATAAAAAGTAACATTAAGATAATGTCATGTATCTACTCTTAAATACATTCTACATCATCTATGACAAAAGAGGTAACATGCATCAGAAACAAAGTTATCTCCCATAGGTCATGCATTAGCATCGCCAAAAGCATTTTAATTTCTGTCTGTAATGATTTTATTCCAAAGTACCATCCTCAAAGATAACAGCTAAACATTCTTGACATGATCTGTGAATTTACCCAACTCTCTCCCTGTCTGCCCACCTTCTCTCTCAAAACCTGTTAGGAAAACAAGCATTGCCCAGGGTGCTTTTGAAAGATCACTTTTAATGTCTTCTTCTTTTGCTTCAGTATTTCCTGCTGTTTAGGCATGTCTGAACATGTAAGTACTCCTTTTTTTTTTTTTTTCAGAACAATTACTCAGGTCTCTCTTCTACTGCATACTGCTCAGACATCCCATCTGCTTCTTTCAAGTACTGTCCATATCTGCTAAAGAATCACTCTTTCAGAACTTTCCTTCTTCCCCACATCCTTGCCTTCCCTGACGAGTGTTTCTGCCCTTTCCTTGGGATCAGGACATGATATGTGACACCATTTTCCTAAAATTTTCTTGAACTACATTGATTCTCACAGCTTTGAGTGCCACCATTGTCTCAATGGTTCTTACACCCAGCTGTGCATTCACTCAAACCATTTCATTCAGTTCCAACTCGACCTGCAGTTACTGTCAACACCAGAGATTTAAATCTGGTTAAATTGAAGCTTGTTTCCTCTCAAGCCCTACTTCCTCTAATTACCTCCAGCCTTCCTACAGTTCAAGTCCATAAGCTAACATATGTTTCTTACAATGCCTTACCCACCAGAGTGGCAACCAACAGCTGTAATTTCTTTGCATAAAATGTCAAGTATGTTCATTATCCAGTCCTGATGTTTCTCTTGACCAGAGCCTTTGCTACATCTTCATTAGCAAATATTTCTGCTCACTGCCATCTCTCTGTCATTCCCTTCACATATTTCATCTGCTAAAAAATCCTTCCTTTATGCACTGCTTTGGAGGCTCTGGATCTTCCAGTATTTCCACAGCCAGCAAGCCTATGACTTTGAGACTGTACAGTTGCAGAATCTGCACTTCATTGCTGGAAAGGAGGAGGAGGATAATATTCAGAGAATAATGTATCCACTTCTTAGAAAGATCTCACAAGAGAAACATTCCTCTGCATCTCATATATTTGTACTCAAGGACAGTGAAAACACAATGAAGGTCAGGCTAAAGCTGAATACAATCACCTCAACACCACCAAAAACTTACTTACATGAAGGTTTTATTAAGGTTATTCTAGCTTCTAATCTTAAGGTTATTCTAGCTTCTAATCTTACAAATTTAAGAGAAAACACCTGTAGCTTAGGGTCTATTATAATGCAGACTGCATAAAAGTGAACTCCACAGCAAGCAGGGGAGGGAGAATCAGGCAGTCTTGTGAAGTGAAATCCTGCTTGTGCGTGAAAGCCAGGAACTTGATGTTCTCACTACAGACTAAGAGCAATAAAAACAGCTTTCTGAGCCATTAATTTCTGCACAGCTGATTTCTACTAAACAATGCTCATTATTGAAAGAATTCTAAAAAAACTGCCAAGCTGTTCCAGTGAGAAGGCTGGCACTCTGAACATCTAGACTGAGCTAACGGTGACATCAGTTCTACCACTGCTTTAATCCCCACGGCTACTAAATGTCAAACATTTTCATTGTATTTAAAGAGCTGGTGATTACACAGGATGAGATTAAGTTACAAAATAAGGCAAACTGCAAGGCACAGCGTGCACCAGCACTCTTGTTGCCCAAGATTCTGATAATGGCAAGTTCTTCAGTAACATCAGTCGAACTGCCAAGCATTTTCCACAGCCAATACATGGCATTTTTAGCATTTGTTTTTCTTAAGCACTGTGAACCCCCCCCCCACCTCAGTCTTCCCATAACTGTGTCAACAATAGATGCATTTCTGCCCTGCTCAAATACAAATTCATAAATCATTTGTAGTGTTGAATAATGTATAGTGGGCAGGGGGAGAGGGGAGAATGGTGAAAAGATTAAGTGTCACTGCATCAAGAGGCACAAAGTCCAGTGGAAACTGAGCTGCAGGCCATATATTTATTATTGACAAAAGACACCCATGTAATATTAATTCCATCTTCTTTAGAGAAGGAAATGCATCAAATTATAACCAACACAGAAGGAACTGTCCCACCATGTAATAGAAATTTTAATGTAGTAAACTATTTAAAGTAGGATATAGTTTCTAAACATTCCTTGGTATTTTCATAATTTGTTTGGCAATTGACTAATATGCAGTAACATGCCAACACATGCTTCTAAAATAAATATCTAGTAATCACTTTATCATGCCAAGTTCTAAGTGGTTCATATCAACTACACTGAGCTAGGACAGTGCTGTAAAGAAAGTGCAAGAAAGCTCACAGATTCTCACACTGCATAACAAAGACATCACAGGAAAGAAATTCAGTAATCCTATTCATTCCATATTATTTGGGGGAGGAGTGATGGAGTCAAAACAAACAAAATATACAAACATTAGAGATACAATGTCCCATAACTATATAAGAATGAGGTCAAGAATAGAGTAAGATATTGAAAAAGCTACTGATTCTGAATATTCCAATACATATATATACACAGATCAAGACTCTGTATTTCACGGAATCAATTTTGTATCTTTAAGATCTTCCCATACCGATTCACAGCTCTCAATGGTAAAACTTTTCATAACTAAAGTTAGCATCAGGTTTGATATCCTCTAGTACTCTGAACATATGCTAGCAAGTGAGATTTACTGTAACAATCAGTTTTTATCCAAGCAAAAACAGCTTCACACTACAGATTAAGTTCAAGAGTAGGGAGCTTTTAATAGAGTTTAAAATTATTTAACATGTCCCTACATAAAGATGGGGGAGGCAAGTGTGAGGTGGGAGAATTATCTACATACACACACATATATAAATATATAACTATGTGTATGCACACGTACATCACTGGTTTAAGAGCAAACCTGGATTACAATCGACTAATTAACTTGGTTACCCGTACTAGAAGTGACCTGATTAAGTCACAGTTCTAATCTTTTGATGGGGGCAGGGGATGCCTGTTTAAAAAAAAAAAAACTAAGAAGTGAGAGAAACTGCTTTGCCAAGGACAAAGGCCGTCAATGCTCAGTTTTAGCCTGAAGTAGGAGTACATCATTCCTGAGATTCTTCCATACTAATTAACAAACTCACATGTTTTGAGTTTTAATACAGAGTAAAGTTGTGAGAGGCAGAATTGGCAGGGCTGACTCATTAAAGCAGTTTACAAATAAAATGATCAAGCCAGAAATTAAACTCCATGTAAATCTGAAGTGTAACTAAACCCACTAAAGCATTAATTTACAGTTCTTACGTTATCTATACACACTTAGGGAAAACTGACAGTAACTAACATTACTATTTCAACAAGGCAACTTGTGAGGTGTTACAGCAGTAGGCTCCCTTCCTCTAAAAGAAAACAGAACCCAAGTTCAGTGGCATATTAAACCAATCTTAATATGGAAATACTATCGCTCTTTAAATCACAGGATAATGTAAATTGGATCAATTCCCATAGCACAGTAATTCTGAAAGGACTAAACACATCAACTGCTTTGATTTTAGTAACAATTTCATGCTGAGAGAAGACATTTTTATTTAAACAGTTGGGACTTTTGGGGAATAAGTCTCAGTAGCAGACACTTACGGCAACAACAGACAACAAACCAGACATGGGGGCCATTTTTTAGCTTACCTGCACTTGTTCTGTGGAACTACTACTGAGTTCATCTCCAGACTCCGAATCTTGGTGAATTTTTTCTGAGCCTTCTCCTGCTGAATCACAAGATTGTTCATGCAAAAAGCTGGTCTTCTCTATTTCCAAGAACTCCGGGCATGGGAAATGACCCATGGAAATGGTTCTAAACTGATTGGAAACCTTGGGAGATTGCAACTCATTGTTAAGTTTTCCATTGTTCTGGGTAAGGTCCAGACTCAAACCAAAAGTTTGACAGGTGCTATTGTTCGGTCCCAGATTTTGATTGGCATCTCGAACTAAGCAAGACACTTGAACTGGAGAAGATTTTCCAAAACTAGAAAGCTCTGGTGACTTATTCACATTTTCTGTTGATCTCTGTAATCCATGTGTCACCTTCAAGGTGTTATTTGGCAGCATGCTTGCCTGCTTCACAGGTGGCATCAGTGCTTTCCGGGGTATTTCCTTCACATACTGTGCTGGCACATAAAAGGGTTTGGAATTTTCATCTCTTTTGACTTGCCACCAATCATCATTAGTCTTTTTCACTAAGATGTATTTCTCCCCTTGCTTGATCACAATTTTCTTGTCCTTGGCCTCATACTCATAGTCATATTCCACTTGAATGTAAAGTTGTCCTGGGAGCATCTTCCCACCCTTATCAGCCATTTCTATCTGAAAAGATTTCACCTTTTCAGACAAAAGGTAAGCGACATTCTGTTTCAGTGTTATTTTCCTGTTAATGTTCAGGGCTGTAAAAAAATAAAAACACTATATGTAATCAAGTGGCTGTTCAAGAGCACTTTGGAGAAAAATAATTTTTTAAAAAATCCTGCCTATTCAATTCATGTCAAGCTTAGACTAATTGATGAAAAAATTAAATATTTTCAGATATCTTTCTCAGTGTTGAAATAGAAAAATCAGTAGAACAACTTAGGTCACCAATTTAACTGCCCCATTCACACAAGCCTCCTTCTATCAAGTGGCTCATTAGCTTCATAAATTAATTAGTTATTGTTTCTGTTACTGAATAACATTGATTGATCATTGGGGATTTGGTGGGGGGGCTGATTTGAGCTAATCTCTTGCTTACATATAGGCTTAATTTATTTGTAAAACTCTGTTACTACATTAGCTTTAATCAAAGTATTAAAAGAATATAGCACACAGAAAACCTGATCTAACAAAATGTTGAAGGGGTAGATCTAAAAATGGAAACAAAAACCTCAACAGTGACAAAACAGGACTATGAACCAAAATGAGTAATTAAATAATTAATAATACATGAAAATTCTGAAAAGTACTTTTCAGCATCTTTATAGTCCAGACAACTGTCACTGCATCCACAGCCACAAACAAATTCTCTCTATTTAATCATTCAACATCAATGTCCAAATTCATGGGCGGGTAAGCATCAGTCTTGCCAACTTGCACTGAACACAATATAGCAAATTAACATGGAAGGTAGAATTGTTAATCTTAAAAAATCAAAGCATGTAAGATCTCCATCATTCACATGGAATGTAGGAGAATTCAAGTAAAATGTTGCCATATTTCATCTTGTAGAGATTAACTAGCACAATAATTTTATTTTTAAATGCATGTTTCACGAATGAGAAAAGTTATGTAAAAACTTGCAACTCTGCAAGTTAAGACTTTGTGATGAGATTTGTAGCCTTTACCCTGCCACAGAGTGGAACTAATGCAATTCCATGCAGGCACACACATGCAGAGTGAACTCAGCTGCTAAATGGGACTAAGGACAGAAATAACAACAGAGAAGAAGTTCCACGGAGATCTAAAGCAGAAACCACTAAGGATTGTTCAATTTTCTTTTGCCATTTCTGTTATTTGATCTGAGCCTTGAAAGAAATGCATTTGCCACAGAACTCAGACACAAAGTAAAAAGCTTTGGTAAAAAGAAGGTAAAGAGCTAAGGCATTACACCAAGACAGAAGTGCCCATCTTTAATCTGTGTCCCTCTCCCACAGCCCATCTTCTTTTACTTCCAAGAAGCATTTCCTACAGGTAACTAGGAAGCCACCACTGTTTTCAAGGTTCCAAGAATCACAAAGTCAGACTAACAATTTTATCATAGACTTGACAGAAGGAACGATGGCTCCACATTCAACAAAGCTGACAATAGGAACACAAAGCAGTAGAAAAAAAAAAAAAAAGCCAGGATTCTGGTGTTTACTTTCTACCATAAAATGGTATGTTGACAATTCAAAGTCTATTTACAGCCTCGGTACAAAACAACTTGCTTACCAGCTATTCTACACAAATAGGTGTTTTTGAGTGCAGTTCTGCAGTTGTTTAGCAACAGCAGCAGAAGGTAAACATGAACAAATTGCAGCCATTCCCACTCCCTTCCTAGTTTTGGAAGCTCTGCCATGCAAATGCCGGTTTTTTTTCCTTCTTAGCAAACCTGACTCCTTCAAAGCTGTTACCAATCCCTTTCATGGCTTCCAGGTCAGACACCAGAAAAATGCAAGTCTTACCAAGCTGCAGTCTACCTCAAAGCTCTGTAACCTCAAAAAGCAGAACCATAGGACAAGGATCCATCCAGAGTCTTTTTCTCCCACACAGAAACCAAAGAGAGAACATAAGCCTCTGGTTTCCCACAGGGCTAACAAGTGTTTAAAAGCTTGGATTTTTCATTCCTCTTTTGCCAGTTCTGTGTGACTATTTATCAAGAATGTATGCTTAACATTTTTTCAAGACAGAAAGGTTCAACAGGTAGCATGTTGAAAACAAAAACCTGAATAATAAAATAAAACAGAACTGTTATAAAAATAGCTCTATCCACTTTTGAAGTAAATTTTGCAACCTAATTTCCGAAAAATAACAAAAAAGAAACAACTAAAATAAGCAGCACAATTTTTGGTCTTTCATCCAAGCTGCAAAATTATCAAGTAAATAGCAAACATTTGGTAATGTTGAACATATGATTAAAAAGAGAGACAGGCTGTGTTCAGCCAGAACACTAAAACAGTTTAACAAACAGATCACATCATCAGGATTGAGCAAGGCTCTAATTCTCCTCTTCAACCCAAAAAAGCAAGAAATGTGTACGGAATAGGTGAGAAATGAATCCTGTAGATCAGCAAACAACTACCATGGCCTTGATTTCACAGATTCAGATGCATTAATTTTTGTTTTGCTTTGATCTTATTGTAGCTCTTGTGTCACAAAAGGTAGACTGCCTGTACTCTCTGCAGCCCAGGGAACACAGCATTGCCCTTTCCTGAAGCTGTCTCACAAAATACAGTTTAAAGAGCATGGGTGCCTCGGTCCAACCTCTGCTGAAATGGGCTCACAGGGCAGGTGTGAATGCACTGTGTTGGCACTTGGACTGCTGACTTCATTGTGCTCCTAATCAACAGCTGAAGTGACACGGCTGGCCAGCCCTTGTAACCTCACAGTGATTTTTTTTCCTTACCATTTACCTGTCATGCTGGATGGCACCCATGTTGGTAAAGAAGGTTGAATTATGCCAATTAGAGGATGATGAATATGAAAAATCATTTGCTTTCACAGAGAACATCTGTAAGCTTTCATACCTTAAATAAATAATACCTTAAATATCTGATTGAGAGATTAATAACAAATGGCCTCATTAAGAAAATCTATTCGTGAACACCAAAAAAACCAGACACAGACCTCGTTTTTATCCTGGTGAAGAAAACCCCAATCACTACTGGCAAGTGATGTAAGGTGGGTCACATCACTTGGACACACAAACCATTTTAGGGAGCATCCCCGCTGTTCCCGGGAGCAGAGCCTGGCGATGGCAGGCACGGCACCGGTGCGAGAGAGGCGAGCAGGGCTCTCCCTCGGCACCGGGGCAGAGATCCCTTCGGATCCGGCTGCCCGTGGAACCGTTCCCATCTCTTACTCAGCGAAGGCTGAGTAAGGCTGGCAGCCCCGGCTGTTCGCAGAGGTCAGCTCCTCCCTTCGCCAGCCCTCCGCCCGCGGGCGCGCCCCTGCCCTGCCCTGCCCGATAGTTCTGCTGCTCCGAGCACCGGACCGGCACCGGCCCTGCCCTGCCCGATGGTTCTGCTGCTCCGAGCACCGGACCGGCACCAGCCCTGCCCTGCCCGATGGTTCTGCTGCTCCGAGCACCGGACCGGCACCAGCCCTGCCCTGCCCGATGGTTCTGCTGCTCCGAGCACCGGACCGGCACCAGCCCTGCCCGATCGGTTCTGCTGCTCCGAGCACCGGACCGGCACCAGCCCTGCCCTGCCCGATCGGTTCTGCTGCTCCGAGCACCGGACCGGCACCAGCCCTGCCCTGCCCGATCGGTTCTGCTGCTCCGAGCACCGGACCGGGCCAGCAGTGCCGCTCCGCACCCAGGGCTCGGGGGAGCTCTCCCCACAGGCGGGTGCACACGCAGCACCAGGGGTTCCAACCACACCAACACTTGCCTCTAGCTAGATTTTTATGCGCGTCCCCAAAAAGCGAGACAGTTTTCATCCAGAGCCGATGTGACAGCTCCGATCACCCTCAGACAGGCAGGGTTCGGAGAGCTGTAGGTCGGCTCAGAGCTGAGCCTTTCCTGGAGCAACCTAAACCCTGCAGCTGCATCCTCACCTTCTTACAGCACCCAGGCTTAACTACAGAATGATGCTCTCTCGACTGAAGTCCATGCAAATGCTTGAAAGAAGCACGGTCCTAAGACACAGAATCATAAATATGACCATATATAATACACACAGAGTATGCTCATGTACCGTTTGAGATATGATCATCCCTACCTTCAGCATTATCCTAGAATTCAAGACTCCCCTCTCTTTTGAAATTATCAGGCACAGAGCATTTACTTGTCATCTTCCAGAACTGTGGAATCTTCAGGTAACTGAGTCTTGGGGAAATAACCTAAAATACTTTTTGCTATTTCTTTTATTTTCCTCTAGGGGAAAAAAAAAAAAAAAAAAAAAAAAACCTTACTGGGGATAGGGAATTGTTACTTTCTAATGCAAGCAGATGATAAGTTGTTAAAATTGCTACTGAGTATTAACTCATCACCTTAAATTTCTTTGTGACCTTGTTCCCAGTGTCCTACAAAGCAACAGCAGTTGACTTGTGTAATCTTTTTCCATTTTCAGCATCAAACTTCACCCACTACTGAAATGAACCCTTCCGCAGTTCTGATACAGAAATAAACTCAATTATGAAGGCTAAATTAAGATGAATTCTTAACAGTTCAGGACACATGAGATACCCTGGCTACACCTCAATAAATTCCATAATTCTGCTTCTCCCTGGGCAGTTTTCTTAGGGGTTCAGGCTGTACCTGCATGACCACTGCCTGGGAGACTGGTCCCTTGTCAGACTTCAACCCCACTCATACCTTTCTTCCCAAGGGGCACCACGGATTGTCCAGCACACCTGATTCCCGAGCCAGTGTTTTCATGCAGACCAGCGCTCACCAACTCCTGTAAGTGCCACCCTCTGCAAAGCGTGCGTTTAGAGCACGCAGAAGTTACATAGAAACAGAGGCAAGTGGAAACAACATATATAACCAAAACATAGGCAACTTACAAGCCCTATGAAAACAAGCTCAGCCCTTCACTCTTTCCTCAAACACAGTTAGAATCGAGCACTACTTGCAAGTAAACTACCTACCCTGAGCACACCCGTCTTTAAACGCTAGAGGCATAATAAGCAACCATTTAATAATTGCCCGTGACTTAGAGCACCGAATAAGCGATGCATTTTAAACAAGTGTCAAGACAACTTTTCAGCGCCGCTGCAGCCCCCCCGCCCCCCGCCCGCTCCCTCCCAGCCCCGCTCGCTGCTCGGTGCGGGCTTTTGTTAAGTTGTTGACTGCAGTACCGGCTATAAATAGCGCGGCCCGACCCGCCCGGCCCAGCCAGCCCGAGGTGCCGCGCTCGAGTTCACATAAGGGCGGCGGATCGGATCGGATCAGATCCCCCCGGCCCGCCGGTGGCGCCCGGGAAGGGCGGCGGGGCCGCCGCTGCCTCCCTTTGTCTCCGCAGGTGAGCGGGCGCCGCTCGCCCCGGCAGCGCGGGCGGCCCGGCCCCGCTCCCGGCGGGGAGCGCCCAGGTGCGGAGCTGCCTCCCGGCGCCGCCAGCCCGGCGCTGCCGGCGCCGCCCGCGGAACCGAGGAGCAGCCGCCGCCGCCGGGGGCAGCGCGGGGCGGCGCCGCCCGGACCCCCGGCGGGCGCGGGGCCGCTCCGGAGCGCCCCAGGACAGGCAGGGAGGGCGGCGCCGGGGGGCTCCGGCCCCGTGCGCCGGCCCGGGCTCGGTCGTGCCCCCGCGGGGCCACCCAGCCCTGCCCGAGCGCCCCGGCGGCGGCAGCGCCGCGCTCGTCCCCGCGCTCCTGTCCCGTTCCCTCGGCGCGGGCCGAGGGGCGCGGCGCGGCCACCCACCCACCCACCCACCTGCCGGCCGGGCCCCGCTCCGGCTGCGGCGGCTCCCGCTGCTCTCCCGCCGCGGCCCCGGCGAGTGGCGGCTGCGGGGCACGGCGGCGTCAGCGCGGGTCACGTGCCGGGGCGGGGCCGGGCGGGGGCGGGGGCGGGGCGGGCCCGGGAGGGAGCGGCGGCGGCACCGCCGGGCCGGGTGTCCGAGTGTCCGGGTGTCCGAGTGTCCGGGTGTCTGGCTATCCAGGTGTCCGACTGTCCGGGTGTCCAAGCGTCCGGGTGTCCGAGTGTCCGGGCCCGGGAGGGAGCGGCGGCGGCACCGCCGGGCCCGGTGTCCACCCACCGAGTGCCCCAGGGCGGCGATGCCGGCGGCTCCTGGTGACCGCGCTCCTGTGAAATACCCAGGCCTGTCTGTCCCTGCTGAAACCAACAAAACCCACGCACCTGCCTCGCTGCAAACACAGTCTGACTGCTGAATAGGCGACACCTGAAGAAACCACATTTTTTAAAATAGTTGCCCAAAGAGAAATAATACGAAATAGTCCTTGACATTTATTTCGAGTTAACTTGCTGTGTATCTCTTACTATATTAAAACGAAGTTGTTAAACGTTGTTTGAAAATATTTTGGTGGCCTTCATAGCATTTTCAAATTGTAAGTAATCTTATCTTTCTCTTTGAAAAAGCAGTATCTAGTTCTCTTGGTTGCAAAGATAACCTTGAAAGCATGAACTGACTGTAAGTGATACAGCCGTATCTGAATGAATCTGCAAACAGCCCGAAACAATGGCAGGGAGATGTGCAAACTGTCTGCACTCTATTAATCTAATGTAGGGTAATGCTGCTCTAACTTCTTTGACTATTTCGATGCACAGAAGGAGGAAGGAGACAGTAAAATCATCAAAAGGTGGAAGGAACAGGTTTGCTGAGGGAAGGACAAGCAATGGGAAAAGACCTGAGACGCGCCAGCAAGAAAGAGAGAGAGAAACAGGCTTTAGATGAGGAAAAGATGATAACAGCATCAATGGGTTTAATTGAGCATGTGGACATATTTTCATACGGAATTGGAACCCATCTTGAACTTCCAATATTGATATTTCCTTGAAATCTCATCTGTGTTATGCAGCAAACATGCAAGACAAGTAGTAAACACTGCATGTTACACTGTACCTCAAAGCTTTTTCTTCTTGAGCCTGAATACTTGTGACAATGTCTCCTTGACACCAAGGATCATTTGACTTTGGGCTTTCTGTTCACAAAACAGAATTATTAAAATTCTGTTGGTGTTGTAAGGCTGATAACACTGTCACACCCACTCGTTCAGCAGAGTATGGAAAAAACAGACTAGACAAAAGCATTTTTATTGTAAAGTAAACAGCATCTTGTATATAGATGTCCATCATTTATCATTAAAAGGCAAAAGAAGCGTGTCAAAGGAGAGTAGATTTTTATTCATACTCACTCTTTTGTAAATTAGACATACGTGAAAAAGATATAGAGTAAAACTTGGGTCTTTCTGTCTAGTAGGATTCTATCTGTATGCCATTTTTTTTGGTAAAAAAAAATATATTTGGGACATTTGGGTACTTCTGAACAAGCTGACTGCATATTACCTGTTGACATGCCTGAGGTATCTATAAAAGCATCTCAAAAATCAGTCATAGTAACCACATTGTAATTATCCTTCCTCACTGCCAAGGCTTCACTAGAGTGCTGCAGGATATGGCATTAGTGATTCAGGCTGAGGCACTCTTCCCTCTGAGTCAGGGTTGAACCCATGGTCCCACAGAAGATCAACAGGCATAATAGAGCTGAAGGTGCCAGAAGATATGTAATTTTAAGTCCCTGCCCAAATGCAGTCATGAAAGATTCCACATTACAAATAAACCGTCCAGCCCAAGTTCCAATTTTAGTATCTGCTGTGTATTCTGCCTATGAAGGATTACTGTGCCGTTTCACTGGAGTAGAAAGAGCTGAAGTTCACAACCTTTGACGTGGTTTGTTGTTCCTGGAGATGTAGGAATGCTGCTATACTCATAGCTCAGATGGGACTACATGTAAATATTATTGGAAATATCCAGTACATGTATTGACCTCCCAAATCCCAGACTGAAAGAATTGCCTACTGCAATTGCTTTATGTAGTACATGTGAGCCATGGTAAAGAGAACAGGACTCAATTCATGTATCCATTGTGTTCTGACTGTTCTGTATCATACCTTGCACACAACATCAATCTCTCTCTTTGTAAGCTGAGTTCTTATGAAACGTCAGTGCTTGAAGTGTCTCTTCTATTATGCCAAACCTTCAAAACCTTTGTCCAAATTTAACTGTGTTTGCCAAAAGGGAGTTCCCTTAAAGGTAGTTAAGCTCCCACAAGGTCTGTGCAAGCAGTCAGCCGTGTAGAGGTGGAGAAGAATCCACATAAAAGTGACATTATAAATGCTGCAATTGTGGAAAAAAAGATGATAGTTACTATCTATGATAAAACACAAATCCATAAAAAACTAGCTTCACAGTTCTGAAAATCCAGTCTTGAAAAAATCCATTTCTGGTGATTGAATTAGACACAGAAATGCTCCTTTCACTCCTCAGACTCAAGTTCTCAAGTACTAGCATTATATGTACAAAAAGCTGAGCCTATTAATTTGGAAGGGCAAATTGCCATTTTATTTCTTTTCTATTTTTTTTTCTTCTGAAATCTCTGCAAGCTCAGCTGTCCATTATTTTATGCCTCAGTCACAGTAATTCTAGATGTGTGTTATGTTTTAATTAATTAGAAATGCATATCTGAGAGTGGCTGCTGCCATCCTGTTACTCATAGTGCCAGAACTGGTGTTAGGTAACCAGAAATGTGCTGCTGAAAACGTGATTGGTATTAAATCTGGGTTGTTTATTCATTGTTTGCCACCCCTCCTTACCAAACATAATCTTATTATGAACTGTGTTGACTCTTTCTTTCGGAAATGACCAAGAAGGCAAATACAAAAGGCTTTGTCACATCTAACAGGCAGATACTGCAAATATCCACCTTGCTCATTTTGCTGGTTCCTCAAGTTTTCACTCTTTTTTAGAGGTCTTTTCTCTTTTTGGTCTCATAACCTCAGCAGTGATACGCTCTAGAGAAACCATTCTGAATTTAGACAAATACATTTATTTCAGCAAATATTTTTATATGAATAGAATGTATTTTGTTTTGCTTTTAATGCTACTTACAAATGTATACATTTGTATACATTGTATTTTATACAATGGTTCAACTTGCCTGATATAAAACACATTACCTGGGGCATCTCCTGTGTACCCTGCTCCTACTCTCAGTTTTTTGACAGCTTCCAGCCTCTCACCTCTATCTAAAAATACTCTTACCACCTACATGTAGACATACAATCAATTCCTTCTTTCTGTTTTCTCTGTACTACAAAAGCACTTTTTCACAGAGTGCAGATGCTGTAGGCTTTTTGCATGAACTTGTCAATTTACTCCCCATCTCCTGACTCAAGTAATAGATGAGCCATTTTTATTTATATAACTCTGCATTATAAGGAAAATCAATTGACAAGGGAACAACTAAAGAATATAGAAAAAAGAACCCAGATTTCTTGTGAGTTCAGTAAAGAACTTCTTTCACCATAACACTACAAAGGAATTTCTGCCTTAAGGAGGAGCTTCTATCCACAGTTCAGGGATGATGATTTGTTTTACTGTGAAAAATCAGCAAGGAATTTGTAAAATTTTTTCCATTTCTCCTGCAGATCATCTTTGCAAATTGTATTAGGCAGAGTGGACTGTGGCCAACACATACTTTTTTATTCTGCTGTAGCAGATGTGATAGTCACATCACCACTGTCATCTTCAACAGTCACATCTCTCTCAGAGCAGGCAGTGGAAGCTGTAACAAAAATTCAAACATACCTATTGTTTGTATTTGCAGTCTCAGTTTTCAAGTGAAGGATTTTTTTTTTTTTTTAACTATCTGATTGTCAGCCTTACTAAAGAACAAAGTGAGATTTGTTTTGGTTGAACTGATCTTGTGATTCTGCTCTTGCCAAGATCTGGCTCCCTACTTACCTGTGTAGCTAAACTGTTTATCTCTTTTCTCTTTGTGAGCACAGTATTCCAAACTATATCACTTCAGTGTGGAGCACTAAAATATACCTCTGAGTCAGAGCACAGAATTAAAAGTGGAGAAAAGTAATGAATAATTTTCTGACTGAGTAGCTAAAGCCCACAGTAGATGAAGGCAGACACTTCTTTGTGCTACCCTGACCTAAAACCTTTGCCTAAGTTAAATCTTAGTCATCTCTGCACAGCTAATCATGTCTTGATCTCACCATGGTTTGAGTTAACAGGCAATTAATCCTTTAAATAGTATTATCAATTTTTATAAACCTATAATGAAAAATGCTCATATTCAAAGGCACAGTGTAAATGTCCACTTATGCCATGGAGAATTAGGGATGGCCCTGCATAAGTGTCTTTAATTTCTAGGTGCCTTGTATGTTTTCTAATGAAAAGGAAGGGTTGTTTATCAACCACTGATGAGCAGAATTTGAATAACACATAACTTTGCAAAAAGAATTAAATAAAACCTAGTGTGCTCCAACTCATCTGCACATTGCTAATCCTGTGCAAGCACATAGGCTCCTCAAGGTCCAGCAAAGCTCCCAGTGGATGGTCAAAGTGAAGTTAAATGAGGTTGTCCAGTTAATACTCAGTGTTTTATTCTGAGGAACAAAAGAAACTGATAGCCTGGAAAAGTTTTCCTTCAGCTTAACATGCACAGTTAAAGGTCAGTGGAGAGGTTCATCCTGCCCAAGTGGTTTTTTGGGTGTCTATCAATATGTATCTACATCAAAGATGGATGACAAAGCTTCCTTCAGACTCAGTGCAGTTCTCTTTATTGCAATCAAAGGATTTTGGGGAGTAATTCATCTCATCTTAGATTAGGCACCCATATGTGATCAGATCCATTGCACTCTAGAGTTTGTTCATGTACTTATTGGGAATCACTGCCACTAAAAAAAAAGTTTTTATGCTCAAAAAGAACTAGACAAATTCATGGAAAAAAAAAAGAGTGACTTAGATTTTATTTTCAGCTGCCTGAAATCAGTCATATGAAAAATAGACACATGTTTTATTTCAGATGTTCTCTGAATTGTTTTGTTATATAAGCATGATGTTTTCTCTTAAAGGTATTCCCTGGTCACCATGGGGTTGTTCTTAGAGAAAACTGAACTAGAGAACAATCCTGGTGGAAGAGGTTTCTCTCTGTGGATCCCAGTGACTCAGAAAAATATTTAATCTCATAACTGAGATATTCAACTGAGTAAACATTCTTGCAAATCACAGTCTAAAGCTTGGTTGGGAATGGTCCAATTGCAGAATATGTGTGGGAGATGGCAAGCTAGCCTCTCACCAAGCCCTGGGGAGAACTGCTTTCACAAATTCACAGTACAGATGATCAAGTTCCAGCACCTGTGACTGTGTTTAATTGACCAGTACAGATGCCACCTTTATTCTTCCTTCTCCAGTTCCTCTGTTCCATCACAGCCCCTGCACCAACTCTTCTGAATTTCATTCTGCTTCATAAAAGAAAAAAAACAATCCTCTTGTGCCAATAGCTACTGCAGAAGGAGTCAGGTAGAAGGTCACGACACTTCCATGAAAAGCTGTGTTTCTATCTTTCATTTCTGTGTTTTGCTTCTGACCAAAAAAAAGTTATTTCAAGCCCCTGAGTGGGCTGGTATGAAGGAAACTATGTGCTGGCTCTGAGTTCTTAGCAATTTCAGTACATCATAGCCATTCCCAAGGAGTCACAGGAGTTCAGGGCCCAAACCCTTTCCAATCCCATCACTCCTTCAAACAGAAATATCTTAAGGAATCCAAGCCCACATTCTGTCTTATGTTTGCTTTCTTGCAAGTTTCTCTGTTTGTTTTCCTTCCTCTTTCCATCTAAAAGTGAACAGAAACCTTTAGAAAGAATTTCATTTCTTGAAGGCTGGCCCAGTAATGCTGCCATAGGTGACACAGTCAACGCTGATGTTAGTTCTGCTGTCTCACCTGCTTCTAGCCAGAAATGAGTCATTCCAGCTTTGCACTAGAGAGGAAACCATGGGAGAAAGTGATAAAAGGGGTTTGGCTGGGTCTGTGTTATTTCATGTGGTTTTTAAATAGTAAAATAGAAGCTTCATTAGAAAGAATGGATTTTTTTTGTATTTTGGCTCAGCCAGTGTTTTACATCCCAAGCTGATGAGAAGGATCCCCTGGAATGTTCCACATAGGTCATGGTGTGACCATTGTGATTGCTCTGTGATAAAGAAAGGGAGAAATCAAAGGCTGTATTGGCTGTGACACTGCACTGCCTCTCTTTGCCATAGCAAAGGTCTAATGCCTTACTCCCCAGCCTCAGCCATTCACTGAGCTGGCATTTCCTAAAATGTTCATGAAAACATCTCACTCTTATCAAAATCATTAAAGCAATCACCAAACTCTCATAAAAATTGTTGATTCATGTAAGCACAGACTTCATTTGAAAAGTCAGGTTTCAATTTAATAAATGCCAACCTTTTAGAGGCTTATATCTCTTTTGAAGCCCATGAAATAAAAACACATGCACTATATGGGCATTTTAGCCAGGTCTAATTAGCTCACTCCCTAATTAGAAAGTCTAGAGGCCTTGTACATATTAGGTCATGACTTTACCAGTACATAATATGTTCTCTGCACCCACTGTTTTACATAACTGAGGCCATGATCTCTTCCTGCAGTGTGGGAAGAAGTGTGGTGAGCACCTGTGTGCCCCAATGACAGAGTGACAGCGTGCAGGATGCTGGTTTCAGTCAGGATGAAACTCTGTCCTGCGAGGGGGGAGCCCCAGAGCAGTTGCAAACAGCTGAGCCAAGATAAAAGCTGTTAGCACCAAGGCAGATTCACAAGGAAGCAGTGGCAGAGCTGTATCTATTAAACTGCTGATAAAAGAGTCCCTCAAAGGTGCTTCCAATTATGAAATAATAGCTCTACCTTAGGGATGAATAAACTCCAAAGCCAAGTGAGAGGTGTTCACTGGCTCAGTTTTGCTAGCATTATGTTTGCAATTAATGGAAAGGGAGAGAGAGTTCTCAAGCTTCCTGCAGAAACAAAAAAAGCAAGGAGGGTGGGGGGAGGGGAACAAAATTAAAACCAGGTCATGACCAGGGTCAAAACAAATTTAAATGTGAGAGTTTTTATAGCAATACAAAGACCTTGTAGTTTAGTTCAAATGAAGCAGAAACTGGGTTTTAAATAATGTTTATAATCTCTTCCAGATTAGCCTCCTAACCACAAGAGTCACTCTAAATGGGCCACCTTTGGTCCCTCTGACTGCCACAGTTTTGGTGTATGGAAAATATATGAGCAGTCATTTAAACAAAGGGTGTGAATGCTTCTCAGCCTGGAGCACTCCTGGAGGATGGAAGATATCTGAAGCTCAGTCCCTCTGCAGTGAAGATTTAATTATTAATGCTAAGTGGAACAGCAGCAACAGGATTGTAGGCACCCCAGAATACTAAATGGTGTGGCTGTTAGTAATGAAGGACTGAGAAAAATGTGGTAGAGGGGACTTAAATCCCCTCAAGCAGATACTGAACCTGCATTTTTCATGCCAAGTGTGAATGTTCAAAAGAGGCGTCCCCCTCCCCCAGCTCTGTGATAGGAACAAATGGCATTGCTTTTCCTTTGGTCTCCCTAGGCAGCATAGTTCAAATGAATTCAGATTAAAACTGAGTTTTTTGAATGACTGAAGCCAAATTTGTTGTTAATTTTCTATTCACTGGGAAATGTGTCACCCATTTCCATTCCTGTTTAATGGAAATTATTTTATGTATTAATAACCAGAAGTTATCCTCAAAGGAACCACAGTATCCACAGTCATCTCTTGGTCAGAAAATAAAGGGCAGGACAGTTACTTCTGAGCAAATCTCTCACAGTGCAGTTTTCTGTGCCAGTCCATCTGGCACTAAATGATCCCTGGCATTCACTGCATCAGCTCCATCTTAGCAGAATAGCAGCAGAAACCCTGAGCTGGTAGTCTGCACCACGTGCTCTGTGCATGCCAAAAATTGAGTGTTTTGTGAGGTGCTGGACTCACCATAAATCAGAAAAAAAGCATGAGACAGGTTGTTGCTGCGGAGGCAGAGAATCTCCCATGACAGCAAAAGTTAAAACATGTCTGCTGATACAGCAATGAAGAAATAATAAACAATTACTAATGTCAAATAATAAACAGTTACTAATATCAAATAATAAACAGTTACTAATTTCTAGCAGTTATAGGTCTTCAGCTATTGCTCCTGCAATCAGATACCCATCCAAAAAAATTACCTTCCTCAGCCCTTTGCACTTGCCTCTCAAAAGAAGACATGGGAGACATAAAAACTGAAGTGTTGCCTTCTCTTGTGTGAATAGCTCTGTAGTTTTCTGCATGTTTACTGAATGGGCATTACCCATTCTTCCCACTTTATTGTTCCTTTTTTTTTTGTTTGTTTTAAAGACATTGAAAGCATTCATCTCTGGAAGGGATCAGTACCAGGAAACTCTGGAAAAAATATAACATCATGGTAAGAACAGCTCAGATCAAAAGTTTCTAAGTGTATTTTTTCATAAAAAGAAAAGAAAAAAGAAGGGAACATCCAGTGATGCTGAAATGCTACAAAACAGAAACTGAGAAAGGTTTTCACACAAACTAGAACATGGAACTTATTGCAAAGTCTTTCACTGTGGCCAAAAGTGTAGCAAGATGAGAAAACAAAAGGCACTTTACGCAGGTACCCTGGAACAGCAGAGACCAGCCTTTTATCTCTGCCCATGGTGATTAGGAAACCAGGGCATGTTGTCTCATTTGCTGTTCCTCCAGATAAACTTGATTTTTTTGACTTTCTGAGACAGGATATTGGCAGAAACAGAGTTCTGAGTTGAGACCATGGGCCTATATTTATGTGACTTTCTGTAATGCAAATAAAAATTTTGTGGTGCTTAATCTTGACAAATCCAGGGTGTAAGTTATCACATCAAATCATCACTTTCAGACACAAATGTACTTAATTCTCAAGGAAACATTCTTTACAGACTCCAAGTTAACCAGCCTGCACTCCCTTGTTCATTCTGCAGGAGCTCAAGAAAGTTAAACCGGTTTTCATTTGCTGTGACAAAAGTCAACCTCGCTAAATTTTATGGCTTGCAAAGTGAGCAGGATGATTAACCATGAATCACAAGATAGAAATTCCTTCAGGATATTTTCAGGAGCAGTGAAATAGCCATTGACAAGATGGTATCAGCATTTTGTTCTGGTCTTTTTAAAGGTGTATCCTCAATCCTCACTGGGCCTGCAGTATTACAGGCTACAGTAATTTTCAGGTCATGCTTCAGTCACGCCTTGGCATCACATGTGTGACCAGCCCCATCACCTGACAGATGGCAGGATGGTAGCTGGGTCACCTTTGAGCCCTAAGGGCAAGACAGGTGAATAGAAACACCTTTACACAGCTGGAAAACTCAGAAGAGAAACAAAGGGAAACAAAACCCAGCTCTCTTCTTTATTTAAAACTCCCCCCCAAGCAATTACAGATGAATTATGCACTCTACCCCTCTCCTGTGTATGCACTTTCTCCCTGGCTAGATTTTAGTAATCTATTATTCATCGCCTTGCTCTCTCTTCCCTGCTTTCCCCTTCCTCCACACCGCAGGGATTTGCAGGGCTGCTGGGGGGACCCTGCCCAGCCCTGGCTGCACAGACCCTGCTCCTCCCACTCACCCATTATGGGTTATTGCCATCTGCTGGAAAACCAGCAGGGACTGCCAGGGAAACTATCCCAGCCCAGGGAGTAAGGTCGGACCCCGAAACTGAGTGGCAGTACAAGTGCCATCTTTGGGGGTGTTGAGGGAACAAGTTGCCCCCAGGGCTCTGGATGAACCCCAAGCAACAAGATTATTTCACAGAACTGGGCTGTCAGTCAGGCTTGCTTTAAATATAGGTCTTTTCAGGGTATTCTGTTAGGTATACAAGAAGACTTCTTTCTCCCAAGGGCTCAATAAATAAACACAAGTGAGAAGACTCACATTTAAAATTCCCCTAAGCAAGAAGGTATTTTAGGAACAGTAAGATCTTCAAGATCTTACAAAAGATGAGAAAACCTACTCTGGAAAAGAAAGGAATGAAATGCCCATTTCAGGAGCTTCTGACCATTTCTGCAGCTTCTAACAAATGACCTAATGGTCCTGATGGGCCAAATATGGGAGGAAAAGATTAATGTACTTTGTAAAAATGACTGTCAACACACACTTTTAAAACAGGCTCTCATGCTTTCATATTTTATGTCCTTATAAGTGGCTTTAGTGATCATCCAGTTCCATGGGCAGAGACACTTTTCACCAAACTAGGCTGCTCAGAGCTCCCTCCAGCCTTGCCTGGAGCACTTCCAGGGATGGGGCATCCAACAGCTTCTCTGGGCAACCTGTGCCAGCGCCTGGCCACTCTCAGAGTAAAGAATTTCTTTCTAATATGTGATCTAAACCTAATCTCTTTCAGCTTAAATCAATTCATCCTTGTTCTGTCACTATATGCTTTTGTAAAAAGTCCCTCTCCATCTTTCTTCTGGGTTCCCTTTAGATACTGAAAAGCCAAAATTAGGTCACCCCGAAGCCTTCCCTTTTCCAGACTGAACAAACCAAATTCTCCCAGGCTTTCCTCACAGGAGAGGTACTCATCTCTCTAATCATGGTGACCTCCTCTGGACTTGCTCCAAGAGTGTCCTTCCTGTGCTGGAAACCCAGAGCTGATGCAATGCTGCAGGTGGGTCTCAGCAGAGCAGAGGAGCACAATCCCTGCCCTGCTGCCCACCCTGCTCTGGGTGCAGCCCAGGACACCTTTGGCTCTGGGCTCACTTGGCTGGGGCATGTCCAGCCTCTCACTCACCCCAAGCTCTGCTCAGCAGGGCTGCTCTCAATCTCTCCATCCCCCAGCCCATGCTGCTACCTGGAGCTGCCCCAGCCCAGGGCAACACCACTAAACCTCAAGATGTTCCCACAGCCACACTTCTTGAGCCTGTCCTGGTCCCTCTGGATGACATCCTGTCCTTCAGGTGTGAAGCTCAACTTCAACTATGTTGAAGCACAGCTGCAATCACTGTCAAAGGAAAATTATTTAATCCCTTAATGGGAGATGAAATTGAAGCGCTGATTTTCTGTGTTACCATTTATTCCTGTCTGTACGTTGCAGTTATTTTATATCCCCAGATAGATGCTTTTATAGAAGCATACAGATTACTTTTTATAGTTCTTAATCTTTACTTCTTTATTTGCAACTTCAAGTAACTTTTTAATTAGCTTGTCAGATAGCAAAAAGGTTAAGTAAGGTACTCCAGAGGATAATAATCCTGACCAAGGAAAATACAATGTAGAAGAGAAACAACTATATTTACTAGACAAACCTACAGTATATCAAAAGATTTAGTTCATATGAGATGTAAAATTGCAAAACCATTCAAAACAGTGATTTAAAATATTTGAAAATTCAAGCACTTGCTCTGGAATAATTTTTATTTAAAAATCACATATTTAATCTTCATTTTAGTATCCTGAATATTTGGCTTGCTGTGATGCTGGCAAGTTCAGCACAGTTACAAGATGACAGATAGTGCTCAGATTAACTTCCTAGGCTGAGGAAATCTGACAGTCACTTGTCTCCAGGCAAATCATACTCTGACAAGATGATGCGCTGATGACTCTTCACTTTCTGTAAATTCTGCAATTTTTCATTCTGTGATTGCACAGCAAGAGAAAGGCAACTGACCTTGCTAAAATCAATGTTCCCCAAAGTAAAAGAAGCCTTTAATTTGGTCAAGATCTTCTTGTGAAACCTGTTGAAACTTTATAATGCATTGATTTTTGATAAACTAACAAATGGATCAGCAGAGGCTTCAGTCCTTCTCACTCTTGTCCTGGGGAATATAATGAGGGGAGTGGAGTACTCATAGTTGTTCACATTTACAATCTACTCTGCCAGGAATAGCTAGTAATAGATATAACACAGTAAAAAGGTGGCTCCTGTGCTGAAGAATTAATACTGCATAAAAGAGAGAAGAAGATGGGAGCTGGGCAGCCTCATTGCTACAACTGTAGTGTGTGACTAAGAAACCCATGGCAAAGTTCTTGGAGTCGCTGGGGAGCACTAGGTTCCCAATTTCCCTCTTGTCTCCAGGGAATCTACATCCCTGGGCAACAAAAGATACTGCAGCAGAATGGCAGAATTGGTCTCACTGCTTGTTTTATGGGCTGATTCACTGGAGTGTTTTACTGACTTTTAAAATAATTAATTTACTGAGAGCACACCAAGCCTGTCCTGATGGTGGTTCATTTAGAGGTGCAATTTAGGGGTATTTTTGAGTTACTGATTTTAGAACTGCTTTAGGATGGGAGATAAAGGAATGTGATCCATGTAGCTGGTTCTCACAATTTTCCTTGTGCTCACTGGATTGGGAGCTGGCTTGGCTGAGGAAGGGCACTGTGACACCAGGGCTGTGCTCAGGTGAGTTTCTCCCTCTCTCCCTGCCCTCCAGCCCACAGGTGCCTCCACTGGCCCTGTTTGCTGAGTAAAACAGTGTTTCTGTCCTCCCATGCAAAGCCCAGGGCCAGGGAGGTGGCAGGTGCACCCCAAGCCTCTTCCCAAACCCCAGAGATCCCAGGAGCCTGCCCAGAAGCCAGAGGAGAACAGGGGGTTCTCAGGTCACTGCCCCAAGGTGCTGCCACCCAAGAGGTGCTGAAAGCAAGGCTGGGGACACCAGGGGAGGCTCAGCTGGGACCAGTTTCTGTGCAGGGAGGGCAGAGCTGTGGTCACCTCCTGTCAGGTTTTTTACTTCTGGCCTGGAGACCACACAAGTTTCCTTTCACTCCTCAGCACACAGCCAGGCTGCTGCAGAACATGGGTTTAAGACAGTGAAGAATTTTTGTTAATAGGTTTCCATTTCAAAACCTGGAAGGTTTTATATAGAAGGCACAGATTTTTCTGTCAAATCTAATCCCAGACAATGCCATGCCATAATCTCCTAATTACACTATGCAGTAGGATCAGTCTCTCTAATCCCTAATTATATCTTTGCTTGGAAAATGTTTAGTCTCACTTCTGTCTCTCCTACATGGTCTCCAGCTGCCCAAAGGATCCTCAGAGCTGCTAATAGTAATAATCTGCTAAGCAGTTTCTTAGAAGGAAACTACAAATTCTCCCTTAAAAGTAATTCAGTTATCCCAAAACTGTTCATCAATTTGACCCAAATTTGTGGGGAAAACATAACGAAAGAGCAAAAAAAAAAAAAAAAGTGATTAATTGTTGGTGACAATTCTGCCCACTACAGAGAGAGGATACTGCAGGATGCTCCTGGCCCCACGCCCTTGGAGACTCACATCCTCTCCGAGTGAATCCCCACCCACCAGGGAGCTTCCAGCGATTGCCTGGCTGTTCAGGAGATCATCCCTGAACAAGACATTATTTATTGGTCAATTTGACACAGCAGCAGCGTTTTGGGTCAGTGTGAGATCCCTGTCACTCACCCAGAGCAGTGGGGGCACAGCTGCTTTCTGAGGGAGGATTTCCCAGCGTGGTGCTGGCTGGCATCTTGAATGTGTAGGAACAGATCTGTGTATGGAGCCTCTCCTTTTCTTCTTTCTTTATTTTTTTAACAAAAAGGAAATAAAATAAGGAAGGAAATAAAATGTTTAATGTGAGTCATATTAAATGGTTTTTGTGGACAAGGCTTTTTTTGGCGAAAAGAAACACCTGCAAATTTTACATACTGCTCACTCTTGGTAATTGCTTCTTTGTTTCTTTTATTAACATTTTGGTTCAGCTGCTGAACTGAAAAAAAATCAGTAATTTTCTCAAACCTGTTCATAATGCTGGGATGGGGCTGCCTCCCTGTTCAGAATAATAATGGTGGTCTGCTTACTGTAGGTGTCAGTTTAGTGACCTGTGGAAAGTCTGCAGTAAAAATAATATGTGGTCCTTCTTCAGTCCTGTACAGCTTCCACAAAACAAAAGAAATCAGTAGTCTGTGCATCCAGCCTTACCACTGCAGCAGCTGGTAGAAGCCACTTGATAATATTTCATCAGGATTCAGAGATTTAATAACAATTACTATGTAAAAAAATGCAGAGTTAGATTAATCTCATATTATTAGAAGCGTGAATCATTAATATTTTAAGAGAGCCATTAAGGGGTGGAAGGCTAAAAAAAAAATGATCCAGCAGTACCAGGAGGGCTTGGGGACATGTTTGAAAGCAGCATTTAGTTCAAAATCCTTTAGGAAAAGCAGTAACAGGCCATGAAGAGTGTGGGGTATAGAGGCAGGAGGTGTTTGATGCAAAATGAAGTTTGTTTCCTAAAAATCAGTGGGAGTGGTGGGGAGAGCAGGCACAGGACACTGTGCTGTCTGCACCAGCACCAACCTCCCTCTTTTAAAAAGCATATTACAAGCAGCATGATTTTAAATTTCAGTCCTCAATGGGGATCCTTTGTCCCTCCTTTCCCTGTATTCAGATATGACCATGAAAATGCCCCAATGTTCATCTTGACTGAGAAAACCCAAATACTGGGAAATACTTTGTTGGGTCCCCAAACCAAACACATCTGACAGTGCCTCTGTGATGCTGGAAGCATCTGACAGGACCAGAGGACAAATAGGGTGACATCAGCCCAGGATGTCTTTTGAAACAGGAAATGTTATTGACAGGCAACACGTGAGCTGAGTCACTGCAAAGGTGTCTCAGCTCTTGGACAGGCATTTTGGGTGTGTAACACTGGAGGTAGGATACCCATGGACAAGCTGCATCACCCACAGGTTTCTGGGGCATGGGCACTGAGCAGGCACAGATCAGTTCTGTTCACACCTCTGACTGAAGCCCTGGGCTGTGCCATGACCATTCCCCACCCTCCATGGAGTGGGAGAAGCTCATATGAGAGGAAGGGAGCTCGTGGCAAATGTGTAGGAGGAGACTTCAAGGAAAGAAAAGTGAGTAGGAGGACCTTCAATATTCCCCTTTTTCAGGGGGAGAGCTGGCTCTCTCCTGGGCTTAGGATTAGTCTGTGACTCAGAAATGTGCTCCAGGACAGAGAAACTGCCATTTCTTTGGAGATGGAGCTGCAACAGAGTTCCTGTGATGTGCAAGCAGTCTCTCAGCCTAATGCTGCACAAGGGCTTGATACTGCCCAGACAATTTGTACAAGTGGTGCAGGACTTTTGACACAGTGGTCCTAAAACTGAGGAATTTCTAATTGCCATCACAACCCTCTCATTGCATGACTGATACTCAGTATGTGACACAGCATTAATTATGCATTTTGATTCACAGGTTGCAACTAATTACTGCTGTCATGGTGAGTGCTTCTACACTTCATCTTGTTCACATACACAGGGCTGGTAGGAACACATCAGAGATTTGTTCTACCCTGTTTACCAGGGTCTTCCCTGCTGAGCCCCTCCTGCCCCTCTGGACCTTCCGAGCCATCCAGCCACTGAGGTCATGGCTCCAGCACAGGTGTCACTCTGGACACTGTTACAAAGAGCCACAGGTAGTCAAAATGTGCCTGCAAAGCACAGGCAGTGCCCCTTCCTGTGGTGAGCCTGGGGTGTGCCTCTTTGTGACAGGAAAGGCCATGTGTGCCACTGCTGTGCTGCTGGAACTCCCCATTCCATCTGAACACATCCATGGCTGCCCGTGGCATCCATCACCATCCTGGTTCTGCCCCTGCATCCATCACCATCCTGGTACTGCCCCTGCATCCATCACCATCCTGGTTCTGCCCCTGCATCCATCACCATCCTGGTTCTGCCTCTGCATCCATCATAATCCTGGTACTGCCCCTGCATCCATCACCATCCTGGTTCTGCCTCTGCATCCATCACCATCCTGGTTCTGCCCATGGCACTTGGTTTTGGTTTTAGGTTTGGGGTTTTTTTTGTTGCTGTTTTTTTGGTTTTGTTTTTTTGTTTTTGTTTTTTTTTTTTTTGTTTGCTTTAATTTAATATGCCTTTCCCTGTGGGCAAAAGCCTGCCCTTCTTTGCAAGGGAAGGTCAGGCAGAGCTCAGTCAGGGCAGCTGAAGAGCACAGGCAGAGATGTTGTGTGCACCTCCTTTGGAACAGTTGGAGAGGCAGACCAGGAGCAAAGAGCTTTAGTCTGAACATAGCCCTACCACCTCATTCCTTCCATTGCATTTCAGTTACTAACATTAATTATTTAATGCTTAATAATTATTTAATGCTTAATAATGACATTCTACCTCTGCTACTGACATACTGTGAGACTCAAAAAATCATTCTGTACCCCCATGTGCAATCTTTACACAGAAAAGCAGTCTGACCTCTGCAAAGTGTTTCATAAACCAAGAACAATAAAAATTGTTTTCCCTCAGGAGCTGTTTTCCCTATTTCAAGCAAGACTTTCCCAATACTTATTTGTCCACTTATAAAATAAAGGTTTAAAATGTTCAGCAGTAAGAAGTGCCATTATAGAAACAAATTGCACAGAGTCCTCAACATGTGACAGTTTGGGGTAATCTCACTGACAATATTGCACACACATTAGAAACACACATCAAATGAAAGTAATATTTCAGAGGGGAACATATTCCACGTCACTCCCCCACAAGAATGTTTTAGAGGGTAGGAGAGACCCACAGCTGTTTGGAAAGCATTAGTCTCACTGCAGAATGAGTCAATATTAGTGACATATCTTTTTCCAAGTAAATCAGAGTGCAGGACAAGATCTCCCACTTTACTGATGCTCTGGGGGTTCTTGTGCAGGACAGAGGTGGCACAAACCAGCTGCCTCCCCTGCTGGTCCCTGACAGGGAGGTGGCCCCTAGTCTGCCCTGGCAGAAGCAGCTGGTGGGTTGCTGCTGCCAGCATTGGTGGTGCTGGTGGCCACAGTTTGAGGAGACACACTGCAATTTCAGGGCAGTTTTGCTCCTTGGTGAAAGCTCACTGTGCCCCATGGAGTGGGCAGCAAAGAGCTCTCAATGCAGGACTGTAGCCAGCTCAGGCTCTGCCTTGGAAACAGACACACTAAATAAAGTGTGAGCTCTTCTAACACTTGGTACCAGGCCCAGTCTGCACCAAGTTGGTTTATGCAGCTAATGCCCTGCTGGGCCAGAGTAGCTGCTTCTTTCCCACTTTCCAGAGGGATGCTCATTCACAGCTGCTCTGCTCCCTGGAGTGGGAGGAACTCCAACCACCAAGTCCAAGTCACCCGGGCACTGGTGGGGCTGCTGCTGACTTCAGGCTGCGTGGGCTGGGGCTGCACTGACAGTGAGAACAGCCCTGCCTCTCCCCACACTCGTGGTGTAAACTGAGTGAGGTCATTTCAACTGGAGAGCATCCACAGGGGTGACTCTGTATTGAAGGATCAGCAGAACATAACAGTCTCCAAACATAAATCCACATGCATGCATCTACACACATCTTTGTGTATATGTGTTGCATATATATATATATGTATATACCTGAATAAATAGTGCAATCATTTTGTAGTGCTAGGAGAAGCCTGAGGTATTTGGTGTATTAAGCAGCAGTCAGCTTCTACTTGATTTTAATGACTGTTTGTTAATGCCTGTGTACTAAATGACTGCTGACTGAGTCAAATACAAATGATCATATCAGTAACATGTGCAGGAGATAAACCTAACTCCTCAGCTACATTCATTTACAAGCTGGCACTTACAATCTCCAAACCTAGAAAACAATCCTGCTAACAATAGTCACACACAACTAGCTACAAGCACAGACCAGAGTCACAGGGATGATTTAGCCTGAAATAGCACCCTGTGATATTTAACTTTTGAGTATAACTCATAATTCCACAGCTACATATGGGATGCAGAAGAGGTAGGTGCATACCCACAATATGAAAAGAAGCCAGTGAAGGGAGTGCAGTATGCCCCAGGCAGGAGCTGAAATAGCTGCTGAGGAGAGTAGAGCCCAGCCCTGCTCCTCATGAGAACTCAAACAATAGTCTTTTGCAAATATTCTTTCTAAGCTCATCTTAAAAAATTAGTAATAAAAGAAAAGTGGAGGGGTTTTCAGCTCTTTGAAGGTATATGGGAAGTGGAAGTTCTGTGCAGACCCATACATCATAACATGAGTCATGACTTTCTGTTTCAGTTCATTTAGCTTCTGGGTTTGGTTTTCATCCTTTGGTTTAGGAGCCTTTTGTGGTTAGAACAGCCATGACATGGGAACTCCTGGCCCTAATCTGGGTGAGAGGGGTCAGCACCTCCCCTCTGCCTGGCTGTGGTGTCCTGGAAGGTGACAGACATGTAGAGGCTTTGATGTCTGCAGGTGTGGAAAAGGAGGAGATAACAGAACTAAATCCCTACTGGGTCAGGGCAGGTTGCTGTGATCCACCTGAATTTTGGGTTATAATTGTGTCGAGGGCTTCTCTTAGATGTGGGTGGTGAGCAATCTGCACAGCTATAAAGACACAACAGAAATTAAAACAAAAGGTGGCCTCATTAATATTTTCTAAAATATCTGAGGTCTGTATGAGTCCAAAACTTCCCAGTGGGTACTCAATTCTCTGTGGATGATCCTGTCAGTGGTGCTGCCCACTGCTAGGAGCAGCACCAGGCAAACTCTTCCAGCACTGATGTGTCAGAGGCCCTCAGCTATGCTAATGCAGCAAAACCTTTGCTTAAGGTGAAAGACTTTTCCTGGGGTAGCATTCAGGAAATGTAAAGGCAGGGGAAGAAATTAAATCAAGCAAAGAAACCTCTGTACACATTTATTCCTTTCAAGTACAGCACCACAATCATTTTCTGAAGAAGTCCCCTTGACTTTCCCCAACCACATGGGCCATTTTGTCTTTGAAATTCTCTTCAGGCATATTGGTTTATCCTGCTCTTATGGACCTGCTTTATTCTTCCATGTTTGCTCTCACTATATAGAAGTGCAGACTCTTCAGTGATGCACTCCACTGACTGAAGGGGAAGCAAATCCCCACGGGGCCCACCCTTCACCATGTGGCAGGTTGGTGCATCCCTCTGGCCTCACCTCCCCGAATTTCTGAGTGTTAAAGCAGTGAGGGACCTGTCCCGGCAGGGAGGAGCACTCAACCAGCAGAAACCCACAACAGCACCGGATTTTGCTGTGTCAATCCCTGGCAGCACCACAGCTGCAGATTTTTCCGATGGTTATCTCCTCTCCCAGGGTGCAGCTCAGGGGAAACGTGTTTCACCAAGTCAGCGCCAACCTCTGCCAAGTCACCCTTTTATCCAGCAGCAGGAGGTCTCAGCATCCATTCCAGCAGCCTTGCAGCAGCCAGCCTTGGCATTCCCCTCAGGAGAACGGGACACCGCTCACCCCGTGCCGTGCCCGCTGTGATATATGAAATAATGTAATTCGTGTGAAGTTGTACAATAATGTAGAATAAGCAGCGTAGGTGTGAATAAAATAATAAAGAAAACTCGGAAACCAAAAAGAGGACCACGGATAAAAAGGACACAGATTGCTTCATCACATCACTGTAACATCCAACAAAAGCAGGGCAGCCCAGATTAACAATTAAATAGACGTAGCTGCAGCGGGGATGGCTCTTTCAGGAGCTGTCCAGGGAACACCCAAACGATGAGAGCCCGACAAGCACCCACGACTGAGATAACCAGAGCCATGGGGGAAAATACATCTGAATGCCAGTTTCTCAAAAAACCAACTGCCTTCATCAGAATTCATCGTTTCCCAGAATATGGTTTTGTCTGGCCCAACACAGTGAAAGAAAACCACATGAATATGCAGAAGACGAAGGAAGACAAAGACCCACGTTCTGGGATAAAAAACTGTATAAAAACTGGGCTGACCAAGGCGGTTTTGGGAACACTGGGGGATCCGGAGCGGTGGAGTTCGGATCAGTGTGTGCTCACCCGGCGCCGATCCTGGTCTCGGCGTTGTCCTTTGGGATTGTGGCTGTCGTGGACCGTATCCCGGTCACGAAATAAATTATCGTGTATTTTGACTATACTTAATTCGGCTTAATCTCTTTATTATCTATAACACCGCCATGGGGCAGAACAGTTCCCAGTGCAGGAACAATTCTCGCGCTCCTGCTTTTCCCAAATCAGGAAACAATCCTCGCATTCCTGCTTTTCCCAGTCCAGGGACAATCCTCCCTTGTTCCCGCTCGGTGGCCCGGCTGGGATTAGCACGCATGAGCGGCTGCATGGCCTGCAGGGACAGTGCCGGGTCAGGGGCACCGCCCCGGCCATCCTCACCCACGGCTGGGGGTGCCGGGGGGTTCACATAGCCCTGAAGGGATGCTGTGAAAATAAACAAACCAAAAACAAACCCAAACTCAACCCACCCGGGTTTTGAGGGGTGATCCATGCGGTTCCTTGGGTGGAAAGGACATCTGCAGGGACAGCCTCAAGCTGCTGGGGCTGAGGACAGGACTGCACAGAAAGGGAAGGGGTTAAATAGGTGATATTGAGAGCAGCAGAGCCCCTGAATTACTTGCCTGCCAGCTGAAAGTTTGACTTTTGTTACCATCATCATCATCATCATCATCATCATCATCACCACCATCTAGGCCCTTTTCAGGGTGCTGCCAAGAACATCAGCCCTGCCTGAAGCTGTGTGGCTCGGGGAAATTCCCCCCACTGAGAGCTGGGAGCGGGGATTTGGGGAATGCACCAACTGGGGGAAGAATAAAGCACACCAAAGTGTTTTGCCCTGCTCACCAGCCATGGAGCTGGTGGGAATGTTTTCCAGCCCTTACCCTGCAGCATTTGCAGACCCCAGGGAAGGAGTCTGCCCTTCATCCTCTGCAATTTTCTCAGGGCTCTGCTCTCCAGCACTTCCAAGGGCCTATTTTTTTTCAGTTGCTGAGAAGACGACGTGAAGGTTTGAATGTCTAGAAATTTTTTGGAAATACTGCTTATACCCATATGCAACTTCTTGCAGACCTGAAGAAGTCTGGCAGCCACAGCTGGATCTGACTTTCCGATCTGGCTGGAGGCTGAGGGTGTTTCTCTGCTTGCCTTGCTTGAAAGCCCTAAGGGAAAACAAGGGAGGCAACAGCATCCACCCACTGCTTTATTTGGCTGTCCCAGCATCACCATTTTCAAGTGCTAGCAGGATGCTGCTGTAAGGCAGGATGGAGAAACGCTGCTAGGAATGCTCTCAGAGCCAAACACTGGAGCTGGAAGCAGAGGACAGAGCCATCCACAGTGTTACCTGTAGGTCCCACTTGTGCCTGAGTAGACACACCTGAGAAAATCTCTGATAAGAAAAACTTGGCGGTGCCAACCTCACAGGGGTCTTTAGGCACCAGAGCACACTTACAGAAGGTTATCATTTCAGTCTGTATCACTTCATCTTAACTCCCAGGCACATTTTGGGAGTGCCTCCTGCCCCCTAGAGCAGGAGTGAGCCCTGCTGCTGTGGGCAGTGTTTGGGACCCCTGCCTGACTGGGTGGAAGAGAGAGGGCTGCAAATATATGTTCTGGGCTGTTGGTCCTCCCTGGTCTGTGCCTGCAATCTGCTCATGATCCCTGCAGCCCAGCAGAGGATGGGAGCAATGGACAACCAGAAAAAATGTCTCTTGAGTCACCACATCATCCACATTATTCTGCTTCCACAAGCTTCCACAGCAGAGGTATCATTGAAAGATTCTGTTCCTATCCATTATTTACTGTATCAGATCAGAAATCTCAGAACTGGTTACAGAAGAAGGAGTTATTACAGAAGAAGGGATTATTAGCTGTCTAGTAATTTAAATTATCTGCTCCCCCTTACTCCACTTTTTGTGGAGCTATGTTGACGTTTGGAAAAAAAAATCTGTTGCTATAGCTACCAAAATGAGCTTCCAGCCATGAGATTATGATCAATAAAATATGCCAGATGTGTCTCCAAGAGCTTTCATTAATAAAAAACCAAGTGTGATGAAAATCTTCAGACTAATTCTAGGGGACACAAATGAGATGCTTTTAAATATCTCATCTGATGAAAAGTAAAAAGCAACTGGCACCGTATGATTTTATGCTAGGCATTAACTCGGCATAAAACATTGTTCTCACTGAGAACACATGCACCAAAATAGCCTTTCAGAAACACACAGCCCAAAAAGCTGAGCACAAGTGAAAGGGGAACCCTGTGTTTTCCACTGGTCCTTTCCCTACTGCAGAACTGCTGATGTGCAGAACAAAACCACGGGGTGTGTTGTAAAAGTAAAGGCTGAATTTCCTGTCCTTGCAAAATCTCTTCTTCTTTGCAAGTTATCTCAAAAAGCTCAGTATCCACTTCCCCCTGGAGTGTTTTCCCATGTGTGCTGTAACTCCAAAAGAAAGATGCATTCACAGTCAGCCCAGCCCAAGCCCACCAGCCAAGCATCCGCAGGAAGGAGCAAAGGCAGCAGAGGGGGAGCAGGGAGGAGGCTCAGAGTCAGCAGCCCCCTGCTCATGGCACCCATGGCAGGGTGCTGGGGAGCTCTGCTCACCCTGCACTGGCCCTTGGACTCTCCCTGCAGTGGACATCTGCTCTTCTCTGCTGCAGCTCTTTGGTGCAACAGTTTCAAGATACCTCTGGGTCTCCATCTCCACAGCCTTGTTTTGTCCTAGGTTTCCAAACTCTGATCAAGAACACGACAAAGCCAAACTCCTCCATCCTTTCCTAGGCTGGCAGCATAACTTCTACCAACTTTATCAGCCAAACATGTGAGCCAAGGATCCTTTTCTTCATGTCCACGTGCTTACATTCCTGCAGTCAGTTGTGGGTACAGTTCTTCTCTACTGACAGCTCCTGCACAGTTTCCAGTTCTAGTAAGATGGGGAGTAGAAAGAGATTTTTTATTAGATTTGCTTCATGCTTTTATACTTATTTTTATGTAGTTTTATCTTTCATTTTTAAAAATTCATATTCTCTCATTTTGTACTTCCCAGCTCATTTACACCAGCTAATAAAGGTAATAAACTCACTCCAAGTTATGTGGATGCTTTGAGTACATTTGAACACTACATCTCTGATTAACCCATAACAGGCGAGGTTCATGTCTGCTGCCATTTTGTCATTGAATTATCCTGAGCTGGAACTGGATGCCACTGTTTGTCACTGTGGGAATGAAACGTTAATTTAATGCTATCTGCATTTATTAGAGAGCAAGCCCATTGTACAGGCTGCCAAGGGAAACTGACAGTCCTCTACAATAATGAGCGTGGGGGGAAAAAATCCATTTCTCATCAGGAATGACTCTTCCCACCTCTTTTGTGCTGCTCAAATGTCTGTGGATCAATGGAGACAAGTCAGCTGGAAATGAGAGAAATATACTAAAATGTCTCAAGCTTCACCTATGAGTGGATTTGATAATGATTCACCCACTGCACAGCTCTGACTTTCTGCCATTAATTCAGTATATTCATTTTGCAGTTCAAATAAAGAAACCAAATTTGCGACATTTCCAAGCATCTTCCCATTAAAAAAAACAAACAAACAAACAAAAAAACAAAAAAAAACCCCAAAGAGTGGGAAATGCATAGCAGAATATTCTGGTATGTATTTAGAAACATAACACACGTCTTGTCCCAGTGTTTCATCGCCAAGATTCAGTCCTGGGCAGCTCAGGAGCGAGGAGCAGCTTGGCTGTAGGTCCCGGCTGGACGGGAGGGAACCAGCGGCACCGGCAGGTCCGGGTGGTGCCGAGCCCGGGAACGCCCCCGAACGCTCCGGGAACGCTCAGGGAATGCACCGGGAACGCTCTGGGAACACTCCGGGAACGCTCCCGAACGCTCCTGGAACGCTCCGGGAACGCTCCGGAAACACTCCGGGAACGCTCTGGGAACGCTCAGGGAATGCTCAGGGAACACTCCGGGAACGCTCTGGGAACGCTCCCGAACGCTCCGGGAACGCTCCCGAACGCTCAGGCAACACTCCGGGAATGCTCCGGGAACGCTCTGGGAACGCTCCCGAACGCTCAGGCAACACTCCGGGAATGCTCCAGGAACGCTCCCGAACGCTCGGGCGCTGAGCGCGCCCCCTGGCGCTGAGCGCGCGCCCCGCAGGGGCCCGTGTCCCGGGCGGATCGGAGCCCGTGTCCCGGGTGGATCGGAGCCCGTGTCCCGGGCGGATCGGGGCCCGTGTCCCGGGCGGATCGGAGCCCGTGTCCCGGGCGGATCGGAGCCCGTGTCCCGGGTGGATCGGAGCCCGTGTCCCGGGCGGATCGGGGCCCGTGTCCCGGGCGGATCCGGGCCCGTGTCCCGGGCGGATTTGAGCCCGTGTCCCGGGCGGATCGGGGCCATGTCCCGGGCGGATCGGAGCCCGTGTCCCGGGCGGATCGGAGCCCGTGTCCCGGGCGGATTTGAGCCCGTGTCCCGGGCGGATCGGGGCCCGTGTCCCGGGCGGATCGGGGCCCGTGTCCCGGGCGGATCGGGGCCCGTGTCCCGGGCGGATCGGAGCCCGTGTCCCGGGCGGATCGGGGCCCGTGTCCCGGGCGGATTTGAGCCCGTGTCCCGGGCGGATCGGGGCCCGTGTCCCGGGCGGATTTGAGCCCGTGTCCCGGGCGGATCGGGGCCCGTGTCCCGGGTGGATCGGGGCCCGTGTCCCGGGCGGATCGGGGCCCGTGTCCCGGGCGGATTTGAGCCCGTGTCCCGGGCGGATCGGGGCCCGGCTGACACCCGAGATCCCGGACGGGAGGCAGGACAGAGCCCCGGGCCAAGGGGGCGAGCAGGGACCCTTGGATCCTGACCCGGTTAGTGCTGGCTATCCTTCACCAGCTCAGCACCGCTGGAACTTCAGCGCCGAGTGGACAATTCTGGTTTTAGTGCCCCGAGCAGCGAGATTACAAAAGTGGCTTACACTTCATCACCACCTTGTAGGTTCATCAACAAAACAGTCCCTTGCTGGGCAGGGAGGATGACCTCAGCCCTGGCAGTGGAGGAACTCCTCACTCGGCCTGAAGTCAACTGAACCTCAGACCTAGAAAGTGTCACAAACCAAACTCGAAACCTTTATTACTCCACCACAGCCTGGCCTGTGTTCCTTCCTCTCCATGGGCTGCGCTCAGCTCCTCTCCTATTGTGTAACCTTGAGCACACGGGAGGAAAGCAGACCTGTAGAAATCAGTATGCTCCAGGAGAAGCAGGCAGCTCGTCCCTTCCCCCAGCACAGGGACAAGGCAGTCACACCGGGGTGGGCAGAGGGCAGAGAGCTCTGCAGTCTGAGGGGCTGAGCCCGCTGATGCCAGCCCCAGGACTCGCTCTGCGAGCAGCAGGAGCTGCGCTGCCTCTGCAGGACAAGGAACTGTGAGAGGATGCGCTCCCCTACAGGAGCGTGGCTCTTCCCCCAGCAGCAGGAAATGGATCACCCTGCTGCCCGCCCTGCAAACCTGCTCCGGGCACTGCGGTCACCAGGCTGTGCTGGCATCGCAGTGAGCTGTGCCTGAAACCTTCCTGGGCAGCAGAATAAGCTCTGTCCTGGTTTCTGCTAAAGGACATTTCCTGCAGTAAAAACATTTATAGAATCATTGACACCCTCTCGGGGAAGATCATCACAAAATACCCTCCAAATACTCGCTTGTTTATGGGATGCTGAGTGATCACTTAAAACATCTGTCCGGGCAGCACAACCCCTGGCCATGGAACTGGGCCTGTTGATGAACGTGATAAGCAGGCAGGATAACACCGACATTTACACTTCCCTAATTTACCTTTACTTTTTAATGCCAAAAAAGCAAAATGAAGAAACCACTGAAACAGCAAGTGGCTTCACAGGTAACTTCGATAAACTGTTACAAGCTGTGAAGTGTATTTGTCTCCAGCTGTAGTAGACAATATAGCTGATTTACAGGACAAGCGTTTCCAGGCATTTGTTCCTCACAACAGGAGCTGTGGAAATAGCTCTCTTTAACACACACCCGGGGGCACCTCCGAGTCATTTCCACGCCCAGTTTTGTGGATTCAGGAACGCGGAGAATGTGGGTCATGCTGCTCTCCTTGCTGCAGGTACACATCAACACTTCCCTCGGTACTGGAGGTGGAGCCAGTCCACGGACTGAGCTCGTTCCACAGGACGGCTGCGCCCACACCGTGCAGAGCGCAGCCCGCAAGGCATCCCAGGGCGCAGATGTGCCACACCACGCTGTGCAACGCCTCAGCTTTCCCTTCATCATCATTGCTCTTGCTTTCCTTTTCAAACGCTAATAGGCTAAATAGGCTCTTTGCGCTGTATTTCCCTTCTTCACGTAACTGTCCTGCCCATTACACTGACTGGTACCCTCTGTCCCTTTCGCAGTGAAACACTCGCAGGCTTGCACTGCTCTCCCGGTTAAAGGTAAAACAACAAACAGCCCCGTGCCGAGCTCAGGAACACTCACGAGCTGAAAACACCCCAGGCAAAAATTCTGACGTACCCATCACTCCTCAGTAATCATCTTCCAGAGGGGTTTTCTTTGTCATTCAGAGAGGTTTTACTACGTCCTTAATACATACATAAGTGGCAGTTTTGCACATAGCACACGTTAAATAGTGATTCATTGTGACACTTCCTAAATGAGTGTTACAACTCCTTGGTGCATTCAAGGGGAAGGCACCTAGGCCAGCCAATGAGTTCCTTATCAGTTTGACAGTGCAGGTAACTACGGCTTTCCCCTGGCAGAGATGCAGTAATGATTTTTGCTACCTTTCAAAAGTAATTTTGGACCATTCCATTGCTCATAAGAAATTTCAGAGTGAAAGATTTCCTTTCTGAGCATCTGTTAGCGTCTGTCTGCAATTAAAGAGGTCTGAGTTGAACATCCCCTAGCAGAGACACCGATCTACTAAAAAGGGAGCTCTGTGACTGAGCCATCTTCTGCTAACAAGGCACACTACGAAATATTTTACAGTATAGATCAGCTCACTGCTGAACAGTTTTACAGATGCAATTTCTCCTTCCTGAGATCTTTGCTTTTACATAACTGTACTGGCAGACTTAAATCATGACCTCCTTTATGCTTTATATATATGCATATATTTATATATCAAAGTTCTATACATCTAGCTAAATCTTTTTCTATGGAAATTATCCAGAAGCTGATTGCAGCCTTGCATAACTACACTGTTCCATAAAAAAATATCAGTTCAATGGCACTAAGAAAAGTAGAACCAGCTATTATAGATAGTGGTAAAGGAAAATGAGTCCCTGAAAGGAAAAGAAGCCTACAAAAGTCTGGATAGCACAGAAACACTGGAAATTGATTAATCTGTCTCATCCAGAATGTGGGGTCACCAAATCAGCAGACACCAAGTTCAAAACAAGGAGAGGTACACAAAGCAAGTGATAACTCCTTTCCAACCAAGCGCACATGGATTCTGGAAACAACTGTTCAAGCAGTGGATAAAAAGAGAACTGTGATTATCACCACACAGACAACTGACACCACACTCAGGAGAGCCCCAAGCACAACACAACACACCTAGAGAAGATTGTTGCATCATCACATTTGACCACACAAAGAGATAAGAAATGGAATAAATGCACAAAGAAGTTCAAAGATTTTTCTCCTCTTTATTTAAACACAAATACATTTACAGCATGCAGGTAAGTTAAAACTATATGGCGTCTTCCCCAAACCAATTGTTTTAATGCATCTTAAGTGTACTGAAGTTAAATCAGATTCCACAGGTAGACTTGTCCTCATGTCAAATTTAGAGTTACACACAGTAGTGAGTCAGCATTTAAGTTACGTAAATAATTTAGTTGTTCACCAGAAATAAATATTTCACCAAGTTCCTATCCTAAACCATCTTTTAAAAATATGATCTAGAGGAACATAAAAATAAGAACCACTCAAAGACTGCAAGTTGAAATAGCAGTGTTGAACATTCCCCGTTTAGACTGAATATTTTCATTTACAAAATACAGTAATTGTCCTGTCTGGCTGACCTATGACAGCCTAACCAGAAAGCAAAGAAAGTTGTGTGTTTTTATCTTTTTTTACATTTTAAGAGGCAGTTCTTGGTAAACTTCATAAAAGGTTTAAAATAAAAAAAAAGTTTAAATATAAAAAAGTGATGTACACTGAGCTACACACTAGTTTACTATTTAATCTAATTCTTTAAACACAGCAATTTTCAGCACCAAAACCCATGACAATTACCTACAGGAATGAAACCCCCATTCACAGGCAAGAGAAAAAAATCCTGCTTCATTTGAGTGTGTTTTGTTTTTATGATTGCACATTGAAAAATGAAGGCCTGAAAACCTGTAGTTAACATTTGAGAAAGACAATGGACAGTGCTGATTGCATGATGAGAAATGGAACTCAAAATATTTTGTTGCTTGTTTATTATTTTTCCTCAGCATGCTGCCTTCAACTGTGCTCTAAAACAACTGCAAGTCTGGAGTGTTTGGCGGCCTTAGTGAAGAAAGCTGTCTTAAAAGCTGAAAGCTCCAAAATAGTGGGATTTTCAACTGATACACTCAACCTTTAAAAATCAAACTATTAAAAATTCAGACTACTGTAGCTATAGAAAAAAAGTGGTTCAAGGTCTAAAATTTGACTATATTCCATCATAATATAAATATTTTGCCTATTTTAAAATATAAAAATTAAAAGTGATTTGCTGTCTGAACAGTCACAGAGTTTCTACTGTTGCCACAATACCTGAATACCCAGCAAAAAACTCAATCCACAACATAAAGTTGTATCAACCAGGTCTGAAAAACTCATTGAATTCTTCCAGCAACACTAAGTTTTTTCTTTCTTAAAGACCTGATAGCTAGTTTCTATACAGAAGAAGGCTGTTCTAAAAATTATAGTGGCTAAACCCTACAAATAAGTTAAGTAAATTATGCTATAAAACTTCAAACCCCAGATTCAGCTCAGCGAGAGTACCGGGGCTCAAAACAAAACAAAAAATAAAAACTAAACAAAACAAAAAAATCAAACCCCCACATTTCATTTTGTTAGCCACTTTACAGGACTTTATTGCAAAGAGAAGAAAAATACTCAACAACTACTACTTTGGACATTTCGCATACCTACTTACAAATGGACTACAAATACACTTCAGGGTAGCACTTTATTTTATTGTTATTTTAAACACATGCCTCTGGCATTTCTGAATACATCAGTTTAAAAAGCTGTGTCCTTTATTTATGTATCTGAATTCATTGGCCTGTTGCTGAAAAAGGCTTTTAAAATTGAAAATTAAAATTTTAGCCAAAAATTCCAGTACTGTATGCAGTGGGATATAAAGTTACAGTTTAGATTGCCGTCATTTCACTATTATAAAACAGTGAAAGTGAACCGTCACAGCTACAGACAAATGGACAGACAGGCTCATCAGAATGAAGCAGAATGTTTTCACTCCACCAGACTGTACTGTGTGCAGAACCAGGACAGATGGGATAATCCATTGCCAAAGTCTTTTTTGTAAACTCAGGTTTACTGTTCCTACTGTACAGTATTTAATTCTAGGTCACCCATGGCCGGGCAGTTACAGTTACAGAGCCTCGTTCACACTGAACTCTCTCGGTCGGTGGTGGTGTGGTGCCTCTGGTGCCTCGTGGCAGCTCCTCAGCACTTCAGGATCCTCACACTGTACAAACACAGTTAGTTCCAATGCTCTGTGCAGCATTCCAAAAGAAAACTGTAATGTAGAGTGCCGCCCTAATTCAGTGGGACATGTAGTGTTATGTGAAGTGATAAAAATGAAAGTATACTTTAACACTGTTGCACATTCCCTAAGACAATAAGATGAACACAAATTAAGCTAGAAAATTTGAACTAAGATTTTCTCAACGTACATTCAGCTTGGCACAGTGCAGACTAAATTTAAGACATGAAAGACAAACTGTGTAATAAGCAGAGCTACACTTTAACATGTCATTTTTCGAGACGCCAAAATTGCACTCTAGTTGGTTTTTTTTTTTGGGAATCAGTTAGCAGAATTTGTAGAAGGGGGAAGAGCTGTACAGGCCAAGTATAATTTATACAATTTTCAAAAAATAATCCTACAGTCCCCAAAAGGAGAGATTATTGTCATGGAATGACTCCCTCTACACAATATCCAATCCTCCTCACGCTGCATTTACTTTTCAGCAACTGTAAATGAAAAAAAAAAAAAAATCATACAGTTAAACCAAAAAAAACCAAAGTTATTTACATTTACAGTAGACCATATCACTATTTACATGGCCTTTAAGAGCCCAGTTCTTAGACCACTCAGATAAGTGCTAATAAAACACACACTTTAAAATAAGAAATCACACAACACAAAGCATTTAAGCAACGCAGTCTGCTACCAATGAGTTTTCAGCACGACAAACTGACTGGGTATGCAATCTTGACTGGAATAATGGAGTAAACATTACAGACAGAAACCACTTACAGCCCAGCCCCATTTCCCATGAATGTTGCTGCTTTTCCTGGGTAGTGGCACCTCCTTGGTCATTCAAGGCAAATTTACTGAAGGTTGAAGTAGCCATCAGCACAACTTCTTATTTACTAAGAGACATTACTGAACAGAACCAGGTACCTTGACTAGTACTACAGTCTAGTTTTCTCTGAACTGGAGAGAAAGCTTGGAAAAGTCAGTCAACTAATCAAAGGAAACAAATAGAAACAAGATTCACACAAGCTGTTCTGGAGCCCTTCAGAAGAGGAGTACTCAGATTTCAAGCACCCTACCTCATTTTTGATACATTTCAAACTGAAGATGAGGATAATTAACTAAGGGAATGTCTAGAAGGAATTTATAGACTCAAAAGTGAAGATGAAAACAGAGAATATAAAATAAAGCATTGCTGTTAGGTGAACAACAGATCAACCAACTACTAAGCAGATGTTAATTAAAAAGAGATGATTTCGTAAAGCAACTTAAACATACTAAATACCATGCAATTACTTTGGAGATTAGAGATGTTTTAAAGTATGTGAACAGTTAATTTCAATCAATGTTAACTAACTGCATTTTAGCTAGGCTAACATTTTAAGTTTACTGGATAAAGACATGAATTCTTCTGTTAAATAATTCCAAATCACTGACACATGAAGCAGTGTGCAAAACAGTTAAGTAAATAAATAACATGCAAAGTACAGTAAATTTAATTTTATCACTTCATGTTTTCTTGAAGAAAATCACATTTTAAAAGATACTAGCAAGCTGAAAGAATTTAAAATGTTGACTCCTTCCCCAATCAGTGGCTACTGTCTTTGACCGGTAACCATCTCCAATTTGATTGTTTCCACTCCCATAGAACACCATCAGAATTACCATTTTACAGCAAACACGTTTTAGAAGAAAAGCAGCAGCATCTTTAGTCAGGTGTACATTATATCATTCCACTGGCTACAAAATTCTGTAAAAAGGAGGAGTTAATCTGACTACTTAAGTGACTTTATACCACAGAATGAACTGTAATAAACCTAATATGAAGTAGTTTGATCACACATTTTAAAAAATGCTGCAAGACAAACTTACACTTTGTCCTGCCGTCCACCTCCGCGCAGCACGACTGGCTGGCTGTTCTGAGTGAACGCACCTCCACCACGAATTGCACTTGGATGAGTTGGAGAAGCTGCTGGATGCTGGCCAGGGCGGATGGGCTTAGCTGCATGACAAGAAACATGACTTACAAATAGATACACAACACTACCTTGGATTATTCAAATTTACTCATACCATTAGCCAAACATAATAACCATAATTGAATGCACTTTGAATAAGAAAATAAGTTTACAGGATGGCATTCTGAGAATGTAATAGATAAGTGTGAACTACAACAAACCCTGGAAAACAGACAACGTTTTGCTTTCATTGTTCCCAGTTAAAGCTCGCAAAGCTTCTGATAAAGATTATCTTCATAAGAATTATCTGTCCCACCTAATGTATTACCTTCTATGAATCCTATTTTTTGGCAATAAGAACTCAGAGACAAAACACTAGACAGTTTCCTGAGAGTTATGTATCAATGAGGAATCATTACACTTGCTATCATTCCCACATCTAATTGACTGATAGTCACTAGTTTCTCTCTCTGAAGGTAGTTCCATGTACCAATATTCCACAGATAACAGGCTTCATCAAACTTCCACCACATAAAAATAAAACTTGCTCCATAGCCCAATTAAAAATCCAGCAGTTCATAAACTGCATACACTTAATAAACTGCATTTTCAATCAATTTTGCACTTAACTGTTAACAGAACATGCAAAATATATCTGTAGGACTTCACAAAGTTCTGTAATATTAAAAAGAGAAGCACC
The DNA here is from genome assembly GCF_903797595.1 of Erithacus rubecula. Classification (NCBI taxonomy): domain Eukaryota; kingdom Metazoa; phylum Chordata; class Aves; order Passeriformes; family Muscicapidae; genus Erithacus; species Erithacus rubecula. The sequence continues at coordinate 13,834,807 of NC_136689.1, read as the reverse complement.
TAAAGTTTCAGCAGGCAAAAAAACCCTACAGGCAGCAGCTGCAGCAGAGAAACACTTCTTAATTACTGCCTTAAACAAAGCTGATTTCCAAGAAGACATGGCTAGATCATCAATACATTTAATCACAAGAGGCTGTAAACCTCAGGTGAGCTCACCAGAGAATTGTTTGTTTTCTTGGAGACCCACTTGAGAGAAAATTAAGACAGAAAAGCACCCATCTGCAAACTGCCACTTCACGTGACCAACAAATTATAACTATTTTGCAACAGCTCTTTTGAGCCCTGCAGATTATGAGCAAAATTTAACTGCAACACTCATTACAGTTGCATTAACATTTAAGAGAAGTGTATTGATGACTGAAGTCCTTTAGTGCTACTGCTGTAGTGTAATGTGAACAGTTAAGTTTTTCACACACCACAGTCCTCCTTGGTTCTCAAGAAAAATGGCAGGTGGAGGAGCAAAGGATTATAACTATTTTACCTCCACCTTCCCACCCCTGTTTGTCCATTATTTATTCCTTGAGAGGGCTGTGGCTATCTAATGTATTGGAACAAAGAACTGGAAAGGTAATTAATGATCTTTGGATATTGTGAGTTTCTGTCTGCCCCTCTGCCCCATAAGATCAGGTCAATTTTGTTGTTGTTGTTGAAAGTGATGGATTAATCTTTCTTATTGCCTTGAAATACCTGTTTAGTCTTAGAAATCGGAATGGAATTGGAATAATTTAAGAGATTAAGACTCACAAGCAGTGTACTGTTTCTTCTAGGAAATGTAACACATTAAGGCTAGAATCCTACGTTGGTAAGCCTTATCCAAAGCCATTTAAAATAAATAAAAAGCCAAACAACCATAAAGCACCACCTCCACACACAGTATGTTAACGAAAATACAACTCACAGTAGAAAATAGATCACATTGATATGTGCAGTTTCAATGAGGGCTGAAAGATGCTCATGTACACAAAAATAAAAAAAAAAGTATGAGACAGATGTAGCTTTAGGGGCAAGGGAGTCTTAACTCACCAATTTGTGCCGAATGTCCTCTTCTGGCCATGTTCTTGGATCTTACAGCCTCCTTTATGCGATCTACTTCCTGCTGGTAGCGCTTGCGATCACGAGAAGCGTTCTCTTTGGCTTCCTTCAGCGCAGATTCCAAAGCTTTAACTCTCTCAGCTGTAGCTCGAAGTCGCTTCTCCAGTTTAGGAAGTTCGCAGCGAAGATCAGCATTATCACGTACCAGCTACAAAAGCAGAAGTGATTATTTCCTTGGTATCTCTCTTCATAGGGAGACCTAACCAAATACCTCCCCACTCCTAAAGAAGCAAAGCACTAGGGCTACTATATTAACTTGGCTTAAGCTTTTAGTGAATCTATGGAGGTCAGTGACATTGAGACTGTCATTTGAAAAAACAGTAAGTGTGGAAGAACCTACTACCCAAGAGAGGCACCTGCTCCATCAGAAACAGGCAAGCAGCCTCTAGACTCATATGAAGTCAAAACATGGACTTGGATCCCTTTCACTTTAAATGCAGCTATTTTGTTATACACCTGTATGTACTTAAAAAAGCTAATTAAATTATTTATATATATTTTTATTTTCTTTTTACAAAATAATACACCGAAGTTTTCCTTTATCAAGAGACACACGATGTAGAAGTGCTTACTCATAAAAGTTACTTTATGATCAATAGGCAGTTGCTTCTGTAACAATGGATCTGGAGTAGTTTTATTAGAATTTGAAATGATGTCTCATTGTACCTGCTTGTGAACCTTTGTGAGCTGTTCAAGATTATTCTCAAGGAAGGAAATCTTCTGCTTCTGTGCAGCACTGCCTCCTGTATCATCTGAATCGATCTCAGCACTCTGCAGTAACAAAGGCATAGGGAGGGTGACAGGAGGCTGAGTAAAAATCTGAACTTTCATATTAAGATCAAGCCAGAAAAATTAAACCAAATAAACATCAGCTCCTAATTTAGTTATAAACTGAAATTCGTGTAGCATTCTCAGAAACAAAAAATTTAACTACAGCACATTACCTTTTTCACTCTAGTAGCCAAATCTTGAACAAACAGCTTCCGAAGATTGTGAAGAGTCTGAAGTTCTTTTGCCTACAGTTAAGGACAAGAAATTAACAAAACAACCCAAACAAACTCTGAAAGAAAAAAAAAGAGACAAATATTGACATTTGCTCTGGAATATATTTAGACTATCTTACCACAGTCTCTTCCAAACCCTTTAAATCTTGTCTTGCTTGTTCCCGTCTGTCCTGCATAACCCTAAAAGAGAATAAATTATTCTTGAAATATCCTAGAAAAATTAGAAATTTTGCTTTAGAGGACTAGAAAAATAAATACTATATGGTACAAATGAAAATAGTCTTAGTTGAAGTCTTAAAGATGTAACCAACAGATGTCACTCAAATCTGTATGGCATGGGGATGGTGGGATTGGGGGAGTTGCAAAAGGAAAAGAAGGACACATTTTTAATATTGAGTACAAACAAGTACATTCAGATGCATAAGTTTCTAGAATAGTAAAAGACAAGACTCTCAGAGTCAGTTCCAGAGTGAATACTTGGGGAGATCTTATCCTACAAATGTTCTTAGCTCTGACCAGCCAAGATAAGTATCATGTGCCTGATTAAAAATTTTCTGTTTTCTTTAACACCTCACCCTCAACACACTGGCAAAACCAGCATCATGAACAACAATGTCAGTGTACAGGAATACAACCTGATGATTATCAGTGTACAGAGCTGCTGTCTTGCCAGTTAATGTGAAAGCATTTTCTGCACAGGAAATGTTCTCAGAACTGTAAGTCAGTGCAGTTATCAAGATGAGAGAATACACAAAAGGAATGTGGACATATTTTTTCATGACCTGGGATTAGAATAGAAAGGCCAAGGACTGCACAGAAATGAAGTGCTCCTGTTAAATAGCTTAAAAATCCTCCTTTCCTCTTGAAATTTCTCCTCACTCAGTTTCACTACTAGTTCACAGTTAAATGTGCAATTGTTTGATCTAATAAAATATTCTAAACAATGTTACTATCCTATCCTATTTTCCAGATGTCTCTGGATAAGTAAGTAGTTCCAGGCATATTATACAACTTCAAATCAAAAAAGTTAAAGTGAATAATCTGCATTGTTCCTGCTCTGTCATTTGCCATGCACATTTATAATATACAGTGGCAAATAACTAGATTCAAGAAGGCTGGGAGAGAACACAGAATGTAAAACTAATTTTTAAAACTTCTTTGAAAATATTTTGAAGAGGAATGTTCCTATACAGCAAGTGCTTTGAAGTGGTCAATGCCAGATGTGGCTGAGCCTGCAAACTGAAATAGAAAGTGATAATGTGGTACGGAGAGCAAATCTTACAATACAAGAAAACCTGCTGTAGTTAATACAAGTTTTGTAATCATTGTGGCATATAATTAAATCACAATAAGATGGGATTCATGAGACCAGAGTACTATACAAATTTTAGTCAGTTAAATAGGATAAACAAAAAAAGTGTTAAAGAAAAAAAAAAAAAAAGCAAGTGCTGCTTCTTGGTTACCAGCACAGATCAGCTAGGTCCCTCTGATTACTTCAAATTCCATGATGAAAACCCCTGAAAACCACTGTGTGTGTTTTAAACATAGCCAAAAGCACTTTTCAAAAAGTACTTTTAAGTATGTGTATTTTTAGCTTCTGTTAAAATAAATTTGTATGTGCCAGGAAGGGGTTACAACTGATACACTTAGATTTCCAGGAGATTAAGGTCAGATTTCTAGTAGCTGAGAACTGTTTTCAAGCTTGACTTGGATACTTACCTACAAGCAGAATGTAATTCCATTTTTATACTAACTTTTGAGTCTCTAATTCACTAATACATTGCATTTAGTTAATCAATGAAGCATGCAACTGTTTAAGAACAAACCAATTAGAGCCACCTAACAAGTAAAATCACAGAAGAACCATAAAAAGAATAAGGGAACACAAAACACAGAAAGAGAGTAAGGGGAATTGTTAGAAGTCTCTCAGTCTTACAGAATGCAATACTTAGTTGCAAATTGAGAAGTTAATTATTCCAATACATAACATAATTTAAAAAACCAAAACAGTTGTGGCCTTCATATCTTTCACAATTTTACTTCCCATTTTAAGTATTAACACAGTGCAAAGGTTTTAAAAAAGGTTCAAGAAGGCATCTAACAAGCATACCAGAAATGGAGAGGCACTGCATCACATTAGAGCATGAGCTTATAGATAAAGTGTCCCCACACACAGTTTTATGTTTCATTATCACTTACGTTAGCTCGTGAAGTTTTCTGCTTTTTTCCTGATCAGTCGCTTTCAGCTTCTCATGCTCGACTCTCAGACGTTCCTGTTCAAGCATCATCTTCTGGTTTTGGCTAAACACAAAGTAAATATTTTATCAGCTGAAACTCTCAGACGGCACATTCAGTAACAAAATGGAAGAAGGACAGTTCTGGAGGAAACTCTCACCACTTCCTTCCACTGTACTGTGCTTCTGTACTTGCACAGTTCAGAGATACTTGGCACCACTAAAATAATAACAATTACTCACTCTTGAAGCTCTGTGATGAGCTTCTCCTTTGCATCAACTTCATCTCTCAGGCTACTGATTTGTTTCTGATGAGTCTCACGATGGCTCTGAATTTGCTGCTCCACAGCTTGCTATTAGAAAAAAACAGAACTTATTAAATGATCTGAGTTACCACCAGACTTCACTCTGTAGGGATTTGAGTTGAGGTTTTCTTTTTATAACAATGAAATTGACTTACCTTGACTTCATTTGCAGTTTGAACCTTATTTAAGTGCTCTTTCTCCATTTCATGGACCTTTTCTAATAGGGACAGAGATGAAAAAACACATTTCAGCAAGGTAGCTAGGAAATCACATGGATGATGGCACTTGCCAACACCTTACAATTTGGGAAAAGGTCCCAACCACCACAAAAAAATTAATTAAATTAGTAACATCTTGAATTCTATCAGTAAGTTCTTTCAAATAACAAACAGGTTTTACCATGGATTAATTCTACATGTTCAGTAGCAAAAAAGCTTTTCTACAGCTCTACCTTTAAACCTTAACAGAACAGAGAAATTCCCTATGGATCACTATATTCTTAAAACAGTGGTGGTGGGTGGGGTGTAGGGAGGCAAGTCCTACCCTGTGCTCGGAGTTGAACTAATTCTTCATTAAGGGAATCCACAGATTCTTCCAGCTGTCTCTTTTTCTGTTCCACATTCTGAAGATATTCAGTCAGTGACTTGATCTTGGCTTCATGCTTGTGGAATGAAAAGATTCATTTACTTTGGAACTAGGTACCATGGAATTATATCTGCATACACAGTTCATACTTATTTTTTACACAACAAGTAACCTCATCTCAAAAAAAAATGGTGCCAACTAGACTCTTAGAAGAATATGACTACTCGAGTAGATCTGTAATGTAGCCTGTAAGACAATGTCTTTATTCTGGATTGGAATGAAATACATTTCTGGCTGGGAGAAGAGATGTTTTGAATGTTAAATACTAACAGGGCAAGAGAGGCCCACTGTATTTAGCAGACTGCCCTGAAATGTGCATCTCTTGATTTTAAAAAAGATTATTAGCTGTATGAAAAACAAAACACAGAAATATTAAACAGCATATCTAGATAACAGTTTTCAGAAGTGTTAGATGTCACATTACTTATCTTTTCTAACAATCACATTAAAATGGTCTCTCTCACATTAGAAATAAATTTAATCTGCTATGCAAACCTCCTGGAATTTTACTTTATTACCTCTCCTGCTTCCAGATTGGGGCATTAGCAGGCATAATGCCCACTAGCCACTGCTTCTGTAAGATTTGTATTTGTTAAGAATCCTGTGATGGAGAACACATGGACTCCAGTATTTAATACAAGTGCTAAAAAAGCATTAGTAGGCCAGAGATAAATTGCAGAAATTCTGACATCCTGCCACACTGAATTACTTAGAAGCATCCAATCTGATGACAGTACTAAGGAAACAGCTGAGTCTTATTGCTGCTCACTCACAGTGGGCTTTGTTAGATGCCAAAAAAACCCTGCAACTTTTTTTCCCCCCAACAGGTTAATTAATTTAATTTATAAAGAACACTACAGAGAAATATTTACCTGTGAGATCCGGAGTTGGCAGGCAGCCAACTCCTTTTCATTTTCTTCCATTTTCTTATTGCTTTCAGCTTGTGTGCCTTCTAACTGTTTGCAACGTTTCACCATTGTTTTCACTTCTGATTTCATTTTGCTAATGTACAGTCTTGCGACTGTGAATTCTTCATCTATCATGCCAGTTCCCTCAGGCTGCTGAAAAGGGTGGAACAGCACATTTAGAAAGCTCAGGTAACAAAAGTGAACTAACAGTGCACTAGAGCACCTTAATGACCCAGACACACATCCCCAGCCTCAATTGGCAAGTACAGAACGTAAAAAAACCCAAAACCTAACATTTTGGTATTTAAGTTTTCTGCTTGATTATTTAGAAGTTTGCACAAAGATATTGAGTTGCCTGAAGAAGGAAATAGAGCTCACTGTTGATTTCTAATAGTGCTTACATTCTTGCCCTTTAGCCATCTTCTAGGCTTAACCTTTTATCTCATGTCCTCAGCCTGTTTTTATTAAAAGTATAATCTCGATCATCACTGTAGGTCAATATTAGATTTCCAAGAGAATGCTATTGATTAATACCACTTCATATAGCAGTTTGATAATGTGAATGAGAACACTGCTTCAGAAAAAAAACCAAACATGCCTGCTCTTCCTTGCTTATGCATAATCAAATTCTGTCTGGAACCTGATTAAGTCACAACATAAGCAATGGAGAAGCTTATGTCCAAGTTATTAATACACAAGAAGCTTCCTATGGTGGTAATTTTTACCATGCTAAGAAAATGTCCCCACCTATCCACAATGTATATCTTTGATAGAGAGCACTGAAGACAGCAGTGATCAACTCTTACCTTGACATCATTATTTCCTACTGCAATTCCAATCTCTGCAAGATCTTTTAGTAAGGAGGCCATCATTTCTGTTGCTCGTTTCTTCTGATGGTTGGTCATTTCTTTAAGTTTCTGAAGCTCTGCATCAATACTGGCTAAAGTGACCTATAGTAAAAGAAGTTAGCCTTGATTAAACAAAACACACTCTTGTTCTTGGAACTAGTTTCATACTATTTACTCAGCATCAGAATTTCTTCTGAAAGAACTAAAAAGTACTCACAAAATATAATCATAAAACTCTGCAGCAAAATTAGTGTTAACATTGTTAAACAGCATTTAGAGTTATATACAATTAAATATTACAGGGAATCACATTTATAGAAAAAGGGTAAATGGACAGCAAGGCCAACTTTTCACCATTATTTTGGTAAATTAAAACAACTTCAGCTTTATCTGCAGAGCTCTTAACAGTTCCTACTTGAAATCAAAAAATGAGAGCACTCTCCCAGTACTGACATTTCATAAGCACAGCACTTATTTATGAACACTTTTTCAGCTGTTTTGAGCTGCTGTGGCTGTAGTGGTTGCAATATTGTCTGCAAAGCCAGCAAACATGCTAATCCTTTCCAGTACTTGAAATTTTAGGACAGTAAGTAGACTGTCCTAACTGATTTAAATGATTGAGGCCTGCCAAATAACGGGCTACCAAAACAGTCAGTTCAGAAACTTTGCAGGTATGTAAGGAGGTGCACAGTAACCTGTAAGACTGATACTGCATCTGTATTTTAACCAGGGTTATCTTGTGGAATACGTCCTAAGCTACTCCTTTCAGAAAATAACCCAAACTGCATTATTTTTCAAGGCATCAAAGTAAGTTATTCCACATTCCATACACACAGCAGGTAAATACACATTCCTTTCAAGAAAAACTGTGGTATGCTCACTGCAACTTCAAGACTGGAAGAAGCACATTCTTAAGTCAGTATTTCTCCAACTGCATCAGAAATACAAACAAAACCAGCATGTAATGAAAGTGTTAAGTTTTGACACCTAGGATATTTCTGAGCACTCTTCAGGTAGTAAAATGCCACAGGCACTAAAAAGACAAACACTATCAAGGTCAATAACCACTATAAGTTTTTACTTAAGCTTATAGGTTTTAGTTAACCTTACTTTGTTTTTGCAGGGAATGATTAAGATTTAAGCTCTTGTTTTCCCTTGTGAAATACTTTCAAATTACATTAAGAAATACAGGTAAGGCAAGCAAAGTCACACTAAAGATTGCCAGTAAAATCCCAGTTTCATACCGATTTTTGATTGAGTTCATCACTAAGCAGTTCATATTCCTTTGCCTTATCTTCTACTTCCTGAGATTTCTGATCATAGTTGACAGCTAATTCTTCAAGGGCTTGTAACACCTCTTTCACTTCCTCTTTAGAAGCATCATTTTCAGCCTGAAGGCGATTCAACTCTGCTTGCAGGTTGTCTTGGTCCCGTCTGGTTGATGCCAGAAGCTGCAATAATGACAGAGATTTAATAAAAATACAACAACAAATAATAATGAAGAAAATTCTATCCATATCTTGAATTTTATTAAGGCTTTTAGCCAAATAGCTTATATCTACATTCTTAGTGAACAGCTTCATGTAATAAGGATACCAACAATCAAATATAATGAACAACTATATTTACCATCTACATACACAGTTCTTTTAAGTTTTTAAATATCTTAAAAATGGAAGTGATCACAAATGAAGACATATAGCAACTAGAAATGCACATGGAATAGTGCAAGTTCTCAAAAAAGCCACTGAAGACTACTTATGAGTATGAAGTTGTCAATAGTCTAGGGACTAAACTTCCAGAATTTTAACAGTTAGCTGCTGAAGAATAACTAGACAAAGGGTACAACTGCTAAAAAAACCAGACTTATTTATTAAACTAAGATTCAACAGTAGCTCCAACTTCCCCAGTCCTTGGCTCATTTCATTCTGAACACGTGCATGAGGATTACGATTTTTTAAATTTTTGTGCTATAGAGAAATAATTTTTCAAATATTTTAGATAAATGAAATTTTCTTTACTAATAGGAATTTCCCCAATTAGTTTATATCCCTGGCAAAATGTGCATACTAATAATTTGAATAGTCTAGCAAGTATGGTCTGAATCAACACATTGATACTTCCTTTTTCACTGTTGGCCAATGCATTTCCCTCCTTCCCCTTTCCCCTCTGTACAGCAACTGACCAGAAGTAAACTTTAAAACAGATTTCTTACATTAAATCAAGTTACCTTCAGTTTTGACAACCTGTTAACTTTGCATGGGGAAGACAACTGTGGCTGTCTTCACATAAAATACTTCAATTCTTTCAATCTTCATGGATACTTAAGATCCAAGTAAACTGGTTTAAGATTGGCCATCAGCACAGTGTAGGTGGGAGGAATGAACAGGCAGAGCACTTAGATAAGGCACAGAAGAGAACTACTGTGCAGTACTAAGATGTCATTCTAGTCCCTGGTCATAAACTGCGACCAATTCCAAATAGCACCAATTTCTTTGAAGGAAAGACAAACGAAAATCAAATATAGCTGCAAGAGCAAAACTCACCTCCTCCTGATCCAACATCTGTGTCTTCAGTTTTTCTACTAGTTGACTCTGCTGATTAATTTCTTCATCCTGCAATTGAAATAAGACCATGTTCATTAAACTGACAAATACCATTCAGAAAAAATAATCTATGAGACTGCAGACATTAGGTATCTAACTTTTCCCTGTTCTGAAATAATTACATAACAAAGTGATAAAAGTAAAATACAATTCTTTTCACTGGTTGATTCATTAGGCTCTTAACCTGCCCATGTATGTGTAACACACCATGCTTCAGAGACAAGTCTCATACCTGTGCTTTTGCAAGTCTTCTCCAAGTTGCTCTAACTTCCAAGAAACAATATTTAATTTAAAGATGTTTTTCTATTCAAATGCAGTACTATTGCTTAATTTTGAGATTGCATTCAGATAAAATATCCAAAACATGGAAAGAAAAAGTTTTGTCTTTAAATTACTCATTTTTCCACAACCATTATTTGCCAGCTAACAAATGATACCTCCTTAGCACCAGGTAAGAACCTTTTCTAATATCCAACCTAAACCTCCCCTGACACAACTTCAGACCATTCCTTCCAGTCACAGGACTGAAGAGATTTGTACCTGCCCCTTGGCTTCTCCTCCTGAGAATGCTGAAGATGTATTACACAATGATACAGTTTAAGATACTTTCAAGAGATCTTACAATAAATAAGAACAGCATACCTTGTCATCCAGCTGTTTGTAAAGTTTGGCAATTTCTTCCTCACACTTCCTTCTCTCAGCATCGGTGAAATTGCCAGGTACTCCAATTGTGGTAGCTGGTTTATCATTAATAACAGAAATATCCTTGTCCACTGCAAAAGCTTCCAAGTTGGCCTTCTCCTTGTCAAACTGTTCATCAACTGGTACAGTCTCCCCTTAAAAATACACTTAATTTTAGTACAGTTAGCCATGACATATTTACCACAAAATTACTCTTGAGAAGCATTACATACTTCCTACTAACAATATTGCATAGTTAATAAGCAAATGAAGTTCGGTTGATTACTTGGCAAAAAAAAATGACCACTAGATCATCCAAACTATTTCCTGCTTAACACAAAACATTGTATTTCACCCAGTTACTCTGCTATGAGCTTCAAATTACACATCAAACTGTATCTTCTAGAAAGTTACCTAACTTTCACAGAAGACAGAAAATTCTCTTTCCCTTGGCACTCTGCTTTGCTAGGTGGTCATGTTTACTTTTACATTGCTTTGCTTCTAATTTAAAATATTTTCAGTTACACTTTTATCCTTTTATGTTCATAAAGCTTTTTCTGAGGAGAACACTTTAACTTCACAGAGAAGAGAAACACCACATGCCAAGGCACTTCACTGGTACATTAACCTAAATTCCTTAGTGCTTTATTCAAAACATTTTATGCAGTTCTTGGAAGGTACAGGCTCTTTCCAACACTCTAGTATCTCGTGTTAAGTATAGTCCTTCCAGAATATTGACATTTCAGGTGTGGCCTCATACCAGCCCTGAAACAATAAAAAAACCCAGCAAAAAAAAAACCCCAAACAATCCACATCCTACCAAACCTATTTCAGCAGAGCCATTTTCTTGAGATGAACATCAGGATGTGGTGCAGCTCTGTACAAGATTGCAAAATCATCTTTTACAGCTGCCGAACTCCAGAATATATCTGTATGACCTATGTTCTCTTCTCATGAATGTATGGCCTCACTATGGACTTGCATTTTGCCAGCAACTTGAACTGATAAGAAGTTAATCATTCAGGAAGAATTAACAGGCACATGTTTGGTACTGTCAGCAACTTTGGGGTTTGGATGGGTTTTTTGCCTATTCACATGTTTGAGCTTTAAATGGGGCAAGATCTTGTGATATTGTTTTGAGTCAGAAAACCAAAGCAGAGGAAGCATTTTACTCCGTTTCTACATTTAAAAATAATCAGTTGTTTGTCCCCCAAAAGAAAATTTTTACAATACATGTAACTCCAGTCCTGCTAGAAAACCAAGTGTTGAAAAATCTAACATGAATACACTTTCAGACATTTTTGCCATTACATGATTATTAGAAGTTATTTCAGTTGCAATAAAGTAAAAAATATCATGTTCCAAAGCTGACTTAATACTATAGCTTTAATATCCCTATTACTGCCTTACATAGTGCTCTTAGATACTTCTGGTAGCCTGAAGACTAATTCTGTTGTCTTGCCTAAAGTTTGCAGAATAATAACATTACTGCTTCTCACCATTCCTCCATCTGTTGAGCTCATTTTCCAGCCACTGTATGGTGTTACGCAGAGTCTTGTTTTTCTCTTTTTCCTTCTCATACTTTTTCTTCCACTGCTCTGCAGTGAGCTCCACGTTGACACATACTGTGTTCTTAATGGTCTTTGCTCTACACAGAAAAAGCAAATAGCTCTGAAACTTCATTTTTAAAGAAAGGAATTAAAGTTTACTAAATAATATGTTCACATACCATTGTTGAAAGCACAAACATTCTCATCTCTTACAAAACCTTATTTCTATTCCCTGTCAAGTTGCTATTCTTTAATTTGGATTGATACAACTGTCAATGGACAGAGCAACACAACTTTGGAAAACTAAGAAATCTCAAGCTCAAATTCACCTGCATACCATCACCTGAAAGAACTCAGGTCAGGAGAGGTGTGAACAGTTTTGAACCAGGGATAGTATTCCACATCCAGCAAACACTGTCCAATGGAGAACACAACACTTTTAGGATACAAACCATCTGGCTTTTCTAAAAAACAGCTCATTTCAACCAAAAAGTCCAGTTACTAGATCTCCACTAACCAAACAGATAGTACAAGCTACTTAGAAAACTGCAGAAAGTCTCTGTGTTCAGTTGAATTCTGTCAAATTAAGTTTGGACCAGAGACAAAACTACAGGTACTGATAACATAGTAATGAAACCATGTATGGTGTTCACTATAGTGCCACCTCACTTATCTCAATAGTTTCCTGTTTGGTCCTCCACTACTGAATGCCCAAAAATCAGAAAAGCAAAAAAACTTAATGGCAGCTAAACATGTCCCTTATTCTGCATTGACACCTGTAAGTACTTTTCTGCAAAATCACAGGGACACATTACCACTAAAAGAGACATGACTTTCTATTTTCTACATTACATGACTATTACATAGGCTGCAGTTACTACAGTGGAGGGCTTCAGCACAAATTTGACATTCCTAGAAAGCTGAATTAACATACTGGACTAACTGTGGTGGCTGGGACAGAAGTGCACTCTGTCAACTCCAGAAGACATTGAGAGTACAAGGCAGTGAAACTACATAGCTGCAGCTGGAAGAAACTTTTCAGTAGGTCACTCACAAAATAATAAAAGGAAAAGACCTCTTACCTTCTAAAAGGAAACAAAAAACCTACACTGTTGCAGAATGCAGTCATTACTGCACACTCACTAACTATTCATATTCTGCCAGATTTCTAATCTGGTCTATTTTCCATAATACAAAACTTCTCAGAGAAGACCAGTAGGAAACTATCTTGTTGAACTGAAGTGGAAGAGGTACGCTAACATCAAAGAACAGATGGACTAGCAAAACAGACTGTTTTTGTAATGTACTCCACTAAATTATGTGATTCTATCTAGTGGTCAGGAACTGGAGTATAACAAAGCAGCAACAATAATAAAATGGTAAAGAAGAGCTACCTAACAAAATACCAAACTGGAAATTAGTCTGTATAAATTCAGTTACAAATGACACAGGAATTTACAAGTATCACTTAAAAATTTACTGGACTGTTAGATACAGGCCAGAGTACAAGCTCTCCTGTCAAATAAAGGATTCAACTTAGCAGGGGAGAACTCCTTCCTACCATCTTCCACCTTAGGGAGGGCAGGGGACAGGGAAGTACTTACAGCCCTCCAAAATTATACATTAAACCACATTTTGAACCAAATTATATGCTTCTCCTAAAAATACAGTCTTCAGGATCCTGGCTGGTTTAAGAATTTTTATACATTGAGACAAGATAGGTCACAACACTTAGCCATATATTCACTGAAGAATTACAGAAAGAAAATAAATATTGTAATTAATTTCATTCAGGAATCTTAATAGAGCAACTTTACTTATTTCTCATTCTGCATTTATTCCTATTAAGTCATCTACTCACCTTTGGCCGAACAGAAGAGTAGATTTAGTTTCAGATTCATTGTAAGAAGATGGAGAACAACAAATAACAATAGTGGTTCTGCAATTACCCCCTAGTGAATCTTGAAGGATTCTGGTCATTTTGCTATCACGATATGGAACATATGTCTACCAAGAAAAAGGTTAAATTATCAGTTATGGATTTTTAGACACATTTAATTAATTGAAATATGAACTACACTTTTGCTAGGTGTGACCTTACTAGAAAGACATTAAATTCTAATTTAATTCATTAATCATAAGACTGAAGATGTATGGGATGACAAATTTGTATTTCCATGTTCGGTAAACTTTAGAGCACAAGGAAACTTTCAGTATGATGCTTGGGTCCCTCAGCATTTACTGTCAATACAGCACAAGAGTAATGGCCACTGTATAACATGTTCAGAGATGCAAACTTTTAACCTTTAAGTATAAAAAGACAAAAGAAAAAACTTACACTGCTTTCAGCCAGTGCTGAGATGACATTTCCAAGAGCAGACAAAGACTTGTTGATGTTCTTGGCCTCATCCAGCACAGCACCTTCTGCTCCAGTTTTACTAACCTATACAAGATTTCAGAACATTAGTACATGCATCTTCAAAAACACCTTTAATATTTAAGAGAAACTTACATAATTTCCCTGCTTAAAAGTCAGTCTCCCTAACTTTATGAGGAACACATAAGAAAACTCAGACTCTTTCCCCAATTTGTCATCAATTTCTGATTCAAAACTCAGTATCTGAAGGCTTCTCATGTTTTTAACTGAAATGAATATTGTTCCTGCAAAGCACACCTTTTTGTAGCAGATATATGGCTAATAATTTATGTCAACTTAACAACTTCAAGTTCTTTGATGTCTGTAAAAAAGATTGAATTCCTTAAAATGAATAGTTTGTTCAGAGATCATCCTTAAAACCAAACTACCTCTCCCCCTTTAAAAACCCTAACAATACAAATCATAAAACCCAAACCACATACCACTACTATACCCAGAAAATATATCAGAAAATCTTCACAAGCAGAAATCTGTGGGAATAGATTTTAGAGGCTAAATCTGACCTACATTCTTGAATGCTCAAGGAACTTAAGTAGGTATCAGCAGAAATGTAAAAAAGCTGACTGATGCCATGCTATTTACCTTACCTCTTTTGCCTCAAGGGTTGAATTTGACTTACAGTTCTATAACCCTCCCTTTACTATTTCCACCAAGCTGTGACCATGTCTACAATTAAACAATTCTACTTTCCTGTGTTTAAACCAACACAAGGCATTAGAAAACTCCATGTATTTCAAAGGGAATGGGGAAATGCACTAAAGTAAAGTTTGAAACAAACACTGAAAGGAACTACAGAGAAAGAACCAGCAACCCAGCCCTTTTCTTTAAAAGAAAAAAAAAAAAACTCTGATTAAAGAAACACATTTCAGAATAAACAGGATCAGAGACAACAATAAGGTCATAGAAAAATGACGTAAGGAAAAACAACAGCAAGCAGAAATTACTGAAAAAACTGGAGGCAAAGACAGGAATAAACCCAGAAGCAAAGATGAAAAGAATGTCAGAAATCCAGCTCTTAGAAGACTAATTACAGCATATATTTACTTTCCTTCTTTAAGCTACTGATACAGAAAA
This sequence comes from Erithacus rubecula, assembly GCF_903797595.1. Lineage (NCBI taxonomy): Eukaryota > Metazoa > Chordata > Aves > Passeriformes > Muscicapidae > Erithacus > Erithacus rubecula. The sequence continues at coordinate 13,819,424 of NC_136689.1, read as the reverse complement.
GCAAGCTGTCAACCAGTGTTAATCAGAATTTCAAATTAAGAAACTTGGTATCACTACATAAGAAAACCCAGATATTCCACAACTATAAAACTTTATTTCTGTACCTGGCAAATCCACACATCTGTAACACAGGTAGTTTTTTTTTTTTTTTTTTTGCATTCTCAGATACTGAAACTGAACTTTACCCTCTTTCCCCACCCTAGTCCAGATTTACAAACCCTCACTTGCAGAAATGCAGATCACCTTAAAGTGGTAGTATCTAATAGCTAAGCCAGCCTAGTATTCAGAAACCATGTTTCAAAGTCAAAATTAACACACCTGAGATGACAAGTGAACCATCAGTATTTCACTAATGTAAAATACTTGATTATAAAGAAAAAGCACAGTTTCAGAGCAGAAAAAGAAACTTATAATTACCTTCTCACTACCTGCCAAGTCCACAAGGTAAAGTTTTCCACTTAGTTTCTGTTCTGTTTGAGTATTCTCTTGTTTTACATTAATAAGAAAAATACTATGACTTCGGGAGCTGTGTTCATTCATATCTATAATTCAAAAGAAACACATTGTAAAAAAAGATTTGTACAAGCAATCTTATTTAAAACAACACCTTCCCAGAGTACAGTAAAAGATCCAAAGCTAATGAAGCTGTATAGTGCAATTTCTCAATGACAGCAGACCTAGAGGCAGCAAAAACAATGGTATCATCTAATTGTGGAAGAAAGATCCAGTTTTCTCTTGGGCTCCTATTAATATCCCATAAGTTCACTCATCAGATTTACTAGCACAGATTTACTAGAACAGTAAGCATATTTAGGTTTTGATAGAAAAGCCTTCTGTAGACTTCCAGTGTACCCCATTTTATGCTTTTGTGAAAATTTTAACTGGCCACAGCATTTCCACCCTGTCTTGTACTGCCCCCTCTGCTGTGAAACATTAAGAGGAAAAAAAAGACATGTTGAATTTAAAGTATTATTTTAATCCAGTAACAAAATTTAAGCAATCTGAATGAGAACATCTGCCCATTTCTTCTTCCTTTTAACTATAAATCTCTCACAGTTCCAAAAGTACCACCTTACTGATTTTAAAGAAGCAAAGAACACAAAATAATATTCTATCCCAATTTTCTTAGTGCAGTCCCCACTTGAACTTTCTTACTTAGGAGCAATGAAGCAAAACCGCAAGACTGAAACATTCCTTAAAAGAACATCATATTTTTGTTTTTGATCTTTAACCAAAGAAATAAGAAGAAAACACTTATATTTTCTTAATGATTGTATAATCTTTCTTCCTGAATAAAGAACCAAACACAGATTGTGAAACATCCTTGAATTGGCTCTGAGACTTCCAACAGTCACCTCAGTTGCTAAGAGCTCAAGGCTTACTTTGCATGCACCTACATCTTCCCTCATCTTCTCTAACCCCTCTATCATTTCCAAATTCTGCTTTTTGAGGGACTTTGAAGACCTTTGACATGGCTCCTTGCAACTCAGTTGTATGCTACAGCTAAAACTCCTGGAATTTTGGGACACTGCTTAAATCCGCAGCAGGTCTGAATTCTGATCAGCTGCTCTTAGAATATGTAACAGAATGATCAAACTGTGGATGAGCCTCACTTACAGATTTCTAGGTTGTAACAAATTCCACAAACTTGGGATTTTGCACTATACCTGGAGTAGAACTACACCTTTTTCTCCAGTGATGCATAGCTCCTCACTGATGACTTACTTTCTCCTTTCAATCCTAGTCTAAGCAACATGATCTAACCAGAAATCAATTTAAATATTTGTTTCTGAAAGGCATACTGAAATTGTTTATGGCCAGATCCTTTCAAAAATATGAATGATTTAGCTCACTATCTGTGCCCCAACTATGTTTTTAAGGTATACCAGAAGAAAATAGATGAATCACTAAAAGGAAACAGAAGATGATACTTACTTGTAACTGCTACGTGTCGATTTGATTTTCCTTCATCTATAGTGTCCATAACTTCTTCTGGACTACATACAAAACGTTCTGTGCAACCCTTTGGGAGAAAAAAAAAAGGGAAGGTTGTGAAAAACAACAACACATCAACAAGGCACAAGTCAATGATGCACAATAGAAGAGATCAAGACAAAAATACATCAGACTGATGCTCACCTTTACATAGGGAACTCTATTTTTGTCCTCATGGACAGAAAGATTGGTCTTTGAAACTGGAAGAGAAAATATTCCAAAGCTAAGGCAAAACTGAATGAAAGCACTGCATACAATGCCCAAGTCATAAATGTTACCTCTCAGAAATACTTGACTAAAACTTCACGTATAAGAAAGCACCACCACTGCAGCTTTAGTAATCACAAAATAATAAATCATCATAAATCATAAAATGAGCTCCATACTTTCCCAGTATGATGCACCTTTATAATACAAAGGTTATTAACATAATGAATACTTAAGTAACATAAGGGTTTTTTTTAAATGAGTCCCTCCAGAATAATTTATTTTATATGTTGAGTACAAATAAAAATCTTACCATCCAAAAGGTCCCTTATTTTATCCAAGTATATTTCAAAATATGACACCTAGAAAGAAGAAAAGAAATACATCAGAAGGCAAAAATGCTTTGCTTCTTGATCACAAGGATTCAGCATGATTACTATGACCTCCCACATAACACATCCAGCTCAAGCTCTTAAGGCTGAACTAAAATACACTGTTAAGAAGAAACTGTTTTGATCAGAAGTTTCAGTCACTATCAGCACTGCCACAGATTATCAGCATAGCTTCCATCAATGTTCAGTGGAACAAAATTAAAGTGTTAACATAATTCCTCTTTAGGAAAAATCAGTTACTTCAGCAATAACTCAGGTTATCAGGTTTACAAGTTACAGGCATTTGAAACATACAGAATATCCATTTACCCACAGACTACCTTCAAGTTTTAATACAGATTAAAATAAAAATGAATGAAAAGTTTACCTTAATATGAAACTCAAGATTCTCATCCATGGAGTAAATATAATTAAAAATATCTTGCACTATTCTTGGAATAATGCCCATTCCATCTGGGTCATGAAGCTTCCCCTTAACAGAAAAAGATATAACAAAAAATTCATACTCAATCCAGCATTACAAACAGTATTAAAACACAAAACATCTGGTTCAGGTTTAACAGACAGAATGCTGACAGGTATGACACACTTACTTCATGAAGTAAAGTGAACCACCCATGCAGCCCCAGAATTCCCCAGTAAGTGAAAAGAACGACTTCAGAACTCTCCCAAACTACTACAAGTGAAAATATGCTACTGAGGGTGAAAAAAAAAAGCCACACGAATTGCTATTCTCAGTCCCAATACAAATAATGGGGTATCAAAATGTTGCAAGAAGAAAACAAGCAAACATCTTATTTCTACAATGCAAAGACTATTGTGATGAAAAGACAAGACAGTGATACTAAGAGAAAATTATTTTAACATTTCTTACTTCCATAGTGTGTGTCTTTCCAGATGATGTTTGCCCATAAGCAAATATTGTACCATTGTATCCCTCAAGTACATCTAAAGGGAAAGAGTATTTTCATTAGCATTCACTTCCTTCTTCTAAAGAAAAAGTCAAATTAAATAGAATGCAAGCAGGCAGGTCTTAAAATGCCCAGCAAGTTAAATCACTCAGTGTTTGGCAACTTTGTGCTAGAGTCAGGGGGAGGGAGGGTTTCCTCCCTACATCTTTTAATGCATTTTGCCATCACTCTGTGTTAGAAGTTGGCTGATAAGAAGCACCTGTTTCTTCAACCAGAAAAGTCAGAACTTCACAGTTAGGAACAAAAATGAAATCGATACAATCGCGAGGCTGAACAGATGGTCTTTGATATCTCAGAAGAAACCAAACATGAGAACACCATCACATTTTCTGCCTTCAGTAAAGTTTAATTGTCCAATTGTGATGAGAATGGGCAATGCCCTAAGTGTCAAGCATCTTACTTTTAGGCCATAAACCTCTATTTCAAATTATGAATGAAACAAGGAAAGTTTTAGTTTGAAGGGAGAAGGGGCTGGTGGGTTGACTTGTTACTGCAGAATCCTACCCTGCAAGCAAACTTTTATTTTCCAAAAACAAGGACAAGGAGATACTCCAAATGGGAAGGTCTTTGCCACTTCATCATACTCATAAATCCATCTGTCTTACCACTAGAGCTCATCTGCCACTTGATGCAGCACAGTTGAGAAATATCACACAGAGCTCAGAGTTTTACACAGAGAAGAGGCAGCACTGCAATTCTTAGCTAAATTCAATTTTCAAAGAACAAACTTCTGATCTCAGCCTGATTATTATTTAATTCATTAAAGGTTTAAATAGTTGCAGCAGCATAAATTTCCCAAGGTAATGTACTTTTCTAATTATGAAAAATATAGTATGCTTACCCAATATTCTGTTGTCACTAATAGCTGGTATTTCAGTGATTTCTGACAAGGCTTTGTAAAGCTGTTTTTAAAGTTGGGTCAATTAGAACTTAAAGATGACCTCACGAAATCAATCAATTATTTTTAGGGAACTAGCTAATTGCTTACTACAAAAACTTACTGTAGCATATCCTTCTTTGTGACAAGACTTGATTCTCCAAAGTTGCCAGGCCAAATCTGAGAATGCAGTTTCAGAGAAACTGTACACCCTGGCCTGCACAGCAATAACTTATATTTCACAATTTTTGTTTCCTCCTGCACTCCTCCAAATGAATTTCTATATGATGCTTTTCACCAATAAATTTCGGGTGACATGGGAAGGGCAAATGACACACCTCAAACTTATTAACAACTGTTTTCATGATTAATTTCTGATAAATTGTTTTCAATTATTGCAGAGAACTGTAAAAAACCCCTGACAGAAAAATGCTACCAAATGTTGCAATCAACTGAAACAGCAGGTTAAGTACTGACATAATTTATTAGCTCAACTACAGGATGACTGTATGGTGCTACAATCCACTTTGGCACTTATCAAACATTCCAAAGATAAAAGGCAGCAATAGAAGTATTAGTTTTCAACACTGAAATCCACAGGAATAGGAGATTTTTCTTATGGCAAATTTGCTCTTCCACCTTACCTTTGACAATCTTTTTAGCACAGTCATTGTACACTTGTTCTTGTGATGTGTTTGACTGGAATACACGGTCAAATATATATGGCTTGGACTGAAAAAAGGAAAAAAAAACCCAGAGCAGTTATCAAAAAATGCTGGAAGTGGAACTCAAAGGCATTTGTTAATAGTTTAGAAGTATTCTACACTGTCTCAGCCCAATCTTCTATTTTAAGCACTTGAAGACTGTAGTGAGGAAATCAGCTTAAATAGTGCTGCCTAAATCTTCCCATGCTTGCTTAAGAGGAAGGCTGTGAATTAAATATATTTGGGTTCAAAGTGTTATCTACATAATTCTGCAAAACTCCTCTGCCACATGACCTCAAGTTACTTGATTTACAAGGAAGCCATTGCCTGGTCTGTACATCTGAGAACCCCTTATTCTCATCGACCCTGGGAGTAGGTTTACTCTGGTAAACTCAAATTATTAAAAACATACCCCATGATACAAAATATATATCACAGTACCAATTCTCAAAAAAATCAAACCAAAAGGAAACATTCAACACAAACTATCATGCCACATAAGGTATCCTTAAAATAAAGCTCCCTTCTTCAAGCAGAAGAAAAGGCAATATTGGGGAAGGGAACCTTTCACAAAACTCATTTTAGAAAAGACTACATGAGGAACATCTGACAGAATATTGAGAGGAATGCTGAATATTGCTTTGTTTTATAGAAGAGACTTTCATAACAGTTCTGACAATAAGCAGCTGACAATCCATTAGGATATAAATGATTATGCTCATCTCACAAAGTTCAAACTTTTGTAGCAATTCTAAGAGCTTGATTTTGTAGTAGGTAGCCAAGCATACGGGTGCAGTTTACAAAGAACCTAGGTCAGTAACATTGTTAAACTCCCTGCAATGGTTAAGTGTTCCATTCTGCCTAAATTTAATTCATGATCACCCTTCCACAGGGATATTCTGGAACTGCCTCTGGCAAAGAAACAAGTATAGCTTCCATCTTTTTACCCACCCACATTCCCCTCCCCTGACCTTCCATTTGTCTTTTAATAATATCTAGCACCATAACAAACAAAGCTTTTTTAGACTAAACACATTTATTTGAGGCCTTGAAATCAGGTGGACGAGCACCCTCTTGGAAAAATAATTACAGTGTTCACTGTATAAATATGTTCAAGAAACCACAAGACTTAGCAGGTAGAAACTGTCCCTAAGGGGCTGAAGTTTGTCAAAACACTTGTTTCACAGCAGGGAAAACACCACCCTTCTCCATTACTCATTCCAGCTTCAAAGACACCTCAAATCCCTATGTTCTACAGGTAGAATTGAGGCCATTAGATACACCAGAAGGGAGACAGCTAACAAGTTAAGGAACCCTGAGGTAAGAAAATGAAGACTGAGAACACATTACACAAATAGGAAGATGCTGTAGAAAAGATGACACCACCTTTCTCACTAGCCACTGTAGTTTCAAAAAGCCTCCAGTTTCACAGATATCAATCAGCTACACTACACACTGCAAGTCAGCCACATCACAAAACATTAATCAGCTCTGTTTCGTGCTCAAGTGCTTATTTATATGCACTGAAATAATTCCACTATGGAACAGAAAATCAAACTGCAAGGCCTTCACTTGGGCAGTATTGCCTTTAATTGACCTTGTTTATTTATGCAGTGAAAGCTGCTAAGCACATGACCAATTTCAATTTCCCTCAAATTAACAACTGCTACCAATAAACAGAACTTAACAGTTTTGGCCACGAGAATCCTCACAAGCAGTCCTGTTGTCACTTGTCACCTTTTTATCCTTTGCAGGTGGAAAGTGGATTATTTGCTTACATGTCCTCATTTTTTTGTCACACCTATGAAAATCTGTATTAGTGGTATGTCCCTGCTCCATCATCACCGAAACAGTACCTAATCAAGTAGGTTTAGACAAGCATGCTCCAAAATAATTATGTTTTAAGAATGCAAATTACTCCCACTCAGTATGGTTTCACATCTTTGACATCTACAATCCTATGTCTTATCACTTCTCTTTACTGTCTACTTTCTGCAGTAAACAAAGCTAAAACAGCATTACACAGATTACCATGCCCTAGAAAGTCTCCTCATTACCTTTAAGAGATTAATCAAGAAAGATTAAAGTGTCAGATATTTTTTCTGCACCAGATGCCTTTTCTTCCCCAAGCAGTAAACAATCAGATCTAATGATGAACCAAAGAGACAAAAGGCCCAAGCAGCATTAGCACGTGGCATCCCTAACAGGGGTAGTAGCAGTGTCACTAACTCAGTATGAGGCTGCTTGGACACACTCCAGAAATTTTCAGAAACTGGTGCTCAAATTCTATTAAAAATTTAATATGCATGGCCTTATAAGCCATATAAAATACCAAGCAAACAAGCAGAACTTCTGACTTCCTCTTTCAGAATCTTTTAGTTCCTTGCCTAGCATTTCTTTTGTCCATTGTCAACCACAAGATAATTTCAGCTCTCGCAGTTGCCTTGTACTTGAAGGGATGTGGTCTCACAGCAAAAATTTCCAAATGCTCTTACAGCCTTCAGAAAGGTACAGCTGCCAACATGATTTAGCAGTAGTTAAACTGCATCTTAATAAAGGGATGATGCTGAAGTACAGTTCCATACCTAACTTAAAGACTAGTTACCCATTATATAAAAGGATGCTCAGCCAATCTAAATTATACAAAATTCGGCGTACTCATAAATTTCAGTGGAAAAGTTTCTTTGTCAATATGTCCAATTAGGACTACAGAAAAATCTGCAATCACATCTACACTGAAACTTACATCAAAAGTCTGAGAAACACTTAATGTTATCTCCATAGATGTAATTCTTAAACTCCTATTATTTTTGCAACTTTCCATAAGGTAGAGAATTGGTTATTCATAAGACCATCTGAGCTCACCTTACTTTTTATGCACTGATATCTGAAGCAAAGTCAGGAGCAAAAATTCATTTGAAAAATCAGTAGCATATTTTTCTACACAACACATCCAGAAGCTCTTTAGTGTTTTTTGCTGGAATGGAAAGTTAAAACAGTGCTACAATACCTACCCATGCTTAGCCCATTCTTGCTGAAAGGTTAAAGTAGTACATAAATGGGCTTACTTTGCCTTTAAGATCTGGATTTATATTAAAGAACGTTCTTCCCATCAGTACAAAATACGCTAAAAGAATAATCCAAAGTGGAATAATTCCTGGAAAGTATGATGTCGGGTACCTGACTCACTTCTTCCTATTATTAAGCTAAGGTGGTGCTGCTTTTACACACCTGATCCAGTCCAACACTGCCAGTGGGTGAAAAAGCACAGCTACAAATTCATATTTTAATTTTACAATAAAGAGGAATTTCTTCTAGTCTTAGCCCCATGCACAATATATAGAACTGATATAGAACAGTCAGTGAATCTCAGCTCTTTTTGTCCTCTTTTTCTTATTTCTGTGCAAATACTACAACTCAAGTATTAACTTTTACAGCAGTTATTTATTGCTATAAAATGACTAAATATATGATTTTAAACATTGTGTCTAGAAAGTCAATTTCCAGAATTGAAACAGAGTATTTTTTTAATAAATGTTTCAGCCAAACTTTAGTAGAAAGGTTCTTCTGAAGAGAAAAGCAAGTACTGCTGTTTACAATAATAGTCATTGAATTTCAGAACAAAAAATATGAGCGAGGTGTCTCTAAGAAAGCGGCACTGCAGGGAAAAAAGCTCTCCCTTTACTGATTCTTGTAAACCAGAGCATTTCCTTCCAGTTAAATCATCACACCACTGTCACCTGAAAAGCATCTTTGTTACTCAATATCTAATGGAAAAAAGAAAAAGAGAGTAGCACTGGAGAAATAGTATTATTTCAGCTACATATTGCTATTCCTGATTCATATTTAAAGTTCCACTGTAGACCTGATGCCTCTTTTTGTGTCTGTAATTAAACACTAGGTTTTTTGCATTAACAAACAATAATAAAGTTACTTTAAGAATGCATCTCATTTCTTGAATTTTACAATCCAGTACAGCCTTCAGCATTTTTCTTTTGCAAAACCTACGACTAAAAGCTGCAGTAGTAGCAAGTGACCTTCATTACCTGATTCTAACAACGCTGTAACCTAGCCTTGTCTCATTTACGATCTGGCACTAGTTTAAAAGATAATGAAGAAGAAAGCCAAATGTCTCAGGCTCTTTCCAGGATCACAGGGCTATCTCTTACACTAAATAAAAATAGTACTTAAACAAATATGAAAATACAGACATGATTCTTTCCTAAAAGCCATACAAATAAGGACTAGATAATGATGGTTACTAAAACCCATTTGGACAACAGAGGCATACTGCTCATTTCTGTGCACACCCATAAGGCCTCACCACTGCAGCCACTGGGCAGTGCTGGTTTTGGGCCAGGCTTCAGTTCCAAACCCTTGAGCATCACTGTATTCAGCAATGTTTCTCTCAGGCAGTTTTAAGATGAACAAGACTAAGAATAGAAGGTTTTTTAAAGAAGATGTATAGACACATTATGCAGAACTATAAAGCTACTCAGTTACAAGTAGTTTTATATTTGATAGAACGAGATGATCCCATATCAAACTGGTCTTCCTCCCTGTTCTTACTCAAAAGCCTGAAATCCACAAGCAAATTGCTATCAATTTTCACATACAGGTATATTTCTAATGTTTAACATAACAATCAAATAACGAGTTATCATCCTATCATATGTTTTAACAAAATCCTTATAGTAATTAACAGAAGAAGTCATTAGGAGAAAATAATTAATAGAATATTAAGATAGAAAGAAGCCATCTGTAATTAAAAAGTAAAAGTTCTTTACTAGGTAAAAATTTTCATCCTGTGGAAAGAAAATACTTTGATTCAGAGACTGATCTTTAAAAAAGACCAACACCTTATGTCCCCTCAAACTGCTGTTACACACTAGCTACAATTAAAACTATTATTTTATCTAACACAAATCAAAATGACTCACTTGTCCAGAATGACATTAATTATATAGGAGCTAGGAAAAAAAGAGAAGATAGCTAGCTCAGAGATGACAGGGGAGTCAAGAAAGAAGGAGGGTTCGGTTATAGTCACTGATTTTCCTCCCCACCCTCCTCCAGAGGAGTCAAATCTGCAGCCTGGGATCTGCTCTGCTTCCGCTGCCTCCCAGTCTTCACCTCCCATCGACCATTACAGGCAACTCCCAAGCACTATTAAAGCAGCCTCCACTTCCAGCACCGAGCCAGGTGCCCACAGGAGGTGCAAGTCCTTCAGACAGCTGAGGAAAGCAGCTATAAAAAAAACAAAAGTGGCTCAATTACTGCTCAACAGGCAGCCAACGTGACAGGCAGCAACAAGGACAGAAACCAAAGAGCTGAAGTAACCCAACTCAGCTTGTGGAGGAAGCCCTTCAGACACTGTTTCATGAGCACTGCTTCTGTTATCCTCCCCTGGGCAATTCTGCAACACACAGAAACAAGTCGTGCCTGGCTACAGGCTCAGGTTAGCTCCCTAAATTTGTAAAAACTCAGCCAAGCAATTAAAAACAAAACCACCAAAGACAAGATATTGCCAACAGTTTCAGGGATTCAAGTCATAATTTTGAGGATATAAATCTTGTCCTACTGCCACCATTCCAAACACAAAATCAGAGAACATCAAACCTTGACTCAAATTTTGTGAAACAAGACACAAACACTGTCACTATCAAATTTAATAATTTTAGGGGCGTTTTTCCTCAAGTCAGACACAGCAAGTCCTGGATCCAGGACAACTGGGAAATTTGTTGTGATTTTTACCAAGCAGGAATCACCAAGCTGTAGCTGGCAACACTAAAAATCCATTCTGAGCAGAAAGCCCCACATGATCCCTCAGGAGCACACCATCAAACTGTTCTACTTAGACACAGAATCACTTCAGCACAATCTATGTTTTAGATAATTTTAAAGTGTGCTTAAAGAGTATTTTAAAAAGATAAAGCTTTCATTTACTCTAAGGCTACTGAAAGAAAATTTAGAAAATTTCTTTTTTAAGTTAGAATACATCGAGGTTTATATATTAAACTGTGAACTATAAACAGACTATGCAGAGTTACAATGAATGGGTATTCACTGATGAAACTGAGATTATTCACTCTAGTTAAATTTTCCATTTTCCAGCATTGCTTCCTTACTCGAGTTTACCTGCACAACATCAGGAAGGAGTGATGCACTCCAAGATAGTAACTTGCCAGCTGAAATAAACCCAAATTACCTCATTTCACAAGCATGCTATTGTTCTTGTCACTCCAGACTCATGGAATTACATACTTTATTGACAAATTCAGCTGAATATTAATAGACTAAAGCACTAATATTAAGTAACTCCTCATAAAATAAATATTTTATTAAATTGCCTCCTGCAACTTCAGTTACTGTGCAAAAAGAGCTATTATTGGTAGCCTCAAAAAACAAAACATAAACCCTTAAAATTTTTAGACAGATAACTGGCATCTGAAGTTAATTTCTGTAAGAATCAGCAGTCTCTCAAGAAATATATTTACATGAAAACATAAATTATAAGTTAACAAAAATAAAACAAACATCGAGGCTACAGTGTGTTTGTACAACACCAACCACACCAGGCAATAAACGCCTGTACTTTATTTTTATATTCCAGTTCCACTTTGTAGCTAAATATGATCCATCGAAGAAAAAGGAAAGGATTATCTTTCCCCCTGCAACATCCTGATTGTTTTTAACAGGCCTCATACCTCGCAAAGAGACTCCAGTTAAAATACATTTACGAACATGCAGTACGGCAAATGGTCTGTTTATTCTGATTTAACAACAACAAAAAGAAGCTGTCAGCTGATGACTGATGTACAGATCTTGAGCACTATTCTCTGGAGCCTGCACTGCCGCCCCGCATTTCTTTCCCCAAACTCTCCGCAGACAGTTCTCTGGCGGCAGCTCCCACGCGTGCATTTCGGGGCAGCGGCAGAGCGCGGCCGGCCGGCGGGCACAGTGCGGGACTCGCCCTCGCTCCGCACTCGGCCCTTTCTCAAAGCTCTCCTGACCTGCCCCCACAGCGCTCTGCGCCCACCGCCTCCCTCCCTCCCGCCCGCCGTGCCCGTACCCAGAGCAGCCCACCCCGCCCGCAGCTGTCCCTGCCCCCTCTCCCCGTTCCCTCGGTCTCCAAGGAGGCCGCTCCCCTTCCCCAGGCGTCCCCGCCCGCGGGCGCTGCCGAGCGCTGCCGCCTCACAGCGCGCCCATCCCGCGGCGTCTGACCCCGCCGACCCCTGACACCCCCTCCCTCCCTCCCTCCCCGCCTCGCCCGCCGCGCTTCCCGCCTCTCCCGCCCGGGGCGGCCCCTCACCGCGATGACGACGGTGTCTTCGCCCTGGAACTTAGCGATGTACTTGTCGCCTCGGGCCACTTCGGACTCGTTGAGGGGCCTGAAGCGACACATCACTTTGATGTTACACTCCGCCGGGTCCGCCATCTTAGGCCACTGCCGCCTCCGGGGCGCTCAGCTCCGCCGCCGCCAGCTGCCGCCGCCGCACCGCCCAAGCCGGGGTTCTCGCAAGCCGCCGTGGCCGGGAAACCCGCGCCCGCCCCGGCAGGAGGGAAAAGGGAAGGGCTCCTTCCTGGCCGCCGCCGCCGCCTCCCGCTCTCACTTCCTCCCCAACATGGCACCGGCCATGGCGGCTGCGGCCGCGGCTCCCGCCCCGCCCCGCCCCGCCGGTGGGGCGGGCGGGTGACGTCACCCGCCGCAGCGGCCGCCCCGCCCCGGCCCCGCCCTGTGCGCAGGCGCGGCCCCGCCCTCAGGCGGGCGGGGACAGGGGCGGGGCTGCCTCAGGCGGGCGGGGCTGCCGTGGCTTCGGCTCATCTGGAACCGTGGAACCACGAAATCATAGAATTATAGAATTATAGGATCATTAAATCATCAAGGTTGGAAATGACAGCTAAGATCATGAAGTCCAGTCGTCAACCCAGCATTACCACTGGGATCCCTAATGCCCTAAACCATATCACCCAGCGCCAGATCCAGATGCCTCATGCACCTCCAGGGATGGCGGCTCCGCACCTGTCCTGGGCAACCTGGCATCCCCACAGAATCACAGAATCTGTTAGGCTGGAAAAGCCCTGAGGTCATCGAGTACAACATACGGCCAGACATCATCATGTCAACTAAATCCAGATCCAGTCTTTCCTTAAACATATCCGATAAAATTGGCACAGCCTCCCTGAGCAGCTCATTACAGTGTCTGATAACCATTTTTGTGAAGAAATTCTTTTACTGTCCAACCTGAACCTCTCTTGAGCCATCTTAAGGCTTAGTCCTCTTGCTCTGTCACCTGTGAGAAGAGGCTGATCCCACCTGGCTACAATCTCATTTCGGGCAGTTGTAGAGAGGGATAATTTAGAGTGCAATTTATTGCAAATTTTCTTTATATATTTATTACAGGAGTTCTAAATCTAGCTGACCAAAATGTAGGGACTGTATCTAGCAAAAACATCAGGTAAACCATTCTGATAGATAGCCCCAAGAGTCTCACACTTTTGCAAGTGTGCCTCTTACATCCAGGCATGACTTTCAGATTGGAACAAAGTACAAACTCACAGCCTGGCTGAGTTCAGTCAGTTTCCTGACAGAAATCATGATTTGTACTGGGAATTTTTCAACTAGCCTTGAAGTTAAAAAAAAACAAACAAAAACCCCCAGAAAAAATAATAGGGATCCTTTCTGTTAAGTTAGTATATTTGAACGGGTCAGAATGACTCAGAAGAGCAGTGTGCTTGCCTTAAAAGTACTCATTTTATAAAAAAGGGAGGAACTACTGTGAGTTTTAACAGAGATCATCTCTAATAAGGCATCCCCCATTTTTAATCCATTCTCAGTTTAGGGATTTCAGTGATGTGTTTTACTTAAGATAGGCGTGCAAGGCACGCTCTTCAAAACTGCTCCACATGAGAGAAGAATAACCTAATAATCTAGTTGCACTTATAGGTTCTTTTCACAGAGTAATGCAAAAAATATTTCTGTGCCTAGTTTATCTTATGAGGTAAGCTGTCTGCTAAACCGGGTTCATGTTGTAACAAGTTTATTTTTCCGCTGTGATTCAAAACGCAGCAGGGCTGTGCTTATGCAGAGCAGCAACAATGACATGTCCACACCTATAAGCACATGTGGAAATAGCTGTCTGGAAAAGCAAAGATATAGGCTCAGTATGTAGAAGGTGTAGTGCCAGTCCACAACATCCCAGCATATGAGATACACACAGACATCAGTCTACAGTTTTCAATAAAATGTTTTAAACATAGTTGTTATTAAGTTTTACGTGTCAGAAAACCTGTTTTAGTTGGTTGCTATTTTTAAAATTATTACATTGTATCTCTAGCAGCAATATGTATTAATTCTTCTCATCTATTTTTGGGATTATTCACAGGTTTATAGCTAGGAATGTTCTTATGCAGCTGCAGGATTTGGATCCTCAAAGATTTCCTGTGACAGAAGGTTATTATTTTTATGAAAGGAGTGTGAATTATTTACTACTTTTTCAATTTACTTTTGCACATAAGGAAAAAGAAATGTTAGTTGCATAATAAACAACTCTGTGATTATTACTCATGGAAGTACATGTTTCACCTGCTGAACATCCTTTACCCTAATATATTGATGAAACTTCTAGTTCTTATTATCCATAAGCAAAGTGGATGTATCTTTAGCTACATTTACTGACATGTGGTGCCTGATGTAAGAACATTTCAGTCAAAGATGAAACCTCATAATGACATGATTCTCAAGAAAATAAGTGCTTGGCCTTGCTTATCTGTTGAATGTTTGACAGAGCAGGCACTCTGACAAAGAAAGAAAACACAGACACATAAGTAGATGGTTACTCATATTAACTGTGTTGAAACAAAAAATGTCAGCATGTGTGAACTCTGTGGTAGGATCTGGCCACTCTGAAGCTGTGGGTTCTCAGGAGAACTGGCTGATGGTGGGAGCCCTTGGTGAAAGAGCTCTGCTGAGCCACACATGTGCTTTCAGATCCCTGTCAGGGACTCAGCCATGAAGTTTCTCTTCTCTGATCTGTTGTTCAAAATAGCAACTGCTCCTTGGCATGACCTACTTAAAGGCTGACACAACAAAGCCGTGTGCTCAAAGAGGGCACTGTGTTATCTCTGCTGGCGCCGAGATGTGTCAAAAGAGCAGCCTTGAGCACTTGTGTTTAAAGACGTGGTCTCATGAGAACAGGGCAGAGACCAAGCATCCTGGAAAGTTTTCTGTTTTGTGGCAATAACAGAATGTACTTTCTTTGCCAATTGAGAATACATTTGCTGTCTTCTATGTTGTTATGTAATGTCTGTAGCATAAATTTTCTGACACTTAGGATAAGACACTCTGTTTAAAAATAGTATATTGTAATGAGAAAAAATTATATTTCACTTGTCATAAAAAGTGTATCATTCTGTTTTGTGTTTAAGCCTAGTGCACCCCATGTAGGTGACAATAAGTTTGGTAAAACTTCTCAGTAAAGAGCAACTTGTTTTATTAAAGTAATTTATGAAAGGAATTAGTGTTTTAGTTCACTAACCATGTTTCTTTCCCTTTATGATCTGTGCAATAAACTCCTAAAATTCTTTTATGATTTATGGATCTTTTAGATCTTCAGTCTTTCCTAGCAATAAACACATGTTAAGCAAAGGGAATTGGCAAACCAAAGCCTTATAGGGAAGCTGTATTGGGATAATGATGTCATTAACCATCAAAATTGTTCCAGCAGCGCAAAAGCGATCTTGATTTGGTTTTAAAAGAACATTACATATTTGAATAAATCTTTAAACCAGATGTTTCAGAAGCAAATTAAAGCTGCTTCCTCCTGCTCTTTCAAGAAGTAAGTTCTGAGATTCGCCAGTTGACAGCACTTGTTGACATTCAGTGTGCCTGATGCAAACACAAATACTCTTCTCATTTAAATTTGCAGTGTGCTGAGAAAATATATGACATGACTTCTGAGAATTTGAGGTGCAATCCAGGTAAAATTTATTCCAAATTTGTAAGTCAATTTGCAGGACAAAAGAGTGATTAATCTGCCAGATGTAGTGTACCTCAAACAAAGTTCTTTGTTGCTTGTAGCACACTCTGTAAATAAAAGCTATTAACATGACTTATGAAGTCTAGCAGCATCACCTGACACTGGAACAGTGTAATTAAAATTAACAAAGTGTTATGGTTCAAACAACTTGTGCAAATATATTTTAAAGAATAGAAATATATTTTAAGTCTCATTACCAAGAGACTGTGTCTGTTCAGCTCAGCTGAGGAACTCACTAACTGATTTATTGAGACCAGAAGGTTGGTGGATGAAGTTCAATGGCCTAAGATACTGTTGGAGTCCAACTAGACCATTTGAAGCTCTTATCTGGTTGCAAAACACTAAAGCCTCTTTTAATTCCTGCAAACAATATGGAGTGTGTCTCCTGTCCAAATCAAGTTTTGGATTTTATGTGAACTAGAAGAATGAAACATGTTGAGTGTGCTTCTGCATATACATAGTAACTTCATCTTGGAAAAAAATGTAATTAATTTAAAAATCAGTTTTATTTTAGCTTTTTAGCTGGAAATACATAAAACCCCAAAACCCTCTAATTTGTTCCCAATCAGCAGGGTTATATTTAATATTCTGATAGCAATAGACTAATTAAAAGCAAAAGCAAGCTCTGGGAATAATGTCACATTTTAGATGTTTATTTCAGCTAATTTGTGCAAATTCATGCAAAATAATCTTCCTGCTCACTACCTAAAGCATTGATTCCAATTCTCTTTGAAGAAGAAACATACTTTTGGACCTTATTTATATTCTTAACCATTTAAAGAATCCAGCATAGGTTGTCAGAAACATCCTGTCATAAATCATATTCTCAGTTGCTTTTCATTGTTTATAACCTTACTAAACTGACCACTGGATTTTATCTTAGCTTGCTGGGTACCTGCCTAAAGCAAGTTTTTTATAGTTGTACAAAAATGGGTAAATTATTTATTAAAAAAAATTAAATTAGAAACGCCTTGTTTTCCATTGTTGCTAAAGGAAAACTTAGAACCCTTTCATGTGGGAATTATAAAAGAGAGCCTAAAGACTGAAATTCAGTGGGGAGACTTCTGTAGAGCTCTACTTTTGATTGTCAAAAACCACTGAAGGCTGATGTTGGGGGGAAAGCCTCATATGAACATATTCTTTAGAATACACAGAATCGTTTATTGGAATTAAAACCCCCAGCCCATGCCCTCTGCTGTCTGTGCTTGTGTGTGAATCTCTCTCCATGTCTTGGCAATGGGGGTTTAGCAGCCTTGCTTTTTCAGTCCAGCTGTTCAATCAGGGAGCCAGAGCTGAAGGCAAGGAGCAGGACTCTCTTGAATTCAGGAAGAAGATGCTATATTTACAGAAAAAAATGAGAAAAGTTGGGATAGAAAAGGCAAAGCAGAAAACAGAACACAGAAGAACCATGCAAAAAAGCCTGTGACTTCTGCAGGAGCTCTTTCAGCATCAGGAATAGGATTTACAATCCCTCATTTTCTGCCATCAGCAAAGAAAAATGGAACAAGCAAGTGAAGCTTTGCACACTCAGAGGGAGACCATCCTATAGCTGCCATAGGCTTTGTTAGTGAAAGGGGCAGGGATAAAGTGTGATCATGAGAGTGTCTGTGTGGTTTATTGAAGTACTTCAGAAAAGAGTTGGCCCAGGTGCTGCAAAGCAAAATTAATGCCAGTATTATAATATGGCAATATATAGAAATAGAGAGAAATTTCCAAGCTTTTTAAAGGACTAAGAAATGATGCACTGAACAAGCTTTGCAAAACTTAGCATCCAGAGGGTTCAAAAGAGTATAAATTTTTTCTTGGCTGATGTACCTGTAAAGATCTGGTATTGACAGGAGTGATGGTCTCACAATAACCTGATTTCAAACCACTAGTGGCTATGAACATAATTGCTTTTGCACCTCAGGTTGCATACAGAAATGGCAAGAAATCCCACTGAGATGATCATTCTGTTACATACTTAGCTGGTAGGGAAACTACCACTTCACAGGATGCAGTTACTACAACCTCACCTGAAATGGGAAATATGTAACACCAGTGTATTCTGAATGCAACACTTTTCTTTGGCTCCATTTTGGATTTGCCCTTCTTTTTCCCTCCTATTTGTTCTCCATTTTGTTTTCTCCTTCTCTTTGCTGCAGAGTTTTTCTTCTGAAGGAGCATATCTTGATAACCTTGCCAGGAAGCAGCAAAATTATGGATAAAAGTCTACCACTTTTTGAAACTGAATTTGAAACCGAAGCCTTTCTTATTTCTTCAAAATGCTTTTTCCCCCTCAAATTTTAAATGGCAAACAAACACTTAGGGAGCACAAGTTGCATTGTGAACTTTAAAGGATGCACAATCTTTGGATCTGTTCTTAATTGTAAAGTGCCAGTTACAGGTCCTCACTGGTATGGTCTGTAGATAATCTTGCTTTATTAATGTAAGTGCTTTTACATGCCAGAAACCCCTCCACTCTAATATAATTTGGGTCATAGCTAATTTGCAGTTCTTCAGTCCCCAAACTTGGAGAAAGAAGAGTACAAAAATTAGATTGAATGATAAGGAAACATCAAGCTATGTATTTTATGACCATAGATCTATATGACATGTACTATCTATTGTAATACATTAGTCATATATCCTGTGTACTTCCAAGCACATCAGAGTCTGTCCAGTGGTCTTATAGAGCTGGCTATAAGGGTGTCAGAAATTCTATGCAATGTCCCATCTTGAGTGTGGAAAAAAATCTCCCAAGGCCCCTAGATCTTTTTTTTGGTAGTGGTTTTTTTTTTTGTTTGTTTGATTTTTGTTTTGGTGGTTTTTTTTTTTTTTTTGAAAGCTTCTGTCTTGAGATTGTACAGGTAATTGAGCAAGATTTTATTTTCAGTGATTGAAAAAAGTCTTTTAATGGAGTTTAAGGTGTCCTCTCTGACACTTATTCCTCCGCTGTTGTTAAGGGTATTTGGGCACTTGCAAAAAACAAAATCTTAATTAATATGTTTTTTGAATTTGAATTTAGAAGTACCAAAGAAATAAAAAGCCCCTAAATGTAGCAGGTAAAGCCCCATCTCTTAATATGTTTCTTTAAAATCTAAAGCTCAAAAGACAGTAATATTTGGGAAGGCCTTATTGATTTCTTAGGGGAGGGCCTAAAAAGCCTGCTGGAACAGAGGTCTCATCTTGCCTTTCTTCTTGTTTCTTAATTCTTGCAGCTAGCCAGCCAAGCTTGTCATGCTTCTATTGGCCAGTGAAAATTAAAGTCAGAATCAGTTTAAGATAAATGGGGTTTGCCTCCCACTGATACTATTCTGAAAAAATATACCTGGCTAGATATTTTTGTCCAATTCATGCATTAAAAAACATCAAACGTCAGAGGCTGTGAGTGTTGAAGTAAAGTGTGTTTTTTACAGTTGTTACACACACAAAGTGACTGTAAAATCCAAATTTATTTTGTAGTTTTGTAATTCTGTCTAAAAAGATACACAGCTTTTTAAAGCCATGCACAGCTTTTCACTCAGCAAGTTTGAAATTTGCTTATACTCAAATTCATGCCTAAAATCTCTTTACAAAATTATATTTTATGAATCTCTGCTTTAAAGCTTTGCAGAAATAATGTTGGAAGGGAAGAACCTAACCTTTTCCTAGTGCTTTTATCAACGGAAATTTCTCAATTCTGACATTTATCATTTGTGACAGTACATGCAGTATGCAGAACAGAGCTGACTTTCAGAATTCATTTTAAAACTGCAAGGCTGAAAGTGCTTTTTCAAGTTGCATGCTGAAGAAACTACTCTGGCAATGGCAAATGCACCATTCATGAGGGTTGAGAGGGGGGGAGAACTGCACCTCAAAAATCAACCTTTCCTGTGAAGCTCCTGCTGATCTCACACAGACTCACCATCCTGCCTTCCAACCCTCCCATAAATGGGTGTGTGCTGCCCAAGCTGGAGGAGAGTGTTCGTGCATGCACATGTGTGTGTCACAGTGCAATCCACACTCTTCTCTCCATCTCAGTCACATTTTTATCAAGCTTGTTTACTATACTGTCCACAGGAAACAGTAGAGAGGTTACACCAGATTTTCAAGCTGTTTAGTAAAAATCTCCCTTTTCTTTTTCTTTCTGCTCTGGATGTTTGCCAGCTCTTACAACATGGATTTAGTGTGTGGGAAAGCACCAGTTCTTTGAGGTTATTCCGGAGCTTTGGTGCTAAAGTGCTGATCTAGCACAGTGAGGAGTGGCTGAGTAAAGAAAAGAAAATCAGGTAAGGGATGAAACAGGTACTAATCACCTTTTTTGGCAACATATAAAGAGTTTTTGTCATCCTAAGTAAACTTGTGTCTCATCCCTATTGCATTCATGAAGATGGTAACTCCTCAGCTTTAATACAGCTCTACTCTGTTTGTTTAAATCCTGTAATGGTTTCCTGTGATGTATTTGTTGCTTCCCCAATGTCCATCAGGCATCCCAAACCATTTAAAAAAAATGTATAGCTACTAATAAAACCTTTCTTGCCCCCACATATTTAATCCTCTCTTTCTCAAGTACCTTCATGACATTAAAGATCATTGGTTTTGTGTTTTATTATTTGTATGACTTTGCTGCTCTTTTTTTATTTCTCCTTGTCTCTGCTCAGGTTTTCCTGTTCTCTTTCCTTCGATGTTGAGCATAGGGTACAATTTGTCTCCCAGAGTTGCAGCAATGCTTTCTACTGCATCACCCTAGCTATTAAATAACCTGGAAGAATGATTTCTGTCATGAGGACTACCAAAATGGTGAATAATAGGGGCAAAGACAAAAGAACAGTGACAGCATTTTATGAAACCTCTACATTTCTGATATTATGAAAACATGGATTTGTCTTAAAAGCCATTAATCAGTTTTGACTATGGTACTATGAATTATTCTTTTCCCATAGACATCAACGACCTTGTTATTTTCCTAATTGTTTGTAGAAAATTTTAAGGCCTTGCCAGAAATACAGAGGAAAAAAAAGGAATAGTGAAAATGAAATTGCCTTTGTTATTCCCATGCCTCTTGAATAATTGCATTCTGATTTGTCCATATGCATCTCTTTCAGAAACAATAATATCATCATTCCTGGCAAAGAATGCTTCCTTCCTTGGTTACAGCTCTGAAGAGAGGGCTCGTACTTGGATAGAAAAATAAGGAAATGGATTCCTCAGTTGGTGTTGTCTTAATTTTTGGAGCTCCCAAAAGCATTAAACTTGGCACCAGCTAAAGGGGAAAAATTCGTAATAAAATTTTCAGTAAGGTTTATGTCCATTAAAATGCAAAACAATGCCCCTTGCAATAGCTGGAACTTATATAGCATGGTGTGAATAAAACAAAAATTGTCTCTGTGCCCTTTGCTCTGGCCAAGCATTTAACAGGCAGCACACAAGGGTGATAGATAGATCACTGCATTCCTCTGAATCCAGTTCAATGATGTGGGATTGGAGGTTTACCTTGCAGAGTGTGTGAGGGTTAGGATATAAGAAGAGGGTTGGGAGCTTAGAGTGGGGCAGCTGAAGCTTTAGCATGTGGTTCATTGGTCATTTGGCAGATCAGCCTGTAGAAGGTTGTAAAGAACACTGCAGATTTGAAGCCTTGTGTGTGCTTCAGCTCCCCTTCCCACCCACCAGCCCTCTACCCAGTCACAGCTCTGCAGAATGGTTACCTCATAATCAGTGAAGTACTATTAGAATAACTCGTAAATAATTTTATACATGGACTTGAAAATTCTGCAGAATATTTTCTAAAGTGAAAATGTATTTGAAATCAATTTAGTTAATGTCAAACCTGTATGCTGTGGCCCAGTTTACAGCATACCTGATGCTGGTCAGAGTTAGCATCCATGAAACAACTATCTTTATGGATATCAGAGTCCTTTTTCAAGTGCTTTCCTTGGAATAGGCTCTTTTATGTTTCTGTTATAGAATTCCATCTTTGTTTACCTGTTAATTCTAAGCCTCGTCTACATTATCTCCCTTTCTACTTCCAAGTCAATAATATTGGTGTTTTCCAGAGATATCATCCACTGCATTAACAATATGCTGAAGTAAATTTAGTGCAGAAAATTTCCACTTCTCTTGTTATGTGTATTTGTCATTATTGAAAAGAAAATAATTTGTATTTATTTATTTTGTAAATATACTATCATATATCATATTAAAAATACATCAATTTCTAACTGTTCATAAAATTGATGATCAAATATTCAGAGCAGATATAATTCCCCCTGTTTAGAAACAGAAGATGAAGAAATATCTCTTTAGTCCTGTCACTGTTTCTGAAAATCCTCCCTCTTGAACATTATCATCATCTCGTGGGTCACAGTGGCTTAGGTGGGTACCTAGTATGTCTTGAAAAAATTAGGCTTGCATGTGTTCTGCATTTAATCAAGGACTTATGAATTCAATTGTAGCAGTGTTTTATGCATGAAATAATTATCTGAAGCAGCTGTTCTTTCTGTGTAAGGATTACAGAACACACTGATTACAGAGACATCAGGCCCTGTATCCATTGCTCAAAGGTACAGCCTGGTCTACAGAAAACAGCAGTGGTCACTATTATGTTAGATATATAATATTCAGCAGAATGATGTAAGGGTTAACACACAAGTTCATGCTGTTTAAATAAAAAAAAAAAAAAAAAAAAAAGCATCACATTCCTGTTGTATTCCCCAAGGCTAGCTTTCCCTGGGAAAAGGTAGACAACAATGGTACATTGTTATAAGAAACTCTAAGTGTTTTAAGATGGAGGTTGATAAGTTTATGGATGGGGATCCCAAAGCAAGATAAGAATGACTGTGGGGTTAGAATTAAACCTTGAGATCACTGCTCTTTTGTATCAATTTATTGGTAGGGCTGGTACCCAAATGCTTGTTGGAGAGGAGATTCTGTGTGTTTGCAATGCTTTAGCCTCCTATTACCTATGGGAGTCAAATTAAGCACTTTTTTTTGTTAGCTCTGCAGTCAAGTGGGTCCTGGGCTGAGTGCTCAGCAAGAGGCACTGGTGTTGTTTGTGGTTTTAGGAGCTCTTGGAGCATCTTGGGATCTTTTGGTCAATTTAATTCCAATTCTTACTGCTGTAAAGGTGTTTGGAAACAATCACTCCTGCTTTCTTCTCATGGTACCCCAGATGTACAGCTTTACTCCTTTTTCTTTGAGTCTCAGGCCTACAGGGAATCAGGAATAGCATTCAAGCTGAGGCATGGAGCTGTTCATGGAGGAGTTGTATGGGTCTTTTAAGACTAAACATCTGTTGCAGCTGTTCTTGGATTGCCTGGAACATCATTCAGAAACCTAAGCATTATTTTTCAATCCTCTGTTACTACGTTCTAGACTGTTCTGAGACCCAAACCCAGAGAATAACAAGCAGTGCTTGTAAGCTTGGAAGGCTGTTGGTTGTGCCTCTGACCTGCTTTTCTTCTTGACCAAATTAAAGATTTCTCCAGAAATCCTACTGAGAATTTTGTAGATGAATATGTCACAAGAGCTGTTTTTGGCTTTGAGTGCAAAGCACATTTCTCTTCTTTGTACCTAGATGTAGGTAGTGGCACAGCTCTTTTCCAGAGAGACAGGCATTCCTTTTCTTTTACTTCCCAGCTTAACAGCATGACTTATCTTTAAAAAAAGACAAGTACTGGCATGTTGGTCACATCATGTTAGAATGAACTAAAAATCCAGTGTGATATAAGTCTTCATTAAGATCACTGAAGGTTTTATGAGATACACAAGATACTCTAAAATCTTGTGTGTATTAATGAAATTATATCAGAGTGCTCAGACCAGTGTGTTCTGATGTATAGAAGATTTTTGCTTTTACAAAAAATGATGAACCTGATGGATTTTTACTTAGCAAATCCATTTCTTTGTTCTGTAAGAATTTTATGTGCACACACAAGCAACAAAAGTAATTTTGCTATGTTTTTTTATTCCTGTTAAACAGGATAATTATGTCTTAGGTAATAAGCTGAATTCTGTTCCGATTTATACATAGCCAACAGAATTTACTGCATTGTGTGCAAATATATTTATGTAACTTAATGAGAACACAGAAAAAGCAGCAAAGGTTTGGTTTGCTTCAGACAGGCTTCCCGTGAGATTACCATTATTTATTGCTTTGATCTTTCCTCAAGGTTCAACATTAAAAGAGGCAAAATCATATAAACAAGACTTTAAAGTTGCTGTCAACTGGTTAATTGATTATTAATTTTTTTAGATTACTTTGCTCCTGCAAAGAAAAAACCAGCCAAATAGTAATAATTTATCTGTGGAAATGCTGTTCTTCTGCTAGTAACTTTTGTTCTTTTTTAAGAAATAGCAAGGGAAAACTGATTGTCTTAGGAAACATCATATACCACAGGATATAGGAACCTTGGTATTTATGTTCTGTAGTCTGGTTGGTGTCCAGGAAAGTCTCTTCAGCATTCTGACCAAGGAAAGCTGGTCTGTCTGCCAGAGAGGTATCATGTTCTTTTTTTTTTTTTGACCTTGCCTTGGTCAGGAGGATTTCTAGGGTGTTAAACAACTAGAACAGTTAAAACCTAGAGCAGCTTTTGCCTAACCTGTTTAAGCATCTATAAGCTAGCACACAGTCCAGTGCTCTTAATCTCCTCTTGTAGTGCATGAACAAATTCAAACAGCCCGGAAGGTGATTTATGTCACTGCAAGGTATATCAGATAAATTATCTTCTGGAGTGGCCTGTGTACCTTCTATTGGCTGTAAAAGAGCCCAAGTAATCTAACTTAGCTTTGGATATCCAAGTCCTAGATGCCCAAAGCTTAGATAGGATGAGGACTGAGCTGGACTGCTAAGTGGGGTAATTCTAGTCATGTGCTTAGGTTTACCCACAGAACCCTTAAATGTAAATTTGGACCCACCTTAAGTAGGCTTCCAGAAAACTGCAATAAGATATGCAGCAATGTGCAATATATTTGATAAGAGGAATGCATCAGTCTCAGAACAACATTTCTACTCACATGAAAGTCTCAGATGTGCTGCACACATTTGGTACACTCCTCAGAGCAGTTTTTTCCAAAGCAGAGGCTGTATTTGGCACTCACTGGAAGGAAAGCATTCAAATGACGTAGAATCAGATTGGTTCTCTGTATCTTGCAAAGATCAAATAGAATCCATTAAAACATTATTGATTCAAGCTCTGTGCTGAAGTGCTGTCTGTGAGAGCTCTGTCATTAGCCCTCTGAAAGGGCTGATTAGACTCTAACATGAGTTATGAGCAGAGAGAAGCTACCAAATGGAATTAGTGTGCATAGTGAAAGGCACAGAGCATTAGCAGAGGGCAGGACTAGATCCTCTCCAGAGCTCACTTCCAGCCTCAGCTATTCCATGATTCTGGGATAAAAGCACTCTTGGCATTCATGTACATCCCCTCTTCCCTGTGCCTGAGTTCTCCATTGCTTTGTCCACCCTATAATTGCATTTTATCTGTGGAAAAAGAAAAAAAAAAAAGAAAAAAAAAAGCCGAACTGAAATTATATTTTAAAATATTTTAAAGAAACCTTCTACTTTTATGTCAAAGGGACAAATTTGGCAGGTGGCTGTAGTATATTTGAAAGAAAAGTAAGGGGCAGTCAGATTCAAAATGGAATCCTTTAAAGATTGACTAACCAGCCTGCCAGTAATGGGCTACTCTGTGCTTTCCCCAACAGGTGGGAACAGAAACATCAATATCAATGAATGCATGTCAGATTGAGTGGAAGAAAACAAACCCTAAGGACAGAATAGTGTGGTGAAGTTATCTACCCATAGAGCATTAAAAAAATTGATCTGCCAGTATATTATAAGTATTTAATTGACACTTTGCAATGATCAAAATCAGACATTCCAGTGGCAGAGCACAGCATGCACTTTTAATTTACATACTGTTTTATGTGATTATCAAAGTGATCAGCCTTTTTGGATAATTGCATGAAAAATATGCTACCACATCTTACATTGGAGGGTACTTTTTCTCTTCTTTGTCTTTAGATACACAGTTCATTTTCATAAAACTGGGCTTATAAAACGGTCCTTACTATAATTTAAAGTATTTCAATAACTTAGAACCAAATCATAAAATTCTTAGCATACACAATCAAAATTAAATTTAAATAGAAGGGCAATATCAATATTTTTAAAATTTCAGCAGTCTTTTCAAGTTCATTTTCCCCAGTAAGAGTATGTTTTCACTGCTGAGTTAAAAGTGAAAATAATTAATTCCATATCATTCAAGATAGGAAATTGCTTAGTGTTCTAATTCCAGACTCCCTAAACAAGCACTCACAGTCTGATTCATCTAAATGCAATAGTCTTCATTCAAACCATCTCCATGAATCTTTTTGTCCAATTTTAACCCTGCAGCAATGCTTTTGATTTCCTAAAGAATCAAAGAAAGTTGATGAATAAGATTATGGAAGTTTTATTTATTAAAATCAAAAGATAAAATAATTATTTTGTTTGGATGGATTTACTTTTGATTTTTTTTCCTGCTTTGGCATACCGTGTTTTTAGATGAGTCAAATTGATGATTGATTAACAAGTATAATCTCTTAACATTATGTGCATAGGATGACACTGCCAAAATTCAAACTCCTTGACTGCCTTACACTACCTTACATTTTCAAATAATGTTAATGGAGCTGTGTGTCACAGAGACAATCAATCAGATGACAGATGATTTACCTTCCAACTGCACAAATGAATGTGATGGATGTGTGTCATAGATGTTTGTTATTTCTGAGGCTGCCACAATAAAATACTCTTTTTAGCAGAATGCTTAATTATTTTTCAGAAGAACAAATGTATCACTGACAAAACTTGAAACTGCTCTAGCAAGCCATATAATTTCAAGTCACAAACATCAGGTCTGGACAACTGACTGTATTATATTGTTTTTGCAATATGCTAATTGCCAGGTGTCTGACAATCTACCATGGGCAATTCTGCACAAACTGCCATGAGTCAGTGAAGGAAGTAATTTCACTCAATTTGGAATGTACAGACTGTTTTGTTTTCTTAGGGCATGTATTTTAGCTTCTCAAGGTGAAATTATGATTGTCATCTCTGATACTGCAATTCAGGCTGGGAATGTAACAGAAAGAATGTGTAGACTCAGCCAAACTCATAATCATTCTGTGTGCCCTGCATCCACTCTGCTTTGTCCCAGCAAACCCAAGAGTTGCTTTTTTACTTTAGCTAGTGGCTATTTTGAGATGCAGGTAAAAAAACCTTGCGGTATTAAAATGTTAATTAATAACATAAGTTACCTGCAGGTCAACTGAGATATTTTGCAGATGCATTTGCCTCTTCCCTTGTATGTCTGTATAAAGTTGGTAAAGCAATACAAGGCCCATCAGTCTTGGGACTGCTTGGGTATTCACCCAATCCTCATGAGAAAAGCTTTCCCAGTGCCTTTACAAGGCAAGAACTGCTATTTACAGAGGCATTAATGAGCCTTTCCACCACTTTTCTCCCTTGCATGCCATTTCTCTGCCTGGGTTACAAGTGCAAAGACAAATTCCCAGTGGCACAACTGGCAAAGGATCAAACACAGAGCCACATTGCTGATCTCTAGTTCAAGATGCAGATCGACTTATTTTAATCCATTTATTGAGGGGTCACACTTTTGCTGATGAAGTCTTTCTTAAATTTAACATTTCTCAGTGATTTTCTGCTAGGTGAGATAACATCCAAGCCCATAAACTTTTCAGAAGGGCTTGCAAAGCGTTCTGTTTTATTTGGCCTGCAAACACAAGCCACTAGGCATAGATCTGGGTAAGGCTTTTTACATTTTGTTTTACTTTGTCTTTTCTGCCTATTACTTTGGAGAGCAAAATATCTCTATTACTTTAAAAGTATTTGGCAGGCATAGCAGGTTCACTTCATGTGAAATATACATGGTAGTTTTTTATTCTGATTTATTTAGTTTTATTTACATTATTTCAAGTTTTTTAATCAGAGAAGACGTGTTGAACAGAACCCAGCTTTTATTTTTATAAGGCCAGGATTAGTTTCACCATACAGAGACAAAAAATTGCACTTGTTTGAGGAGATTCCTTTTATGCTTAAACAGTACCAAAAATCCACTTCCAAATTTCTAAATGCCCAGGTGCTTTGCAATGGGAATTGCAGCTCCAGTCTAAGGAGTGGAACTTTGCAATTTTCCTGAAAACAATGTTCTCCTCCTGACCACAGCCTGTGGTCCAGGGCATTACCATATTGCATGGGATTTTTTGCCTGGGAAGCAGAACAGAACACAAGAAATTCTCTTAATATTTTCTTGTTCTTTTTCGTTTTTCATGTTCTGTCTTCATCCAAATTACATCCAGAGAATTCACTTGAACAGGAAAAAAAATGTTGCTATCCTGCTGTCTGAAAAGAACTCAGCACAGCTATTCTAGAGTAGATCAAAGTAATTTGAGAAACTAGTCAAAGCTAGAACTGATTTCTAATTGAAAGAAGAAAACAGTTCCTGCTTCTGTGGAGACAGGAGTATTCCTGCCTTTTAATGCTGAAATGGATTTCAAGGAAGATGCATCTTTGGGTCCATTATGGAAGCCATAAAGATATTTCACTTTGCTGACAGCAGAGTCACGAGAAAAATAAATAAAAATATCCTAAGCAGCCTGAGTGGTAATTATAAACACAGGCAAAGTAGGGTTCTCATTGCTATCAGTCCTTCTTCTGCCAACTGACCCATCTGGGCATCAGGAAGGTCCTCTCATGTGATTTCTGTCTGAAGTGCTGAGGTGTTTTCTGACTATTGACAATGGTCTCTTTGTATGTTGAGCAGACCAGGGTACACTCACAGTCAGTCAGCTGATAGAGGAATTATCTTAGAGTTTTTTTCTGGGTTGAAATTTGGAGAAAAAGTTATTGTTAAAATTTTAGGAATTAATTACTTTTTTCCCATTCAAGATAAAAAAGGAAAAAAAAAAAAAAAAAGAAAAACTAATGGTAAAATCAGTAAGAGGCATTTGAAGTTAAATAAATGTATTCTAACCCCTGAAAAATATCCTGAATTATGGTTTAATTCAAGAAAACAAATATAATTCTTCCAGCAGTATTATGTATTTTCCTATTTCTAGAAACACACTTCATTTCTTTTCTCTAGTGAATGTAGTCTGATTTTTCTCTGGAAGGGTGCAGGGGCTATGAGTTCAAATGGAACACAGAGGACAAAAACTGTTTTGGTATCACTCATCTCTCACAGGGCTAAAGAAAGGAGTGATAATGCAAAAATGAAAATGGTATAAGGACTCTCAGTGACGTGTGAAGAATCTTTTCACAGAGCCAAATGATCTTTAGTGATGAATCTGGGTAGTGCAATAATCCTGCATCCCCCATGGCCAAGGAGAAAGAGCAGTGGGCAGGGTCAGGGCAGGGATACTCACCAACCTCCTGCTGGACCCACATCTATCCTGAGGCTGTTAGCAAAGAGCCAAAGTTAGCTGGGAGCAAATGCCCTCAGCAAGTCTCATCCCCACCCACTGAAAGGAATCCTGCCCCTGGCACTGCATTGCCACCAGCATGGGAGAGCTCTCACTTGTTCTTCAGCCTGCTCTGGTCACAGCCAAGACAGGAGTCAGTCTACAGAATGCAGATTTTGGAAACTAAGCAGCAGTAATTCAGCATTTTACTTTCACTCTCCAGGAAACAGGTCTTTCTAAAGCATGTTTTTTAATTTTGAATTTTAAATTTTGCCTTAATGCCTAGTCAGCAGTCGATTTCATCTGTTCAAGACATCAGAAGTTCTTTTGACCTCAATTAATGCTTTGAGGAGCTAAGCTAGTAAGCATTTGAGCCATTACTTTACCATCATTGGGACATAAATGTATTTTAGAAACATGTGCTTTGCTAAAATGGTCTTGGAGCAGTTTCTGCATGCCTCTGTCCCCCTTGGATCACTCTTGCCATTCTTTCTGTGCTGGCATTCCAAAGCTGCTGATTCACAGGCTGCATCTGGTCCTGTAGCATTCTTGCCAACTCAAAGCCTGATGGATTATTTGGACACTTAACTTGCTCAAGTCATTCTCCTTCTGTCACTGATTTGTTTGACATCCTGTGTGTTATAAATACATTTCTGCAGGGCCTTTCCTCACTGTATTTGAATTGCCTATTTGGTTTATTACAAAATGGGGTGTTTTCTTCTTTCTTTCATTCTTTCTTACTTTGGCTCAGTTCTGCTGTTGAGGATGAGAAGAGAGTTGCTGATTTTTTTACAGATGCCTGCAGGTTTCAGAAAGGCAGGGGGTAGGTGACAACATCTGCTTAGGAAGAGTGACTAGACCAAGGACTGGGACCCAGCTCTGTGACCTGACACTGGAGAGAGCAAAAACTGAGCTTTTCAGATGTGTTACTGTAGAGAGTCATCTGGGATTTCTGAAATTTAACATTAAGATATTTTTAGACTCACATATTTTCTTAGTGTTGAATTGTGTCTGTGTCAATTAATTTATAACTGCTTATGAGTTCTTTGGTCATGTAATACAACTCGAGTATCAAAGAGAATATGTGAGATCAGATAGCAGCTGATTTCTGTCTAACTTGTGGCTGTAAAGAGGCTGGGAACAGCAGAACAGTGACTGTGCTTCATTACTTGCATGTTAGGAGGGATGCCTTGCTTTAAATTCCTGCACTAAAATGTGTGAAAAGTTACATGACTTGCCATCCTATGGAGTTCAGCTCCACAACATCAAAAGTGTCTAAGGTCCCATTCTGTTGAAATAAATCAAAATTTGAAAGTAATTTCTATGCATCTAGGATTACTTCAAATGAAATATATCCCTTGCTTTAACCAAGGCTGTTTTTACCTCTTCAGCTATTTCAGTGGGAATTCCTCGTTGAAAAAGCTGCTTAGGGCATGAGTGGCTTTTACAGAGTGAGGGTTCCTCCAATGAAATGTTTTATATGGGAAGCATCTGTGAAGCTTTCTTTATCAATGCACTTCAAAACTATTATTTCCACCTTCACTAGGCAGAAATTACTTCGAAGGGTGGGATGTGAATTTAATTTCCATAGCCCTTCAGTCTTACTGTTGAAACTTAGTCATACTGCCCAGTGGCTGTGCCATTGGTGGAAGGGGCAACATGCACTGGGAAGAGGTCAGGCAACTCCTGAGCCACTAAAAAACCTTGTACAGTGCTTTCAGTGAGTGCTGGCTGTTGTTCAAAAGCCAACACCAGCTGTCTTTCAAGAAACCTGCCTATAAACTGAGGCAGAAAGCCACCATTAGTCTTGTAACAGTAACCATGTTATATTGTGTGTGAATGGAGGTGGGATAGACATTGGCTGTAGTGATCCTGGTCCATAGCACAAATAAGCAAAATAATCCAGCCTTTGCAGAGTCCTGTGTTCCTGCAGCTGGCTGTTCTCAGCTGCCTCCAGTCCACAGCAAGATTTGCAGCATCAGGTTTTTTTCATCCAACTCATCATTCCTGCAGTCTGACAGTAGTGTGGGAATATTCATTTCCAGGGATTTTCTTGTTAAGAAGCAAGTCTCAAGTCTTTGAAAAAACTGCTGAATGTACACCCCACTGGCTCAGAGCCAAAAGGCACAATGCCGTGTGGGTTTTATTTGTTTTCAGCCAGTCATAAATTTTTTTCTAACCTGAGTTCAGCCTATGGAAGTAGAAGTAGGTGGTCAGATTTATCTTTCACAAAATGTAAGGTGTTGATTCTAAGTTAACTGAAGGAGAAGGCAAATTTAGAGATCCCTGGTCTGGTTCCTGTAAGCTTTGCACCTCTGTGCTGCCCTGCCTCCTCTCTCTGCTTTTCTCACTCCTGAGCACATGCCCCCAGCATCCTGACACTGCTCTGTCTCACACCACAGCTCAGAGCAGCTGCTGTGCCAGGACAAATCTGCCTCCTGAGAAACAGTGGGGTCTTGGCCAGCAAACCCAGGGCCAGCTCAGGAACCTGCCCTGCATTGCAGAGCAGCTGAGTTTCCATGCACAGCCTTTCCCTACCTGCAGGCTGAGCTCAGGTTTTCAGCTTCCTTTTACACATTGTCCCAGAGCTGGATGCTACAGGAAGCATTAGGATTTCCATTGCAGGAATCAACTTGGAGGTTTTCAACCACAATTATTTAAAGAAATTGTGATATTATGTCCAAAAATAAAGTCTCTATCAGCAGATGGAGCTGAGCTGAGGTCACAGTGATCCCATTTCCTATATCCTGAATAAAAGGCTTCAAAATGAAACTAAAAAAGAAGGTACTTGTGGTGCTTCACCAGTACTGAAAACAACCCAGTTTAGTGCTGGCTGTGACTGGTGAGACAGCTCCCCTCTTTGAAGTGTTCTGATACCCCTTGTGATATTCCCTCCACAGGGAATGGTGGCCCAGGAAGGCTGCTGCACATCTTGATGGTGGCCAACCCTTTTCTTCCCTCAGAATAACAGCTGCTATCAGACAGTGCAGCTCCATTGCCAGCCAGTGCAAAGTCAGTCTCTTGGCAGGAAATCAGATTTCTGTTCTGGGTGTTCTTTCCCCTAATCTCTGTACTTTTCTGACTAGAATTCCCTTTGCAGACTAGAATTCCCATTGCTGTACTTTCACAGAAGCTTTCTCAAGCCTGAGAGCTGGCCAAAAAGCCATGTTCACACTGAACTGATAGAAATTTGTACAAGGAAATGTAGTGGGAAGTACAGAGAACAGCAAAATTTATCCAAAATTACTATCTAAAAGAGGCATAAAAGCCAAACCAGGTTAGAGAGATGAGACTTCTGGCAGCCAAGCACATAATCACTAGAAATCTTCTGGTAGTTACAGTATTGGTATTTTGAAGATATTTGAGGAAATAAGTACCTAAATGGAGGTAGATGCTAAGTCACTGTGGGAGGATATAGCAATGACCATATGAGAAAGGCCACTAAGTCCAGTGGCACGGATGTAATTCGCTCCCAGGCACGGCGCCAACCCAAGGCCTCATCTCTGCCAAATTATTTTGGGACAGGTTTCTGTGGTTGCTGTTGAATCTGTCTTTTTCCATCCTACAGGAACAGGCTGTTTAGCCCCAGCAGACACATGAAACTGAACTAGCAACTTATTTCAGGGAATGGGCTTAATGCTCCTGACAAGTTGGAAAGTCACCAGCTGGGTTATCTTCTGCATCTCATTCAATCAAATATTGTCATTATAATGTCTATTAGACCAAGCATAAGTGAAAGGTAAATTTTCCCAATATCTACAAAACTCCATAGCAACAGAAAGGGAGGCCAGCTATCACATCATTTTTTTCTATTGAAACAGCATCTAAAAAGGCACAAAGCCTTGACAGGTTTCCATACTTCAGAGAATGCAGTTTTAATGGCATTTTTATGTGAATAACCTCATCACTGAAAGTTGTTTGTTCAGCTGATCTGGCAGAGCTGGATGTATTATAGAAAGATAAATTATGAGATGTGTCCCTGAACCTTCCAGATGAAACGCAGAATCCTGTTGGAAAAGGCAGTGTCTGAAGGTATTCAACACCTTCAACCAAATTGTTCTTACTGCTGAGAGTTCTTCCAGGTTTTCCTGGGATCATCATAGGTAACAGTGTGTCAGGTGCCCAAGTGTCAGCAAGATTTTTCATATTCCTGCTATGATTGCACCATTACATTTTATGCAAAGTTGGTCCTAATTCCAATTAGAATATTTGGTTTTCTGGTATGTCAATATTCAGTAGAGTTTTTGTATATGTTATCTTCCTCGCTGCTTTGCCTTGTTGCTTGCCTCTTTCTGTGGATCTTTGCTGAATCTACAACTTCTTCTCTATGGAGTGTCCCATATAATTATCTTGTCACCCTGACTTATAGGGAAGGAAAGAAAGTAGTAAATCCCTGAGAAATAGTATTTATCATCACTTGACTTATTTTGAGGGAAGGTTTTTTTGAGACTATCAACAAGGAGATAATTACACAGCTGGATTCAATGTATCATCTAACCCATGTTTTGGTGCCTTTACTTACATAAAACAATTATTGTTTCCTGCCTGATGCAAAGGCGAAGGATTACATGAATACTGCTAAATCTGAGGTGGAAACTGAAAATGCAGATCCCCAGTGAAATGGATCTGACATGTCTGGCTCTGTTAAAAGCTGAATCTTCAATGCAGAGCACTGAAGCACATTTACATTATTTTTTCAGGACTGAGATTGTATCACCAAACCTCACATGTCTGTTTACAGAGGTCCAAATTAATTGCAGTTGTGGCAATTGATTTAATGATTTTGATGATCCGTGTCTGTCAGGACCTGACTTGAGACGAACTGGGCAATTTTTTGCTACCAAAGAGCTAAAAGACATCCTTTGATGAGCCCTGGCCTGTGCTGCAAGCAGACAACCACCCTCAGGGCAAGCCCCTGTTACTCTCCTGCAAAGCCTTTGAATCTTCTGAAGGCTCCAGACCAGACAACTTAACCACTATATCAATGTTGTCTGTACCAAGAGAAACAAGTTAAAGCAGAAGGCCGAGAGACAACCAGGGACAGCGGGAGAAAAGACAGTGGCTGGTGAGCAGCTCGGGAGGGCAGATCTGAGAGCCACAGAGCAGCAGAGAAACAAGCACAAACAGCTGGAAAATGAGATATGAAAAAGGCTGCAAGTGGTTTGGCTGATGGCATCTGATTGCTGAGTGCAGCAGAGCAGGCATTGCTCCAGAGCACCGGGACGAGGCGTGTGACAAGCGCCAGGAAGCGCCGGCGCCAAGGAAGCTGCACAGGAGGCTGCTCATTTTCATGCTCCAGGTTTGCTCAGTCTTTACCCACATCCGTCTCCTCTTCCTGGGCAAGCTTCTCCCCCCAGCCCTTTCCCAAGCCACAGAGGTTCTGCAGAAAGGAGCCTGCCCTCTGAGCCCAAGGGACAGCCACCACCCTGGCCACCAAGGCTGTGCTGCTCACACCCACACAGCCCTGCAGAGGCATTTGCTGCTGGCAGCTCTTACAAACAAGGAGGGTGCTTTTGGAAATGAACAGTGCAATAGATGATTTCTTAATGGACACACTTTATTACCCTTCCTGAGCCTTACTTTCTAAGATACAAATGATATTATCTCTGGAGCACAAGCAAAATGTTAAATCCACCAAAACTCAGAAGGCTTTTCTTCTGAAATTCTTCATTTATGATCATATTGCTGACAAAATACTAAACCACACCACAGATTTCAAATCTCTGTGACAGTCTCCTGGGCTAAAGCAACAGCTATTGCCATATGCTTTGAGCTTTAAATCAGGCATTTTTTGAAACTGAGTTATGTCTGTTCTCCTGACAACTTCAATGAACCATAAACTACTTAATCTAAAGAAT
Organism: Erithacus rubecula; assembly: GCF_903797595.1. Lineage (NCBI taxonomy): Eukaryota > Metazoa > Chordata > Aves > Passeriformes > Muscicapidae > Erithacus > Erithacus rubecula. The sequence goes on along the minus strand of NC_136689.1, from coordinate 13,783,962 downwards.
TAAACAAACTCTGAACTCCCAGCAGATGCCAAACTTCAGATTTCTCCATGCTATCCTATCTCTGTCCAGATTTTTGATGTGACTGGTTTCCTTTGTCTCTTTGAGAGACAATTATAAACAGAATGAAAACTTTCAGAAATACATATCTCAAATATGTACATATCTCAAAATTAATATTACTCTTAAGATGGTGCCATCTTTGTTGTTAGAGAATAGTATTGAACATAGAAGTGCATTTATTCAAGTGATTTGTTTCCATTTTATCCGTATCCTCAATTATGTAACCAAACACATTAAAGAAATTCTTTTTTTCAATTTGAATTCTTTGATGATAAAAGCTGTTTTCTCCCAGAAACTTACTAAACCAAAAGGCCAATTTGGAAAGCAGGATTTCCAACACACTATCAAGAAACTGGACCATGATAGTTTATGTTGCAGAGCTGGGATTTGGCTGATTGTCAGTGCCTGTAGAAAGTGGTAACCTAGTGAACCAGTTTCAATTGCCAAAAAGCCAGGATCCTGGTCCATTTGTGTGTATGTCACCATCTCAATCTTTTATGGAGACTAAACACTTTCTTGGGCAGCAAATTTTGTTCTGGCTCCTGGACCTTGTGCTCATGTCCTGCACGGCATTAATTTTACCTAAGAATAGTTGTACACTTCCATTGCATAAGTCAGGGCCAGACTGTTAAGATTTTAGATCACACATCCAGTGAAATCCACTTTAAAACCTTGCCAGGAATATTTACAATCACTGTTTCAGAGGTCTGCTCCTCAGATAGATCAGTGCTAGCACTCACATTTGAAGTTCCAGTAAAAGCCACATTGCACTGGAGGAATACAGGAAATTTGTTTTGGGGACAGTGGCCGCAGTGGTTTTGATTCAGTTATCAAAAAATTCTCTTTTGCCTCCAAGAAGTTTGGATTTTTCTGCACCCACTGCAGCCTGAGCCTGAACCTGAAGTGCCTGTGCCCCTGAGTTAATCCTTCCTTCTCTTTCTGGTGGTACTAGGGCTGCCCCCTGCCCAGCTGGAACTTGCCCACTGGGACCTAGGGAATGTGGCATTTCCTAACACGGTGTGTTTATGTTGTATGGGGTTTAAGGCAGAATAAAAGGGACCTTGAGTTTTCCAGTGGGGTCTGTGGTCACCTGCTGAAGAGACATTCTCAGCTTCCCCTTAAATGAAAACAAATCCTGCATCCAGGTCAGTATGTCACTGTCAGACACATAACAGATAGAACCCTCACCAAGCAAAGCATACTTCCTGTTAAAATAGCTCAGAAATTATTATATCTTTGGTGTTGTACACTTTTCTTTTTTAATTTAATAACTTAAAAATATTTAATACTAATATTATATTTATATCTATTATTTCTGTAACTTGTACAGAATTGTGTAGTTTCTGGGTAGATTCAACTTCACCAGATTTATGTAGTAACTATGGGTTTCTATAAGAGCAATATATGTCCCACTAAGCTTGAAATACTAAATATGGTTTTCTCAATTTGACAGTTAAAATGTAGCTCATTTTCTGAATGCTTTTTCAGTTATCTTTCACTTTAGCAGTCAAAAGAATTTGTTTTGGAAGTGATTTGTCCAAAGATACAGACTCAGCTGAATAAAAAGCTGAATTATGCCTTGTTCTTAATGAACATTTATGTTGCTGATTAAGGGTAGCTACAAGGACATGAGCTTCTAGTCCATAACTTCATCAGTGGACTGTACCTGCAGTAGTGGATGCATTAATTTACTTTCCCTAAGATTCTGTTTTTCATGCTCTGTACTGAGACTAATTATTCAACTGTGATTCAAGGTACAGCACAATGAGAGATGAGACAAATTAAAAGCAGTGATGGAGCAATTTTCAGAACTAAGAACATTTACAATTCCAGGGGACCTGAAGACTATGACAGCTGAAGGGGAAAGGTAGGTCAGAAAAGCTTTTTTTTTTTCCCCAAAGTGCACTGCAAATATTACTAAGAATTACAAGAAGCTCTTAAAACGTGAATACAGAAACAAAGTATAGTCCAATTTTAAACAATTTTATGTTCCTATTATTAATTTATATAATTAAGATGTGTGTAGCTCTGAAATGTTTAAGTCATAACCATTTTTTAATTATTTCAATTTATTGTATAATGCAGTTCTTTGCTAGAGTCATAGTGAGCCCTCTCACATCAGCTGTTTTTCAGGTGTAGAAACCCAGTCCTGCTTGCACCATAAGAAGCAAAAGGCTTTGCACCTTCAGCCATGGAGGTGCAGAAGTCAGGAGAGCTGCAGCAGGAGGCACCAGCCCTTGTGCCATGTTAATTGTGGGCTGCTCCAGAGCAGGAGAGCATCCTCAGCACCACCCTGCACATCTGTGTGAGCTGATATTCCCAGAGAGCTGCCAGCAGCCCAGGCTCATCCTCTGTCTTCAGCAAGAGGGGGATGTGGGTGCTAACCCCTATTTTGCCCCTTTCCCTGCTGCTGAGGCTGGGCTGGTGATGATGAATGTCTGTGTGACTCTCCTCAGCCTCTTGGCTTGAAGCTCATTTTACTTTCAGACTCCTGCTCCCACCTTGCTTTTTGTTGTTTGCTCCTTCTCATTCTCCCTTCTTTTAAATTTTTTTTTTTTTAATAAACTGTTTTAATTTACAGCTGTGTCTATGCTTAGAATGGACCAATCTGCAGCACAGTGAACCACTCCTAGTTCAAGGTAGGAATTGGTACCATGCAGAATGCCTGGACTCTAAACTCCAGTGTTCCCACAGCTCCAGAACTTCCATTCTTTAGCCAAGAGAGAATTTGGTACTCAAGTGCTAAAGACAGTCAGCTGCACTACAGAGTGTTGAAAGGCTTTTCTAAATATGGATTAAAAGGTGAATTATCTCTACTTTGTGTACCTGAAGATTAGAGTAATCTCTCATGGCATGCAAATGAAATCCACTAAACCCACAGAGTCCTGGGCACTGCTGTGAAGAACACAACTTCCCTGCTCATCCCAGGAGCCCTGGGTGCAACCAGAGCATGACAAGCTTGCCTTGCTTCCTTTTCTGCTGGAATCCTCATGAGGAGAGGTCTAACAGAGAGGGAAGGAAGCAGCATTAAATGGGGAGAATGAAAGGCAACTCTATATCAGAATCTGGCAGAGATGGAAAGATCAACAGTTGGAAATTTATAAATTTTGATAATCTCTCCAGATTACTCTGCATATGCTGGCCATACTCCTTCACAGTTTTGACAGAATAAGAAAAATAACACCAGAAAATGGTTGGAAGTTAGATAAAAAATAATGGTAATCCTTGGAACTAGGCAATCCAGGGTACTAATGACAGATACCTCTGAGCCTGAGAAAAGGAATCATAATGGAAATACCACCTTCTATGTAATTTTGCCATTAGATGTACCAAAGAAGTGTTAATGTCAATGCCTGGTACTTATGGCTGGAGGTTGATTTGACCTCAAGTTCTCTCATTTTGTTATTCTGCCAGTAGCTAAAAGTACACATTGTGCTGCCAGAAGAGTGGCTACCCAGGCCTCACTTCAGGCACTTTTCTTGTTGGCCTGTCTGGCCTTGAACTGTGAAAAATAGCTTGTGGCCAAAGGCTCTTATTCCATTTAGTTTAAGGCACTTGCTATACAGCTGGGAAAGGAAGGGATTGATTACAGACACTCAGAGTTTATATGAGTAAAGCACAGAAGTTTTACCAAAAGAATTCTGCACCAACAAGGGTTGTTTTTTTTTATGGCTAATGCATGGGTTTGTAATGTACAGATGTTAATGCCTGATTTTACACGAGGAATTAAATATGGTTTGCCATCTGGCATTGCCAAAAACTGCACAGATTAAAATAAATTGGCTTGGCATGGTGACCAAACTCTCTAAAAGGTATAACAGTCCACCGGTTGCAGTAATTAATGATATAATTATGCAAAGTGTGCTTCCTATTTTGCTAAAATATCTCCTAAATCTTGCAGATTTCTTGCTTTTGGTTGCTATTTTTGATTCTTATATTCACATTTTAAGAGCAGGGAATTTATTTCCTGGCACTAATAGACTTGTGTCTTTGTTTACTGACTAGCTGGGAGCTATTTGTAAATATTTCTGTATCACTAACACCTCCTATTTCCAGAGACATAATCCATTTGGAATACCAAATTAGCAATTAGAAAACTGCTAATCACTACAGTGGTGTTCACCAAGGCTTTCTTTAGCCCAGACTGTGCTGCCTCTACAGCCAAGAGAAAATTTCTGTAGCAAAATTTGGAGCAGAAATCCAACATTCAAGTGCTCTGAACAATTCTGGGGAGTCAGCTACAGGGAGTCTCCAGACACAGCCTCCCTGGGCTGCAGGTATCCCTGCATTATACCCCATGATATTTTTTCTATTTAAGAAAATAAATTCTAATAAATCAAAGCAAATGGTCATGCAAAGGACAAAAATGAACAAAAGGAGAAAGCTGCTGATCTCATGCTTCCCTGCAGAGAAAATGAGGAAAGGGTGGAGAATCACCCAGGCAATTTCTGATTATCCTGTGAGATAGGATGGGAACAATGAGGTGGTTGGTGTGAGCCTAAACAGAGCACTTTCTTTTTGGCACTTCAACAAATGTTGGCAGCATTTTCTTTTTTAATGTCAACATTATGTGCACAGCTTCAAGGTAAGAGTTCCAAGTCACTCAAGTTAATTGATACATCAGGGATATGGAACTGGAACACCATGTCCTTGATGCTACTTAAAAGAATTGCAGAACTGTATGTTGCCTTTGCAGGAGGGACTAGAAAAATCTGAATGCACTACAAAAGTGCTGGCCAGAAATGGGGGAGTTCACTGCAGTCCTTTCCTTCAATGCCTGTCTGATTGAAAAACTGAAATTTTATCTTCTGCACTAGTTTTGAATACTGTCCTGCCTCCCAAGATGAATCTACTTTTGTCTTATGCAGAGCTGTCCTTTTGCTGGCTGTAGGAATGTTTTCACACAGAAGTGAGTACTTTGTGCTCTGAATTCCCAGCTGTCTGTTGCAATGTAGCCTCAAGGCTTCAAAATTTGGTGCAAGATACTGTCAGTGCAAAGACAGAGCCCCGTGCTCAGTGGAGAAGGAACGCTGCTTACCAGTAGCTGCTGCTCATGGGATGGATCATAAACTCAGGCTGCAGCTGATCATCCATCTGTCATGAAGGCATTACAGACACTCAGGCCATGTCCTCTTCACCCTTACCTTGTGCTTGTGGGCTCCTGTCCTTCCATGGCCATGCAGGTGGAGCAATGCCTGAGCCACGCATTGCCACCGGCAGCACCCGCAGGGGCCGGGCAGAGGGAACAGGAGGGGGAGTGGATGTTCAGACAGGCACCATGTAAATACAGGGTCAAAGAGAAGTGCCAGGGCAGCCAGCCTGGCCTCCAGCACTGCACTGTGACACAGATTGTGTGTCACATCTGTCAGCCTGGGGTGGCTTCTCTTGGGAATACCCAGGGGTGTGACAGGGGATATGTTTACTTGAGCAAACCAAGCCCTGTGGCTTGTAATGGTTGCTAACAGAACACATTTTTTTATCCTGTAAGATATTGTCTGTTTGGTGTAAAAACAGATGTTGCTTGTGTTCCAGTTGAAAGAGCCCTGACTGAGAGGAAAACTGCTCTCAGAGATTCCATGCTTTACTAACTAAAAACTAAAGCCCCCAAAACCCTGACTCTGGCCCCAGAAGTAACAGCTCTGCACAAACTTTACAAAGCCATGGTCTGCTCTGCATCACTGCAGGGGCGTTTCTGCAATTTACCTAATGCAACAAAGGCAGTCTTTGTCTTGCTACAGTCAGGTAGGGAAGACTTGTAAGACTTGTCCTAACTGTACTTTTATAATCACACACTTCCTGTGCACAATGGTCACTGGGTGTAACTGTAAATAAGGATTGCTTTCATCTTCAAGTTCAAAATGATGAGGTTCCTCCAGTGCTTGTGTAGTGATCGTGCATTGAGACACAGTGGGATGATAGCTGCCAAGGCCAGCCAAGGGTTTGGTGCTCATCAGAGGGTGGCTTCAATTAAAGTATTTTCTATCTCACTGCTACTCTACTTTTACAGTATAATTCACTCTTGCAAATGAAAACCGACTTCATTACAGTGTACCCACATAGTGAAATCTGTAACATCTTTAGTGCTTGAAACCCAGAGCACTTCCCAATTTTTGACATCAGTTTCCAGGTTTTAACATCAGTTATTTTTCTCCTGTGAGCAATACCCCTGCGTTCATGTCACTGGAAGATGTAGCAAAGGTGAGGAACTAATCCAGCACTACAAAGGGAAATCTTGTGACACCTTTAGCTGAAGCTCAGAAGACCTTGCCTGCCATTTATACCTGTCATTTACTTCAGTCCAGTTTTTTATTTATGTAAGCTGTATGTTCTGCACAGACCAATCACAATATGAGAAAGAGTGACAGTTGCCTGTTTTATTTGTTTATAAACAACATAACTGGATGTGGCAACCTTCATGGCTCAGAGGGGAGGACACAGCTGCAAGGGAGATGCCTTCAGAACCTCTGGAAGCCAGGCTCTGAGCACATTCCCCAAAGGTAACCATGGCTCCTTGGTCTCTGTATGCTGAGATATTCCAAGGTGAAGTGATTTGCTTTGAAAGGTGAGTTGCAGAGTTAAGAGGGAGCTGCAATCTAGCACAGTTTTTGTCGTTCCTTAGAAGCTACAGCTTGTCTCCATGATCAACAAGAGCTCCTAGGCCAAGGCCAGGATTCTCTGATCCTTCTACAAATAAGCCCTTGCTTCTGAAAGCTCCTTCTGACTTTGGTTTTAGTGAATTCAAATGCAGAAAAATCCCTTCCCCAGGGATCTGGGTTTGTTCCTCTGACAATAGTTGCTCCTGTCCCTTTGCCTCCGCACGACTCCACTCCCACTGACCTTGGACCAGGATCACCTTCCTCCCCCAGAGTTCAGCAAAGTGAGTATTTAAACAGGGAATCCTTAAGCTGTAAACCTTTCTGAAACGAGACAAAATTAAGATTGATATCAGCAAATGTGCATTTATACTCTGCACTGCTTCAAACCATATTTAACTTTTAACCAGGTTTGTTATGAGAGGGTTTGTAGCCAAGATTAACTTAAAAACACAAAAAGAATCCATAAAAACATGGTAAGAGCTCAGATATCTGAATAAATATATGCTAAATAAGCTAGCTTTGAGTGCTGCTTTCACATTAACTTTTAACCTGTCTTTACTCACTGTAAGACAGTTTGAGATGTATATGCTAATTTTCAAAGAAATTGGCCATATATGGCAAGCAAAATCCATGTATGATGTCAACTTAGGACACCTTGGTATAATTTACTTCTACTTTTCTAGTACAGCTCACACATTTTCACACAAAATAATTCTGTGCTACCTTAGCAATATAGTAATTGCTTATAGAAAATGAAACCATAGTTTTGAATGCTACAGATCAGCACCAGGTGTGCATGACAATCCTAATTAGATAATATTAACCTGTTCACAAAGTGCCCTGGATTCACAACAGTTAGTTAGATGTTCAAGCCTTAACAAATAGCATGTGAATGAATTAGTGATTTTTGAAAGGTAATCAGCAGCTGCACTGGAACCTATCCAGAATTAAATCCTGCTATGTTATGCTGCTGGCATGCTGACAATCAGCACAGCTGCTGATTTCACAAAAATAAGGAATTTAATAGACCCTGTGCCAGTGCTTAGTCACCCTCAGTGAAAAATTGATCCCTGCTGTTCAGAGGGAGCCTCCTGTGCTTCAGTTTGTGCCTCTGGTCCTGCCAGTGGGCACCAGGACCTGCTGCACTGTGCAGACCACTGGAATACTGTTTGCTCTGGCAGCAGCTGAGCCAGTGTCAAATACTGCCCCAGAGCCTACAGGCTATGTGGGAAAGAAGCACATTAAAGCTTTTACACATGAATAACCTCACAGGAAATGAGTGCACATCTCCATCTCAACCTGTGTCCCATCACTGCAGGCTGGCTGGCCCAACAGGCACTGTCAGAACTGCTGTGGCTGCTCCTGACCTGTGCCTGCCACCTGCACCCCCTGTGATGGTGATGATGTGCCTGGCCTGTATGAGTCAAATCTTCCTAAAAACTGGTTTGTTGTGAACTGTGAGCTCACAACTCTCTTTCCTGACACTCTCACAGAGGAGGGATTTTAGCTGTCTTATTAGTACTTTTGCCTCCTTGCCTTATTTAGTTCAGCCAGCCAAGCTAAAGAGCTGTATACAACCTACTTCCAATTACAAATTAAGTTGAAATTGAGAGCAAGATTGCATTAAGAAATAACAAAGTAAAACGACAGGTAGGAGGAAAAAACAAAGTCACATGCCTTATCTAGTGATGTCTCAGTGCAAGAGCAGGGAGGTGAGAAGGGAGAAGGCCTGGCCTGTTCGTGCTCTGAGGGATATCAGCAGTCAGGCCTACAAACAGAGCCAGGAAAGGTGCAAATTCAGGAAGATTTCAGGTCAAATCTGTACAAGGATGATTTCTGTGGGACTGGCTCATGATGCCAACTCAGTCAAGACAGACACAGTCCCAGAGGAGCTGTAGATAGACTTCTAATGATGCAGGCTGGTTTCTCTGGTCAGCATTGGTTCCATTTCTCAAGTCTAAAATTCTAAGCAACTACTGCTTTATCTTAAAGCTTGATTAAAGCTGACTGTGAGTAATCCGACACACAGCATTTGTGTTATTCTTGAGGGGAACAAATGGATCACTCAAAGGCACACTAGGAAACTTTTAGAGTCTCAGTGTGCTGGTTTTGGCTGGAGTAGAGATAATTTTCTTCACAGTAACCAGTCCAGGGCTGTGTTTCAGCTTTGTGCTGAGAACAGTGTTGATAACAAGGGATGTTTCTGTTATTGCTGAGTGGGGTTTACACAGTGCCAAGGCCTTTTCAGCCTCTCTCAGTGTCCCACCAGGGAGGAGGCTGGGGGTGCAGGAGGAGCTGGGAGGGGGCACAGTTGGGACAGCTGACTTCTCCTGACCCAGGGGATATTCCAGGCCATACAATGTCATGTTGAGTGTGTAAAGCTGGTGGGAGAAGGAAGGGGAAACATTCTGACTGATGTTTGTCTTCCCAAGTCACCTTTAGGCCCTGCTGTCCTGGAGATGTCTGGCTGGCCCATGGGGAAGTGGTGAATGAATTCCTGGGTTTACTTTCCTTTGCTTGGGTGTGCAGCTTTTGTTTTGCCTGTTAAATTGTCTTTACCTTGACCCAAGAGTTTTCTCCCTTTTACTTTTTCAGTTCTCCCCCTCATCCCCCCATGGGGGTGGTGAGCTAGTGAGTGGCTGCATGGTCTGAGGTGCCTGAGGGGGTTAAACCACAACACTCAGTACAGAGTGTGCTCTGGGCTTTTCAGGAACCTGAAGGCAGTTTCTGTCTGCTGGCCTGGCAGGCAAACTGGGCACAGCAGGATTATTCTGTACCTTTCTGGGAAGCAATAAGCAAATGGGAACATTATCTAAGAATTATTTGTACCTATTGTTACTGCTGCCCTGCCATGTCTCTGAGGCTGAAGGTGGCCACTGTCTCGAGGTTTGCTCAGCTGGTACCCACAAGCATGAAGTGCTCACAGGAACAGCAACTGTCATGCTAGTTACAGTTTACTGTCAGAAGGGATGCCAAAATCTTGATACATTAGTGATTTTCTCTACACTGGCACCTGACCTATAAAGAATCTGTAAAATCTGTGGTTTTGTTCTGGCTTAGCCACAGGCTTTTAGTCCACTGCTTTCCTTATTGGGAGCTGCTGTAAGTAAAATGTGCTTTTCTAGTTTTGGGTCCAGCACTTCCAAAAGGATTTTTGGCCTTTTGATACTTTATTGCATTTTGACACAATATTGCATTATTATGGGTTTGCCTTTTTTTTTTTTTTTTTTTTGGCAAGTATTTTTACAAAAAACACACTATGTGGAAAATTAGACCTTCTTAAAACCCAAGTATTGTAAGAATTGGGACATCCCTAAAGTACCATCTTCCAGAAGCAAGAGACATGAACAGCAGCAGCTTTGTGCCAGAGCATCAGCACATGGATGATGCTCACCCCTACAAACTGGTTTGTCTGCCTTCAGCTTCTGCTTGAAACTACAATGACTAGACAAGTATTTCTGACAGCTGCAGACTGATTTACACTGGCAATGCATGGAAAAACCACAGAGGAAAGGATAGGAAGTCTACAGACTGCAGTGAAAAGGATTTTATCTGTATCAATGCCAGTGGCTGATAATCCCTGAAGACCTGAGATAACAGCATTGAAGAAAGAGGATTGTTGTGAACACCTCACATGTCTCATCAAACCTGTCTTCTACTGAACCCAGAAAATGCTGGTCACAGCACTGACAACTCTACCATAAAAAAACTTGAGCTGCTTTTACAGCAGGTAAAACAAAGCAGCAGGTAAAGAAAGTGAGAGAGGGATTTAAAATGAACACCTGACACACTGAGCATCACCTCTGGCTGAATGCTACTGAAATAATTATTTGTGTTTACTGTCCAGCACTGTCATCAGTGGAGGCCTGTTAGCACTGAGTAGGACTGAATACACAGGAATTAATTGCTTAAACAGACACTAGAAAAATGGCAATCACAGTGCAACCTAGAGAAAAAGAATGTGTCTACACATGTTAAATCATTGCAGCCCTTCAGTGGAATATCAGTAACAGCCACAAGTCCTGCAACACTCAAAGTGCTCTTCAGCTTCTGACAGCACAGGCTCCACAAGGTGAGCAACTACAGCCCACAAAAACCTCTGCAGTCAGTTCCAAAAAGGTAAGAAAAGCACCATTCTCATCTACACTCAGTCAAGGTTTGAGGACATGACTTTTTAAAAAATGGCTGTAATCAGCCTCCAGCAAGATTGGAGACTGCTGGCCTGTTATTACCACAGAAAGTCACAAATCAGTGGTATATGATTAGGAGGTATGACTTCTGTACCCAAGCATTTGAAAGTGTTTATACTAAGAAGCAAGAAAAAAAACAATCCCAAACTAATTATAAATAAAGCAGCAGTAGTTTCATCACAGTACCATTTCTATGATTTCTAGCTTCTTCTCAACTTGCTCTCTACCAGTTCCTAAACACCAGTTCTAAGTAATACCTGGATTTGGATTAACACAGAATTTATAAACTGGAATGGAAATTTCTCCTAGTGTCCCTGACCACCATAATAATGCCAGATCTGGCAGATCTCTACACTGAGAATGCATTGCATCCACTTTCAGTGTCTTCAGGGTGTAATTCTTCCATCAGATGTGTTAAAACAGGACAAGAAGAGAAGAGTATAAAGTTTTAACAGAATTTAGGATGTGGGTGGTCTGGATGTTGCATATGTGAAGAGACTGTGCATATGAGGATGTGGCACATTTCAATAATAATTCAAGATGAGGAAGAAATAAGTTAATGCTAAAGTATTTGCTTTACCTAATCCCTACTGAAAAAATAGCTCCCATTACACTGAAGAGTTGCAGCCAAGTTCCTACTGCTGCTCTAAACATCTCAATCAGCATTTTCTTCTCGTTGTTCTAGATCACCACCTAATGGTGAGGCTGAGCTGAGGCTGGGCCTGCCTGGCTGCAGCTCGCTGGGGAAGGGCACTGGCAGAACTCACAGCCCCAGCTCAGCAGGGCACAGGCAGGATTCTGCCAGGAGCAAACCTCCCCTTCCCACTGACTCTTGGTTCAGCTCTAACAGGCTAAGGCACAGCTGCTCTCCTGCATCCTGCAGCACTTCCAGCAGCAGGGCTGTTCCATAATTAATTTTTTTGCAGAACTGAACTCTGTGACCTGGATCAGCACTAACAGGCCTCACTCACTAATTGCTTAGGACATTCTTATCCTAGAGCCTCATTCCTGTAGATTACTGAAGCTTAGTACTTACTCTAAAATAACTCTCTTTATCTGTGACAGTGCAGTGCAGTCTCCCAGAACAACGGTGGGCTGGCTTCTCTTCCTTGCCTTGTCCTTCTCTCACACATCAAGCAGTGCAGTCGCTGCTCCCTCATCAGTCCAGGCTCTCTCTCCTATTACTGGTGAAGAAATTAG